>NC_090390.1:67270818-68662485 GCF_036365525.1 Heterodontus francisci
TGAGAAACAGCCTGCCCACCCCAGGCCAATCAAGACACTTAAGTGCCACTTAAGGGCAGCCAGTGGGTGGCTGAGGCCCTCCAAAAGGCTGTCAAATAAAATCTGGCAGGCTCCTAGTGGGCTGGGGTGGGCCCACCTGTTCAGGCACCTGTTCAGGCTCCACAGAGGGCACACCCCCACATCCCAACCACCCCTACTACCCACCCCCCTCCAACACCCCCCCCCCCCCCCCCGCCCCGCTTGCCTCACCAGGGCCTGGCCGATTGTCCCCGGCGAGGCCCGAGACACTTACCGTGTTTCCGGGCCGGCGTCACTCTTGCTGCTGAAGCTGGATGCAGTCCCAGCAGTGGCCACCGCTGCCAGTGGCACTGCTGGGACTGAGAACTGCCAGCCTGCTGATTGGCCAGCAGCTCTTGGAGGCGGGACTTCCTGCCTCACAGGATGGAAGTCCTGCCCAAGGTCAATTAATGGCCTGGGGTGTGTAAAATCCTGGCATAGCTCCCAGGCCCAACAGAGTAAGGCTTGTCCCCAACCTTTTGAGGGTGGGCGGGGCCTCCTGCTCAACGTAAAATTCTAGCCCTTGTCTCCAATGGTACAGACACAGGGCTGAATTTTATAGAGCCCTCGACATCGGGAACAGTGGTGGGAGGAGGGCATAAAGATCGCTCCGGATGAGGCCCACCACCGACAGGCAGGGTCCGTCCCGCTGTCTGCGGTGGTGGCGAGGCCTCGTGTCGGCTCCCTTGCTGCTCAGCAACGGGACCTGCATTAAAATATGCAGATGGTCACTTACCATACATTAGCATGCAGGCCGCAGTGATTCATGCAGTAGGTTGTGATCTTCATCCTGGCAGCCGGCACTGCCACGCCTTCGAATCCCCGTCCAGGGAAATGAGGCGCGATTCCTGTGGGGAGGTGGGAGGAGTGAAATTGTCCAGTCAGGAGGGGTGTGGGAGCAGGGAAAACTGCTCCGATTGGTTGTGGGGTTGGTGGGAATGGGTTGAGGGTCAAATGGCCTGAAGGTGGGGGGTTAAAGTTTGGCATTTCCAAATTGCTTTTCTGGGGGTATAAGTTATTTCATTTATTGAGAACCCATTGGGGAAGTAGGAGAGGGGATGCAAAGTTTGTATAAAATTTAATTCCTAACTGTGATGTGGTGGGACCTTTAAACATTTACATTTACCAGTAAGGGCTCTAAGCCCTTTAAAAATGGGGCTGGCGCCAGCGCATTGACGCCGAATGCCATTGCCGGGGATTTTTGCCCGCCCCCACCACGTCATCTGGGGGGTGGGGGGGGGGGGGTGGAAATATGGGCGGCCACCCTGTCCATGCTAATGAGCCGCCGTGTTTGGAATTGCGGCGGCTCCACGACGTGCATCCTGAATATGCGGGCCGCCATTTTTCTCGACTGCCACCTATTTTGGCAGCAGGCCTATAGAATCCAGCCTACAGTTTCTAAGTTGAAATCTATTCAATCATAGAGATATTGGGCAGAACTGTATCAACTTAGTCCCTAATCATGGAGGTTTTTAACCTACATATAGAATAGAAAAATCAGATGGGCAAAGGTAGCCTAGATGAGGAGTTCAGAGAATATTTTTGGGATAGTTTCTTAGAACAGCATGTTAGCTGAAGAAGGGTCACTGACCTGAAACGTTAACTCTGCTTTTCTCTCCATAGATGCTGCCAGACCTGCTGAGTATTTCCAGCATTTCTTGTTTTTATTTCAGATTTCCAGCATCCGCAGTATTTTGCTTTTATGTTGGCTGTTAGCATGTGAGCAGGCTAGATTAGACCTGGTATTGTGCAACGAAATAGGATTAATTAATGACCCCATAGTTAAGGCGCCCCTAGGTAGCAGCGATTATAATATGATAGAATTTTACATTCAATTTGAGGGAGAGAAGAGTAGGTCTAAGACTAGTATTTTAAAATTAAATAATGGCAATTATGAGGGCATGAGATCAGAGCTAGCTAAATTGAATTGGCAAATTAGGTTAAGGGATAGGTCAATAGGGATGCAGTGGCAGATATTTAAGGGGATATTTCAGAATACACAGAACAGATACATTCAAACTAGAAAGAAACATTCCAAGGGGAGGACCTACCATCCATGGTTAACTAAAAAAATTATAGATAGTATCAAACATAAAGTAAAAGCAAATAATTGCGCAAAGATGGGTGGCGGGTCAGAAGATTGGACAAAATATAAAAAGCAGAAAAGAATGACTAAAAGATTAATAAGGATGGAAAAATTAGAGTACGAGAGAAAGCTAGCTAGAAATATAAAAGGATAGTAAGAGTTTCTACAGATATTTAAAAAAGAAAAGTTAACGAAATGAGCATTGGTCCTATAGAAAGCGAATCTGGGGAATTAATAATAGAAAATGAGGAGATGGCAGATGAATTGAACAGGTATTTTGCATCAGTCTTCACTATAGAGGATACAAGTAACATCCCAGCAATAGCTGTAGATCAGGAAATGGAAGGGAGGGAGGAATTCAAGAAACGAGAGAGACTCACGGTTGGTATGTTGCCTCCCAGGTGCCAGGGTTCGTGATGTCTCGGATCGTGTTTTTGGGATCCTTAAGGGGGAGGGGGAGCAGCCCCAAGTCGTGGTCCACATAGGCACCAACGACATAGGTAGGAAGAGGGATGGGGATTTAAGACAGAAATTCAGGGAGCGAGGGTGGAAGCTTACAGCGAGAACAAACAGAGTTGTTATCTCTGGGTTGTTGCCCGTGCCACATGATAGCGAAGCGAGGAATAGGGAGAGAGAGGAGTCGAACACGTGGCTGCAGGGGTGGTGCAGGAGGGAGGGTTTTGGTTTCCTGGATAATTGGGGCTCTTTCTGGGGTAGGTGGGACCTCTACAAACAGGATGGTCTGCACCTGAACCAGAGGGGTACCAATATCCTGGGGGGGGAGATTTGCTTGTGCTCTTCAGGGGGGTTTAAACTAATTCAGCAGGGGAATGGGAACCTAAAATGTAGTGCCAGTGTACAGGATGTTGAGAGTAGTGAGGTCAGGGATAAGGTTACAAGGACGCAAGAGGGCACTGGCAAGCAAGAACCTGGTTGAAAGTGTGTCTACTTCAACGCCAGGAGCATCCGGAATAAGGTGGGTGAGCTTGCAGCATGGGTTGGTACCTGGGATCTCGATGTAGTGGCCATTTCGGAGACATGGGTAGAGCAGGGGCAGGAATGGATGTTGCAGGTTCCGGGATTTAGATGTTTCAGTAAGAACAGAGAAGATGGTAAAAGAGGGGGGGGGTGTGGCATTGTTAATCAAGGAGAGTATTACAGCGACAGAAAGGACGTTTGAGGACTCGTCTACTGAGGTAGTATGGGCCGAGGTTAGAAACAGGAGAGGTGAGGTCACCCTGTTGGGAGTCTTTTATAGACCTCCAAATAGTTCCAGAGGTGTAAAGGAAAGGATAGCGAAGATGATTCTCGACAGGGGCGAGAGTAACAGGGTAGTTGTTATGGGGGACTTTAACTTTCCAAATATCGACTGGAAATACTATAGTTCGAGTACTTTAGATGGGTCAGTTTTTGTCCAGTGTGTGCAGGAGGGTTTTCTGACACAGTAGGTAGACAGGCCAACCAGGGGCGATGCCACATTGGATTTGGTACTGGGTAATGAACCCGGCCAGGTGTTAGATTTAGATGTAGGTGAGCATTTTGGTGATAGTGATCACAATTCGGTTAGGTTTACCTTAGCGATGGGCAGGGACAGGTATATACCGCAGGGCAAAAATTATAGCTGGGGGAAAGGAAATTATGATGCGATTAGGCAAGATTTAGGATGCGTAGGATGGGGAAGGAAACTGCAGGGGATGGGAACAATCGAAATGTGGAGCTTATTCAAGGAGCAGCTACTGCGTGTCCTTGATAAGTATGTACCTGTGAGGCAGGGAGGAAGTTGTCGAGCGAGGGAGCCTTGGTTTACTAAAGAAGTTGAAGCGCTTGTCAAGAGGAAGAAGAAGGCTTATGTTAGGATGAGACGTGAAGGCTCAGTTAGGGCGCTTGAGAGTTACAAGCTAGCCAGGAAGGATCTAAAGGGAGAGCTAAGAAGAGCGAGGAGAGGACACGAGAAGTCATTGGCGGATAGGATCAGGGAAAACCCTAAGGCTTTCTATAGGTATATCAGGAATAAAAGAATGACTAGAGTTAGATTAGGACCAATCAAGGATAGTAGTGGGAAGTTGTGTGTGGAATCAGAGGAGGTAGGGGAAGTGTTAAATGAATATTTTGCGTCAGTATTTACAGTAGAGAAAGAAAATGTTGTCGAGAATACTGAGATTCAGGCTACTAGGCTAGATGGGATTGAGGTTCACAAGGAGGAGGTGTTATCAATTTTGGAAAGTGTGAAAATAGATAAGTCCCCTGGGCCAGATGGGATTTATCCTAGGATTCTCTAGGAAGCTAGGGAGGAGATTGCAGAGCCTTTGTCCTTGATCTTTATGTCGTCATTGTCGACAGGAATAGTGCCGGAAGACTGGAGGATAGCAAATGTTGTCCCCTTGTTCAAGAAGGGGAGTAGAGACAGCCCTGGTAATTATAGACCTGTGAGCCTTACTTCGGTTGTGGGTAAAATGTTGGAAAAGGTTATAAGAGACAGGATTTATAATCATCTAGAAAAGAATAAGTTCATTAGCGATAGTCAGCACGGTTTTGTGACGGGTAGGTCGTGCCTCACAAACCTTATTGAGTTTTTCGAGAAGGTGACCAAACAGGTGGATGAGGGTAAAGCAGTGGATGTGGTGTATATGGATTTCAGTAAGGCATTTGATAAGGTTCCCCATGGTAGGCTATTGCAGAAAATACGGAAGTATGGGGTTGAAGGTGATTTAGAGCTTTGGATCAGAAATTGGCTAGCTGAAAGAAGACAGAGAGTGGTGGTTGATGGCAAATGTTCATCCTGGAGTTTAGTTACTAGTGGTGTACCGCAAGGATCTGTTTTGGGGCCACTGCTGTTTGTCATTTTTATAAATGACCTGGAAGAGGGTGTAGAAGGGTGGGTTAGTAAATTTGCGGATGACACTAAGGTCGGTGGAGTTGTGGATAGTGCCGAAGGATGTTGTAGGGTACAGAGGGACATAGATAGGCTGCAGAGCTGGGCTGAGAGATGGCAAATGGAGTTTAATGCGGAAAAGTGCGAGGTGATTCACTTTGGAAGGAGTAACAGGAATGCAGAGTACTGGGCTAATGGGAAGATTCTTGGTAGTGTTGATGAACAGAGAGATCTTGGTGTCCAGGTGCATAAATCCCTGAAGGTTGCTACCCAGGTTAATAGGGCTGTTAAGAAGGCATATGGTGTGTTAGCTTTTATTAGTAGGGGGATCGAGTTTCGGAGCCACGAGGTCATGCTGCAGCTGTACAAAACTCTGGTGAGACCGCACCTGGAGTATTGCGTGCAGTTCTGGTCACCGCATTATCGGAAGGATGTGGAAGCTATGGAAAGGGTGCAGAGGAGATTTACTAGGATGTTGCCTGGTATGGAGGGAAGGTCTTACGAGGAAAGGCTGAGGGACTTGAGGTTGTTTTCGTTGGAGAGAAGGAGGAGGAGAGGTGACTTAATAGAGACATATAAGATAATCAGAGGGTTAGATGGGGTGGATAGTGAGAGTCTTTTTCCTCGGATGGTGATGGCAAACACGAGGGGACATAGCTTTAAGTTGAGGGGTGATAGATATAGGACAGATGTCAGAGGTAGTTTCTTTACTCAGAGAGTAGTAGGGGCGTGGAACGCCCTGCCTGCAACAGTAGTAGACTCGCCAACTTTAAGGGCATTTAAGTGGTCATTGGATAGACATATGGATGAAAATGGAATAGTGTAGGTCAGATGGTTTCACAGGTCGGCGCAACATCGAGGGCCGAAGGGCCTGTACTGCGCTGTAATGTTCTAATGTTCTAAATTCTAAATTCTAAATTCTAAAATTACAATCACCAGGGAAGTGGTACTGAACAAATTGTTGGAGCTGCGGGCTAACAAGTTTCCGGGTCCTGATGGACTACATTCTAGGGTCTTAAAAGAAATGGCTCGTGAGATAGTTGATGTTTGGTTTTAATGTTCCAAAATTCTCTAGATTCGGGGAAGGTCCCATTAGATTGGAAAATAGCAAATATAACTCCTTTTTTCAAAAAAGGGAGAGAGACAGAAAGCAGGAAACTACAGGCCAGTTAGCTTAACATCTGTCACAGGGAAAATGTTAGAAGCTATTACTAAAGATGTTATAGCAGGGCACTTCGAAAAATTCAAGGTAATCAGGCAGAATCAATATGGTTTTGTGAAAGGGAAATCATGTTTAACCAATTTATTGGAGTTCTTTGAAGAAGTAACATGTGCTGTGGATAAAGGAGAACCAGTGGATGTACTGTATTTAGATTTCCAGAGGGTATTTGATAAAGTGCCACATCAAATGTTATTGCGTAAAATAAAAGTTCATGGTGGAGGGGGTAACATATTGGCATGGATAGAAGATTGCTAGCTAACAGGAAACAGAGAGTAGGCATAAATGGGTCATTTTCTGGTTGGCAAGATGTAACGAGTGGTGTGCCATAGGGATCAGTGCTGGGGCCTCAACTTTTTACAATTTATATAAATGACTAGGATGAAGGGACCGAAGGTATGGTTGCTAAATTTGCTGATGACACAAAGTAGGTAGGAAGGTAAGTTGTGAAGAGGATATAAGGAGGCTATAAAGGGATATAGATAGGTTAAGTGAGTGGGCAAAGATCTGGCAAATGGAGTATAATGAGAAATTGTCCATTTTGGCAGGAAGAGATGCAGAGGGATCTGGGTGTCCTAGTGCATGAATTGAAAAAGGTTAGTATGTAGGTACATCAAATAATTAGGAAAGCTAATAGAATATTATCGTTTATTGCAAGTGGAATTGAATACAAAAGTAGGGAAGTTATGCTTCAGTTATACAGGGCATTGGTGAGGCCACATCTGGAGTACTGTGTACATTTAGAAAGAATCTAGATGAGCACTTCGCCATAGCATACAAGGCTACGGGCCAAGTGATGGAAAATGGGTTTAGAATAGTATTGGTCTTTTCATTTAAGGAAGGATGTAAATGCATTGGAAGCAGTTCAGAGAAGGTTTACTGGACTAATACCTGGAATGGGCAGGTTGTCTTATGAGGAAGGTTGGACAGGCTAGGCTTGTATCTGCTGGAGTTTAGAAGAGTAAGAGGAGACTTGACTGAAGCATACAAGATCCTGAGGGGTCTTGACAGGGTGGATGTGGAAAGATGTTTCCCCTTGTGGGAGAATCTAGAACTAGGGGTCACTGTTTAAAATAAGGGGTCGCCCATTTAAGACAGAGATAAGGAGAAATTTTCTTCTCTCAATAGGTCGTGAGTCTTTGGAACCCTTCCTCAAAAGGCAGTGGAAGCAGAGTCTTTGAATATTTTTAAGGCAGAGGTCGATAGATTCTTGATAAGCAAAGAGGTGTAAAGTTATCGGGGGTAGGCGGGAATGTGGAGTTGAGGTTACAATCAGGTCAGCCATGATCTTGTTGAATGGTGGAGCAGGCTCGAGAGGCTGAGTGGCCTACTCCTGCTCCGAATTTGTATGTTCGGATGTTTTTCCAAAAATATGCTTTCTTCATACAATTTGTAACAAATATGTGACATAACAATTCAATGTGGACATCACATACAGTGCCATACAGATCAGTTTCTTTCAATTGAGTAACAAGGTGCCTCATTACACTTGCCATTTCTGTTTATATTCACACAATGTACATTTACATTACATCTCAAAATTTTCTGGTGTTAGCCCCTGCTGAAACAGTGGGATCATTTTCATGTTGGGAACCCATTTGATTAATTAGTGGTCTTTGCTGAGACTCTTTCACTGAGCAACACCATTACCATCCCACTTCCAGGTTGCCCGACCAATAAAGGAGGGCAGGCAGGATGACCTGTCGAAACAAGTGTGAGTGACTTACCAAGAAAGTGTAGCAGAGGAGCTGAGCAGCAGAGTCGCGGTGCCCAGGACCTGGATCCAGTGCCAAAAAAGGTTTCATGACCTCATGAGGTCCATGAGGGCCAGCAAAGTGAGTGTCCGACAACTCTCAGCTGGCAGCCATCACATTCTCATTTCCCTAGCATTCTCCTGTATAGCACTCCTCTGACCGACACCCCTTACTGTCACACACATTATATTCTCTACAGCCTCCTCCTCAAAAGTCCATCTCAACAGACAACCCTCAAATTCACCCTCATCCTATTGCCCTCTTGCACCCATTCCTCACAGTCAGCCTCACAAATGTTTGCCCTCCATCCTCAGCAAACAGTGTGCTTCTCAAACTCATAGCTCCCTGCCTTTTCTCATTGTAGGAGAAGGGATCCCACAACTCCAGGGAGAGGCAGAGAACTGGGGATGGACCTGCAGCCATATCCAACCTTGACCACAATGGAGGAGGAAGCACTTGTGATCGGCAGGGTAGCACTTGTACTGGTCATCGGCAGTGAAGAAATGGGGGTAGCCTAGAGACCTCATGACAGCATTAGATGAAGCACTGCCACTTGGCACTTAACTGTCACTCATATTGAATTGATTTCGCCAATACATTAAATGTCATGATCGGCACTCTGGTAACTTGGAATCCTATTTCATCTACTTTCAGCACTAACTCATGTCTTTCATTTCCCATAGGTCCATCATGGATCCCAATAGAGGAGATGAGAGAGGTGCCATTTGATGTGGTGCCACCTCAAAGAACAAAGAACAGTACAGCACAGGAACAGGCCATTCGGCCCTCCAAGCCTGCGCCGATCTTGATGCCTGCCGAAACTAAAACCTTCTGCACTTCCGGGGAATGTATCCCTCTATTCCCATCCTATTCATGTATTTGTCAAGATGCCTCTTAAACGTCGCTATCGTACCTGCTTCCACCACCTCCCCCGGCAGCAAGTTCCAGGCACTCACCACCCTCTGTGTAAAGAACTTGCCTCGCACATCCCCTCTAAACTTTGCCCCTCTCACCTTAAACCTATGTTCCCTAGTAACTGACTCTTCCACCCTGGGAAAAAGCTTCTGACTATCCACTCTGTCCATACCGCTCATAACTTTGTAAACCTCTATCATGTCGCCCCTCCACTTCCGTCGTTCCAGTGAAAACAATCCGAGTTTATCCAACCTCTCTTCATAGCTAATGCCCTCCAGACCAGGCAACATCCTGGTAAACCTCTTCTGTACCCTCTCCAAAGCCTTCACGTCCTTCTGGTAGTGTGGCAACCAGAATTGTACGCAATATTCTAAGTGTGGCCGAACTAAAGTTCTGTACAGCTGCAGCATGACTTGCCAATTTTTATACTCTATGCCCCGACCGATGAAGGCAAGCATGCCGTATGCCTTCTTGACTACCTTATCCACCTGCGTTGCCACTTTCAGTGACCTGTGGACCTGTACGCCCAGATCTCTCTGCCTGTCAATACTCCTAAGGGTTCTGCCATTTACTGTATACTTCCCACCTGCATTAGATCTTCCAAAATGCATTACCTCACATTTGTCCGGATTAAACTCCATCTGCCATTTCTCCGCCCAAGTCTCCAACCGATCTATATCCTGCTGTATCCTCTGACAATCCTCATCATTATCCGCAACTCCACCGACCTTTGTGTCGTCCGCAAACTTACTTATCAGACCAGCTACATTTTCCTCCAAATCATTTATATATACTCCAAACAGCAAAGGTTCCAGCACTGATCCCTGCGGAACACCACTAGTCACATCCCTCCATTCAGAAAAGCACCCTTCCACTGCTACCCTCTGTCTTCTATGACTGAGCCAGTTCTGTATCCATCTTGCCAGCTCACCCCTGATCCTGTGTGACTTCACCTTTTGTACCAGTCTGCCATGAGGGACCTTGTCAAAGGCTTTACTGAAGTCCATATAGATAACATCCACTGCCCTTCCTTCATCAATCACCTCAAATGTTATTACTCAAGATAACAGCACATGGTGTAGGGGGTAACATATTAGCATGGATAAAGGATTAGTTAGCTAACAGGCAACGGACAGTTGGGATTAAAGCGTCTTTTTCAGGTTGGAAAGCCGTAACTAGTGGAGAGCCACAGGATCCAGTGCTAGGACCTCAACTATTTACAATCTATATCAATGACTTGGATGAAGGGATCGAATGTATGGTAGCTAAATTTGCTGATGCCACCAAGACTGGAACGAAAGTGAGTTGTCAGGAGAAAGTAAAGAGTCTACAAAGGGATATAGATAGGATAAGTGAGTGGGCAAAAAATTGGCAGATTGAGTATAATGTGGGAAAATGTGAACTTGTCCACTTTGGAAGGAAGAATAGAAAAGCAGTATACTACTTAAATGGAGAGAGATTGCAGAAATTGGTGCTTCAGAGGGATCTGGGTGTCCTGGCACATAGAGTCATAAAGTTATACAGCACAGAAACAGGCCCTTCAGCCATCGTATCCATGCCAGCCATCAAGCACCTATCTATTCTAATCCCATTTTCCATCACTTGGCCCATAGCCTTGTATGCTATGGCGAAGTGCTCATCTAGATACTTTTTAAATGTTGTGAGGGTTCCTGCCCCTACCACCTCTTCAGGAAGTGTGTTCCAGATTCCAACTACCCTCTCGGTGAAAACATTTTTCCTCAAATCCCCTCTAAACCTCCTGCCCCTTACCTTAAATCTATGCCCCCTGGTTAGTGACACCTCTGTTAAGGGAAAAGGTTTCTTCCTATCTACCCTATCTATGCCCCTCATAATTTTGTATACGTCTATCAGGTCTCTCCTCAGTCTTCTCTGCTCTGAGGAAAACAACCCTCGCCTATCCAGTCTCTCTTCATAGCTGAAATGCTCCAGCCCAGGCAACATCCTGGTGAATCTCCTCTGCACCCTTTTCAATGCAATGACATTCTTCCTATAGTGTGGCAACCAAATATTCCAGCTGTGGCCTAACTAATGTTTTATACAATTCCACCATAACCTCTTGTATTCTATGTCTCGACTAATAAAGGCAAGTATCCCATATGCCTTCCTAACCACCTTATCTACCTGTGCTGCTGCCTTCAGTGATCTATGGACAAGTACACCAAGGTCCCACTGACCTTCTGTACTTCCTAGGGTCCTACCCTCAATTGTATATTCCCTTGCCTTGTTAGTCCTCCCAAAATGCATCACCTCACACTTCTCAGGGTTAAATTCCATTTGCCACTGCTCCGCCCATCTTACCAGTCCATCTATATCTCCCTGTAATCTTAGGCTTTCCTCTTCACTATTTACAACACCACCAATTTTCGTGTCATCTGCGAACGTATTGATCATACATCCTATATTCACGTCAAAATCATTAATGTACACTACTAACAGCAAGATTCCCAGCACCAATCCCTGCGGTACACCACTGGTCACAGGCTTCAAATTGCAAAAACAACCTTCGACCATCACCTTCTGTCTCCTGCCACTGATCCAATCTTGGATCCAATTTGCCAAATTGCCCTGGATCCCGTCTTCTTAACCAATCGCCCATGCGAGACCTTATCAAAAGCCTTACTGAAGTCCATGTAGACTACATCAACTGCTTTACCCTCGTCTACACATCTAGTCACCTCCTCGAAAAATTCAATCAAGTTTGTTAGACATGATCTCCCCCTGACAAAGCCATGCTGTCTATTCCTGATTAATCCCTGCCTCTCCAAGTGGAGATTAATCCTGTCCCTCAGAATTTTTTCCAATAGTTTCCCTACCACTGATGTTAGACTCATCGGCCTGTAATTACTTGATAACCCTGCTATCCTTTTTCAATAATGGTACCACAGTCGCTGTTCTCCAGTCCTCTGGCACCTCTCCTGTGGCCTGAGAGGATTTGAAAATTTGTGTCACAGCCCCTGCTATCTCCTCCTTTGCCTCACATAGCAGCCTGGAATACAGCTCATCTGGACCTGGGGATTTATCCACTTCTAAGCCTGCTAAAACCATTAATACCTCCTCCCTTTCAATGCTAATTTGTTCGAGTATATCACAATCCCCTCCCTGATCTCTACAGCTACATCATCCATCTCCATAGTGAACACAGATGAAAAGTAATCATTTAAAACCTCACCTATGTCCTCCGTCTCCACACACAGTTTGCCACTTTGGTCCCTGATGGACCCTACTCGTTCCCTGGTTATCCTCTTATCCTTAATATACTTATAAAACGCCTTGGGATTTTCCTTTATCTTGCCCGTCAATGTTTTTTCATGCCCCCTCTTCGCTCTCCTAATTACTTTTTTTAGTATCCCCCTACACTTTCTATACTCCTCTAGGGCCTCTGTGGTTTTTAGCCCCCTGAATCTGCCATAAGCATCCTTTTTTTTACTGATCCAATCCTCTATATCCCTTGACATCTAGGGTTCCCTGGACTTGTTGGGCCTACCCTTCACCTTTACAGGAACATGTTGGCCTTGAACTCTCACTATTTCCTTTTTGAATGACTCCCACTGGTCTGATATCGACTTTCCTACAAGTAGCTGTTCCCAGTCTACTTTGGCCAGATCCTGTTTTATCATATTGAAATCGGCCTTCCCCCAATTCAGTACCTTTATTTCCAGTCCATCATTGTCCTTTCCATAACTACCTTAAATCTTATAGAGTTATGGTCACTGTCCCCGAAATGCTCCCCCACTGACACTTCTACTACTTGTCAAGCTTCATTCCCTAGGATAAGATCCAGTACTGCCCCTTCTCTTGTAGGACTTTCTATGTGCTGGCTCAAAAAGCTCTCCTGTATGCACTTTAAGAATTCTGCCCCATTTAAGCCTTTTGCACTAAGACTATCCCATGAATCACAAAAAGTTAGTATGCAGGTACAGCAAGTGATTAGGAAGGCAAATAGAATGTTGGTGTTTATTGCAAGGGGAATCGATTATAAAAGTAGGGAAGTTTTACTGAACAGGGCCTTGGTGAGACTACATCTGGCATACTCTGACAATTTTGGTCTCCTTATTTGAAAAAGGATATAATTGCATTAGAAGCAGTTCAGAAAAGGTTCACGTTACTCACTCCAGGGATGAAGGGCTTATCTTATGAAGAAAGGTTGAACAGGCTGGGCCTACACCTGTTGGAGTTTAGAAGAATGAGAGGTGATCTTATTGAAACATACAAGATTCTGAGAAGACTTCATAGAGTGGATATAGTGAGGATGTTTCCTCTTGTGGGGGAGATTAGAACTAGGGGACACCGTTTAAGAATAAGAGGTCTCCCTTTTAAGACGGAGATGAGGAGAATTCTTTCTCTCAGAGGGTCATTAGTCTGTGGAATTCTCTTCCCCAGAAAGCAGTGGAGGCTGGGTCAATTAATTTATTCAAGACTGAGTAAGATAGATTTTTGACAGACAAGGGAGTCAAGGGTTATAGGGGGCAGACAGGAAAGTGGAGTTGAGACCACAAGCAGATTAGCCATGATCTTATCGAATGGCGGAGCAGGCTCGTGGGGTCAAATGGCCTACTCCTGCTCCTAAGTCCTATGTTCCTATGTTCCTAGGACTAGCACTCTGAGGATACACTGTCACATGACTCCTGCATACCCTCCACCAGCACAGATACATAGACTTGGTGGGTCAACCAACACAGATCGATAGAGTGAAGAGTACATCACATGTGAGCAGGAGCAGATGCTGGAGACAGGGACAGCAGTATAGAGTCCCTATTGGAGGGTACAGGACACTCCAAACTCTGTTCAGCTGGACACTGGTGCTGAGTCTCGGGGGTGATCTTGTGGGGAAGCAAAGTGAAATATGTGAGCTGCTTTCAGCATTTCCAGAGGCAGTACGCACCCTTGCACAGAAAATGGAAGATTCCATCTCTAATACGAGTGCCATGATGTCTCCAGTAGTTGCACTAATGACCACCTCCATTGAAAGAGTGACCAATCTCATGGAGAATCAAGCGCAACAGATCACTGATGCATGTTGACCTACACCAATGGCCTAGACACTCAGGCTGTCAGTTTACAGAGAATCGAACGAAATATCGCCTTTGTGGCTGAACGCCAAACTGACCTGCAGCAAAGTGGTCTCCAGCTCTCTGCTAGCAGGGAGGTTCAGGTGGGCCACGAGAGGAAAAATGGAGAAAGGACACATGGAAGTGGGGACACTTGTCATCCCTTGTCCCCGTAGCCCCTTCAAACATGCTGCCTCCGGCTCCGATAACCAAGTTTGCCCTTGCACATGTGCAGTTGGGGCAGTCTTTCGCCAGGCCCTCACAGGCTCCAAATCTCAAGAGGACATCCGCCACGGGCATTTCATTTGTCAGAGCAAGGGAATGAGCAGCCTGCCTCTAGCTCTGCTGACGTCACAGGGTTAGAACTACACAGAATTGATAGAACTACACAGAGGTGATTGGAAGTGGAAGAGGAAGACTTTATACCTGCACAAGGGGATTCACTTGGGTGTTTGTAACTATGTAACTGTTGCTTAATTTGTGAAATCGTAAATAAGGAAATTTTTTAATGTCTTGCCCTCTTCATTGCAGCATTGTGATTCCCCAATGGACAAAAGACTTCATCAGAATGGCACATCCGGAATCAGTTTGGACTGTGTGCTGGGATGGAGCAATTTATGAGAGTGGGAATGCTTTGTGCTGGAAGGGATGGGGGGCCCAGAATCAAATCGCATATATTGGGTGGCTTTAGAATGCATGGCATCGATGAATTGGGAGATGGACTTGTGGGCTGCAGATTGTTAGATCCTGCATATATTCTCAGCTGATGCGTGAAAGGAACCAGGGATGAAGAAATTCAGGGCTGTGGTGACCTTGATGACCACTGGCAATGCATGCCCATCTGACCCTCTTGAAAGGAGGTCTTGTTTCAAGCGGCAAATGCGGAAGTGAGCGGGATCATCGGATTCCCCACATGCTGTCATTTTTTGGGGCTTTAACCCTCTGCTTGCAGATGGGCCAGATCCACCCCCACCTTGACAGAAAAAATTCCGCCCATTTTCTCTCAAGGCTCTTATTTCTCTTGTAGGTTACTTCCATTGATGTGGTAATGTAGAAGGCTTAAGACAGCAGCTTTAAAAGAATCTATTAATTTGTAAACATTTCAAAGGTCCTGGGCTGAATTTTCACTTTGGGGGTGGGAAACTGGAGCCAAGTTTGTTCCCAGGTCCTGAACCCATCCCCAGGGGGGAAACAATCACTCATTAAGATATTGACTGGGGTGCCCCTTAACTGGCATGGTGACAGTTTCCCTATTCAATTAAGGGCAGTGGACAGGCTCTCAAAGCTGGAGGACCAATCAGAGACCTTCCAGTTTCAGAACAGCACTTGGCTGCAATGAGTGGTAAATAACTGAGAGGGCACTTCAACAGGAAGGTTGCTCTGTCAGTCACTTTTCAAAAAAATTAAATAAAAAATAGTGAAAGCAGCCAGGCCACCATTGTGGGCGGGGGGATGTTGGGAGAAATACATCGATAGGATGGCCTTTGGCTGCACTAGGTGCCAGCCTCCAGGCAGTTAAACTGTCCTCTGTCATGTCGGGAAACTCTTAATAAGCCTAATTTGCTGCCTGCATCGTGGGGGCGGGCAACCTTGCTGGCCTCAAACTCGCCTCGCCAAAATGGCCGACACCAGGAACAGTCCTGGTCCACCTCTGTTCCCGACCTCAGCAGGGTCTGAAAATCCTATCCCCTCTCTTAAATGCTGAGAATTGAATGAATGGAATTGCCTACCATGGCATTAAAGTACTTCATTCTCCACCTAGATAATCCAAGACACGGTTTTTGTCTCTATTGAAAATTTCAATTCTCTAGTATACATTTAAACGGCATTTTCCACTTCACCACTGCAGGAAAATTGAATTGCGATTCTATGCCATAGATTTGACACTTGCACTTTTTTTTTAGCGGAGGGATGGGGTGGTGGAGGAAGAGAGTGTCAGCGATAATTATTTTATTATTGTCTCCTTTCCCTTATTTCAGGTCTTGTTGGCCAAGAAAAAGGGCAACCAATCTGCCCCAGCTGCAATCAATGTGACTGCCCTATTTATCACTTAGAGGTTTCTGACAACATCTAAAAAGTTGCACTGTGATTCTCCTTTCTACCCCACCCCCCCACATTTGGTCGATACATCTTTCAGGGTAGCAGCATCTTGCACTTCTAAATTATTCTGCCGCAGGTTATTTAATTGTAATACAATTAGTATCAATCTGGATGAAAGCTGATAAATACAGACTTTGGTTAATCCTATTTGATAACGCACTAGTGACGACCTATGAAATAAACTGAGGGACACTTTCAAAGCTGCACTGAAGCAACATTCTTATTTGTTGTCAAAAGCTGTGCAGTAAAACTTCCTGAAAACCATTAAACAGCAACTAAATATATATCAGAATACTTCTCGTAATAGTGTCCAATTAACTAGCAACACATTATTTGGCAAAGTACAACATCCTTCATGCACTTAAAATTCAATAGCCCTGTGCAATATTTAGATTTGCAATTGCTTTTGCTTTTCATTTATGAATACAGTAATTAGCAATAATGATGTCTAATGTGACCTCATCCTGAGGATTACATTAGCATTTTCGTTTGAATGTGACCAATGTGAATGGGTAATTTAACTACTGAACATCAAGAAAAATGGGAGGGTGGGGGGTGGGGGTTGGTGGTTAAAGACCTAAATTATTTTCTTTAGAAGTTATGAAATTGGGTAGGTGAAAGCCTGTGAAAACAATTAGTGCACAGTGTTTCCAAGCCATGTTTCCAAGCAAAGGCATATGGGCCATGATAACAAATTACTTCACCACACCACAAATGCCAAAGCAATTAATATATAGCCAAAGGTGTCAGTCAGACTGCAGAAATATCAGTCCCAATCTTTATTTATAATTATGTAAAATAAACTCAGCATTTCAGCAGAATTTTCTGAAAATCATACAAATACAATTGAAAGGTTATGGTGGCATCTGCTAATTAAAGTTTGGTTTTGATTAATCTAAACTACACCCTAAATAGAACACAGGCTAGTATTACTTTTCAAATCAGTTGTGCAAATATATCTGATAATCGTACAGGTTAGTTTAACGGTAGATATTTAAAAAGCTTGCAAGTATTTAATTTTATGATGTTTTAAATAATCTCAAGTGATTTAGAAAGAAGTTATGAAAAAATGCATCACATTACAGCAAGTAAGTCGAAATCACGAGAGTACAATTGATAAATTCTATGACATCATTCCAAGAATTCCTTTCTACTTGCATCTGAAAAACTGTAAATAATAACAGTTGGCATTTACTCATTACATACCATCTTCTTCTTCTTTGGCCTCCTTGTCTCGAGAGACAATGGGTAAGCGCCTAGAGGTGGTCAGTGGTTTGTGAAGCAGCGCCTGGAGTGGCTATAAAGGCCAATTCCATAGTGACAGACTCTTCCACAGGTGCTGCAGATAAAATTAGTTGTCGGGGCTGTTACACAGTTGGCTCTCCCCTTGCGCTTCTGTCTTTTTTCCTGCCAACTGCTAAGTCTCTTCGACACTTTAGCCCTGCCTTTATGGTTGCCCGCCAGCTCTGGCGATCGCTGGCAACTGACTCCCACGACTTGTGATCAATGTCACAGGACTTCATGTCGCGTTTGCAGATGTCTTTAAAGCGGAGACATGGACGGCCGGTGGGTCTGATACCAGTGATGAGCTCACTGTACAATGTGTCCTTGGGGATCCTGCCATCTTCCATGCGGCTCACATGGCCAAGCCATCTCAAGCGCCGCTGGCTCAGTAGGATGTATATGCTGGGGATGTTGGCCGCCTCGAAGACTTCTGTGTTGGAGATACGGTCCTGCCACCTGATGCCAAGGATTTTCCGAAGGCAGCGTAGATGGAATGAATTGAGACGTCGCTCTTGGCTGACATACGTTGTCCAGACCACGCTGCCGTAGAGCAAGGTACTGAGGACACAGGCTTGAAACACTCGGACTTTTGTGTTCCGTGTCAGTGCGCCATTTTCCCACACTCTCTTGGCCAGTCTGGACATAGCAGTGGAAGCCTTTCCCATGCGCTTGTTGATTTCTGCATCTAGAGACAGGTTACTGGTGATAGTTGAGCCTAGGTAGGTGAACTCTTAAACCACTTCCAGAGCGTGGTCGCCGATATTGATGGATGGAGCATTTCTGAGGTCCTGTCCCATGATGTTCGTTTTCTTGAAGCTGATGGTTAGGCCAAATTCGTTGCAGGCAGCTGCAATCCTGTTGATGAGTCTCTGCAGACACTCTTCAGTGTGAGATGTCAATGCAGCATCGTCAGCAAAGAGGAGTTCCCTGATGAGGACCTTCCGTACTTTGGTCTTCCCTCTTAGACGGGCAAGGTTGAACAACCTGCCACCTGATCTTCTGTGGAGGAAGATTCCTTCTTCTGAAGACTTGAACGCATGTGAGAGCAGCAGGGAGAAGAAGATCCCAAACAGTGTAGGTGCGAGAACACAGCCCTGTTTCACGCCACTCAGGATAGGAAAGGGGTCTGAAGAGGCGCTGCTATGCTGAATTGTGCCTTTCATATTGTCATGGGATGAGGTGATGATACTTAGTAGCTTTGGTGGACATCCGATCTTTTTTATTAGTCTGAAGAGACCACGTCTGCTGACGAGGTCAAAGGCTTTGGTGAGATCAATGAAAGCAATGTAGAGGTGCATCTGTTGTTCACGGCATTTCTCCTGTAGCTGGCGAAGGGAGAACAGCATGTCAGTGGTGGATCTCTCTGCTCAAAAGCCACACTGTGCCTCAGGGTAGACACGCTCAGCCAGCTTCTGGAGCCTGTTTAAAGCGACTCGAGCAAAGACTTACCCCACTATGCTGAGAAGGGAGATTCCACGGTAGTTGTTGCAGTCACCGTGGTCACCCTTGTTCTTATAGAGGATGATGATATTGGCATCGCACATGTCCTGTGGTACTGCTCCCTCGTCCCAGCACAGGCAAAGCAGTTCGTAGAAGTATAGAAGGCTTGGCACTCTTGATTATTTCAGGGGTAATGCCGTCCTTCCCAGGGGCTTTTCCGCTGGCTAGAGAATCAATGGCATCACTGAGTTCCGACTTTGTTGGCTGTCCGTCCAACTCATCCATGACTGGCAGAGACTGGGCTGCATTGAGGGCGGTCTCAGTGACATTTTCCCTAGAGTACAGTTCTGGGTAGTGCTCCACCCAGTGGTCCATTTGCTTGCATTGGTCAGTGATTGTGTCCCCTAATTTAGATTTGAGGGGGGGCAATCTTCTTGATGGTTGGCCCAAAAGCTCTCTTAATGCCATCATACATTCCTCTGATGTTTCCGGTGTCGGAGGCCAGCTGAATATGACTGCATAGGTGTTGCCAGTAGTCATTTGTGCAGCGTTTCTGGCTGCTTTAAATGCTACGGATATTAACTTGCTGGGGGCTTTCTTGTAGTTCAACAGTGCAATGCGCTTAGCGGCTATGACATGTTCCAGCTCTTCAAAGTGAGATTGAAACCAGTCTGCATTCCGCTTCATACGTTTGCCATAGGTGGTCATAGATGAGTCATAGATGGCATCTCTGATGTGGGTCCACTTGGTCTCTGCATCCCTGTAGGAGTGTTTTGAAGGGCTTTTTCAAGTGAATTTAGAAACTTATGTAACAGCTGTGGATGAGAAATTCTGCTAGTGTTGATGCACGGGCGACCCTTCTGCTTGGAGTGATGCAGCTTCTTTGGTTTGAGTCTAACCTTGCTGCACACCAGGGAGTGGTCAGTGTCGCAGTCTGCACTGTGGAAGCAGCGTGTGATTTGAACGCCGTTTAAAGAGGCCCTCTTTGTGACGATGAGGTCCAACTGGTGCCAACGACGTGATCTTGGGTGTCTCCATGAAACCTGGTGACAGGGTTTGGTATGAAACAACGAGTTGGTGGTGCAGAGGTTATGATAGGTACACAACTCAAGCAGTCTCTGTCCATTCTCATTCATCCTTCCAATGCCATAGCGCCCAAGGCAGGAGGGCCATGAGTCATGGTTGGCCCCAACCCTGGCATTAAAGTCCCCCAGCAGGAACAGATGTTCGGTATTGGGGATGCTACTAATGATATTATGGAGTTCCTCGTAGAACTGGTCTTTAGCTTCAGGTGGGGAGCAGAGTGTTGGAGCATAGATGCTGAGGTGTACTGGACCAGTGGCAGTGAGCAGTCGGATGGACAGTATGTGTTCTGAGCCATTTGAAGGTGGTTTTATCATGCTGAGCAAAGAGTTTCTGATGGCAAAGCTCACTCCATGCTGTCTTGGTTCTTCAGGATCCCTACCCTGCCAGAAGAAAGTGTAGTCTTGCTCTCTTAGAGATCCACTCGCAGGGAGGCGTGTCTCCTGAAGTGCTGCAATGTCCACATTGAGTCTACTGAGCTCGTTGTTAATGATGGCGGTCTTCCGAGAATTGTTGATTTGTGTAAAGTCTTCCGACAGGCCAGGACATAGAGTTCTGACGTTCCAGCTTGCAAAACGAAGGGCTGGTACCTTCTTTCCTTTTTTTGTCGTGCTGTTTGGTGCGGTGTTACAGTCCACTTTTCGGGCAATGACCCTGAGCTCCAAGCACCCATTGAAGCAGGTGGACTGTGGCGGGACAGAACCTTACTGACCGGGGGCTGTCCAGTTTGAGGCGGGCGGTAGCTGTCCAGTGAGATGCGATGACCTCTCCCACTGACAAAGGCAACCCGTGGCGCCCAATATCTATGCCATTGAGCTGGACTTATAACCCGTAACTGCTGCCTTCCATGTTGTTTTGGTCGCTGTGAGGCGACTATGGAGTGACCTCTCCATGGAGCATGCCTGGGTGGATGTATGGAGGTTGTGAGTTGCCCAAGCATCAAAACCCCCCTCTCGGCCTTCCTGGTGGGGTCCAAAGGCGTGCAGAGCACGATATTTTGCACCGGTATGGCTGCAGGAACTGCCAGAAACATGCCAAAGGTGACACATGACTGCCTTCGGGGTTCCGCTCCGGATTTTCTGTTCGGGTTTACTCCCTTAGCCTTGGTCTCTCCCGAGACGCCCGCAAGGCAGTGGGGTTGTTCGGGCCCCTGCTCAGGGATAGGTGGATGCCGGTGGGAGGAGGTGGGGGGTAGGGGGTGCAGGGGGGAAAGGGGAAGGAGGGGGAGGGGGTGCAAGGGGGAGGAGTGCGGTGGGAAGGGATGGAGGGAAGGGGGTGCGAGGGGGAGCTGGGAAGGGTGCTGCAGGGGAAGGGAGCGCAAGGGGAAGATGGTGCGAGGGGGGAGCTGGAAAGGGGGAGCGGGGGGAGGGGGTGCGTGGAGGTTGAGCTGGGAGGGGGGCGGATGTCGGCAAATTCCTGCTGGTACTGGCGCTCAAAGCTGTCGCCCACCTTCCGGAGAACGCGGTGAGCTTTCTCAGCAGCGATGGTGGGAGCTGATGAAATGTTTTATTGCATACTATATCAGTTACATAATTAACACTACTGGTACATTATATATCTTCTGTATAATAAAAGTTTTGTATCTGTAGCTCATATTTCAGCTTTTGCATTGGTTCCAAGTAGATTTGAGTTTACTCATTGGTTCAATGTTCCTATTATTTCAGATTGGTTCAGTGTTTCATAGAATCATAGAATGGTTACAACAAAGGAGGAGGCCATTTGGCCCATCGTATCTGTGCTGGCTGTCTGCAAGAACAACTCAGCTACCTGCCCTTGCCCGGAGCCCTGCACATGTTTTCTCTTCAGACATTTATCAAGTCCTCTTTTGAAAGCCATGGTTGTATGTGCCTCCACCATACTTTCATAGTGTATTCCAGATCCTGACCATGTGCTGTATAACAATTTTTCTTCATGTTGCCTTTGGTTCTTTTGCAAACCGCCTTAAATCGGTGCCCTCTGGTTTGTGACCTTTCTGTCATGGGATCAGTTTCTCTCTATCTATTCTGTCTAGACAATTCATGATTTTGAATACCTCTATCAAATCTCCTCTCAACCTTCTCTTCTCTAAGGAGAACAAGCCCAGCTTCTCCAATCTATCCTCGTTCTCAGAAGTCCCTCATCCCTGGAAACTTTCTCGTAAATCTTTTCTGCACCCTCTCTAAAGCCTTCACATCCTTGCTAGAATGTGGTGCCCAGAATTGGGGACAATACTCCAGTTGAGGCCAAACTAGTTTATTATAAAGATTTCCATTGCTTTTAAAGAAAAACATTCTCTGAGGTCCAGCCATCATGACTATTGACCATTTAAATTTCCAGAGGCAGCCTAGCAAACATGCAAAAATAAAGAGGCAAGCCCTAACTTGCCTCCATAATGAATGCTCCCTTCTACACAATGTTTGAGCTTCCGATGAATAGCCTCAGTCACTCCCCAAGCCTTCTGTGTTCTAACAAGTCTTAGCCTATACTTGCTCCCTTGCTGCTTATGCCCATTCTTTATCCCTGGCCTCTCCATTTCTCCTTCTCAAATACGGACATGTAGCATTTTAATGGGTGCACTGACAGTAAAATATTATATAATACTGGCCGAGCGCGTCTACCCTGAGGCACAGTGTGGCTTTCGTGCAGAGAGATCGACTATTGACATGCTGTTCTCCCTTCGTCAGATACAGGAGAAATGCCGTGAACAACAGATGCCCCTCTACATTGCTTTCATTGATCTCACCAAAGCCTTTGACCTCGTCAGCAGACGTGGTCTCTTCAGACTACTAGAAAAGATCGGATGTCCACCAAAGCTACTAAGTATCATCACCTCATTCCATGACAATATGAAAGGCACAATTCAACATGGTGGCTCCTCATCAGAGCCCTTTCCTATCCTGAGTGGTGTGAAACAGGGCTGTGTTCTCGCACCCACACTTTTTGGGATTTTCTTCTCCCTGCTGCTTTCACATGCGTTCAAATCCTCTGAAGAAGGAATTTTCCTCCACACAAGATCAGGGGGCAGGTTGTTCAACCTTGCCCGTCTAAGAGCGAAGTCCAAAGTACGGAAAGTCCTCATCAGAGAACTCCTCTTTGCTGACGATGCTGCTTTAACATCTCACACTGAAGAATGCCTGCAGAGTCTCATCGACAGGTTTGCATCTGCCTGCAATGAATTTGGCCTAACCATCAGCCTCAAGAAAACGAACATCATGGGGCAGGATGTCAGAAATGCTCCATCCATCAATATTGGCGACCACGCTCTGGAAGTGGTTCAAGAGTTCACCTACCTAGGCTCAACTATCACCAGTAACCTGTCTCTAGATGCAGAAATCAACAAGCGCATGGGTAAGGCTTCCACTGCTATGTTCAGACTGGCCAAGAGAGTGTGGGAAAATGGCGCACTGACACGGAACACAAAAGTCCGAGTGTATCAGGCCTGTGTCCTCAGTACCTTGCTCTACGGCAGCGAGGCCTGGACAACGGATGCCAGCCAAGAGCAACGTCTCAATTCATTCCATCTTCGCTGCCTTCGGAGAATACTTGGCATCAGGTGGCAGGACTATATCTCCAACACAGAAGTCCTTGAAGCGGCCAACATCCCCAGCTTATACACACTACTGAGTCAGCGGCGCTTGAGATGGCTTGGCCATGTGAGCCGCATGGAAGATGGCAGGATCCCCAAAGACACATTGTACAGCGAGCTCGCCACTGGTATCAGACCTACCGGCCGTCCATGTCTCCGTTATAAAGACGTCTGCAAACGCGACATGAAATCGTGTGACATTGATCACAAGTCGTGGGAGTCAGTTGCCAGCATTCGCCAGAGCTGGCGGGCAGCCATAAAGACAGGGCTAAATTGTGGCGAGTCGAAGAGACTTAGTAGTTGGCAGGAAAAAAGACAGAGGCGCAAGGGGAGAGCCAACTGTGCAACAGCCCCAACAAACAAATTTCTCTGCAGCACCTGTGGAAGAGCCTGTCACTCCAGAATTGGCCTTTATAGCCACTCCAGGCGCTGCTTCACAAACCACTGACCACCTCCAGGCGCGTATCCATTGTCTCTCGAGATAAGGAGGCCCAAAAAGAAAAAAAAAAAAAGAAATACAAGATACAAATAATATTCAGGATTTCCACTCCTGGTGCCAACAATTAGAAATCTGGGTGGATATTTTCCTCTTTTCCAAAATAAGGTTAATAATTTTTTTGGATGTATTAACGGCCACCAATCAAAACAGTAATTGAATGTAATTTTCCTTCAGTTGATTTTGTGTAAGATGGGGCAGGAATTTCCTGGCTCGTGTGATGGACTGGGGGTGCTGGAAAAATAGCGGAGAGCCGCGTCAGGATGACTCCCTGACACATTCCCACCGCTGGGGGAGTTTCCCATCAGCAGGACCGGATACGGATCAGCTGCCCGCCTCCGCTCGGTGGCAGCCAATTTAAATAATTAAGATCCCTATTAGGCCTGACATAGATGCCCTGTCCCATGTGGATACCGCCAGCTTCATGGAGCCAACCTCCCAGCAGCAGACCAGAAGCCATCAGAGCCGGAGGCTCCATGCCCCATTGAAAGAGCCGCTTGAAGGAACAGTCAACCCCGGAGGGCTTTCCATTCTATTCCATGCCCTCAGCCATCCAATATTTTTAAATTCTACTGGCCCCTCTGAGGGCATCTCCATTTTGAGGTGTCCTCACATTCTCTGAGCTGCCTCAGCAGCGCCCACCTCTTCTTATCATCCAGCTCTAGAATGCACAAATCTTGTTAATAATGAGATGGCAAAAAAGGCTATTCTCACTGCATATGAGTTAATCCCTGAAGCTTACCGACAGAAAATTAGGAAACTCCGGAGATTGTCTGGGCAGACCTATATAGAATATGAGAGGGTAAAGCAAATTAACTTTGATCCTTGAATGCGGGCACTAAAGGTAGAGGCACGTATGAGAACCTTAGAAAACTAATTCTCCTGGAATTATTTAAAAATTCACTTCCTCCATTAGTAAGAAACATGTAGAGAATCAATAGGTTTCAACAGCCAGACAGGCAGCTGCGATTGCTGATAGTTATGAGCTTGTTTATAAGTCCAAACCCTTTGTCTGTCACACCCACAAACCTGAGAAGGATCGAAGGTGGGGGGGGGTGAAAAGAAGGCAAGTAGCCGGGGACAAGAAGGGACAGCTGGAAATGCCCCGGGATCTCCTCCTCAGGCCAGAAAGGCAGAAACTGAGGGTGGAAGTGAGGTCACAAGCCTAAGTGTTACAATTGTCACAAGGTGGGATACCTTCATGCAGAATGCTGGAAGTTGCGGGTACACAAAGCCAATGCAGAGAAAAGGACCCTGACTGAGAGTATGGCAGATCAGGCTGTAGCTCTGACTGCAGCTGTAAGGTCAAGTACAAAGACTGCTGTGAGTGTGGGGGTCATGAGTAAGATACCGGAGAGTTATAATGAATTCTTTTCAAAAGGAAAAGTAACTCTTTATCCATTAAGTGAGGCAGGTAAACCTATAGTTATACTTAGGGATACAGGAGCCACCCAAAACCCTTTTGCTGGGAAAGACTTAAATTTTGCACCAGAGAGTGCATTGAATGCCGAGGTTTTAGTGACTGGTATTGGCAGGGAGTATATAACCATACCTTTATATCAGGTGCACCTAGAGTGTGACCTAATGTCTGGAACGATAACTGTAGGAGTTGTCCACAGTTTGCCTGTAGATGGAGTTGACCTAGTCCTGGGGAATGATTTGGCAGTAGTCATGGAAAAAGCAAGTGAAGTTAAAGTGACAGAACAGTTACAGGAAAAGGTTGCAGGAGTTTTTCCTTCATGTATAGTGACCCGAGCCACTCATGGCATTTTAACAGAGTCTGTTAGGACAAGCCAGGACATACAACCTTAGCAACACATGATGTGGATGTAGGGGAATCCTTTCCAATAAAACAGCTTCCTTATTGTTTAAGTCCAGAGAAACAGGCCCAGATAAAAGCAGAAATCCAATACATGCTGGAGAATCACCTAATTGAACCCAGTCAAAGCAGCTGGAGTTCCCCAGTGGTGTTAGTGCCTAAACTTGACGGTACAACTAGACTCTGCATAGACTACAGAGAGGTTAATGCAGTAACAAAGGCAGACTCCTAACCAGTTCCTCGCTTGGAAGACTGTGGGCTGCATTTTATATGTCCAGCGCTGAAATTGGTGGCGGACGTAAACGGACATATGGTGGTCTGCCTGCGTGGACCGCACATCATGAAGCCACCACGATATTAAACACAGTGGCTTATTTAAATGGCCAGGGTGGTCCGCCCCCGCCCCCCCCCCAAATAAGCATAGAAGTAATTACCTGCCCTCTCCCCCCCAACAAAACACTTACCTTGTGCTGCCGACCTTCTGCCCCCCCAAAGTTCATCAACTTTAAACTTTACCCCTTCCCACCACCCCAGACCAATGAAATTAATCTGATGCCAATCTGCAACCCCCCCAACCCCCCACAAAAACACTTACCTGTTCCCCCCCTCCCCACCAGTGTCCCGCCTCAGATCTCCAGACTAAGATCTGAAGGCACGGGAGTGCCGGCAACCGGTACCAATATCACCCCAGAACAGACTGCGGGAGCAGATAGGTCATTTATTCATTCATTTACATTTTTTTAAATATGCAGATTTGGCTCCCATCGCCGAGCGGCTGGGGGGACCGCCATAAGGCCTCGCCACCACCGGCAATATCGGGCCGGGCCTTCCCAGCATTGAGGCCAATGGCGGGCCTCTGCTGGAGGCATTTTTCAGCACCCCCCCACCCCGCCACGACCCCCGATGTTGGGGGGGGTGGGGTCTGTAAAATCCAGCCTTGTATTGACAGAGTGGTCAGTGCCACATTTCTTACAAAAATAGATTTGTTAAAGGGATACTTGCAGGTTCCTTTAACACCCCGAGCTAAAGAAATATCGGCCTTTGTCACACAAGATGGTCTTGTCCAATGCCGAGTGATGCCATTCGGGCTAAATTAGCCACTTTTCAGAGACTAATGAACCAGGCGGTAGCCAGTGTTCCTAACTGTGTGGTTTACCTTGACGATGTGCTGGTCTACAGTAACACTTGGAAGGACCACTTGAAACAACTAGAAGCTCTGTTTAGGAAATTACAATCGGCTGATTTAGCGATAAACCTCGCCAAAAGTGGATTTGCAAAAGCCAGAGTAACCTACCTCCGACATATGGTAGGGCAAGGTCAAGTGTTGCCAAGAACAGCAGAAGTACAAGCATTGGTGGAGTTCCCCACCCCTAGGACTAAACGAGAAATCACCAGGTTTTTGGGGATGTGTGGTTTCTACTGCAAGTTTGTACCAAATTTTAGCTGCTCCACTCACAGATTTGCTACGAAAAAAATAATCTAAGGTAGTGCAGTCAGGGGCGTGCCAAGCATCTTTTGAGAGGCTGAAAGCCATTTTGATTAATGAACCAGTGTTGGCTGCTCCAAATTTCACTAAGCCCTTCAAGGTAGAGATTGATGCTAGTGACCTGGGGGTCGGTGCAGATTTGTTGCAAGACGATGAATCAGGTATAGAAAGGCCAGTGGTACACTTTTCCAAAAACCTAAATCAACACCAAAAAAGATATTCAACAGTGGAAAAATAAACCCTAGGTTTATTATTGGCTCTTAAGCATTTTGAAGTCTATGTCTGCCATGAGTACAGAAAGGCACTGGTATATACTGAACATAAACTCCTAGCCTTTGTGGAAAAATTCAAAAACCAGATGCCAGACTATTTCAACGGAGTTTACTATTGCAACCTTATCACTTAAAGATTATTCACATTGCGGGGAAAGATCATGAATTGCGGATGCTTTATCTAGAATCTAACTTTGTTTTGAGTTATCTGAGTGTAAAGATGGCACAAAGCAGAACTGTATTAACTACAGGTAAAGAATGAATGAGTATGAGTGTGAAAATGTGTTTTAAAATTTTTCACCTTCTTATTTTTTTCCACACTTTGTAATGAAATGCCATTTCATTCCTCCAAGGGTGGAGGTGTTATGAGTGTTTCCATTTTTTTGGTTAAATTATGAGGATTTGTGTTTTAAAACTGAAAAAGGATTCCATAGATGCTGGAACATTTTTTTTTGAAATAGGTCATCGGAAGGTCTTTTGGACTGAGCTTGTAAGCACCAGTTACTGGAAGGCATCTGTTTTCAGATAAATACCTAGCAGGGGGCTTTTGTAACATGGGGAAGATGTTTACAGAGTGGTGACAGGTCAAGATCTATAAGGGTCAGGAGGCTTGAATCCTGAGATGATTTTAGTTTCACTTTGGACAGGTAGTTGGGACATGGACAGTGTTAAAAAGACAGGAGAAAACTTGCCAAGAGAGCAAACCCCAACTCTGCTTGTTCCATCTCTTTGAAAGGCCTGCCAGTTTATTCCATCTCGTCAAGGAGCCCTGAGAAGTAAGTATAAGAAACAGACTGAACTGTTGCTGCATTTCTCCTGAAAGGCCTGCAAAACTGATCCTCAACGTCACCTGAAAAGAACTGTATTAGGAAGATCCCAATGTCACCCTCTATGCGTATTTGGGACGCCACACCAAAACAAAAGACATCTGACATCTTTCCATTTTTTATTTTCTTCAAGAACTAGCAAGTTTGGCCAAAGTATTCTTTTTCTGTAATAGAGTTCTAAAGGGAAAATCTATTTTTTTGCTTAACTGGTGTATGCGTGTGTGTGTGTGTGTGAGGGGCTAAGTTAAAAGAGAACTTTCATATTTTGCTCTGTGTGTTAATACTTTGCTTCATTACTGGTTATGTCGTGTTTTATAATAAACTTATAAATTTTGTTGTTTATTAAAGAAATCTGGTTGGTGTATTTTTTTCTGGGATAAAAATAGCATCTATGATTGACCCTGTATCAGTAACTGGGAAAAAATGTAAACATATGTTGTGACCTGTGGAGAAGTGGAATTAGAAAAACAGTGCACTCCTCCAGCCTCGGTTGTAACAAGTGGTATACCTGTGTTACGACCAGGTGAGAAAGGTATCCCGAGGTCTTTCTCAGCCTTCACCTTGTCTTATTGTGACAGGGTTTAATTTTAACTCCACACCCAGGGGAATGAAATGCGATTTGAAAGGAAATGGCACATTTCATTAAAAGGTTTGAAAGAAATATAAGTTACAGAAAGAAAAACCATGCATTTCTCTCATTCATTTCCAGTCATTCATCAATCTTAAAACCTATTAGAATTGTCTTTTCTGGGTGCCAGTGCTGCTTTAATATCCCTTTTTTTTGCATCCCAGTAGCCATGTGGTTCTTTGGGGAAGCTTTTCTTCAGTTTGCCCATTGCCATGAATGCTGAGGGTTTTGTTTCTGTTGAGGTAATGTTTTTTCCAGCAGAGTTAGTAGTGGGCGGGTCTATCCTGAACTCTCTCTCAGTTCTTTGCAAAGGCTTTTGCCTTCAGGGGATGGGGTGGTTCCCTTTTCCTCTGAATGTGGGGGAGGATTCTTTGTTAATCTCCCCTTTGTTCTCCTACCTGCAGGTATGTGTGCAGACTCAACTGCACTCTCCTGTGGCACTTCGACTAGGTAAGGCATCACCCTCACAGTTTCTGTGCCCTCTAGAATTCGCTTTTTGTCTCTGCAGGTTCCTGTAAATGCTGTTAGAAACTCTGGTGGGGTGCTTCTAGAGTCTACATTTACAGAGGATGATGTGGGGTCTACCTTTTCATATTTTTCAGGGTTGGCGGATTTTTCATCTGGGATTCCTCCCGGCCTTCCTTTAACCTGCCCCCTTGGTCACTTGTTCCACTTCTCTTTCTAAACTTTTGCCAGCCATGTGTCTGCCTGTCCCCTTTTGTTCTCAGCAGGGGTCCCTTACAGTTCACCAGTCCTCTGCTGGAGGATCCTCCTAACACTGGTGCAGGACTTAAGGGTGCAGGTTTCACTGTAGGTTGGGGTTTCCCCTCAACCTGGCATATGTGGCAACTCCTGTAGTACTCCACCACATCGTTGTGGAGTTTTGACCAGTCAAACTGCAATCTTATGCGGGCTTTGGTCTTTTGTACACTTGCATGTACAGCCACTGTAGTCTCGTGGGCCCTTCTTAATATTTCTCCCTGGTACCTCTGTGGCACCACTAACTGGTGAACTACTGTCCACTCCTTGCCCTCAGGTTTGTGACGTGAACCCCATTTCCTCATCAATACCTCATTCTTTAAATAGTAGAAATCAGGGACTCCCTCTGCTTCACTTTCAGACTGGGCTGCCTGTGCTAACTCTTGCAATACTGAGTCGGCACGCTAAGCCTCAGCTAGGGAAAATCCATTTAATTCATTCCCTGGGACTCCTAACTTTCCAAAGAAAGTCTCGGACAGTCAGACGTCATGGTCACTTGCCTGCAGTGCCAATGCAGTCTCTCTGGGGGAACTGGTTTGATCATGGCCTGATCCGCTACACATTCAGAGACACTGCAGGGGACCATCTCCTGTCACTGTCCTGTCTCTCCTGTCTCATGCGGTCTTTCTTTCACTATTGGGGGGGCGACCACCTTCAACCCTGCCAGATCATTACCTAGGAGCAGGTCAACCCCATCCACAAGCAAACTAGAAACAATCCCTATGGTCAGTAAAAGGGATCTAGTGGCCCCTATGTCTCTGAGAATCACTATGGGCTTGCTTGTTCCACTCGAGGGGTATGGGGCTATTTAGAACATTACAGCGCAGTACAGGCCCTTCAGCCCTCGATGTTGCACCGACCTGTGAAACCATCTGACCTACACTATTCCATTTTCATCCATATGTCTATCCAATGACCACTTAAATGCCCTTAAAGTTGGCGAGTCTACTACTGTTGCAGGCAGGGCGTTGCACGCCCCTACTACTCTCTGAGTAAAGAAATTACCTCTAACATCTGTCCTATATCTATCATCCCTCAACTTAAAGCTATGTCCCCTCGTGTTTGCCATCACCATCCGAGGAAAAAGACTCTCACTATCCACCCTATCTAACCCTCTGATTATCTTATATGTCTCTATTAAGTCACCTCTCCTCCTCCTTCTCTCCAACGAAAACAACCTCAAGTCCCTCGGCCTTTCCTCATAAGACCTTCCCTCCATACCAGGCAACATCCTAGTAAATCTCCTCTGCACCCTTTCCAAAGCTTCCACATCCTTCCTATAATGCGGTGACCAGAACTGCACGCAATACTCCAGGTGCGGTCTCACCAGAGCTTTGTACAGCTGTAGCATGACCTCGTGGCTCCGAAACTTGATCCCCCTACTAATAAAAGCTAACACACCATATGCCTTCTTAACAGCCCTATTAACTTGGGTAGCAACTTTCAGGGATTTATGTACCTGGACACCAATATCTCTCTGCTCATCTACACTACCAAGAATCTTCCCATTAGCCCAGTACTCTGCATTCCTGTTACTCCTTCCAAAGTGAATCACCTCACACTTTTCCGCATTAAACTCCATTTGCCATCTCTCAGCCCAGCTCTGCAGCCTATCTATGTCCCTCTGTACCCTACAACATCCTTCGGCACTATCCACAACTCCACCGACCTTCGTGTCATCCGCAAATTTACTAACCCACCCCTGTACACCCTCTTCCAGGGCATTTATAAAAATGACAAACAGCAGTGGCCCCAAAACAGATCCTTGTGGTACACCACTAGTAACTAAACTCCAGGATGAACATTTGCCATCAACCACCACCCTCTGTCTTCTTTCAGCTAGCCAATTTCTGATCCAAAGCTCTAAATCACCTTCAACCCCATACTTCCATATTTTCTGCAATAGCCTACCATGGGGAACCTTATCAAATGCCTTACTGAAATCCACATACACCACATCCACTGCTTTACACTCATCCACCTGTTTGGTCACCTTCTCGAAAAACTCAATAAGGTTTGTGAGGCACGACCTACCCTTCACAAAACCGTGCTGACTATCGCTAATGAACTTATTCTTTTCAAGATGATTATAAATCCTGTCTCTTATAACCTTTTCCAACATTTTACCCACAACCGAAGTAAGGCTCACAGGTCTATAATTACCAGGGCTGTCTCTACTCCCCTTCTTGAACAAGGGGACAACATTTGCTACTTTCTCTTTAGACACAAAACCCTGATAACCTTCAGGAATCCTATTAACTTTTTCTGCACTGGCCGTAGTAAGCTTCCTGGGTTGCACTCTTACTGCAGTTAAAGCTAACGCTTGCTCTGCTGTGCTTTCCATCAGGTCCCCGCCTTCACGGAGTGGGCATGCCCTGATTAACCCCACGGGTTTCCCCTTTAGTTTCCAGCAGTCAGCTTTTAAATGCCCTGCTTTATTACAATGGAAGCACACAGGTCTCCAGTAAAGGCCTGCTCAAGTCACAAGAAAAACCTGACTCGAATCCAACAGAACCACATCGGACTCGAGCCCAACCCGGCCTGTGTCCCTCCACTTTTCCCCCCAGCCCGACCCGACCCAACCCGAGCCCGACCCGCACCGACCACCACAATGTTCCCTTTACTTACCTTCCATCTCCCAATCTTCAGGAAGTTGCAGCATGAGCGTGATGACATCATAGAGACGCTCACAAGCTCACTGCGCATACTCAGTTTCCCTGCTTGACATCCTGGACTCACAGCTCAGGTAAGTTTTTAACTTTTAACACTTACCTGCAATTCTTGCAGTGTCCGGCCTGACCCAGACCTGGCCCGACTCGGACCCGGCACGATCTGACCCGAGCCCGAAGGCTGGACCCAGAAGAGCAGCCCGACCCAACCCGAACCTGACACATGTCGTCGGGTCCCGTCGAGTTCAGGTCGGGTAGCAAGCCTTTAGTCTCCGGGTCTCACTCTTGCTCATAGCACCTTCCTTTTTGGCTGGAGGAGGGCCCCCTGTGGCTCCTGCTTTCCTTTCTCTCCCAGGACTGCCTGGGCGGATATCAGCTTCCCACCCTTTGTCCTTTTCAGATTTGTGGGGGTGATTAGGAAAGGTTCTCCCCTGGGAAACTGACTTATAAATTAAAGCAAACTCATCGGCCAGAACGGCCACTTGCCGGGCTCCCTGAATCTGCTGCTCCTCTACATGGGTCTTTATTGAGAGTGGGAGAGAGTTTTTAAATTCCTCTAACAGGATTACTTCTCTGAGAGTCTCATAGCTGAGCTGTATTTTAAGACCCTTAGCCACTGGTCAAAAACCAGCTGCTTACTTCTTTCAAACTCCAGATAAGTTTGATTTGCTTGCTTTTTGAGGGTTCTAAACTTTTGGCAATAGGTTTCGGGTACTAATTCATGTGCCCCGAGGATAGCATTTTTGGTCAATTCAAATCTCATGGGCTTTTCCAGTTAGCTTGCATTGTATTAAAAGGGACCAGGTCTCAGCTGGCCATTTTAGCTGCCTTGCCAGTTTCTCAAAAGACACAAAAAATTCTTCCACATTTTCCTCATTGAATTTTGGAATTAATCGAGCGAGTTTTAGCAATTTTGTACCCAGCCCTGAATTATGCTCCTTCATATTGGCTATGCTTACTCTGTCACCACCTACTTAATTCAAGCCACCACCTACTTAATTCAAGCCACTTCAGCTCTCTTTCTTCAGATTCTTCCTGGAATATTCTTTCTCTCTCTCTCCTCTGTCCTCTCTTTCGTGTTCCTTCTCCTGTCTTTCTCTCTCTCTCTCCTGCCTTTCATTTTCTTCACGTTCCTTTTGGAAGGCTCTCTCTTTCTCCCTCTCTCTTTCCTCAAATTCAAGTTTCCTTTGTTCCAATTGCATCTTTGCTAACAATACCCTGTCGGAGTCTGCTTCTAACTCTGTTTCTGCTTCTTTAGATTCAAGGGAAAAATGGTTGGCCACTAGCCGTAGGAATTCAGACTTTCTAGCATTGGCATGTACAGTGATTCCACACTGCTCAGCCATTTTCCTCAACTCCTCCATAGACAGTGCTTTTAACTTATCGCAAGTTACTTCACCCTGGCTTGGAGAGCAACCCGCTTCAGTTGCAGACATGTTAGTATTCAAGCACACACAACCACAAGAAAACCTGTATTGAAAACTTGCTCTCTTTTTTTTGATTGGGAACAATTTGACTTCCCACTTCCAATTTCTCATTTGGCTGTGGGTAAAATCCTAGACGCTGGCACCCAAATTTCTGTTACGACCAGGTGAGAAAGGTGTCTAGGGGTCTTTCTCAACCTTCACCTGGTTTTATTGTAACAGGGTTTAATTTTTAAATACACTGTGTTTGAGCTCCCCCTTGGTGAATCCTTGTTCTCAGCTTTCCAATTATAAGAAAAGAAATAAGCACAAACAGGCCTTCTTAGGTTTAAAGAAGAAAAGTGAAATTTATTAAAACTTAAACTTAAAATCTAATTTGGTTAATGCCTACGGATACATGCCATGCCCCATGCTAGCATGCATATGCAATATGTGCATGCAAATAGAGACAGAAAAGAGCAGAAGAAAAAAATATAGAGGTTTGAGGCAATATCAGAAGTGTTTCTTGTTATTGTGCTTCAAACTCACTGCAGTCCTTTTGTAGATAGTTCTTGCGTGTAGGTAATTCTTGCTTTTCGTTGGGGCCCAGTATTCTTCTTAAACCTTGTTCACTGTAGGAGACTTTTCTCTCTTGGGGTTCATGTGTCTTCAATGGGTCTTCAGTTCTGTGAGAAAGAGATGGAAGCAGACAGAAGAGAGATCTTTTCAGTCCAGGAGCAAACAGCTTTCTGAGTTTTAAAACTCTGTGGCAAGTTCAAATTCAAAAAACTCCAACAGCCAGTTAGTCATGTGACTAAACTGGTCTGACCACATCTCTTCGTGTATTCGGCCATTTTAGCAGTTAACCTGGAATGCTAGACTCTACACCTTCAACGTCAGATAATCAAAAGTCAATTGTGGATTAAATTGGAGCAGGGAGTGGCCCCTTTGTTCTTTCCAAGTACTAACTGTTACTATGCAAATGTCTTTCCAGTCAAGGGTCTGGTGGTTTTTTTTTAAAAACAAGTTCTTTCTTTACTCCAGTAACAGTTTAAAAATCAATGTTCATGTCGTGAAATTAATGTCTCATTCTTGGCAGGTGGGGGCCTGCATGACACCTGATAAAATGCTTTGTAACTTTGAACCTTCCAGTCATAAACAATATGAAACATGCTAACTATAAAGCCAATCATAAAATTCAAAAATCTCACTCCTAAAATCACTCCAAAGATAAGTTCTGAACCTTCTTTAGCTCCTCCTTGAATGGCTCCCACTGATCTGACACTTGATTTACCTTCAAGTAACTGATTCCAGTCTACTTTTGCCATATCAAAGCTCAGCTTAGTAAAATTCGCCTTTCCCCAATGTAAACTTTTACTCTTGGTCTATCTTGATCCTTTTCCATAACTGCTCTAAATCTAAGTGAATTATGATGCTTTCTCGCTGATACTCCTTCTATATGCTCAGATTCATTCCCTAAAATTTAGTCCTGAACTGCCCCTTCTCTTGTTACAGGCTAACAAAGTTTTCCTGCATGCATTTTAAGAATTCTGCCCCCTCTGTACCTTTTACACTGGATTTATCCCAGTTAATATTAGGGTAGGTAAATATAAGTTTAAATGAGAACTCAGGTATTAACTACTTAATTTGAAATGAATACAAACAATAATCCTAATATATTAAAACATACAGACATCATTTTGTATTTTATTTCTTTAAAGGGTGGCCAAAACTAATGAAGTTTGAAATTGTTCACTTTGACAGGAAGAATAAAAAAGCATATTATCTAAATGGTGAGTGATTGCAGAGCTCTGAGATGCAGAAGGATCTGGGTGTCCTAGAGCACGAATCGCAAAAGGTTAGTATGCAGGTACAGCATGTAATTAGGAAAGCTAATAGCATGTTATTGTTTTTCGCAAGGGGAATTGAATACAAAAATAGGGAGGTTATGCTTCAGCTATACAGGGCATGGGTGAGACCACATCGGGAGTACTGTGTAAAGTACTGGTCTCCTTATTTAAGGAAGGTTTTAAATGCATTGGAGGCAGTACAGAGAAGGTTTACTAGATTAATACCTGGAATGGGTGGGCTATCGTATGAGCAAAGATTGGATAGGCTAGGCATGCATCCGCTGGAATTTAGAAGAGTAAGAGGCGACTTGATTGAAACATATAAGATCCTGAGGGGTCTTGACAGGGCGGATGTGGAAAGGATGTTTCCCCTTGTGGGACAATCTCGAACTAAGGGTTTTAAAAATAAGGGGTCACCCATTTAAGACAGAGGTAAGGAGAAATTTTCTCTCTCAGAGGGTCGTGAGTCTTTGGAATTCTCTTCCTCAAAAGGCAGTGGAAGCAGAGTCTTTGAACATTTTTATGGCAGAGGTAGATACATTCTTGATAAGCAAGGGGGTGGAAAGTTATCGGGGGTAGGTGGAAATGTGGAGTAATCAGTTCAGCCATGAACTTATGAATGGTGAAGCAGGCTCGAGGGACCTACTCCTGCTCCTAATTCGTATGTTCGTATGTGTCATTGACCTGAAACGTTAACTCTGTTTCTCTCTCCACAGTTGTTGTTTGACTTGCTGAGCATCTCTAGCAATTTTTTTTTATTTTAGCCCAAAACTGATTTCTGGATTAGGACCCAAAATGTTCAGTTTGTGCTAAATATGTTCATATGGATTTAAATATAAATTTTCTTGAAACAATGGCACTCTATTTACTTCTGTTTAAATTGTAATATCATTATTGTGAACCTTTCAATTAAATCTAAAGACTTATTGACCTTATTAAAACTTATAAAATATTTGTCATTTATAAATACATACAGTAGATGTTATCTATATATATTTTAGTAGCTACACTGGAAAGCATTTTACAATAGGTAAGCCAGGTTTTGATTGCATTTTCATCGGGAACTATGGTAATCATTCAAATTTCATATTGCAGGACGATACATGTTTCAATATCTTATAGAATATATTCTGCTTCATGTTTAATGGCAACTGAAGTAACATTTTGATTGGTTAATATTAAATGCAATGATAACGTAAGCTTTCTATGTAATGTACCTGATTTTCTCGTTGTTATTGATATTTTATTGTAAATTATTAATACTAAATGTGTTAAATAATAGCATGTCTGCAATTGGTTTTACAAATTCAACAGTAAATGCTGGTGTTGCTTCAATCTGGTATGGCATTAATATAGTCTTTGTTCTTGATGTGACCTTTATCCTATTACTTGATTTACTTTCAATAAAGGTCCTTGGATTTTTCAACAAAGCTGCAGGAAATGAACTCTTTGTGGAGCTCTGTGTTAATCACTCTTCCAAGATCTGCTTCTATAGTATAATTGTCAGTTTTGCCATTTCTATTACACTATTTTTACAATTGACATCTGATCTTAATATTTTATGTTCATTAATATATATTTGAAAGTAGTTGTATAAAAAGCTTTGCTTTTTGCCTATTCTCCCCTTAGTTAAATATAACATACTGCAGTATCTGTTTCTTATTTATGCTTTTACCAGTCAAACAAAACTTGAATTTATATAGCGCCTTTCATTTCCTCAGAACGTCCCAAAGTGCTTTACAGCCAATGAAGTACTTTTGAAGTGTGTAATCACTGTGGTAATGTAGGAAAAGTCACAGCCAATATGCACACAGCAAGCTCCCACAAACAGCAATGTGATAATAACCAGATAATCCATTTTAGTGAAGCTGATTGAAGGATAAATATTGGTCAGGACACTGGGTTAACTCCCTGCTCTTCCTTGAATTCTTCCAATGGGATCTTTTACATCCACCTGAAAAAAGCAGATGGTGCCTTGGTTTAGTGTTGCGTCTGAAAGACAACACCTCCAACATTACTGCCTTTGTTCTGCACCAGAGTGTCAGCTGAGATTTTTATATTCAAGTCTCTGAGTGGGACTTGAAACCACAACCTTCTGACTCATTTGAGAAAGTGCTACCACCTGAGCCACATTTGATGCTGTCAATGCCCGGAACTCAGAGGAAATGTACTCTTTGCAATTTCTGCAAATGAACCAAATATCAATCAACAAAACCTTTACTCTGTTCAGGTTTGAATCAGAATAAAGCATCAAAAATATTGCCACTATTTCACTTCAAACCTAAAGAAGTTGTTGAACACAGAATAAAGTATTTCACTTCTTTCTTGCTTACAAATATTAGGAGTCTTTGTGGTTAAGTTGACATTGTAATATATTTTACTTTTGTTAGTAACACCAAATAGATTTGAGAAATATCAATCAAGATTATATTGTGCTAGCTTCTTTGATAGAGAGAAAGTATCAACATATTTTCTATAGAAAGATATTGTCCTAATACAACTAAAATATGACATACTTAATGTTGTGTAATGAAAATAACCATAAATTTATCTGCAGTAACAGTCTACCCATTTAAAATAATTCATAGAGAAATATGTTACCTCTAGTTGATCTCTTTTGGCATTGTTCATAGACTAAAAAAGAATGTGTTTCCCTCTGCCTGTTTCCTTGCTTGTTGCGCACCCTCCAATTCTTTCTGCCATCCTTTATTTTTCTGTCTTTCATTCTGTCTTTCTCTTTTTAAACCTTCTCTCTGAATGGAAGTCACTGATTTCTCTGTATCTCTGTCTTGATGTTGTTTTGCTCCATATTTTTCCACTTGGCATAAATTTCTATCTTCGTCTCTAGTAATAGGAACATAGGAACAGGAGTAGGCCATTCAGCCCATCGAGCCTGCCCCACCATTCAATACGATAGTGGCTGATCATCCACTTCAATGCCTTTTTCCCACACTATCCTCATATCCCCTTATGTTATTGGTATTTAGAAATCTGTCAATCTCTGCTTCAAACATACTCAATGACTGAGCTTCCACAATCCTCTGGGGTAGAGAATTCCAACAATTCACAACCCTCTGAGTAAAGAAATTTCTCCTCATCTCTGTCCTATGTGGCTTCCCCCTTAATTTGAAATTGTGTCCCCTGGTTCTAGACTCCCCAACCAGGGGAAACATCTTAGCTGCACCTATCCTGTCTATCCCTGTAAGTATTTTGCAGGTTTCAATGAGATCACCTCTCATTCTTCAAAATTCTAGAGAATACAGGCCAAGATTCCCCAATCGCTCTTCATTGGATTGTCCTGCCATCCCAGGAACAAGGCTGGTGAATCTTCATTGCACTCCTTCTATGGCAATAATATCCTTGCTAAGGTAAGGGGACCAAAACTGCACACAGTGCTCCAGGTGCGGTCCAACCAAGGTTCTGTTCAATTGAAGCAAGCCTTCATTACTCCTGTACTCAAATCCTCTTGCAATAAAGGCTAACATACCATTAGCCTTCTTAATTGCTTGCTGCACCTGCATGTTAGCATTCAGTGAATTGACAAGGACACCCATTATACATCTACACTTTCTAATCTTTTACTATTTAAGAAATATTCTGCACACCTGTTCCTCCTACCAAAGTAGATAACCTCACATCTTTCCACATTATATTCCATCTGCCATGTTCTTGCCCACTCACTAAGTCTGTCCAAATCCCCTTGAAGCTGCTTTGCATCTTCCTCACAACACACATTCCCACCTAGTTTTGTGTGATGCACGAACTTGGAAATACTACATTTGGTCCCCACATCCAAATCACTGATATATATTGTGAACTGCTGGGGCCCAAGCACTGATCCCTGTGGTACCACACTAGTCACAGCCTGCCAATGCGAGCATGACCCATTTATTCCTACTCTCTGCTTTCTGCCTGTTAACCAATCCTTAATCCATGCCAGTATATTACCTCCTACCCCATGTGCTTTAATTTTGCTAACCAACCTCCTTCTGAAAATCCAAGTATACCACATCCACCAACTCCCCTTTATCAATTCTGTTAGTAACATCCTCCAAAAAGGTTCGTCAAACATGATTTCCCATTCATAAATCCATCTTGACTATGCCCAATCAGATCATTTTTATGCCCAATCAGATCATTATTATCCAAGCGTCCATTTATCACATCCTTTAGAATAGATTCTAGCATTTTCCCGACGACTGATGTAAGACTAACAGGTCTGTAATTCCCTGTTTTCTCTCTCCCTCCCTTCTTAAATAGTGGAGTGACATTTGCTACCTTCCAATTTGCAGGAACCGCTCCAGAATCTATAGAATTTTGGAAGAGGATCACCAATGCATCCACTATCCCCATAGCTACCTCTTTCAACACTCTGGGATGTAGAATATCAGGTCCTTGGGACTTATCAACCATCAGCCCCATTAATTTCTCCAATACAACCTTCTTACTAATACTAATTTCCTTCAATTCCTCATTTTCCCTAATCCCTTGGATCTCTAATTCTGGGAAATTTCTTGCATCGTCCTCGGTGAAGACAGACACAAAGTGATCATTTAGCTTCTCTGCCATTTCTCTATTCCCCATTATAAATTCTCCTGACTCTGCCTGCAATGGACCCACATTTGTCTTAGCCAAACATTTCCTTTTTACGTACCTATAGAAGCTTTTACTGTCTGTTTTATATTTTTTGCTAGCTTACATTCATATTCTATTCTCCCTTTCTTTATCAGTTTCTTGATCGTCCTTTGCTGTAGCCTAAAATCCTCCCAATCCTCAGGTTTACTACTATTTCTGGCAACTTTATAGGCCTTTTCTTTTAATCTTATACAATCCTTAACTTCCTTTGTTATCTATGGTTGACTGCCTTTACTTTTTGGGGTTTTATGCCTTGAAGAAATGTATAGTTGCTGTAAACTACGTAATATTTCTTTAAAGACTATCCATTGCTGATGTACTGTCATACCTTTTAACATATTTCCCCAACCCACCTCAGCTAATTTGTCTCTCATACCTTCATAATTTGCTTTGTTCAAATTTAATACCAGAGCTTCAGATTGAACTACCTCACTTTCAAAAATAATGTAGAATGCTATCATTATGGTCACTCTCCCTAAAGGTTCTTTTACAACAAAATTATTAATTAGCCCTTTCTCTTTACATAATACTAGAGCTCAAGCTTCTGCAGCCGGTGACACTTCCTACATATCGCAGGACGTACATTCCACATGGCTGAGCTGACCTGCCATAACGTAACTTTAAAAACATTTTACTATAATGAGAAATACAGTAACTTACCAGTTACTCACCAATCAGCTTCTTCCCCTGCACCAAAGAGAGAGGTAGCTACTGGAGGGAGGGAGGGAGGAAGGGAGGGAGGAAAGGAAGGAAGGAAAGGAAAGGAAGGAAAGGAAAGGAAAAGGAAGGAAGGGAAGGAAGGAAAGGAGCCCCTCCCTCATGTACCAAACTCCCCCTTTGCACTCTGTGCACTCAAATTAATTTATAGTTCCCCTCCTTAGCGAACTCCCTCATTTACCAAACTCCCTTCTTCACACTAAAATAAAAGCAAAATACTGCAGATGCTGGAAATACTCAGCAGATCTCACAGCATCTGTGGAGAGAGAAGCAGTTTGCTTAGTTTGTTTCTACTGTACCAACCCACTATTTTTTTCATGTTTGTGCTTGGGGCCAGGGCTGTTCATTTTTCTGTCAATTGACACCCTCTCTGTATTAACGCTTTGTCTTTCACCACACCATTAACAAACTGTTTGCCTTTGCTCCATGACCTTCTGGTCAGTTATTCTCTGTGACCTTGTCCTATCAACATCTTCTCTTTTGTTATCCCTTGCCCCACCCCCACTTTACTTGCTTAAAGCATTTTACATTTCTAATATTTGTCAGTTCTGATGAAGGGTCACTGACCTGAAACATTAACTCTGCTTCTCTCTCCACAGATGCTGCCAGATCTGCTGAGTATTTCCAGCATTTATTGTTTTTATATCCCTTCTTCACACTCTGTGCCCTCCAGCAGCACTTAGTGCAGTCTCCCAATATACCAACATGATTTTAAAGAGGTTTTCTGCAGCACTTAAGCTGGTCTGTTTACACAGCTGTTCGCTATGCAGTTCAATTGTTTTTTTAAAGTGTTTTTTGCAGCACTTAAGCTGGTCTGTTTATACAGTTGTTCACTATGCAATTCAATTGCTTTTTTTAAACTCGAGTTTGTTTATGTTCTTTAGGCTTGAGTAGTTTAATGCTATTTTTATAACTGTTGTGGCATGAATGAAAGCTCTTCTTCATGCTCGAGTTATTTAATGAGTTTTTAAAACTTTGGCTGTGTGGCTGAGGCTCTGCAGTAATCGGGGTTTTCCTGCGCTTTTTGCAATTGGATGTGTCCTGTAATGACGCCGACCTCGATCAGCCTGGGAGAGGAGTCAGGTCTTCCCTTTTTTTTTTATAAAGGCTTGGGGAAAAAATCAACTCTTTGAGGACTTCAAAGCTTGTTTTTTTAACGGAGATCCCTTGACTGTCGACACAATGACTCACCTGATTTACTTGCAGTCTGTTGTCCTGAGCTCTGTATTCCACAGCTGGAGGTAGGTTCTTTTTTCTTTCCACTTTTTGGGCTAGTATTTTTGTTGAACTTTCTCTCCAGTGGCTGTAGCAAGGGTAGTTTTTAAAGCTGTTTTACCTGTGGCCTTCAACTTAGACTTTGTCTTCTCACCACAGCTGGCACCATATGAATTCTTTATGTTGGCTAATGCAACATAAGTGAGATGCATGGAGTCCAGTTATGCTGAATATCTCAAACAGGTTTATTACAGCTAAACTGTTATATATAGTACAGAGCAAACTATTTACAGAACCTTCCTCTAGGTGCTACAGTTGCAGAGTGACTAAGGCTTGTAGTAACATGACTGCATCCTGGTACTTAGCTCAATAGCATACTGAGATCTTAATGGGGCATCATACAACACCTTTTGTTGGGATATTTGTTCTCAGTATCTGGAGACAGGAGATGTGTTTTACACCAAACATTCCACCAGCATCCTCAATACTTATGATTATCAGGAATGGTTAAAATTATCACCAGTAATTGTTAAGACATTTGCCCTGATTGCAGACATCCTGGATGCATGCCTATCAGAACACTTACAGGATGTGCCCCACTATGAACTCTTGTAAAAAGCCAGAGGGCTATTGTGTAAATGGCAGGTGGGACGAGACCCTTGGCATGAGGGGTGATATCATATCTGACCATTCACAGAGCTGATCATGCAGTGGGGTGGGGGGGGGGGGGGGGGGAGGAACAAATCATTGATTTCCACCAGGTCTGAGCATGAGGAAAATATGTGCACAGGGGTGGATAAAAGGGGCCTTATCCCTTTGTTTCATTGCTGTGCAGCCAGACCGTTGGCCAACACATCAAGCAACAAGTCCCCCTGAGCGTCTGGTCAGTGCATGGAGCGGGAGTTGGAACAAAGACTAAAGGGCCTGAGCTGGATGGCATAAGAGAAAACCTTGTGAAACCATACCAGGCAACTGGGTGAGAAAACCTTTTAGTCTCTGTGGTTCAATCAATAAATACGGAATTGGGTGGGAGAATGACACCAGTTTTCTGTGGTTGAGTTACAGTAAGAACACAGGCTGGACAAAGAGGTCAGTTTCATGGGGTAATAATAAAGTAAAGACATGGACTGGGTGAGACAGATCAGTCTGTACCATTGATAAGTTCCGTGCAGTGATATTTGCCTGTTCATCAGGTATCAGTGTGCTATTCTTATCCTTGTGGTTTTGAAGCATAGTTTTAATAAAGTTAATTCAAGAATTTTGCAATACTAACCTCATCATTTCTTTTATAAAGTCTGAATCTGAGTAATGGTTAAATGTGTTATAATTTATGTCCTTTGGAAGGTATAGTGCCTAATATTGCACGCACTATTGAAACTGGTTCACTATTATCTCTACATGATTAGAATAATTTCTTTAGATATGATCAAATGCCCTTGAGATAAATCCTAGTATTTGATTAGTTTTCCAGATAAAGCTTCCTAATTTAAAACTGCTCACACAGACTCTACACATATATATTTCATGCTATCAAGAATAATAAAACTCAGTTTCCTTGAAGAACACTCAAATGATGTTGGTTTACCTTTTGAGATTATTTCTGCATCTTATGGCACATAAACTTCCTGACATGCTATCACAATCCAATGTTAGAACAATATGTTTGGAATCAACCAGAGAACAGGCTATTTTAGATCTGATAATGTATAATGAAGCAGGATTAAGTATTTTGTAAAAGCAAAATACTACAGATGCTGGAAATCTGAAACAAAACAAAAAGCGCTGGAAATACTTAGCAGGTCTGGCAACATCGGTGGAGAGAGAAGCAAGGTTAACATTTCAGGTCTGTGGCCTTTCATCAGAAGTATTTTGTATCCGTCTTCACAGTAGAGGACATAAAAAGCATCCCAAGAATAGTAGAAAATCAGGAGGCAATCACGATCACTAAAGAAAAAGTAATGGGAATACTAATGAATCTAAAGGCTGACAAGTCCCCTGAACCCAATGTCCTACATCCGAGAGTCTTAAATGAGTGGCTGCAGAGATAGTGAATGCATTGGTTGTAATCTTCTAAAATTCCCTAGATTCTGGAAAGATCCCAGTGGACTGGAGAACCACAAATGTAACACCTCTGTTAAGAAAGGAGGGAGACAGAAAGTAGGAAACTATAGGCCAGTTAGCCTAACATCTGTCATTGGGAAAATGTTGAAATCCATTATGAAGGAAGTGGTAGCAGGGCATTTAGAAAATGATAATACAATCAGGCAGAGTCAACATGCTTTTGTACTCTATTCCTTTATTTATAAAGCCCAGGATCTCATATGTCCTTTTAACAACTTTCTCAACTGCCTTGCCACCTTCAACAATTTATGCACACATACCCCCAAGTCTCTCTGTTCCTGCAACCCCTTTAGAATGTGTTACAATGGAGTAAAGTAGAAGAGGACCTTGATGTGCAGATACAGCTCATTTAAGGTGGCAGAATGGGTAGATAAGGCCATAAAAAGGCAAAGGAAATCCTTGGTTTTGTATCTACAAACATGGAATACAAAAGCAAGGAGTTATGTTGACCTAGCACAAGACCTAAGGCCACAGTGGACTATAGTGTGCAGTTTTTGGCTCCCTATTATATAGATGATATGAAAGCAAAGGAAAACTGCAGCTTTGATTTATCACAATGTTACCAGAGATGAGTGATTTAGGTTACAAAGAAACCCTTCAGAAATTAGGACTTCTTTTTACTAGAGCTGAGACTGTTAAGGAGAGGTCTTCAAGATTATAAGGTAAATAATGATAGATTGTTTCCATTGATCAATGGTACCAAGACAGCACAAATTCTAGGATAATCATAAAAAGAGGTGGTGGAAAAAGAATTATTAACACAGAGGGAGGTTAGCATGTGAAATACTCTGCCCCAGACCATTGTTGAAGCAGAGTGTATAATTTCTTTAAAAGAGAATTAGAATAAAGTATATTAAAGGTTCAAGGGAATAGCAGATGAATGGGATTAGACTAGATGGCTCATGTGGCCAAAACACTGGCACAGATTTACTGGGTTTAAAGGCCTATTTCCACATTGTAACACTCTATGATTCACTCATTTACATTTTATGGATAATCTAATTGGAATAAACAATGGTGATAAGTGAGATGCATATTTTTCACAACATATGACAAGGTTGTCGCCCTCCAATTTTTTAATGTAGCAGAAATGTGATAATAATTGAGAACAATTTGAATTTGGCAAGGGATGCGAGACTTCTTCCATGAGATAATCACACTCATGTGCTGCACATTGGCTGCAGCATAATTATAACCAGTGCAAAGACATCTATTGAAAAAATATTAAACAAAAGGCTGCCTTTATAGTCTTAGTATTACTCAAGAGACCACATAACAATTAATTCTGCAAAAAAATTTAATATTTCACCCGCATTCTAGCCTGAATGATTGGAGCTCTGAGCATCTATTTAAGTATGAATGTGTGTGTTTAAGTATGAATATATAGAGTTCTCCCTTTGCCAGAATGTTGCTGAGCTGGCAGCTTCACTGGGTGATGTCAACTTGCACCAGTCTAAAGTAGTTCTCTGTCTCAAATTGGTGCTTAACAGTAAAAGTAGCAAAAAGCAAGAGCATTGTAGACTTGTTTTTCTTTAACCTGTATGTTCGTTCTAATATTATAATAACATAGAAAGGGAATCCTAAAGCCTTCTAATAGGCATATAAATAGTACAAGGGTGGTAAAAGGAGGAGAGGGGCTGATTAGGGACCTAAAAGGGGATTTATGCCTCTGTCTTTACCAAGGAAGAAGATGCTACCCAAGTCATAGAGAAAGAAAAAGTAATTGAGATACTGGATGGGCTAAAATTTAAAGAGGCGATATTAGATAGGCTGGTTGTACTTAAAGTTGATAGGACTGTATGAGATGCATTGAAGGATACTGAGGGAAGCAAGGGTAGAAATTGCGGAGACACTGGCCATAATCTTCCAAACCCCTTTAGATACAGGGATGGTGCCAGAAGACTGGAGAACTGCAAATGTAACACCCATCAAAAAAGGTGTAAGGTTAAGTCCATCAACTGCAGGCCAGTCAGTTTAAACTTGGTGGTGAGAAAGCTTTTAGAAACGATACTTTGGGGCAACATTAACAATCACTTGGACAAATGTGGATTAATGAAGGAAAGCCAGCATAGATTTGTTAACAGCAAATTGTGTTTAACTAACTTGATGGAGTTTTTTGATGAGGTAACAGGGAGGGTTGATGAAAGCAATGCAGTTAATGTGGTGTATATGGACTTCCAAAAGGCGTTTGATAAAGTGCTACATAATAGACTTGTCAGCAAAGTTAGAGGCCATAGAATAAAAAAAGACGGTAACAGAATATCTATGAAGTTGACTTACTGCCAGGAAACAGAGTAGTGGTGAACTGTTGTTTTTCGGAATGGAGGAATTTATAAACTGGGCTTCCCCAGTGATTGGTATTAGGACCCCTGCTTTTCTTGATATATATTAATGACCTAGACTTGGGGGTACAGGGCATAATTTCAAAATTTGTGATGACACAAAACTTGAAAGTATTGTGAACTGTGAGGATAGTGATAAACATTAAGAGGACATAGACAGGCTGGTGAAATGGACGGACGAGTGACAGATGAAATTTAAGGCAGTAAAGTGTGAAGTGATTCATTTTAGTAGGCAGTATGAGGAAAGGAAATATAAAATAAAGGATACAATTCTGAAGGGTGCAGGAGCAAAGGGACTGGGGGTATATGTGCACAAATCATTAAAGGTGGTAGGGTAGGTTGACAAAGCAGTTAATAAAGCATACAGGATTCTGGGCTTTATAATTAGGGGCTTGGAGTACAAAAACAAGGAAATTATGATAAACCTGTATAAAACACTGGTTCCGCCTCAACTAGAGGATTGTATCCAATTCTGGGCACCACACGTTAGGAAGGATGTGAAGGCATTAGAGTGGTTGCAGAAAAAATTCATGAGAATGCTTCCAGGGATGAGGGACTTCAGTTATGTGGATAGCTTGGAGAAGGTGGGGCTGCTCTCCTTAGAGAAGATTAGACCGGAGCAGCAGCAGTCAGCAGCAGACCTAGGAGGAGGTGGATCCAGAGTGCGACCTGTGGAAATAAAAAGAGGGGCTTGAGGCCCTCACCTACCTCAGACCAGAGCAACAGCAGTTGGCAGGCTCTATCTGTGTCGGTGCGCACTGGGTTTCAAAAGAGGAAAAAAAAAATCTAACAGTGATATCACGGGAAATCTGTAAGCTGATTGGTTGGGTAAGTAACAGCTGTTATTACCTGTAAATAGCTTTAAAAAATCAGGGGAAAAAAGTTATTTTTTTAAACCCTCAAATAGCTACCTTGTAAGTGATAAGGTTAGTACTACTAAGGTTGTGCTTCAATTAGTGTAATTTATTAATAATTACTACTTAGAATAGTGCTGTTTGGACAGTCAGGTTATGAGTTGTGTGTGAGGGATTTTACTGACTAGGGGAAAGAGGTGCTCTTTGCAGTCTTTCTTTTCTTTTCTGCCTTTTCAGCCTCCACGGTACAGGGAAAGAAGCTGATTGGCAAGTAACTGGCAAGTTATTCCACTTATTACATTAGCAATAGTTAGCTTGTAAAGCTAAGTAATGGCAGGGCAGCTTGGGAAAGAAGAATGTGCCTCCTGTGGCATGTGGAAAGTCATGGACACACCATCTGTCCTTGACAAACATATCTGCAGCAAGTGTCACCGGCTGCAAAAGCTTGAGCTCCAGGTTTCGGAACTCGAGCAGCGGCTGGAATCACTATGGCACATCCGCGAGGCACAGAACTACGTAGATAGCACGTTTCAGGAGGTAGTCACCCCGGAGCTTAAGGGAGCACAAGCAGAGAGGGACTGGGTGGCTGACAGACGGACAAGAAGGTCAAGGCAGGTAGTGCAGGAGTCCCCAGAGGGCATCCCACTTTCTAACAGTTCTGAATACCGATGGGAGAGTGGGTTCCTCTGGAGAGTGCAGCGAGAGTCATGACCAGAGCACCAGAGCTCAGCTGAGCAGGGAGAGAGGAGAAAGGACAAGAGAGCAATTGTGATAGGGGATTCTATAGTTAGAGGAACCGATAGGCGTTTCTGTGGTCGCAGGCGTGATTCCAGGATGGTATGCTGCATATCACCAAGCGGCTACAGGGCATTCTGGAGGGCAAAGGTGCACAGCCAGAGGTTGTGGTCCACATTAGTACTAACGATATAGGAAGAAAGAGGGATGAAGTCCTGCAGGCTGAGTTTAGGGAGTTAGGAACGAGATTAGCAAGCAGGACCTCAAAGGTAGTAATCTCCAGATTACTTCCAAGGCCACATGCTAGTGAGTATAGAAATAGGAAAATACACCATGAATGCGTGGCTGGAGAGATGGTGCAGGAGGGAGGGCTTCAGATTTCTGGGACATTGGGACCAGTTCTGGGGAAGGTGGGACCTGTACAAGCCAGACAGTCTGCATCTGAACAGGACTGGGACAAATAACCTTGCAGGAAGGTTTATCAGTGCTGTTGGGGATGGTTTAAACTAGCTTGGCAGGGGGGATGGGAATGTGAGCGCAGTCTTAGGACAATTTCAGGGCAGGGAACAGGATGCAGAAAATTAGCAAGTGACTGAAAGACAGACGAAGCAAAGGTTAATAAGTGTGCAGCACAGGAATTTGGCAGTGTTAAAAGGTATTTATTTAAGCGCAAGGAGTATAGTAAATAAAGCCGATGAGCTGAGGGTACAGCTAGACACTTGGCTCCATGATAACATAAGAACTAGGAGCAGGAGTAGGCAATTCAGCCCCTCGAGCCTGCTCCGCCATTCAATACGATCATGGCTGATGTCATCTTGGCCTCAACTCCACTTTCCTGCCCTTTCTCCATAACCCTTCAACCCATTTCTAATTTAAAAAATCTGTCTATCTCCTTCTTAAATTTACCCAATGTCCCGGCATCCACCACACTCTGGGGTAGTGAATTCCACAGATTCACGACCCTTTGAGACAAGTAATTTCTCCTCATCTCTGTTTTAAATCTGCTACCCCTTATCCTAAAACTATGACCTCTCATTCTAGATTGCCCCAAAAGAGGAAACATCCTCTCTATGTCTACTTTGTCAATCCCCTTAATCAGCTTATATACCTCAATTAGATCTCCTCTCATTCTTCTAAACTCCAGAGAGTAAAGGCCTAAACCGCTCAATCTCTCTTCATAGAACAAGCCTCCCATCTCTGGAATCAATCTAGTGAACCTCTTCTGAACTGCCTCCAATGCAACTACATCCTTTCTCAAGTAAGGGGACCAAAACTGTATGCAATACTCCAGGTGCAGTCTCACCAATGCCTTGTACAGTTGCAGCAACACTTCCCTGCTTTTATACTCTATTCCTTTAGCAATAAATGCCAAAATTCCATTTGCCTTCCTTATCACCTGCTGTACCTGCAAGCTAGTTTTCTGCAATTCATGCACGAGGACATCCAGATCCCTCTGCACCGAAGCACTCTGAAGTTTCTCTCCATTTAGATAATAATTTGCCTTTCTAGTCTTTTGACCAAAATGGAAAAACTCACACTTATCCATGTTAAACGCCATCTGCCAAATTTTGGCCCATTTATCTAATCTATCCATATCCATTTGTAGATTTCTTATTTCTTTATTGCAACTTGCTGTCCCACCTATTTTAGTGTCATCTGCAAATTTGGCTATAGTACCTTCTATCACTGCATCCAAGTCATTGATATAGATTGTAAATAGTTGGGGCCCGAGGACCGAACCCTGTGGCGCCCCACTAGTTACATCTTGCCAACCAGAAAAAGACCCATTTATCCCGACTCTCTGTTTTCCAATTAGCCAATCCTCTATCCAAGCTAATAAATTGCCCCTAACCCCATGTGAACTTACCTTGTGTATTAAACTTTTGTGCAGCACCTTATCAAATGCCTTCTGGATGTCCAGATAAACTATATCTACAGGATCCCCATTGTCCACTTTGCTTGTTACAGCTTCTAAAAATGCCAGCAATGATATCATTACTATAACGGAAACTTGGCTTAAGGATGGGCAAGAATGGCAACTCAATATCCCTGGATATAGAGTTTCCAGATGGGATAGAGAGGGAGATAAAAAAAAAGAGCGGGTGCAGCATTATTAGTTAAGGAATCAATAACAGCTTTGAGGAGGGATGATATGCTAAATGAATCATCAAATGAGGTCATGTGGGTGGAGCTCAGAAATAAAAAAGGGGCAGCCACACTACTAGGAGTGTACTATAGACCTCCAAATAGTGAGAAAGAGGTAGAAGAACAAATATGTTGGCAATTTTATGAGTGCAAAAACTATAGGGCAATAATAGTTGGGGATTTCAACTACCCCAATATCAACTGGGATACAAACAGTGTGAACGGCACAGAGGGGACAAAATTCTTGAACTACGTTCGAAAACTTTTTTAGACAGCAGATAACAAGCCCAATGAGATTGGGTGCAATTCTAGATTTAGTCTTCAGTAATAAAGCTGGGCAAGTGGAGGAATTAACAGTGGATGACCATTTTGGAGATAGTGACCATAATACAGTATATTTTAGCATAATCATGGAAAAGGGCAAAGATAAAACGGGAGTAAAAGTTCTAAATTGGGCGAAAGCAAATTTTAAGAAACTGAGAGGTGACCTGGCAAAAGTAGACTGGATACAACTACTTGAAGGAAAATCAGCAGCAAACCAGTGGGAGGCATTCAAAAGCAAGATATTACAGGCATAGTGTAGACATGTCCCCACAAAGATAAAGGGTGGTACTGCCAAATCTAGAGCCCTCTGGTTATCTCGAAGCTTACAGGGTAGGTTAAAGTAGAAAAAGAAAGCTTATGACAATCATAAAAATCTTAATACTTTAGAAAGCCTACAGGAGTATAGAAATTGCAGGGCTGAAGTAATAAAGGAAATTAGAAAAGCAAAGTGAGGACATGAAAAATTATTGGAAGGTAAAATCAAGGAAAACCTAAAGATGTTTAATCAGTACATTAAAAGCAAGAGGATAACTAAGGAAAGGGTAGGTAGGGCCTATCAGAGATGTACAATGAAACTTATGCATAGATGCAGAAGATGTGGGCAGGGTTCTTAATGAGTTATTTGTCTCTGTCTTCACAAAGGAGAGGGTTGATGTAGACATTGTAGTTCAAGAGGAGGAGTGTGAAATATTAGATATGATAAGCATAATGAGAGGAAGTACTGGAGGGGCTGACATCCTTGAAAGTGGAAAAATCACCAGGGCCAGATGGATTGCATCCCAGGTTGTTAAAGGAAGCCAGGGAAGAAATAGGGATGTGTTGAGGTCCATCTTCAAATCCTCACTAAATACAGGAGAGGTACCAGATGATTGTTTAAAAAGGGTGCGAGGGATAGGCCAAATAATTATAGGTCGCTCAGTTTGACATCGGTGGTGGGCAAATTGTTAGAATCTATTCTAAGGAACAGGATAAACTGCCACTTAGAAAGGCACGGATTAATCAGGGATATTCAGCATGGATTTGTTAAGGGAAGGTCATATCTTACTAACTTAATTGAGTTTTTGAGGAAGTAACAAGAAGGATTGATGAGGGTAGTGCAGTGGATATAGTCTCCATGGATTTTAGTAAGGCATTTGACATGGCAGACTGGTCAGTAAAATTAAAGCCCATGGGATACAGGGGAATGTGGCAGGTTGGATCCAGAATAGGCTCAGGGCCAGGAAACAAAGGGTAGTAGTCGACGGATGTTTTTGTGAATGAAAAGCTGTTTCCAGTGGTGTTCCACAGGGCTCAGTGTTGGGTCCCTTGCTGTTTGTAGTATATATTAATGATTTAGACTTAAATGAGGGAGGCATGATTGGGAAATTTGCGGATGACACAAAAATTGGCTGTGTAGTTAATAGTGACGAGGATAGCCATAGACTCCAGAAAGATACCAATGGTTTGGCTGAGTGGGCAGAAAAGTGGCAAATGGAATTCAATCCAGATAAGTGTGAGGTAATGCCTTTGGAGAGGGCTAATAAAGCGAGGGAATACACAATAAATGGGAGGATATTGAGAAGGGTAGAAGAAGTGAGAGACCTTGGAGTGCATGTCCACAGGTCCCTGAAGGTGGCAGGACAGGTAGATAGAGTGGTGAAGAAGGCATATGCAATGATTTCCTTTATTGGCCGAGATATAGAATACAAAAGCAGGGATGTAATGCTGGAACTGTATAAAATGCTGGTTAGGCCACAGTTGGAGTATTGCATACAGTTCTGGTCACCACATTACAGAAAGGACATCATTGCTCTGGAGAGAGTACAGTAAAGGCCTGCTCGAGTCTGCAAAAATAAAACGACCCGAGCCCGACAGAACCACATGCGACCTAAGCCTGACACAGCCCAAGTCCTTGCATTTTTTCCTGCGCACGACCCGACCTGACCTGACCATAAGTTAACTTACCTTCCATTTTTCCCTTTCTTGCTGATCTGCACAAGCTTAAAATAACTATAACAAGACCACCTTTCTGTCCAAAAATTAAATTAACAGTGGAGCCACTTACCTGTGATAGAACGTATCCGACCTGGTCCAATCCGAGCCCGAATGCCTGAGCCGGAAGGTGCAACCCGACCTGAACCCGACACATGTCTTCGGGTCCCTTTGGGTTCGGGTCGGGTAGTAGGCATTTAGAGTACAGAGGAGATTTACAAGACTGTTGCCAGGGCTAAAATGTTGCAGCTATGAGGAAAGATTGGATAGGCTAGGGTTGTCTTCCTTGTGGAGAGGTTAATTACCAGGGGGCACAGAATTAAGGTGATTGGCAGAAGGATTAGAGGGGACATGAGGAAAAACTTTTTCACCCAGAGGGTGGTGGGTGTCTGGAATTCAATGCCAGAAATGGTGGTGGAGGCACCTCAATTATTTTAAAAGGTACCTGGACACGTACCTGAAGTGCTGTAACCAGCAAGACTATGGACCAGGTGCTGGAAGGTGGGATTAGATTGGGTGGCTAGTTTTTCAGCTGGCATGGACACAATGGGCTGAATAGCCTCCTTCTGTGCCATAATTTTTCTATGGTACTATGATTCTAAGAATAAGAGATTTGTTGGAGGTGTTCAAAATCATGAGGAGTCTGGACAGAGTAGATAGGAAGAAACTGTTCCGATTGCTGGAAGGATTGGGAACCAGAGGACACCAATTTAAGGTGATTGGCAAAAGAAGCAACCACAGCATGAGGAAAATCTTTTTTATGTAGCCTAATGGTTAGAGTCTGGAATGCACTGCCTGAGATTGTGCTGGAGGCAGATTCAATCGAGGCCTTAAAAAAGAACTGGATAATTACCTGTCGAGAAACAAAATTGCAAGACTACCAGGAAAGGCAGGGTAGTAGGTCTAGATGAGTTGCCCTTGCAGTGAGTCAGCACGGACGCGACGGGCCGAATTGCCTGTTTCTATGCTGTAACCAATGATTCTGTTCTGTTCTAGTATAAATCGGAGCTTATGTACATTCCGAAATTAACACAATATAAATTATAATTAATGAAACTACTTGTATTTCTTGTATTCAATTACCAAACTGTAAGACTTCCCAAACCATACATTCAGTCCCTCGGGTCGTCAATATTAATTGACAGCGATTGTAAATAATTGTGAATATAGATTATTTAAGAACTCGCCTTTCTCAGAACTTTGGCGTGGACGTGCATTGTTGGAGCAATTATACAAAAATTAATTACTTCAGCACTTTCATGGTCCGTTATTTCTGCCGACAGTGTATATCAAATCTCTTTGCTGCATAGATCGTGTACGCACTTCATTCACCCAACATCAATATTTTCATGCTAGTTTGTATTTTACACCAGGCGGTGGTAAACGCCGGAACGATGCACGATGAGACTGGGCATCTTTAACTGAACAGACAACTCGCTTCCAAAAAATAACGCCAAAGCCTCTCTTCATTAATCGCAGAATCTTCTATTCCATCAAGTTTGCGCTTTTTTGATAGATTTCGAATCTATAAGATCATTTCCAATTAAGTAACACATATCTACATTTGTCAGACATCAGATGCCGAGATATATCATTGAAAACTAGTTACCAAGTTTTTCATTAACTTATTAAATTAATGAAAGTATATTAAACGTAGTAAAATGTTGCTCGCGTAGCTGATGATATAAATACAAAAACCCGAATTTGGTTCGTAATTACAACTTCAAATTTCCAGTACAGGTTAGCATGGGGCGTTAATGAAACTAACGATCTTTAATACCCTGACTGTTCGGTGCGAGCACTGGGTTTATTCCGCATATATTAATCAGTCCACAACGAGATAAAATACGACGACTGAATCGCGATCACAAACACAGATTTTACTTTTCAACCGCCCTAAGTTACAGCACCTTCTCTTTGCTTATGTTTATAATGTAAAGATACATTTCCTAATCCTTCTCGAATCTACTTTACTGCTACTTAACGATTGTCGTTCTTGAATAAAAATTCTGCGAGATTAATGTCGGTTACCTATAAAATTAACTGTACTCTAGTACCTTTAATTCTTTCAAATGGCTTGTATATAACATGAGGTGCGAAGGAAACAAAAATATCCTCTCCAAAACTACAGTATTACCAGTTTGAAAGAACATATTCAAGAACTGCGATCAAGGATATTCATTTTATTCAAAAGTTTTCTCGGATTCCCAAATTCTTTCTGATTCAGTATGCAAAGAACTGCAACGTGCGCGTTATCTAACAGTTGCTATTGAGAAAAGTTGTCTGTTAGGTTTTTCAGTGTATGGAAACATGGAACACAAGATGTGTCAAAACCAAAATGCGTATAAATCGGTTAAATTATTTTCAAAGTTCCCAATGGGTTTACCTACAACTGACCTGTCGGCTCTTTGTCTTCCGGAATATTTTGTTCATGTTTACAGATACTGCACATTATTTGGCGAAGGAGGGATTATAACACACTGAAACGGTTTCATTTTATCATGCTGCGTTTACAGATTTCAGATTAATATTTCTGACGCGTTCTTCGGTATTGATCCACTACGTTTTAATGTTACACAAAGCTACATAAACAACAGCATTCCATCCGCGATAATTGCAATAAAATACTCAGATGTTGTCATATTTGTATATACATATATTCAGTGATAATTCCACATATAAACATCGATATATATTTTATATATATATATATATATATATATAGTGTGTGTGCATATACATATACATATATAAACGGTCCATTCGTTTAACGTAAATTCACTACATTTGAATGGCTTGGAACAACATTCATCCTCTTCACGATCGTGTCAACTGGCCTTATATGCACACAGTCTGATATAAAACTATAGCCGCCTACTGTTAGGTAAGTAAACAGATATATATTTAATTCTGAGTTACTTAATTAGAATTTACTTATTAACTTGAGGCACGGATCGTTCGTTAAACTTTGATAATGTATTAGTAGAAATTGTGAAATCCGCTTCAGGTTTTTAATGCATTTTCACTTAGCCAGACGAAATGCGACTTTAAGCAAACGTTTAATAAAATGGTGCCTTGGCGTTAATGAACAAGTACTTAGATACAGAAAGAAAACAGAATAGGCTTTACTTTAGGGCCTGTTTTGCGTTAATATTCTAGAAAGGAACAGGAAATAGGTTTAGATTTTTCTGTCCTTACGCACGGTAAATATGCAAGTCAGGTCGGTAGGATTAGGTTTGGCAAAGGATAAGGTACAGGATGAGTGATCTTGCGGAACCTGATCCAACTTGAATATCCTTTTTCTAAACAAAAATTGAAAAGTAACAGAAAATTTGACCAGACACTGACCACTGAGTAAAAATGGGCGATTTTAAAATAAAACCGAAACGAAGATATTAGAGACTCTTGGTCTGATAATACTGAAAAGTATTGCAATAAGCTTCTATTCTTTCTATATACTATCCATATGTCTTTTGTATGATTGTAAATGCTATGATATTTGTTGCATTATGTGTTTTTGGTTGAGTTTTACTATCTTCATTTATATAATTCCAATTTATTGATGTTAAAGGTTCACTAGTGAATAGATAACACCATGTTTATGAAATTCAGCCATGAGCACTTACCACAAATGTCACAGTTTGGATCTTTCCCACTTCTTATCAGATTAGCAACAGAACAAGTTGCAGACCTGTTAAATCTCCATTTGCAAAAAGACCAAGTACTTTTTAAAACCGTAATCCGTTTCTCTGAATCTTACATTTTAAAAAATCAATGACTTCATTCATACTACAATGGCGTTTAATCCATTTTATGTTTGTATAAAATCTCGTTTTAGGCAGTATTTGCGAGTCCTGTCTCCTTCCATTTTACTCTTTGTTTAATTCACTAGTATCCGTTTACTATTGTTATGTTAAACCTCTCCATGACTTACCCGTCGCCTATTACAAAATCAGATTTTCAAAATTTTGATAAATAACATGCTGTAGAAAAGTAAAATGGCGTGTTTTAATGATCCAAGGAGTGCTGAATTGCAGTAACTGAGAGCGAGGTGACAGAATATAATTGTTCTGACAAGTTATTTTACCCTTAGTAAAGATTTAATTTTGAAGAAGCATAATCTATAAAATCAGCGGGCAGAGGCCTCGAGTTACTTTACTGCCAATTTTCTTTATCAGAATCGAAATCGATGTTCTCTTCTATTGCGCAATTGTCTGTTTTAATATGGATCGGATATACTTCAAAATACGTTAAAGACTCGTTTGAAGAGCCGCTGTGTATATTGACTACTTTGTAGTACCCTCCTTAGCATTGTATTAAGCGTTAGTATGGTATGTATATTTAAGCAAAGTGCTTTAATTAGAACAGCACTCTGATATTAATCCTATTACAACACAAGTTTATGCGTGGCAGAAAAAGTTAATCTTACCGAGTTACTTATGATATTCCCTGTGTTTTATTTATCTATTTTGACCATCATAAAGACTGTTTTTATTGAAAATTAAACCATTTAATCATTGCAATAACGTCTCTGATATCGTCATAGTACAAATGCATGTGATTTGTTTATCTTTTTTCTGAAATTTCTAGTTACACTGGGAGATAACTCGAATCTAATAATCTGGCATGCTTTGACTGATCATTGGAATTCATCAACAGGTCGAGCCTCACTAATAAATTACGGGGATGATGCATAATCCCCGCAAACTGCTTGGGTTACATGTCCAAAATAAAATTTACCACAGCTGCACATATAGCATTATTGAGAAAAAGAAATGTCAAGAATATAGCAGAAGTATTAGTCTTTTGTCTATTCTCACCTACAAATCACAATTAATGTGCCTTTAAACAGTTGATCGACCTGATGAACTACTATGGAAATGAAAAAAACTACTTTGTAATGCAAATAATTTTTCCGTGTCACTTATATATAATTTACTTGAGTAGGTAACAATTGCGTCAGGAGATAATCAAGAGTTTCGAAAATGTAGCGAAATTTCCTTTTGTTGCTCCAGTTTTCTTTCTTGCTACAACTTTTTTCTGTCATATTAAATGAAGTCTATTGAATCTTTTTCAACACTATAGAATCCATGCTTAATCCTGTAATTTAGGAGAACAGTGTTTACACAGAAGCAAAGCTGATATTTATTTTAATGGTTGTGCTTAAAAATGTTGAACCGTACGCTACTTCCGGAATCATAATGAAATAATTCTTCAGTGCTACCAATTATAAGGCTAACAATATGGTATTATTTTTATTTAAAATGGCAATTTAAAATATGCCTGCCATATTGTCAACATAATGCATTCAGCTTCATAATATTAAGAATCCCAGTAATAAGCCCCGTAAATACATTTACGCATCTTATATATTTAAACTTATGCACACTTTATGCTATCTAGAAATTTGCTCGTGCAGCCTAGAAATCATCGTTGGCCATATTAACTTTCAACTACTGATTTGACGTTCTTCTGTCCTCTATTTCAATACAACCTTATTTATTTAAAATAGATTAATACTTATTTTAAAATAGCAGATGAATGGAATACCAACACATTGGTCGATCACCAATAGTAAGGTAGGCTGCATTTACATCACGAATGTAGCATTTTTAGCACCTATACATCCCATACAATGGAAATGCAGCTTAACGGATCACAAGCTTTAAACTAAAAAAAATCCACATTGTTTTTACAGACTTACTACGAATGGCAAACTATTATCTTCCAATCATTGCTAGCTTAGAGTGCACCCCCAAAAACTCAGTGAGAAACGATGGAAATGTCTCCTGGCAACCCTTAGTCCCAAAAGATTTATTTTTCTACATGAAGTGATTCGTGTATATTTATGCCACAGAAATGCAGCATCTTTGATTATAATACATAATTATTTTATCATATTTCCTATTTAAGAACTATTAAATTGTTTGGTGAATTTCAGTGCGTTTGCACTTAAGCTTTAGCAGACCCTAAGTAGTTTAAAGCTATAGGATAAATCTGGAATTAGGGCTCAACTTGACTCCTGAGGGAAGCATTGTGAGATCCCTCTAAGGAATAGTTCTCACATCACTTCCATTTGGCATGTGGATGTAATTCCAATGTGGTGTGAACCTGGTGTAGAAAGTATGAAGGAGGTCCCTTGGGGCTGGACCTCTTCGACGTTTAGCTAACTAATGTTAAGACATTATGGACACTATTACCCATACTATCTAAAGATTTAAAAATTTACTCTCCTGGGCTGAAGGATGGAAGTTCACGCCAAGCAGTGATTAGAACTGACTACAGCATTAGTGGCGATTCACTTCGATTTCTGCACAAAATGAAATTTGAAGATAATTATTGAACACGAATATCCACGGGAACAGCATCCAAATTGAATTCCCCAGCATTAGAAACGAAACGAGCAGAAAATGAGCAGCAGAAGCATGAGTTTAGTCTTGTCTCTACAAATTGCAAAAATGAACTGCGTGGCATTGGCAAAACGGAGGCATATTCTTCCCATTTATCTGCATCATTTTGAATTGTTAAAACTGCACAATTCAAAAAATTGTGAAATCTAGAAGCATTTTTCCAGAAACAAATTCACCGCAGAATAATTTAATATTTAAATGTTGTTATTTCGCATAAGTGATCACGTGAGAGTGTCCGTAACTCCGCACAATCATGAAATGTTACTCCAATTTTAATATGATTTGATTTTACTTTAATACGCAAAGGGTTACCGTTGTGGTTGTAAGATATAACAAACGAGGCTGCTGATTTAGCACTGCAATTATTGACCTTGACATTAGTCGAAATAGCAATAGAAGGACTTGAAATGGTGTTAAAAGGAATGAACCCCAAGAACTACAAACTCGCAATACTCTATTCAAAAAACACCTGGCTGCAAGTTTGAAAACATGACCGAGACAACCTTTCCATTGTGGCCAATTGAATCTGTCAATTCTCAGCTCATCACTAACATCATCTGGAGGCCAATTGGGTGTGAGAGGAGCAGTAATTAGGTAGAAATGGTACTTGTCGTTCCTTGTGCCTGTGACCCATCACGACCTTCCCAAGAGCATTTAAGATCATTAGTTAAATAATTAAAATGTACGTGTATATAGATGACCGAGCAGCAAGTCTGGAAGAGGCTTGCCAGTAGTACCTCTGATCTACATAATACTACATAATAATCTGTTACCTCTGTTGGCTAACTGCGTTATACGCCTATAATTTTATATTCAGAGACAATAAAAAGAATTCCAAGTATTTGCTTCCCCACTTTCAGAAGTCGGGCATTGTCTAAAACACTGACTTACATTCGAACCCTTTACAAATTGCAATATACCACACCTATATCCATCGACCACGCGAAATACCTCAACAGGCAATCATTAACAGAATACTACCATTTAGAAATAATTTACAATAGCATATTTTATTAAATGTTAATATCAATTATAACATTATTTTAAAAATATACATCAGTTAACCATAGTTGTTTAATTAATTGGTTTAATTATCAAAGCAAAGCGATGTAAGGCTATCCTTGTCAGAGGAGAGTCACTCTGCTCCAGAGACAATTGGACCCTGACTCTGGGTGTTCACTGCCAGTTTAGGTTGGTACAAGGTTGAAATCACTTCAGATTAATAAACTGTAGTGCAAGTGTGATTTCGGACATGCATCTATTTGTATGAAAGTAGAAAAAGTACAACAGACCGGGATCTAACTTCCCACCGCTCAAACCAAGAGATTAAAAGGGACATTTATCCTCCAAACTCTAACTGCTTGTGAATCACTCCTGACTTCTGGTTTGGAGAGGAAATTTACACTGTAAATTGTGTTTTCCAAATCCAATTTTCATACCCTAGTGGTGAAATCTGTTTTAATCCTTTTAACGTTCTCTTCTCAAAACAAATTTCGTGGAGCTGACTGAAGTACAGTGGAACATATTAAAACAGGACTGTTAATTTGGCAATATTTTAAAATGTGAATTGGTTTGGCAATGGTTTACTAAAGGTGCATTTATACCGTAGCTGTGGTTCTGAGAGGAATAGGCCCAGGTCTGGTTCCAGCCAATTGAAACTGGCTGGTTTTGTAACACTTGCGTCGTTGAGAGTTGTATACGTCTACAGTGAGCACGGCTCCTTCCCAACAGTTTAAATATGTTTAGAAAGTGGGGGTCTCTAAACATTTACTTTGAGATGAGGCGTATTTACAAAGTGCCTAAGGGTTCCACAGCGATGTCAAACCAAAGCAGTGGGAGACGATTCCACTTCCCATCCATATTAAATGCATTCTGAAACTTCGTATGCTCTGTGTACAATGAGAACTGTGGACTCCACCTACAACCCTGTACTCTTCACTTAAACTGCAGAAGTTATACTGTCTTCACACTGTGGCAAGTGAAACTGCAGCATGGGTACGAAACCGCCCATCATACTGCCGGGATTTCCACCGAACATGCCAATGCGATTTCCTGGTAAAAAATCGACTCTTTTGCCCCAGAAGGCGAGTACTCCTTCGTCCTACACTAGAATTAATATGTAAACGTACTGCAAAACCACTTAGTAATACTCTCACACCAGATATAGTGAGTCCAGCCAACATGGAAGCTTTTAAAAAGTACACAGGAAGTAACGGGGCCTCTCATGAACTCTGTAAACTTACTTTCCACTCATCGTTACAGTAGCGCTGCTTGGATCAGCTACAGCGTCATAATTCTCATAAAATTAACAAATTAGATCCCCGTTTATGTTCAATGCTCTTTTGTGGCTGCGCTCACTGCGACCAAGAGCAAGGAGTAACTCAGTGCAATTCTGGTCGGCCTTTTGGTCACGCAACGACAGCACATGGTGTTCTGGAGCCAGTGCTTGCAACCTAATAGCAGCTTAAGGATTTCGCTTTTATTTGAATCGCATTTTGTCTTTTGAAGATGCGCTTTTCCCTCTTCGCCAGTGTAAACTGTTAGGTGGGGCGGGGTGGGGGTGCGTGGGTGGAGAGAGAGAGATACCCTCTAACAGCTGCATCGAGAGATTTTAGGCTAGAATGCTTCAGGATTAGCCCAAGACTAAAAAAAAACGAGCTGAGAGTTGTCAGAAATTGAACCGAACCTGAACCTTGATGGGAGGTGGCCGTTTTGACCTCTTCCAATCACATGTCTGTCCCAAGTATAGTTGTGTGGTATTGCCTAGAATCCTTCCAGCTGTGTTAAGTATTGAAAAGCTGTTGCTTCCCGCAGTGTCTTGGCACATTTTCTACGAGTGCCCCTACTGTGGCCACAATGACAATGAGGGAGATTTAGGCCTATTAACTGCTAGGGGCAGACACCAGTACAGCCTTAAAGTCCTTGCATCATTGTTTGGAGCTGCTCACTGCAGCCCCTATATTCCCTTAATGAGATGAAGTCTTTCTTCCAGAGATTTAAGTTGATCGCTTTGGTTACGTGCGATTGCTCGAATGATCAGATAATAATTGCCTGTAAATCCCTCATCCAATAACTACTTCACGTCTGAAAATGTCACAGTAATTCAAAAGCACTTAGTAAGAATTTAAGGAAGAAGCTTCAAACAGCTCCCCACTCCCACCTAAGTGCACATCTTTCATCTAGGAACAGATTCGAAGTCCGCTTCAGAAGTAACGTGGCATTCTATACAAAACTACATCTCATACACTTGAGTCCAAAATAGATTTTGGGGGTGGGGGTGAGGGGGGGGGGGGGGTCATAACTGAACCTGGACTGCTTTAATATCCAAAAGCATCTCTATAGAAATCTATAGGCTGCCCCAGGAAAACTATATCTGGCATCATTTTTCAATAGTTCATAGCAATGCACAGTAACTGACAAAACACTTTACAATAATGCAGTATGTGAATTGGCATCAGAGATCACCATTTTACTAGTTATGTCCCTTACTGAATAGAGTGTCTTACACTGACATATCAGTGAGACTACAGTACTAACATGGGCCATGGGATGGCAGTATAGCTGTTATATCGGCGTTCATAAACGGTCAATTTACATCTGTTTTTCTGCATTGATTTCCTATGTAGTGCCATCTTTACTTCTACTAAATTTACCATAGATTCAATATGGTAAGAAATCAAACCCACAGAAGAATGTGTGCCTGCATCCGTAAGGATAAAGCAGATGTTTTGAATTAACAAAGGGTAAAGTGTGGAAGCCTCCACTATTGCATAAAACTTTAATTGGGTGAAAGACGGAGTATTGTTAAAGTTATTTAAAAGAAACAACCAGCATTTGTATAGCGCCTTTCACAACCTTTAGATTTCTAAAGCGTTTTACAACCAATAAAGCACTTATGATGTGTAGTTACTGTTGTAAAGTACAATTCCCTAACAAGTCTACCAACTCCATATACCATCGTGATCATGGTTTGTTTGTTCCTCTTAATCAAAAGTTGCTTAATTCTAAATAACTGATAAATTCCCAATTTGTTGTCTTATTTACAATTCTGGATTCAAACTATTGAATCATTTAACTTTTAGCGCAAAAATAACATCAGTTATTAGTAGACTACTCTTCAAAGTCAGGCACTTCAATTTTCAATAATTGTTGATTAAAATATCAGGATTGGCGGCGTACAGAAACAATTTTCATATATGAGACTTTTAAATTACGTATTGTGTTTACGTTTCCTGAAAAAACAATGCATTGTACTCCTAAACGTTTTTGACACCAAATTCGTTTGTAACAATGTAAAGTATGTACATGTTTTGGCCATCACAATACCATTAGTTTTTCAACGTTTCATAAAGGTGTAGGGTCCAGTTCGTTTATTTATGTAACTCTAGCGTACTTCCCCAAATAACCATAACCTGAAACAATTAGCCTCTACGGAGATTAAATAAGTGTGTTATGTTTATTTACCATTCGTGCTGTCAGTCAACCATATGGGCGTAACTGTAAAGGCAAATCTATTTCCAAACTGGAACTGGGGTCCCAGTTATATCCACGTGGTTGAACACCAACTTGATATAATAAAGCATAGTTTATATCACTTTATGTCACTACAACTTCAGTAATTAAGGAGAAATTGGCCTTGGCAAGCTGAGGTTATTTTGTAAAAAAGGTTTCAAAAATGTAACGGTACGTATGTTCAACACCACTGAAGACTGCACAGGGAAAATGCACAAAATGACAGAACATCAGTGTGAAAAAAAATCCCCTAATCCCATTTAACAAGGACAGAATTTGACTTATTTTGTCATCATAAAACCAGTGGAAACTAACCAGTCGCACAATCAAATTCCCAAAAGCACTAGTAAAGCTCTTGAATCCCATGTGTTAAATTAAAAATTGATATTTTTAGTCACAGTAAAACAGTGGGTCTATTAACGGTCAGCTATGACACTCCATATTTAATCTAGATTAAAATGATCCATTAATGATAACCTTTTTAACACGACGGTATTCTATTCGTCACAGATGTAAATAACAAAAGAAAATGGCAAACATCCTAATGTAAACATTAAAACAAACCCTATCAAAGTTCCCCTGTACATTGCAGTACATTTTAATTGTACATACTCTCATGTGTAGATTGTTTTTGTTGTTTTACTAAAACGTATTACCTTGTCAAATTTTATATGTGGACCCGTTAAAATGCCTGCAATATTTGTTAAATTCAGTTTCGAAGACTCACCTAAAAGTTAAGGTATGTTATTCTGGTATTATGTGCCCATCTTTTTTAAATAGTTAACTTCCGATAACTAAATGTCATTGCACTTTTTAAAAGGCCAAAAAGCCTGTGTGTCCTAATTTCCCTTGCACGAAATTTCGAAGGGGGAATATCAATTTGACTTACAGAATTGCACGGCGTTTATTATTATACATCATGACAGCGAATTACGAAGTTGCAAAATTGTGACATAAAGAAATTTGTTGGATCACAAAAACAATTGATTCTATACTGAGGCAGTTCCATTTGTTCGCATGATTTAGAAATTCGTATTGCTTTTAGCGTTGTATATTGTCATTACTATTGGGTATTTGGGTCGATTACTTTGTATGTTGTAACGCGCGTCGTCGAACGTCCAGAAGTAAGTGTGGGAGAGGATTTCCTCTATTGCTTATGAAGAGGTTTGGGATTTGGCAACACATAGGTCCAAGGGAAATATTCGCCCATATATCTCAGCTGCAGCAAAGGCGAGAAAAAAAAAATGAAATCAATGATTCTCTTCAATGTCGAGATACTCCTGACATAGACTACTTCCACGAGTTGGTTTTCCGATTTCAATTATTTCAAAGGCATTTGCAATTGAAATTAATAATTAATTTAACAAATCATGACCTTTCTGTAACAACTGGGACAAATTAATCAAAGATCAATAACGTTTACTTTGAAAATAAAGACTGTAATAGATTGAACTTTAGACTGTTGCAACGCAAATGATTCGTTTTGTTGCGCCTATCTCTTTCTTCGACGATATAATTATTACAAATTCCTTCACATTAATATTACACCTGCTATCTTACCAAAAATAATTACGATGCTATAAATAGGTGAAACATGAATGGGAATCTGATCCAAAAAATATCCCCGATATAAATTGCTCAAGAACTAGGTTTGCTTACTATATTTATTTAATGGGAGTGAAGAATGATAGTGTGAATGGAGGCTGGCACTAGATAATCAGATCCATCCCCAGTTTTATATATATACACAAATGGTCTGAGAAAAACAATGGACTGCAAATACGAGAATTTGTTCAGACGAATAACTCGAGCCTTAGAGTTTGTATCCTAACTCAAGGCATGTAGTCGAACTCTGGTGATGATTTTTAAAAATGTGGGAAATGTAAATGTAACAGCAATGAAGTTGCCAAATAATGGGCGAAGACACCAAATCCTCGAAGAAAACTAGTAAATTGGGAAGCATAAACTTTCTATGTTATTATTAAGGAACTACCTATAATAGTGCAATATGTTCTAGTGTTATCTTTCCTCGTCCTCCACAAATGGTTTCAAGTAATCCGTCGTTTGTAACATCAGAAATTTATTTTCCCTTTGTAACAGTGCTTCCTCTTTTTAAGCATGGGCAAATTAAAGTAAAATTAGAAATAAAATAGCATAATTTTGGCTACGATTGGCTTTAATAATGATACGAAATTTTCATTAAATATTATTGTGTTTCATAATCATGTTTGAGGTGTTTTTTTACAAACGGAGACTCAAAAGACTAATAACGTGATTTATATACAGAATATTATCAAATAGTTGTCCTTAAACTAAAACAGTGGACATGGAAAAAGTAAATCCGGTTTATCACAAAAAATCAATACCAAATGCTCAGAACAGCACATAGCCATTCTGTACAGTGATGTAGTTAGGAAAACCATTACGACTCTGAACAAGACGGAAAACGCAAGAATCTTTTAGTATAAAGTGAGATAACTCAGTTGTTTACATAAGTTTTTTTAACAGGATAATCTTTGCCTATAGTTTATCCTGCCGCCCTTTCTTGATCGACCCTGCATGACCACTGACGCACAAAAACAGGTTAGACGAAGTGCTTCGACTGAAGTCCCCAAACAAAAGAACGTTGAATACGAAAGCTACATAATATTGCCAGCGCACAGAAGATAAGAATTTACCTGTCCAATGCCTCAATTACAATCACCTCCACGCGCAGTAAATTACAAACATCAGCTGCCTTGTGATGAAAACATAAGCTTTCTGTTTTCTTTCAGTATTTTGCTCAGGGTAAACTTTTATATGCTTACTCAGTCTCAAACAGGCAACTCACCTCTTCCTGCCTTTGCCTTGCTGCTGCCCAAACCAGATAAGAGAAAATTCTCGGTGGTTTTGACCAGCAGGTGCACTCGAACGAAACATGCTTCCCCAGCTACTCAGCAGTTATAGTATATGATGAAGCCAATGTTACACAATATTTTGACATTGAAATATTCCACTTTATTTCCCCTGCACTAGTCTCATTCATTCACACAATACGTTGTTACATTACTGTCAGCATTTTAAAGAAATATATAGCAAATAAGGTTAAGACATTTGATTTTTATTTCATTTAAATTATACCGTACAAGTGTCAATACATACATTGTCTAGTATTCCCTAGGTGGCAATAGTATACTATACGGCAATAGTACTAACACAAGTTCAACTAAAAATAGACTTTAAAAAACGCTCCATATTAGTCAGGAAGTAGTTAATATTGTTGCAATTCGTCTCAATCCTGACATATATAATCAGTATAGAAAGCACAGGGAGCTACCGTGACAAAATGATTAAGGATAGGTTGTGCAGGCTGGTTACGAGCAGTTAAACTAGTCAAATCGTTTTACTTATTTCATATATTTTTTCTTATAATTTGGTTGCAGAAATTGACGCTGTTCCATGTGATGTGTTAGTGATGTGCTTCAAGTATGCCCATATCACAAACTTGATACCTGTGATGGGGCGGGGGTTGGTACTGGACCTAAAAGCGCACAGCCTCGACTAGACAAGGTCAGCGGGCCCTCTACAAAGTTAATTTAAACTTGTCTGGCGATAAAACAGCGTGACATACGACAAAAAAACCAACTAATCTAATATTTTGTTACTAACAGAAAGTCCAAATCGATGTTTAGTGTTTCATACTCTTTGACAGCAATGCTTCCCAAGTGGTGGTCTTTGAATCGCTTAACAAAGTAATGTCGCCCACCGTACAACCAGATTATGCTGAGTTCTCAATTTGTGCCATTTGGTAATTAATACGGAATACAATCGTAAACATAATTAGTAAACACAGTTAAACATACAGTAAAATACAGTGAACATGGAAAGGCAATAATTATAACCAGGTAGATTGCAATGTTCATTATTATGCAAGATTCTAGAGCTTTTTTAAATCAAATGAAAAGACTGCTTTTCAATTCTCTATTTCCGGTGGGTCCATCTCTTGTGAAATTAAAATTATATCATGTTCGTTAGAAAACTGCATAACTCCAAACCTATTTACATATCAGTCACGTGCAGGCTTTTTAGATCCAGGAAGTGCAACAACCGTGAAGCAATTTTTTGGGGAAATGTCTGCCCCCCACCCCCACGCCTTAAAAACATGCAAATCAAGGCGAATCAATCTAATCGAGACAGCCATTCTCTGATCTTGGAATTTGCTGCAAAGTCTCAAAATGATAAGCCAGTTTCTCTACAGATGGCGCAACAGTGTTCGTGACAATGATATGAGAATGAAGTCTTGCTTTGAGATAAGGAATGCATGCCATTAGCCTCAAACACGGCCCAGAATAAGGGGTTAAAAGTTCAAGGCACGTCCCATGTGATCAGGGTCATAAACTTTGGATTACACAGCGGAAGAAATGCAACACTGCACAAGTGAATGCCTTTATTGTTTCAGGTGCTTGCATCAATGTACTTTTAACATTCAATTTTAATCCGCAGTTCATTATAGCATATGATATACTTAGTTTAACTACTATATGTTTAAAACAATAGTGTCAGGTTTGTTTTTTGTATTACAAACTGGGATTTTAAAACAGCGTTCTAACGACATCGTTAATAAAGCAGACACCATTCCCAATCCTAATAGCCAAGTAATAATGCTGAACAAAAAGCTTCTTGTCGATCAAATAATTTACTGATTATTACCGAAGGATAGTATTATGAAACATCAGTGTGAAATGTAAGATTGAGAAGAATACTGATAGTACTATGGATACGCGTGTACTGGATTTAAAGCCGCCATCCACGTCCTCCAACCCTTGTAACGGAATATACCTCTCGACACCGCAGATTTACAAATGGAATTTCACAGAAGCTGGCTTTCACCTTTGAGACGACGAAATACAGCACCTGTAATACTTTTTTTTGGGAGGGGGGATGCCCCTCATCGTAGAAAAAAAACAATGTAATCGAGTCAGAATTTGCTGAAAACGTATTATAATGATTACGGAAGAAATAGCCGTTGATGGTGTTCTAGTCATGAACTGGGGTTCATTGTTTGTACATTTGTCATCTTTCAGAATTCAAGACGAACCCTCGTGTCTTATAAAATTACCACCTTTAGCTCAGAATGCTGTCGTCACATAATAATTAGATTTTTACAAAAGAATGCGACGGGAGGAAATTATTTTATAAAACTACAGAACAGACCTGTAGTGAATATTCACGGAAAGCTCATAACAATTAGAAAGTCGGACCAAAATTTCAGTTCCGCAAGTTCACGCCCATACATGGAATCAAAGCCATGGGTAGCCGGGTCAGTTTCGGCCCGAAACTGAAATGATGTTTTCCTGTGGGACGCTGGAAGAAACAAAGGCATATATGCTCATGAATGTCAATGAGAACTGATGATTATTCAGTTTACTTGGATTTACAGAAGGCGTTTGATAAAGTTCCACATTCTGAGGATTTTGAAGCGGAGGTCCAGCTGGGAATTAATGGAAAACTAGTTAGCTGGACTGAAAGTTAGCCGGCAGCAATAGCTATAAGATGACGGTAAATAGAAAAGACTTAGCGCAGTATCTGACGTCATTCCACAGATGATCTGTTCTAGGTTTTCTGTTGCTTCCGCGATTAGTTTAGTAATATTATGGGTTTGGTTTGATGCCAAGCTATACTGCCAGGTAAATAAGATTTAACATTCAGATCCAGGCTTTATTATTTAATGTGGAAACCATCAATATACTTAAGAGTCTCCTGTCCAATCGACTGAAAAATAATTACAGGTGAAATTTTTGATTGAAACAGAAGGCTTAATCTCTCTCCACAGGATCCCATCGGGAGAGTTTAGGATGCAGGACGGTGACAGTCACTTAGAACCTCGACGTGTACGCAGTAGTGTTGTTGGAATTTAGCCAACTAAATCCATGCAGACTTCCAGCAGAGAACACTGGTAAACCGCCTGTTGCTTGTCAAGCTAGGACCATTCTAACTACTAGACCATTAGTTTGCAGAGCTATCCAGCGTGGAATAGGAAGAATTTCAGCCCCCAATGGTGATTCTACCCTTTCAAGTTTAATTACTGGTTGGTTGTCAACAGTGCCAGGGAGTACTGCAGAGATAGTTTCTTTGGTATTGGATGTCAAGCCTGCCACAGAGGGTTGATTTACTTCCAATTTTCCATCAGCAGCGTTCTAGTTATTCATTAGACAACTCACAAGTGCGAGATTAACTCCTTGTTAAAAGAACATCAGGTACTACAAATTTCTCACAAGCAGTACACTGAATCTCAGAACCCACCATAAAATGTGATTCCAAAGCCATTCAAAACTGACCACAGCATGGATACACACCACACCCTTTTGAAAACTATTTCAGCATATGATGTGGAGCTTCACAACTTGCCTTTCCATAATGCAGTTATAATAGGCACTGAAATCTTGATATACAAGTGTATGTTCTCCTACCTGGCCACCAGGTAATAGTCTCAGAGTTTTCGCATCAGCTATACAATAGACATGGAGCTTCAATGTGGTGGAAGGACTTACACATGAAAACTTATAATGTGCTAGCTACCTTGGTCAAAATTGCTAGGCCAAAAATCTTATTAAAGATCAATTAAAGGTTTCTCCAGAACCTTGTAAATTTTCATAATCTCATAAAGGCACAACAATAAAAAAACACAAACAGGACAAATATCTAGCCTTTTCTGATTACTCAAAAGCACCCTTTGTGATGACTTAAAGAATCACCTTAAGAATCATCAAAAAGCCATGATCTTTCACAGTTTTTGGTTTTACTAGTATCCCTTTACCTGTGGTTCAAAATTACAACTCTGCTTTGGAACACAGCACAGGGGTCCAATTACATCCTCAGAAGGACAGCTCCAAGTTGAAGAATAAAAACATCTGCAAACCTGGATGGATTAGAATAGTAGATGGATCTTTAATGTAAATAAGCATTAGCTGATGAAACGTGTACATGGCAAAGGTGAAAAAGGAAATTATTTGGGTGTTATTACTGACCAGATGGTAAAATTAAATCAGTCAAAAAGTAATGCCAACAAATGTTGAATATATATTAAGGTTGTTTCAGTGTATCCAATGGCCAAGCCAAATACTGAATATTGTTGGCAAATTGAAAACCTGACATTCAAAAGGAAATTGGTGCCTGGGACTTGCATGATGAAAACACCTACAATTATTCTGAAATTTCAGGTTCTGGGTTATGTAAAATAACTCATAGGACTGAACTGGTTGCTACTGGAGAAAAAATATAGGGACATGACTGAAGTCTTCAAAATGATGAGACATGTTGGTAATTTAGTCATAGGAGGTCACTTACCTATGACTGTGAACACCTAACTACAGAAGATGAGTTCAAAATTGACAAGCCTCAAATGAAACTTGAGAGTAATGTAATGCCCAGTAAAGACATGCCCTATTCCTACTTTTAAGATACCAACTTTATTCAAGGTGGATTCTTTAAAATTGACTTTACCTATTAAAAAAAGGTGCACATTGCTGGAAAAGATGGCCGCTGAAGGCCAGATGACCTGGACTGTGTATTAGAACATTTCGTCACTGTCTGTTAAGGACAAAAGGATACATTCAAGGCTAAGAGGTGTCAATTACACCCATCTTGAAACCATCAAGAGACATTCCTGAATTGAATGTATTCTTCTGAAACAAAGAAGGTGTGAAGTAGCCACATCATAACTGGATTATATTCATCCAGACATTAATGGAATCCACATCCTGGTCCATTGTGTGGTTACAACAGGGGAGCTGGCCATGCATCTCCTAACAGAAGTTAATGAGAGATATTTTTACCTGAAAACATAGCTCTTTGGAGCAACTGAGAGAGAGAGAGAGAGAGAGAGGGAGAGACGATCACAGCAACATCACAGAAAAGCAGTCCAGCGAGAGGCTGTGGAAAGAAACTCAGCCAAAACAAGGAAGGAGTCCTGCTGCTATTTCTATTCAGTTTTCATTGAGATTTCCTTGTGGACATTGACATATTTATGATAATCTTGACCATTCTGTTGATTGAATGAAACTATTGAAATTAAGTTATGTCACGATCCAAGCCTTCTTGTGGCTTTTATGGTGGATAAGTTAGATATTGTACCAAAGACAGCATAGAAACATAGAAAATTTATGGCACAGAAGGAGGCCAGTCAGCCCATTGTGTCTGCGCCAGCCCTAAAACAGCTATCCCACCTAATCCCACTTTCTAGCTCTTGATCCACAGCCCTGTAGATTAGAGCATTTCAAGAGCAGATCCAAGTATTTTTTTAAATGCGATGAAGACAGGAGTGGCGGTGGCTGGCGGAGCTGGGCGAAAGCAGATCTGGAGCGGGAGCTGTAAAAGAGAGCGTTGTGCTCGAGGCACTCACTTAACTGAAGACAAGAGAGGCGGCGACTGGTGGACCTGGGCGGAAGCTGATCCGGAATGGGAGCTGTAAAGGAGAGCACGGGGCTCAAGGCCCTCACTTACCTGAAGACAGGAGCGGCGGCGGCTGGTGGACCTGCTCTCTCTCTCAGCGCGCGCTGAGCCTCAAAAAAAAACTTACAGTGACATCATGGGAAATCTGCAAGGTGATTGGTTGGGTGAGGAGCAGCTGTTTTTCAATAGCTTAAAAAAGGGGAAAGTTTTTTTTTGTTGAAAAAAAACCTCTAGTGATAAGGTGAGTACTACTAAAGTATTTAAAAAAAAAATCAGTCTAACATATTAAAGACTTTAGATTGTAGTGGGTAGAACAAGGCCCCTAGTGTAATTAGTACTTTTAAATTAAGGGAGTAACTAATTAATCTAAGGGTCAGTCATGGCAGGAGAGCTCAGCCCCATGATATGTTCCTCCTGCGCTATGTGGGAAATCAGGGACGCTCCCAGTGGCCCTGACGATCACGTGTGCAGGAAGTGTATCCATCTGCAGCTACTGGCTACCTGCATTACAGAGTGGGAGCTGTGGATGGATTCACTGGAGCATCCGCGATGCTGAGAACATCATGGATAGCACGTTTATTGAGGTGGTCACACCGCAGGTAATGGCTGCACAGGCAGAAACGGGATGGGTGATCACCAGGCAGAATAGTAGGTGCAAGTAGGTATTGCAGGAGGCACCAGTGGCCATTCCCCTCGCAAACAGATATACCACTTTGGATACTGTTGGGGGGGATAACCTCCCAGGGGAAAGCGGCAACAGCCAAGTTCGTGGCACCACGGAGGGCTCTGCTGCACAGCAGGGGAGGAAAAGGGGTGGAAGAACTATAGTGATAAGGGATTCTATCATAAGGGGTGCAGATAGGCATTTCTGTGGCCGCAAACGAGACTCCAGGATGGTATATTGCCTCCCTGGTGCTAGGGTCAAGGATGTCATGGAGCGGCTGCAGGACATTCTGAAGGGGAAGGGTGAGCAGTCAGAGGTCGTGATACACATTGGTACCAACAACATAGGTAGAAAGAGGGATGAGGTCCTGCAACAAGAATTTAGGGAGCTAGGTAGCAGATTAAAAAGCAGGACCTCAAAGGTTGTAATCTCTGGATTTCTCCCTGTGCCACGTGCTAACGAGTATAGGAATAGCAGGATAGAGCAGATGAATGCGTGGCTGAGGAGATGGTGCAGGAGGGAGGGCTTTAGGTTCCTGGATCACTGGGTCTGTTTCTGGCAAAGGCAGGACCTGTACAAGTTGGACGGGTTGCACCTGTACCGGAACGGGACCAACATCCTTACTGGGAGGTTTGCTAGTGCTGTTGGGGGGGGGGGGGGGGGGGGGGGGGGTGGTGTTTAAACTGATTTTTGGCAGGGGGATGGGATACAGAATGGAGGTACAGTAGGCGGTGAGGCACAGCCAAATATAGAAGAGAAACTGAGTCAGTCTGGAAGGCAGAGCAAATATAGACCTGTTAAGGCACAAGTGAAAAATGCAAGGCTGGATTGCACATACTTTAATGCAAGGAGTCTTACTAATAAGGCAGATGAATTGAGAGCATTGATTAGCACATGGGATGATGATATTATTGTTATCACAGAGACATGGCTGAGGGAGGGGCAGGACTGGCAACTCATATTCCAGGGTATAGAATCTTCAGGTCTGATAGGGGAGGGGATAAAAGAGGTGGTATTGCACTGTTGATCAAGGAGTCAATTGCTGCAGTAAGGAGGGAAGATATCTTAGAAGATTCCTCAAATGAGGCCATATGGGTAGAACTTAAGAACAAAAGGGGGGCAATCACTTGGTTGGGCGTGTACTACAGGCCTCCAAACAGTCAGGGAGAGATAGAGGAACAGATATGTAGGCAAAATCTCAGAGAGGTGTAAAAATAATAGGGTATTAATAGTAGGGGATTTCAACTTACCTAATATTAACTGGGATAGTGTTAGTGCAAAAGACTTAAAGGGGGAGGAATTCTTAAAATGCATACAGGAGAGATTTTTGAGCCAGTATGTAGAAAGTCCTACAAGAGAAGGGGCAGTACTGGACCTAATCCTGGGGAATGAAGCTGGACAAGTGGTAGAAGTATAAGTGGGGGAGCATTTCGGGGATAGTGACCATAACTCTAAGATTTAAGGTAGTTATAGAAAAGGACAAAGACGGGCCAGAAATAAAGGTACTGAATTGGGGGAAGGCCGATTTCAATTTGATAAAACAGGATCTGGCCAAAGTGGACTGGGAGCAGCTGCTTGTAGGAAAGTCTACATCAGGCCAGTGGGAGTCATTCGAAGAGGAAATAGTGAGAGTTCAGAGCCAACGTGTACCCATTAAGGTGTAGGGTAGGACCATTAAGTCCAGGGAACCCTGGATGTCAAGGGATACAGAGTATGGGATCAGGAAAAAAAAGGAGGCTTATGGCAGATTAGGAGCACTGAAAACAGCAGAGGCATTAGAGGAATATAGAAAGTATAGGGCGGTACTTAAAAAAGTAATTAGGAGAGCAAAGGGGGGACATGAAAAAACATTGGCGGTCAATATAAAGGAAAGTTCTAAGGCATTTTATAAGTATATTAAGGGGAAGAGGATAACCAAGGAAAGAGTAGGGCCCATTAGGGACCAAAGTGGCAATCTGTGTGTGGAGCCGGAGGACATAGGTGAGGTTTTAAATGATTACTTTTCATTTGTTTTCACTGTGGAGAACGACGCTGTAGGTGTAGAGATCAGGGAGGGGGATTGCAATATACTTGAACATATTAACATTGAAAGGGAGGAAGTATTAGATATATTAGCAGGCTTAAAAGTGGATAAATCCCCAGGCCCAGATGAAATGTATCCCAGGCTGTTATGTGAGGCAAGGGAGGTGATTGCAGGGGCTCTGACACAAATTTTCAGATCCTCTCTGGCCATGGGAGAGGCGCTAGCAGACTGGAGGACAGCGAATGTGGTACCATTATTCAAGAAGGGTAGCAGGGATGGACCAGGTAATTACAGGCCGATGAGTCTAACATCAGTGGTTGGGAAACTACTGGAAAAAATTCCGAGGGACAGGATTGATCTCCACTTGGAGAGGCAGGGAATAATCAGGGATAGTCAGCAGGCTTTGTCAGAGGGAGATCGTGTCTAACTAACATGATTGAATTTTTCGAGGAGGTGACTAGATGTGTAGATGAGGGAAAAACAGTTGATGTAGTCGACATGGACTTCAGTCAGGCTTTTGATAAGGTCCCCCATGGGAGATTGGTTAAGAAGGTAAGAGCCCATGGAATCCAGGGCAATTTGGAAAATTGGATCCAAAATTGGCTTGGTGGCAGGAAACAGAGAGTAATGGTCGAGGGTTGTTTTTGTGAGTGGAAGCCTGTGACCAGTGGTGTACCACAGGGATCGGTGCTGGGACCCTTGCTGTTTGTAGAGTACATTAATGAATTTTGACGTGAATAAAGGAGGTATGATAAGTAAGTTCACAGATGACACGAAAATTGGTGGTGTCATAAATAGTGAGGAGGAAAGCCTTAGATTACAGGATGATATAGATGGGCTGGTAAGATGGGCGGAGCAGTGGCAAATGGAATTTAATCCTGAGAAGTGTGAGGTGATGCATTTTGGGAGGACTAACAAGGCAAGGGAATATACAATGGATGGTAGGATCCTAGGAAGTACAGAAGGTCAGAGGGACCTTGGTGTACTTTTCCATAGATCACTGAAGGCAGCAGCACAGGTAGATAAGGTGGTTAGGAAGGTATATGGGATTCTTTTGGGCCTCCTTATCTCGAGAGACAATGGATACGCGCCTGGAGGTGGTCAGTGGTTTGTGAAGCAGCGCCTGGAGTGGCTATAAAGGCCAATTCTGGAGTGACAGGCTCTTCCACAGGTGCTGCAGAGAAATTTGTTTGTTGGGGCTGTTGCACAGTTGGCTCTCCCCTTGCGCCTCTGTCTTTTTTCCTGCCAACTACTAAGTCTCTTCGACTCGCCACAATTTAGCCCTGTCTTTATGGCTGCCCGCCAGCTCTGGCGAATGCTGGCAACTGACTCCCACGACTTGTGATCAATGTCACACGATTTCATGTCGCGTTTGCAGACGTCTTTATAACGGAGACATGGACGGCCGGTGGGTCTGATACCAGTGGCGAGCTCGCTGTACAATGTGTCTTTGGGGATCCTGCCATCTTCCATGCGGCTCACATGGCCAAGCCATCTCAAGCGCCGCTGACTCAGTAGTGTGTATAAGCTGGGGGTGTTGGCCGCTTCAAGGACTTCTGTGTTGGAGATATAGTCCTGCCACCTGATGCCAAGTATTCTCCGAAGGCAGCGAAGATGGAATGAATTGAGACGTCGCTCTTGGCTGGCATACGTTGTCCAGGCCTCGCTGCCGTAGAGCAAGGTACTGAGGACACAGGCCTGATACACTCGGACTTTTGTGTTCCGTGTCAGTGCGCCATTTTCCCACACTCTCTTGGCCAGTCTGGACATAGCAGTGGAAGCCTTACCCATGCGCTTGTTGATTTCTGCATCTAGAGACAGGTTACTGGTGATAGTTGAGCCTAGGTAGGTGAACTCTTGAACCACTTCCAGAGCGTGGTCGCCAATATTGATGGATGGAGCATTTCTGACATCCTGCCCCATGATGTTCGTTTTCTTGAGGCTGATGGTTAGGCCAAATTCATTGCAGGCAGACGCAAACCTGTCGATGAGACTCTGCAGGCATTCTTCAGTGTGAGATGTTAAAGCAGCATCGTCAGCAAAGAGGAGTTCTCTGATGAGGACTTTCCGTACTTTGGACTTCGCTCTTAGACGGGCAAGGTTGAACAACCTGCCCCCTGATCTTGTGTGGAGGAAAATTCCTTCTTCAGAGGATTTGAACGCATGTGAAAGCAGCAGGGAGAAGAAAATCCCAAAAAGTGTGGGTGCGAGAACACAGCCCTGTTTCACACCACTCAGGATAGGAAAGGGCTCTGATGAGGAGCCACCATGTTGAATTGTGCCTTTCATATTGTCATGGAATGAGGTGATGATACTTAGTAGCTTTGGTGGACATCCGATCTTTTCTAGTAGTCTGAAGAGACCACGTCTGCTGACGAGGTCAAAGGCTTTGGTGAGATCAATGAAAGCAATGTAGAGGGGCATCTGTTGTTCACGGCATTTCTCCTGTATCTGACGAAGGGAGAACAGCATGTCAATAGTCGATCGCTCTGCACGAAAGCCACACTGTGCCTCAGGGTAGACGCGCTCGGCCAGCTTCTGGAGCCTGTTCAGAGCGACTCGAGCAAAGACTTTCCCCACTATGCTGAGCAGGGAGATTCCACGGTAGTTGTTGCAGTCACCGCGGTCACCTTTGTTTTTATAGAGGGTGATGATGTTGGCATCGCGCATGTCCTGGGGTACTGCTCCCTCGTCCCAGCACAGGCATAGCAGTTCATGTAGTGCTGAGTGTATAGCAGGCTTGGCACTCTTGATTATTTCAGGGGTAATGCTGTCCTTCCCAGGGGCTTTTCCGCTGGCTAGGGAATCAATGGCATCACTGAGTTCCGATTTGGTTGGCTGTATGTCCAGCTCATCCATGACTGGTAGAGGCTGGGCTGCATTGAGGGCAGTCTCAGTGACAGCATTCTCCCTGGAGTACAGTTCTAGGTAGTGCTCAACCCAGCGGTCCATCTGTTTGCGTTGGTCAGTGATTATGTCCCCCGATTTAGATTTGAGGGGGGTGATCTTCTTGATGGTTGGCCCAAGAGCTCTCTTCATGCCATCATACATTCCTCTGATGTTTCCAGTGTCTGAGGCCAGCTGAATATGACTGCATAGGTGTTGCCAGTAGTCGTTTGCGCAACGCCTAGCTGTTCTTTGTGCAGTACTTCTGGCTGCTTTAAGTGCTGCGGATGTTAAATCGCTGGGGGCTTTCTTGTAGTTCAAAAGTGCAATGCGCTTAGCGGCTATGACAGGTTCCAGCTCTTCATTATGAGATTGAAACCAGTCTGCATTTCTCTTCGCACTTTTGCCGTAGGTGGTCAAAGCTGACTCATAGATGGCGTCTCTGATGTGGGCCCACTTGGTCTCAGCATCCCCTGTGGGAGTGTTTTGAAGGGCTGTTACAAGTGAATTTAGAAATTTTTGTAACAGCTGTGGGTGAGAAATTCTGCTCGTGTTGATGTGCGGGTGGCCCTTCTGCTTGGAATGATGCAACTTCTTTGGTCTGAGTCTAACCTTGCTGCACACCAGGGAGTGGTCGGTGTCGCAGTCCGCACTGTGGAAGCTGCGTGTGATTTGAACACTGTTTAAGGCGGCTCGCCTTGTGACAGTGAGGTCTAGCTGGTGCCAACGACGTGATCTTGGGTGCCTCCATGAAACCTGGTGACAGGGTTTAGTGTGAAAGAACGAGTTGGTGATGCAGAGGTTATGATAGGTACACAACTCGAGCAGTCTCTGCCCGTTCTCATTCATCCTTCCAACGCCATAGCGCCCAAGGCAGGAGGGTCATGAGTCATGGTCGGCCCCAACCCTGGCATTAAAGTCCCCCAGCAGGAATAGGTGTTCGGTGTTGGGGATGCTGCTAATGATGTTATGGAGTTGTTCATAGAACTGGTCTTTAGCTTCAGGTGCGGAACAGAGTGTTGGAGCATAGATGCTGAGTAGGTGTACTGGACCAGAGGTGGTGAACAGTCGGATGGACAGTATGCGTTCCGAGCCATTTGAGGGAGGCTCTATCATGCTGAGCAAGGAGTTTCTGATGGCGAAGCCCACTCCATGCTGTCTTGGTTCTTCAGGATCCCTGCCCTGCCAGAAGAAGGTGTAGTCTTGCTCTGCTAGAGAGCCACTCGCGGGGAGGCGAGTCTCCTGAAGTGCTGCAATGTCCACATTGAGTCTACTGAGCTCGTTGTTAATGATGGCGGTCTTCCGAGAATCGTTGATTTGTGTAAGGTCTTCCGACAGGCCAGGACACATAGTTCTGACGTTCCAGCTTGCAAAGCGAAGGGCTGGTACCTTCTTTCCTTTTTTCATGTTGTTTGGTGCGGTGTATCAGTCCACCTTTCGGGCAATGACCCTGAGCTCCAAGCACCCATTGAAGCAGGCAGACTGTGGCGGGACAGAACCTTATTGACCGGGGGCTGCCCGGTTTGAGGCGGGCGGTAGCTGTCCAGTGAGGTGCAATGACCTCTCCCACCGACAAAGGCAACCCGTGGCGCCCAGTTTCTACGCCAATTTATCTGGACTTATAACCCGTAACTGCTGCCTTCCGTGTTGTTTCAGTCGCTGTGAGGCAACTATGGAGTGACCTCTCCATGGCGCATGCCTGGGCAAATTTATGGAGGTTGAGAGTTGCCCAGTCGTCAAAACCCCCCTCTCGGCCTTTCTGGTGGGGTCCAAAGGAGTGCAGGACACGACGTTTGGCACCAGTATGGCTGCAGGAACTGCCGGAAACATGCCAAAGGTGACACATGACCGCCTACGGGGTTCCGCTCCGGATTTTCTGTTAGGGTTTACTCCCTTAGCCTTGGTCTCTCCCGAGACGCCCACAAGGCAGTGGGGTTGTTGGGGCCCCTACACAGGTGTAGGATGGTGCCGGTGGGAGGAGGGGATGCAAGGGGGAGGGGTAGAGGGAGGGGGTGGGGGGGGGTGCAGGGGAAGGGGGTGCGGGGTGAAGATGGTGCGAGGGGGGGGCGGGCTGGGACGGGGTTGTGAGGGGGTGAGCTGAGAGGGTGGAGCAGGGAAGGGGACGGGGGTGGGGGGGGGGAGGGGGGGGTGGAATCTGGTGCAGGTAATAAGCCATTTCCTCAGTGCCCACCAACGACGTCCGGAAAGCTCATCCACGTCCTTCGAGAGGTGAAGCATCATTTGGCAGACTTAGAGGTGATTACATTTGCTAAGGGTTTTTTTTTGCAGTGGTTTAAATAAAGGCATGCAGCATTGCCGACAGTGCGCTGCAGATGCTCTCCGAGCCATCTCCCGCGGGCGCTTTGAAGTTGCGGCCGGGGGGGCCGTTCGTGGATGTTTTGGGTGTTCGGGGCACCTTTTCACAGGACTTCTCTCGGGTCCCGCAGCTCCTTCTTCACCTCAATGGACTTACCGCATGCCGTGGCTGCAGACACTCTGGACTGTGAAGACAGCAGGATCGGAGATTAAAGTATCGACAGCTGTGCTCGTCAGTTTCATCCGGATCAATTTCATTGAGAAAACAAAGAGCAGGTGTGGCTGGGGGAGGGCAGTGGGCCCAGGTAACATACACTAAACTAACTGTTAACTTTTAGATAGGGCTAAAATGAACCGATTTAAAGAGCCAGGGGAATTTAAACAGTTTAAGAGGGCAGATTGGGGGAGAAAACGTTAGGGATGGGAGCAGATGGCCATGGATAGAGTTGAACAGCAAGGGAGCTTCCTAGGGAGCTTCCAGCCCAGGAGCCATCTTGAACAGGGAATCTCTGGGATACTTTCCTTTATTAGCAGAGGCATAGAATATCACAGCAGGGAGGTTATGATGGAGCTGTATAAAACGCTAGTTAGACGACAGCTGGAGTACTGTGTACAGTTCTGAGCACCACACTATAGGAAGGATGTGATTGCATTGGAAAGGGTGCAGAGGAGATTCACCAGGATGTTGCCTGGGCTGGAGCATTTCAGCTATGAAGAGGGACTGAAAAGGCTAGGGTTGTTTTCCTGACAATAGAGAAGGATGAGGGAGGACATGATTGAGGTATACAAAATTATGAGGGGCATTAATAGGTTAGATCGGAAGAGACTTTTTCCCTTAGCAGAAGGGTCAATAACCAGGGGTCATAGATTTAAGGTAAGGTTCAGGAGGTTTAGAGGGGATTTGAGGAAAATGTTTTTCATCCAGAGGGTGGTTGGAATCTGGAATACACTGCCTGAAGTGTTGGTAGAGGCAGGAACCCTCACACATATAAAAAGAATTTAGATGAGCATTTGAAACACCCTAGCATACAAGGCTACGCGCCAAGTGCTGGAAAATGGGACTAGAATAGTTAGGTGCTTGATGGCCGGCACAGATATGATGGACGGCAGGGCCTGTTTCTGTGCTGTATAACACAATGACTCTATGAGTGATTCTGACTCAGGCAGAGTTCAACACCCTCTGGGTGAAAAATGCTTCGTCAACACTCCTTTATTTATTTAGAGATACAGCACTGAAACAGGCCCTTCGGCCTACTGAGTCTATGCCGACCAACAACCACCCATTTATACTAATCCTACATTAACCCCATATTCCCTACCACATCCCCACCATTCTCCTACCACCTACCTACACTAGGGGCAATTTACAATGGCCAATTTACCTATCAACCTGCAAGTCTTTGGCTATGGGAGGAAACCAGAGCACCCGGTGGAAACCCACGTGGTCACAGGGAGAACTTGCAAACTCTGCACAGGCAGAACCCAGAACTGAACCCGGGTCGCTGGAGCTGTGATGCTAACCACTGTGCCACTCTGCCAATTACTTTAGATTCATGCTCCCTAGTTATTAACCTCTCAGTTATTCACTCTATCTTGGCCTCTAATAATTTTATACACCTCAATTAAATCTCCCCTCTGTCTCCATTGTTCCGAAGAAAACAACTCCAGCCCTATCCAAAAGCAAAATACTGCAGATTCTGGAAATCTGAAACAAAAACAGAAAATGCTGGAAATACTCAGCAGGTCAGGCAGCATCTGTGGAGAGGAAAACAGAATTAACGTTTCAGATCTGTGTGGCCTTTCATTGGAACCCCAGAATTCTGATGAAAGGTCACACAGACCTGAAGTGTTATTTTTCTCTCCACAGATGCTGCCTGACCTGCTGAATATTTCCAGCATTTTCTGTTTTTGTTCCAGCCTATTCAATTTTTTCTCATAGCTAAAATTCTCAATTCCTAGCAATATCCATGTAAATTTCCTCTGTACCTTACTACTTGATTAGTTTTTACAAGTATATATAGTTGAGTTTTAGACTTTTACTTTGGTCTATATTTTCTGCCTTTTACACTCCTGTTCATTGAAGTGATAAATCGGGATAATTTAAAGTAACATTTAATTGACCGTCTTAATTTAACACTGTCAGTGAGATGCTGTGAATCAGAATATGCAATGCTGATGATTGGGCATTAGTGTATGAATTTTTGAGCTACATAACTATCTAAAGTGCCTAAATGTCCAATAGTCCAAAAAAATAATCTGTCAGTAGTCTGAAAAGGACATTTCTAAGTGAGACAGTGATGAGCAAGTGACAGAGTAATATGTAATTTTAGAGCTCCATTATACTATATAGATCTGTTTGAGACTGATACCTGCTGGGAGTGCTCTAGGTATAGCAGATGCAAGTTGCACTACTGAATGCCGGTGAAATTTTAATAGTCAATTGTCATACAAGACTCTACTGAAATTAAAAATATTTTAATATAATTTTTAAGGGTCCAATGCAGTCCAAACCACCTTAACATCTTTTAAACGTTACTTCCCATCAAACTGCACTTATATTGCAGCTGCTGTGAAGCCAAAGCAGTGTGATTACCACCTTGAGGCAAGCTTAAACTTGGTCTAAATGTGCTTTAGGTGACTTCACACCCAAATTATAGTATGCATCTTGTGTTAAGACGAAGTTGCAACTAATTTAAGTAATAACTCGCTCTTTAGATTTCTCAGAATAGGTTGAGCTCAGGCAACATGTTAGTGATTTTATTGAAATGATTTCATTGCTTGTTAAAAGCTTTATGAGGTTTAATTTTGTTTATTCGCTGAAGGCTGAGTATTTCATAATATATTGTACGTTCTAATGAACGGTCACAGTCATGAAACATTAACTCTGCTTCTCTCTCCACAGATGCTGCCTGACCTGCTGAGTATTTCCAGTATTGTTTTTATTTCAGATTTCCAGCATCTGCAGTATTTTGCTTTTATTAGTGCATTAGGTAAAAAGGAGATTTAATGTTATTTCACCTATGTATTCCATATTTCATTACTAGGGCAAAGGAGACATTGTCTCGTCGAATATCCTATCCGTATTGGATGAGATGCACTTTCCTCCAGTTAAAAATTGAAAAGACTGAAGCTGTCACCTTTGGCTCCTGCTACACATTTCACACCCTTGCCAGTGGATCCACCCACTTCATACTATTGTCTCATACTGAATCAAATGGTTTGCAAGCTCGGTGTCCTACTCGATGCAGAATTGAGCTTCCAAACCTAATTTGCTTCCCATCATAAATACTGCCTACTTCCACCTCTGTAACAGGCAGCCTGTGCTAAGACCACCTGTGGAACTTCTGACTTTTATGCAACAGTGGACACTGTGTAACTAGTAAATGGCAGTTTGATTGTACATCTGACTGTGAGGATGGATCAGATGAAATTCCAGAAGTCTGTTACACAAGAACAGGTTATTTAAATGAAATGTGCTGTGGTCCCTGGTCTCTTCAGTGTATGCTTGCTTCCTGGAAATGTGATGGTAGAAAATGTGATAAAGGCAGTGATGAAGAGAACTGTGCCACTTTTATTTGCAGTATATTAGATTCTTGTTGCCACCTCACCTTAGCGCATCTACAACTGAAGCTTTCATTCATGCCTTTGTCACCTCCAGACTCAACTATTCCAATGCTGCCCAGGTATGCCTCCCATCCTCCCGACACTTCAGCTCAACCAACATTCTGCTGCTTGTGATATATCCTGCACCAAGTCCTGCTCATCCATCATCACTGTCCTTGCTGATCTACATTTGCTTCTGCTTCTCCCAATGCCTCAAATTTAAATTTCTCATCATGTTTAAATCCTTTCATGACCTTGCCCCTTCCATCTCTGTAACCTCCTCCAGCCCTAAAACATTCACCCACCCCCTTCCGAGCTCTCCATTTCTCTGACTTGGGGCTTTTCTGCATCTTCCCTTCAATTCACTTCACAATTACAGTTATACCTTAATTGTCTAAGCCTCACATTATGTAATTTCCTCCTTAAACCCTTCCACTTCTCCACTTTTCTTCTCCTTTAAAGCCAACCTTAAAACACACCTGAATAGCTCCTCTTTTGTCAGCGTCTATTTTTTCTGATTGCACCGCTGTGAAGGGTCTTTTGATATCTTTCTACATTAAATATACAATTCCTATTAAAAATTTAGACTTTGGAATCAAAAACACAATTTCTAAATTTGCAGACACCAAATTAGGAGAGATAGTCATCACTGAGGAGGATTGCAACAACTTACAAGAAGACATGAATAAATTTGCAGAATGGGTATATAATTGTCAAATGAGCTTCAACATAGACAAGTGCGAGATATTACATTTTGGTAAGAAAAATAAGGAGGATACACATTACAGATATACAAATCACTAAAAGTAGCACTGCAGGTCATATAAGCCATAACAAATGCAAACAAAGCTCTAGGGTTTATTTCTGGAGGGATCAAATAGAAAAGTAGAGAGGTTATGTTAAACTTGTATCAAATCTTGGTCAGACCACATTTGGAGTACTGTGTACCGTTCTGGTCGCCATATTAAATAAAGATGTAGCGGCACTGGAGAAGGTGCAAAAAATTTACAAAGTTGATACTAGAACTGCAAGGTTATACCTATCAGGAAAGGATGATCTGGCTATGCCTGTTTCCTCTTGAAAAGAGAAGGCTGAGGAATGAACTAATCTTCTTTGGCCTCCTTATCTCGAGAGACAATGGGTAAGCGCCTGGAGGTGGTCAGTGGTTTGTGAAGCAGCGCCAGGAGTGGCTATAAAGGCCAATTCTAGAGTGACAGGCTCTTCCACAGGTGCTGCAGAGAAATTTGTTTGTCGGGGCTGTTGCACAGTTGGCTCTCCCCTTGCGCCTCTGTCTTTTTTCCTGCCAACTGCTAAGTCTCTTCGACTCGCCACATTTTAGCCCCGTCTTTATGGCTGCCCGCCAGCTCTGGCGAACGCTGGCAACTGACTCCCACGACTTGTGATCAATGTCACAGGATTTCATGTCGCGTTTGCAGACGTCTTTAAAGCGGAGACATGGACGGCCGGTGGGTCTGATACCAGTGGCGAGCTCGCTGTACACTGTTTCTTTGGGGATCCTGCCATCTTCCATGCGGCTCACATGGCCAAGCCATCTCAAGCGCCGCTGACTCAGTAGTGTGTACAAGCTGGGGATGTTGGCCGCCTCGAGGACTTCTGTGTTGGAGATACGGTCCTGCCACCCGATGCCAAGTATTCTCCGGAGGCAGCGAAGATGGAATGAATTGAGACGTCGCTCTTGGCTGACATACGTTGTCCAGGCCTCTTTAATGAACTAATAGAGGTCTTTAAAATTATGAAAGGTTTTGATAAAGTACACAAAGAGAGAGTATTTCTGCTTGGGGAAAAGTCACCAAGAAATCAAAATTCAGAAGTAACTTCTTTACCCAGAGAGTGGTGAGATGTGGAACTACCACAGGGAGTAATTGAGGCAAATAGTTTAGATGCATTTAAGGGGAAGCAAGATAAGCATAGGAGAGAGAAGGGAATAGAGGGCTATGCTGATAGAGTTAGAGAAGGAAGGCTAGGAAGAGGTTTGAGTGGAACATAAATGCCAGCATCGACTGTTTAGGCCAAATGGTGTTTTTCTGTGCTGCATATTCTATGTAATTCTATGCAAAAATGCTATATAAATGCAATTTCTTGTCTTGGGGTTTCCCATGGGAAACGTGTACAACTCATAGGGCAGACATTCAAATCCTTCAAAGGACTTTTTTGTTCGTAAAAAGTGGAAATGATTTATTTTATTTATATTTTTCTTTTGACTAATTTTCTAATAAAGCATTGTTGGAATATTATTCCATAGGCACCAGTTACCAGCAGGTACCTTGCATAAATGGCCATTATTTGTGAGCTTGATAGTGAGTGTGACTGTTAGCAATTTATTAATAACACAGTATAACAATCAATCCTCTTCCTACAGCCACACATGAACACTTTAAACAAGCGCCATTGGGAGTAATTTAAAGCTTGGGCGATAGTGTAAAACAGGGGATACATCCCTCCTGATATTCATTTTCATTGATTTCAATGAAAATAAAAATTGGGAGAGATGTATAATGGCAAATCCAATATCAGCCATTTTACACAATCACCCACGTTCAAAATACACCCATTAGATATCAATTAGGCATGATAACTCTGGTTATTTTCCCTTCCTTATCATAGAATATTAAGGCCAAATTTAGCACCCTTCCTTCTGCCCCAACAGATCAGTTAACATATCACAGGCTGTGGATCAAACTTGGGATTTTCCCTGTTCATACAGTTTATTGAATGCTTAATTAATATGCTCACTGATCCATTGGAAGAGACCTAAAATTTAGTTTAATTGCTGCCAAGGATTATTAAAAATTAATTCCCATTATTTGGAATTCAGGAATGTGATTCATATTGTAGGCTTGTGGTTCAGAAACTTTGCAAATGTGCTCTGCCAAGATAAATATATTGCAGTTTTAATTTTAAGTCATTTTAAATGCAAAATGATATAGGCAGTTTCTTTTTCCTTACTTCAGTGATATTTGAGATGTACACCACAGCAAATTTTGTTTTGTACTGAGAACAACGAATAACTTAGGGTGAAAACCAATTCTGAAAACATTTCATGGTTGGGAGTGTTTTTACTGTAAAGTGTGAAAAGCTTTTTGCAAGAAAAGGTACCATTTGATGTTGCTTTATAACACATTGTACAAAAACTATTTGTACTCTGAAAGGTTATTATAAAGAAGCCCCCATCTTTTTGCCTTACATGGATTTACAGCCAACATATATGAAGTAAATTTTCCTGTTTGCAAATTTTAGCAAAAAAGTGGACATAAGCACAAATGAATGTTCTTTGCTTTATACTCACATCGACATTTCACTATCGGGAAAATAGGGCCATTTGATGTAACTCGCATTTTATTGATTGCGAGATGCATACTAATCTTGTGACCTACTTTAAGGATATTGCAAGGTACCGAGTCCAGAGAATTTATACAATGACTATGAAAATCTGATAAACTTTGATTTATGGAAGTTTTACTTGTACGTGGTATATATTCTGTATTTCATACATCACCATGGAATATTCTATTGATACATTGGGACTGAAAAACTGCAGAGTCTTCACCAGACTCCCGGCAAAACTCTACAAAACCCTACCAAGGGGAGAAAGACACAAAAAATAGTTACATAAATTTTGCAAAGTACAACGATTAGATTGAGAGCAAAACTACTGACATTGTGGGTATCACAGAAAAAGAGCCGTGGGCAGAAGATGCACAAAGAATGCATGGCAAAGACATATCTGCTAAGCAAGGCAGAGGAATAGAAATAGCATTCTTTCTGAAAGCCTAATAATTTTAACCTAACCCACCTGGTGGGAAACTGCTAACAGCAAGGGACCAAACACATGAAAGACTTAAATAGTCACACACCCTCTTACACTCTGCCAATAAAAACTTTTCCCATTCATGAATAGCCCCCAACATTAACCTAATTTTATCCTGCGGGTGGGTTTGAGTTTGGATTGGCTATTCATTTTACATTTCGCCTGTATTTACTGAAAGTTTTTTTGTGTGTGGTTGTTATCAATCAATTCAAATTGAATGATTTGAGTGGAGATTATGATAAGACAAGTTGAACATGATTTTTGGAGTGAATGGGCTGAATTTTCCGCCGCCCCAAAAGGTCAGATGGTGGCATTGCCTAGCTATCTGTACAAAGAATATGGAAAAACATCTACATTTTCTTCCTTTTAAAATCAAATTGAAAGGTTAAGGGAGCATCTTTTTCTTGTCATTTTCAGATTCTTCTGTTGAATAACTCCATTAGACAGTATCCACATGGTTCCACTTGCACATGTTGAAACACAGCCAGCATTGCTCCAGAATGGCTTCTGATCCTACCTCTGCCGAGTCACTTGGGGAATCCCTAGGGAGCTATGGAGCTATTCTTAGCTGTCCTCTTGTTCATTTCCATGCTATTCCTCAGTGACATTATCCACAGACATACATATGTTGATGATACCCAGTTTTAGTTCTCCATCACTTTCTTCACCCCACAACCACCCGTGAGCTGTCAAATTGTCTGTCAAAGATGAAGTCATCAGTGAGTCAAAATTTCTTCCAACAGAATATCAAGTGACCACAAAGCTGTCGATTGTCATAAAAGTCCAACTGCCTAATGCCCTTTCGGGAAGGAAACTTACTGTCCTTACCCTCTCTGACATACCTGTAACTCCAGTCCCATGCCAACATGGTTGACTGTCCACTGAAGTGGCCTAGAAGTCACTTAGTTGTATCAAAAACCAGTTCAAGAAAAAGGCCACCACATTTTCAGAGAAATTGGGGCAATAAATGCTAACATTGCCAGCGACGCCTACATCCCAAGAATGAATATAAAAAAAACAAGAATTCCTGTTTGGCTTACTTTTCATCACAAGAAATTATACACTGGAAATGATTAGTTGTTTAACTTAACTGTCATAATCTAGTGTTACCATTAATTATGTTTTTTGTAAGTAAAGAAAATAAATAATTTTTTAATCAGAACAGTTATTAAATTATAACAATTGACCAGACCCAACTAAGAAAAATAGTCACAGCCTTTTCCTAATTGATGGACTGCTGTAAGTCTTTGAAAGATTTAGACTTAAACAGAAACTAAGATTAAATAACATAGTATCAAAACATTAAGATTTATAGGGCTGAAATTTATACTCAGGCTACCAAAATTGGCGGTGGGCGAAAGCAATGGCAGCTCACCTGCATGGGCCGCACATCGCAGAGCCACCATGATATTAAGCGTGGCGTCTCATTTAAATAGCTGGGACAAGCCCCGATGACGTGGAGGGGGCGGGCTGTCCGTCACTGGCAATGGCGTCAACTGCCTGTGCACATTTTTAAAGGGCTTTGAGCCCTACCGTTCAATTTAAATATTTAAAGAAACATTGAATAAAAAAAATTAAATGCATTTACTCTGCCCCTCTCCCACCCCAAAAACAATTAAATTAATTATTTGCCCTCTCCCCCCAAAACACTTAACTTGCCCACCTGACCTCCCCCCACAAAATATATAAATTTTAAACTATAACCTTTCCCACCATCCCCTACACCAATGATACTACTTTGACCCCGCTCCCTCTCCCTCCAGCACTGAGAAATTTACCTCCTCCCCCTCTCCACCAGCGTTACGCCTCAGTTCCCCGGACGGGGATCCGAAGGCCCGAGTGCTGGCAAGCGGCAAGAAGATTGGAGCGGGACAGACGGCGGGAACGCAAGTATTGTTAATTCATTAATTTAAATTTATTTAAATATATTAATGGGGCTCCCGTCACCAAGTTCCGGGGGCACTGCCACGAGGCTTTGCCGCTGCCGGCAATATCGGGTGTGTGGCGGCTTTTCTCCCCCCGAAGCATTTTCTGGCCATGACCCAAAACATCGGGGGGGGGGGGGTGGGGGTCTGTAAAATTCAGCCCTTGGTTTGTAAGATTTGTCCAATGACTATTTGTGAAGATTTAAGGCTGGATTTTAAAGCCCCTTTGCTGTCAGGAATGGTGGCGGGGGGATAACAAAGATCGGTCCAGCAGTCCTTGTATCGATCTCGGTAGCAGCGGTGAGGCCTGGTGACGGCGACGGGGCCCCCATTTCAATTTGTAAACGAATTTACATACTGGATTTAATGAGAGTCCCGTCGCCTCCTTAATTGCCGCACCAATCTTCATTCGGGCAGCTGACAATGCTGCGCCTTCAAATTCCCATTCGGGAAAACGTGGCACGACACTTGTGGGAAGGGGGGGTGGAGGATTTTTTTCTGTGAGGGAGGGGGAGAGTGGGGTAACAACTATGCGGATTGGTTGGGGGGAGTGATGGGAAGGGGTAAAGGGCAAAGTTGCCAAACATGGGGTGGAGGGGTTGAGGGGGGGGGGGGGAGGGGGAGAAGGTAAATTCTCAATATTTGAATTCCATTCTGCGGGTGGTGGTGGTGGGAGGGGGGGGGGAAATGCATGTAACGGTCATTTAATTCTGTTTTGCACAAATTTAACTTACCTGGCCCTTTAAATTTTAAATGTCCATCGAGGGCTGGAAGTCCTTTAAGAGTGGTGCCGGCGTCTGCGCATTGGCATCAGATGCTGTTGCATGTAATGGCTTGCCCACCCCCTCCATGTTATCACAGAGGGCAGGTGCCGCGGCCATGCAAATAAGCCGCGGCGGCTCCATGACGCGGTGCTCATGCGGGCGGGCCGCATTTTTTACATCCGCTGCCTACTTCAGCGGCGGACTCTTAAAATGCTGCCCAATGACATTTATTTTTCTATATATCCTTCATGGAGCAGTTTCTGCGGGAAAACACCTTTGACCACCGATCCATCAGGCAGTGGTCTGCGCGGAATGTCCTCAAGGCCCTACGGGTAAAAGGAGAGGGTGGATCCTGTCCGATGGTTCCCCGAGCAGACCGCCAAAGTCATTTGGCGGAATGCCTCATCACCAGAACTTTCAAACAAGCACCAAGATGTAGCTTGGCTGGTGGTGAGAAGAGCCCTCCCTGTCAGATCCTTCCTGCACGCCCGAAGTCTCACCCCCTCCACACAATGCCCCCGCGGTGGCTGTGGTGGGGAAGAGACAGTTGCCCACTTCCTTCTGGAATGTGTCTTTGCAAAGCAGGTGTGGAAAGAGATGCAGTGGTTTTTGTCGAGGTTCATCCCAAGCAGCTCTGTAACACAGGGGTCTGTGCTCTACGGGCTGTTCCCAGGGACGCACACTGAGATAAACATCAACTGCTGCTGGAGGACCATCAGTTCGGTGAAAGACGCTCTTTGGGCTGCCCGAAACTTGCTGGTCTTCCAGCGCAAAGAGTTGTCCACGACCGAGACTGGCACATTCCAAGGTCAAGGAGTAGAGTCATAGAGTTATACAGCACAGAAACAGGCCCTTCAGCCCATCGTGCAAGTGCCGGCCATCAAGCACCTGACTATTCTAATCCAATTTTCCAGCACTTGGCCCATAGCCTTGTATGCTATGGCGTTTCAAGTGCTCATCTAAATACTTCTTAAATGTTGTGAGGGTTCCTGCCTCTACCACCTCTTCAGGCAGTGTGTTCCAGATTCCAACCACCCTCTGGGTGAAAACATTTTTTCCTCAAATCCCCTCTAAACCTCCTGCCCCTTACCTTAAATCTATGACCCCTGGTTATTGACACCTCCTCTAAGGGAAAAAGTTTCTTCCTATCTAACCTATCAATGCCCCTCATAATTTTGTATATCTCAATCAGGTCCCCCCTCAGCCTTCTCTGCTCTAAGGAAAACAACCGTAGCCTTTTCAGTCTCTCTTCATAGCTGAAATGCTCCAGCCCAGGTAACATCCAGGTGAATCTCCTCTGCACCCTCTCCAGTGCAATCACATTCTTCCTATAGTGTGGTGCCCAGAACTGTACACAGTACTGCAGCTGTGGCCTAACTAGCGTTTTATACAGCTCCATCATAACCTCCCTGCTCTTATATTCTATGCCTCAGCTAATAAAGGGAAGTATCCCATTTACCTTCTTAACGACTTTATCTACCTATGCTTCTGCCTTCAGTGATCTATGGACAAGTACACCAAGGTCCTTCTGACCCTCTGTACTTCCTAGGGTCCTACCATCCATTGTATATTCCCTTGCCTTGTTAGTCTCCCAAAATGCATCACATCACACCTCTCAGGATTAAATTCCATTTGCCACTGCTCCGCCCGTCTATATCATCCTGTAATCTAAGACTTTCCTCCTTACTATTTACGACACCACCAATTTTCGTGTCATTTGTGAACTTACTGATCATACCTCCTATAAATCATTAATGTATTGTACAAATAGCAAGGGTCCCAGCACCGATCCCTGCGGTACACCACTGTCACAGGCTTCCACTTGCAAAAACAACCCTCGACCATCACCCTCTGCTTCCTGCCACTAAGCCAATTTTGGATCCAATTTGCCAAATTGCCCTGGATCCCATCGGCTCTTACCTTCTTAACCAATCTCCCATGCGGGACCTTATCAAAAGCTATACGTGCTGAGAGACAAACTAAAGCTTGGGGCAGCCGCCAGAAAGGCTCAATGGGGAAAGACCACTGTGTAAGGTCCTCCTGCCATAATGGACTGAGGGGCTGGACCCATGGAAAAACCCTCGGGCTGTATACACCGAATATTGTTTTGCTGTAAGATGTACATGGCATATAAAATGGAATGGAAGGATTGTGAGGCAACTCACTCCTATATTGAAGAAAACTGATTTCCTTTGCACTTTTTGGAGTGTCAACTGTTTTGAACTGTTTTGTAATTTATTTTTTTTTTACAGATTTTTATGAATAAAGTATATTTTGGGGCTGGGGTGGGGTGGGGGGGAACCCTGGGTTTCTTTGCCAGTTTCTCAAACCAGGCGTTTTCATTTGTCTTGCATTAAGAAAATCAATTCCCAAATTCCCAAAGTTACTTCTAGAAAATTAATACAAACCATGAACCGGGTAATTATAACAGTACTTCAGTCTTGTGTAGTGACCAAAATCATTTACTTCAACTGGCATGATTCTTTTTTGTGGTGGTGGATGACTGCCACAGCAGGAATAGTATAGCAGCTTTCCACAGCTAGCAGCAGAAGCTTAGCTACTCTCTGTGCATTACAAGGAAGGAACTTCAATTCCCTGGAAGCAAGCCCAGCAGCTAGGGAAGTGAGTTTGCAGGAACAGTGAAGCTACTCCTACGCTTCATAGTTCGCAGGACAGAATGGTTCAATGGCTGAATTTGCAGCTTTTAAGTCATTAATTTGTCAAGGGGCAATGGAAATGAGGAACTTAGTGTATGAAATTTGAGTTGACCCTCTCATGTTTTATTTTATGACTGTTAAATGCACCAGACTCCTGCTATTTTACAATATTATATTTATCTAGTGGAAAGGTAAGAGTTATGTTGGATAGTGACCAAAAATGTATTTTCCAACTGGAAGTTGTTTTTATATTAGTTCACTGTTACGCTAGTTAGACTAATGCTTCAGAAACTTGTGAATACCTTGTGGATCATGCGTTAAAGGGCTTTCTTAGAGAAATTGCCTTAGTGTATTTTGATGACATTCAGTATACATTGAAAACTTAAGCAGTGCAGCTACACAAGTCCCATGATATTAGGCTTGTGGCAAAAGAGACTAATTTGAACATTCCTATAAGTCTGTCACATAACAGTACCCCTGAAAACAGTCACAATTAATGTTTTAGATCTCGAGTATTGCTGCAAGATTAGAATGCACCACGGAAATATTGCAAACAAAGGTTCAAAGGTGCAGCTGCATGTAAGAATTTCCTTGCACACCTTAATGTGCTCCATCCCATGCTCAAATTCACCTTTGAAATGGAGCAGTCGAACAAACTCCCTTTCCTCAATGTGCTGGTTGATAAATCCACTAACGGGTTCTCCATTACTGTATACCGCAAGCCTACCTTCACTGGTCAATATACACATTGGGATTCTACAGTCCATGCGCTATAAGATTGGCCTTTTCAGCAATCTTGTAACTAGGGCCTGAGCCATTTGCTGACAGTGTAAGCCAAAATAGGGTGCATCAAAGCAATCCTGCGGGATAATGGCTACCCCAATCAGATCATTACTCATTGTGTATCACGCATACTCACAAATGGAACTAAAGCCGCCACTTCCAGACCTAACAAGTGCCTAGTCTACCTCAAATTACCCTGGAAGAGTAAGGTATCTCAAAAATTTGAGCAACAGATGAAGCTAGCTGCTACTATGCAGTAGCAACATGAGTGTTATTTTCCACTAACAGGATGCTGTCATCAAGCCAAAAAGACATTCTGCCTACTACACAAATGAGTAATGTGTATATGAATTCCAGTGCCGGTGCCATGCCAGGTACGCAGGTCGTACGTCCCAACGACTGGCGGATCGTATCAACAGCACGTCCCTGCTGCTGTTTGCAATAGGTAGAATACTGACTGTGCTCAACCTGCCTGTGCCTGTGCAAAACTCAACATAATGTCTAACGTTAGATGTGATTCCGTGATTGGACAGCACTTGCTGAGCATTCCTTAGTGTACTAAGAATTACACTAACAACCAATTAGAGATTATCAGTCGGGCTTGCAATATGGCTCACTTGCGCTTGCTAGAAGCTACATATATTCATATGCGGGGACCTGTCCTCTGCAGACAAAAGGAGTGTGTTCAGGCTTTGCGCCTTTGTTGAATTAAACAAAACGTGGAGGGACAATAGTTCCCTAGTGTATTCTCCATGGCAATGCCTCGACCAATCAGAGTCAACTTGCCAACCAATCAACACCCTTTTCTCATGCAGTATAAATTGTTGCTCCCTTTGAAATTTGGAGTTCTTGCATTTGTCCTCATGAGTGCAAGATGAAAAGCTTCGACAGCATGTCTTTTTTTCAGCAATGCTCAAGTTTTAGATCTCCTTTCACTGACTGAAAGAGAACATAACACTACTTCAGAAAACTGATGGCACCGTTTAGCATTTCAGTGAAAGGCAGCAGGCATGGGAGGAATTTGTATTGGTGAATCAATGAGTTCAGCAATCTATTAAAATACAAAATTGGTGATAAATGAAATAATAGTTGAGTGAGAAATCTGTGTGTTGGGAATTCGAGGGAACTGTGAAGATGGGCAAATTAATGAATATGTGTGGACACGAAATGAAGGGCTGGGCAATTTCCAGGAATATGCCCAGATTCCACACAAGAAGGTTATCACCCTTTAAGCTATGAGGAGGGCTTTTTGAGCATTGTTCAATGATCTGTCATTGTCCAAAGAGCTTTTATTCCATTTAGCATTACCTTCCAACTTTCAATTGTCAATCTAATTTTCTATCCAGATAATTTTGCCATTAATTCCATGACCTTGACCTTTTTTTAAAGTATAGCAGATGGAATTTAATAAAATGTCTTCTGAAAAACCAAATACATTTTATCCACCTCAATCATGGAGGATAGTGAAGAAGTTTACTTATGGAGCCTAGAAAGAATTAGAAGGATGTGATTCTGAAGTAGCACATGAGGGACATTATGGGCTGAATTTTATGAGCCGTCCATTGTCGGGGGTCATAGCCGGGGAGTCCAGAAAATTCTTCTGGGAGAGGCCCGTCACAACCCCCGATGTTGGGATGGGCCCGTTATATTTACCTGCAGCGGCGAGGCCTCGGTGCGGCCCTTCATTTTCATATGAAAATTATTATAAAATTAAATAGGGCTTTTCTCTCATCATTGCTGACACCTGAAGCTCCTGAATTCTTTCAGCTAACAACAAAATAATATTAATCAGTTTAGCCTCTTAACAAAAGATGAAGGTGACTGCAAAAGCAAAATTTTAGCTCTGAAACTAGCAGCAGCATTTGATCTGGTGTAAACTTTAAGCATTCATTGGACCAATGCTGTCAGTTTCATTTTTACAGTAAATATCAGGTTCAACATTTATTAAAAACACAGGATTATCTGTGCAAATCAGTAACCTTACAACTTACATTATCTATATACAAAATTGTACATATCCTGGAAAATCCAATCAGTTAAGTTTGGAGATAACAATTGTTCTCAGTGAAATGTTACTTTCAGCTGTAAATTTTTTCCCTCACAGACAATGCATACAATGTCAGTCAGAATGCAGTGATGCAACAAGGATTTTAAAATGACAAGCAGATTTTACAATCAAAAACAGCAGTCTAAAAAAAAAAGCTTAAAAATTGCTATTTGATGTGCTATTGAAAATTGTGCAGATTTACAAATACAGGTAGCGATCTGGCAGAATACAACTAGTCTATAATGGTTTGCAATGCTTTCTTACATGGGCCAGTCATTAAGTCAGCAAGATAATGTAAATCTGGTGGTGAAATTGGTTTTGAACTAAAAAGCTTTACAAATTACAATGGTTATTTAAATACTACAATTATAACTTGCACAGGCTCTGGCCACAATCTTCCAATGCTCCTTTGATATGGGGGTGGTGCCAGAGACTGGAGAATTGTAAATGTTCAACAGAGAGGAGAGGAATAAACCCAGAAATTACAGGCCAGTCAGCCGAATGTCAGTGGTAGGGAAGCTTTTACAGACAATGGGCGGAACCTTACAGGGGCAGCTGAAGTCCTGCCGCTGGAGCCAAAAGTGGGAGACGACCTTGCTTCGGCTGGCAGCAGGACCTGGGGAGGCATATTGCCAGCGGTGGCCAATTAAGTGACTGCCACTATCTCAATTAAGGATGGCTTCCCGCCTCCAAGAGCTGCCAGCCCTTCAGCAGCTTCAGCAGCACCACTGCTAGTGGTGGGCAGTGATGAGGCTGCAGCTATGAGGAAAGAGCACCTCAATGGCTGAGGTGCCCTTGAAGAGAGGTAAGTGGGGCTGGGGGTAGCCGGGACCTGGTAGGCAGGCCCCGGCGATTGGGTTGGGGGGTAAGGTCGCTGAGGGCAGGCGGTACTGTTGCCGTGGGGGGGGCCCTTTGTGGGCCATGGAGTGTCCCTAAAGGAGAGCCCCCTGCACCGAGTCTGCTGGGAGGCCGCTAGGTTTCACTGGGCGATCTCTTCACGCAGCAGTGGGCAACCCCGTTGCAGGCAAAATGTCTGCAGAGGTGGAAAGTGGGCTTTCATTGGCCACTTAAGTGGCTCAATTGGGCTCCCAGTGAGCTGATGATTGGCCACCTTTCCCACTGCTGGCAAAATGGCATGGCAGCAGGAAAACATCGGGCACTCCTCCTGACATCTTCCCGCGCCAAAGACTTGGTAAAATTCCAGCCAATAATCCGGGACAAAATTAATTGGCACTAAGTAAAGGAGGAGCTAATAATGCCAGCATGGATTTGTTCAAGAAAAATCGTGTTTGACTAACTTGATTTCATTTTTTGATGAAATAACTGAGAGTGCTGATGCGGGCACTGTGATTGAATTGTATGCGGACTTTCAAAAGGCATTTGAAAAAGTACCATGTAATAGACTTGTTAGCAAAAGTAAAGATTAAAGAGATGGTAGCAGTGTGCATACAAAATTGGCTAAGGGACAGAAAACAGAAAATAAAGGTATTTTTCAGGCTGGAGGGAAGTATACAGGGTTGCTCCTTGGGGTCATTTAGGTCCACTGATCTTTTTGGTATATGTTAATGAATTGGACTTGGGTATACAGGGTATAATTTCAAAGTTTGCAGATGACATGCAACTTGGAAATGTAGTAAAAGCTTCAGGAGGACATAGACAGACTCATGCATTGGGCAAACACATGGCAGATTAAATTTAACACAGAGAAGTGTGAAATGATACATTTTGGTAGGAAGAATAAGAAAGGCAACATAAGTTAAATGGTACAATTTTAAATTGGGTGCAGGAACAGAGAGATGTGGGGTGTGTGTACACAAATCTTTGAAGATGGCAGGACAAGTTGAGAAGGTTGCTAAAAAAGATGTTTTATTAACAGATACACAGACTACAAAAGCAAGGAAGTTAGGTTAAACCTTTATAAAACACTAGTTATGCCTTAGCTAGAGTACTGTATTCAGTTCTGAGCAACACACATTAGGAAGGTTATAGAGAGAGTGCAGAAGAGATTAGTAATATGGTACCAGGGATAAGGGACTTCAGTATGTGGAGAAACTGGAGAAGCTGGGGTTGTTCTTCTTTCAGCTGAGAAAGTTAAGAGGAGATTTGATAGAGGTGTTCAAAATCATGAATGGTTATGATTACAGTAAATAAGGAGAAGCCACTGGCAGAACGATCAGTAACCAGAGGACACAGATTTAAGGTGTTTGGTGAAAGAACCAGAGGCGACACGAATAAACTTTTTTTATGCAGTGAGTAATGATGATCTGGAATGCTCTGCTTGAAAGGGTGGTGGAAGCAAATTCAAAAGTGACTTTCAAAAGGGACTGGGATAAATACTTGAAGGGAAAATAACTTACAGAGCTGGGGAGTGGGACTAATTGGATAGCGCTAAAAGAGCCAGCATACAAACATATGAATTAGGAGCTGGAGTAGGCTACTCAGCCCCTCGTGCCTGCTCCCCCATTCAATAAAGTCATGGCTGATCTGACTGTAACCTCAACTCCACATTCCTGCCTGCTCCCCCATAACCTTTAACCCCCTTGCATATCAAGAATCTATCTACCTCTGCTTAAAAATATGAATTTTTTTATTTATTTAGAGATACAGCAGTGAAACAGGCCCTTTGGCCCGAGTCTGTGCTGACCAACAACCACCCATTTATACCCATGTAAAGACTACTTCCACGGCCTTTTGAGGAAGAGAGTACCAAAGACTCACGACCCTCTGAGAGAAAAGATTTCTCCCATCTCTGTCGTAAATGAGCGACACCTTATTTTTAAACAGTGACCCCTAGTTCTAGATTCTCCCACAAAAAGAAACATCCTTTCCACATGCACCCTGGCAAGACTCCTCAGAATCTTACATGTTTGACAGGGTGGTTGTGGAAAGGATGTTTTTTTCTTGGGGGAGAATCTAGAATTAGCATGAGCATGATGGAACAAATGGCCTCCTTTTGTGCTGTTTCATTCTAGGAAACTATGATAAATCAGGTTGGTTTTAGTTGTAGGTCTTTTTTTCTCAAGATATAAGGTGGGCCAGATTTTATTCCGGCAACAAGCTTGAGTTGAGTCTTGCTTCAATTGTGTAGAACCTTGGTTAAGACTGCTCCTGGAGTAGATAGCAGGACTGTCCTATGAACAGAGATTGGGGAAACTGGGCCTGTATTCTCTAGAGTTTTGAAGAATGAGAGGTGATCTCATTGAAACCTACAAAATACTTAAAGGGATAGACAGGGTAGATGCAGCTAAGATGTTTCCCCTGGTTAGGGAGTCTAGAACCAGGTGTCACAATTTCAAAATAAGGGGGAAGTCACTTAGGACTGAGATGAGGAGAAATTTCTTTACTCATAGGGTTGTCAATCTTTGGAATTCTCTACCCCTGTGGAAGCTCAGACACTGAGTATGTTTAAAGCAGAGAGTGACAGATTTCTAAATACCAATGATATAAAGGGATATGGCGATAGTGTGGGAAAAAGGCACTGAAGTGGATTATCAGCCATTATCATATTGAACGGCGGAGTAGGCCTGATGGGCTGAATAGCCTACTCCTGCTCCTATGTTCCTATGTCTTTTGTTGTCTCCAGAACATTAATTTTTGTAAAAAGAATTTTAATAAAATTCACAAGAAAAAAATCCTGAAAAAAATGGTGTGAAGAAGGGTTTTGGAAATAATTCAAAGCTAATCTAAAAGTAATAAAAAGGGGAAAAAAACTATATAAAACTGGAAGTGATAACTTTATGCACTAAAAACTTTGTCCATTAAATAAAATTTTGACATTTCAGCCATAAAACAGCTTTCCACTTTAGTAATTTTCTTGCTCCTACTGAAAATTTATGTTAAGATGGAAAAAGAGAACAGAATAACCTAGCAACCAAAATGCATTTTATTGCCAACTTCTTTTTCTGACAGTAGGCTAGGAGAAGGCATGTGATTATTGATTCCCAAGGCCTCATATTATATGGAATTTGAAGAAGTGAGTGAAGCAATTTTCACTTACAGATGTTACATTTTTTAAGACAGCAAAAATGAAGCAATTGTGGACCAGTGCCTTCACTTTAAAATTGGCAACAGTAGAACAAAGTGTTCACAATGATGTCAAACTGGCCAGAATCATCAAAGCAACAAATGGATGATGTTATCCACTTCGTGCACTAGCCAGGCAGGGAGTCATCTTATAGCAATATCCCAAAGAATGTAAGTTACTGAAATGTAATCTGGAAAGAAGTAAATCTATAAAAAAAAAAGTTCAACATGTACATGATTATTAGACTCACCTATGTATGCAAGGTTAGTATCCAAGGATACAGTATACCTGCAGGAATAAGGAGTAGTCAGCATAGCTTTAGAAACAATTGATCATGCTTCAGGAATATAAAAGATCTATAGTGCAGAGACATGACAAAGCGTGTCACACAATGAGTTACACTGAAGTGCAATCACTATTGCACTATAGGTAGGCATGACAGGCATTTTTGTGCACAAAAATGAGACAAATGAGCTGCTAAGTGTTTTGGTTATGTTGGTTGAGTGTTGACCAGGGAACTGGGAGAAATGTAATGCTTACGCAGAAAACGAGCAAAGGCTGTCAGCTTGAAAAAGGCCATCTCAATTGTAGTTTTTTTTTTAAAGTAGAGCTCACCGTTTACAGTGGTTAACAAACTTGTCAACATTAGGTTGGATACGGCTCCCTGCTTTAGCAGCTGCTCCTGCATTGCCCTGTATTTGACCACGCTCAGGCAGACAGGTGAACCAGGCCTGCAGGCAGAACCCAAGCGAAGACCATGACGTCACGCCCGGCCTCGAGACGGCAGGTCGCCTAGCAACGGCGAAAGAAGCACCAGGCTGATCGCCACCGGCAGCTTATTAAAACTTTCCAGCCGACGGTGGCCTTTAAAAAGAAAAGCTTCGTCAAAGTAATAATACGAAGAGATCGAGTGGTTAAGGGATGTCTGCGGACGGAAACCTCGCCATTAACGGTCGCAGCCCCAAGGAGGCTCACGACTTGTACCAGCTCAAGCAGCGCGCGGCCGAGTATTATAGGAGCAACGCGGTGCCGCTGAGAATGCAGGAAGTGCTCAACACCATGTTTTATGACAAACCCGACGATGTTTACGGGCACCTGGTGGGTATTTAACTGATGTGCTATCAGGGGAAGGAGAGGGAAAATAAAAGATGCAGAACTTTTGCTTCGGTCCACGGGTTCGAAGGTCTGCAAACTTAAGCTGCTGAGAAATGCACCGTTTCCCAGTGGCTTGATGTGCTGCTCTGTCCCTTTCTGAACCCAGAGAGTTCAGGCATAGGTCGGCAGGAACTGAAGTTGAATGCATTAAGTGCAGGGCTGCTTAGGGTTTAACTGGCTAAAAGTGTGCAGTCTCTCTCAGCAAGGGTACTGATTAGGTTCCTACTGTTTTTCTTTTCCAATCAGGACCACTCTTGCCATCAGGCTTTTGATTTCCAGGGAAATCTGGAGCTGTGGCAGAACCCAAGTGCAAACCAACCTCATGCAGCGAGACACGTCTACCTTGCCCATGAATAGGTTAGGCTGAAATAAAGGCAAAATACTACCCACTTTTTTTTCATGTTTGTGCTTGTGGCTGTTCAGTTTTCAGCCCATTAACACCCTATCTGTACTAATGCTTTGTCTTTCAGCACACCATTAACATATTGTTTGCCTTTACTCCATGACCTTCTGGCCAGCTATTCTGTGACCTTATCCTATCAACACCTTCTCTTTTGTTATCCCTTGCCTGCTTTACTTGCTTAAAATCTTTTACATTTCTTATATCTGCCAGTTCTGAAGAAGGGTCACTGACCTGAAATGTTAACTCTGCTTCTGTCTCCACAGATTCTGCCAGACCTGCTGAGTTTTCCCAGCATTTTCTGTTTTTATTTAATAAGTTAGGCTGGTTGCTCAATTGTCAACAGTGCTCCTCCTTAGTTGGCAGCAAACTTTAAATTGTGCACACTCCTTCAAATGCTGCCTGTCCCAAAGTTCCTGAGGTATAGGTTGTTAGTTCTTTTGTACTGGCAACAACATGCATTTTATATTAAAAATAGTGAGGTCTTGTCTGTTTTAGAACACATTGAGCAGTTAATAGATCTTTACTCCATTCTCCACATTCAGGATTATTGGAGTAGGGACACGTTTGTGAAGAGGTCAAAATAGTTAGTGACATAACACACAATTAATGTGAAATGAAGGATTGGATTATTGCCAATTTAATTGGGTGATCAATTTATGCAGTAAGATAAATGCTTGAATTTACCAGAGCAACATTATCACTAAAATTATTACTATTTTTCCTGCTTTATCTTTATTTTATAAAGTATAAGCCTATGAAATTGATCACAAGTCGTGGGAGTCAGTTGCCAGCAATCGCCAGAGCTGGCGAGCAGCCATAAAGGCGGGGCTAAAGTGTGGCGAGTCGAAGAGACTTAGCAGTTGGCAGGAAAAAGACAGAAGCGCAAGGGGAGAGCCAACTGTGTAACAGCCCCGACAAACAATTTTTTCTGCAGCACCTGTGGAAGAGTCTGTCACTCTAATATTGGCCTTTATAGCCACTCCAGGTGCTGCTCCACAAACCACTGACCACCTCCACGCGCTTACCCATTGTCTCTCGAGACAAGGAGGCCAAAGAAGAAGAATAAGCCTATGATTCTACATTTGGTTTCTATTGCCCATTCAACAGAAGGCAAACTTTAATAAAACAGTACATTTTAGAACTTAGTTTATTAATATTCAATGTAATTGCAGCTGTTAAACCTATTCAAAAACCAAATGTTTAGGCTATTCTTCAGATAAAAGAAAGACTGGCATTTATATAACACTTTTCACAACCACCAGATGTTTCACTTTACAGCCAATTAAGTACTTTCGAATTGTAGTCACCATTGTAATGTAGGAAACATTGCAGCCAATTTGAACACACCCACAAAGAGTAACGTGATAATTACCAGATAATCTGTTTTTGTGCTGTTGATTGAGGGGTAAATAGTGGCTGGGACATCAGGCTAACGTCCCTACTCTTCTTCAAAATAGTGCCATGGGATATTTTACATCCACCTAAGAGGGCAGGCAGGGCCTTGGTTTCACATCTCAGCCAAAGAACAGTACCTCTGACAGTGCAGCTCTCCCTCAGTACTGCACTGGAGTGTTAGCCTTGATTTTTGTGCACATGTCCTGGAGTGGGACATGAACCCAAAACCTATGACTCAGAGGCAAGATTGTTACCAACTGAGCCATGGCTGACACTTAAATACAGCGCCTAGTCCATTGTTCATATATTTGGTAATTCACACTGTTACGACTGGTGAGAAAGAGGTCTAGGGTTCCCTTTCAGCCTTCACCTGGTCTTACTGTAACAGGGTTTTATTTTTAAATACACAGCTTTTAGCTCCCCATTGATGAATCCTTGTTCACCAGTTTCCAATGATAAGGCAAAGAAACCAGCACAAACAGACTTTCTTAGGTTTAAAGAAGAAAGGTGAAATTTTATTAAACTTAAATTCTAATTTGGTTGATGCCTATGGATACACGACACGCCCACGCTAGCATGCATACATGATACACACACGCAAACAGAGACAGAAACGAGCAGAAGAAAAATAAAGTGGAAAGGTTTGAGGCAATATCTGAAGAGTTGTTGTTACGTTCTTTGAGCTCACTGTAGAGTCCTTACTTGTACGTAGATGTTGCTTTTCGTTGGGGCTCAGTATTCTTCTTAAACCTTGGTCACCGTAGGAGACTTTCCTCTCTTGGGGTTCATGTGTCTTCAGTGGGTTTTTGGAGTTCTGTGAGAAAGAGATGGGAGCAGACAGGAGAGGCTGTGGCGAGCCAGCCAGGAGAGGTCTTTTCAATCCTGGAGCAAACAGCTTTCTGCCCAAACTCTCAGTTCAAAAACTGTACAATTCAGAAAAAACCCAGGCTGCCAGGCAGGTTAGTCATGTGACCAACTGGTCTGACCACGTCCGTTTGTGGATTGTATTGGAGCAGTGTCTGTTAATATGCAAAAATGTCCTCCCAGCCAGGAGCCTGGCAACCCCTTGTCACAGGTCTTCTCTTTTTCCCAGCAACAATTTGAAATTTAATGTCTATGTGTCGAAATGAATGTGCCTCATTCTTGGCAGGTGGGGGCCTGCATGACACACACACACACAATCAGTTTTCTGCATTACATGGTACATAATGGCCAGATTTTGCTGTGAAAATAATGGCTAACAGTGCTCACCATTATTTATGTGCAAATTGGACAGCAAAATCCAGCGAGCTTACATGTGTAATTAAACGTGAAAATCTTGATGTTGCTGCCAAGGTGTGCCTCTCCTCACAAACTTTGCAAAAATGCCATCTTGCCGTCTGGCTCCCTCATTCAAAGGAAAGGAGGTTTCTGTACTGAAGTTGTAGATACAGGCTAAACTCGCCATTCCAGTTTAAGTATCCCTTTAACAGTAAGTGGTAAATCTTAATTACTGTCAAACAACCTCTCTGGCACTCAAAATTAACTTTTATGAGCGTGGAGTCTCATTTCTTCCATTTTTGGATATTGTAATTTTTTTAATTTTGTCTGTTTTATATCTTTCTTTCCCTCTTTAATTCAGTTTCTATACCTGATTTGACATTGAATTCACAATTCTAACTTACACTTCCTGGTTCACACTCTGCACTTCTCAGTAATTTTTCTTCAATTCGATTAGTTAAGGAGGTACATACACAGTTGTTTTCCCTATTCGCACAGGCCCCAGATGCCCTATTGAGGGTACGATTCCATTTGGATGTCCTGCTGATAGAAACTTACTTTGCAAAAACCTCATAAAAAGATGATGGGCATGTGTACGTGTAATGAACAGTCTGTGCTATTTTCTGCACACAGCAAAATTTATCCCATTATTTTCGCCTGATTGTCCCACTCATGCTATGGATATCAAATAGGTTAGCAAATATGCAAAATTAGTAAAATGTGGACAACATGGTTCAATAAGATTCAATTTTATTATTGCAAACCAAGTTTCAACCCACCTTTCGCATTAAAGAGTTTTTATTTTTTTGTTCATCTTTACGAGAAAAGAAAGCCGTGCATTTATATAGTGCCTTTCATGACCACCAGACGTCCCAAAGTGCTTTACAGCCAATTAAGTGCTTTTGAAGTGTGGTCACTGTTTTAATGTAGGAAGCGCAGCAGCCACTTCATGCACATCAAGCTCCCACAAACTGCAAAGAGATAATGACCAGATAATCTGAATTTGTGATGTGGATTGAGATAGCTATTGACCAGGACACCAGGGATCATGTTCATATGATACCTCCCCTGCTTTTCTTTGAAATAGTACCATGGCATTTCCTTTTGAAATCATTCATTGTCTCTGCTTCCACCACCCTCGTGGGCAGCGAGTTCCAGATCATTACCACTCGTTGTGTAAAAACATTTCCTTGCATCCCCCTGCATCTCTTGCCTAAAACCTTAAATCTGTGTCCCCCTAGTCCTTGTATTGTCAGCTAATGAGAACAGCTTTTGTCTACCTTATCTAAACCTACCATAATCTTGTACACCTCTATCAAATCTCTCCTCAATCTCCTTTGCTCCAAGAAGAACAACGCCAAGCTTCTCCAACCTAACCTTGTAGCTAAAATCCCTGATCCCTGGAACTATTCTGGTAAATCTCCTCTGCACCCTCTCAAGGACCCTCACATCCTTCCTAAAGTCTGGTGACCAGAGCGAGACACAATACTCTAGTTGTGGCCTAATCAGAGCTTTATAAAGGTTCAACATAACTTCCCTGTTTTTGTACTCAATACCTCTATTTCTGAAGCCTAAGATCCCATATGCTTTGCGAACTACTCTCTTAACATGACCAACCACATTCAAAGATCTATACACATGAACCCCCCAGGTCCCTCTGTTCCTGTGCATTCTTTAAAACTGTGCCATTCAGTCTATATTGCCCCTCCCTATCCCTCTGCCAAAAAGCATCGTCTCACACATCTGTTTTAAATTCCATCTGCCACTTGTCTGCCCATTCTGCTAACCTATCTATGTCTTGTTGCAGTTGATTGGTATCATCCTCACCGTTTGCCACACCTCCAAGTTTGGTATCATTGGCAAATTTTGAAATTTTACTCTGTATTCCAATATCCAAGTCATTCATATAGATCAAAAAAGCAGTGGTCCTAGCCTGAACCTTGGGCAACACAACTATTTACCATCCTTCAATCTGAAAACAGCTATTTACCACAACTCGCTGATTTCTGTTCTTAAGCTAATTTTGTATACAAGCTGACACTTAACGTCCTATTCCATGAGCTTTAATTTTATTAACCAACCTTTTATGTGACAGTTTGTCAAATGCTTTCTTAAAATCCATATAGACAACATCCATTGCTTTCCCTTTATCAATCTTCTCTGTTACTTCATCAGAGTATTCAATTGGATAGTCAAGCATGATCTGCCTTTTACAAATCCGTGTTGGCTCTTCGTAATTAACTCAAACCTCTCCGAGTGCCTGTTGATCTTCTCCCTCATTATTGTTTATAAAATCTTACCCACCACTGATGTTAAACTGACTGGCCTGTAGTTACTAGTAATGTCCTTACACCCTTTCTTGAACAAAGGTGTCATATTTGCCACTCTCCAATCTTCTGGCATCTCTTTCGTTTCTAGGGAATCTATCTTCACTCCCACTTCCTTTTGCAACCTGGGATGCAAGCCATCCGGATCAGTCGACTTATCCACTCTCAGCATAGCCAGCCTTTCCAATACATCCTTGCTATCAATGTTCAGCTCATCCATTACCACTACCATCTCCGCTACCACCAATCTTTTGTCAGCATCCTCTTCCTTAGTGATACAAAGTACTCCACTCCACCCCCAACCCTGGCACAATCTAGGGCAGCGTTTAGGAATTCAGTCTGAATACAATCCACATGTCATTTTACTATTAGCAGTGCAATGCAGAGTCCACTTCCCTTCATCAAATGGCTTCATTAAGAATTCAGTCTGTGTCACACACTCCACTACTTACCTAACATCTACACAGATGTAAAAACAGAAAGTTGGAATTACTCAGCAGGTCTGGCAGCATCTGCGGAGAGAGAGGCAGACTTAATGTTTCAGGTCAGTGACCTTTCATCAGAACCGGCAAAGTTTAGAAATGTAATAGGTTTTAAGCAAATAAAACGGTGTTGGGGGGAAAGAGAACAAAAGGGTAGGTGTTGAGCGCAGGGCTTTGGTGATACTGCACCTGGAATACTGTGTGCAGTTTTGGTCTCCACATTTAATAAAGGATATACTTGCATTGGAGGCAGTGCAGCGAAGATTTACTAAATTGGTCCCTGGGATGAGGGGGTTGTCCTATGATGAGAGGCTGAGTAAATTGAGCCTATATTCTCTGGAGTTTAGAAGAATGAGAGGCAATCTAATTGAGACATACAAGATTCTGAAAGGGCTTGATAGGGTAGAATCTGAGAGGTTGTTCCCTCTGGTCAGGGAATCTAGAACACAGGGACACAGTCTCAGGGTAAGGGGCCAATCATTCAGGACTGAGATGAGGGGAAATTACTCCACTCAAAGGGTTGTGAATCTTTGGAATTCTCTACCCCAGAGGGTTGTGGATGCTCCATCATTGAATACATTTAAGGCTGGGATGGATAGATTTTTGGTCTTGCAGGGAATCAAGGAATATGGGGAGCAAGCAGGAAAGTGGAATTGAAACCCAAGATCAGCCATGATCGTATTGAATGGCGGAGCAGGCTTGATGGGTGATATGGTCTACTCCTGCTCGTATTTCTTGTGTTCTTGTGTAAGACAATCCCGCAATCTCAGGGATTAGTCTGGTAAACCTTATTGCACTCCCTCTATGTCAGTTATGAATCTTGCTGTTCTACCTGGAATTTAATTGCAGATGATTCTTACTGGAAGAGATAATAATTCTAGCTTGATTCCATACACTGTCCATTGTTGGTCTCATAATGACTGCAAATTTAGAATATTATGTACAGTATGAAATACAGCGTTCATGCATCCTATTTGTTATGTTGAGTGAGAAAAGACCAACAGTAAATTCTTATATTGTTTGTAGGGTATAGGAGATTCCCCTTGGGGGGTGGTGGGTGGTTCTGGTGCGGGAGAATGGTGGGGGAGTGTTGGTTCTTAAATTCTTTTCTTCATAAACATCTCTTCCTATGCACAACTGCAAAAATTCAAGTTTATTGCTAACAAAGCAGTATCTCCGACATCAACTGGCTGTTTAATTGTGACAACACAGAACTTTTAAAATGTATGCGATCTATCTGACTGAGGTCCAGTGACCATAGATCTGATGTTTCTGTTATTGCTGGATCCTTAGTTTATGATATTGAACTGAAAATGTTCAAATTCTTACAAAACTGTACCTCAGTTGAAAAGGTGCATATTAAAAAGCTGCAAAATGACCTTTTTAATTAATGGAGAGATAATTACATGTATATTGTATTTTTAATAATTGTACATGGCTTTTTAGACTAGCAAAGATTTTTCTTTTTTATGGTACATATGGAAATTTGAAGTTATTTTTCGGGGTTATTTTTTACAGGCAAATTACTTTGCAAGCTTTGCAAAGCCAGCTGCAATAAGCAGAATTGTTGGAAAAGAAATACTAGATGCAGAAGGCCAACCAACGGTTGAAGTGGAAGTATTATGCACTATTAAAAATTTTGAGAAGGTTTGAATGGATCTTTTCATACATTGGATGTTTTAATTTTGCCTGTGATGCTGACATATTTCAGTTGTGATTGTGATGTTTATGCAATAAGCTTTTTACAAAGTTGATGTACTATATTAAGTATTATAATACCTTGATATTGGGCTCCCTTGATGGCTCAGTAGTAAAGCCTCCAAGTATTGCATTTTACTTCAAATATTGCATTTTACAAATATTTTATTTTTTTCCATTTATTACTGTTTTCATTTTTAAAGTTTATAAATTTACTTCCTTTTTAGTCCCATATCATTCTATTCAGGGATCATTTTCAAAATTTAAAAAGAACTTCCTCACTCCCGATCTTCAGTGAGCCAGGCACCAACCCCATGTGGGCCTTACTTCACCAGCTTCAGCAAGGTATGCCTAGTGGCATCAGGCTTATGTGTGCCAGTGTTATGTCGGATTATGACTGAGGGTGACAAGCAAAAGATCCTCACTTAGATCGTCTCTTCCCTTCACCAGTCCTCTCCACGTGAGGTATGAGATGTGAGGTGAGAGTGCCCTTGACGTCAAGGCAGTATTTAACCGAGTGTGGCATCAAGGAGCCTTTGCAAAATTGAAGTCAAGGGGAATCGGGGAAAACTCCATAGTTTGGAGTCTTACCTAGAACAAAGGAAGATGGTTGTGGTTTTTGGAGGCCCCTCCAGGACGTTGCTGCAGAAGTTCCTCAGGGTAGTGTCCTAGGCCCAACCATCTTCAGTTATTTCATCAATGACCTTCCCTCCAACATAAAGTCAGAAGTAGGGATGTTTGCTGATGATTGCACAGTGTTCAGTAACATTCTCAACTCCTCAGATACTGAAGCAGTCCGTGCCCACATGCAGCAAGACCTGGATAACATTCAGGCTTGATGTGATAAGTGGCAAGTAACATTTGTGCCAGACAATGACCATTTCCAACAAGAGAAAATCTAAGTATCTCCCCTTGACGCTCAATGACATTGCCATCGCCGAATCCCCCATCATCAACGACCTTGGGGTTACCATTGACCAGAAACTTAACTGGACCAGCCAGGATGCATAAGATGCACTTCAGCAACGTGCCAAGCCTCTTTCAACAATACCTTCCGAACCCTGTGATCTCTACCACCTATAAAGACAAGGGCAGCAGACGCATAGGAGTACCACTACCTGCAATTGCCCTCTAAGTCACACACCATCCTAACTTGGAACTATATCATCGTTTCTTCACTGTTACTGGGTCAAATACCTGGAAACTCCCTTCCTAAAAGCATTATTGACTTTCTACACCACATGGACTGCAGTGATTCAAGAAAGTGGCTCACCACCACCTACTTGAGGGCAGTTAAGGATGGGCAGCAAATACATCCCCTGAATGAAAAAAATAATCACTGGTTGCCCCAGGGACGTTAAGAGTCAACCACATAGAGAGAGACTGGAGTCACAAGTAGGAGTGGCAGAGACCCTTGAAGGACATTGGGGCACAAATCATCAGATTTATTGAATTCAGTTTCACAACTTGCCATGGTGAGATTTGAACTCATAAGGCTTGATTTTCATAATGGAGGCGGGAAACAGGAACTGGGTCTGGCTTTGGGTCTGAAACCTGTCTGCTCTGGGAAGCTGATTCAGCTTGCAATTTTCAAATGAGTGTCGAAACGGGTTTCCATTCCTCTTTGAGCCAGTATGGGGCTCTTGTAGACTTCTACGGCAGCCATTACTGAGGCTGCTCGTTGTCTTGAGGGGGATATCTGCCTTCCACAGCACCAGAGGGAAGCAAGATGTCACAGGGGAGCTGCAGACCTGGCACTAAGGACAGCGAAGACCCTCGCTTCATCGATGCCCACCTGGATCTAATGCTGCAGGCCATGAGGGAGGGGAGGGTTCAGGAGGAGGCCACTTCGTTGTGCAGCAGCGGCACCTCTCTGCTTAGCATTATCCCCCTCCTCCTCTTACACCCTTTCTGTTACTTCCTGCTCTTCCCTGATGAGCTGCCTCATTCCAGGGCCTCATTCTCTTCAAGGTCCACACCTCTCTGGAGGGCCATGTTATTGGAGAGAGCAGCAGACCACCACAATGATCAAGACCCTTGCTGGAGGGTATTGGAAGGTGCCACCCGACTGATCTAGACACTAGAATCACCTCCTCACAAACCCAATGGCTGGCCTGCCGAGCAGGTGGCATTGGTTTTTTCGCCTCTGTGCCTCTGTCTAGGGCTCCCGTGGTGGTGTCAGTAGCCATCTCTTCAAGGGATTTCCCTTGTCCTCTTGGAGCCAGCCATGTACCTTGGGGGATGGAGTGAAGGATTGAGGCATTCTGAACTGGTGGAGAATGAAGGTGTCATGGCAGCTGCCAGGAAAGCAAGCACAAACATGGAGTTAGGGTTGCGGACCAGTTGGACACTGAAGGAGTGGAAGCCTTTCCTGTGATGGAGCTCACTGGCCGGTCGTTGGGTGCCTTGATGGCCACATGGGCGCAAGCAATGATGCCCTGCACCTGGGGGAATCCAGCGCTGGAGGCTGAACCCAATGCCATCTATGTCAGCACAGGCCCTGCCCTCCTGAAAAGGGCATCCATGATTGATGAAACGTCACAGACCTGTAACCTTAACTCTGCTTCTCTCTCCACAGATGCCTGAACTGCTGAACATTTCCAGCACTTTTTGTTTTTATCCGTGACCTGCCTGATGGCCTAATGAAATACTGACTGTGAGATGCCACCTAGGTCCACAGCTGATCCCTGGAATGATCTGGTTGCATAGTAGGCCAGGGCAACAGAGACCTTGACAGCTGTGGGGGACTGCCATGGGAGCATAGGTCATTGTGGATCAGAACCCACAGGACTGAGACCATCTGCCTGGATAGGCGCAGCCTCCTACAGCACTGGCGTTCTGTCATTTGCAAATAGCTAACTCTTCGGCTGTGCACCCAATGTCTTGGGTAGCACCTTCCTCCTCTTGCAGACCCCCGCTGTGCTGCTCTGGCCTCCTGCTGTCCAGGAGGTTGCATCTGCCTCAGCTCATCTTGACTGCTATGTCCAATGCCACGGTAGCCTCTTCCCATCTGAACTTTCTCAACTGGGCTTTGTACATTCACCAGGCCTTCCCCAGCCAAACCCAGCTGCCCCTATGATGCCAGTTACATCCCTCCCAGTTTCCTGCCACTTACCAATGAGAAATTCCAAAGTTTCCAGCTGCAGAAGTAGCTACGCTGAGGCACATCTGAAGCAGCTGAGCTTTATTTGCTGCCTCTGATTTATTTCAATAAGCCCTTCCCATAGCCCTCATGACCCTCCACACTGTTCACCTCTTCACAACCCTGTCGTATTCCCTCTTCCCAGCCTTCAAAAATTGTGAACTGACATTGATAAGCCAATTAATGAGCTCTTTAATGAGCTCAAACAGGCAATTAATTGCAAGTGTGCCCTTGCTGCCGGCATCCCTTTAAAAATGGTGTCGCATTCCAAAGGGGGGGCGGGTCCCAGTGTCGACCTCCATGAATGCGATATTCCAAATGCACTCACCTCCGTTTTCACAATCAATGGGCTTTGAAAATCCTGCCCATAACCTCTGGGTTGCTTGTTCGCTGCCAAACCCACCAACGTACTGTCCCTTGCAGTCACGGATCAAGCATACCCAAATCCTGCCGGTTGTGGCTGTTCCACGGGATTTCCATCAGAATTACAGTAGGATTCTACTGGAATGGCTGAGCAATTGCAGGACATAATCTTTAATAGAAAGTGGCTCCAAATGCTGCAGTAATGTGTCGATATTTGACCTACATATGTATTGAATTGACTAAGCCAAACTTATAAGAAAATGTCTGTAGGGCTGCAAATAAATGCCGGAGGGATGTAGCGTCAGCTTTTCTGCTTGTGTCTTCACCAGCTCACTAGATTTTACCTATTAAATGGAATAAACAGGAAATCACATGCTGACGATGAAGCAGAAAACCCCAGCCAGTAAGTCCATCAGCATCAGTAAAGAGAAAAGAGAGGTCAACATTTTGGGTGTTGACCCTTCATCAGAACTCTAAATTAATGTGCACTAGTAGGTGACAAATATTACAAGTCTGCAGCAGATTCCATTGAGATCACTGATGCATTGTGGAGTTATCTTAACAGCCAATATTGACTTATATTTAATATAAAAATAAACAATATAATTCATGTATGTTCCAGTGCCTTGACTTTAATCAGCTGCTTTATTTAAGTTCTTGGCCAGATAAACATACTTTACAATTTCGTCATGATATCCTGCTGTTACAGATCGGCCTGCTGCCTAAAACTCATTTCCCCTCAAGACCTCTGCTATATTAAATGCCACCAGCTCAATCTGTTTAAAAAGCATGAAATATAGGCATTTTCCACAATGTCCTGATCATTTCCATTATTGGTGTTACAATAATTTCCCCTTGGACCTCTGCTGAAATTGCATTTGAATGTTCTGAAAGTAACATTAAAGGTGCTACCTGATCTCTTTTGCTTTCAGTAAGTCTCCATATTTTTCTAAATTGACATTTCAGCCTTACCACCATTACATCTTCATCTCAACTGCTTGTGCATTGATTGATAAAAACTCTTAAATATACATTAAAAAAAATATTACTTTCTAAAACATGAGCTGTTGCAAGCATTTTTTATTTAAAGCATTTGATTGAATAAACATGCAAAAAATATTCATTATTGGTCCATTATCTGTCAGTACCTATAGGGAATATTCTGCTTTTCATCTTTGATGTGAATGTAGACATTTTGGGCTGAATTTTGTGCTCCTGTCTAAGGCAGGTTCAGTGGTGAGGGGAGAATCGCCACGGAGGTGTCTGCCCCGTAACCCAGCGCCATACCACAGTGTTTCGATTATGTCAGAGACGGGGAAGTACTATGGAGATTTTGACACCCTGAAGCGACAGCAACCTAATTTAAATTGGTGAAATGCTGTTTAACATTAATTTGAAAGGAATTATTTCTGATTTAATGACTGGTCTGTAATTTTGTGGCTGGCGTGCAGCACTCACGTACCTTCAGTATTGCAGTCATCAAAAAAGCTGGCAGCACCAAGGCAAGAGGCCTCGGTGCCGTGAAAGGGAAGCTATCCTGACCATTGCAGCATTGGGGAAGTGGAGGTTTCTGCGGCCATTGCTGCTTTGCTGATGTAAGGTGTGCAAGGGGGTTCTGATTATCGGGGGGCTGTACAAGCAGTTCTGTTTTATCGTGGGTCTCTGGAAGGGTATAGATTATGTGTGTGTCTCTCCCCCCCCCCCCCCACCTCTTTCTCCCCTCCCCCCTTTATCTCCCCATCTCTCTTTCTTGCCCCCTCTCTCACCCCTCTCCCTCCCCCTCTTTCTCCTCCATGTTGTATGATCGCTTTAAGAGTGATGTCCCTTGACGAACTCGGTATGCTAATGAGCTAAGTACCAGGATGTAGTCATGTGACTAGAAGCCATAGTCACTGCCCAGCAACACCCTGGGTAAAGGTTCTGTATATAGTTTGCTCTGTATTGTATGTACTAGTTTAGTTGTTAATAAACCTTCCAGAGATCTTCAAGGAACTGGAATCCACGTGCCTCATTGTGTTGCTTAAGATAACACAAAGCAACTCATGTTATGGTGGCAGCGGTGGTGAAAAGACAAGCTATAAGCTTGAAGACCATGGGTAAAACAGACCAGTGAAGAAACTTTAAAACAAGTACCTGAAAAGAGTGTAAGAAAGCTCATGCCTTAGAAGGCTGAGAAAAGCTCCATTGACCGGAAGCGTGACTGGAAAGCAAGCGATCAGGTGAGTCATTGTGCCGACAATTGAGAAACATTGTGCCGACGATTGAGAAATCACGGTTTTTAAAAAAGCCTTCGAAGAGCTTTTAAAAAAATTCATTTTCTACTGGCTCCATGTGAGTGAGCACAAAAAGGGGGAAAACCTTGAAAAGCGTGCAAGCTAAAAAAAAAAAGTCTGATCGTAAAAAAAAGTGCAGAACCCCCCCCCCCACCAAACACAGCAGAGTCTCCATTAAAGCAGTCCATCTGAACAAAACCATTAAACCAGTCAAGCGTCAAGAAGATAAATAAACTCTAGCCAAAAAAAAGCAAAGGGGAAAGCCTTGAACTGCCTATCGAACAGCTGTGTAAACATACAAGTGAAGTTCTGAAAGAGAAAAAACAGAGAACACTGTCAAGCACCTGTTCGACTCCATCAAAGCAGATTGCCTGAAAAAAAAAAATTCTTAAAGGGGGAACATCGCAGAGTTAATAAAACAGTTTTTAAGCCACAAATAGAAAAGTCATAATAAGTACAGTGCTGAAGACACACACAGAGCTGAACAAAGTTAAATATAGACCAGAAAGCAAAAGCACAGCTGAAGGATGGATATCAAATTTCCCAACATGAACTGGAAGGCCATTGATATCCTATCGGAGTTCAAACTTTTTAAACAAAGAATACAATTATGCTTGATAGACCAAGCAGTTGCAGAACCAGAGAAGCAGGCTGTGGAAATACTGATAGCAGTTGGAAATGATGGGTTATACAGAATCAATACCTCTAGCTTATCTGAAGAGGACCAGAAAGATCCCTCAAAGATATGGAAAGTGCTACAAGTCCAGCTTCGGGTAAGAGTGAATTTCAGAATTCATCGCCTGGAATTGATGTCCTACAGGCAACAGCCACAGGAACCAATAGATCAATTCATCAGTAGATGCTATAGTAAGGGTAATGAATCCGATTTTTCAGAAACTGAGCTGTCAGAGTGAATAATTGTCGCAACCCCTATTGAAGCGTTTCAAAAAGACCTCTTGGGGGGGGGGAAAAGAAAGGTCACAGTATTAATGCGCTGCTAGAAGATGGCAGGAAATATGAAGTCTGTGTAACTGGACAACAGCATCTGCAAGCAGTAGGTGCAGCTGACAATATCAGCACGATAACCAGTTCACAAAAAGCAAGCAAGCTGTGGTAAGTGGTTTGTCCCACTCACAGCAAAGTTGTCCTGCATTTCTGTGCAAAGCGTGCGGTGCAAGAGGACACTGGGCCTGCCTATGCAAGAAATCTGGCTCCAAAGGTGCAGCCAGAAGTCACAATAGGACACAAACAAATAGAAGACAGGCACAGCAACATGGCAACAGCCGCAGGGAGAGCACCAGAGACCTGCGTAAACGCAAGCTGATACACAAAGTCCACAGCGAAATAAACCTGAGAAAAGACTCAAAGTGGAGCGATTCTCAGCCAGAAGACAAACAGGTGTTTCACTTTGTGAACCTGTGTTGATGAAGTCAAACAACTGGAAGCTTTTGCTACTATTAATATCATGTGCCCAAAGAAAGTTGGCAAACACACACGCAGGACTAAGATTGACACGGAAGCTAATGAAAATATCGTACCAGTCTGAATCCTGAAGGATATGTACTGAGGTCATTGCAAATCCATGATACAACTGACAACTGCAAAGTTAACTGCATACAATGGGTCACCCACCCCTTGCAGTGGCACATTAACAATGCAGTGCAGCTATGGCAAGTCGGTATGGAAACCACAAATAGTTTACCTGGTAGACATGAGCAGATCAGCAATGGCAGGACCTACCAGCGTGTAAGGACCTCAACATCGTGACTATTTACGAAGGTACCCATTACAGCAGAAGAGATCAAGGGTACCCGCATTGAGTCAGTCCAGGACTTCAACAAATGTACCCAGACAGGATCAATGCCATAGGAGATTTCAAAGATCAAGATGCCATGCTGCACCTCAGAGAGGATGCAATTCTATCAATCAACCCTCCCAGAACACATACAAGAAAAGCTTAAGTGTGAGTTGGATGACATGGAACCAATGGCATCATCTGTCGTGTGCATCATCACATAGACTGGTACAGCTCAATTATGTGCGTGCTAAAGAAGGATGGAGCACTCAGGGTATGTCTAGATCCAAGGCGACTAAACCTCTCCCTAAAGAGATGCCCCCACAAGATTTCAACAGTAGAGGAATTGAATCCCAAGTTGACAGGAGCCAAATTCTTCTCCAAGTTGGATGCCAAACATGGATATTGGTCGGTACACCTAGCTAAGGAATCTCAGGAGTCACCAACTTCAGGACTCCATTTGGAAGATATTGCTTCCAGAGACGACCCTTTGGCTTATCTCTCAGTCAAGATCTGTTTCAGCGGTATATGGACAGAATTATAGAAAATGTGCCTGGATGTATATGCATTACCTATGATATTGTGGTAATGGGAAAAACCAAAGAAGAGCATGATCGAAATCTTCACTCACTGATGGCTGTAGCTCATCACGTAAGGCTTGTTTTTAACAGCAAGAAGTGCCAGGTGAATGTAAGTCAGATCAATTTCTTTGGCTCCATCTGTTCAGGTTGCAGAATCCATCCTGACCCAGGCAAAGTCGAAGATGTAAGGCCTATTCCACAAGACAAAGAAGATACGTACCATATGTATGGCAGAAGGACCATCGGCATATGTTTGAGTCTCTCAAACAAGCTTTGTCAGCAGAAACCTGCACCCTGTGGTACTATGATCCAAGGAAGAAGACAATCCTGGAAGTCGATGCCTCACAGATGGGGCTAGGAGCATGCATCCTACAGGATGGAAAACCAATTGCATTCGGATCCAAAAGTTCATCCTCAGCACAATCCAATTACTCAACCTTAGAGTGTTAAACGCTTGCTCTGGTGTTTGGGATCAGAAGGTTCCACACCTATCTGTTTGGTAAGCAGTTCACTGTGAAAACAGACCACAAACCACTGGAGATGATCTGGCGCAAACCATTGATAAGTGCACCACCTCGACTGCAGCGACTTTTTAGTGAAAGTACAGGGGTACAACTTTTGACCTCTGCTACAAACCAGGTACCAAAATGGTCACCTTGGATACGCTGAGCAAATTGCCAAATGGGATGTAAATCACATGACATCTTCACCACATTACCCTAGATCTAATGATCTTGCTGAACGAATGGTTTGCACATTTAAATCGCTTATCCTGAAGTGTAGGACAACGAGACAAGGTTTTAGTGTTGCCCTGTTACACCTCAGAGCTACAGCTATGGATGTGGGCTTACTGTCACCAGCAGAGATCATGGGCTGGAGTTTATAGGGTCTCCGATGCCGGGAACAGTGGCGGGGTTGGGGAATGAAGATCGCAATGATGAGGCCCACCACTGACCTCAACGCCAACAGGGCCCGTCCCGATCTCGATGGCAGCAGCGAGGCCTCGTGGCGGCCCCCCTCCCCACACCGCTTGGCGACGGGACCTGCACTATAATATGCAGATGGGTACTTACCATTCATTAATATGCAGGCCGCAGCGATTCAGGCAGCGGGTTGAGATCTTCATTCAGACGTGTGGCACTCACATGCCTTCACGTTTAAGTCCGTGAAAAGCTGGCAGCAACAAAGCATCAGTCCTCGGAGCAGGTGAAGGTGGGTGCGGGTCTGCAGTGACCAGGACATAACTCTGCATGACAGAAGGGAAGTACCCCATGCCCCTCTACCGTAAAGGGGGCCACTCTGCGCATGCTAATGTTTGGCGGGGGTGTGGGCGGGGCGGAGGGAGGTGAAGGGGCTGACCCTGCAATTGGCCAATGCGTTTTGGGGGATGGGGGGAGCAACAGCACTCCAGGACCCCTTTGTGTGGGTTATGGGCCAAAAATGGTATGGGGTCGGAGGTCATGTGGCCGATGGTTGCATCCTTGTACCGTCAGGAACATGACCGTGCTCATGCTGCCCTGCTTTCATGCAAAGCTAAGATAGGTAATTTCATGCCATACCATATAGGTGATGATGGAACACAGCTGAAGCACCAATGTACATCACTGTTTTCCCTGATAGTTGCCAGTGATTATTTTAAGGCACCGACTTCACCTGCAGCGTTCAGATGGGGCTGGTCCTTCCTGTCTTTCTTGGTCCAAGTGCCGTGAGGAGTCATATCCACTCAAGACCGAACCAACAGGCAGGCACAGCCCACGTAGAAGCTCATGGAAGCGAGCAGCAGCCGCCAAGGCGCTTTCGATATCAGAGAAGACAGCGGGTCTACAGGCCCCGCATGACATACCTGCAGGTTTCGGAGCGCCAGTGTCAGAGGTGACTGTGGATGTGCAGAAAGGCAGTAACATATCTCTGTGCACTGCTGAATGATGACCTATAGCCAATGGGGTTTGCTGGATACCCTATGCCTGTGGCCCTCAAAGTCACCACAGCTCTTACCTTCTATGCCTCCGCATCATTCCAGGAGCCCACCGGCGACCTGTATGGTGTTTCACAGTCAGCAGTGCACAGCTGTATCAAGGAGGTCATCGATGCCTTGTGCAGGAGGGCCGGTGACTATGTGTGCTTTGGGACAGAGCCTGAGAGTCAGGCCTAAAGGGCTGTCGGATATGAGGCCATTACGGGAGTTAAAAAGGTGCAAGGGGTCATCGACTGCATGCACGTGGCCATTAAGGCTCCAGTCGGACAACCAGCCACATTCCTGCAACCTGCAGCTAGTCTGTGACCACAGGAAACGCTTCATGCAAGTGTGTAACCGCTTTCGAGGCAGCTGCCATGACTTATTTGTCCTGCCCAGACCCAGGTGCACTGGCTCAGATCCAGGGGTGGCTTCCTAGGAACAAGGGTTACCCCTTGCAGATATGGCTCCTGACGCCTGTGAGAAACCCAACCAGTGATGCAGAGTAGAGATACAATGCCTGCCAAGGCTTGACATGAGATACCATCGAGCAGGCCATCGGCACATTCAAGATGCGCTTCCGCTGCCTGCACAGATTGAGTGGGGCCCTACAGTGCTCACCAGAAAGGATAGCGCGCATCGTTGCTGTTTGATGTGCTTTGCACAACTTTGCAATACAGAGGAGGGAGGCCTTGCAGGAAGATGAGAGACAGGAGCAGGAGAAATGCTTGGACGATAAGGACACAGAGGAGGTGCAGCAGCATATCATCGAGGCATTGCAGATAGGCTGAGCAAAGAGCAAGGGATGCTCAGCTACACCTTATTGCTGAACACTTCCACTACCCCTGATGTGCAGAATATGCTCCCCATGTCACACATCACCATGCTTTATCTGGTAGGCAGTCTTCTGCATCTGTGACATCTGTGTCTGCACCATTACTGGCAGCAGATGACTGAGCCATTGCCCATGTAACTGCACCCATGCAGTGCAATCATACTGGCATGTTGATTATGTTTCTCCACACATTGGCATTGCTCCAGTCAATGATGTAATGGGAGGAGACATAGTTGGCACATGCTGGCATGCATCATTCACACAGTAAAAAGGAGACATCTGTTAGATGAACACATTTAATGAGAAGTGAACAATACATACACGTTGCACTCCTGATAGCCCATATGTGTCATGGTGTCTTTTTTAGACACTTGCGGGTACTCTTTCAATGTGCAACCTGTGCGCTAATAGCTTGACTGGAAGCAGGCTGCTGATCAGAATGCCCTTTGGCTTTGGATGACTTGGACGGTTGTCCTCTGGGCACAGGAGGCCTGGAGGGCCCCAACTGCCTGAGGGCCTCCTGCACCAGTGCAATGTTGAGCTGGACTCAGCGGTGAAAAGGCCGAGGAACCGGTGTCCACATTGGAATCGCCCTGATGGGGGACCCCACATATGGACGGCTGGCTCACCTCCTCCTTCTCAAGGTTCATGGAAACCTCGCTGCTCTCCTGAGAAGGACCAGGTGCAGAGACAGTGTCCAGGCCCCTGGTTCCTCTCTCGCCTAGCCATTGCTGCATCTAGCTCATGGCCAAGGTGATGGTTTGCAGGTCAGCGCGCATCTGTGGAATGTGGCTCTCCATGAGGGTCACCATCCTCTCCATGGAGGAAGCCATGTGCTCATTTGCCTGGGACATGGCAGCTGTCGTGGCCTGCATGGACTCCCCCATCGTCCACTTATGGCTGCGCATGGTCTGTGGCATCTCCACCAGATGTTGCCTTACCTCTCCCTGCAACTCCAGCATGCCCTGTGCTGTTGACACCAGAAGGTCATCATTAACCTGGGGCTCAGCATGGCCTGGCCACCCACAGTCCTCTGACTATCAGAGGCCTCGGCTGACTCAGCCTCAGCCAGCAACTTGGGCGCATGTGTGGTGCTTTCACCAGCTTGTTACCCAGACTCTAAAGCTGAACGCATTCCACTGAGGTGAGTGTCTCTGCGCTGGTGGAAGGTGCAGGAGTGTCATGGGTTGCTGCTTTCTCTGAGTTCGTCTCCACCTTAGAGGTGCCGGCACTTTCCGGGGACGCCACCTCGGAGCGTCACCCTGCAAGATACAATGTGAAGAGAACAGTTTTAGGCTCACTGGTCTACATATCACTAACATGACAGCATTGTGTCCACAAAGAAAATGTTTCTAATAATCATTGCGTTTGTCAAAGAGATGTATGTTTACCTTGTAATCCAAGCTCCACTTCTGAAATTGGACGTCCTCCCTGACCACCACATAGCTCAAGGGTCTCCTCCTCCGCCTGGGTCAGTGGTCGGATGTCGGGCACCCCTCCTCCTGTCCTGGAGGGCTCCCTCACATTGTGCGCACACTTTGCCTGGAAGAGCAAGGATGCAGATATAAAACATTGCCATACAACAACATGACGCTTTGTACAATTGGGGTGCTACAACAAAAGGTGGGGTACTGTCAGTGTGTCAGACAGACTCAGCCTGTCATATAGGTTCCATAATATGGGGTGCAAATGAGGGTTGATTCTTTCACACATGCAGACACCTATGTGGCATCAATCCTCTTCGCCCAGCCTCCCTGTGTTTGACAAGACTGTGGCACCCATGTGCCACTCTGTGTGGGCAAACCCAGGTCCAATGGGGCCCCCCAAAAAAGTGTCACTTACCTTTCCTGTGCGAATGAGATTGTTCATCCTCTTGCAGCACTGGACCCAGTCCAGGCGGGTGACCCACGTCAGCTAACCTCCTCTGCAATCTCCATCCAGGCTTGCTTGGTCAGGCGGGAGGGCCTCTTCTTGCCATTGCTGGGGAAAAGGACCTCTCGCCTTAACCGTGCAGCCTGGAGGAGAGTGAGCAGGGAGGCATCGCTGAACCTTGGGGCCACCATTTCTTGCTCCTCTGCCATCTCCTCTGCCTTGCTGGTGTCCTGATTTAAATTTTTCATTCAAGAGCTCTTGTGCTGGCTTCACAGCTCCAGCACCAAGGTTTTCAGGTTGCTTCCGTGTAACTGCAGGGCTGGATGCAGTTTAAATACGGCGCCAGCACCTGATGAGTCGTCAGCTGATGCCGTTTACAGTGTCGTTCAGCCCGACTCCTCCGCGCCATTGGTTGGGGAGGGGGGTGGGTGGGGGCGAGGGCACCCCGGGCATGCTAATGAGCTGCCGCGTTTGGAATTGCGGCAACTCCATGACGTGCAGCCCGTGTGTGCGGACCACCATTTTTTATTCTCACTTGTCTGCCAAACATGGGCCTGGAATCGGCAGCGGGCTTTTAAAATCCAGGCCCATGTTTGGCAGACAAGTGAGAATGATTCTGCCAAGCCACTATCTGTGCAAATTCTCCGAGATGCAGGAGACGCTGCTCGGAAAACGAGGGAGAATGAAGATGCTGCATGACCGACATGCAGGGGCAGAGCATCCCTCAACTACATGTAGGACAAAAGGTCAGAGTCATACACCCCACAACGAGAACATGGTTACCCGCAGAGGTATCCAAAGTATGCAGTGAGCCTAGGTCTTATGAGGTTACAACATCTCACGGAGTAGTGTTGAGGAGGAACTGACGCCAATTAACAGAAGTGTGCAATAGTCCAATTGCGCAAAGTGAACTCGAAAGAACACACTCTGACAATGAGGGTATGATGGAACAACAGGACAAAAACCAACACATTGACAACATGTAAGCAAGCCAAGAACAGCCAAATCCACATCCTCAGAAGGTTATACTGTCACAAGATCTGGAAGAGTTGTCAAACCACCAAAACGATATATGGACTCTTAAGTGCGTGCACTCGTAAATTTCTCAATCCCTATCTTTATATTTGTAAATTTTATAATCTCTATGCCTGTATAACTGATTTTGATATTATCCAATTTTATGTGTTTTTACTTGTAGCGTACGAGACTTTTCTTTGGAAAGAAAGGGGATGTTGTATGATTGTTTTAGGAGTGATGTCACTTGAAGAACTCGGTATGATAATGAGCTAAGTATCAGGATGTAGTCATGTGACTAAACGCCATAGTCACTCTGCACAGCAACACCCTGGACAAAGGTTCTGTATATAGTTTGCACTGTATTTTATGTATTAGTTTAGCTATTAATAAACCTTCTCGAGATCTTCAAGGAACTGGAATCCACGTACCTCACAGTGTTGCTTAAGATAACACAAAGTCATGACACCCCCCACTCTCTTTCTCCCCCTCACCCTCTCTCTTTCTCTCCCCCTCTCTTTCTCCTCTCTGTATGCTCGATCAGCACTGCCTCACCCCCATGCCTCTGGCTGTGTGCTGGTCCACTTCCTACTCTGCCCTCATCCTCTCTTTTCCCCTCTCCCCCACAGCAGCCATTCCCATTCACTCACTCACTCCCTGAACTGCCCAAAAACATCAGGGGCGGGTAAACCACCAATCAGCGCTCACCCCGCACCAGCAGCCCGCTGTCACTCACACAGATATAAACCTTTGGTGGGCAGGATTTTGGCCTGTGGGACGTATGTTAGATAACCCTGCTCTCAAGGCTTGATGGAACCTCCCTGCTCACCAGAGAAGGACTAGGAGCAGGAAAAGTCTCCAGGCTCCTAGTCCTTCTCTCACCTTGTCACTGCTGATTTGAGCTCATGGCCAAGGCAATGGTGTGCTGGTCCTGCCGCATTTGTGGAACCTGGCTCTCTATGAGGATCGCCAACCACTCGATGGAGGAAGCCATACACTCGTATACCTGGGACATGGCAGCTGTCATGGACTTCTCCATCGTCCATGTTGTCTTACTTCTCCCTTCAACTCCAGCATGCCCTGTGCCGTCGACAATAGAGGCTAATCATCAGCCTGGGGCTCAGCATGGGCCTGTCCACCCACAGTCCTCCGACTGTCAGAGACCTAGACTGTCTCAGCTCCAGGCAGATGCTCGGGCCCATGTGCAGTGCTCTCACCAGCTAGTGACCCTGAATCTGAAGCCTAACAGTTTCTTACCCAGGTGAAAGTATCTGCACTGGTGGAAGGTGCAGGAGAGTCATGGGACAGTGTATCCTCTGAGTGTTCCTCCTCCACAGAGGCTGACTGGTGTCTCTCTGGGGCTGTAGTCACCTGCGAACATTGACCTGCAAGAGAGAACAGAAACATGTGTGGGTTAGACTGTACATATCCCATTATGGCAAACATGCCTGAGGTTCTTCATCATTAATGTATTTTTTGATGAGCGGCAATAATCACTCTCGTCAGGGATCCCAGTCTCCCCATCTGATATAGCATGTCCGCCTTGGCTCCTTGCTAGTTCTAAGGCCTCTTCTTCGGCCTGGCTGAGAGGGCAGGTGTCTGGGACACCGCCACTGGTCCTGGCCACCTCCTTCCTGTTATGGGCCCTCTTCTGCAAGAGGAAGGATGTTAAAATTATAAATTGGCATACATTTCAATGTGAATGTTCTGTTACCCTGGGCCCCTCGTCACCAACTGGGGGATGTGATGTATATCATTATAACTCATGCTGTCATGGGAATTACTGGTGCTGAGCTATGAATGAGGTTGGCTTGTTTCACAGATGAAGCCATGCTTATGTCATGATGATGTTATAACTTCGCTGTCTTTGGGTGGCAGTGACACCCTCACCATGTTACACACCCTGTAGTGACATCCAAATCCCAGAAAGAAACTTTGGAACATAACACTCACCTTGGCTGAACGCAGAAGGTCACTGACCCTCTTCCTGCACTGCACTGAGTTGCGTTGGGTGACCCCACAGCTGCTGACCTCCTTTGCGATCTCTGTCCAGGCTTGCTTGGTCAGGATGGAGGACCTCTTCTTGCCATCACTGGGGAAGAGAACCTCCCACCTTTCCCTTGAAGCCTGGAGGAGAAACAGCAGGCAGGCATCACTGAAACATGGGCCCACCCTTGCTCTGACATTCTCTCTAGTCTTGGGAGGAGGGCTTTGGAAAAGTCAAATCTGGAGGAGACAAGGCATGAATGAAGATTCCAGCAACAGCGAGAATGAGGTATGAGGAAAGGCTCAAATGATCAAACTTTTTTTTGCTGGAGGAAAGAAACCATGGGGAGATATAGTTTAGGTCCTCAAAATAATGGAAATTATAGACAAGTAACCTGTCTCTAGATGCAGAAATCAACAAGCGCATGGGTAAGGCTTCCACTGCTATGTCCAGACTGGCCAAGAGAGTGTGGGAAAATGGCGCACTGACACGGAACACAAAAGTCCGAGTGTATCAGGCCTGTGTCCTCAGTACCTTGCTCTACGGCAGCGAGGCCTGGACAACGTATGCCAGCCAAGAGCGACGTCTCAATTCATTCCATCTTCGCTGCCTTCGGAGAATACTTGGCATCAGGTGGCAGGACTATATCTCCAACACAGAAGTCCTTGAAGCGGCCAACACCCCCAGCTTATACACACTACTGAGTCAGAGGCGCTTGAGATGGCTTGGCCATGTGAGCCGCAAGGAAGATGGCAGGATCCCCAAAGACACATTGTACAGCGAGCTCGCCACTGGTATCAGACCCACCGGCCGTCCATGTCTCCGTTATAAAGACGTCTGCAAACGCGACATGAAATCGTGTGACATTGATCACAAGTCGTGGGAGTCAGTTGCCAGCATTCGCCAGAGCTGGCGGGCAGCCATAAAGACAGGGCTAAATTGTGGCGAGTCGAAGAGACTTAGTAGTTGGCAGGAAAAAAGACAGAGGCGCAAGGGGAGAGCCAACTGTGCAACAGCCCCAACAAACAAATTTCTCTGCAGCACCTGTGGAAGAGCCTGTCACTCCAGAATTGGCCTTTATAGCCACTCCAGGCGCTGCTTCACAAACCACTGACCACCTCCAGGCGCGTATCCATTGTCTCTCGAGATAAGGAGGCCCAAAAGAAAAGAATAGACAAGGGATAAGTAAAGAAGCTATTTATCCTGACCAGAGAGCATAGGACTACAGGACACAAATTCAAAATACAAATCTGAAGTAAGATTAGAGATCAGAATAAAAATATCTCCTTCCACAGGATATCGGGACACGCTCACTGAGAAGATCGATGTTTTGGGAAAAATTTGGTACTGTTAAAATGGAATTGCATCTCTTCAGAAAGTGGGGTTGGGGGCAGTCATGATGCCTATGTACTAAGTCCCAGGTTCCAGACTTCTTTCAACTACCCCCACCCCTACCCCCACCCCCACTCTCCTTCAGGGATGGCTAGTAGGTAACAAGGCCTATCCACTGAAGACTTAGCTATTGACACCTGTGAGGAGCCCAGGCACTGAAGCTGAGGAGTATAACACATGCTACGGGTCAACTAGGGTGTCCATTGAGCATGCCATAGGGCTTCTGAAGATGCAGTTCTGGTGTCTGGATAAATCAGGTGGAGCCCACCAGTACGCTTCTGACAGGGTCTCCCGCATCATTGTGGTGTGCTGTGCTCTACACAACCTGGCGCTTTAAGAAAGCATTTGATAAGGTACCACATAAAAGGCTGGTTAACAAAGTTGAGGCTCATGGAATAGGAGGGTCAGTGTCCAATTGGAGAACAAAAATTTTACTCCAGGACAGAAAACAGCAAGTCAAAGTAAATGGTTGTTTTTCAGACTGGAGGATAGTAGACAGTTCCCCAAGGATCAGCGCTGGGACCACTGCTTTTTTGCTCTATATAAATGACTTTAATCTTGGAATACAGAGTAAAATCTCAAAATTTGCCGAGGACACCAAACTTGGAGGTATGCCAAACAGTGAGGGTGATATGAACTGCCTGCAATAGGACATAGATAAGCGAGCAAAATGGGCAGAGAGGTAGCAGATGGAATTTAATGCTGACAAGTGTGAGGTGATGCATTTTGGCAGAAGGAAAGGGAGAGGCAATATATACTTAATGGCACAGTTCTAAAGAGTGTGCAAGAACAGAGGGACCTGGGGTGCATGTGCATCTTTGAAGGTGGCAGGACATATTTAGAGAGTGGTTAGTAAAGCACATGGAATCTTGACTTCATAAATAGAGACAGAGAGTACAAAAGCAGGGAAGTTATGCTGAACCTTTATAAAGCTCTGGTTACCCCAACTGGAGTATTGCGTCCAGTTTTGGTCACCACACTTTAGAAAGGATGTGAGGGTCTTAGAGAGGGTGCAGTGGAGGTTTACCAGAATGGTTCCAGGAATGGGGGATTTTAATTGCAAGGTTATATTGGAAAAACTGTGGTTGTTCTCCTTAAAGCGAAGGAGATTGAGGGAAGATTTAATAGAAATCTACAAGATTCAGACAGGCTTAGATAAGTTAGACAAGGAAAACCTTTCTATTAACTCATGGTACAAGGACTAGGAGACACAGATAGAAGCTTTTGGGCAAGAGATGCAGGGGGAATACAAGGAAGAAATGTTTATATGCAGCGAGTGATAATGTCCTGGAACTCACTTCCCACAAGGGTGTGGAAGTGGAGAAAATCAATGACTTAAGAGGAAATTGGATGGCCACTTGAAGGAAATAGACTTTCAGGGCTAAGGGGATCGAGCAGGGGAGTGGGACTGACTGAAAAGCTCCGTAGAGAGCCAGCATGGACTCGATGGGCTGAATGGCCTTGTGTGCCCTAGATGACTCTATGACTCAATGATTAGGAGGGGAGAGGCTTTGGCCAGTGAGGAAGACCATGAGCGCACAGCATCCTCAGATGAAGAGGAGCTGAAGATGTTGAGCAGGTGACACATGAAGAGGAAGCTCAATAACCTCGAGCAAGTCATATCACAGAATCATTACAGTGCAGAAGGAGGCCATTCAGCCCGTTGTATCCGCACTGGCAAAGTCACAAGGCAAGATGCGTTATGGAGGCGTTGATACAGAGGCGTTTCAGATGAAGCACCATGTATAGCCCATTCAGTCAATAAAGTGCCATGTTTTTGCAGCCCAGATACGTACTTCTTCATTGTACTCAATGTGTGCCTGCATACAGAAAGATATGACACAGTGGTATGGGGCTGGCGTGGAGCTCAAGTGGTGCAATCCTTTCCAGTATTCCTTTTGAGGGAGCCAGGGAGCTCAAAATATAGACGCCTAACACTTGCCTTGCAACATTCCATTTTTATTGGGGGCGAAAACAAACTGAACTTCCCCTTAACATCATAGAATATTTATCTTTGAACCCTGAGTGCAACTAGGTGCTCTTAAATATTTTACAGGTGCTCCTACATGGTGTTCCCCCTGTGCTGTCAGCTGAGGTAAAGGCAGGCTGCTGATCTTCTTGCCCCTTTGAGTTGGATAACTTTGGGCGTCCTCTGGCTGCTTAAGGTCTGCAGGGTCCTAAAGTATTGAAGACTTCCTACATTGCTTCAGGGGTCTCTTCCATCATTGCTGCCTCTTGAGGCTCTGGTATCACTGGCAGAGGAGCTGAAGAGGCAGTAGCCACTCCAGGAGTGCCAGGAAGAAGCCCCCAGATACATGAGCCTGTTGCTACTCTTCCCTTCGAAGGCACAGTTGGACCTCCCTGATCACCTGAGGGGCACGAGAACCTGACCATGACTCCAGGCACCTCGCCTCCCACCACCTCTCACAACCATCCATTGCTGCATGGAGTGAATTAAAGTGGCGATGGCATGCAGGTCCACATGCATCTCCTGCATCCACTGAGCGGTCTGCTTCAGAGTCATCAAACTGTGGATGGAGGAAGCCAAGCTAGCAGAGTCAAAGCTCCATTCATGGCCCAGATGAACTCATCCACCATCCGTGCCAGGGTGCGCATTGCCCCTGGCAGCTTCACCAGATATTACTTGACCTAAGGCTGCAACACCAGCAGCTGGCCCTTGCGGATGACTCCAGAAGCATGTCACCAACCTGAGGCTCAGCATCACCCTGACTTACCGCAGTTCCCTGAGTGCTAGCATCCAGGGCTATCACAGCCTTCGGCTGCTGCTCTAGTGCGTTAGTGCTGTGCTTACCAGGTGCTCACCTCATATTCACACTCGCGTATATACCCAGAGGTGAGGAGTATCTGTACTGGTGGAGGATACGGGGCAATGCTGTGACAGTGCACTCCCTGAAGTCCCCTCTTCCTCCCCAGAGGTGAAGGCTGTCCCCTGGACATGGCAGCTGCTGCTCTCGACTTTGACCTGCAAGAGAAAGAAGACTAATTAGTGGGTCACACACATGCCAACATGTCTCCTTGAGACCGCTCCTGTTGTGGTGCTCTGTACCACTAGTGGTGGACACAGGAGCACGATTCCTCCCCTCTTAAGGAGACCATCTCGTGCCAGCCCTCGGGCCACTCAAGCTTCAGTCTAATGACTCCTGTCTCTCCATCCTCAATGGGATGGCTCACCCTGTCGATCTCCAATCTCCAGGGTCTGCTCCTCCATAGGCATCAGGATCTGTAGGAAGGGGATTCCTCCATCCGTCTTTGCCCTCTCAGAGCGTTGTGTGCGGCTTTCTCCTCCTGGCACAGAAAAGAGCATTGTTAGACACACGGTGAACATCAGCACAACGCCGGTGCATGTGGCAGGGTTCCTAGACTTGCTGAAGGCATGCACATATCCCCTGCATGGCTGCCACTCAGCATCAACAGCACAGTAGTCAGCTGCATCTGACTGGGGCTCTTCACTGCAAGACAGCAATGCCTTTGACAACAAGTGATGCTGCCTGGGCATTGCCAGTAACTGTGTGGGCAAACCTTTGCTACCAATCTCACTAAAACCCCGTATCATATGTAAGGCTGAAGTGTTCGCATTATGTTCTTCACTCACCTTAGCAGATTCCATGAGGTCATTGATTCTGTTCCTGCACTGCAACCAGGTGTGGGGGGTGATCCCACGGCTGCTGACCTCCTCTGCTTTCTGCAGCCAAGCTTGCTTATTATGGGAGGCCAATCTCCTCCTCCCGTCCCGGAGAAAGAGGATCTCCGCCCCTGCCTGCACAGCCTGGAGGAGAACCTGTAGGGAGGCATCATTGAAGCATGCGACAATCCTGGAACACGGCTCGGCTATCCTGACTGATGCTCTTGTGCTTGGAACTTTTCCCTTTTCTGTGCAGTCTTTCAGTCTTCAGTAAGGTGGTGGTAGCAGTCCTTTAATAATGGCGCCAGTAGTACCCTTGCGTGACTTAAGACGTCCGCACAACTCTGGTCGCTGGCTCTCTCTCCTGCTGGCAGTTAAATGGCCAGTGCAGATCTGTTTGCTTTCAGCTGTCTGCTCCCCCCCACACCCCGAGCACAAGGCCTCTTGCTTCTGGGCCCAAAGTTGAGACCTGGGGTGGGAATGCAAAATTCAGACCATTGTATCCAATTCTGGGCGCCATACTTTAGGAAGAATGTGAAGTCTTTAGAGTGTTGTCACAAAAGGCTTTTTTTTGTACTAAAAGTTTGGACTTCTATGTGTTTCAAAAAAAAACTAAAAAAAGGATTTTTTGCTCAGTGAAAGACACCTGCAAAAATCATTGGAATTCCTGAAATGTTTTGAAAGGAAGTTAAACATGTAAAAGGACAGGAAGGCCAGCAGTTTCAAGGAAACCACAGGGATTTGACCTTTCTTCAGAGCTGTTGTTGAACCGGGGGAGACACTGTGCCTGGACATATGACCATGTTCAGGAAGGTTCTTTTTTCACTTGGGACCCTTTAAAAAAGCCTGTGAATTGGACAAAGGGCAGGCATTTGAAATCTTTGCTTGACCTGCCTGTAGCAAGAGAGAAAAGACCCAGAACATTGCTACCTCTCTCTCTGTGAAGGAGGCTCGCATCGCTTGAAAAGGAATCCTGCATTTTAAAGGTGGTAGATTCCTATTGCCTCCGGTCTCTGAAGAATTTCTGCATCCAGTGAGATTCCAGCTGCCTTCTGTGTTCTAAGAAATCCTAAAATCTGAAAAATTCTTCTACTGCTAGACTGCTGCTTCAAAAACCCCAAGCAGACCTGTTACTACATCCCTAATGGAAGACCTATGTGATGCCTGCTGCAGTTAAATTGCTGTGAACACCTACCCATCACAGGCTGTTCATCAACCTCGCCTGGAGAGACTTTGAGTGGCATCCAACTATTTGACTCTGGGACACCTCACTGTACTGAAAGCATCCTACCAGAAAGTGAACCTCAATTATTTTTTTATTATTCCTTCTATTCCTAAGAAACTGTTATAATCCAAAACACCCTTTTGAAATTGGTTAACCGTTTCTTTTTGAAAGTACATATGTGTGCATGACGGTTAAGGGAATAAGGGTTTTTCATGTATAGATTTATCTCGTTAGTTGTTCACAGAATCACAGAATAATACTGTGCAGAAGAGGCCTTCGGCCCATCGAGTCTGCACCGATTCATTAAAACACCTGAGCTGTCTACCTAATCCCATTTGCCAGCACTTGGCCCATAGCCTTGAATGTTATGACGTGCCAAGTGCTCATCCAGGTACTTTTTAAAGGATGTGAGGCGACCTGCATCTATCACCCTCCTGTCCATGCCCCTCATAATCTTGTACACTTCGATCAGGTCACCCCTCAGTCTTCTCTGCTCCAGTGAAAACAACCCAAGCCTATCCAACCTCTCTTCATAGCTTAAATGTTCCATCCCAGGCAACATCCTGGTGAATCACCTCTGCACCCCCTCTAATGTAATCACATCCTTCCTATAATGTGGCGACCAGAATTGCACACAGTACTCCAGCTGTGGCCTTACCAAAGTTCTGTACAACTCTAACATGACCTCCCTGCTTTTGCAATCTATGTCTCGATTGATAAAGGCAAGTGTCCCATATGCCTTTTTCACCACCCTATTAACCTGCCCTTCTGTCTTCAGAGATCTATGGACAAACACGCCAAGGTCCATTTGTTCCTCGGAACTTCCCAGTGTCAGGCCATTCATTGAATATTTCCGTGTCACATTACTCCTTCCAAAGTGTATCGCCTCACACTTTTCAGCGTTAAATTCCAATGGCCACTTTTCTGCCCATTTGACCATCACGCCTATATCTTCCTGTAACCTAAGACACTCCACCTCACTGTTAACCACTCCGCCGATCTTTGTGTCATCCGCAAACTTACTGATCCTATCCCCCACATAGTCATCTATGTCGTTTATATAAATGACAAACGATAGGGGACCCAGCACAGATCCCTGTGGTACGCCACTGGACACTGGCTTCCAGTCACTAAAACAGCCGTCTGTCATCACTCTCTGTCTCCTACAGCTAAGCCAATTTTGAATCCACTTTATCAAGTTACCTTGTATCCCATGTGCATTTGCTTTCTTGATGTCTCCCATGTGGGACCTTGTCAAAGGCTTTGCTGAAATCCATGTAAACTACATCAACTGCACTACCCTCATCTACACACCTGGTCACATGCTCAAAAAATTCAATAAAATTTGTCAGGCATGACCTCCCTCTGACAAAGCCATGCTGACTATTCCGAATCAAATTATGCCTCTCCAAGTGGAGATAGATTCTCTCCTTCAGAATTTTCTCCAATAGTTTCTCTACCACTGACGTGAGACTCACTGGTCTGTAGTTCCCTGGCTTATCTCTACAACCTTTCTTAAATAGTGGGACCACATTAGCTGTTCTCCAGTCCTCTGGCACCTCCCCTGTGGCCAGAGAGGAATTAAAAATTAGGGTCAGAGCCCCTGCAATCTCCATCTATGCCTCCCACAGCATCCTGGGACACAAATTGTCTGGACCTGGAGATTTGTCCACTTTTAAGCCTTCTAAAACCTCCAATACCTTGTCACTCCCTATGACAATTTGCTCAAGACCCTCACAGTCTCTCTCTCTAAGTTCCATATCTACATCCTCATTCTCTTGGGTGAAGACAGATGTGAAGTATTCATTCAACACCCTACCAATGTCCTCTGGCTCCACCCACAAATTTCCCCCTTGGTCCCTAATGGGTCCTACTCTTTCCCTGGTTATCCTCTTCCCATTGATACACATAGAATATCTTGGGATTTTCCCTACTTTTACCAGCCAGAGCTTTCTCTTATCCCCTCTTTGCTCTCCTAATTGCTTTCTTAAGCTCCATCCTACACTTTCTGTATTCCACTAATGCTTCCATTGATTTGCTCTCCTTGTATTTGCTAAAAGCCTCTCTTTTCTTTCTCATCATACCCTGAATGTTTCTGGTCATCCATGATTCTCTGGGCTGGTTGCTCCTACCTATTACTCTAGAAGGAACATGTTGGGCCTGTACCCTCCCCATTTCCTTTTTGAATGCCCCCCACTGTTCTTCTGTAGATTTCCCAACAAGTAACTCCTTCCAGTCTACCTTGGCCAGATCCTGCCTTATTTTACTAAAATTCAGTCTCCCCCAATCCAAAACCTTTTTTTGCAACTTGTCTATTTCTTTCTCCATAACAAGCTTACATTGTACCATGTTATGGTCACTATCACCAAAATGCTTCCCCACCAACACATCAACTACCTGTCCGACTTCATTCCACAGAATTAGGTCCAGCACTGCACCCTCCCTTGTCGGATCCTCTACATATTGAGCATGATGAGACCAATTATTTCTTTTCTACTAAATAGTTAATGTTGTTGTTTAAAAAACCTGGTTTGGTAAGCTTTATTCTGTGTAAAAAATACTGTGTTTAATTTGACGAGTCTTTGGTAGGTGGGAAACTTTATTTGATATGCTATGACCTGTGGAGTAGTGGGACTGAATTAACGGTGCATTACTCCCGCCTTGGTTGTAACAGTGTGCAGAAAAGATTTATGAGAATGGTGCCAGGGATGAAGGACTTGAGTTATGTGGATAAATCGGAGAAGCTGGGGTTATTCTCCTTCGAGAAGAGAAGGTTGCGAGGAGATTTGATAGTGGTGTTCAAATTCATGGGTGGTCGAGATAGAGTAGATGCCGTATTGGCAGAAGGGTCGAGATCCAGAGAAGTCAGATTTACTGTGATTGGCAAGGTTACCAAAGCTTTCATGAGGTAAAACTTGTTTTATGCAACGAGTGGTTACATTCTGAAATGCACTGCCTTAAATGGCGGTAGAGGCAGATTAAATTGTGGCTTTCAAGAAGGGATTGGATAAGCATCTGAAGGGAAACAATTTGTAGGGCTACGAGGAAAGGGCAGGGCAGCGGGAGCAGCTAAATTGCTGTTGCAGAGAACCGGCATGGGCTTGATGGACTGAGTGGCCTCCTTCACTGAGGTCTAAATTGACAACTGGATTTGTGGTCAGGAATATTGTCTCATGCATGTTCGTGAATGACACTGGGTAATTTACAAAACACAGTATCCTCGAAAAGTCATACAGATTATCTGCTGGTGTGAGAATATGTTCTGAAGAACTTACTGTAAACCTAGTGACCTGGCTGAATAGTTGTTGAGCCATAATTTGCTGTAGCAGGGTATCTAAGAGCACCTGCCATTAACTAGACTTGCTCTTTCGCATTTAGGTTTTTAAATTTTTGTGTGGCAAGTTGCTGAAACTGTGAGCTGATAATGGCACAGTGACAGAAACCAGGTCTCTGGGACCTGAGTGAATGGGGCAAGCAATTTCTCCTTATCCAATCAAGTTGAAGGATTGGGAAATAAACAGTACAACGACTGAGAAGGAAGCATAAATTAGAATGGGTGAATTCCATCCCAAATCGGGTACAGCAGGAGAAATACAGAGAAGGAAAGAAAGATTGGTTTAAGTGAGAGAGAAAGTAAAGTAACAGAAAGGAAAAGTTTAAAAACTTTAAAAAAAATAATTTGGTATTTTTCAAATTGCCAACAATTAAAATCTGAAGAAATGCAGATACTAGGGAAAAAATGGCCCATAATTTGCTGTCGAAATTATCGTGAGGCTAATGGCGTTTGCCGTTATTTATGCAAAATAGTACAGCAGCTTCAGACGAGGGCAGATGCATGGTTAGACATGGATATCCAATTATTGCTGTCCAAGTTGTGCTGCTCTGCCATTAGCTTCATGGAAAACATTGTGAGGGAAAACACACCTGCCAAAATGAGACATATTAATTTTGTCATATGGAACATTATTTTTGAACTGTTATTGGACTTGAAATAATGTGTTTAAAAAGACCACAACAGTGGCTGAAAACATGGCTGCATATTTGCATTCTAAAAGACATTTGCATGAAGAAGACAATGGGAGTACTCCCTGATTCAATTAGCCAGATGGATTTTATCCATAGTGATGATCAAGAAACATTGAGAATCATTGAGCCAGCATCCTGCGCCCCCGTCCCCCCACTGAGAGTGTCCGGTGAGTTTGAAGGAATCCACAAATTTCACAGGTGAGGCTGCTCTAAACAAGGAGCTAGTCACATGACTAACCTGCTGGCAAACCCGGGGAATTGAATTGTGCTCACAGCACAGTTTTGGAAGAGACTGCAAGTGAACTTCAAGAAGAGACCACCTCTCTCTCTCTCTCTCACGCAAAGTTCCAGGGACCCACGGAGGTAACTTAAGCCTAAAGACAGAAGACCAGCGAAACAAGTTTGAAAGTGTGCACTGGGCCCCAATGAGAACTGCAAGACTTAGCTTCAATCAAAGACTTCACATCCAGCTTATTTCCATGGAAAGGGCGGACTGCCCACCCCCAATGACGTAGAGGGGGCGAGTGCTCCGACCCCGGCAATGGCGTCCAGCGCCACTGCGCTGGCGCCATTTTTAAAGGGCTTCAAACCCTTCAGGGCCATTTATATTTTTAAAGGTCCTGATCTGCAAAAAATAAAATTAAAATTTTAATAGCACTTTGAATTCCTTCTTCCACCTCCGCAATGAGTAATCAATCTATTAATTACCCTCTCCTTGAAAAAAAACTTTTATTTGATCCCGAACTTCCCCCCCCCGAATTTTATTAACTTTGACCCTCAACCCCTTCCCACCATCCCCACAACCAATAGCAAGAGTTTTCCCCCCTTCCGCCCTGAAAACTTCGCTCCTCCTACCTCCCCACCAGTGTCGGCCTCGGATCTCCGAACGGAGATACGAATGCACGGGAGTTCCGGCAATTGGCCGGAATATCGTCGTGGGCCAGCCGTCGGGACAAGGTAAGTGATTATGCATTAATTACATTTATTTAAATATTTAAATGAAGGTTCTGTCGCCGAGCAGCGATGGGGGCCGTCACGAGGCCGCGCCACCACCAGTAATATAGGGTGGGTCCTTCCCAGTGTCGAGGCCCATGGCAGACCTCTCCTGGAGGTATTTTCCAGGACCCCCCCGCCACGACCCCGTCGTCGGGGGGCTGGTAAAATCCAGCCCATCCTTTCCATGTACATAGTCAGACAAACCTTGCATTCTATATTGTTGCTGCTACACCAATACAAACACCAATAGACACCAGGGTAATTTGATGATAATCAATTTGAAGGGGCTTCCATGGCCTTAATTGAGTCTCATGAGGCAAATAGGTCATTCCTAATACTAAAAACCTATTTCTGACTATATAGCCCAGTATCTTATGAAGGCTACCTCCTCACTTATTTTCAAAGTCTTTCTGTAAAGAGTTATAACCTCCTTTCGTTGTTGTGCCCATTGTAATCATTTAACTTCATTTGTTTCTATCACCATTTTTTTAAGCAAATCTCCTTGTTTCAAATGATCTGAGCTCAGCAATCCGAGTAACTGTTTTGATTGTTCAGGACAGTAAGTATTTTGGCAATGCCATGTTCCAAGTTGGCCTGAAGATGTAAGCGCTCAAAGACCCATTTCCTATTTTCTGTACTAATTTGTATGTTTAGATTGAACAAATCAGATTGAATGCTAAATTATATACTGTAGGCATGACTTACCTCATTCAAAAGAACTACAACTCTAATACAACATTTTTAACCTTAGTCTTTACCTGGCTTTTCTTTTTGATCTGGCATGAAACGATCCTGCTGTTTTTCTGCATTCTGTTTCCTGTATGCTATTACATGAGCTCTCAGTGCTGTCTCCTGCAGGCAAAGAAAAAGATTTTATAAATATAGTGGAAGAATATGCATGACCACATGGGGAGCCAATTATTTTTTAGAGGGATGGTATTTGTAGCTAGATAATCCCATTTATATTTATCACAATAACCTATTTGTGTCTGCACATTGAGTATCTTTCAAAGAATGCTTGATCTCTCATTCCTTAATGTTAACTATGTTAACTGTACAATACTATTGCTAGTTTTGCTTTTGGGCTTAACGAGTTTGCAGCAGATTTTACCGCATGTTTACTGAAGAACTGAACTTCTTTTATTCAATGGAACTTTATTGACTGAAAATAATAGTTTATACAAAAGCCTTAAAGAAATTTCCTGGTAATTCCATGAAGAGTTGTTCAATGAAACCTAATATATTTATAGGCATTCATATTCTATGCTCCAGTTAATAGTGAATGGTTAATTAAGACCCTACTTCACCTTCTTCCATATCAAAAACTATACAGTAAATTAACTCTGAATAGAAAACTTCATTTTTGTTATATTTACAGTCTGGATTTAGAAATGAAGACCTGCATGTTTACAAAAATATACTCATTTAAAAAAAACTATAAGCTTTGCTTCTAAAAATTGAAGTCAAGCAATACCTTAGCTACTAAAGACATTATTTGTACACTGAAATCTCAACTTTAAATCATTTTTATTTATCTGCATTAAATATGTACTAAAACAATCTGCTTCTTTTCAGAGTGTATGTTTCACTTCAATGTCTAATTGTTGTCGTGATCCTAACTACACTACCCAAGATATCACAGATCAAGAAAATGAACTGAAAAATCAATCTGTTCAGATTGCCTTGCATTGGATTAATGAACCACTGAATTCCTTGCTGAAAGGGCTTTTGCCAGCTAACCAGACAGAAGTGGACAAATTGCTGAGGTATTGTACTTTGAATCTACTGTTCTCCCAAACTTCGCCAATATGTTTCTTGCCTTTACATTATGACTGTTGTGTATGTTAAGACTCCTGTATCCATCTATCAGTTTTGTTCTTCCTCATTGGCTAAATTATTTCCATTATTTTCACTTATTTTGTTGTATTTGGAGCTTAATTTACTTCATTTTAGCTGTTAAATATTTGGAGCAGTTTAAATTTGTTTATTTGATACCTGAAATATAGGCTAGTTGAGCTGATAATAGATAAATGAATTGATTAATTGAGTGTGATCAGCTGAATTTGCTCATTCTGCAAATAATACAACTCATAAATTCAGGTTTCTGAGCAGCCTGGCTTGTTTGCGGTGGCGGGGGGGAAATTTCCTTATGATTTTTAGTGAAACCAGGGCTTGATGGCAGCATGGACATTTTCTGGAGTATATTTTAAGGTGAAATCCATTCTTGCATGTTTCCACCCCATTTTGGTTCCAACACAATTTCTAGGCCAGGTGGATGTGGGAGTTGGTTCTTCAATCCTTTATTTTTTGTCATTTCTGACACCATGGCTCTCCATCTAACTTATGACCAAATAGGTGAGGTATAGTGGCTTGTTAAGACCAGTTGACCCTGTCAGAACTGCTACACTTAAAAGTTTTCTCTGCCTGGACAACTTCTGGCCAAATCTTAGGCTTGTGTTTAGTTCCATTTATTGCCCTTGTGGGACTACTGAGGTGGACTTTAAAATGCCGGAATGAGGGACTCTCTGGTCACTTACAAATTGATAACCCCACCCACAATAAAGCATTCTATTAAAGCTTTCCAGCCAGTGATTGTGAATGATCAGGAATCTAGCCTTTGTTTCGGTGGAAATGCTAAGGTGAGCATATTGATTGGGATAATGTTAGAGTAAAGGGAAAGGAGGGGGAGGAAGTTCTGAAATGTGTTCAGAATTCCCTTGACCAGTTGTTCTTGGTCCACCGAGGAAGGAGGCACTGCTGGATCTGGTGCTGGGGCATGAGGTGATTGTTTTTCAGACTGGAGGATGGTAGACAATGATATTCCCTAAGGATCGGTGCTAGGACGAGAGATACGGGGGGTTGTGAGGAAGAACTCTTTTACACAGCAAGTGGTAATGACCTGGAACTCGCTGCCTACAAGTGTGGTGGAAGTGGAGGCAATCAATGTTTTCAAAAGGCAATTGGATAGGCCCTCGAGAGAAATAAACTTGCAGGGCTACGGGGATAAAGTGGAGTAATGGAACTGACTGGATTGCTCTACAGAGAGCTGGCCTGGTCCCAATGGGCCAAATGGCCTCTTTCTGTGCCATAATGACTCTATGACTGTATGTGGAATTTTAATTCAGTAAACAGAGGCCATTTTATTCATTTAGTATAATTTAATAGTGGACATATAAAATTTTGGTACTATGTCCATTTGGACTGTGAAAAGCTCCCAGCAGTGCAATTAACTTTTGTTCTTAGAAAGTTGAATTGTGTGTAAAAAGAGCACACTTGGTTTTCATGGAGCAACATGAGGAGATGATGAATTAAGGGTATAGCTGTATTGATACTTTTGTGTCCATGTGAAGCAATTTTGGGTGCTTATCAACATAAAGGTGACAGTATAACTGGAGACTATAGGGTGCACCAAAGTGTGAGGTATAAGATCCCCACCAGAAGGCCGTATTACAGCAATTTGTGTTTGGACAGACTGATAACACCAGCCTAAATTATTAATCAAGCATTGTACTGGCACTAATTTAAGTGTCTTGTCTTAAATGCTGCAGTAAATTGGTAGTAATTAGCTAAATAATCATAATGCCATTTCTGAATTTGAATTGCGCAGTGAATACTTCCAAAGAAAAGTAGAAGAAGATGAAGAGCAAAGAAAAAAAGATGAAGTAGAGGAGATAATACAGCCTGAAGTATCCCTTTCAACTACCACTGCTCCTATTCTAGACAAGAAAAAAAAATCTCCGAAAGGTTGGTGTACACTTTACTAATTTTGAAAAGGATTTCTACAAATATATGCGCCTTGATATTAAAAATATTAAAAATGAGAACTGCATCCCCAATCCAACACATAGAGCGGCACAGTGGCGCAGTGGTTAGCACCGCAGCCTCACAGCTTCAGCACCTGGGTTCTGTTCTGGGTACTGCCTGTGCGGAGTTTGCAAGTTCTCCCTGTGACTGTGTGGGTTTCTGCCGGGTGCTCCGGTTTCCTCCCACAGCCAAAGACTTGCAGGTTGATAGGTGAATTGACCATTGTAAATTGCCCCTAGTGTAGGTAGGTGGTAGGAGAATTGAGGGAAGGTGGGGATGTGGTAGTGAATATGGGATTAATGTAGGATTAGTATAAATGAATGGTTGATGGTCAGCACAGACTCGGTAGGCTGAAGGGACTGTTTCAGTCCTGTATCTCTCTTTGACTCTATACACGGTCGTTGCCATTTTGTAACGGTGGGTTTTGTATCATGCAAGTGTACCACGGTCGATAGGCAGGTCACCTCATTAGCATATTTAAATCAGGCTTTCACACCGTTTTTGGATGCCTGGTTTAAATTTAAGAGTAGCTGCACAGGTTTCCCAGGGCTCCATAAACCTGGCAGAAAAAGGGAGGCAGGAGCTGCAGGCTCAGGCAGATGATGGAGTCTGGTGCTAGAATGCCACATACAAATGAAGCCAGCTTGATCAGTAAAACAGAAGAGAGACTTTGAAATCAGCCCCAGTAGCAAGGAGCCAATTCCAAAAACTTCTGCGTAATTCCTGATCATGACCACAGCCTGGAAATCCTATGGGTTCCACTGGTGCTAAGGAAGTGGTAAGATACCATTCCACCAGCTCACCTCATAGAATCATAGCATTGAATGGTTACAGGTCAGAAGGAGGCCATTCGGCCTGTCGTGCCCATGCTGGCTATCTGCAAGAGCAACTCACCTTGTCCCATTCCCCCGCCTTTTCCATGTAGCGCTGCAAATTCTTTCTCTTCAAATAATTATACAATTCACTTTTTAAGGCCTTGATTGAATCTGCCTCCACCACGCTCTCAGGCAGTGCATTCCAGATCCTAACCACTCTCTGTATAATAAGGTTTTTCCTCATGTCGGCATTGCTTCTTTTGCCAATCACCTTAAATCAATGTCCTCTGTTTCTGTATCCTTCCGCCAATGGGAACAGTTTCTCCCTATCTACTCTATCCAGACCCCTCATGATTTTGAACACCTCTATCAATTCTCCTCTTAATCGTCTCTTCTGCAAGGAGAACAGTCTCAGCTTCTCCTACCTATCCATGTAACTGATGTTCCTCGTCCCTGGAACCATTCGAATGAATCTTTTCTGCACTCTCTCTAATGGTTTCACATCCTTCCAAAAGTGTGGTATCTAGAACTGGATACAATACTTCAGTTGAGGCCGAACCAGTATTTTATACAGGTTTCTGATAACTTCCTTGTTTTTGTGCTCTATGCTCTATTTATAATGCCTGGGATCTCATATACTTTATTAACTGCTTTCTTAACCTGCCCTGCCACCTTCAATGATTTATGCACATATACCCCCAGGTCCCCTGCTTCTGCACCCCCATTAGAATTGTACCCTTTAATTTGTATTGCATTTCCTCGTTCCTCCTACTAAAATGAATCACTTCACACTTTTTCTGCATTAAATTTCATCTGTCAATTTCATCATTCTGTCTATGTCCTCCTGAGGTTTATCACTATCCTCTTCACAGTTCAAAATACTTCCAAGTTTTGTGTCATCAGCAAATTTTGAAATTGTGCCCTGTACACCCAAGTCTAGGTCATTAATATATATCAAGAAATGCAGGGATCCTAACACCAACCTCTGGGGAACCCCACTATGGAGTTTCCTCTAGTCTGAAAAACAGCCATTCACAACTACTCTGATTCCTGTCACTCAGCCAATTTTGTATCCATGGGTTCTAACTTTGCTGACAAGCCTGTTATGTGGCACATTATCAAATGCCTTTTGAAAGTCCATGTACACCACATCCAACCGCATTATCCTCCTCAACCGTCTTTCTTAACTCATCTAAAAACGCAAGCAAGTTAGTTAAACACGATTTGCCTTTAACAAATCTGTACTGGCTTTCCTTAATTAATCCACATTTGTCCAAGTGACTGTTAATGTTGTCCTGAATTATCATTTCTAAAAGCTTCCCCACCATTAGGGTTAAACTGACTGGCCTGTAGATGATGGGCTTATTCTTACACACTTTTTTGAACAAGGGTGTAACATTTGCAAGTCTCCAGTTCTCTGGCATCATCCCTGTAACTAATAAAGATTATGGCTAGTGCCTTTGCAATTTCCTCCCTTACTTCCCTCAGTATCCTTGGTTGCATCTCATCCGGTCATGGTGACTTATCAACTTTGAATACAGCCAGCCTATATAATACCTCTTCTTTATCAATTATTAGCCCATCCAGTGTCTCAACTACTTCCTTTTTCACTAAGACTTGGGCAGCATCTTCTTCCTGGGTAAAGACAGATGTAAAGTACTCATTTAGTACCTCAGCCATGCCCTCGCCTCCATGTGTAAATCCCCATTTATGTCCCTAATCTAATCGGCCCCAGTCCTCCTTTTACCACTGTTTTACTATTTTATATACCTTTGTTAATACCAGGCCTTCAGAAGTGGATTGAACTTCCACCCATCTCTACCCTACAGGAAACTCATACAGCCAGATCTTTTGAGATGGAAACCTGGCATCACTGAGTCCCTCACCATTCTTTGCCTGTGCCATGCTAGCAACACTAGACCTGTGCCTCAGGTATGCAGTTTCCCCCAAGGATTTTGGTGCCTTTATTTGTTTTCCAAAAATTAATCAAAAACACTAATTATACTGTATCTCAGGGATTTTATATGAACAAATTATTTCAGTGCAGGTGCATACCTTCCCCCACTTCCCCATTGCAGCCTCCTTTGAAATTGCTGAGACCCGAGCACACCATGGATATGTGTGTGTGTCTATTTTATGTAAACCCTCTCATGTGATCAATGTTTCCTCCAGGCATCAAACTTGGGAGAAAGTTGGCTAGAAGAGAGGAACAACAAAGAAAAAGTACTCTGTAGAAGTACTCTGTAGATGGCAGTTGTATTTGAAGGTTGAAAGAACAAGGAGAAACTCATTTGATTAAACCATAAAAATATTAAACAATGGAAAAAATTATGAACAGCAGTGGCCAGGTCCATTTCTTGTAAGTGTTCAATAGTTCTTTATCAAACAGAAGTTCCAAAAGATGGAACTCCTGACCCCTACTCTACAAATAAGTTGCACATTCAACTTTTGGGGATCAACCTGCCACTTCCATGATTTCAGAGACCTTCACACATCTTGCATACATCTTGTAATTTTGATGTCCAAATGTGCAGTGCCTGTGCTATGCAAGCTGTGCTTAATCACACTGAACAGAACAGCACCCCTTAAAGGAACGTCACTCGGACAAGACCAAAAAACAGATTTGTGGCGGTTTATTGGGGAAAATGAATCTTCTTCCTGTGCCTCCATTGAAGTCCTACCAGCCATTGTCTGACCATTCAACACTACGCATCAGTTGTCCTGGATGAACTGCTGACTTGGCTATACAGATGGCCATTGAATTTCTTATTCCATTGCCCATCCTTACCCCTCCAATCAACAGCGAGCCTATCAGCGCTTGTTAGCAAGGGCATCCATCATCTGCCCAATGACTCAGGCTACATGAAAATTCCCCCTGTATGTGCATCTTTCTCGGAAAATTAATTTTCAGAGGTGCTAATTTAATTAAGCACATATCAAAAATTTCTAGAATCAAAATGAGTCAGGGAGAGATGGAGAAAATAAATGTTTGCAGTATGAGGCAAGAGATTTGACATAAAAACCATCATTGTCAATTATTCCAACATGGAGAGGCAGGAGATTTAAAAATGGTATGATGGGTAGGGTGCTACAATTGGCCTCAGCACTCTTGAGTTGGGGGCAGGGGGAAATTGGCTAGAGTTCTTGCCCTCAGTCAGTATTCAGTAATCCTTGTTCAAAATATGTGAGAGCATTTTGTGAAGACAGAATTGGACTTTGCTGTTTTGTTAAATAGTCTACTGACAGTCACCGCCAAGGCTTATACATGAAGAATGGTTAATTGGATGAAATACTGAAAGATAACTGGTGTCTGTGGAACTGTTCTCTTTGGCAAGGAATCAATGCTTTGAGAAAGAGAGGTGAGAAAGGAATATCTATTGCTTGATTTCTAGTTAGAAAACTGATATTTTTCCCAGAAATACTACAGTACCCAAACTAATAGCATTAAAATTATTTTCACATTACTGCTTCTCTGTACTGATTGAATGCTTTGAAATAGCTGACTTTTTGTAAACAGATCAATCTTCCTACATACAAGTATACAAAAATGACGGACAGGAATAGACCCACTGGTCCATCTAGCCAGTCCTATATAGTCGAAATGCCCTATGCATCATAATAGATACTCTCTTGTTACCCAATTAGCTGGGAAAACAATCAGGAAAATTTCTCTTTGATCCCATTGCCTAGATTATCAATATTAGTCCAGAAGATCATATTGATCTTATTTATATTATAGGCAAGAAAAATATTGTTCCAGAGAAACCAATCAAACCCCGTGAACCACCAGAACCCTTTTTTCCTGGTAGTGTGGCTATTGGTGTAGTATCATTAGCAGTGGCCAAGGCTGCATCCAGACTTCAGAATACCTCTTTGTATTTACATATTGCTTCACTGTATCATGAAGAGGTAGGTGGACTTTTAAAATATTATTTTTCAGCATTTAAGTTCATTCTATTTATAACTACTGTAAAGAAATTCAAGCTGCAATTGTATAAAAATCAAACCTGCAACTTTTAAGCCATGCAGCAGAATGGCAAAGGTCACTTACCTTGGTGTAGAGATTATATTCTCATATTACTTTTGTACCACATTTTAAATTAATATATGTTAATAACATACTTTCTGTTGGTGTTTATTTTTGCAAATATTTTTATTTTTTTATTTAGAGATACACCACTGAAACAGGCCCTTCGGCCCACCGAGTCTGTGCCGACCAACAACCACCCATTTTTACTAACCCTACAGTAATCCCATATTCTCTACCACCTACCTACACTAGGGGCAATTTACAATAGCCAATTTACCTATCACCTGCAAGTCTTTGGCTGTGGGAGGAAACCGGAGCACCCGGCGGAAACCCACGTGGTCACAGGGAGAACTTGCAGACTCCGCACAGGCAGTACCCAGAATCGAACCCGGGTCCCTGGAGCTGTGAGGCTGCGGTGCTAACCACTGCGCCGCCCTATTTGTGAATATTTGTGAAATTATTTAATATTTAATGTGAATGATTTTTCAAAAGCAATGCTACACAGACCTTTAAGATTCTATTGGGTTCTTGGGTGGATAAGGATGAAGATCTTGTGGAGACTGATCCAAAAACTATATGCAAAAGGAAAGTGAAACAAATAGTAATGGCGTCCTGGGGTGAAATGATAAAAGTAATGAGAGGACAGGGCAGAGTTTATAAAGCATTGTAATAGGGAGCATGTTTTAACATTAACATTAGCATGTCATCACTATGCAGCTCACTAGATTGTAATCGTAAGTTCAGTAGAGATGAAATGTTAATAACATTGGATATTATTTCCCAAAATAGCAAAAATGCCAGCTGTGATAAGTGGGAGAGAGAGCTAAGACAGTAACATTATTATTGGGACATGGGCTAACATGGGAAGGTGATGTGAGGTACTAAAGAAGAAGTATGAGTAATGCAAAGACTCAGATATTTGTATTTATTTCATGTATTTTATCTGCAGACACAGCAAAAATTAGGATGATAAATATTCTATCTTTTTTAAAAGGTCTCTACTTAAGGGAACTAACTTTGTAGATAACTTACGTTTTTCTAGATATAAGGATTTTGTACAGGAATAATGAACTGCATATAACCAGATGGGGAGTTAAACTGATGATGAAAATCATAAGAATAACTGGGATTCATTGAGGCGATTTGGAGAGCAGAGGCTCATAGTTTGATAAAAGTAAGTTGAGCATATGTTTGAAATTAATCAAGCGATAGGAGGTGATCATGTTTGCAAAATAAAATCTGGCATATAATGGAAGGATTAAGCTTGAATAAGAAAATATTTAAGGATAAATATAATTCTAAAAGGTATCACAAAAGCAGTGTTTCTTAAATAAGGTTGTGGAATAATAAGAATATTTAACATGTACTCAACTATTTTTGTGGAATTGTAGCCTGTTTAAAATAGCTGGGATGATAGCTCTGCTAAAATAATAGAGAATTTCAGATGAATATGTTATGCATTCATCTCAATATCTTACAGCCTAATTTCAAGTGCATTACAAACAACCTGAGGTGCAACACGGAGAAAGATATTGATATTTTTAGCATGAAACATGGCTGCGTGAAAGATGAACAACAGATGGAGCTAAGAGTGTATAGAAAATTCAAGCAACGATAGGAATATTAATTCAAATTTCTGGCGGTTCTAAAGACTTCCATGCTTTCTAATGCATTTTTAAAAAAAATTTTCTGCTCCCATACTGAGATACTAAAATAAAACCTTAGTATTAAAGTAGCAAGGTTACTCAAATATCAGGAAGAGCTATATTATTACAGGTCAGAGCTTTTTTTTTAGATAACAGAACTTAGAGGTGACCTGATCGAGGTGTTTAAAATTATGAATGGGTTGAACAGGGTAGATGTAGAGAGAATGGGCAGAATTTTTACAGACAAGGAGTGCATGCAGGAAGGTAATTGACATTGGGTTAGAATCCCGACATCATCCCGCCCTCTTCCGGGTTTCAGCCGGGTGGATTTGAAGGCGAGCAGGGAACCTCCATGCAGCTGTCAGGTAAGATATTCAACTATTCAAATAAGCAATTAAGTTCTGTTTTAACCAAGGATTGTGGATTGAACATGCAGCGGATCTATTTCCCAAGCTGTGTGGAACTCGCCAGGGCCACCAGGTAAGTGCACAGCAGCGAATGCTTCTTCAGTGAAACTGACAGACTGAAAAGCCTTTGACAAGTGAAACTCAAAATCCAGCTCGGACAGGTAAGAAGCTGCTGCTCGCAGCACTCCTTCTCAAAGAATGCTGACAGATGATTGGCAACTTCTTAGAAGTCACAACACCTGTCTTGCACTTTAGTCACCTTCAGCTGCACTCTCTTGCTGTCAGCCTTCACCATGGCATGGGAGAAGCTTATGCAGCTCTACCTTGCACCTATGATGAAGAACAAAAGTAGCAATAGCATGAGAGCAACAGCAGGAGCAGAACCAACAGCAGGACCAGCTGCCTTCTCCTCAGTTGCATGCTGCTCCACAGGGCACGGGGGCTGGACGTGGAGATCCGGCTCGAAAGAGGCAAGACCCCAAACAGGGTCTACAGGCAGAGGGTCAGCTTTTTTGACATGTGTGAGCACCAGCGCCTTAGGAGGCTTAGGTTTTCATGACAGGTTGTTGCTGACATCTGCTGCCTCCTGGATCAAGACCTCCTTCCTAGTGGACCAGGTGGACATGCATAGCCAGTGGCCATAAGGTGCCTGTCACTGAAGGGCCACTGTCTTCCCCTCCAGGTTGGAGGGACTACACTTCTGCTGCCAACTTCCTCGGTCACTTCTATCCAGTCCTTGGGAAAGATCACCTCACTTCAGACCCTCACATCCCACAGCAAGACTTCAGGGTAAAAATGAGACACCTGGGGAGCAGCCTTCCCAGGTTTCCTCTCAATTCCTGTGGTTGCTGCAGCCTCAAAAATCCATGTGTGCGTGAGTCATTCTAACCATGCCATGATCCCTTTAATTAGCAGTCCTTCCTCTGATAGATCCAGTGTCTGATCCCACCCAACCTCTGACTGGTCGGGGAACCCAGAAATGAGATGCTAATACAGTGGCTCCATTTTGGCAGGGACTAAGTCACTAAAATTCCACCCAATGTTTCCACGTGCAAGAATCCAAAACTGGGGGCCATAAAGAGAAAATAGTTATCAATAAATAGAAATAGAGAAATTTCTTTACTCAGAGAGTGATTAGAATATGGAACTTGTTATCACAGGAAATGTCTGAATCAATAGCTTAGATGCTTTCAAAAGGATACTAGAAGAGTACATGAGAGAAAAGGGGAATAGAAAGGTATGCTGAAAGACTAAGATGAGGTCATTGGACTGGGAGGAGACTCATGTGGAGTATAAACACCAGCAAAAACTAGTTAGGCTGCATAGCTTGTTTCTGTACTTTATATTCTATGTAATTCTATGGACTGGATTTTGTGGAGGATGTACGGCTACCGGCACCGCACCCAGCCTCGGCCTTTGCGCCACCCACATCCCTCTCCCCCCCCACCCCTCCCAACCCTGCTTTCTGGAGCGATTCTCTGGCCTTTTTACATGAGCCAGGATCCCCGCCCCTTTAAAGAAGGGGATCCTGCCTCCTAGAGTGCCAGCCAACCAGAGGGTGGTGGCCACTGCCAGTACTGCAGAGGCTTTAGACGCAGGCCCAGCACTGGAATCCCAGAGCTCAGATAAGTGAGGTGAGGTTGCCTGGGCCAGTCTGGAAGGCCCTGGCGAGGGGATGCAGGGAGTTGGTTTTGCAGTCCAGCGGAAGGGAGGACCAGGGGGGTAAAATGATACTCGGCCGGGGTCCTCCATGGGCCACAGATTGCCCACAAAGGAGGGAATCCACCCCACCCACCCCCCCACCGAGCCCACGGGAGGGCACTTCATTTTACAAGACACCCTCCCACGTGGTGGAGGCTCCCTCAGCGGCAGGAAGAGGCCCTTAATTGGTCGTTAATAAGCCAGGCCACTTAAGGGCATCAATTGGCCACTGAATGGGAAGGCTGTCATCAGCCTATCCCACCCCTGGAAAAACTGCTTGGCGACAGGGCAGTGCTGGGCCCTACGCCTCCCACGCCACCTGTCACGATGCTGTGGGCCCCACTGCTTCCAACCCTGCCTCACGAGGGCCCATAAAATCCAGCCCTATGTTCTGTCAGCTAAAGGGTGGGCTTTTACAATGAAAATCAAAAATCCAAAACTTAAATATCTTTCCAAATATCTCTGCAACAGGATTTATTGCTACTAAAGAGCTCTTCTTGTATACTATGCCTAACATCAGTTGTCATCTAAAACACTCCTACTTATTCAAGAATGATAGTCTTTCAAGGATATCTATCCTTTCGGTGAACTTTTATTCCATTCCTGATTTTGTGTTCTCTCTGATATGTGGAGATGCACGCAAATAAAAGAGATTCATCTATCTTCAGTCACAAGAAATATAACGCAAAGTAAACAGGCAATGAAAAATTCCAAAAGCAAAAGTTTCACTTGTCTCACGAACACCTCAGTCCTCCAAAGCCGGCCTCTGCAATTACATTCAAGCAGGGAAGATAGTACATTGTTTGTGCTGGATTAATGCTCATTTAATGTTGATCCTTTACTATGTGTCAGTCCGATGCTTCAGTCTCTATGCTGGTGTCTATTGCAGAAGGATTTATGGTTTGTAATGATTGTAGTGTAGTGTGTTGTTGGAATTGGATGGTAGAAGTTCAGCTATGTAAAGTGTTCATATTAGTAGTGTATTAAATAGCTTTCACAGCTGTCAAACTCTACTAAATATTCAACGGCAAACAGGTATGATATAACATCAACATTGACACTGTTATAATTTTCTGTTAATAAATACTGACATTAATTATGCAGCTTTCTATGGGGCAAAACGTACAATCATGATGCCTCTTGCTAGTAATTAACCATCTGTGTTGTATAAAGATATCAAAATGCAAGATATATCGGCATTAACATTATGTGCTGGTACAAGAAAAATACAACTCTCTGCAAGAAAACAATCTACATATCTCCAAGTTTTAAATACAACCTAAAACTCTGATTTGAAATTTTAGGATCCCCCAAAAGAAATGAAAATGCCACTTCCTATGGTTAGTTTACTTAGTTGTGGGAAGACATCTGGAGGAAAATTAAAATTGATGAATGAAGTGATTGTAATTCCAAAACCTAGCCTCAGTTATAAACAGGTAAGGCATCTCAGTGTTCTAATTATTGTAATGATTTCCCCCTCCATTAGGCAGGAGAACAGGTAAGATGGCTTGATAGACCAGCTAGTCTTTTCCTATGTTTGTAAAGCTTTTGCAGAGGTTGTGTTTCCTTATTACTTATTTTATTCGTTCATGGGCTGTGAGCATTGATGCCAAGGCTAGTATGTAGTGCCCATCCCTAACTGCCTTTGACCAACAGATATTCTCTAGCTCAATAACTGATGTAGTAAGATGGATTTTTGTTAGATTCTGAGATTGATTCATATTAGTTCCATAGAACAGGAATATTTCCAATGGCAGCCAGCAAAGGACTGATAATAAAAACAAAAAATGCTGGAAATACTCAGCAGATCAGGCAGCATCTGTGGAGAGAGAAGCAGAGTTAACATTTTCGGTCCCTCTCCACAGATGCTGCCAAACCTGCTGAGTATTTCCAGCATTTTTTGTTTTTATTTCAGATTTTCAGCATCTGCAGTATTTTGCTTTTATTTTAAAGGACTATGTTTTATACATATAGCATATAAGTCACAGGAGTTTATCTCTGTGGAATTCATTATAGACACAATTGTTTCATTACTAAGTTAAGCATTCTAATTATTGTTATAAAGTTGGATATAAGAGATTAGTGAAAAACAGACAAACTGGCCTTGAAAATCTGCAGGCCAGTAATCGTAGCGCTTATACTGGGATTCTGGCCACTGGGAATATCTATCACTGACATGGTCCAAGTTTCCAGGGTCAGGGGGAATTTCCATAATTTGCTTGCAAACTTTGGATGCCTGTACCATATAAACCAAGCCAGGAAGTCCAATGCAAGTGCCAAACTGCTTTAAAAATATCACACTAAATCTGTGAGAGTCTAAGTTACAGTCCTGGCCCTCAGTAGTCTCCACATCTGCTGGTGGTCAAAGAGATACTTCGAGTTTGACCAGATATACCTCCATCGTCTGGTATCAATTGAATGCCCAGGGTATTCTGATAATCTGAGTCCCTGACCGGTCCCCCAGCTACATTGATGTCCATTTTTGGGGCAGGCAGAGGTTCAAACCATGAGGAAACCATTGATAAGTTGGAATTAATGTATTCAAATCACAGATGCAGCATACTCCTGCTGAAATTATGGTGGGAGTGCATTGGAATGGTTGCGGATTTTTAGGGCCAATATCTATGTTTGGATGAAGGCTCGTCAACCTAGTTAATTTCATCATTCCAGAGTACCAACTTTAGCGTTTGTTCTAAACTTGCCTTTCACAACTTGAACCTGTGCCTCATGTCATTGTAGCCACATGGTGCTACCTGCATAACTCTCAAGCACCACAGACGTGACTAAACTATGCTGTAGTTTCACAAGTAATTTATTTTTTGTAAATAACTGATTTTCCTAGAGTATCTTCTAGTTATACAATAGATCATAACATATAGTGATGTTTTAAATATGTTTTAACTTATTTTTGTATTAGTTGTCGCTGTAATATTGAACAGCAGCAAGTGCAAACCTGCAATATTCAGTGTATTAACACCTAATCTGTACTAATGCTTTGTCTTTCAACACACCATTAACATATTGTTTGCCTTTGCTCCGTGACCTTTTGGTCAGCTATGTGGCCTGGTCCAATCTAGACCTCCTTTGTTATCTCTTGCCCCACCCCCACCTCACTTGCTTATAACCTGTGACTTTTCTAATATTTGTCAGTTCCGATGAAGGGTCACTGACCCGAAACGTTAACTCTGCTTCTCTTTTCACAGATGCTGCCAGACCTGCTGAGTGGTTCCAGCATTTCTTGTTTTTATTTCAGATTTCCAGCATCCGCAGTATTTTGCTTTTATTGTAGGGGAGACCTTCTTTGTTTAAACTGACATTCATTCAGATCAGTCATGATCTTATTGAATGGTGGAGCAGGCCTGAAGAACCATATGGCTTACTCCTGCTCCTATTTCTTAATTTCTTAAGTGAATAATGGGATGAGGTAATAATTTGAAACATACAGATTCTCACATAGCTAGAGTGGAGGAAGGGTATAAAAAGAGTGGTGTTAGAACAAATACTTCAGTGTTTGAAAAGGCTTGGCCAGCCAATCCCCTCAAGCTCAAGAACCGTAATATGAGATTTCCAGTTCATGGTATCGTAAATGTCTCGAGTATATGTGTAATGCTCATTTGTAATTGTTATCTTTTTATCTGTGTAATTGTTGGTAATAATAGTTAGCTTTGTATGCTTAATTCCTATGAAAGCCAATAAATACCTTTGAGCCGTAGAATCTTGTGAAATAACTTTTATATATTTATAAGCAAAAACATAATTTCTAACAAGTCTGGAAGTTTTGCTTATTCTTATTGCCACCGGGGAATGATTTGAGAATGAATCGTGACTCTTTGAAACTGTCTTGCAGAGTCTTAAGATGATGATGGCTCTTCAGCAACAAATTACCAAATGGATGTTCACCCAAAAATCTGGAGTAAGAATATAATGAGGAGTAATGCATTATATTATCTATTCCAATTAAGCAATGTTCAATGTTAAAATTAAAATATTAGAAGACAAAACCTTATTGTATCTCTTTTGGTGGTGGGGGGTGGGGGTTAAATCACTTAGGGCTGAATTTTGTTTCCTCGCCACCAGGAGCAGCGGTGGGCGTAAAAAATGGCAGCCGGCATGCATGGGCTGTGCACTGCCACGCCACTGCGATCTTGAGCCTGGCGGCTCATTGCAATATGCAGGGCAGCTGCCCCACCAATCACATGACGGGATTGCCTCAGTGACGCCGTGAATGGCATCAGCTTTCTCTGCTCAGGCGCTGCCATTTTTAAAGGGCTGCGAGCCCTGCTCAGAGAATGCAGAGTTTCCCACGTTTCCCCACCACTACAATGAAAATAAATGTCTGATTCGTCCCTCCCCCACTACACTAAAATTGCAGAGTTGACCCCTTCTCCCCCACAACAGCACAAAGTGCAGAGTTCACCCCTTCACCTCCCCACACTAAAAATGCAGAGTTGACCCATTCTCCTCTCCACCCCTGCCACTACACTGAAAACACTCTGATTCCCCCCTTCCCCACCTTGGTGGCGCCAGCTTTCCCTGGACGGGAAAGTGAAGGCGCGTGAGTGCCGCCTGTTGCACTGAAGATCCGGATCTAACGGTAAGATCGTGGGGAATTGTATTTAAATGTATGCATAATGTTAATTTCAATATTTAAAGTTAGGTCCTGTCGCCAAGCAGCGGAGGGGCCACCCTGGAGCCTGGTCGCCGCCAGGAAGATTGGGCTTGGCAATCCCAGTGCCAGGCTCCGTGGCGTGCCGCTGCCGCTCCAATCTTCCGCCCCACCTGCATCCCCCATCCCCCCACTCCGGCGACTGACATCGGGAGCTGAACAAAATTCAGCCCTTAATCTTTTAAACGAAGGAATCAAACAAAATAAATAACTATGCCTGTTTGTTACATACAGCCTGTAGCAATGTCTCACTTCGGCTGCTGGAAGAAAGGATTTGATCGTACAGAACAGCCTTTTGAGGTGATCCAAGAGGCCTGCGACATACTAGAATTGACGCTGGGGGAAGATCTACATTTGATGCTCAATTGTGCTGCTCATGAATTGATGGATTATGTGAGTTAAGATTAAACCTGCATAAATTTATATAATTATTAAAATCTATAAATATTCAAAATTCTTATCCTCATGTACAATCCCCTCAGTGGCCTTGCCCTTCCCTGGAATTCCCTGTCTAAACTTCTGCATTTCTCTGCTTCTCCTCATTTAAGATGCTACTTATAACCTACCTTTCCAGAAGTAGGAAAGTAACTTGTGAAGAGGACATAAGGGGGCTACAACGGGATATAGATAGGGTTCAGTGAGTGGGCAAAGACCTGGCAAATAGAGTAAAATGTGGGAAACTGTGAAATTGTCCACTTTGGCAGGAAGAATAAAAAAGCATATCTAAATGGTGAGATATTGCAGAGCTGAGATGCAGAGGGATCTGGGTGTCCTAGTGCATGAATCGCAAAAGGTTAGTATGCTGGTACAGCACGTAATTAGGAAAGCTAATAGAATGTTATCATTTATCGCGAGGGGAATTGAATACAAAAGTAGGGAGGTTATGCTTCAGCTATACAGCGCGTTGGTGAGACCGGAGTACTGTGCACAGAACTGGTCTCCTTATTTAAGGAAGGATGTAAATGCATTGGAGGCAGTGCAGAGAAGGTTTACTAGACTAATACCTGGAATGGGCAGGCTGTCTTACAAGGAAAGATTGGACGGGCTAGGCTTGTATCCGCTGGAATTTAGAAGAGTAAGAGGCCACTTGATTGAAATATATAAGATCCTGAAGGGTCTTGACAGGGTGGATGTGGAAAGGATGTTTCCCCTTGTGGGAGAATCTAGAACTAGGGGTCACCCATTTAAGACAGAAATGAGGAGACATTTTTTCTCTCATATGGTCGTGAGTCTTTGGAATTCTCTTCCTGAAAAGGCGGTGGAAGCAGAGTCTTTGAATATTTTTATGGCAGAGATAGATAGATTCTTGATCAGCAAGGGGGTGGAAGGTTATCGGGGTAGGTGGAAATGTGGAATAATCAGTTCAGCCATGAACTTATTGAATGGCGGAGCAGGATCAAAGGGCTGAGTGGCCTACTCCTGCACCTAATTCGCATGTTCATATGATTGAGGGAGATCTGTCTGGACCCGATACAGGTGGCGCAGAAAGGCTGGTTCCAAGAAGCAGCCAAAGCTCCCCAAGCATAATGGAGGATATTTAACATGGATGCCATTGAGATACCATCTTGTATCAGCAGAAAAGTAGTCATGATAGTTAGAAGTTGAAGGAGCACATGCACAATGACAGACATGTGGAGACCCTGCACACCGACCTTAGTGTAAGTAATGATGCACTGTGCAGCTAGTTTATTTCATACTGAGTTGAGGTGTTACAACTTTGGAAGATGTGAGTATGGCAGAGTGTTCAAGTATATGATGCATGTTCTGGCCTTGAGATGTAAGGTTGTAAGGGCTTGGCTTGGATGACAAATACACATGGAAGAGGCAATACCTTGTGGTAAGAAATCTCTGGACCATCCATGTGATGCAAGCTACTGTCAGGTGCTCTTTAACTGCCAGATTCCTTTAAGTGTGCCGTTGTCTTCAGCATCTGTTTCCATACCGAAATTGGATAACGAGTGAACATTTTCTTTTTATATCTTCTAGGAGAAAGAGAAATATGAAATTATAAGTGGAGTATTAAAACATCCCGATGAAATGATAGAAGTTTACACAAGCCTGATAGAAAAGTACCCATCAATTATTGGTCTGATTGATCCTCTTCGGAAAGAGGTTAGTAGCTGTCACTTATATTAACCTGAAAGATGATCATTAATCTAAAAATAAAATTGAAAGATCATCAAAGCTGTAGAAATTTAACTAAGATAAATTCAATGTGAACTAGTACATAATCGGGATCAAAGGTCTCATTTTAGTCCAGTCTATAAATAGCAACCTACTACAAAACAACACCATTTGTAGAGCACATTTAGCATAGCAAAATATCCCCAAGACATTTCACAAGTTGTAGGGAAAAAGGATGCGAGTCAAAGAATGAGTGATGACCAGACAAAGAGATGTGTTTTTAAGGGTTTAAAGGAGGAAAGGGAGGTTGTGAAGCGGAGTGGTTTAGGAAGAAAATTCCAGAGAATGAGACTTAAGTTCCTGAAGACTTGGCTGACAATGGTGTGTTGAAAAGAATAAGGAGTACACGAGAGGGATGGAGAGTTTGGGGAGGTAGATTATAGGACTGAGGGAGGTTACAAAAATAGGGAAGGGTGAGTCCTTGGAGGGATTTGAAAATAAATATTTTACATTTGAGGCACTGGAGGACTGGAAGCCTGCGCAAGTCAGTGAGGATAATGACAGGCATGCAGACTTGATGCGATGTGAGCAGTTGAAGATGAGCTGGAGTTTACAGAGGATGGGAGGTTGGCAATAAAAGCACTGGAGTAATTGAATCTGAAGATGACAAAGCTATATAGGAGGGCTTCAACACCAGATGCGTTGAGGTTAGTCTGGAAGTGGCGAATATATAGGTGAATACAGGCAACAACTTGCATTCATATAGCGCCTTTAACATAGTAAAACATTCCAAGGTACTTCACAGGTGCATATTCAGACAAAAGTAGACGCCGAGCCAAGGAAAGAAGACATGAGGAAAGCTGATCAAAGGCTTGATCAAAGAAATACATTTTAAGGAGTAAAAACAAAAAATACTGGAAATACTCAGCAGGTCTAGAAGCATCTGTGAAGAGGTTCACAAGTTAATGGGCGGTATTTTATGCACTCCCCTGTAGCGAGTTTGGAGGCAGGTAGGGCATTTAATCGGGAAATGGAAAATGGAAAAGTCCTGGGGAAAATTGATGTCCAGAGAGATTTGGGTGTTCAGGTCCACTGTTCCCTGAAGGTGGCAACGCAGGTAAATAGAGTGGTCAAGAAGGCATACGGCATGCTTTCCTTCATCGGACGGGGTATTGAGTACAAGAGTTGGCAGGTCATGTTACAGTTGTATAGGACTCTGGTTCGGCCACATTTGGAATACTGCGTGCAGTTCTGGTCGCCACATTACCAAAAGGATGTGGATGCTTTGGAGAGGGTGCAGAGGAGGTTCACCAGGATGTTGCCTGGTATGGAGGGCGCTAGCTATGAAGAGAGGTTGAGTAGATTAGGATTATTTTCATTAGAAAGACGGAGGTTGAGGGGGGACCTGATTGAGGTGTACAAAATCATGAGAGGTATAGACGGGTGGATAGCAAGAGGCTTTTTCCCAGAGTGGGGGATTCAATTACTAGAGGACATGAGTTCAAAGTGAAAGGGGAAAAGTTTAGGGGGGATATGCGTGGAAAGTTCTTTACGCAGAGGGTGGTGGGTGCCTGGAACGCGTTGCCAGCGGAGGTGGTAGATGCGGGCACGATGGCGTCTTTTAAGATGTATCTAGACAGATACATGAATGGGCAGGAAGCAAAGAGATACAGACCCTTAGAAAATAGGCGACATGTTTAGATAGAGGATCTGGATCGGCGCAGGCTTGGAGGGCCGAAGGGCCTGTTCCTGTGCTGTAATTTTCTTTGTTCTTTGGGTGGGATGGTGGCGGGCGGGAGCCCCGCCACCTTTCCCTCCACCCCGATTAAGTCCATGGCAGGAAGGCCCGCGGATGGCCTTTCCACCCCGGCGCCAATGGGTTGCCATACGGGGAGCATGACATGCAAGCCCGTGCACTGTAGTCTGTAATCTCCCAGGTGGGGTCCCTTCTTCAAAGGCATTCAGTGCCTGATCAAGGGACCCAGCATGGGGAAGGGGGAGCCTGCTGAGAGCCACTGCCACCCTCCCTGCCATTGCTGCCAACCCTCCTACACCCCACTCCCCCACGAAACCCCTCCCACCATCACTCGCCTCTGGCCTGAGTCCCTTCGTGATCCTCGGCCTCCAGTGCGTGCCGTTCTGGTAGCAGCCACCACCTCCCTGGTGGAACTGCTGAGCAAAAGAGTTACCAGCCTCTGATTGGCTGGCAGTTCTCGGCAGGCAGCACTTCCCATTCCTGGGGTCCTGATCCCAGCGAAGGTCCACCAGTGACCTCTCAACTGTCTGACTGGCACGTAATATTGGCGGGCCTTCTTGGAGGAGGCAACGCATGTCTCTCGTCAGCTCTCCAGCCGGCAGCCGAGATCCCAGTCACCTCCATAAAATGCTCCCCAATGTTTCAGGTTGATGACCTTTCATCAGAACTGGGAAATTTAGAGATTTAATAGATTTTAAGCAAGCCAAAGCAGGGAGAATGGGAAAAAGAGCAAAAGAGAAGTTCTATGATAGGGTGGAAGGCAGGAGAGACCAGCAGGGAGGAAAAAAGAGTAGCCCCCGAGAGCAAGACCACAGCAAGACCTGCAGGGAGGATAAAAGTGTTCTGGGGAGGGTTCAGAGCGAACCGATGGCATTCAAAGAAAAAAGTGTGATGTCACAGGAGAACAGGTCAGTGAGTTGGTAAGTATTTCTCTTTTTCTCTCTCTAAACTAGGTTATTCTTTCAAATTAGGAGCCGGGAAATTAACAACCTAAATCTGTGTGAGTATAACAGTAAGTGAATTAATAACAGGAGAAGCACAGAGTAGGTCTAGAGGCATTAATTAAAATTAATAGTTTAAGCAAGGTACCAACTAGATTCTAAAAGAGGGAATAGAGTTTTTTTTTGAGATCATGGATGGGCAGATGATTGCAACTCCTGTGCCACATGGGAACTTCAGAACACTTCATGTGTCTTGGGGGAGCCACTCGTGGAGGAAATGTTTCCAGCTGCTTCAACTCAAGCTCAGAATTTCCAAGCTTGAAGGGCAGCTGGAGTCACTGTGGAGCATCAGGGAGGATGAGAGTTTCCTCGATCGTACGTTCCACGAGGTGGTCACCCCACAGGCAGTGAGAGTTCAGGATAGTAGATGGGTGACTATCTGGAAGAGTAGAAAGAGGCAGGAGGTACAGGATTCTTCAGGGTGTGTGCCACTCTCAAACCGGTACACAGCTTTGGAGACTGCTAGGAGTGACGACACCTTGAAGGAGTGCAGTTCAGAACATAGCACCAGTGGGCAAGGGACTGCACAGGAGGGAACAGCAAAGAACAGAAATACAGTTGTTACAGGAGATTCCATAGTCAGAGGGACAGACAGGCGTTTCTGTAACTTTCATCGTGAGTCCCACATGGTTTGTTACTTCCCTGGTGCCAAAGGAAAGGACTTCACAGAGAGGGTGCAGAATATTCTGCAGTGGGAAGGGAGTGAGCCAGAAGATGTGGTAGACGTCAATACCAATGACATAGGGAGAGCAGGTATTGAGGTCCTACAGTCATATTATCAGGAGCTAGGGAGGAAGTTAAAAAGTAGGACCTTGAAGGTAATAATCTCTGGATTACTCCCAGTGCCAAGAGTAGAAATGGGAAGAGAGGGAGAATCAATGCATGGCTTGAGGCATGGTGCAGAAGGGAGGGTTTCAGATTCTTGGGGCATTGGGACCAGTTCTGGGGCAGGAGGCACCTATTCAAAAAGGACGGGTTGCACTTCAACAGGGCTGTGACCAATGTCCTCGTGAGAACCAAATGTAATATTTCCAAGTTTGCTGATGATGCAAAACTAGTTGGGAATATGAGTTGTGAGGAGGATGCAAAGAGGCTTCAAGGGGATTTAGACTGGCTAATTGAGTGGGCAAGAACATGGCAGATGGAATATAATGTGGAAAAATGTGAAGTTATCCACTTTGGTAGGCAAAACAGAAATGCAGAATATTTTTTAAATGGTGAAAGATTGGAAAGTGTTGATGTCCAAAGGAACCTGGGCATCTTTGTTCATAAATCACTGAAAGCTAACATACAGGTGCAGCAAGCAATTAGTAAGGCAAATGGTATGTTGACCTTTAATGCAAGGATTTGAGTACAGGAATAAAGAAGTCTTGCTGCAATTGTATAGAGCCTTGGTGAAACTGCACCTGGAGTCTTGTGTACTGTTTTGGTCTCCTTAGAGACTCTCTTGCCATAGAGGGAATACAATGAAGGTTCACCAGACTGATCCCTGGGATGGTGGGATTGCCCTATGAGGAGAGATTGAGGAGACTGGTCCTACATTCCCTAGAGTTTAGAAGAATGAGAGGTGATCTGATTGAAGCATACAAAATTCTTACAGAGATCGACAGGGTAGATGGATGAAGGATATTTCCCCTCGCTGTGGGGTCTAGAACTAGGGGACACAGTCTCAGAATAACAGGTAGGCCATTTAGGACTGAGATGAAGAGGAATTTCTTCACAGAGGGTGGTGAATCTTCAGAATTCTCTACCCAAGAGGGCTGTGGAGGCTCAGTCATTGAGTATATTCAAGACAGAGATCAGTAGATTTCTAGATATTATAGATATCAAAGGAGATAAGGGATAGTGTGGGAAAATGGCATTGGGGTAGAAGATCAACCATGTTCTCGTTGAATGGTGGATCAAGCTCAAGGGGCCGAAAGGCCTACTCCTGCTCCTATTTCTTATGATCCTATGTACCACTACCTTCGGTCTTGCACCTTGAACCTTTTTGTCATTTAATCTCTCCTGCCTTCAATCTATCACAGACTTTCTCTTTAGCATCCTCCCTCCTTTCACTTGCTTATAACCTATCGCATCTGATGAAAGGTCATCAAACTGAAACATTAACTCTGTTTTTATCTCCACAGATGCTGCCAGACCTCTTGAGTATTTCCAGCACTTTCTGTTTTTACATCTCTAACTTTTCCCGGTTCTGATGAAAGGTCATCCACCTAAAACCTGAACTCTCTTTGTCTCCACAGCCAGATCTGCTAAGTATTTCCAGCATTTTCTGTTTTTATTTCAGAATTTCAGAATCTGCAGTATTTTGCTTTTGTATATTTAAGGAGTGTGTTTTATTAGGACAGAGAGGAGCAGAGGTTTAGGGAGGGAATTCCATAGCTTAGAGCCTAGGCAGCTGATTGCATGACCGCCAATGGTGGGGCAAAGGAAGTGGAGGTTGCATAAGAGGCTAGAGTTGGAGGAATGCAAATTTCTTGATAAATTGTAGGGCTGGAGAAGATTACAGAGATGCAGTGCTCAGGAAGCAGAGTTTGTGGCAGAGGGCAAAGAGAGGTGTTCTTTCTTCTCAATTGCAGTTGGAAGAATTTATGACTTGTCCAAATACTGGATGTCAGACAAAATATCTAAAGCACAAAGGCAATAGAAGATTTAAGAGAGGTAGAGCTGGATGTCATCGGCATACCAAAAGAGAGAATGGAGCTTAGGAGAACTATTTCTTTTACATAGAAGAATATGGAATGCCTTACCAGAAACAGTGCTGGAAGCAAAGAGAAAGGAGAAATATTTGCAAAAGAACAAGTGGATGTGGAAATCAAGAGGAAAAGGCCTAAGTAGATAATCTGATAATCAGTGTTGGTAGATTTCATTAACATATGGACTGCGCCTGTGCTATGAAACTCTATGATTCACATTCAGGAGTATCTGGGTTTATGCCTGCTGTGGCTCTGTGGTAGCACTCTAGTCTCTGAGTCAGAAGGTTGTGGACTCACATCCACTCCAGAAACATGAGAACAAAATCTAGGCTGACACTTCAGTGCAGTTCTAAGGTACCGTCTTTCAGATGAGACATTAAACTGAGGCCCCATCTGCTCCCTCAGGTGAACATATAAGATCCTATGACACTATTTTGACGTGCAGAGAAGTTCTTCCCGGTGCCCTGATGAATATTGATCCCTCAACCAATATTACTAATAACAAATTAACTGCCGTTATCACATAGCTATGAGTGGGACCTTGCTGTGCGCAAATTAGTTTCCTACATTGCAACAGTGACTGCACCTCAAAGTATGTAATTGGCTATAACACGCTTTAGGACAACTGATGTCATGAAAGGTACTGAATTAATGCAGATCTTTTTCTTTAGGCTGCATTTGCTGACAACGCAACCACTAGGTGGCACAGTATTTGCACATGCACAAATGCAGGTTCTTCAACTGGAATTCAGTGCCTGCGACGTTAAGGCAGCTGCCAGGATTAAAAATGGCGCTGCTCAGTTTATCACAGGAAATGCTTATGCTTATGGTTAGATCGTTCCAGCAAACTAACCTTATATTAAGTTGGATGGAAACCAAGTAATATGATATGTAGTTATAGGATACTAACTGTAATCCTCAGATCCATTTAATATTCCAGTAATCCTATTAAATACAAAAGGAATTTTATGATTGCATTTCCATTGGAAGACAGTGAATTGGCACCCTGATGGATGGAAAGGAAAATCAAGCAGAGTATAAAATGTGCTGCCAATTTGTTATTTGATTTGATTATATGACTGACCAGGACTGATTTCACCCGAACACAGCCTCTTGCACCCACCCCAATGGCTGCTCTCCCCCCTCGGCAACTCGCTTTCTCCCCCTCCCCAACGGCCGCTTTCCCTGCCTTGGCAACTAGCTTTCACCCCCTCCCCACCGGCCCCTTCTCCCCCCTCAGCCACTTGCTCCAGACTTCGCTGTTCCTCCTGACTTCCCTGCCCGATTGTTCCCCTCTCCTCGGCACCCTGCTCTCCAGTCACTTGCTCCCTGCTCCCCCCCTCCCCTCCAGCTGCTAGCTCCATGCCGCGCTGCTTCCCTCCTCTCGGACATTTGCTCCCACGTTTGATCGGTCTCAACGCGCTGCCAGAAGAAGCAAGGGGTGACGGGGTGACGAAGGAGCGAGTGGCCAAGAGGAGTAAAGTGGTGTGGCATAGAGCTAGCAGCTGGAGGGAGGGCGGGAAAGCGGGGAGCGAGTGGCCAGAGAGCGGGGTGGCGCAAAGCGAGGAGCGGGTAACATTCGGCCAGGGGAGTGTGGGGGAGCAGCGAGGTCTGGAGCGAGTGGCTGAGGGGAGGAAGCATCGAGGCATGGAGCAAGGGGGGAGAGCTTAGTTTCAAAGTCTCCCATTCAGCCGCTCGCTGCAGCCAAGTGGGGGGCTGGATACTTGATGACACTGTATCGCGCATGCGCGAAGATGGACCAGGCGCGGATACGCGATGATGTTGGCACTGCGCAGTGACGGCATCCGGCGCATGCGCCACTTAGTCCTGGCAAGATGTAACCTCGCACGTGCGCAATTTGGCGCACTCTGATGACGCCAGCAGGCCACTGCGTTGTCAGGAATCATTTTGTTTTCTTTATGAAAGACATTAATGTAAAAACATAGAATGTTTAGAAACCTCAGCGCATATACAAACATATGAAAAGCAGGATGGGAAAGACCATCTGATCCATCAAGTCCACCCCATCCAAACATGGTGCAGCCACATACGCTATTGGCCTGCCCCTCCACCTTCCCTGCATCCCCTCTCCCCACCCCACTACTTTTCCTGGAAGAGACATAACAAAAAGGGGGAAAAAAGGCCATTTTATGAAAAACTTCAGGAAATTCCTTTATAACTTACGAAGACAATAAGCAGGCTCCATTTAACTTTCTCTTTCTGCAGGTCAGGCATATCCACAGGGACTCCACCCCATTCAGTTTTTTTTTAATAATACTTAATCAACATATTATCTAGAAAAGGATCAACAAATAATTTGCAACAGCATTTGCATTGTGAAACTGTTCTAGCTTCAACTGCTGTTTGTGGGAGAGAGTTCCAAACCTCTACCAATCTTTGCATGAAGAAGTGCTTCCTAACATCTCTCCTGAACGGTCTGGTCCTAATTTTTAGACTATGCCCCCTAGTTTTAGAATCTCCAACTAGTGGAAATAGTTTATCTTTATCTAGCCTGTCTTTTCCTGTTAATATCTTGAAGATTTCAATCAGATCACCCCTTAACCTTCTAAATTCTAGCGAAAACAGGCCTCATTTGTGTAATCTCTCCTCGTAACTTAACCCCTGTAGTCCAGGTATCATTCTTGTAAACCTATGTTGCACTCCCTCCAAGGCCAATATATCCTTCCTAAGGTGTGGTGCCCAGAACTGCTCACAGTACTCCAAGTGGGGTCTAACCAGGGTTTTGTACAGCTGCAGCATAACCTCTGTGTCTTTATACTCCAATCCTCTAGATATAAAGGCTAGCATTCCATTAGCCTTTTTGATTATTTTCTGCACTTGCTCGTGTCATTTTAAAGATCTATGCACCTGAACCCCCAAGTCTCTTTGGACATCCACTGTACTTAACCTCTTCCTATTTAGAAAGTACCCTGCTCTATCCTTTTTTGGTCCAAAATGGATAACCTCACACTTGCCCGCATTGAAATCCATCTGCCACAGTTTTGCCCACTCACCTAGTCTGTCAATATCTCTTTGCAATTTTATGCTATCATCTAGACCGTCTACAATGCCGCATAACTTTGTATCATCAGCAAATTTGGATATATGAATTACTATGCCATCATCCAAGTCGTTAATGAATAATGTGAATAATTGAGGCCCCACACAGATCCCTGCAGGACACCACTCGTTACATCCTGCCAATCGGAGTACTGACCCATTATCCCCACTCTCTGTCGCCCACCACTCAACCAACTTTCTACCCATGTCAATAATTTGCCCTCAATTCCATGGGCTTCTACCTTAGTTAACAGTCTATTATGTGGGACTTTATCAAATGCCTTCTGGAAGTCCATATAAATAACATCCATAGACACTCCCCTGTCCACTACCTTAGTCACCTCTTCAAAAAATTCAATGAGATTTGTCAGGCATGACCTTACCATCATGAATCCAGGCTGGCTGTCCCTGATTAACTGAAATTTTTCTATGTGTTCAGTCGCCCTATCCTTGACTATAGACTCCAGCAACTTGTCCACCACTCCCCTGGCTGGTTTCCGACCATGCATCCTTCATAAATTTGAGCTAATTGAAAACGCTGCTGCCCATATCCTAACTTGCACCAAGTCCAATTCACCATCGCCCCTGTGCTTGCTGACCTATGGCAGCGCCTTTATTTTAAAATTCTCAACCTTGTTTTCAAATCCTTTGATGGCCTCATCCCTTCCCATCTCGGTAATCTGCTCCAGCCTTACAACACTCTGAGATCTCTGTGCTTCTCCAATTCTGGTCTCTTACACATCCCTGATTTTCATTGCCCATCATTGGAGACTGTTCCTTCAGTTGCCTAAGCCCTAGGCTTTGAAATTCCCTCCCTGAGCCTCTCTGCCTCTACCTCTCTTTCCTCCCTTAAGTTACTCCTTAAAACCTACCTTTCTGACAAAGCTTTTGTTTATTTGTCCAAATCATGTCTTGTCAAATTTTGTTTGATAATGCTCCTGTGAAGTGTCTTGGGATGCTTTACTGCATTAAAGGCACAATATAAATGCAAGGTGTTATTAATTACTGGGTTAATTGAGAAAACTAATCTTCACTTATTTTACAACCCATTTGTTCTGTTGCTCAGGATGAAGAGCAATGGTGTAAGCTGTGTGATCTTCTAAGTCCCTGGTGTTATCTTTTGGCTGACGGAGCTTCAAGGTCAATACAAAAACTCATAACAGATGGCTTGGGTAAAAATCGATACAGTGGGTTGATCTTGAAACACACCAATCAAACAACAATATCCAACTTTGTCCAAGTAGCTAAACTGTTGGAAGGTATGTGATTTATGATCGTGGAAATAAAACCATAATTAGCTTTAAAATAATAAATAAGTTTGAATTTGAATTTTTTTTTAAATAAGAGATTTCAAGACCCTGCTCTAGAATAAAAACCAACGGTATAAGCAACAACTTGCTTTAGGCAGCACCTGTAAAACAGAAAATGTTCCAAGGAGGGGTAGAAGTGGGAGATGACCAGAAGTACACGTGAAGAATGAGGTTTTCTGAAGGATTTTGAAGGTGTAGGAAAAAAATCACAATCACAGAATTGTTACAGCACAGAAGGCCATTCATCCCATTGTGTCTACACTGCTCTCCGAGTGAGCAATTCACTTAGTTCCATTCCCCTGCCTTCTCCCTAGAACCCTGTACGTTCTTCCTTTTCAGGTAACTGTCTAATTTCCTTTTGAATTCCTCGATTGAACCTGCCTCCACCACACCCTCTGGCAGTGCATTCCAGATCCTAATCACTCTCTGCATGAAAAAAGTTTTTCCTCATGTCCCTTTTACTTCTTTTGCCAATTACCTTAAATCTGTGCCCTCTCGTTTTGATCCTTTCACGAGCGGGAATAGTTTCTCCCTATCTACTCTGTCCAGACCCCTCATGATTTTGAATAGTTCTATCAAATCTCCTCTCAGCCTTCTCTTCTCCAAGGAAAACAGTCCCAACTTCTCCAATCTATCTTCGTAAATAAAGTTCCTCATCCCTGGATCCATTCTCGTGATTTTTTTCTGCACAATCTCCAATGTCTCCACGTGTTTCCTTAAATGCGGACGCAATACTCCAGCTGAGGCCAAACTACTGTCTTATACAAGTTCAACATAACCTCCTTGCTCTTATACTCTATTCCCCTATTAATAAAGCCTAGGATACTCTATGCTTTATTGACTGCTCTCTCAACCTGTCCTGCCACGTTCAATGACTTAAGCACATATACGCCAAGGTTCCGCTGTTCCTGCACCCACTTTAGAGGTGTACCCTTTGTTTTATATTGTCTCTCCATGTTTCTGCTACCAAAATCAGTCACGTCACATTTGTCCACATTGCACTTGATCTGCTACTTGTCCGCCCATTCCACTAGCTTGTCCATGTCCTTTTGAAATTCTATACTATCCTCCCAGTTCACAATGCTTCCAATTCCATTTGCAAATTTTGAACTTGTGCCCTGTACACCAAGGTCTAAGTCATTAATATATATCAGGAAGAGCAAGGGTCCCAACACTGACCCCCTGGGGAACTCCTATACAAGCTTTACTCCAGCCCATAAAACATCCATTAACCACTACTCTGTTTCCTGTCACTCAGCCAATTTCGTACCCATGTTACTACTGTCCCTTTTATTCCAGAAGCAAATACTGGTTAGGCCTCAGCTGGAACAGTATGTTCAATTCTGAGCACCACACTTTAGGAAGAAAGGCAAGTCTTTAGAGAGGGTGCAGAAGAGATTTTCTAGAATATTAGGAATGAGGGACTTTTTAAAAAATTCTTTCATGGGATGTGGGCATCACTGGCAAGGCCAGCATTTGCTACTCATTCCTAATTGCCCTTGACAACTGAATGGTTGTCTAGGCCATTTCAGAGGGCAGTTAAGAGTCAACCACATTGCTGTGAGTCTGGAGTCACGTGTAGGCCAGACCAGGTAAGGACACCAGATTTCCTTCTTTAAAGAACATTAGTAAACCAGATGGCTTTGTATGACAATCAGTGGTAGTTTCACAGCACTATTACTGAGACTAGCTTTCATTTCCAGCATTTAATTAATTGAATTTATTAATTGAACTTAAATTCCACCAGCTGCCATGGTGGGATTGGAACCCATGTCCCCAGAGTATTGGTCTGGGTCTCTAAATTATTAGTTCAGTAACATTACCACTACGCCACCGTCTGATTGGTAGAGGTGTTGCCATGGAGAATGCATCAGTTTATAGTGACTGACAGTTAACTGACAAGCTTTGTTTGAAATTTAAACCAGGCAGCTTGACTCTGATTGGTCACGGCATTGTCCTGAGGAATGAACCAGCGAATGGCTGTCACTTATTTTGTTTAGCTGAAAGTACTTCTATCAGAGTTAATTTGCCAACCAATCAGCACTCTCTTCTCATACAATATAAAGTTGTTGTTTTCCCTTACATTGGTATTCTTGTGGATTGTCCTGATGAGTGCAAGATGAAACGCTTTGATAACATGTCTCTATTTTCAGCAATTCTCAAGTTCTGTACTACCAAACGACTATTTATTTAAAAAAATACTTTGGCCAAGTACTTGTTAATTCTTGAAGAAAATGGATGAGATATGTTGTATCCTAAAATGGCATACAGTCTGGCATCCGAGTAAATGTAGACAGGTCACTAGGATTGTTTCTGGAGCAGTTCTGTTCAGGCGGCATTGAGAATTAATCTGGCAAGCCTTCCAGGAGCTCCTTGGGAGAAATGCGGCATTTCACAGAGACAAGGGAAAGGAGGCAAGCTAGGTGTTTCTCTCTTAGTTTTCAAACACAGTCCACACCCCAACTGAACCAAAACAATATCTCAGAAGCAAAACCCAAACAGCAAGTCAGAACCTCCTGACCCTCATAAATCATGACATGTCACTTCTCTGTAAGCGTCACCATGTCACAAAGATTTCTGTTGTTTATTGAGCATAAGTCATGTGACTTCCAGTAAAGGTTGTTTTCAAACAAGACCTCAAGTGTCCTTCCTGTGACATAAAAATGAAGTCCAACGTCTATGGAATTACTTCAGTTCTCCAATGAATCCATCTCCACAATTGTAACACACGAATCCTCAAAAATTTTTTATAAAAACAAATAAAAGCACCTTCATAATACTTCTATCCTTGGAGGAATTAAACGGCACTTTTAAACACGTTTCATTGCAAAGTATTGAAAATCAGAACATGAAAAAAATATTCAAACACATTTACACACTCATTCTCATTCACCTGTACCGAATACAGTTCTGCTTTGTACCATCTTTGCACTCGGATAACTCAAAGCAGATTTGAATCCTAGACAAAGCATCCACAATTACATTATGTTGCCCCACAATGTGGATAATTTTTAAGTGATAAGGTTGTGTTACAACTGAGGTGGGAGGAGTGCAATGTCATTTCTAGTTCCACTTCTCCACAGGTCACAACATATATTTAAATGTTTACCCAGTTACTGGTGCAGTCAATCATTTACTCTACCCTTTATCCCAGAATAAAATACACCAACCAGGTTTCTTTAATAAACAACAAAATTATCAGTTTATTATCAAAAAAAGCATTAACACACATTGAAATATGAAAGTTCCCTTTTCAAATTCCTCCCACATACACTGAAAAAAATACAGAAATTCTCTCTGCAGAGGTCTGTTACTAAAAAAGACAAAAAGGAATACTTTGGACAAATACTTGCTAATTCTTGAGGAGAAAAAGACGATATGGAAGGAAGTCAGTTGTCCCCTTTGGTCTGGCGTCCTGGTATACAGAAATGGGTCACTGTGATCTTTTCAGAAGCAGTTCGTTCTGGAGATGTCGAGAAATCATCTGGTAGGCTTTCCAGGAGACATGTGCCATCAGGAGTTTCAGTCAACACACAGTTGAATTGCAGTGTTTTTCCAAAAACAGGAGGAAAGAGGAGGTGACACACTGGCCTTCTCAGGGTCTGTTAGCGAGGTGCAGGCAAAATGAGCTGGGATTTCTTTTTCCTTGGCAGGCAAAACATCAACTGTCTTCAAAATAGTTCACACTCCAACAGAACTGGGAACAATATCCAAACTCCAACCAGAAAGTCAATCTCCTGACCTCCATAAACCTTGACATGTGGCTTCTCTGTAAACATATTTCCCCAAGTCACTGAGATTTCTGTTGTTTATTGAGCTTCAAGCACACAATTTCCAGCAAGGGTTGTTTTCAAACAACATCTGAAGTGTCCTTTCACTGAACTTTGTAAAAAAAAACAGATCCATGGAATCAGTTTTAAAACACAAGTCCTCAATAAAATGTAACTAAAAATGGAAGCACTTTTGTAACACCTCCATTCTAGGATGTATGAGACGCCATTTTTAAATGCGTTTCATTACAAAGAGTGAAAAGAACAGAAGATGTGAAAAAAAATTAAAACACATTGTCAAGGAAGTGGTTATTTCCCTGTTTAAAACAGTGTACCTTTAGGACTTTGTTGTTACGACCGACTGCTCCAGTCAAAGCCCCCAATCAAAATATAGGATTCTGATTGTGGTGGGAGAAGTGCACTGTAAATTCAATCCCGTCCCTCCACAGATCGCCTAACATATAATTTTAAACTTTCCAAATTAAAGAAAGACCCAGCCAAATGGTACCATCCATTAACCCCCCGAATGAGGCTCACCAAACCAGGTCTCTTTAAATCAACAAATTAACTACTTAATTAGAAAAACTAAATTCTTAAACACTATTTAAACAACATTTGAAATAGAAAAAATTAGAGTCGTTGCAGGTTTACACTCCTGCCGGATGTGGAACAGTCCATGATTGTTTGAAGTCCTCACAGCCGCCCAATAGTCAAGGGTATTTGGCGTTCCGGAAAAATAGGCAAAAAGGAAAAGGAGGTGGGGTAGCTTTGTTAATAAAGGAAGGTATCAATGCGGTGGTGAGTAGTGATATAGATGCAATAGTTCATGATGTGGAATCAGTTTGGGTGGAAATAAGGAATAGCAAGGGGAAGAAATCACAGGTGGGAGGCGTCTATAGGCCACCAAAGAGTTGCCTCACTGTAGCACAAAGTATAAATTGGGAAATAATGGAGGCATGTAAGAAGGGCGCCACAATTGTCATGGGTGCTTTTCATCTGCACACTGACTGGACAAATCAGATTGGCAGAGATAACATGGAAGACGAATTTATAGAGTGCATCAGGGATTGTTACTTAGAGCAATACGTTGCAGAACCTACACAGGAACTGGCATTTTTAGATCTAGTAATGTGTAATGAGGTAGGATTAATAAGAGATATCGTATTTAAGGATCCTCTGGGGGTTGCGATCACAACATGGTAGAATTTAGTTTAGTTTAGTTTTAGTTTAGAGATACAGCGCTAAAACAGGCCCTTCGGCCCACCGAGTCTGTGCCGACCATCAATCACCCATTTATACTAATCCTACAATAATCCCATATTCCTACCACAACCCCACCTGTCCCTACATTTCCCTACCACCTACCTATACTAGGGTCAATTTATAATGGCCAATTTACCTATCAACCTGCAAGTCTTTTGGCTTGTGGGAGGAAACCTGAGCACCCGGAGAAAACCCACGCAGACACAGGGAGAACTTGCAAACTCCACACAGGCAGTACCCAGAATTGAACCCGGGTTGCTGGAGCTGTGAGGCTGCGGTGCTAACTACTGCGCCACTGTGCCGCCCATTATTTCAAATTCAGTTTGAGGGCGAGCAACTCGGGTCTCAAACCAGTGTCCTCAACTTAAACAAGGGCAATTACGGAGGTATGAAGAAAGAATTGTCTAAAGCAGGCTGGGAAAATAAACTAAGGGAAAGTCAGTGGATGAGCAGTGGCAGACATTTAAACAGATATTTCATATTTCATTTCCTTCTGTGGGGCTTTCTAGATCGAGAGGTCATAGTTTTAAGATAAGGGGTAGCAGATTTAAAACAGAGATGAGGAGTAATTACTTCTCTCAAAGGGTCGTGAGTCTGTGGAATTCACTACCCCAGAGTGCGGTGGATGGCGGGACATTGTGTAAATTTAAGGAGGAGATAGACAAATTTTTAATTAGTAATGGGTTGAAGGGTTATGCAGAACGAGCAGGAAAGTGGAGTTGAGGCCAAGATGAGATCAGCCATGATCATATTGAATGGTGGAGCAGGCTCGAGGGGCTGAATTGCCTACTCCTGCTCCTAGTTTATATGTTCTTATAACACAAATCCTGAAAAGAATTTAACAGAAAATGGAAGCACGTTCACAACAATTGCAATAGTAAGCTCCATCGGAATAGTCTGGCATTCTGGTTTTTGAATTTTTCCACAAAGGCTAGGGGGTTATGATCAGTATATACCTGTGTCTCCCTGGAGTCGTGGCAGATGTATATTTCAAAATGCTTAAGAGCTAGTAATAAGCCCTGGGTTTCTTTTTCCACTGTTGAATATTTTTTGTTGTCAATTTAGCTTTTTAGAAAAGTATCCCACTGGCCTTTCTATACCCAATTCATCGTCCTGTAACAGGACTGCGCTGTCCCCCAGGTCACTAGCATCAATTGCTACCTTGAAGGGCGTAGTGAAATTTAGGGCAGCCAACACTGGTTCATTAATCAAAAGATGTTTGCACATCACTGACCATACTACCTGGGCTTTCTTTGCAGCAAATCCGTCAGTAGAGCAGTTATAGTACTAAAAGGTGGTACAAACTTGCGGTAGAAACCACACATCCCCAAAAACCTCATGATTTCTTGCTTAGTCTTAGGGGTAGGGAACTCCACCAATGCTCGTACCTTTGCTGTTCTTGGCAACACTTGCCCTTTCCCTACTATATGCCTGAGGTAGGTTATCCAAGCTTTTGCAAATTCACCTTTGGAAAGGTTTATCACTAAATCAGCTGATTGTAATTTTCTAAACAGAGCTTCTAGTTATTCTAAGTAGTCTTTCCAAGTGTCACTGTATACCACCACATCATCAAGGTAAACCACACAGTTAGCCTTGTTAGGTCTTGTCATTGTTCTGCATCTAAATATGAAAGCATAGTGTCCAATCTCCCTAACAATTCAGAGTTAGCTATCCAGATAGTAGGAGGTTCAATTTGAGAATTGTCTAGGCCTCCATCTGCCTCATCCTCACTATCCCTTTCATCTTTCACTGTCCCTACTACCTGACACACCTGTGCTTGCTTATCCTCCTCCCTGCAATGATATTGTTTCAACATATAGATATGACACACCCGATACCTTTTCTGGTGATCTGGAGTGTCAATCAAATAATTTACTTTGCCAATTCTTTTGACCACTTTATATGGACCACTAAACCGTGCTTTCAGCGGTTCACCCTGTAAAGGCAGTCATACTAACACCTCATCCCCTGGTTGAAATGTTTGGGTCTTGGCATGCTTGTCTGACCATTTCTTCATGGTTGTTTGAGAAGTTTTCATGTGTTCCTGAGCCACTTTGCAGGCTCTCATGAGCCACTCCTGGAACATGTGAAATCTAATCTAACAGAAGATACGTCCCTCTCTTCTAAAAACCTTTCTTTAATTAGTTTGAGAGGACCTCTTACCTCACGTCCATAAACTAATTCAAAAGGACTAAAACTGGGAGGCTCATTAAGTGAATCCCGAGTGGCAAACAAAAGAAATTCTAGCCCTTTATCCCAATCATGGGGATATTCATAAAAGTATGCCCTGATCATCATTTTGAGGGTCTGATGGTACCGTTCAAAAGCTCCTTGTGTCTCTGTGTGGTATCCCGAAGACTTAAACTGTGTTATACCCAAATTATCCATAACTTGCTGAAAAATTTTAGACATAAAATTGGAACCTTGATCCAACTGAATCTCAATCAGTAATCCATATCCAGTGAAGAACTGGATTAACTTCTCTACCACTACCTTAGTAGAAATTGTTCTCAAGGGAATGGTCTCTGGGAACTGAGTAGCCATATCCATAACAGTGAGTATATATTGGTGTCCCGCTTTTGTTTTCAGTAAAGGTCCTACACAGTCTACAACACCATACTAAATAGTGCCCCAAAAACTGATATGGGAATTGGAGGTGCAGGTGTTATGGCAGTTACGGTTTTCCCACAATCTGGCACGTTTTACAAAACTGCACCATGTCCTTGGAAAGACCTGGCTAGTAAAAACGTTGACCTATACATGATTGGGTCTTCCGAATCTTCACGACCTGCCATAGGAATTTCATGCGCTAGCCTTAATATTTCCCGATGATACTTGGGCCGTATGGTGAACTACCGTCCAGTCTTCATCCGCAGGTCTGTGAGGAGGTCTCCACTTCTTCATCAGAAATCCATTTTAAATATAGTATACTTCTGGAACTCTTTGTGCCTCAGCTTCCATTGGAGCTGTTTGATCAGAGAAGACTTACTGAACATTTCCTTCAGATTATCCAAATCCCTAAAGAAAGTTTCAGATATTCAGCTATCTCTCTGTGGTGCCAATCTGAGTTCCAACAATGGAACCTGTTTAGCCATTGTTCGGGTCAGTACATGTGAAGGAAAAATTCCTGGAACCTTTACCTTTAACTGTTCTGTCTCTGACTTCACTAAGTCTTTCCGTGACTACTGGAGAAGCTACTACCTTCGCTTCAGCCAAATCGTACCCCAGGCGTGGTCAACTCCATCTATAGGTAAACTATGGACACCCTTTTACGGTTACCATTCCAGACATTAGGTCACATTCCAGGTACACCCGATTTAAAGGTATGGGTATATACTCCTTGCCGATACCAGTCACTAAAATCTTGACATTCAATGCACTCTCTGGTGGAAAAGTTATGCCTTTCCCCAGCAAAAGAGTTTGGGTGGCTTCTGCATCCCTAAGTATAAGTATAGGTTTACCTGCCTCACTTGAGGGATATGGAGTTACTTTTCCTTTTGACAAGAATTCCCGATAACTCTCAGGCATCTTTTTCACATCTCCCGCACTCACAGCAATTTTTGTACTTGGGCTTACAGCTGCAGTCAGAGCTATAGCCTGATCGGTCAGGGCCCCTTTCTCTGCATTGATCTTGTGCACCCCAATGAGTCCCATGGGTTTACCCCGCACCTTCCAGCATTTTGCATGAACGTGTCCCACTTGAGGCAGTGGTAACACCTAGGTTTTCGGACCTCACTTCCACCTTCAGCATCTTCCTTTCTGGCCTGAGGAGGAGATCCCAGGGCATTCCCAGCTGTGCCTTCTTGTCCCCAGCTACTTGTCTTCCTTTCACCCGCCTAACTTCTATCCTTCTTGGGTTTGTGGGGTGTCAGCCAAAGGGTTTTGGCTTGTAAAGAAACTTGTAATCATCAGCAATCTCAGTCTGGCTATTGAAACCTTCTGGTTCTGTACATGGGTTCTTAACTGGAGAATTATTTCCCTAAGGTCCTCAAACGTGGCCTCTACCTTTAGTACCCGCATCAACTCTCAAAGTTCATTTGCTTTACCCTGTCAAATTCTATACGAGTCTGCCCAGGCTTTCTCCGGAGATTCCTAAATTTCTGCCGGTAAGGTTCAGGGACTAACTCATAAGCAGCCTTTTTTGCCATCTCAATCTGCATGGCATAAACTGCATGAGCTCTGCCCATCAACCTGCATTGCATAAGCAGTGTCCAACTTTCCTTCGGCCACTTCATCTGTCTGGCTAATGAAAGAGATTGGAAGAGAGGGCAGGAGATACCTCTACACACACAGACTTATGAGACTATGGAATTCCCGTCCAGGTTGGTGATTGGCTTTGAAACCATGGCAACATTTGAGATTATATTGAATTGGTGGATGAAGGAAAAGGGATTGAAGGGATATGGGAACAGAGTGGGTAATGTGAATAGAACCATTCCCTCTTGTGAAGGGTAAACACTGACAGAGACTGGTTGGGCCAGAATACCTGTGTCCATGTTGTAAATTCTATTTCTATATATTCCTGGAGAAGGAGGCTCCAACTTAAGGGTAAGTGAAAAATCACCTGACAACATGGGTATAGGCTGATTTGCAGAAACAAAAAACCTTCACACTACACAGAAAAAAAAGAGGCAGATGAAATAACGAAAGAACAAAAAATAAGATATTAAGGCAGCCAGTAAGGCCCAGCTAAACAACTAAAAGTCAGGAAATGCTGCAACTTAAATCGCAGGCTTCTGATATAACTTTCAAAGAAAACACTGCTGCAGAGTTGTGACAGCGGGTTAAGCTTTACCTCGGGCAATAGTGCATCCCACCTGATTTTCTTTTCCATTGAAGTCAAAAGAAATTTGGTCCATGCCGTTGTTTAAATACCACAAGAGCCTCTTCCCACCCCTCTTCATCTAAGTCCATCAACATATCCTTCTATTCCTTTCTCCTTCATGTGCTTATCTAGCTTCCTCTTAAATGCATCTATGCTATTTGCGTCAACTACTCCCTGTGGTAGCGAGTTGCACATCCTAACTACTCTCTGGTAAAGAAATTTGGCAGAATGTAGAATGCACTGCCAATTTATTATCATCTGGTCGGTGCTATAGGCCAAGGCAATTTTCATCCTCAATATATGATTAAACTGAGACGTTTGTGGATTATTGATGTTTTTGTTTGTTATGCTATGAATTTACTTTTAAGTTTATATAGTCCACTGTCTGCAAAGGTATGGCCACTGGAGAATTCAGAAAAATGCATGTGCAATTTGGTTAATTTTGTGGCACTTGCTGGTTCATGAATAAGGCTGTTTAAAAAACAAAATGAATGAAATGATTGCTTGAGTCTCTGCTTGTTGCATATATCTGCCTTATTGGTTTGTCTTGCTACTTTTGCTTCATTTACATTTAGTCAATTAGATATTTAATTGACAGTTCATCAGATATGAGATTATTTGAACCAGTCACAAATTTTAGATCTATGGATGTGTGACTATTGAAATAATGCCTTTGAAGTTTGATAGGCATTAGACACAATAATTTAATTATATAGATAGTGCAGTGTAGATATGTTTTCTGTAAAGTACTGTTACTTTTAAGATAATTAAATTGATGAGTGCAAAAACTAGGCAATCTGCATTGGGACAATGTTAAATTCAAATTAAAACTCAACTAAATTTTTTTTAAATATTTCAGAGCAAGATTGCAGATTTATACCAGGCCTGACAGATATAGAGACCATTGATCACAACATAGCTGACATGGTAAGCCCTATGAACTGCCATCATTGAATATAAAACCACTTAATTCTTACAGATGTTCTTGTCATTTCCCTTAATTAACTTTTAAACATTGATAATGAATATTCTTCCTGTCTGAAAATTCTCCATCTGGTTTTATTCAATGAAAAAAGAAGATAGGATGCAGAAGATAGATTAGTTGTGTCAAATTCAATTCTTATGAAGACACTTTCTTTTCTCTTAGCCAAGTCTATGTTTTGTGAATTATGTCTTTTCTTGCTGAACTCAACGTAGGTCATTGATGTGATTCCTAGAATAATCTGTGAGTCTAACTCAGGGACTGAAACTTTTTTTGCAACAATATACTGGTCACTTTTATAGGTTTTAGCTATTGGTCCTTTCAATTTTGTGCTCAGAGAGATTGAAAAATTTCAGTTTCTGCTTGAGCCTAGGTGAGAAGTTATACTGCACTGTTTTGTGCCTACGCAAAATGTTGAAAAATAATCTCATTTTTATACTTAAGTGGCTCAGTTTAGCTAGTTTAAATCTATTGAATTTACTTGTTGCATCCCACTGAATTATGACTATGGGAAAACATGTCTAAACGTTCCGTGCCGTTCTGGTAAATTCGAGGTGGAAAATGGCAGCTGAATCATTTACACTCAAAAAATAATCAAACGGTGTGCGTAAATAGTCATTATGGGAACTTCTGTTCCCCTTTAAATTTAGCAAACAGCTGAATTGAAGTACAGAAGTTGTAGTTTAATCCATTACCTATGCTAACCTTTTAGACGTAATTTATACTTAGGTGTAGATTTTTGCAGACTTCAGTAATATGCTTTAGAACTTAGAAGACACGCTTTTGTGATGTTAGGATTTTCTTCAATAACTTCAAAATATATAAATCATTTTTGTCAGGATCGAGTAGATCAGCAGTTTTCCTATTACAATGGCTCAATGTGCTTTTCAGTAAATTAATTTGACAACAATGTCTATCCATGTCCTTTATATGACATCCTGTAGTGTCTTTCCCTTTTTAATTTTTTAAAACATATTTTAGACATACATGTTTATAAGAAAGACTCTCCCTTGTATTAATACTTTTTTCAAATGAAGCTTCAAAACTGATTCCAGTTTAAAAGAAATCTCCCATCATTAATCATCTTTTGTCTGCTTCTGTTTCATAAAGCTTCCAACTAAACACACTTGTCTGTTTTCATTTCTTCAGGCTGTTGGTCTGGGAGCCAGGTTCATCAAACTGGGAGGTCTATGTCATGGAGAGCGGGTGGCAAAATACAACCGTCTGCTGGCTATAGAGGAAGAATTGGCTCAGAGGGGAGCATTGGGTATGAGCTGCTTCATTTTATTTCTTTTCAGTTTGCAAAGAATGGGAGACAAAGATTATGGGAGGAGTGACAGAAATTGCGCAGCTAGAGGGAATGAGAATCCTACGAGTCAGCAAATCACATTCTATCCAAAAGAAAAGAAAGCATCTGGCAAAAGCTGCATTGGTCCATGTAACTGACAACTTAATGGTACTGGATGCACACACAAATACCAATCGGCTTCAGTCAGCAGACTATCTAGGTTCATTTTATTATTGTACTACCGAATTTAGTACTTTCATGTCAATAATAGCCCTCTAATTTGAAGGCCAGCATTATTATAATTGAGTTTGCAATCCTCAAACAACTGTAAATGGTGAATGCTTTATATTTTTCAATTGGACAGTATTCAGTATAAACCAATATTTACTTAAATACTGCAAAAGGAAAGGTCAATTAAAATTGTAGCATCTTAAATAATTGTCCAAGTATATAACAAATCATTTTGTGAGCTAGATTTTAATAATACATTTTAAAAATTCTGACCTAAACTTAATAGGTTTTGGTTTGTTAGTTCATTGTAGATAATACAAACATCCATTTTCTAGCAAAAAATGAACCTTCAAAGCATTACTTTGCCTAATGCTCTACTTAGGTTTAACTTTCATTTTCTACAGGTCGTGCAGCTGAGCATCAATTTCCTGTCATCAGTGAAGAGGAGCCTGACCTTAACCCAGTACAGGCAGGATCTGACAATTAGATTAGATTTTAGGTGCTCTATTTAGAGCTTCAAACGGAAGTTTCATTATTTTAAAACGCTTTTTTATTTCAAAATGAAAAAGCAGTTGAATCTCACCTCAAACCCTTTTCCAAGAAAAAAAACTTCGAAGAAAAAAAACTCCCAAGAAAGTACAAATGTATGCAAAGGAAGCTGATTGTTGATTAAATTATATAAACTAATTCCACTGATCTTGCAGTTAGTATTTCTATTAAACTATACTTGCTTATGGTAAGCATTCTCCTTATCAGAAGACTATGTTAATACATTATTCAATTTATGAAAGTTCACAAAGTTGTTTAAAAATGGAAATTTTGCCTTTGCTACATTGGAGAAATTTCAGGCTGCAGTTACACAACCACTTTCATGTTGAAGCAAAATAGTTCCAGGTGACCATTGTTGTAAAAATAACAACATAACTCTGGCCTCGGTCTTGATCTGACTCCCAAGTACATTAAAGCTAAATATTAGGGGATCATCTCCAGAAGGTAGTCTCATGCCTTTTTGCACCAGGTACAGTATAACTCCAGTCAAGTGAAAAACTGGACCTGCTGGGGACTTTATATTTACTTTTAAATGCTTTAAATGTTATTACTTCCATAAGCCCTAACATTAAAAATTAGTAATCTGGGGAGGTAGTGGGCTAAAAATTGGATTGTGTCATTATTCCGATGCGGGGGTCACAATTCATGACCTGCTCACGCCAGTTCCGATAGAAATGGGCAGCAAACAAATTTGGTACTCACTTACCTGTTTGAAGTGTAGGGCCATGTGACTCCCACTCTTCCAGCTGCCTCTGTGCTTAGCAGGGAGTCAAGCAGCATTATGCTGGTAGCATGTAATGCAGCCAGCCTTCTGTTCTTAAGAGCAATCTGTCCATCACTGAATGACAGGACGCTGTTGCGGAATACTACTACTGCAATTCTAAACAAGAAAAATGGAACACCAGGGCAGAGAGGGTGCACTGGGGTCACAGATGACCTGAGGAACTGGCAACAGTGTCACAAGAAGTCTAATGATCTAATGTCAGTGCTCAAGTCAGTGAATGTATCTTCACATGACATCTCCTACCCACTGCCCCAGCAGTCCCTCTCACTGCTCAGTGCACCACAACCCCATCACTAGGCCAGCAACAGTCCCTGGGACTCAGGACTCAGACATAACATCCAGATACTCTATCTCACCCTTGCACACATACCAATGCTGCACACCCATCTCTTCCTACCTCCTGCTATTGAGCTATGAGCAAATCACCCAAACACAGTGCAACACATTCACCAACATTCTTCTCACTCTCTTCCAGGACAAGGGGGCACACAATAGAAGGGAGGAGGGCAGAACTAGCAGGGGACAAGGACACCTACATTTCCTGAGCCCTCTGAAGGAGATGGTTCTCTGCGTCATGGGGCAGGCTGCGACAGAGTCTGTGGCATTCAGCATCACTGAGAACATTCAGGATGGCAGCATGTTCCTGTTTTTTGTTGCTTCTCAACCACTTAATCTTGTTATCTGGCATGATGAGCAAGCTGCAAATGGTGTCACCACATATCTCTTGCTTTCGACTCTGCCGCCCCACCTTCCCTCACCCCAACCTTACCCTTCTGATTTCCTGTTTTCAGAAGAACTGCCCACTGTCTAGCCACAGCAGCCGCAGGAGGAGGAGAGAGAGAGAAACACCATAATACTAATGCAGGAGCACAATCACTTAATCGGACACTCTCAACCACCAGCTCAGAAACTGGCACCGCATGTACCTTAAAGGCTTGTATAGAGTTGGTGAGTCACCGGGCATGAGTAGGCTGCACTAGGTCAAGAGTAAAGGATGGTTTGTGTACCAGCTCACTGGAGAGTGACTTTGTGTTCTGCTACAGGGGACTTGGATGAGGACCTGGATGGGGCAGCTTACAGGAAAACACTGATGGGCATGCACACCGAGATGTTGGATGCATCAGCTGGCCTGCCAGACAGCCTCCTGTCACTGTCAAGGAGCATGGAGGAGTCTGGCTCCAACTTGGCAGAGGGCATTGCACAGACCTTTCCCTCTCTGCAGCCTCTGCTCCACCTCCCTGTTATGTTGCAGCCACCATACCTGTTGCAGCCTTTGTATGGACAGGTCAACTCCTCCTCTGCCTTTCCTGTGAGGATGCTGCAACACTCCTTGCCAGATCCAGGAACTCACAACAACACCCTCAAAAACATTTCACAGTACTTCCAGACAGTTTGCAAGATCAGAAGTTCTTCAAAATCACCTTACCTCAAGTTGGGTGCCTGGTCCTTTCAGTAATGCCAGTGAAGGGCTCATCTTGCAGTTGAATGCTTGATCTTTTGTGAGTGACATGCATATTCATTGAATGGACCTGTGTGGTCCAGATTTGGTAAATGGGCATTACATCAGCTGGTAGGATTGTATGACATCATGATAGGACATATTTATTTGCTTCCGGCGCTCACAGGGGTCACCCGCACGAGCGCCCTTCTCAAGGTGATGCACCACGCAAGCCACACCGGAAGCAGGTGGCGGCACAGCGCACACCCTAGGAGAGTGATCAGCCTCAGTCATGACACATTTTCATTTCGTGCCCAGTATGTTTATGCAGACTTTTGTCAGTAACTTAGTGCAACAATAAAATGTTAAATTGGCAGTATAACTCCAGTGTGCCACCTGTGTATTGCACTTCATAGATACCAATCTGAGACCAGTATCTGCAGTATAATTGCAGACTAAGAAAACAATATACCATGACCAAATCTATGCATATATCCTTCTGTATTTTGTATTTCTATATCAGTTAAAATCATAATCATTCACTTTGTTCTATCTACAGGACATAAACAGGAAAGTGCAACAGGCACCAGATCTTACTGTAGTTTTCCTTTCAGACATTAGTGACAACAGTTTACCTTTCAAGTTGTTAAACACAATTGTGTACATTTCACATTAAGAACATAAAAAATGAGTTGTTTTCCTTGCCCACCCGTCCTGGACATTAGAAAAGTGTTCCATTCACATTCATGGTTCTCTGCTCACTGTTTTCCAAATGTAGAATAATAATTTTTCATTGAATAATTCTAAGCTTTGGTAAAACATTTAAAGAAACCAACAAATAGTGAAATGCATTTTATTTTCAACCATAATTTACTGACTTTTCTCGAATAGATAAAAAATGTAGGTAATTTCCTGCAGATATCCCAAAGCACTACAGTCAGTTAACTTTCTGCCCCATGTATAATCTGTCATTTGTGGCTAAATGCAGCAGCTGATTTACACATGCCACGCTACTGCAAACATTAATGAGAAGAATGACCAATTATTCTGCTTTAGTGGTGGTGGTTGATTGATAAATGTTGGCTGGGACACAGAGAACTCCCTGTTTTTCTTCAAAAAAGTGCTATAGGATCTTTATATTCACCTGAACTTCTTCCTACCTCCTCCTGTACCATGACCCCCCACAGAACAGAAAGCCACTGTCTCCAGGACTGATGAAGGGTCACTGATCTGAAACGTTAATTGTGCTTCTCTATCCACAGATGCTGCCAGACCTGCTTAGTATTTCCAGCATTTCTTGTTTTTATGTCTCCAGGACAGTCACTGACCTCATCTCCTCTGGAGATCTTCCCTCTAAAGCATCCCACCACACAGTCCCACAACCCTGGACAGCCCGCTTCTACCTCCTTCCCAAAATCCACAAACAAGACTGTACTGGTAGATCCATCATTTCAGCCTGTTCCTGCCCCAGCGAACTTATTTATTCCTTCATGACTCTATTTTTTCTCACCTGGTCCAGTCTCTTCCCACCTACATCCATGAATCTTCTGATGCCTACGTCATTTTGACAATTCCCAGTTTCCTGGCCTCACCACCCCCTCTTCACTATGGACGTCCGATCTTTCTATACCTCTACCCCCATCAGGATAGTCTGAGGGCTCTCCGCTTCTTCCTTGAACAGAGGCCCAACCAATCCCCATCCACCAGCACCCTCCTCCGCCTGGCTGAACTTGTTCTCAGAGTGAACAACTTCTCCTTCAACTCCACTCACCCTGCAAACAAAAGGTGTTGCTATGGGTACCTGCATGGGAAATAATTATGCCTGTCTTTTTGTGGAGTATATTGAACATTCCTTGTTCCAGTTCTACTCAGGCCCCCTCCCCCAACTCTTTTTCTGGTACTTTGATGACTATATTGGTGCCATTTCCTGCTCTTGCCCCGAACTGGAAAATTTCATCAACTTTGCATCCAATTTCCACCCTTCTCTCACCTTCACATGGTCCATCTCCGATACTTCCCTCCCCTTCCTCGACTTCTCTATTTCCATCTCTGGGGATATTCATTATAAGCCCACCAACTCCAACCGCTTGACTACACTTCCTCAGACCCTGCCTCCTGTAAGGACACCATTCCATTCTCCTAGTTGCTCCATCTCCGACTCATCTGTTCTGATGATGCAACCTTCCACAACGGTGCTTCTCATATGTTTTCTTTTTCCTCAGCTGAGGAATTCCCCCCCCCCCACACTGTGGTTGACCAGGTCAGACCCATTTCCTGCACTTCTGCCCTCACCGCATCCCCTCCCTCCCAGCACCGTGACAGGGTTCTGCTTCTCCCCACATTGCATCCCACTAGCCTTTACAACCAAAGGATCATCCTCCACCATTTCCACCACCTCCAGCGTGATGCTACCACCAAACAACGTCCCCTATCAGCATTCTGTTGGGGCCGTTCTCTCTGCGACACCCTGGTCCACTCCTCCATCATCCCCTTCCCACGGCACCTTCCCATGCAATCACAGGAGGTGTAACACCTGCCCTTTTATCTCCTCTTTTCTTACCATCTAAGGCCCCAAACACTCCTTTCAGGTGAAGCAGCGATTTACTTGTACTTCTTTCAATTTAGTATACTGTATTCGCTGCTCACCATATAGTCGTCTCTACATTGGGGAGACCAAATACAGATTAGGTGACCACTTTGCTGAATACCTCCGATCAGCCAGCATGACCACGTGCTTCTGGTTGCTTGCCATTTTAATTCACTACCCCGCTGTCACGCCCATAATTCTTTCCTTGCCCTGCTGCAGTGTTCCAGTGAAGCTCAGCACAAGCTCCAGGAACAGCACCTCAGCTTCCGATTAGGCACTCTACAGCCTTCAGGACTCAACATTGAGTTCAACAATTTCAGAGAATGATTGCCTTCTTTTGATTATTTTACATTTTATTTTTTAACCATGTGCCTATCTCAAACTTGGTTTTTCATGTTTTTGCTTTCCGACAGAGCTGTTCATTATTCTGCCATTAACACTCTCTCTGGACTAATGCTTTGTCTTTTATTACATCCCTGTCATTTAATCTCTCCTGCTCTCCACCCTATCACATACCTTCCCTTTTGTTCTTCTCCCCCCCACTCCTTTCACTTGCTCAAAGCCTAATCTTTCTAATCTTTGCCAGTGCTGATGAAAGATCACAGGCCTGAAACGTTAACTCTGTTTCTCTCTCTACAGATGCTGCCAGCCCAGCTGAGTATTTCCAGCACTTTGTTTTTATTTGCATCTTACTGGTTGATGTTGCTCAACCTAATTTAAACAATACACATATTAACAGCAATCAGAAATCTTAATATTTTACCCTTAATTCTAAAATTGAAGCCTCATATTGAGTCAAGTTTCCCAAGACCTTCAGTACCTAAATCAAATGATAATTTTTTCATGAGCGTAGACAATCAGGGGGTAGTTTTTACTTTGTGTAATACTGTGAAATGGGTGATGCAGAATCAGCAGCCTGAGTTGCATGTCTTCTAATTTTTTATTTCCATTGATATCATTTGACTGTGCCAAAATGACCAACTTGTGTTGTAAAGCTAATTTATCATCGGGGACATGATAATGCAAAATGGCAAATTGGTCCATCAGCCTCATTGGGATAGTACCAGTGAATTACAGGCATGGTTATAAGGGCAGCAAGATCAGTTGGTCAAGAGGCTAGCACAGCATCTCAGATGAGTCTGGGATAGGGTTAATGGTAATCAAGAGAGCAGCAATTGGGTGACTGGCAATGGGCCATGGTTTTATCGTGGAGCTCTGAGGAGCACACTTTCTTCTCTAGTCTCCACAGTAAGGTAAGTAAAACACTTTAAACTTACCTTTTCACCTGATTTTCAATTTTCTAGGCCTATATCTTCATTTCACACTGGGTAATAAATTTACAACTAAGCTACTTAAACATTATTTCAGATAAAAAGTAACCGTGAAAACAATTTTTCAGAAAACTACCTTCTCTTCTGAGAGTTAACCACAACCCTATAGATGAAATAGGCAGAATAGAACAGGCACACAAATTTAGAAACTTTCCATAAATTTGTTTCCCTTTGCTTTATATGGCTGTGATTAGTGTTACTCCATTGTTTATTAATTGTCCACAATGTGCTATATACCATCATCATCCTGTATTTGCTTATCACAACATTTTTGGTCGCATAGAGTCAGAGTGGTTTGGCTGAAAAGATTTTCTTTCTTGGCATTTTTGCCTGCATCTGTTACCTGTAAAGAGGTGAAAGTTGATTTAGTTATTCTTCTTAAACATTTCTACAAGTCATACAATAAACATGGCAAAACAATACCAAAGAAAGTTTTGGGCAGTTATTTTCCCCTATTAGCTATTACCTGAACTGCAACAGTCCTCCTGTAGTCAGAGCAGCGAAACTTAGCCCAAACATTGAAAATGCTGTTCCTTCATTGAATCATTTAAAAGAGAACAGGATATTTTCCACAGCCATTTCTCCCACCCTTCCCATGCTCCTCTAGATACACCTGAAGTATGAATATCATTCAAGACATGGGTAGATATTTGATCTTACATCCACTTTATGCCTGTAAAATGGAACAATGAGGCCAAAGGTCATGGACCTATGTCCTGCATCCCAATGGCATGGAAAATATTCAATCCGAAATTGGGTTGGGCTATTTTTTCAGGAATCCTTCTAGCCACCTAAAGCAGGTGTTAGGCCCCTTACATGTAGTTGAGGTGCAATGAGCTGGGCAGGCATTGGGCAGTGACCACTGTAGTCTATGCAGTGATTGCCAAAGAAAGTTAACATACAAAAACAGTGATTCTTACATATAGTTAAACATGAATAAAAATCATTTGTACTCTCTGCTCATCTGTGGGAGGCTGAGGAATCGTTTATCCTTGATGTGAAATGGGAACATGCCTAAGCCAATAATCACGATGGCAAGCCATACAGCAATCCACTACAATCATAGGTAGACCATGAAACTCTTAGAGGTAGCAGTAGGAGAGTGGGATGGGCTGGACTGAAAAAGAAAATGACCAGCAAGAAGCTTTTTATTATTACTATTATTCACTCAATAACAAAGGAGTGATCCATTGTGAAGGGTGGTTATGTACTTCTTGGCAAAGGTCTTTAGGAAATTAGAAAAATTCCAATTACAGAGAACATGTACAATATGGAGAGGCAAAAGGGAGAAAGTAAATTCAACTGGAAGAAAAATCTTAATAGTGTGGCCATCTCTTAAGGTAAATTTGTATTCTAATTTATATCAGCACTGGCATTGTGTGAATTTTAATACAGATTCTGATGTTAAAATAGCCAATAATGGAACTGTGCATGCATTGGCTTTATTTGCAAAATTGATCCATCTTTCAAGAGATTTTGATGACTTTTCAGCACTGCTCCTGTAAGATATTTTGCTTGTCCATTATCTATTTTAGGGGAAATTCTGCACTGAAAGCATTTAACTTACAATAATATTGTGTGATATGTCTAGCTCTTATTCTAACTCATTTAAGCAATTTCCACATTATTCTATATTGAAAGTTGATTATGCAGTGGGTAGGGGACATTTGGATATTATTCATTTTCCAATCTATATTTACTGCATGGAATTATCCATATACAAGTTTTACTATAGTGCATATATGTAAATTTAGTTTGTTCTGTTTTCTGGATAATGTATTGCCCATTTGGCATACTATTGCCACATTGCATACAATATGTCCCGAGGATATTGTGTAGAACACCACTGATCCTGGGTGTCGAGACCGATTTTCTTTCTTAGGAATGGAGGGTGACAGAAGAAATTTTCTGATAGTTTCCCACTTTACATGGCCTGTTTCAGTGAACTTGTAGAGACAGGGTCTGTAAGGGTCACTGCTCAGAATCATGGAATCATACAGCACAGAAAGAGGCCATTCGACCATCTTGCCTGTGCTGGCACTTTGAATGAACTGTTCAATTAGTCCTGCTCTCCTGTACTCTCCCCACATCCCTGCAAATTTCTCTTTTTCCAAGTATATATCAGGTTCTGTTTTGACAGTTACTATTGAATCTGCTTCCACCACCACTTCAGATAGTGCATTCCAGATTATTAATCGCTGTGTTAAAAAATTTCTCCCTGAATTTTTTGCTGATTATCTTACATCTGTGTCCTCTGGTTACCAGCCATCCCGCCAATGAAAAACATTTCTCCATAATAATTTTAATGCCTCTATTAAATTCCCCCTCAACTTTTTCTGTTGTAAGGAGAACAATACCAGCTTCCATATAATTGTCTCTTCACATAACTGAAGTCTCTCATCCCTGGTATCATTCTAGTAAATCTCCCCTGCAATCTTTCCAAGGTCTTGACATTCTTTTTAAAGTGTGGTGTTCAAAATTGGATACAATACTCTAGCTGAGTCCTAATCAGTGATTTATAAAGGTTTACTATAACTTTTTTGTTTTTGTACTTCATGCCTCCATTTATAAAGCCAACAAGTATCCTTTCCGAATAAAATAAAAGCAATATACTGCAGATGCTGGAAATTTGAAATAAAAACAGAAAGTGCTGGAAATACTCAGCAGATCTGGCAGCATCTGTGGAGACAGAAGCAGAGTTAACGTTTCAGGTCAGTGACTGATGAAAGGTCACACACGAATTCCTTCGGGAATCAACACCGGAATTGGAGAATGGTTCCAGCTCAGAAGGCGGCCATTCGGCCCGTCATGTCCATGCCAACTCTCTGCAAGAGCAAATCAGCTAGTCCCACTCCCCAGCCCTTTCCCCATAGCCCTGCAATTGTTTCTCTTCAGCTGCTTATCCAATTCCCTTTTGAAAGCACAATTGAATCTACCTCCACCACACCCTGAGGCAGTGCATTCCAGATCCAAATCTCTAATTGTGTAAAAAGGTTTTTCCTCATGTTGTTGTTGGTTCTTTTGTCAGTCATTCACTTTGTGTTGGTGTCCTCTGGTTCTCGACCTTTCTGCCAATGGGAACAGTTTCTTCCTGTCTAAACCCCTCATGATTTTAGACACTTCTATCAAAATTCCTCACAGCTTCTCCAATTTATCCATGTAACTGAAGTCCCTATTCCCTGGAACCATGCTTATAAAACTTTGCTGCACCCTCTCTAAAGCCTTCACATCCTTCCTAAAGTGTGGTCTGCATAATTGGGCAAATACTCCAGTTAAGGCAAAACCAACATTTTATAAAGGTTCATCATAACTTCCTTGCTTTTGTCCCCAATGCCTCTACCTATAAAACCCATATCCCATATGCCTTTACTTGCTTAGCCTACCCTGCCACCTTTGTGCACATATATCCCCAGGTGTTTCTGTTCCTCCACCCCCTTTAGAATTGCAACCTTTATTTTATATTGCCTTTCCTCATTCTTGCTACCAAAATGTATCACTTCACACTTCTCTGCATTAATTATCATCTATCATATGTCCACTAATACAACCAGCCTCTCTATGTCCTCTTGATGTTTATCACTATCCTCCTCACAGTTCACGATGCTTCCAAGTTTTGTGACATCTGCAAATTTTGAAATTGTGCCCTGTGCACCCAAATCTAGGCCATTAATATATATCAAGAAAAGCCACAGTCCTAATACTGATCCCTGGGGAATCCCACTGTATACTTTCCGCCACTTTGAGAAACAACTGTTCATCACGACTGTTTCCTGCCACTCACCCAACTCCATATCCATGCTGCCGCTGTCCCTTTTATTCCACGAGCTTCAACTTTGTTGGAAAGCCTATTATGCGGCACTTTATGAAAGGCTTTTTGGAAGTCCATTTACAGATCAACCGTAACATCCTCATCAGTCCTCTCCGTTACCTCAGCAAAATATTCAATCAAGTTAGTTCAACATGATTTTCCCAACAAGTCTATGCTGGCTTTCCTTAATTAATCCACATTTGTCCAAATGACTGATGATTTTTTCCCTGATTATTGTTTCCAAAAGCTTTTGCATCACCAAGGTTAAAATGGACTGTAGTTGCTGGGCTTACCCTTACACCCTTTTTGAACAAGGGTGTTACATTTGCAATTCTCTAATTCTCTGGCACTACCCCTGTCTCTAAGGAGGATTAGAAGATTATGTCCAGTGCCTCCACAGTTTTCTCCCTTACTTCCCTCAGTATCCTCAGATGCATCCCATCTGGTCCTGGCGACTTATCCACTTTTAAGTACAGCCAACCTTTCTAATACCTCCGCGTGATGTCAAGAAACGACTGAAGGCACTGGATAATGCAAAGGCTATGGGCCCTGACAACATTCCGGCAATAGGACTGAAGACTTGCACTTCAGAACTTGCCGCGCCCCTAGCCAAGCTATTCCAGTACAGCTACAACACTGGCATCTACACGGCAATGTGGAAAAATGCCCAAACATGTCCTGTACACAGAATGCAGGACAAATCCAACCTGGCCAATTACCGCCCCATCAGTCTACTCTCAAACATCAGTAAAGTGATGGAAGGTGTCGTCAACAGTGCTATCAAGCAGCACTTGCTTAGAAATAACCTGCTCAGTGATGCTCAGTTTGGGTTCTGCCAGGGCCAGTCAGCTCCTGACCTCATTGCAGCCTTGGTTCAAACATGGTCAAAAGAGCTGAACACAATAGATAAGGTGAGAGTGACTGCCCTTGACATCAAGGCAGCATTTGACCGAGTAGGGCATCAAGGAGCCCAGCAAAACTGGAGTCAATGGGAATCAAGGGGAAAACTCTCCACTGGTTGGAGTTGTAGCTAGCGCCAAGGAAGATGTTGTGGTTGTTGGAGGTCAATCATCTCCTCTCCTGGACATCATGCAGGAGTTCCTCAGGGTAGTGTCCTAGGCCCAACAATCTTCAGCTGCTTCATCAATGACCTTCCTTCAATCATAAGGTCAGAAGTGGGGATGTTTGCTGATGATTGCACAATGTTCAGCACCATTCGTGACTCTAACCTGGGTTTAACTCCCCTAAACCTAGAACCCCATCCCCAATCTCAAATCAGGGAATGTCTCAAAAACACAAGCACAAGCTGTACAGAACTCAGTTCATCACACTGTCCCCTAAATGTTCCCCTATGAACACTTTGATCCATTTGACCCTCATTCCCTGGAACCAAATTCAGCAGTGCCTCCTTCCTCATTGGGCCAAAAACATACTGATACACTTCAAAAACTTTTCCCCATCCCCGCACACTTTACATTATTACTATCCCAGTTTATATTAGGATAATCAAAGCCCCCCCCCCCCCCCATTATCACTACTCTACTTTTTGCACCTCTGTAATTTCCTGCAAATTTGCTCCTTGATATCTTTCCCACTAGTTGGTGGCCTATGGAATATATCCAATAGTGTAATGTTACCTCTGTTGCTTCTTAACTTTAACCAAATAGATTATATTCTTGACTGCTCTAGGACATCCTCTTGCTCTAGCACTAATATTCTGCTTAACCAACACTGCCACCCCTCCTCCTTTCTTTCCTGAACATTTTGCATCCAGGAATATTTTGTACCCAGCCCTGCTGTTTTTGAACCAGGTCTCTAGATTCTGACAATTCAGAAGATCTCACTGAAGCAATAACTTTCCAGCCAGGAAAAGAAGTATTCAAGGCCAGTATAGATGAGATATTTACCTAGGCCTGAGCTATCAATTTCACTAAAAGACCTGTACATGTATATACAACGTAGTGGCCAAATATACCATCCTCAACATTATCTTCTGCCCTCATCTGAGAGTGGGGCAAAGACAGAGGCAAACAATGTTGCATAGGTCTTGGTGATATGTGGTTTGAAGCTCAGCTCAGGGTTCAATTAGACATTGGACCAGAATTTACTGTAAACATAGGAAATAGAAGCAGAGGTAGGCCATTCAGCCTTTGGGCCTGCCCCACCATTCAACTAGATCATGGCTGATCTTCTACCCCAACGCCATTTTCCCACACTATCCCCCATTTCTCTTGATATCTTTAATATTTAGAAATCTATCGATCTCTGTCTTGAATATACTCAATGATTGAGCCTCCACAGCCCTCTGGGGGTAGAGAATTCCAAAGATTCACCACCGTCTGAGTGAAAAAATTCCTCCTTATCTCAGTCCAAATGGCCTACCTCTTATTTTGAGACTGTGTCCCCTGGTTCTAGAACCCCCAGCCAGAGAAAACATCCTTCCACCATCTACCCTGTCGATCACTGTAAGAATTTTGTCTGCTTCAATGAGTGCACCTTTCATTCTTCTAAACTCTAGAGAAGATAGGCTTGGTCTCCTCAATCTCTCTTCATAGAACAATCCCGCCATCCCAGGGATCAGTCTGGTGAACCTTCATTGTACTCCCTCTATGGCAAGTACATCCTTACTTATGTAATGAGACCAAAACTGTACACAATACTCCAGGTGCGGTTTCACCAAGGCTCCATACAATTGCAGTAAGACTTCTTTACTCCTGTATTCAAATCCTCCTGCATTAATGACCAACATACCATCTGCCTTCCTAATTGCTTGCTGCACCTGTACATTAGCTTTCAGTGACTTATGAACAAGGATGCCCAGGTTCCTTTGGACATCAACACTTCCCAATCTCTCACCATTTAAGAAATACTCTGCATTTCTGTTTTTCCTACCAAAGTGGATAACTTCACATTTTTCCACATTATATTCCATCTGCCAGGTTCTTGCCCACTCACTTAGCTTGTCTAAATCCCCCTGAAGCCTCTTTGCATCCTCCTCCCAACTCACTTTCCAGCCTAGTTTTGTGTCATCAGCAAACTTGGAAATATTAGATTTGGTCCCCACAAGGGGGTGCAACCCGCCCCTTTTGAATAGGTGCCTCCTACCCCAGAACTGAACCAAATGCACCAAAAATATGAAACCCTCCCTCCTGCACCATGCCTCAAACCATGCATTGATCCTCCCTATCTTCCTATTTCTACTCCTGCTAGCGCATGGCACTGGGAGTAATCCAGAGATTACCACCTTCGTGGTCCTACTTTTTAACTTCCTCCCTAGCTCCTGAAAATCTGACTGTAGAACCTCAATACTTGCCCTCTCTATGTCGTTGGCACCAATGTCTACCACAACTTCTGGCTCACTCCCTTCCCGATGCAGAATATTCTGCACCTACTCCGTGATGTCCTTTCCTTTGGCACCAGGGAGGCAACAAATCATGCGGGACTCACGATGACGGTTACAGAAATGCTTGTCTGTCCCTCTGACTATGGAATCTCCTTTAATGACTGAATTTCTTTTCTTTGCTGTTCCCTCCTGTGCATTCCCTTGCCCATTGGTGCTATGGTCTGAACTGCACTTTTTGCAGCGGCGACAGGGAGAGCGAGGTGGCAGCTGGGTAAGTGAGTTTACAACTTATATAAACTTACCTTTTTGTTTCGGCAGTTTCTTTTTGCAGCGGTGACAGGGAGAGCGAGGTGGCAGCTGGGTAAGTGAGTTTACAACATATATAAACTTACCTTTTTGTTTCGGCAGTTTCTTTTTGCAGCGGCGACAGGGAGAGCGAGGTGGCAGCTGGGTAGTGAGTTTACAACTTATATAAACTTACCTTCTTGTTTCGGCAGTTTCTTTTTGCAGCGGCTACAGGGAGAGCGAGGTGGCAGCTGGGTAAGTAAGTCCTATATATTTGGGCAGCGGCTGAACCCGAGACACTACACCTGTAGTGTCTCCCACCCGCCCTCCTCCTCTAACCAAAAAAAAAGGACTCGGTGGTGTGCAGATAAGGTAAGGCTTTTTCTATTTTTTTTTTTTTCATGTGATTGGTAAAAACTTTTCGTTCCTTTATCATTTGTCTAAATTAAGACTAAGTTAAGCTTAAGATTAAAAATGGCAGGAGATCTCAGACCCGTGTTATGCTCCTCTTGCTCAATGTGGGAGCTCAGGGACACGGCTGATGTCCCTGACTCCTTCACGTGCTGGAAGTGTGTCCAGCTGCAGCTCTTGTTAGACCGCATGACGGCTCTGGAGCTGCGGATGGACTCACTTTGGAGCATCCGCAATGCTGAGGAGGTTGTGGATAGCACGTTTAGCGAATTGGTCACACCGCAGATTAGGATTGCTGAGGGAGAAAGGGAATGGGTGGCCAAAAGGCAGAGAAAGAGCAGGAAGGCAGCGCAGGTGTCCCCTGCGGTCATCTCCCTCCAAAACAGGTATACCGTTTTGGATACTGTTGAGGGAGATGGCTCACCAGGGGAAGGCAGCAGTTGCCAAGTTCATGGCACCGTGGCTGGCTCTGCTGTACAGAAGGGCGGGAAAAAGAGTGGGAGGGCTATAGTCATCGGGGATTCGATTGTAAGGGGTGTAGATAGGCGGTTCTGTGGTTGAAAACGAGACTCCCGAATGGTATGTTGCCTCCCAGGTGCACGGGTCAGGGATGTCTCAGATCGGCTGCAGAACATTCTGAAAGGGGAGGGTGAACAGCCAGTTGTCGTTGTGCACACAGGCACCAATGATATAGGTAAAAAACGGGATGAGGTCCTACAAGCAGAATTTAGGGAGTTAGGAGCCAAGTTAAAAAGTAGGACCTCAGAGGTAGTAATCTCAGGATTGCTACCAGTGCCACGTGATAGTCAGAGTAGAAATGAAAGAATAGTCAGGATGAATGCGTGGCTTGAGAGATGGTGCAGGAGGGAGGGGTTCAGATTTTTGGGACATTGGGACCGGTTCTGGGGGAGGTGGGACTATTACAAATTGGACAGTCTACACCTGGGCCGGACTGGAACCAATGTCCTTGGGGGTGCTCTTGCTAACACTGTTGGGGAGGGTTTAAACTAATGTGGTAGGGGGATGGGAACCAAATGAGGAGGTCAGTGGACAGTAAGGAGGTAGTAACTAAAGCCCGTAAGGAACTAGATAATGAAGTCAGCGTGACTAAGGGAAAGAGTAGGCAAGCAGCAGATGATGAACGCAAAGGGACTGGTGGTCTGAGGTGCATTTGTTTTAATGCAAGAAGTGTAGTAGGTAAGGCAGATGAACTTAGGGCTTGGATTAGTACCTGGGAGTATGATGTTATTGCTATTACTGAGACTTGGTTGAGGGAAGGGCATGATTGGCAACTAAATATCCCAGGATATCGATGCTTCAGGCGGGATAGAGAGGGAGGTAAAAGGGGGGACGAGTTGCATTACTGGTCAAAGAGGATATCACAGCTGTGCTGAAGGAGGGCACTATAGAGGACTCGAGCAGTGAGGCAATATGGGCAGAACTCAGAAATAGGAAGGGTGCAGTAACAATGTTGGGGCTGTACTCCAGGCCTCCCAACAGCGAGCGTGAGATAGAGGTACAAATATGTAAACAGATTATGGAAAGATGTAGGAGCAACAGGGTGGTGGTGATAGGAGATTTTAATTTTCCCAACATTGACTGGGATTCACTTAGTGTTAGAGGTCTAGATGGAGCAGAATTTGTAAGGAGCATCCAGGAGGGTTTTCTAGAGCAGTATGTAAATAGTCCAACTCGGGAAGGGGCCATACTGGACCTGGTGTTGGGGAATGAGCCCGGCCAGGTGGTTGAAGTTTCAGTAGGGGACTACTTTGGGAATAGTGATCACAGTTCCGTAAGTTTTAGAATACTCATGGACAAAGACGAGAGTGGTCCTAAAGGAAGAGTGCTAAATTGGGGGAAGGCCAACTATACCAAAATTCGGCAGGAGCTGGGGAATGTAGATTGGGAACAGCTGTTTGAAGGTAAATCCACATTTGATATGTGGGAGGCTTTTAAAGAGAGGTTGATTAGCGTGCAGGAGAGACATGTTCCTGTGAAAATGAGGGATAGAAATGGCAAGATTAGGGAACCATGGATGACAGGTGAAATTGTGAGACTAGCTAAGAGGAAAAAGGAAGCATACATAAGGTCTAGGAGGCTGAAGAAAGATGAAGCTTTGAAAGAATATCGGGAATGTAGGACCAATCTGAAACGAGGAATTAAGAGGGCTAAAAGGGGTCATGAAATATCGTTAGCAAACAGGGTTAAGGAAAATCCCAAAGCCTTTTATTCATATATAAGGAGCAAGAGGGTAACTAGAGAAAGGATTGGCCCACTCAAGGACAAAGGAGGAAAGTTATGCGTGGAGTCAGAGAAAATGGGTGAGATTCTAAACGAGTACTTTGCATCGGTATTCACCGAGGAGAGGGACATGACGGATGTTCAGGTTAGGGACAGATGTTTGATTACTCTAGGTCAAGTCGGCATAAGGAGGGAGGAAGTGTTGGGTATTCTAAAAGGCATTAAGGTGGACAAGTCCCCAGGTCCGGATGGGATCTATCCCAGGTTACTGGGGGAAGCGAGAGAGGTAATAGCTGGGGCCTTAACAGATATCTTTGCAGCATCCTTAAACACGGGTGAGGTCCCGGAGGACTGGAGAATTGCTAATGTTGTCCCCTTGTTTAAGAAGGGTAGCAGGGATAATCCAGGTAATTATAGACCGGTGAGCCTGACGTCAGTGGTAGGGAAGCTGCTGGAGAAGATACTGAGGAATAGGATTTATTCCCATTTGGAAGAAAATGGGCTTATCAGTGATAGGCAACATGGTTTTGTGCAGGGAAGGTCATGTCTTACCAACTTAATAGAATTCTTTGAGGAAGTGACGAAGTTGATTGATGAGGGAAGGGCTGTAGATGTCATATACATGGACTTCAGTAAGGCGTTTGATAAGGTTCCCCATGGTAGGCTGATGGAGAAAGTGAAGTCGCATGGGGTCCAGGGTGTACTAGCTAGATGGATAAAGAACTGGCTGGGCAACAGGAGACAGAGAGTAGTAGTGGAAGGGAGTTTCTCAAAATGGAGACGTGTGACCAGTGGTGTTCCACAGGGATCCGTGCTGGGACCACTGTTGTTTGTGATATACATAAATGATTTGGAGGAAAGTATAGGTGGTCTGATTAGCAAGTTTCCAGATGACACTAAGATTGGTGGAGTAGCAGATAGTGAAGGGGACTGTCAGAGAATACAGCAGAATATAGATAGATTGGAGAGTTGGGCAGAGAAATGGCAGATGGAATTCAATCAGGGCAAATGCGAGGTGATGCATTTTGGAAGATCCAATTCAAGCGTGAACTATACAGTAAATGGAAAAGTCCTGGGGAAAATTGATGTACAGAGAGATTTGGGTGTTCAGGTCCATTGTTCCCTGAAGGTGGCAACGCAGGTCAATAGAGTGGTCAAGAAGGCATACGGCATGCTTTCCTTCATCGGACGGGGTACTGAGTACAAGGGTTGGCAGGTCATGTTACAGTTGCATAAGACTTTGGTTCGGCCACATTTGGAATACTGCGTGCAGTTCTGGTCGCCACATTACCAAAAGGATGTAGATGCTTTGGAGAGGGTGCAGAGGAGGTTCACCAGGATGTTGCCTGGTATGGAGGGCGCTAGCTATGAAGAGAGGTTGAGTAGATTAGGATTATTTTCATTAGAAAGACAGAGGTTGAGGGGGGACCTGATTGAGGTGTACAAAATCATGAGAGGTATAGACAGGGTGGATAGCAAGAAGCTTTTTCCCCAGAGTGGGGGATTCAATTACTAGGGGTCACGAGTTCAAAGTGAGAGGGGAAAAGTTTAGGGGGGGATATGCGTGGAAAGTTCTTTACGCAGAGGGTGGTGGGTGCCTGGAACGCGTTGCCAGCGGAGGTGGTAGACGCGGGCACGATAGCGTCTTTTAAGATGTATCTGGACAGATACATGAATGGGCAGGAAGCAAAGAGATACAGACCCTTAGAAAATAGGCGACATGTTTAGATAGAGGATCTGGATCGGCGCAGGCTTGGAGGGCCGAAGGGCCTGTTCCTGTGCTGTAATTTTCTTTGTTCTTTGTTCACTCCTTCAAGGTGTCGTCACTCCTAGCAGTCTCCAAAGCTGTGTATTGGTTTGAGAGTAGCACAGACCCTGAAGACTTCTGTACCTCCTGCCTCTTTCTACTCTTCCGGATGGCCACCCATCCACTATCCTGAACTCTCACTGCCTGTGGGGTGACTACCTCGTGGAACGTACGATCCAGGAAAGTCTCATCCTCCCTGATGCTCCACAGTGACTCCAGCTATCCCTCAAGCTTGGAAATCCTGAGCTCGAGTTGCAGCAGCTGGAAACACTTCCCCCATGACATATGAAGTGTTCTGAAGTTCAACTTGGTGTAGCAGTTGCAAGCAACTGGTTACCGCTACCCATCCATGTTGTAGCTGTAATTCCCAAAGGGCCATAGGCATCTCTCTCCATTAGAGAGTGACCGTGGTAATGTGTAGCTTGAGGGGCACCACTCCTTAAGCATGGGTCAAGGCGAGGAGGCAGGCCTCCATGAACTACCACAGTCGGTACTTGGATTGAACCACACTGTTGTTGCCTTTCTGCATCACACTTCAGCCGTCTAGCCGACTGAGCTAACCAACCCCCATTGTGAATAAGTAAACTGCTGATAATTGGCCATAGATTTTGATTAAAAGCTTAAACACCAGAAGTAATATGCACCATTTAAGCAACATGCAAGTTCCATATACAGTCAAATCATGACTATTTTACTGACACCTCCTGCAATTTCAATTCAAATTAAGCTAAAAAAAAATGGCCAGATAAACTGCTATTCCATTCCAATATAAATGGCAATGCATAAATTACTTTTAATATATATTTGATCCGGAAATACAGATTTTGCATGATTTACTCAATTACCCACAGCCCATCCCTGCTTTAAGTACAATGCACATTTTGTTTTGCTTGTATTATAGTACAAATTGTGGGTAAATATGGTGCTTAGCCATTGCTCTCAGAAAATGCTGCACATTTGGAGAATCAAATCCTAACTATATTCTCACAGCAGGGAGCTTGCATTAGTGCATGGCAGCAATCCAGGTATTGATGGATTGCCAAAATAGGTCTTAATAAATGCTTTCAGCTACCATTTCTGATTGAAAATGATAGACCTAAACTATAATTCATCTGCAAGAAATGAAAATATAATCATCACTGCTGCCTTCAAAGACAATGCTGGGCTTGTTATGCTAAAAATTAAATGCAACCATTACGATAAATAGCCATGTTTCTGTATATTCTGCCAAGCAACAATCTTTCACATAATTATTTTTGAAAATATGTAAGTATGAACTGTTCTGATGAAAGGTCACACAGAGCTGAAACATTAACTCTGTTTCTGTCTTCACAGATGCTGCCTGACCTTCTGCGTGTTTCCAGCAGTTTCTGTTATTGTCTCAAATTTCTAGCATCCACAACATTTTGCTTTTATATGATATAAACAACTCTTTTTATTTCTCTTCAAATTTGGCAATGTGTGTAAAATCATCAACAGTTACAGCTGTCACCAGATTAGAGTACAAACCTTGTCTGATCACATGCTCAGTTATTCTATTTAGAATGCTTCAGAGTACTTCCGTTTAATCAAATATTTTTACAAACAACTGTAAAAGAAATATAGGCCAAAAAAATAATTTGTGGCTTCTCTGATGGCTGAAGAGGTAAAGTCACCATCTTTGAACCATGCAAAGCAGTAAGATTCCATGCTCAATCTCCTGTTTTTGCTGGAATTGATCTCAGCAAGGGCTATGGCCGGCTTGCTACAATGTGCTATGGCAGCCTTGGTTAGGAAAGGGAGTTTTTTTTTAATATCAGCCAAGGTGTCGACTCCTGGTAACTGTGCCATTGCTGGAAGTACATATACATGGATGCTGGATGAAGACACAATCGGGCTAAACTAAACTTTCCACTATAATCAAACAAAGAGTGTCATAATAAAAACAAGAAATGCTGGAAATACTCAGTAGGTCTAGCAGAATCTGTGGAGAGAGAAGCAGAGTTAACGTTTCAGGTCAGTGACCCTTCATCAGAGCTGGCAAAGGTTAGAAATGTAATACTCAGTTGTACCTAACTGCTAAAAAGTCAATAAGGAGTGAAACCGGATGGACCTTCCGGCATCAACCTATTCACCGGAAAGGACAATGGCAAACCTAGTCCTGTCGACCCTGCAAAGTCCTCCTTAGCAACATCTGGGGCTTGTGCCAAAGTTGGGAGTGCTGTCCCACAGACTAGTCAAGCAACAGCCTGACATAGTCATACTTACCGAATCACACCTTACAGACATTGTCCCAGACACGACCATCACCATCCCTGGGTATATCCTCTCTCAGTGGCAGGACAGACCCAGCAGAGATGGCGGGACAGTGGTATGTAGTTAGGACAGAGTTGCCCTGGGAGTCCTCAACTTCGACTCTGGACCCCATGAAGTCTCATGGCATCAGGTCAAACATGGGCAAGGAAATCTCCTGCTGATTACCACCTACTGCTCCCCCTCAGCTGATGAATCAGTACTCCTCCATGTTGAACACCACTTGGAGGAAGCACTGAGGGTGGCAATGGGTGCAGAATGTACTCTGGGTGGGGGACTTCAATGTCACCAAGAGCGTCACCAAGCGTGGCTCTGGAGCACCACTACTGATCGAGCCCTTAAGGACATTGCTGCTAGACTGGGTCTGTGGCAGGTAGTGAGGGAAACAACAAGAGGGAAAAACATACTTGACCTCATCCTCACGAATCTGACTGCTGCAGATGCATCTATCCATGACAGTATTGGTAGGAGTGACCATCGCACAGTCCTTGTGGAGACAAAGTCCTGTCTTTACATTGAGGATACCCTCCATCGTGTTGTGTGGCACTACCACCGTGCTAAATGGAATAGATTTCGAACAGATCTAGCAACTCAAAACTGAGCATCCATGAGGTGCTGTGGACCATCAGCAGCAGCAGAATTGCACTCAACCACAATCTGTAACCTCATGGCCTGGCATATCCCCCACTCTACCATTACTATCAAGCCAGGAGATGAAACCCTGGTTCAAAGTAGAATGCAGGAGGGCATGCCAGGAGCAGCACCAAGCATACCTCAAAATGAGGTGCTAAACTGATGAAGCTACATCCCAGGACTACTTGCATGCCAAACAGGATAAGTAGCATGCGATAGACAGAGCTAAGCGATCCCAAAACCAATGGATCAGATCTAAGCTCTGCAGTCCTGCCACATCCAGTCGTGAATGGTGGTGGACAATTAAACAACTAACAGGAGGAGGTGGCTCCACAAATAACCCCATCCTTAATGATGGGGGAGCCCAGCACATCAGTGTAAAACATAAGGCTGAAGCATTTGCAAAACTCTTCAGCCAGAGGTGCCAAATGGATGATCCATCTCGTCCTCCTCCTGAAGTCCCCAGCATCACAGATGCCAGTCTTCAGCCAATTCAGTTCACTCCACAGTGTTATCAAGAAACGACTGAAGGCACTGGCAACTGCAAAGGCTATGGGCCCTGACAACATTCAGGCAATAAGACCTGCACTCCAGAACTTGCCACACCCCTAGCCACGCTGTTCCAGTACAGCTACAACAGTGACATTTATCTGGGCAGCACAGTGGCGCGGTGGTTAGCACCGCAGTCTCAGCTCCAGCGACCCGGGTTCAATTCTGGGCACTGCCTGTGCGGAGTTTGTAAGTTCTCCGTGACCATGTGGTTTTTCGCCAGGTGCTCCGGTTTCCTCCCAAAGACTTGCAGGTTGATAGGTAAATTGGCCATTATAAATTGCCCCTAGTATAGGTAGGTGGTAGGGGAAGGTGCGGATGTGATAGGAATATGGGATTAATGTAGGATTAGTATAAATGGGTGGTTGTTGGTCGGCACAGACTCGGTGGGCTGAAGGGCCTGTTTCAGTACTGTATCTCTTTATAAAAAAAAATGTGGAGAATTGCCCAGGTATGTCCTGTACACAAAAAGGACAAATCCAACCTGGCCTATTACTGCCCCTTCAGTCTACTCTCGATCATCAGTGAAATGATGGAAGGTGTCATTGACAGTGCTATCAATCAGCACTTGCTTCGCAATAACCTGCTCAGTGATGCTCAGTTTGTGTTCCGCCAGGGCCATTCAGCTCCTGACTTCATTACAGCCTTGACTCAAACATGGACAAAAGAGCTGAACTCAAGAGGTGAGGTGAGAGTGACTGTCCTTGACATCAAGGCACCATTTGACCGAGTATTGCATCAAGGAGCCCTGGTAAAACTGGAGTCAATGGGAATTGGGGGAAAAACTCTCTGCTGGTTGGAATCGTACCTAGTGCAAAGGAAGATGGTTGTGGTTGTTGGAGAGCAATCATCTCAGTTCCAGGACATCACTGCAGGAGTTCCTCAGGGTAGTGTCCTGGGCCCAATCATCTTTAGCTGCTTCATCAATGACCTTCCTTCAATCATAAGGTCAGAAGTGGGGATGTTCGCTGATGATTGCACAATGTTCAGCACCATTCGCGACTCCTCAGATACTGAAGCAGTCCGTGAAGAAATGCAGCAAGACCTGGACAATATCCAGGCTTGGTCTGATAAGTGGCAAGTCACATTCGCGCCACACAAGTGCCAGGCAATAACCAAGTCCAACAAGAGAGAATCTAACCATTTTCCCATGACATTCAACAGCATTATGATCGCTGAATCCCCCACTATCAACATCCTGGGGTTACCATTGACCAGAAACTGAACTGGAGTAGCCATATAAATACCATGTCTACAAGAGCAGGTCAGAGGCTAGAAATTCTGCGGCGAGTAACTTACGTCTTGACTCCCCAAAACCTGTCCACCATCTACAAGGCACAAGTCAGGAGTGTGATGGAATACTCTCCACTTGTCTGGATGGGTGCAGCTCCAACAACACCCAAGAAGCTCGGCACCATCCAGGACAAAGAAGCCCGCTTGATTGCTTGTGGATAGGATGCCATTCACTCCCTCCACCACCGATGTACAGTGATGGCAGGCAGTGTGTACCATCTGCAAGGCTACTCAGGCAGCAGCTTCCTAACCCTCGACCTCTACCACCTAAAGGCCCACATCCCATGAAACAAATAAAAAAAAAACTTGTGCTCCTTTAAATAGGACCAGATAAACTCTGGGAGCTAGAGGTTAGGAGGTGCATGTTTATAATGTGTAACAATGTAAATAAAAGTTTATAATAGTATGTTAAGATTAGCTCCAGTTCTGTCCTTCACTACCTGGCTTTCTGGAGTAAAAAATGGTAGCAGAGAATGGTTGCTGAAAGGTTAAGGTTGGAAACTAAGTAAAAAAAAAATCAGATAGAAAACTAAAATCCCAGTGGTCATTGTGGAAAGTGGCAGAAATTGTTGGGGTATGTTTGTCCTCCAAAGTTCTCAGACCCTGAACCATATGACCACTGGAAGAATTAAGTGGATATGTGGACATGTGTTATGTCTATACCAAAGAGAAAACAAGAAAAGGCCTTGGCATTGTCGCTTCCTACAAGAAGTAAAATAATAGAATTATAGACTGGTTATAGCACAGAAAGAGGCCATTCAGCCTGTCCTGTCCATGCCAGCTGTCTGCAAGAGCAACTCAGCTAGTCCTGTTTCCCCACCTTTTCCCTGTATCCCTGTAATTTTTTTCTTTTCAGATGATTGTCCAGTTCTCTTTTCAAAGCCACGATTGAGTCTGCCTCCACCATACTCTCAGGCAGTGCATTCCAGATCCTAACCATTCGCTACATTGGAAAGTTTTTCCTCACATTGCCATTGCTTCTTCTGCGAATCACCTTAAATCGGTGTCCTCTGTTTCTTGATCCTTCCATCAAAAGGAACAGTTTCTCCCAAACAACAACGTACATTGATATAGCACCTTTGACATAATAAAACATCCCAAGGTGTTTCACAGGAGCATTATAAAACAAACAATAACACCAGGCCACAAAAGGAGATATTAGGTCAGATGACCAAAAGTTTGGTTGAAGAGGTAGGTTTTAAGGAGTGTCTTCAAGGAGGAAAGTGAGGTGGAGAGGCAGAGAGGTGTAGGGAGGGTATTCCAGAGCTTGGGGCCTAGCAACTGAAGGCATGACCATCGATGGTGGAGCGATTAAAATCAGAGATGCCCAGGAGGTCAGAATTAGAGCAGTGCAGGTATCTTGGAGGGTTGTGGGGCTGGAGGAGATTACAAAGATAGGGAGGGGTGAGGCCATGGAGGGATTTGAAAACAAGGATGAGAATTTTAAAATCCAGATGTTGCTTGACCTGGAAGCCAATGTACGTCAGCGAGCACAGTGATGTTAGGGGAACAGGACTTGGTGCAAATTAAGACATGGGCAGCAGAGTTTTGGATGACCTCAAGTTTACGGAGAGTCGAATGTTGAAGCTCAGCCAGGAGTGCATTGGAATAGTCAAGTCTAGAGCTAACAAAGGTTTGAATGTGGTTATCAGCGGTAAATGCGCTGGGACAGGAGTGAAGTCGGGCGATGTTATGGAGGTGGAAATATGCGATCTTAGTGATGGTAAGAATATGAGGGTTGGAAGCACATCTCAAGGTCAAATGTGACACCAAGATTGCAAACAGACTGGCTTAATCTCGAACTATTGCCAGGGAGAGGAATGGAGTCAGTAGCTAGGGAATGGAGTTTGGAATGGGGACCAAAAACAATGGCTTCAGTCTTCCCAGTATTTAATTAGAGGAAATTTCTGCTCATCCAGTACTGGATGTTGGATAAGCCGTCTGATAATTTAACAACAGTGGAGGAGCTGAGAGAAGTGGTGGTGAGGTAGAGCTGTGTGTTATCAGCATACATGTGAATACTAACACCGTGCTTAAGGATGATGTCGTCGAGGGGCAGCATATAGATGAAAAATAGGAGGGGGACAAGGATAGATCCTGGGAGACACCAGAGCTAATGGTCCAGGAGCTGGAAGAGAAATCATTGCAAATGATATTCTGGCTGCAATTAGATAGGTAAAAATGGAATAAGGTGAGAGCAGTCCCACCCAGCTGGATGACAGTGGAGAGGAGTTAAAGGAGGAATTGTGTGGTCAACCATGTCAAAGGCTGCAGACAGGTCGAGAAGAGTTAGGAGAGAAAGTTTACCTTTGTCACAGTCAGGTAGCATATCATTTGTGACTTTGATAAGAGCTGTTTTGGCACTGTGGCAGGGGTGGAAGCCTGATTGGAGGGATTCAAACATGGAGTTCTGGGAAAGATGGGAATGGATTTTGGAGGCAAGAACACGTTCAGGACTTTGGAGAGGAAGGGGAGGTTGGAGATAGGACGGTAGTTTGCAAGGGTGGTGGGATCAAGGGTTGGTTTTTTTGAAAGGGGTAATGACAACAGATTTGAAGGAGGGAGAACACCTGAAGAAAGAGAACCGTTTACAAAATAGGCAAACATTGGACCAGAAGGGGAAGTTGGGTGATCAGCAGTTTAATGGGAATAGGATCAAGGCAACAGGAAGTGGGTCTTATGGACAAGATGAGCCCAGAGAGGGTATATGGGGAGATAGGAGAGAAATTAGAGAAATCTACGATTTCAAGGCGAGGGCCCAGGGGATCTTTAGAGGAAGTTTAGCCTGGTGGGCTAGTGAAAGGGAGGGATGTGGCAGAGTCAGCTGATCAGAAGGTCTCGATCTTAGTGACGAAGTCCATGAGCTCCTCGCACTTATAGCTGGAGTCAAGGGACAGGGGAAAGGGATTTAGGAGGACGGTTAGCAGTAGAGAAAAGAATCTGGGAGTTAGCTTTTCATTCCAAGATGATCATGGAATAGTGAGCAGTTTTAGATGACAGCAGGACCAGGTTGTGTTTTAAATGGTCCAGCCAGATCTGGTGGAGGATGGCAAACCAGTTGTGCACCATATCCTTTCAAGTCTGCGTCCTTTGGACTTATGTGAGTGGAGATGAGGGCCATACCAGGGGGAGCCAGGATGAGCGAGACTGATCGTTTATTGAGACCAGGGCATCAAAGGTAGCGGTGAGAGTGCAGTTGAGCAGATCAGTAGCTGCAGAAATGTTGTGACAAATGGAGGGCCAAAGGTTAGATAGTTGATATTGTGAAAGCTCAGTTGTAAACGAATAGGGTGATAGCTTTTTCCAGGGACAGATACAGAATGAGGTAGGATTGGGGCGTGGAAGGGAGATGGTGGAGAATGATACAAGGAAGTGAGTAGAGATGGCCTTATCTGTATTTGATACGATGGGACTAGTAAGACCACGTGAAATAACAAGGTCGAGGGGATGGCTGAGAATATGGGTTAGGGAGTTTACATGCAGGGAGAGATTTAGGGAGGCAGTGAACTCAGAAGAGAAAGAACATGATATGTTGAGATGGAGATTGAAATCACTGAGGATGAGAAATTGCTCAGTGCAGGTGCTGAGGGAGGAAAGCAGTGAACAAATCTCGGTGATAACATTTTTATCATACCTGGCAGGGTGGTGAATGATGATTTTGAAAGAGAGGCAAGAGGGATGTAACAATGTGAGATACTCGAAGGAGGAGAAAGTGCCAGACGAGTAGGGAATCAGGCCACGGTGAGAAATCAGAAATAAACCACTTCGTGAGATGGATACCAGTCAGTTGGATAGTGATAAAGGTTTGAACCTTCAATTAGCATTTTTGGATAAAATCTACAAGAAAGATAATCTGTTAAATGCCTAAGAATTTGATAGATTTCAGAAAACAGATGGTCATTCCACAGAAGAACACATCATGGACTTTAACAGATTGTATAAATAATTGACAGAATTCAATTTGGGGATGCCTGGATTGGTACTGGTATTTAAATTACTGGATTATACTAAGTGTCTCATAGACAGGCAACTGGTTCTAACTGGTGTTCTATTCTGAGAGGAGGAGACTCTGTTGGATCAGAGGACTGCTGCCTTAAAAAAATCCTGGGATAACAGTCATTTCCTTAAGCCTTGATGGAACAAATGAGACATTCTGCAGTGACAAAAAGGATAGAAGCCTCATTGATTGCCAGATTTTGATATGTGGTCCATCAATACAACAGAATGATTAAAGACAGGCAGAATGAGAATAAAAAACCTTGAGCAGATCTGGCTATTAAAGCAGAAGACAAAATCAGAACAAAAATAATGGGTGAATGAACCCCAGGAATGCCCAGGGAACAGTTAATAGGTGCTTTAAGTGTGGTGATTCGAAGTCTCATTATGGGGTGAACTGCCAAAGGAAAGAGGCAGGGTCCTCAAAATGACACATGACGAAGAGAATTCTGAGTAAGAGGATGAAGATAATAATGAATCTGAACAAATTATGCTGGTCACAAGGAGTTTTAGTCCTGTGATGAATATGTTAATCACAGACTCCTTTAACTGTGTAGTACTAGATAATTCCTGTACTTCAACAGTATATGGAGCAGTTTGGTTAAAATGTTATCTTGATTCACTAAGTAAGGAGGATCAACACAAGGTTAAGAAATATAAACATACTACTTGCTTTAGGTTTGGTGATGACAACACAGTGAGGGCAGTAAAGGGAGTTGCAATTCCACATAAAATAGCTGGAGTGAGCCATTTAATGACTGACTGCAAAAGCTTCTCGAGGTACGTAAAAAGGAAACGTTTGGCAAAGACAAATGTGAGTCCATTGCAGGCAGAGTCAGGAGAATTTATAATGGGGAATAGAGAAATGGCAGAGAAGCTAAATGATTACTTTGTGTCTGAGGAAGATACAAGAAATTTCCCAGAATTAGAGATCCAAGGGATTAGGGGGAATGAGGAATTGAAGTAAATTATTAGTAAGAAGGTTGTATTGGAGAAATTAATGGGGCTGAAGATTGATAAGTCCCCAGGACCTGACATGCTATATCCCAGAGTGTTGAAAGAGGTAGCTATGGAGATAGCTGGTGCACTGGTGATCATCTTCCAAAATTCTATAGATTCTGGAGCAGTTCCTGGAAATTAGAAGGTAGCAATGTCACTCCACTATTTAAGAAAGGAAGGAGAGAGAAAACAGGGAATTACAGACCTGTTAGTCTTACATCAGTCATTGGGAAAATGCCAGAATCTATTATAAAAGATGTGATAAGTGGACACTTGGATAGTAATGATCTCATTGGGCATAGTCAAGGTAGATTTATGAATGGGAAATCATGTTTGATGAACTGTTGGAGTTTTTTGGGGATGTTAATGACAGAATTAATAAAAGGGAGATGGTGGACGTGGAATACTTGGATTTTCAAAAGGCTTTTGATAAAGACCCCATGGGAGGTTGGTCAGCAAAATTAAAGCACATGGGTTAGGAGGTAATATACTGGCATGGATTAAGGATTGGTTAATAGGCAGAAAGCAGGAATAAACAGGTAATTCTCACATTGGCAAGCTGTGACTAGTGGGGTACCGCAGGGATCAGTGCTTGGGCCCCAGTTGTTCTCAATATATATTAATGATTTGGATGTGGGGACCAAATTTAGTATTTCCAAGTGTGTGGATAACATGAAACTAGGTGGGAATGTGTGTTGTGAGGAAGATGCAAAGCGGCTTCAAGGGGATTTGGACAGACTTAGTAAGTGGGCAAGAACGTGGCAGATGGAATATAATGTGGAAAAATGTAAGGTTGTCCACTTTGGTAGGAGGAACAGATGTGCAGAGTATTTCTTAAATGGCAAAAGATTAGAAAATGTAGACATACAAAGGGACCTGGGTGTCCTGATCAATAAGTCACCGAAAGCTAACATGCAGGTGCAGCAAGCAATTAAGAAGGCCAACGGTATGTTTGCCTGTATCGCAAGAGGATTTGAGTATAGGAGTAGTGAAGTCTTGCTTCAATTGTACAGAACCTTGGTTAGACCGCACCTGGAGTACTGTGCACAGTTTTGGTCCCCTTACCCGAGGAAGGATATTATTACCATAGAGGGAGTGCAACAAAGGTTCACCAGACTTGTTCCCAGGATGGCAAGACTGTCCTATGAACAGAGATTGGGGAAACTGGGACTGTATTCTCTCGAGTTTCAAAGAATGAGAGGTGATCTCATTGAAACCTACAAAATACTTAAAGGGATAGACAGGGTAGATGCAGCTAAGATGTTTCCCCTGGTTGGGGAGTCTAGAACCAGGGGACACAATTTCAAAATAAGGGGGAAGCCAGTTAGGACAGAAATGAGGAGAAATTTCTTTACTCAGAAGCTTGTGAATCTTTGGAATTCTCTACCCCAGAGGGCTATGGAAGCTCAGTCATTATGTTTAAAGCAGAGATTGACAGATTTCTAAATACAAATGACATAAGGGGATGTGAGGATAGTGTGGGATAAAGGCATGATCCTACTGAATGGTGGAGCAAGCTCGATGGGCTGAATGGCCAACTCCTGCTCCTATGTTCCGAATAAGTACTAATATAGTCCACGCTGTTACCTACGCTGTTGAGTACACTTTCTGTGAAAAAGGCACAAATGAAACTTGACAGAGTATGATAAAGGCAATTATTTTTGGAAAGTCAGTTGATCTGCAGTTTACTCAATCAGGGCATGATTGTATCCCCTTAACAAAACTTTATGTTTCTCATCAGAGTGTTAGACAAGTATTAATGGCATCAGGTGATAAGAATCAGAGAAAAAAACAAATTGTCTTAAAGTTACATTGACAATTTGCTCACCCTACTAGTCAGAGGTTAAACATCCTGCTAAAAGATGCAGCTGTAGATGATGAAGAGTATATAAGGCTAATGGAAGAGATTAGTGAGAAGTGTGAAATCTGTAAAAAGTATCAAAGGATACTGCCACATCCTATTGTAAGCCTTCCATTGGCACGTGATTTTAATGAGTAGTTACCATGGATCGAAAGGTCTGGGACAAAGGTAGAAATATATTCATCCTACATTTTATAGACCTGGCAACCAGATTTGGTCTTTCCACTGATACAGATAATACAGAGTAAGGAGAAAAAGAATATTATAGACAAAATCATGGAGAAATGATTGGGAGTGGGAATGAAAGGCTGGGAGTGGACTTGGCGCACCAGCAAAGTTTCTGACTGATAATGGAGGGGAATTTTCCAATGGTGAGTTCAGAGACATGTCTGAAAATATGAATATCATGGTCATGAATACCACAGCTGAAAGCCTTTCAACAATGGACTTTGTGAAAGGAATCATGTGGTGATTGATGAAATATCACTTGAAATTTTAGCAGATCAACCATTCTGAAAGTTGAAAACCACCCTGGCATGAGTGATTCATGCAAAGAATTCAGTCCAGATGATTGGAGGATATAGCCCCTCAACTAGTCTATGGGCAAAATCCCAAATTGCCTTCTGTTCTTTATGATAGTTCTCCTGCTCTAGAAGGTACTACAATTAGTTCCATTTATTCTGCACATTTAATAGCTTTACGTTCAGGGAGACAGGCTGTCATCAAACTTGTGGTCTCCAAGAAAATTTGGAAAGCACTGAGCATCTTATAAGACATAAAATGCTGAAAATACTCAACAGGTCAGGCAGCATCTGTGGAGCGAAAAACAGACCTGAAATGTTAACTATGTTTTTCTCTCCACAGCTGATGCCCGACCTGCTGAGTATTTCCATCATTTAATGTTTTTGTTTCAGATTTCCAGAATCTGCAGCATTTTGCTTTTAAGTCTAGTGATTTGGTATACTATAAAAGAGGGTCAGGAAATGGAAAGGCCCAAGTAAGATTATAGGTCATGATGGTAAGTCAATACTTATCAAACATGGCAATCAAACTGTTAAGGTTCAATCCTGATGATTAATCAGAATTAATTACAAATTCTGGGACCCTAAACAGCTGATAGAACTAAACAATAGAAATAACCATGAACCTCAAATACATATGCGTTTTGTGATGAAAGTCCTGAGGCACAGAATGTGGTAGATCAGGGGCTGGATAGTGGTAATGTGAGTGATCATGACACATGTGACAGCTATCACGTCCACAGGCTAAGTGCTCAGGGTGGGTACTCAGTGACTTGTATAGCAGAGGGGCCTAGTGATTGGAGGGATATGATAATTGTGGGATATGCAGGAAAAGCTATTGGCATATTTAGGTATTAGTTGAATGTTCAGGATGATGGCCAAGAAGCAAAGTCCATGGACTGGCAGAATGGGGTGAAAGAGTGGAAAGTAAGAAGGTGCAATGCATGTACTGATGGACAGTCCAGAAGTGACTCTTACAGTAGAAATTGGTCACATACCGGAGAAATAACCTCCAAGAGTGCAAGAGGGAAATCTCGCAGTAGTAGTCCCGACAGACATAAAAGTGGAAGTAGAGGCCATAGCTTGAATAGATTAGACAATGAAATAAAGACCACAGAACAGTCACGTAACAGAACTGGAAGTCCTCATGATTGTGAGGTTTTGGTGAATGCCAATAAACTTGAGGATAAACTAATAAGAGGGGAAAAATAAAGGGAGTTAGATCACTGGAGAGAGTTTAAGAGTTTATTCTGAAGTACCAGATAAGGATCAACCAGCCTTGTCATATAGGTGGATCTGTAGTGTAAAAGCCCTTGCAGATGGGACTTATAACATTATAAAGTGAGACTAGTTGCTCGGGATTTTGAAAAGAGACTGGATGACACAAATATAAGGGTGGATTCTCCCACAACTGGAAAAATAATCTTGACATTTTTTTGAACTCTTTTGGTCACATATTGATGGGAGCATAGATCAATCGGCATAAAAGCTACAATTCCGCAGGGCGATACTTTTCAGAAATTAAATACCAGCAATATGAATCATTTCGATGTAACTACTGAAAACATTTTGAAGAAGTGTTGAAATTATTTATACAGCAAATAGAATGTTGAACTATAGAGCCATGCAGTAATGTGCAATACATAGGGAGTCATGTTAAACATGGATAGCCCTCAAGTCTGAGTGCACATCCAGTTCTGGTAACTGAGACTCAAGGGATACACTCAAGTACTAGAGACTGTCTGGAGAAGAGCCATGAGGCCGACACTGTTATTCAGAGTTCTGGGGTATGAGAAACTTGGGCTTTTCAGCCTCGACTGGAGGCAAATGAGAGTGATCTTAGAGGATGTGAGAAAGTACACTGTGGAAAAGGTACCTCTAGAAAATTACTTCAAATTAAATTACAAGAGTAGGACACAAGTTCAAAATAGTAAAAAGTACATTTAGCAGGGATGCCAGGAAGTCCTTCTGCACACAAAATATGATCAATACATTGAATAGGTATCTAGATACAGTAACGGAGGAAAAACATTCTGGAATCATTTATGAAACATATAGGATTTACTGTAGGGTATTTCTGGATGGATAAAGTACAATGAATTGAATGGCCCACCTCATTCATATTTGTCTTGTAATCTTCTAATATATTGAACCCACCACAAACACCAGCTACAAGTAACAGTGGAAACTGAAGCCTTAGAATGCATGTGATTCAGAAGCTTGATACTGTGCCATCCTATTTGACTCAAACTGAGCTTCTGACCCCAACTCCTCTGCATTACAAAGACCACCTACTTCCACCTCCGTAATTTCACCCATATCTTTCCCTGCCTTTGTCCATCAGCTTCTGAAACCCTCATTCCCACACTAACAATCTCCAGAGTCCACTATTCCATTGTTCATTCTGGTTTCCATCCTTCATAAACTTCAGGTCATCCAAAACTCTGCTGCCCGTATCCCATCCCATACCAATTCCTGCTCACCTATCACCTCTATGCTTGCTCTTGGTCCCCCAAAGGTCTCAAATTTAAAACTCTCTTCTTCATGGTCAAACCCCTGCCTATTTTTGTAATCTTGTCCCTCCTTAAACATCTCAGCTTCTCCACCTCCCTCTCCTATAAAATTCTTAAAATCCATCTCTTTTGACCAAGTTTCTTGTCACCCCTTTTGATACCTCTTTCTTTGGCTCAATGGTGACATTTGTCTGATTACAGTTCTGTCAGGTGCCTTGGGACATTTTTCTATGTTTCAGGTGCTATATAAAGGCAAATTTCTGTAATAATAATAGCAACTGGCCATTGATAATAGAAACAATCCACTACTAAATAAATTAATAGCTAAACTATCATTTCTCAACAACAATAGATGGCAGAGGGCAGTGCAAGCCAAGACATGCAGATCATTCAAAGAAGGTAATTTATTGCCAAATCAAAACCTATCCATCCATACTAAAAGGCTTGGATGGAACACAATATAAGCTTGAACTAACTTCCTGTCATATTTTAACTATCACACTTTAATATATCCTCTGATTCACCATGAGCAGTGTTATGGAAAGTCTACTAGCATTTGCAAAATTCTAGTGTCAAGAAAACCCCATATTCCAAATGAGAAATATTAATTTCATTCGTTGAAAACTTGCATGAGACATTTAATGGAGAAAAATCTTGCAATTTGCTTTTAAAAAAACTAGCAGCCAAGATTGCCACTGCAATTTGCATCTGAAATACCAAGAGATTGAACTGGAGACAAGAGTCTAACAAGAAGCCCAGCCAGGACAATGGCTTGCTCTATGTGATTGAATTACCTAAAATGGTATCATTAGCACGGCAGTCAAGGCAATCCTGGCATATTGATTTTGAAAGAGCAAACTCCCTCCAAGTGTAAATTGGCATCCTGGGGCATGTGAAGCCAATTCCTAACCTTGAATTTCATCAGAAGGTTCCAGGAAACCTGAAGCAGCCATGTGACTATCAGTCCATCTCAGGGGAAGCTGGTTTTGTTTCATTTAGACAGAAAACAAGCGGTAACTGAGTGGGCAGCAGCAGAGAAGGCTGCAGGCTTTCCTTTCTATCTCTCCCGCTTTCTCTGTCCCCAGAAAACATCAAGTTTGAAAATTGTCTGCGACTGGAGGACCATCCAAGCCTACAGACTGCTACAGCCAGCGACCAGGGGAAGAAAGCCAACCACAGTTCTGCCTTCAAGAAAACCCTGAGCAAAGCAAGCTAGACAAAGTGCATTTTGACCAGCGAGGACTTCAAGAATACAGCTTCAGCCAAGGACTACCGGATCATCCACTTCACAGACTGTGTATTTAAGTTACATGCATTCTGCACTTTAATCCAACCACCAAATCTATTTTTCCCTCTAATCTAATTGTGTGTATGTGATTCTCGTGTGAATGTGTGCATGAATGTGTAGCTTATTTTTAGTATTTTTAAATCGGGGTTAGAGTGTTAAGTATAATCAACTTATCTCTTTCTTGTTTAAACTCAAGAAAACCTGTCCAATTGGTTCTTTCATGATCACAGTAAAGGTAAAAGATAAAACACTCAGAGAGGTGGTAAGCACAACTAGTTTAAAAATGAATAAAGCCTGTTGTGGTCAAATAAGAGGAAGGGAAAGAGGGAGTAACTATGACCCATAACACTAGTAAAATTAATTTTCCAAAACAATAATTTGAATAGTTTCTCGTTTTTCTATTGTTGCCTGCTTCCCATACTGTCAAAAAAATTCAGAAATACAGGAGAGAGCAAATCCTTTAATTGCATTAGATCATCAGATTAATCAGGCATCTCCATGTGGTCCTTTCTGTCAATTGCGTCCTTAAGTGGCAAAAAGCAAATGTTTACCAAGTGTTGCAATAGCAACAAATACATTGGTAAAACCTTCTAGCTAGAAACGCCACAGGGATCATGGGAACTTTGTCTTTTTCTGCTGAAACATTTCCTATCTCTGTTGGAGAGCTGGCGTACTCCCATTCAAGCTGAGATAACTGCTCTCCATAAAATCAAGAATGCCATCTTCACAACATACAGCTCACAAAAGGGGATACTGACAGCTAGGAATTAGTAGGATATAAGGCACAGAGAAGGTTTATAATTCCTGCATATAAATCAATAACATTACCAGCAAAGACGATACAATCATGGGCACACACATCTTGTGCATACGTGGCTGCTTAAAATTCAAAAATGTCAACTTTCATTTTTGGCTGTGGACATCCAACGATGGCTGGAAAAGCCCATTGGTAAACCATCATTGTGTACGTGAATGTGTAGCTTTATTTTTGTATTTTTAAATTGAGTTAGAGAGTGTTAAGTATAATAAACTTACCTCTTTGCAGAGATTTACCAGAATGGTTTCAGGGATGAGGGATTTTAGCTACAAGGTTAGGTTGGAGAAGCTGTGATTGTTCGCCTTTGAGCAAAGGAGATTGAGGGGGTATTTGACAGAGGTGTACAAGATTATGACAGGTTTAGATAAGGTAGACAAAGAAAAGCTGTTCCCATCAGCTGATGGTACAAGGACAGGGGACATAGATTTAAGATTTTGGGCAAGGGACACAAAGGGGATGTGAGGAAGAACTTATTTTACACAGCGTGTGGTAATGATTTGGAATTCGCTGCCTACGTGGTGGAAATGAAAATGATGAATGATTTCAAAAAGAAATTGGAAGGGTACTTGAGGGAAATAAACTTGCAGGGCTACGGGGATAGAGTAGGGGAATGGGACTGATGGTATTGCTGTACAGAGAGCCGGCATGGACTTGATGGGCCAAATGGCCTCATTCTGTGCCGTAATGACTCTGACTAAATCAGTTAGATAGCAGAATGCTAAGAGAAGGTTAAAAGGAGACTGTGGGAGAATGGTTCTGCCTTAGGCTGAATAACAGAGTAAATCTCCTGCTTCCTGTCAAAGTTAAATTAGAACACTGAGATAGCACCACATGAACTTTATTTTGTCTCATTGCACAATACAAGTCATACTGCTTGAAATAATTGATGTTGATGATACCTACTCCTTTGGGGAATAAAGGGATATGGAAACAGAATAGGCTCATGGGATTATTGCTCAAGTCAAGGATAAACACCAACATGGACTGATTGAGCCAAACAGCCTCTTTTCATGTTGTAGCATCTATGCAATTAGGTAAAATGTACGTGAAATAAAACAGATTACAACTTAATTTGATCTCATATCAGGCGTTTTCCTGTTCTCACATATGAAAACACATCACTAGTTCCACATGTAAGCTGACAACACCCAGCTCTATCTCACCACCACCCCTCTCAACAAATCCACTGCCTGTCCAACCCATCTGTTTCACTAATGTCCTCTTTTGGAAGGAAATCTGGCATCTATACCTGGTCCAGCCTACCATGTGACTCCAGATCTACAGCAATGTGGTTGATTCTTAATTACCCCCTGAAATGGCCTAGCAAGCCATTCAGTTGTGCAAGGGCATTTAGGGATGGGCAACAAATGCTAGCCTTGCCAACAATGTGCACATCCCATGAAAGAATAATTTAAAAATAAAATCCAGTAGTGGTTGGGCAGAAATTTCTTCCAATTAAATTTTGGGAAAAGCCAAAATTATTATCTTCAGTCTCTGCCAAAAATTCCGTTCCCTAGCCAATGACTCCATCCCTCTCCTTGGCAACTGTCTGAGGCTGAACCAGACCACTCACAACCTTGGCATCCTATTTGGTGCTGAGATGAGTTTAAAACCACATATATATGTGTAAGACCACCTACTTTCATCTCTGTAACATCTTCTGACTTTATCACTGCCTTAGCTCATCTGATGTTGAAATCCTCAACCATGCCTTTGCCACCTCTAGACCTGACTATTCCAATGAACTCCTAGACAGCCTGCCATGTTCTGTGCTCCATACATTTGAGGTTATCCAAAACTCTGCTACCTATGTCCTAATTCATACCAAGTCCCATTTACCCATTGCCCCTTTTCTCACTGACCTATATTGGCTCATGGTTAAGCAATGCATTGGTTTCAAATCCCTCCATTGCCTTGTCTCTCCCTCTCTCCTCCAGCTTGAAATATTTGCGATCCTCTAATTCTGGCCTCTTGAGCATCCCAAATTTTAATCATTCCACCATTGGTTGCCATGCCTTCAGCTGCCTGGGCCCTCAGCTCTAGAATTCCCTCCCTAAACCTCTCTGCCTCTCTTTTCTCCTTCAGGATGCTCCTTATGACCTACCTCATTGACCAAACATTGGATTATCCACTGTAATAACTCCATGTGTAGCTCGGTGTCAACATTTGCTTTATAATGCTCCTGTGAAGTGTCTTGGGACGTTATGGTTAAAGGCGTTATACAGATACAAGTTGTTGTTGCGACATTAACATAGTCCACTCTGAGAAAGACATAAGAAATATACATGCAAAAAATTATCTATGGGTCTTCTATTGCCACACCCCAGGTCTCATTACAGTATTACTAGATATAGGGCAGCATGAGACAATCTCTATGAAAGTTACAAGCTCAGACTGCTTATGGGAACCCAAGAAGGTGTTTACAGCAGACCTGAATTCATTGCAATTAGCCACAACCTGGTAAATTTTATTTAGTCACATTTTCTGATAAATCTTTTCCCCCCTCTCGACACTTGAGAATAGAAAACACAGTTGTCTTTGAACAATAAAACCAGTTAGTTGCAGTTGCTGACTTGCATCAATGCTACAAGTTATTATAATCTGTAACGTTAATACAACAGCACTTGGCCTTCCATTTCTCATTCCTTTCACTGAACCTTCTGGAATCTAACAAATACCCAACTCCCTCTACCCCCATGCAATGACCCCCCTCTATCCTGCCTATACCACCACCACCGCCAATGCACCACCACCACCCCCACCCACCCCACCGCCAACCACCACAAGGAGGGAAGAGCTGCAATGCTACCTTTCTGCAGCCTCAGGATTATTAGGTTACACTTTTCCAACTGAAGGCAATAGATTAAGATAGGTGCAGGGACATAGCTGATTTTTCCCTCTCCTCCAGACCAGGAATATAAAGGGCAACTGTAGTACTAGACCACTATGTATCACACGATAAGTACAGCGATGAAGTGAAGCGATGAAAATACAGAACCAAACTGAAAAGTTATAAAATTTTGAAAAATTTTTAAAAGACTGGTATATGTGCTGTCAACAAAATCAAGGACACACTCAGATCCACATCCATGCCTATTGCACTCAGATCCACATCCATGCCTATTAAGATGGAAAACCGATTAAGCCCCGTATGCATGGCAACGCAAGAGATAATCACACCTGGATGTGAGCTGTACTCAAAAACAAATGAGACAAGACCTTTCCTCAGACTTATCGTCTCCAAATAACTTCCATTACAATGGAATGTGAACCATCCTCATCTCCTCAGAATGGGGCCATTATCAAAGTCATTATACAGCCCTGCTAGGGCTGAAACCTGAAGCCACATGGGTGAAACCAACTCTTGTAAAATTCACCTTAAAAGGTAATCATTTTGTGGAACAAAGGGGGAGTCTTTTCAAGACAGGATTAGAGACATCATCAGTCTGGTCTGTCCTCAGCCACAAAGTGCAACAGAAAGCCATCTTAAATTCCAGACTGAGAGAGAGAGATATCGGTTCCAGCCAATACAGTTAAACTGTGCTGAGACAAGTTGAAAGCTAGCTACGGCAGAGACAAGAAAGTACCTTCATAACAATGGCTCGTCTACCAGTGAGAATTGACCTAAGACATCAGCACTGTCTTCAACCCAAAGGGAATTGCCAGGAGACTGCAATAGTCCAACGATTACCAGATAACTAGTAAACAGGCCTGCAACTTTAAAATTCACCACTGAGGGGATCTCACAGGTTATTCCTGAAACAACAGACTTTTACAACCTGGACTCTGAACACCTCTTACCCTGTACTTTTCTGTCCATCTTCTCTTGAGAGTGCATGTGAGAGTGAATGCATGCATGAGTGGTGTTGCAAACAATTTATAGGGAATGAATATTGTTTAATAAATATTTAATCTATTGTTTTACACCTACAAGGAAACCCTGTCACTGTCTGTTTATTTGGCAAATAAAACACAAGGGGCTAAAACACTAGTAACAAAAACATTTACTGTGGTCAGTTGAGAGGTGAACAGAGGAAACCAGCCACACCATCACCCACCTAGCCATAACACCAGGCTGCGATAAGCTGACACAGTATGGGTCAAAGATTGAACCTGGGACCTTTCTAGACCATATAGCTCAATACCACATTGGCATAGTACACCAATCCGTGGAGGGACTGGCAAAGAACAGTATTATTACTACTTTGGACTATTTAAAATATATAAACAACCTGCTATCATCATCCATTAAAATTTGCTGAGGACAACTGCAGGACTCTCCTACCACATCAGCAGACATCACTAACTCATCAGAAATCAACAATCGTACTGCATTTTCCCATTTCTAATGACTTAATGAAACCCATAGAAAACAGCTGACTGAATGAATAAAGGAAAGACAACATGCAAAATAAAGAGGTTTCCCTGATAACAGTTCTGTGCTTCACCAGCACCTGTCACTTCAACCTCTGGCCTAATAAGTGCTTTGTTTTCTCTGACACCTGCTGATTCAGAGATGAAAAAGTAGGAAGCTTCAACCTACTAATTACCAACCACAAGTGGTGATTTACAATAACACAAGGCTCCCGAGTCTCTTCACAGAAACTCACTCAAGTAGGTGTTCATTATCATTTAGGAAAAAGAGTCACGGTAAAATGTTGTGAACATATCCTGGTTAACAGTCATTTGCAGATAGGTGCAAATAACTAGGTTTATTGTCCAAAGTCTAATGTGTTTCCTATTCTCAAGTGTTGGGAGGAAGGAAGAGTTACTGAAAAAGCTGATCTGACAAAATAAAAATCATCCAGGTTGTGGCTGATATATTAGTTCTCAAGTAAAGTCTTAACCTAACAGTAGAAAATCGCACCTCAATAGATGTATTAACATTTTATATAAGTTTTTATGTGTGGATATGCTTATGCCCAATATAGTTTCAGATCTTGCAACGGAGAAAAGTGATTTGAGGGCTATTGTAAGCTTGAAATTCACTGTTTATATGCAAACATGGCATTGAAACTGGATTCTGCACGTTTTCTGTGTAATAGCACAATCTACTCCAGTTAAGTAGTTTCATTATCCTAAATATATGTACATTTATTAAATTAGTGCAGTTAACTAGCATATTAATTCACCTCTTTCTCACCTTCAGAAATATTAAATGTTCATCCGAAAATGTTTGTTATTTTTCACCAATACGATATTCCTTTTTATCGGTACCCATCTTTCATGCTGTAGTCAATATTTTCAAAAAAGTACTCTTCCACTTGTGTAAAGTGGTCACTGTTTTTTTTAAATACTCATTATGGATTATTTATTGTACATTAATGAAATGTAGAAGATAATGGAGCATAATGCAGTTAGGGCACGTGATTAGCTTTGGCTCAAATCTGCTTAGTATACTGCACCCTTCTAACTTGTTACGCAAAATTGCTATAATCAGGCAGTAAATATGCTACACAGTCGTGGAACAAATCAGTTGCTCCAAGTATGGTGGCCTGGTGCACTGGGGTAAAACCATACTGTGCACTGGGTTATACATGACTTTCACATCTCAGATGTGCCAGCAGTAAGCAATGTTTATGAAGCACAGGTTCTCTCCACTGAGAGGGAGGGAAGAACACAAATTACAGGGAGAGTGATGCTTTCATGTACTCCATAGCGGTCAGCTTAAGAGATAGACTGGTAAAGGCCTGGAAATGTTACATAATCATGGAAACATCTAACAGAATAAAATTTTTTAAAAATCACAAAATGACTGAAGAGAGTGAAAAAAAGAGAATAAGCTGTAAGCTAGAATATTCAGATATAATTTAAAGAAAAACATAGAAAAAAAATCAGGAAAATCTAACTTCTGATTAGCAGCGAACCACATTGCTTTGTTTTCTAATAAAAGAAAAAAGACTTGCATTTATATAGTGCTTTTCACAACCACCTGATGTCTCAAAGCAGTTTACAGCCAATGAAATACTTTGAAGTGTAGTCAGTTTTGTAATGTAGGAAACACGGCAGACAATTTTGCGCACAGCATGCTCCCACAAACAGTGGTGTGATAATGACCAGAAAATCTGTTTTTGTGATGTTGTTTGACGGCTAAATATTGGCCAGGACACTAAGGCTAACTACTCTGCTGTTCTCGAAACAGTGCCATGAGATCTCTTACGTCCACCTGAGAGGGCAGATGAGGCCTCGGTTTAACATCACATCCAAAAGATGGCACCCACAACAGTGCAGCCGTCCCTCATTACAGCACTGGTGTGCTAGAAATAGCGAAGACATGCCAATACAACAATTTCTATTTTCAAATGGGTGTCCTCAAGTGAGTCCAGCCACAGATGTAGATTTGTGAATTTGTGAACCTTGAATGAAGTTGTTTGTAGACAGCTGAGATTTGGTTTTGGATTGAAGCCAGAAAGTATAAGAAAATTGAAATACAAATATCGACTTAAAACTTATTTTTTTTAATATAAAAACAGACACACTGTACCAATGTGGAACCTATTAAGGTACAAGAACAGTACAACAACAAGGTGTTTGTTTCTTCAATCGTGCCTACAAGAGTAAAGTAATAAAGATAACACTACATAAAGTTATAAAGAAAGTTGAAAGTCAGTACTCAACAATTACATGTTCCATTATAATGTGCAGAATAAAACTGCGAGAAGTCATGATCTGTAAAGGTTCATGAGCAGTTTGATTATTAGAGTGAACAGGGTGTTGGGGTGCATTTATAGGACCAATAATTATATGTTCTTGTGCAAGAGCTTGATCAGGCCTCACTTGGAATGCTGTGTCCAGTTTTGGTCTCCTCACATAGTGGGTGATATTGAGGCTTTGGAAAGGGTGCAGAGGCGGGCCACTAGACTAATTCCCAGTTTAAAGCATCTTAGTTATCAAGATAGGCTAAAAGAGCTTGGACTCTACACTTTGGAGAAACAGATTTAGAGGTGATCTGATTGAGGTTAATCTTCACTCCCCTAAGTCCAGAGGACGCAGACTTGAAAGATACAGTGGACAAATTGTTTAGCCATCCACCGCCAGATCTGGCTGGACCACTTAAAACACTATCGGGTCCTGCCCTCGTCTGCTAAAACTGCTCACTATTCCAGGATCAAGCTAGAATGCAAAGATTACCCCTGGCTTCTTTTCTCTACTGAAAACCATCATCTTAAACCCCTCTCCTCTGTCCCCTCCACCCTCACCTCCAACAATAAGTGCAAGGGGCTCATGGACTTCTTTGTTACCAAGATCAAAACTGTCCAATCAGCTGCCTCTGCCATGTCCCTACCTTCCACTAGCTCACCTGGACAAACCTCCTCTAAAGATTCCCACACCCACCCTAGCTCTGAACTCTCATCTTTCTCTAGTTTCTCTCCTATCTCCCCTCATGCCCTTTCTGAGCTCAAATTGTCCATGAGACCCACCCCCTGTTCCCTTGATCCTATTCCCACAAGACTGCTGATCAACCAACTTCCCCTCCTGGTCCCTATGTTAGCTGATATTGTAAATGGTTCTCTTTTTTTAGGTGTTGTCCCTTTGAATCTGCCATCATTACCCCTCTCCTCAAAAAACCAACCCCTTGACTCCACCACCCTTGCAAACTACTGTCTCATCTCCAACCTCCCTTTCCTCTAGAAAGTCCTTGAACAGCTTTTATCAAAGTCACAATGAAATCTTATGCGAATGTGATAAAGGTAAACTTTCCCTCCTCTTGTCTGCAGCCTTTGACACGGTTAACCCCATCATCCTCCTCCAACATCTTTCCACTGTCATCCAGCTGCTCTCACCCATTTTTTTTTATTCTTTCACGGGATGTGGGTGTCGCTGGCTAGGACATCATTTATTGCCCATCCCTAATTGCCCTTGAGAAGGTGGTAGTGAGCCAACATCTTGAACCACTGCAGTCCGTGTGGGGTAGGTACACCCACAGTGCTGTTAGAAAGGGAGTTCCAGGATTTTGACCCAGTGACAGTGAAGAAATGGTGATATAGTTCCAAGTCAGGATAGTGTATGTCTTGGAGGGGAACTTGCAGGTGGTGGTGTTCCCATGCATCTGCTGCCCTTGTCCTTCTAGGTGGTAGAGGTTGTGAGTTTGGAAGTCGAAGGAGTCTTGGTGAGTTGCTGCAGCACATCTTGTAAATGGTGCACACTGCTGCCACTGTGTGTTGGTGGTGGAGGGAGTGAATGTTGAAGGTGCTGGATGGGATGCCAATCAAGTGGGCTGCTTTGTCCTGGATGATGTCAAGCTTCTCAAGTGTTGGAGTTGCACTCATCCAGGCAAGTGGAGAGTATTCCATCACACTCCTGACTTGTGCTTTGTAGATGGTGGACAGGCTTTGGGGAGTCAGGAGATGAGTTACTCACCACAGAATGCCTGCTCTTGTAGCTACAGTACTTATATGGCTGGTCCAGTTCAGTTTCTGGTCAATGGTAACCCCCAGGATGTTGATAGTGGGGAATTCAGCGATGTAATTCTATTGAATGTCAAGGGGAGATGGTTGGATTCCCTCTTGTTGGAGATGGTCATTGCCTGGCACTTGTATGGCGCAAATGTAACTTGCCACTTATCAACCCAATCCTGAATGTTATCAAGGTCTTGCTGCATATGGACACAGACTGCTTCAGTATCTGAGGATTCCATTCTTATCTATATGTTATGAGGGTTTCCATTTTTTGTTAAAACTTGAGAATCTATATTTTAAAACTGAAAAGGGATTCCATGGATGCTTAAATCTTGAAGAAGCTGAACTTTGGGTGTTTTTCTTGAAATAAGTTACCAGAAGGTTTGGACTGAATGAAAATAAGTTTTATAGGAAGGCACCTGTTTGCAAAGATCCCAGCAGGGGCTTGTGTTTTGGCTTGAAGAGCTATTTGCAAAGAAGTGACAAGGCAGGATTTATAGATGTCACATGACTTGCCTCTGGAAAAATTTTAGTTTAATTTTGAACTGTTAAAAAGCCTGAAAACAGAAAAAGAGAAGTTTGCTTATTGACCTGCCAGGAGAACAGAAGATCCAGCCAGCCCATCATTCTCTTGAAAAGAAAAATCCTGTGTCACGTGCATTTCCCGTTGCCTCCTGTATTTGAAAAAATCCTGCATGCTTGCAGAAACCTTGCATCTTTGAAGGAACTTTGCATCGAATGTGTGAGAATTGAAACCTTTGTTGCTGCACACCTGATGTAAGACCTATGAGAAGCCTTCTGTAGCTGCATCTTTTTGAAAGCCGACCCAAACTGATCTTCAACATCGCCTGGAAGGAACTGTTCTGGGAAGATCTTAGTGACACCCACCTATTCGCCTTTGGGACACCTCACAGAAACAAAAGAGATCTTCCGTACCTACTTTTCAGTCTAAGTGCTTTTTTTGTTCCTTCTATTTCTTTGTAACAGCTGTAACAAAAAAATCATTTTTTTCTTTCCCTGGTTAACCAGTTGTGCATGTGTGTGTGTGAGGGCTAGGATAAATAAGGGGCTTTAATATTTCCATTTGTGTGTATGCTTTACTTCATAATTGGTTAAGACTTGGTTTGTAATAAACAGATAGTTTTGTTGTTTATTAAAGAAACCTGGTTGGTGTGCTTTATTCTGAGGAAAAGTAGAGTATATGATTGATTGTTTCAGTAAGTGGGAAAATTTAAATATATGTTGGAGACCTGTGGAGACGTGGGACTGAATTAAACGTGCACTCCTCCCACCTTGGTTGTAACATATATAATTGTAAAAAATCATGTCAATAGTGCCTCTTGATGGCCTAAACCCACTTTGAGATTCGGGGAGTAGCTCTTCAGCAAGTGTAGTGAGTCGGTTCAGAAGGATTCTTGTAATGATCTTTCATGCAATGGAGAACAGGGAGATGCCTCTGTAATTTCCACAGTTGGATTTGCCCCCTTCTTGAAGATTGTCACAATCGTAGCATCCTTGAGATCATTCAGGACTTCCTCTTCATTCCAGATCTGTAGGATGAGGGCGTGGAGCTGTAATGTTAGTTCCTGCTTAAAGATTTCAGTGGGGATTCTATCACCTCCTGTTGATTTATTGTTCTTCATTTGTATGATGGCTTTCATCACCTTCATAGGCACTGGTGGAGTTCCGAGCTCGTCTCTAACTGATGTAGTGGGATGGAGTTGAAAACACTCTCGTTAACAACAGATTCCTAATTGAAAAGGTCTTCAAAATGCTTCTTCCAACGGACATTGACAGCTTCGCTTTCCTTGAACAGATTTCCCCATCCTTAATCCTCAAAGGAGCAGGTCCTTGAGTACTTGTGCCAGTACCTGGGCGCACCAACTTCAGTGTCCTCTCACAAGCAGGCAGCACAATCATTGATGCTATGGTTATCTGACATCAGCTTCATTGGGTTGGTCATATAGTTCGGATGTCAGATACCAGGCTTCCAAAGCAGGTCTTCTTCTCCCATATCAGGTCAGGGCAGACGCACCAGAGGAGAACAAAAGAAGTGCTTCAAGGATGTGCTGAAAGCCAACATGAAGAAATGCAACATTGACATCAAGTCCAGGGGGACAATTGCCCTGGACTGAACCAGATGGAGGCAGACTATGTGGGAAGGATCCCAGCATGTTGAAACCCAATGACGACAAAATGAAGAGGAAAAGCGAGAGTGGCAAAAAGAACAAGCCATGACCCGAACTAATAATACACAACCAGAAATCTCACATGGCAACAAATGCTTGACGTGCCATAAACTCTGTAGATCCCAAACTGGCTTCATCTGCCATCTTCGTACTCACGAAAGACAATCATCCTCGCCTGTGAGGGATAGCTAATAATATCTAATTGTAGCCAGAGAATCACTTGCAGTTGCTTTTCTTCCTTCTCCTGCACCATTACCTCTGGTGTCCCCCGAGGATCTATTCTTGGCCCCCTCCTATTTCTCATCTACATGCTGCCGCTCGGCGACATCATCTGAAAGCATGGCGTTAGTTATCATATGTACACTGAAGACACTCAGCTCTACCTCACCATCACTTCTCTCAACTCCTCCACTGTTGCCAAATTACCAGACTGTTTATCCGACATCCAGAACTGGATGAGTAGAAATTTCTTCCAATTAAATATAGGGAAGACTGTGCTATTGTCTTCAGTCCATGCTCCAAACTTTGTTCCCAGTTACCGACTCCATCCCTCTCCCTGGCAACAGTCTGAGATTAAGCCAGTCTATTCACAACCTTGATGTCATATTTGACCCAGAGCTTGTGACCTCATATTCATGCTGTCACTAAGACTGCCTATTTCTACTCCGTAACATTGCCCAACATCTCAGTTCATCTGCTGCTGAAACCCTCATTCATGCCTTTGTTACCTCTAGACTTGACTATTCCAACGCACTCCTGTCTGGTCTCCCACATTCTCCTCTCTGTAAACTTGAGATCATCCAAAACTCTGCTGCCCATGTCTTAACACACCAAGTCCTGTTCCCCTGTGCTTACTGATGTACATTGGCTCCTGGTCAAGCAACGTCTTGATTTTAAAATCCTCATTTTGCTTTCCTCCTTTAAACCACTCCTTAAAACCTACCTTTTTGATCAAGCTTTTGGCTATCTGACTTCATAGCTCCTTTTGTGGCTCGGGGTCATACTCTGTTTTATAGGCTCCTGTGAAGCACCTTGGGACGTTTTATTACATTAAAGGTGCTATAAAAATATAAGTTGTTGTTGTTGTTGATGAAAATAGATTGTGTTCGAGTTGACAGTTGAGTAGGTTAGAAGGACCAGTGGCCATGATTTTAAGTTGTACAAGGCCAGATCTAAGCTAGATGTCAGGTGATGGTTCTTTTCCCAGAGAACAGTGAACCCCTGGAACAGGCTACCAGTTCATGCAGTGGATTCTGATTCACTGAATTCCTTCAAGTGAGAGCTAGACTTATTTTTGGCTGGAGGGGAGATAATCTCCTACAAAAGGTAACATTTATCAAGGCCAGACTGATCTCCTGAACCGATTTCAAACATCTAGAGGGTTCGAAGAATTAATTTCCCAGATTTTTGTCCCCCAAAGAGAACTGGATAAATGTCTGAAGAGGAAGAATTTTCAGGGCAACGGAGTAAAGGTGGGGGAGTGGGACTCTTGCAGAGAGCTGACACTGACATGGCGGGGTGAATGGCCTCCTGTGCTGTAACCATTCTATGATAAATTGGCTTGGGTTTTTATCTTTTTTTTCCCCTCTCAGGAAATCATATGGTTTTTAGGTGGAGTGGAGAGTATCACAAGGTATCACAATTGTGAAGGAAAGGCTGAGTGGACCAGAGGATCTTTCCTGTTTGACATTGATTGTGTCTTTGAATGACCAGAGATTCCAAGGGAGAAGAATCATGCATATTCCTTCAACTGTAATCAAGCATAGATGCCAAAAGGTAGAAAGGAGGGGTAGCATTGTAGTACTGTAGTGCAGTCATACGTTAGCATCCACTCCATATAAATAATATTATGTATTCCTACAAATGGATGGCTTCCTCTGTTGTACACTGAACAAAGAATACTTACAACCAAAAGGATCATAGACAGTTAGTAATGTTCAAATTATTGAGATTTTTTAAACTGAATTTCTTTGTTAAGAAGTATATTGGTTCTATGTAAATTAACTTAAAGGAATGCTCTAAATGCATACAGGAACCTGCCTTGCTTTAAATCATTTTGACATATCAACAGCATTAATTACAACACTACAAAGGTATGTTGGCTTTTCAGTGGAAAAAAAAACAGCATCAATCGTCACACTGTTGCTCATTAGGAAACAGATAAAAAGCTGGCCAGAGAGAGAACCTCTCTCCCACATAGTACAACTAGAAGATAAATGTTGACAGAAGTCCATGAAAGTTATCAGAAAGTTTCATTTTTAAAAGCTCTTATTGGAGGGCATGAAATAAACAAAAAATATAATATAAAAATGTTGCATGTTACACTACTACCATAACTAGGCCTGCTCTAAAAATATTGAATTTGGATGTTCTACTGAGTGAATTTTGAGGGTCATGCTATAGTTTCATTATGACAAAAGGAACCATAAGCAATATGGGGAAATATGGGTGGAGCTCAGGAATAGGAAGGGTGCAGTCACGATGTTGGGGGTTTAACTACAGGCCTTCCAACAGCCAGCGGGAGGTAGAGGAGCAGATATGTAGACAGATTTTGGAAAGATGTAAAGGTAACAGGGTTGTGGTGGTGGGTGATTTTAACTTCCCCTATATTGACTGGGACTCACTTAGTGCTAGGGGCTTGGATGGGGCAGAATTTGTGAGGAGCATCCAGGAGGGCTTCTTGAAACAATATGTAGATAGTCCAACTAGGGATGGGGCCATTCTGGACCTGGTATTGGGGAATGAGCCCGGCCAGGTGGTCGAAGTTTCAGTGGGGGAGCATTTCGGGAACAGTGACCATAATTCCATAAATTTTAAGGTACTTGTGGATAAGGATAAGAGTAGTCCTCGGGTGAAGGTGCTAAATTGGGGGAAGGCTAATTATAATATTAGGCAGGAACTGAAGAATTTAGATTGGGGGCAGCTGTTTGAGGTTAAATCAACATCTGACACGTGGGAGTCTTTCAAACGTCAGCTGATTAGAACCCAGGACCAGCATGTTCCTGTGAGGAAGAAAGACAAGTTTGGCAAGTTTCGGGAAGCTCGGATAACGCGGGATATTGTGAGCTTAGTTAAAAAGAAAAAGGAAGCATTTGTAAGGGCTGGAAGGCTAGGAACAGACGAAGCACTTGAGGAATATAAAGACAGTAGGAAGGAACTTAAGCAAGGAGTTAGGAGGGCTAAAAGGGGTCATGAAAAGTCATTGGCAAACAGGATTAAGGAAATTTCCAAGGCTTTTTATATGTATATAAAGAGCAAGAGAGTAACCAGGGAAAGGGTTGGCCCACTCAAGGACAGAGATGGGAATCTATGTGTGGAGCCAGAGGAAATGGGCGAGGTGCTAAATGAGTACTTTGCATCAGTATTCACCAAAGAGAAGGACTTGGTGGATGATGAGCCCAGGGAAGGGAGTGCAGATAGTCTCAGTCATCTCATTATCAAAAAGGAGGAGGTGTTGGGTGTCTTGCAAAGCATTAAGGTAGATAAGTCCCCAGGGCCTGATGGGATCTACCCTAAAATACTGAGGGAGGCAAGGGAGGAAATTGCTGGGGCCTTGACAGAAATCTTTGCATCCTCATTGGCTAAAGGTGAGGTCCCAGAGGACTGGAGAATAGCCAATGTTGTTCCTTTGTTTAAGAAGGGTGGCAAGGATAATTCAGGAAATTATAGGCCGGTGAGCCTTACGTCAGTGGTAGGGAAACTATTAGAGAGGATTCTTCGGGACAGGATTTACTCCCATTTGGAAACAAAAGATCTTATTAGCGAGAGACAGCATGGTTTTGTGAAGGGGAGGTCGTATCTTACTAATTTGATTGAGTTTTTTGAGGAAGTGACGAAGATGATTGATGAAGGGAGGGCAGTGGATGTTATCTATATGGACTTTAGTAAAGCCTTTGACAAGGTCCCGCATGGCAGACTGGTACAAAAGGTGAAGTCACACGGGATCAGAGGTGAGCTGGCAAGATGAATACAGAACTGGCTCGGTCATTGAGGACAGAGGATATCAGTGGATGGATGTTTTTCTGAATGGAGGGATGTGACTCGTGGTGTTCCGCAGGGATCAGTGCTGGGACCTTTGCTCTTTGTAGTATATATAAATGATTTGGAGGAAAATGTAGCTGGTCTGATTAGTAAGTTTGTGGACGACACAAAGGTTGGTGGAGTTGCGGATAATGATGAGGATTGTCAGAGGATACAGCAGGATATAGATCGGTTGGAGACTTGGGCGGAGAAATGGCAGATGGAGTTTAATCCGGACAAATGTGAGGTAATGCATTTTGGAAGGTCTAATGCAAGTGGGAGGTATACAGTAAATGGCAGAACCCTTAGGAATATTGACAGGCAGAGAGATCTGGGCGTACAGGTCCACAGGTCACTGAAAGTGGCAACGCAGGTGGATAAGGTAGTCAAGAAGGCATACGGCATGCTTGCCTTCATCGGTCGGGGCATAGAGTATAAAAATTGGCAAGTCATGTTGCAGCTGTACAGAACCTTAGTTAGGCCACACTTAGAATATTGCGTGCAATTCTGGTCGCCACACTACCAGAAGGACGTGGAGGCTTTGGAGAGGCTACAGAGGAGGTTTACCAGGATGTTGCCTGGTCTGGAGGGCATTAGCTATGAGGAGAAGTTGGAAAAACTCGGATTGTTTTCACTGGAACGACGGAGGTGGAGGGGCGACATGATTGAGGTTTACAAAGTTATGAGCGGCATGGACAGAGTGGATAGTCAGAAGCTTTTTCCCAGGGTGGAAGAGTCAGTTACTAGGGGACATAGGTTTAAGGTGCGAGGGGCAAAATTTAGAGGGGATGTGCGAGGCAAGTTCTTTACACAGAGGGTGGTGAGTGCCTGGAACTTGCTGCCAGGGGAGGTGGTGGAAGCAGGTACGATAGCGACGTTTAAGAGGCATCTTGACAAATACATGAATAGGAAGGGAATAGAGGGATATGGGCCCCGGAAGTGCAGAAGGTGTTAGTTTAGGCAGGCATCAAGATCGACGCAGGTTTGGAGGGCCAAATGGCCTGTTCCTGTGCTGTACTGTTCTTTGGTCAATACATATATCAAAACTCATGAGGATATGAGAACAGCACTGCACATGGTGCTTCATTCTCCAATCTTGCTCACTAAATGTGCATTATACGGAAAGTTGAAACTTAATATACAGCAAAACTGTAAATTTCTATAATAAACTAGTAAAATGCCTAGAATTCCATAACCAAAGATTCTGAGGAAGAATCCTTCATATTATTTCTTTCAACTGTAATTAAATAGATATCAGATGAGCAGTATTACAGAAATGCAATACAGTTGCACACTGCCACCCATTCCATATAGCAACATTTTTATCAGTAATGTTTCAATCTATTTGAACCATGTCATTGAAGAATATAGGGATGATGAGGATATTTGGGTGAAAATTGTATTTCTAAAAAAAAATGCCAGCAGTGCAACAGTTAACGCAAAACAAAGGAATTGCTTATTTAACAGCAAAGGATTTATGCCGAAGTATCATTTTTCATCAGTTAATAAGCAAGCAGTGGACTAAATGAGAAAGTTCACATAACTCTTTTATTCCACATAATAACCATGACTGTGCAGAACACTGAAATACAAAGTGCTTTCGAGTTTCAATTTATCATGTATTGTGCCTGCATTTGCACAGGTTTATTTCATTTCCTTTCCCGTTAAGTAATTTGCACTTCATTCGGCAGAATAAATTATATGGAAGATCAAAACATTGGTTCATTAACCACTTTGGGATTGTTAATAAAACCTAATCTTTAAAGAGTAGGCAAAAACCTGTGCACATTGACAAAAGGCAGCTCCAAGAAACTCTCACGTAAGCAAATTAAATTTGCTCCTCTTTTTCGCCCACTGTACAACAGTATTGTTGCTCGCAAATGAACTGTGAAAAAAATTTAGTCTAGAAGACAGAAAATGGCACAACCCTCTCTTATACATCCTGTGATTGCTTTAATGACCTTTTTCAGCAAGCTAAATTCAGCAGCTACAAAGCTTCCTCATAGATACAAATAGATTGGATAGACTCTCTGCTTTTGGATTTACTTTTAATTATTTATCACATATTTTGAGAAGTAATCATACGTACATCAAAAAAGATCACTTCAATAGAATGCAACACCACTAATAACAAGACTTGGATTAGAAAGTAATTTCCATTTCCATTTGTGCTGACTTAACCCCTTTTAATTCCCCTGTAATGTTTGAGTAGCACACACCTGTAAAAGCTAGATTTATTTCACAACAGTACGAGGCACCAAAGCTTCAGTTCTAATGACTGCACCAATGCAACAAGTTGATCCCATTTACTTCGTACTTTTGTGCTGATAATTTATCCAAGATCCTCATATGTGACAGATGGAACAATTAATCGCATTCTACTTAAAAATAAACAATTTATTTTTGAAAAAAAAGTTAATGCTTCTAATACAACCTTACTGAAATGTTTACCTTCAAGTTGGGGTTAATATGACACTTGGAGGTCACAACATATGTCACAGCATTCATTTTTCCTCACTTCTCAGATTCATGTTAAATCAACATGAACACCCTTTGGGTTTTGTCATGTATTATATATTTTATTAAATGGATTTTCCACACTAATTTGATTTAAAAAAATACTTCATACACAACCTCACTGTAATTAATTTTTAAATGGAAAATTGTAGCATCTGTTTATGGCAAGAATTTGCTTTCTAGTCTGCCCTTAAGATTTCCAAGGGAATAAATGGTTTGGCACCAGACATCAGTGTTGGATTTTCATTTTCCTGTTTCCTATACACATGTTCAGTTGCAGGTAAAGAAAAGCAGAAAAGGCGTATTTTCTGTCTCTACTCAAATGTGATATTGTGTAAGTAATATTTCTTGCTAAAATCTGTCTAAAAAAAATCAGGGAAACCCACAAGGGTGACAGGATCAAATTAAAATTTCTAGAAGTCAAAAAAAATTTCTATAAAGTGCCTCACTATTATCACCCATTTGTAGCCTGATAGTTCAGCACACAAAAAGGACTTAAGCTCAGAGCATGAAAGATGTTCGCACAGTCCAGATTCTACTCCAACATATTGGAAAGCTTCAAGGGTAAAGTTTGGATGTTTTGAAAGCACAAGCACATCGTTATTAAAACAGAAATGTACTTGCATGCCTGCTAATCGTGTTAATTCAGTCAACTAGTTACCATTTGTTTAAGGCAACTAAGGTGGCTTGCAAGGAAGAAGTGCTGATGATAATGCCCTATTAGAATTCTAGGTGTCAATAATTACTTTTACCCAAACAACAGGCAAAAGCATCAAATATTCCATATTTGAAAAAATCAGGGTTTTTTGAAGCCAAGAAAAAAACCTTACTACAATGAACACAACTGTGGAATTATCAAATCTAGCATACTAATTCAAATCCAAAAGATCTCAAATGTATTTGGTAGTACTCACAGATGGTTAACTTCCTGCTCTTTGTGATCTGAATCAGAACAGGGAACCGAAATTTTTGGATTTACATTTTTGCTTAGCTCCCTTCGGAATGGTACCCGAGTAAACTTATTTCTGACGAGTTCACTTCCTGAATTTAAGGCAGGCGTAGATTGTGTTATTATATCCACCGAGTTGTGTGGTAAACCTGAAATAAAAAGCATCCATTTTTTTCAGCTCATTTGCTAGCTTCGCATTCTGACACATTCATACATAAAGTAGAAAAATATAACTTCAAGTTATTCAGTCAGTTGTTTGTGAAAATAATTGTTGGCTAATTTTGAAAATTACGAAGTGAATTATTCAGAATGTATTTTTGACCTTTTTTTAAACACTAAAAGGAGTTCATTTATAAATGAAAATATATGGCTCTGTATACTTAAAAATCAGAAAATTACTGCTAACATCAGAAAACAAACCCTAATTCCCAAAGCTGAAAATTATATTTGGGTTTTTCCTTTCTTTCTTTCTTTGGGCCTCCTTGTCTCGAGAGACAATGGGTAAGCGCCTGGAGGTGGTCAGTGGTTTGTGAAGCAGCGCCTGGAGTGGCTATAAAGGCCAATTCTGGAGTGACAGGCTCTTCCACAGGTGCTGCAGAGAAATTTGTTTGTTGGGGCTGTTGCACAGTTGGCTCTCCCCTTGCGCCTCTGTCTTTTTTCCTGCCAACTACTAAGTCTCTTCGACTCGCCACAATTTAGCCCTGTCTTTATGGCTGCCCGCCAGCTCTGGCGAATGCTGGCAACTGACTCCCACGACTTGTGATCAATGTCACACGATTTCATGTCGCGTTTGCAGACGTCTTTATAGCGGAGACATGGACGGCCGGTGGGTCTGATACCAGTGACCTTTTTAAGGTTACAAAAACTACACAAAAGAAAATGTTAGTGATTAAATACTTTTTATTCACAGGGTCATAAGTGGAATAAAATGGCCTTATTTGGATCATAACAACCTGATAACCAAGTGATTAGGGATATCTAGAAGGAGCACTAGCTATAGATTATAAACAGAGGATGATTGAGAACTTGCCACCAGCATTAGTTTCTGCTGCTGCCTTTCTGTGCCGTAGGATTCTTTCCAGCTCATTTTCTTCCATAACCTGAGTAATGGCTGTCAGTGTTCCAACTTTACCAGATTTCTTCAGGAGAAAGAAAACAAATGCATTACAAAAAGACAATTTAAAGTTAGCGCACAACATCATGGGCATCTTCATGCCCTGGACAAAATAAGCAGCTTCAGTTCCTGAAAGTTTTGGTTAACTACCTTTATTAACTGTTATCAAAAATCTCAAATTACACTTCCGATTGCAAACCAGTAAGAGGCCATATTTAAAAGTCTGTCTGCAATAGGGAATTGTAGCAATTCATGAATAAGGTGGACAACAAAACAAGTTTCATTTTCTGGAATTATTCCTCCCTTAAAGGAAACCTCTCGCACATTTGAAGAGAGATAGTCATAGTTTCATTACAAGTGAAACCTTATGACAGATGTTCTAAATAGAATAACTTTTAAAGTTGCACTTTCAGCATGAGTGGCAAGGGATACCTTATTGTTCCCTTCTTACAATGCATTCAGGAGATGATAGCAATAAGTATGTCTGGCTTGCAATTTGCAGCTGTGCTTCATAACTCTCCACAGAATATTACATCACACAAAAAAAAAGCTAATTAGAGGCATGTAGGTTGCCGGCTCTCCCCACCACCCTCCCTTTAAAAATTGCAGTGCATCTGAGCGCGCTATTTTCAGACCGTGCCCACACTTGACCTTGCCCCAATGGACGATTGCAAATCCAGCCCAATGTTTCAGGTCGGTGTCCTGAACGTTTCAGATCTGATGAAAGGCCACAGACCTGAAATGTTAACTTTGTTTCTCTCTCCACAGATGCTGCCAGACCTGCTGAGTATTACAGCATTTTCTGTTTTTAACTTCACAAATGTGTGTCTTGGAATACAAATTTTAAATTGGACTATTTATTTGCTGTTCAACAGCTAACCTGATTACCATGACAGATTAAAAAAAAAACTTTTAGTGGACAAAGTATCGGAGAACAAAATGTGTAACAATTTATCAGACTTTGAGAGTAAATATGTTAAGAGGTGGAAGGAGACTGGATGTTGTAATGAGTCCTTTATGTTTCTGATGCCACATAAATGAAATGCGTGGAGTCCAGTTGGTTGAAGATCTCAAATAAGTTTATTACACCTAAACTATTATGTATAGTACAAAGCAAACTATTTACAGAACCTTCCTCTAGGTGTTACAGTTGCAGTGACTCTGGCTTTGAGTCACATGACTATGTCCTGGTACTTAGCTCATTAGCATACTAAGATCTTAAAGAGACATCACTCTTAAAATCAATCATAAAACATCCCCTTACTTTCCAAAGTTAAGTCTCATATACTAAAAGTAAAAAAAACTTAAAATTAGATATCCAAATTATTTACACATGGCTAGAGATTGTGAAATTTACACATGCAGAAGCTTATGAGTTCATATATATTATTATTACTTAAGAGTCCATATATCATTTTGGTGGTTTGACAACTCTTGCTCGGAGAATTTGTATGTCAGCTCTTGCTGTTTTTTCTGAAGTTTCTCCCTCTCTGCGTTCAGTTTCTATTGCTCTGCCTTCAGCCTGCTAAGATACTCTGTTGCATTCCTCAAGATGACCACTTTTGAGGCCTCGTCATTCTTGGAAAGTTCCAGCACCTCATCTTGAAGAACCAACAGACAATGCTTCAACTCATTCCTCCTCTGCCTCCTCAGAGCATTGAGTGTCCTTCGCCTCTTCTCATCCTCCACGTCTGTAGGTCTTGGGCTCAAGGTCGAGGACTTGGGGGAGGAATACTTGGCCTCATGGAGGTACCTGTCCATTCTGGCTCATTGTGATGCTAGTGGTTCTCTTGATAGCTGAAGTGAAGTTGTGCTGTTGCTGGATTTCCAGATTGTACTGTTTGATGCTGGCTGGAGCCTGCAAGCAGGTTCCAATCTTTGGATATTTCCCCTTGGGAATACTCCCCAATGCCAGCCTTTGCTTGTCAGTAGTTATGACATTAGTCTCTTCTGAGTCGCTGGAGCGTGAAGAGACGCTGTCCATTGATGAAAAACTTTCACCATCTGATTTTGGATCTTCATCCTCTTGGTGTTGCATCTCTGAGAAGAGGCTGATACTTTCCAAACCAGAACTACTGACAGCCTGGAAGGACTGTGACTCAATGTGGGTACCCTTGGTCTCTTCTGCTGTAAAGGGTGCCTTGGTGACCTCATGGATGGTCATGATGTTGAGGGCCTTACACGCAGGCAGTCCTGCCATTGCTGGTCCACTCATGTCTACCAGGTAGAATATTTGTGGTTTCCGTGCTGACTTGCCATATCTGCATTGTGCCATTGTAAGGAATGGGTGACCTGTTGTATGCAGATAACTTGGTAGTTGTTGGTTGTATCATTGATTTCCAACGACTCTGGTACACATCTTTGAGGATTGGACTGGTAGGATATTTGCATTAGCACCGGTATCAATCTTAATCTTGAGTGTATGTTTGCCAGCTTTCTTTGGGCATGTGATGTTAATAGTGGCAAAAGCTTCCAGTTGTTTGACTTCATCAACATGATGCGTCAGGTTCACAATGTGGAACACTTGCTCATCTTCTGATTGAGATTGAAACAGATCTGTTTCATTGTGGACTGTGTATATGGGCTTGCGGTTACACAGGTCTCTGACGTTTTCCTTGCTGCTGTTACCCTGTTGCTGCACCAACTTTTGTTTGCTTGTGTCCAACTGTGACTTCTGGCTGCGTATTTGGAGCCATATTTGTTGCATAGGTGGTCCCAGTGTCCTTTTGCACTGCACGCTTTGCACAGGTCTTGAAATGCAGGACAAGTTTGCAGTGAATGGGACCAACCACACTTACCACACAGCTTGTTTTCGCTTTTCGATCTGGCTATCATGCTGATACTGTTGGCTGCACCTAATACTTGCAGATGCTGTTGTCCAGCAACAGTGTTTTCATATTTCCTGTCATCTTCTAGCAGTGCATCAATGCTGTGACCTTTCTTTTTCCCCCCAAGATGTCTTTCTGAAATACTTCAATGGGTGTTGAGACAATCACCAGCTCTGACAGATCAATTTCCGAAAAATCATATTCGTTGCCCTTACTACGGCATCTACTGATGAACTGGTCTATTGATTCCTGTGGCTGTTGCCTGTAGGACATCAATTCCAGGTAGCGAATTCTAAAATTAATTCTTAATTGGAGCTGATCTTCTAGACTTTCCATATCTTTGTGGGATATTTCTGATCATCTTCAGATAAGCCAGAGGTATTGATTCTGTGTAATGCTTCATTTCCAAGTGCTATTAGTATTTTTTTACAGCCTGTTTTTCTGATTCTGCAATCGCTTGGTCGGTGAAGCAAAACTGTATTCTTTGTTTGAAAAGTTGGAACTCGGGTAGAATATCCAGCGCCCTCCAGTTCATGCTGGGAAATTTGGTATCCATCTTCCTGCTGTTCTTTTGCTTAAAACTTGCTTTAAGACTTGTTCTATGACTCTGCACTGTTTCCCCTTTCAGAAACTCTGTTATTTAGATTAGCTGCTTGGATTGAGAGGAGCAGGTGTTTGACAGTGCTCTGTGTTTAAGTGCTCTGGCGGCACTTAAGCTTGACTGTTTACACAGCTGTTCAATAGGCAGTTCAATTGCTTTTTTGCTAGAGTTTGATTACGTTCTTCAAGCTCGAGTGGTTTAATATTTTTTTAAACTGTGGCTTCCATAATGGAAGTTCCTCTTCATGTTCGAGTGGTTTGAGGAGTTTCTTTCATCTTTGGCTGCATGAATAGAGACTCTGCAGTGATTGGGGTTTTTGGACACCTCCTGTATTGGCACCGACCTTGATCAACCTGGGAGAGGAGTCGGGTCTTTCACTTTTTTTTTTAACGGAGTCTTCAGAAAAAAATCAACCTTTTAGGCACTTCAAAGCTTGTTTTCTTTTTAAATCAGTTGACACAATGACTCACCCGATTTACTTGCAGCCTGTCATTCTGTGCTCTTGTCTGTCCACTATTTAGGCCAGTATTTCTGTAGAACTTTTCTGTCTAGTGGCTGCAGGAATGCGCATTTTCAAAGCTGTTTGGCCCGTGGTCTTCAACTTAGATCTTGTCTTCTCACCACAGCTGCCACCATGTAATGTGTTCTTTATGTTGTCTGATGCAACATAAATGAGATGTGTGGAGTCCAGTTGGGTGAAGATCTCAAATAGGTTTATTACAGTTAAACTATTATATACAGTACAGAGCAAACTATTTGTAGACTTTCCTCTAGGTGACACAGTTGCAGAATGACTCCGGCTTAGAGTCTCATCACTATGTCCTGGTACTTAGCTCATCAGCATATCAAGCTCTTAAAGGGAGAACAGTCTTAAAGGAAATTATACAACAGCTGTTGAATATCTTCCAAAGCACACTGCAGCATTGGCAAAGAGCAGAGAAGTACAGAAGGTCTTGAAATGTTACGGGTCTGAGCACCCCTACAGGGCTTTATCCATAGTTATTGCTCAATATCAGCAGCAGCTAGATTGTCAAATATGAGAAAGTTGTTGGACTCAAGATTAGAAACAATTGTGTTTATTTAAGAAATGTATATCTAGTGTAATGGTGCCTTGTTATAGGTCACAATGTGGCTGTCTGGCAGTGAGACTGTTCACTTTACACAAACATAAATACATCACAATTCATAGCATTGTAACTGCTGCCAAGAATCAGCACTGTAACGGCTAATTTGCAGCTGAAATTTGTGAAAATTCACTAAAGGGCATAAACAACTGATTGTGATCTGCATGAAACAAAACATGAGATTTACAGGTTTATAATTAAGGATCTTTATCTCAAGCAGGTTAGAGTTAGATAGCAGTATTGGAATGATGCTTATTTGCATATAGATACTGTTAACACTGATCGAAACAAAAGTAGGAAAATTAAAAGATGGTAGGAGGAAAGAAAAGGAACAAGCTTGTACTTATGCAACATATTACTACATCTCACAAAATGTCTCAAAGCACTTCATTTATAATGAATTATTTGAGGGCCAGTATGATTATGTAGTTAAACGCAACAGCCATTTTGTGCACAGAATGATCCCTCAAACAGCAACATATGAATGACCACTTAATCTATTTTCTGGTGGCACTGTTTGAAGGAAGATGTGGCCAGGATGTTGGACGAACTTCCTGCGCTCTTCAAGAAGTGCTATGAGATTGTTAATGTCCACTTAAACCACCAGAACAGGCAGCTGAGGCCTTGGTTTAACGTTTCATCCAGGCAATGTGATTTGAAGCTTGGACTGAGTACATTAGTTGACTTCTAAATTAGAATTCTGATTTTGGTCTGGATCTCATTTTCTTTCCCACTTCCTTTTCCAATCCTGAAGTGGCCAACTTCTGCTGGGTTATGGTTCCAATGGTATCTGGAGTACTCCAAAATGTCCCCAACTGGTCATTCTTTACGTGCAAGTCTAAAAATAACTGTTGATGAACTATACAATCATAAGTCGTTTCCCAGCTAATCCCAATCTTGACCTCATCCAATGTCTGCATACATATACTTTTCAGCAATGCTTGCTGGATAACAATCAGGTGTAAAAACTTGAAGCAATTTTCTCTCCACAAGTGCTGAAGGTCAACTGCAAAGTGTTCACACCCACTTTTCCTAAAATGAACTAATCAGTAATGAACTGACATTGGAATTGGAACCTTGACCTCTGCATTAAAGGCCTGCTACCCAACCCGAACCCGAAGGGACCCGACGACATGATTTAGGTCAGGTCGGGCCCATCTTCCGGATCCGGCTTTTGGGTTCGGGTTCGGGTCCGGGTCAGGGTCAGGCCAGACACACACAGTACGTGCTCTGCTGGTAAGTATTGAAATTTAAAAAATTACCTGAGCTGGGAGTCCGGGACAAAACTGAGTCTGTGTAGTGAGCGATTGACATCACTGTGACGTCATCACGCATGTGCTGCAGCTTCCTGGAGGTTCCGAGTCCGAAGGTAAGTAAAGGGATGGTCAGGTCGAGGCGGGGTCGGGCTCGGGGCAAAATCGGAGGGACTTGGGCCGGGTCGGGCTCGGGTCTGCTATGGTTCAGTCAGGTTCGGGTCGGGTTCCTTTTCCTGACCTGAGCAGGCCTTTACTCTGCAAGCATACCCATACACGCTCAGTTACATACGGTCACTGGAAGAGCTGCATCTGCGTTTTCTAATGTTGCAGCTCTAAGCCAGATAAACCTCACCCCCACCCCACCAACACATGCATACACACAACAATCCATTTTTCTAATGGTATTTCTTTTTTTCCCAAGCTTAGGGAGGAACAGGAAGCTACAGCTATTTGAGTCCATCAGTATTTACTGTATAAAGCAGTGAATCAATTTGGACTGTGGACAACACATCAGAGTCCAAGTCTAATACACAGTATGTGTTGTCTGTGCACCCTAAAGTCAATAGTAATAATCCTTTTTACTTTGTTCACAACCATTAGGTCATCTCTCTTACATTGGCCTGGTAAGTCAGATTATGGTGCTTTATAAAGAATCAAAGCAGATTCCATAGTTATGCAACTGGAGTCACTTCACTTTACCTCCTGGTCTCTTATACCGCTGGTCCATGTGAGAAATACAACGAGAGACCAATTAGAGACTGGTAGAACCCAACTACAGAAAAAGTGCCAATTTTACCCAGGTCACTCTAAAGCATTTTTGACAATAGCATTTGCAGGGGTTTGAGGACAAGTTGTATGACTGGCCACACAGTTAGAATGGAACCTAAATAGATGAAGAGAAAAATGTTTTAAAATACCTGGGAATTAAATTCATGACTTACCAGCAGCACCCCTTTGAGTTCCTGTAATGCATTATTTTCTGGAGGTTTATTCTTAATCGATGGAGTCTGGAAACAAGCAAATGAACTGTAACCAAGAAGAACAAACCACTCTGATACACTCTGATGAAGGGTCACTGACCAGAAATGTTAACTCTGCTCCTCTCTCCACAGATGCTGCCAGACCTGCTGAGTATTTCCTGCATTTCTTGTTTTTATTTACTCTGATACAAAACTGATTAGCTGCATTAATGGCTGAAACCAACAGTCTCTAAAGGATTCTGAACTGAATAATCTGTACTGTTCTATTAGGAAAATTAGGATAATGAAAGAAAACAAACAGGTGAACTTTGGTGAAAAGCCTTTTCAGGGACGAAAACAATAGGAGGAAGTAACATTTTTCAGGGTTAATTATATGCTTGCTTGCTGCAATTTACAATGACCTTTAAACCTTGCAAAATCTTGACTAATCTGGTAGTTACTGAATTAAACAAAATTATGTCTATTGGTACAAAGTTTATTTAGTACAAATTAATGTGCATATTTGGGGAAAAAACTCAAAACAAATCAAAGGAGCAATGCAAAGATTACTTTGCTTCGGAATTTCATAATGTTCCTGTAGATTTATATAGCTAAGAATTTTAATAGCTTAAAAGAATTTATAGTATCATTCAGATGCAATTACATATATTAGGAGTCTGATAAAAATCTTGATATTATAAAAATAGATGGTGTCCAACCCTGTACTGGATTGATGCAGGCAGGACTGAAGTGATTAAATCCAGTGATAGCATCATGCACCTTAGCACTGCAGCTATGTAATGATCCTGAGGGACTGGGCCTTGGGAGAATGAGTTGTGGTTGCTCCTACTCCCGGGGTAGTGGAGTACATAAGGCAAAAGCAAGAATAAAGAAGGATGGATGAAAGGTAAAGTGCTGCTGCATTTGCTGACTTGAATCATTGCTACTAGTTATCACTATATGAACTCTGTTCTATATCAATAACTGTTGGGGATTTGTCAGGAAGTCAAACACCCTGTTAACTGGAGTTTCTTTTTATTTTTTTTATTTTTTATTTAGAGATACAGCACTGAAACAGGCCCTTCAGCCCACCGAATCTGTGCCAACCAAGAACCGCCCATTTATACCAACCCTACAGTAATCACATATTCCCTACCACCAACCTACACTAAGGGTAATTTACAATGGCCAATTTACCTATCACCTGCAAGTCTTTGGCTGTGGGAGGAAACCGAAGCACCTGGCGAAAACCCACGCGATCACAGGGAGAACTTGCAAACTCCGCACAGGCAGTACCCAGAATTGAACCCGGGTCCCTGGAGCTGTGAGGCTGCGGTGCTAACCACTGCGCCGCCCGGTGTCTTTATATTTGCTATGAGTTGAAAGAAAGCAGCTCAGGACTCCAATTACATAATTCCAATTACATAATTACATAACATGCTCTACTGCACCAGTGTGAAATTTCCATTTCCCCCATTCACCAAGGAGATGATTAATTCTGCATATGTAATTATATAAACTTATATCTGCTGCATACTTCTTTAAGGATTCCGAACCTGATGTAAGACTGGTATCCAATCACTTTGTAGATAGATTTCATATTTTCAAAAGGAAGAGAAATGCATTGCAAGTTTCTAATAAAAATAAATTGTAATAACTACTGTGTTACCCTGTTAGTATGATTAACTTTCCTAAGGTGAACGCCCTTCTTAATTCTCTCCATCATCTCATCAACTGCTTGTTTCTTCAGGTCTTCTAAATGCTGCCCTGTAGGAAAATTCACCTCAGATTTGAAAAATAATAATTTGGAAAACAAATTACTCACACAAACAACTGGTGTGTATCTTTATTATATACTACACACACATTTAAAAACTTTATGCTTCACACTTGTGTAGGCTTAAAACTATAAAATAAGATATAAAAATATCTGCAAAGACTTTTCTATATTAAAGAAAAAATATCAAGAGGACACACAAAGGGTGATTTTTTTCAAATTACTATAGAAGGGTGCAACAGAATACCAACGTATCCCGCTGATTCTTATTTACAGCTGTAACATGCTAGTAGTGTTGTATACAGCCAGCCACAGAATAGGTTTTTCTTGTACAGAAGGACATGCAGCTGGGGGAATCAGAACCTCACTTCACTTTGCCACTAGAGCAACCTCGGGATGGTTGTCACAGCAAAATTGGATAGGAAAGCGGAGATGATAAAAGGCCCAACATTTGCAACGTATGCAAGGATAGTCACAATGTGGTTAGAAGAACGCTTGCATTTATAGCACCTTTCACAACCTCAGGACATTCCAAAGCATTTTACAGCCAACTGTGGGCGGCACAGTGGCGCAGTGGTTAGCACTGCAGCCTCACAGCTGCAGGGACCCAGGTTCGATTCTGGGTACTGCCTGTGTGGAGTTTGCAAGTTCTCCCTGTGTCTGCGTGGGTTTTCTCCGGGTGCTCCGGTTTCCTCCCACAAGCCAAAAGACTTGCAGGTTGGTAGGTAAATTGGCCATTATAAAAAATTGTCACTAGAATAGGTAGGTGTTAGGGAAATATAGAGACAGGTGGGGATGTTTGGTAGGAATATGGGATTAGTGTAGGATTAGTATAAATGGGTGGTTGATGGTCGGCACAGACTCGGTGGGCCGAAGGGCCTGTTTCAGTGCTGTATCTCTAATCTAATCTAATCTAAAAAAAATACTTGTGAAGCATAGTCGCTGTTGCAAAGTAGGAAATACAGTTAGAAAATAGTATAAATTCAACAGTGGCAGCAACAGTTCCTTTTATTCATTCATTCATGGAATGTTTGTGTCACTGGCAAGGACAGCATTTACTTCCCATCCCTAATTACCATTGAGAAGGTGGTGGTGAGCTCCTTCTTGAACCACTGCAGTGTGTATGGTGAAGGTACCCCCACAGTGCTATTAAGTAGGGAGTTCCAGGGTTTTGACCAAGCAATGATGAAGGAATGGCGATATATTTCCAACTCGGGATGGTGTGTGACTTAGAGGGAACTTGTGATGGTGGCGTTCCTATGCACCTGCTGCCACTGTCCTTCCAGATGGTGAAGTCATAGGTTTGGGAGGTGCTGTCGAAGGAGCCTTGGCAAGTTGCAGCCACGTTGCATCGGTAGTGGAGAGAGGAAATGTTTCAGGTGATGGATGGGTGCCAATCGAACAACTGTTTTGTCCTGGATAACGTTATGCCCAAGGCAGGGGAGTGCACTGTTTATTCTAGTTCCACTTCTCCACAGGTCACAACATATTTAAATTTTCCCACTTACCGATATGGTCAATTTTTCTCAAAATAAAACACACTAACTAGGTTTCGTTAATGAACAACAACATTATTAGTTTATTATAAAACAAGTCTTAACCAGTAACAAAGTAAAGCATAAACACACAGATTGAAACTTTAAAGTTCCCTTTTTACCTTAGCTCCTCACACTCTCACACACACACACACACACATACACCGGTTAACCGGAAAAATAAAAGAGATTTTTGTTCAGAGCTCTGTTACAGACAAAAAAATACTTGGGCTGAATAATTGCTCATTCCTGAAGAAAACAGCAGATGAGATATGTTGTGTTCCAAAACTGGCATACAGTCTAGCCTCAGAGTACACATAGACAGGTCACTGGGATCCTTTAAGGCGGTGTTGCGAATTAATTTAGTAGGATTTTCTTCAAAGGCAGGAGACAAGATGAGTTGACACAGTGGATTTCTCAGGGTCTTTTAGAGAGGTGATGGAAAGCTGAGATGGGTTGTGGTCTTCTCTCCTTCCGTGGGAATTCTCTCCTTCTGCAGGCTTTTTAAAGAGATGGAACAGGCTGGGCTGAGCTAAGGTTCTGTCCTGTCAAGGGGCACATGACTGACACTTCTCTGCACACATCTTCCCAAGTTACCAGGGTTTCTGTTCTATTTTTAACTTGGTGTGTATGTTGCTTGCCTCTTAGCAGCCCAAACATGGATGTTGTCCATGTCTTGCTGCATGTGGGCATGGATTGCTTCATGATGATCGATGTTTTCTTAGCTTGGGTGGAGGAACATCACAAGTACTGTTCTTGATAAAAACATGGGCCCAGTTCAGCTGCAAGCAGATGAGAGATGTACTAACCAATTCAAAAATTAGATATTGTTTTAAGAAATTCAGGTTTCACATTGTGATTTGAATATTTTAATCATAATTTAACTTGTGTTTAAAAGAATATTTAGCCATGCACATGTGTAATGCTTCAGATACAATTGCTCACCTGATTCCTCAGAAAGGCCTTTTCCAATCCCAGACAAATTAGATGCTTTCTGTCTTTTACAAATAATCATCATAAGATTTCTGTTGAAATATAAATAAGTTTTTCTTAAAACCTCCATTCGGATGCAAGCATAAGTTATACTGCAAAAAGTGCAATACCCAACTTCTCTAATCTATCTCACAGATAATAAACTGACCATCATGCTTATGATTCTGGCTAATTTTGCCATTATACACTCCGTGCAGAGAAGCCACAATCATAGGGAGTGCAGAGTGGAGAAAGGCTAAAACACGGTAGGTAATTCTTTAACTGGCATTTCCTTTGAGCATGGTTTCCTGTGGGATCGCAGAATCACCTCCATTAAGTTTTAGGGAGCACAGCTGAAAAATTCTGTTGTCTGTCTTTACGTATCCTATTCAAGGTTGCATCAAAAATATAATACTTATTTGAAATATTTGAAATGTCATATTTTTCAAATCATTTCAAGTACTCTTCTTATGGCAAGATTAACATTTTTCTTAAACAAACATTTTGTAATACAAAGTAATTTCCACAAAAATGCATGCCAACCCCAAGAAAATATCCTGTTATAGTGTCAAGCATCAGTAACCTACACAGTAATTTTACGAATACTCCCTGGCAATGGGGAGCTATGTCCCCACCTGAAGCAGAGATTTCTGAAAATATCCCTTCAGTGGTTGGAAAACTGGGGGAATGGTGGACCTAAATTTTCAAAATGTGCCAGCATATAAGGTAACCACAGTCAACACCCACTGAATTTCCAACCTGTGCTGCCACCAGCAGTACAGATTCATAACGTTACTGCTTTAGAGACGATTTCGAAGGCTGGAAATTATTTTTGGTGTAATAATACCTGGAGATTACCCAGTAGCAAACACATCAGGACTGCAGAACAGCACACATTTCCTGACTGTTTATCGCATAGCAGCTGTCAGGCAAACCCCACCTGCCAAGACTAAGGCACACGTTATTTCGCCACATGAACACAAACTTTAAATATTGCAATCTCTGACTGGAAGGACATTTGCATTGTACCAGACAATGTTGAAAAAAAGGGAGCCAATCCCTGTTCCTCCAATACACAGAAGTGGTCAGACCAGTTTTGATCACATGACTGACTGGCTGTTCTTGAATTCCCAAACAAAGGAATTGCCAGAGACAAAGCCATGTGCTCATGGAGTAAAGACCTTCTCCTGGGACTGAGAACATCTCCTCTCCTGCCTGGCTGCCTGCTTCATCTCTTCCCACAGAACTGAATCTTGTGAAAACACGTGAAACTCAAAGAGAGAAGGGTTTGCCACAAAGTTTTAAGAAGATTCCTGGGCCCCAACAAATCACAAGGCCATATCTTCAATCAAGGACTACAGCGAGCTCGAGAAACAGTAACAAGATATTGCCTCAAACTGTTCAACTTATCTTTTCTTCTGTTCTTTTCCATTCCTATTTGCATGTTTATATCGCATGTGCACGCTAGCGTGAGCGCTTCTTATATCCGTTGGCGTGAACCGTATTAGAGTTTAATTTTTAATAAATTTCCTCTTTCTGCTTTAAACCAAAGAAAGCCTGTTTGTGTTCAGTTATTTGCCTGATAATTGGAAACTGTGAACAAGGATTCACACAAAGGGGAGCTCAAAACACGGTGTGTTTAAAATTAAACCCTGTTACAATAAAACCAGGTAAAGACAGCCAAAGACCCCTAGACACATTGCTCACCTGGTCGTAACAGTAGCAAATTGGCTTAAGAGTAAGTGGTTTTCTGCATGCTATTGCATGGAAGACATGCGTTAGGCTAGTTTCGTTTATGACTGGCATAACAGGCACGCTCATATCTGCATATCAATTGGGCAGTGTATCAACAGCTTGTTTGAATAGAAAAGTATACTGCTGCACTTCTAGATTCTGAACACTCACTACAGTAGGATTGTGGATGAACATATGCAAGGTTGAGATCTGGAACTATCTTCAATGCATTTTCCTTTCCATTGTCAAAAACTCTCACTACAATGATGTTGCATTCAGTGCTCCCCAGCACTGCATTTGTCTGAAAGGCAGCAAGAACAGTAATGGTGCTGCCAGAGATATCCAAAGATATAGTGGGCTGAATTTTGTGCTGATGGCAGGGCTCCCAGCGCTGGGCCACAAAGGCGAGGGGCATCCAGCCTCGGCTATTTGGAGTCCCCCGAACATGATTGTACGGCACCAAGCCAATTAACAGCCTGGTGCCGAAGATGGGGATTCCACCTCCAAGAGCTGCAAGTCAATCACAGGGCCAGAAGCTCAATAGTATCAGCAGTGCTACTGGGAGCAGTGGCCACTGCCTATACTGCAGAGGCCTTGGACCCAGGCCCAGCACTGGAGACCCAAACCTCAAGTACATGAGGTGGGTTGCCGGGGCCAGGCCGGCCCCAGTGAGGGTGGGCGTCAGGTACAGGGGGAGGGGTGTCCAGGGAGGTGATTTGTTTGCTGGCAGGGACCCTCTGTGGGCCACAGATTGCCCATGGAGGAGGGCCCCTCCCAGCCCCAAGCCAGCAGGGAGGTTGCCTTGTTTCACTGGCTTAATGCCAGCAGCAGGGTGAAGAGGCCTTAAGTGGCTGTTCATGTGCCTCTTAAGGGTCTCAAGTGGCCTCTGGGCAGGAAGGCAGTCTTCAGCCTATCCCACCCTCGACAAAATTGCACAGCGATGGGAAGGCGACGGGCCCTCCGCCTCCTGTCGCAATTCTATGGGATCCCCTGCCTCCGAACCCATCTCGGGGGGCCCATAAAATTCAGCCCAGAGTCTGGTGTCGTCACTACCCATCAGATCGATCATTCCACCACAAGTAGCTTAGGACAACAAGGCTTTACAGAGAGGTAATGACAAGGCTATGCAGCCTTTTGAGGTTCTCATGATGGTGTTACAAACTTATAATACATATAATTGACTCCATTTGTATGAAATTAACTTTACTGTATAATGTTAATGGATAAATATAGTAAAGGAATACTCTGGCATTTAATATACAGTAAAACAGTGGACAAATCTTGTAAGACATCCATTTGATTTTGAAACTCCAATGCACTGTAAACTTAGCCTACTTCATGTGTCTCCAAAATTCAGAATAGGGAAAAAAAAGTTTTATTACTTGAAAGGATTTGAAGACGGTGATGGTAGAGGAAGAGGTGGTGGTGGTGGTGGAGGAGGAGGTGGCAATGGTGTTGGGTTTTCTGCTTGTCGGATCTGCTTCTTCAGTTCGTCAACTGTAACAGAAGTACCTGAGCTTAAATCCTAAGGTATTTGCAAGTCATAGAAAATAGTAATGACATTTGTTGAAGAGATACACCAATTAGATTTGAATCACTGAAGTAAATACTTTCTGTAGTTTCCAAAATAATTATGCTCTCCTGTTTGATGAAGCTCACCTTCTTCCACCATATTTGCTGCCTTACCAAAATCACTTTCTTACAACCATTAAACATTGTCTGTCACCATTCCATCTTTGCCCTTGCTGAAACCCTTGTCCATTTCTTTACCACTTGAAAACTTGATTTCTCCAGTACCTTCCTAATCATTATCCCTCCTTCAACCATCAATTCATCCAAATAGTTGTAGGCCACATCTTTCCTGCACCTAGTCCCACACTCCCGTCACCTCTGTCCTACATAAAAAAAAACATTGAAACATAGAAAATAGGAACAGGAGTAGGCCACTCGGCCCTTCGAGGCTGCTCCGCCATTCATTATGATCATGGCTGATCATCCAACTCAGTAACCTGTTCCCGCCTTCTCCCCATATCCTTTCATCCCTTTCGCCCCAAGAGCTATATCTAACTCCTTCTTGAAAATATACAGCTTTTGGCCTCAACTGCTTTCTGTGGTAGTGAATTCCAAAGACTCACCACTCTCTGGGTAAAATAATTTCTCCTCATCTCAGTCCTGAAAGGTTTACCCCGTATCCTTTGACTATGACCCCTGGTTCTGGACTCCCCCCACCATCGGGAGCATCCTTCCTGCATCTACCCTGTCGAGTCCTGTTAGAATTTTATAGGTTTCTATGAGATCCTCCTCACCCTTCTGAACTCCAGCAAATATAATCCTAACTGATTCAATCTCTCCTCATACGTCAGTCCCGCCATCCCAGGAATCTGTCTGGTAAACCTTTGCTGCACTCCCTCTATAGCAAGAACATCCTTCCTCAGATAAGGAGACCAAAACTGCACACAATATTCCAGGTGTGGCCTCACCAAGGCCCTATATAAATGTAGCAAGACATCCCTGCTCCTGTACTCGAATCCTCTCACTATGAAGGCCTACATACCATTTGCCTTTTTTACCACTGTTGGACCTGCATGCTTACCTTCAGCGACTGGTGTACGAAAACACCCAGGTCTCGTTGCGTATTCCCCTCTCTCAGTTTATAGCCGTTCAGATAATAATCTGCCTTCCTGTTTTTGCTACCAAAGTGGATAACCTCACATTTATCCACATTATACTGCATCTGCCACGCATTTGCCCACTCACTTAACTTGTCCAAATCGCCCTGAAGCCTCTCTGCATCCTCCTCACAACTCAACCTCCCACCCAGTTTTGTGTCATCTGCAAATTCGGAGATATTACATTTAGTTCCCTCATCAAAATCATTAATGTATATTGTGAATAGTCCTCTTCCAGTTTTGCTGCCTCCTTATGCTCCAGCAGGTCAATTTCAAAATTTTTGTTCTCATTTTCAAACTACTGTTTGTCTCACTCTACATGCAAGATCCCTTCCCATTCTCTGCCCACGCATGCTCTGATCATTTAGCATAGTGGTCTTGCATCTGGTTTTCTCCACTCTACAACTGATGGCCATCTATTCATCCACTATGCTTCAGACCCTCCCCCAGATCTATTTTTCCTCCAGCTTGCCATCTCCCTTCGGTGCTTTGAAAAACTTCCTCAGTTCACCATCCTAGCTTCTACATTTTTTTAAAAAGTAAAATACTGCAGATGCTGGAAGTCTGAAATCAAAACATAAAGTGCTGGAAATACTCTGCAGGTCAGGCAGCATCTGTGGAGAGAGAAGCAGAGTTAATATTTCAGGACGGTGGCCTTACATTAGAACTGGCAAAGGTTAGAAAAAAATTAGATTTTAAGCAAGAAAAAAATTAGATTTTAAGCAAGAAAAAAGTTAGATTTTAAGCAAGTGAAGGGGGAGGGGGGTATGCTGGGGAAGAGAACAAAAGGGAAGGTGTGTGATAGGGCAGAGGGCAGGAGAGATTAAATAACAAAGCTGTCCTGGGACAAAGGCAAAGAGTGTGTTAATTCTTGTGGTGAAAGACAAAGCATTAGTCCAGAGAGAGTGTTAAAAGCAGAATAACAAGCAGCTCTGTCTACATGAAAAAAGGCACATAGTTAAAAAATAAAAGTAAAAAAAATATAAAAATATAAAAAATATTTTTAAAAAGGCCAGTCATGCTCTGAAGTTATTAAACTCAATGTTCAGTCTGCTAGGCTGTAGAGTGCCTAATCGAAAGATCAGGTGCTGCTCCTCGAGCTGGCGATGATGTTCTCTGGAACACTGCAGCAGGCCAAAGAAAGAGATATTGGCATGAGAGCAGGTCGGGGGTGTTGAAATGGCAAGGGACTGGAAGCTCAGGGTCATGCTTTTGGACTAAGCGGAGGTGTTCCGCAAAGCAGTCACCAATCTGCGTTTGGTCTCCCCAATGTAGAGGTGACCACATTGTGAGCAGCGAATACTGTATACTAAATTGAAGGAAGTAGAAGTAAATTGCTTCCTCCTGCGATTGCGTGGGAAGGGGACGAGATGTTGGGGGTGATGGAGGAACAGACCGGGGTGTTGCGGAGGGAACGATCCCTTTGGAATACTGACAGGAGAGGGGATGGGAAGATGTGTTTGGTGGTGGCATTACACTGGAGTGGCAGAAATGGCAGAGGATGATCCTTTGGATGGGGAGGCTGGTGGGGTGGAAAGTGAGGACAAGGGAAACCCTGTCGCGGTTCTGGGAGGGAGGGGAAGGGGTGAGGGCAGAAGTGCGGCAAATGTGTCGGAAACGGTTGTGGGCCCTGTCAACCACAGTGGGGGGAATCCTCGGTTGAGGAAAAAGGAAGACATGTCAGAAGCGCTGTCATGGAAGGTTGCATCATCAGAACAGATGCGTCGGAGACGGAGAAACTGGAAGAATGAGATGAAGTCCTTACAGGAAACAGGGTGTGAGGAATTGTAGTCAAGGTAGCCGTTGGAGTCAGTAGGCTTATAATGAATATTCGTAGACGCCTTCCCCTTCCGTCAGCATTCCAAAGGAATCGTTCCCTCCGCGACACCTTGGTCCACTCCTCCATCACCCCCAACACCCTGTCCCCTTCCCATGGCACCTTCCCATGCAATCGCAGGAGGTGTAATAGCTGCCCTTTTACCTCCTCTTTCCTCACTATCCAAGGCCCCAAACACTCCTTCCAGGTGAAGCAGCGATTTACTTCTACTTCCTTCAATTTAGTATACTGTATTCGCTGTTCACAATGCGGTCGCTTCTATATTGAGGTGACCGCTTTGCGGTTGGCTCTCATGCCAACATTTCTGTCTTTGGCCTGCTCCAGTGTTCCAGTGAACATCAACACAAGCTCGAGGAGCAGCACCTGATTTTTCGATTAGGCACTCTACAGCCTTGCGGACTGAACATGGAGTTCAATAACTTCAGAGCATGACTGGCCTTCTTTAAAATATTTTTTATATTTTTATATTTATTTTATTTTACTTTTTAACTGTGTGCCTGTTTTTCATGGAGACAGAGCTGCTCATTATTCCGCTATTAACACTCTCTCTGGACTAATGTTTTGTCTTTCACCACAATCATTAACACACTCTTGCCTTTGTCCCAGGACAGTTTTGTTATTTAATCTCTCCTGCCCTCTGCCCTATCACACACCTTCTCTTTTGTTCTCTTCCCCATCATCCCTCCACCACCCCCATCACTTGCATAAAACCTAATTCTTTTCTAACAGTTCTGATGAAAAGTCACAGACCTGAAATGGGATCAGAGGTGAGCTGGCAAGATGGATACAGAACTGGCTCAGTCATAGAAGACAGAGGGTAGCAGTGGAAGGGTGCTTTTCTGAATGGAGGGATGTGACTAGTGGTGTTCCGCAGGGATCAGTGCTGGGACCTTTGCTCTCGTAGTATATATAAATGATTTGGAGGAAAATGTAGCTGGTCTGATTAGTAAGTTTGTGGATGACACAAAGATTGGTGGAGTTGCGGATAATGATGAGGATTGTCAGAGGATACAGATCGGTTGGAGACTTGGGCGGAGAAATGGCAGATGGAATTTAATCCGGACAAATGTGAGGTAATGCATTTTGGAAGGTCTAATACAGGTGGGAAGTATAAAGTAAATGGCAGAACCCTTAGGAGTATTGACAGGCAGAGAGATCTGGGCGTACAGGTCCACAGATCACTGAAAGGGGCAACGCAGGTGGTTAAGGTAGTCAAGAAGGCATACGTCATGCTTGCCTTCGTCAGTTGGGACATAGAGTATAAAAATTGGCAAGTCGTGCTGTAGCTGTACAGAACCTTAGTTAGGCCACACTTGGAATATTGTGTACAATTCTGGTCGCCACACTACCAGAAGGATGTGGAGGCTTTGGAGAGGGTACAGAAGAGGTTTACCAGGATGTTGCCTGGTCTGGAGGGTATTAGCTATGAAGAGAGGTTGGATAAACTTGGATTGTTTTCACAGGAATGACGGAGGTGGAGGGGCGACATGATAGAGGTTTACAAAGTTATGAGTGGCATAGCAGAAACTTTTTCCCAGGGTGGAAGAGTCAGTTACTAGGAGACATAGGTTTAAGGTGCAAGGGGCAAAGTTTAGAGGGGATGTGTGAGGCAAGTTTTTTTTTTTTTTTACACAGTGGGTGGTGAGTGCCTGGAACTTGCTGCCAGGGGAGGTGGTGGAAGCAGGTACGATAGCAACGTTTAAGAGGCATCTTGACAAATACATGAATAGGATGGGAATAGAGGGATACGGTCCCCGGAAGTGCAGAAGGTTTTAGTTTAGACAGGCATCATAATCGGCACAGGCTTGGAGGGCCAAATGGCCTGTTCCTGTGCTGTACTGTTCTTTATTCTTCTTCTTTGAAACGTTATCTCTGCTTCTCTCTCCACAGATGCTGCCTGACCTGCTGAGTATTTCCAGCACTTTCCATTCTCCAGTTTTTTCCCCTGTTCTGCCTGCCCATGCCTACTGAATCGTTCTCTTCCGTAAAGAGCTCTAAGATGCCCGTCAGAATATGAGGAAAGCAATATAAATGCAAGTTGCTGCATAATACATAAAAGCAGAAAAAAATGTAATGGAAAACAGTGCATAACAGAACCATAATTCACAATATCAGAAGTTGTTGGGAAAAATGTTTAAGTTTTTATGTTGGCACAGCAACTCTGATTCAGTACCATAGTCAAAAGGCTGAAAGTGCCTCAATCATTGTTGGGGAGCAGTCTGTAATGTTTTCAAGGATTTTGCAAATAATTTTGAGAATTCAAACTAGGTCTTTGAAGTCTAGCAAAAAGTTAAAAATAAAAGCAGATAATGTTGGAAATACTTAGCAGGTCAAGCAGCGTATGTGGCTATTGAGCTGAAACATTATCTCTGTATTTCTGGCTTTTTCTGTTTTTATTTTAGATTTCTAGCATCCACAGTATTTTGCTTTTGTATTAACAACAAGTTAAGATGCATTATTGCGAATCTTTATTATGTCGCAGTGCAGAATACTTACTGGTGTGTTTCAGATCCTTCACTTGCTGGTAAGAATTTTGACATTGAAGTTCAAGTTCTCCTTTGTCTGCTTGGAGAAGCTCAAGCTGCTTCATCAGTGCGTTTACTTCCTTCTTAAGGGTAGAATCATTTAGTTGTTCCTCCATCTCCTTTAGCTGACGGTACAAGGAGGAAAGGCTTACATTGGATTTGTACATATCTACTATGTTGCTTGTGTCTTCTAAATGCCATTAATTTCTCTCATTCTGTCTCCTAACATCTCATACTAATATCACCTAAAATTTAACTATTTCCTGGTTTCCACTAAAGCACTTAATGTGTCTTCAGATTTTTATGTTTAATATTAGTAAGCTAACTATACGTAAATTAATTCATCAATACAAATAACTGTGCATAGATAAAATGAACTTCAATAGACAAAAAAAACTGAATAAAATTTGTGATGGTGGAAGATCATGAATATATAAGTATAGTGTAGTGAATCTGTCATGAGACTAATAATCTAGAGGTTTGGACTAATGATCTACATGTGGGCTTAAATCCCACAGTACAAGTTTGAGAATTTGCAATCTGTTTAAAAAAAAAATGGAACTAACAACACGGGCAAGAGTAAAAGTGACTGTGAAGCCGACTGATTGTCACAAAAACCCATCTAGTTCATTAATGTTCTTTGGGGAAGGAAACCTGCCTGCCTTATCTGGTTTTGCCTATATGTGACTCCAATGCCACGCCAGCATGGCATGACCTCTGAAGTGGTCCAGCAAGAAAAGCCCAGACCACCTTTTCAAGCGAAATTAGGGATGAGCAACGACTGCCAGCCTTACCACATCACACCCACATCCCAAGAATGAATAGAAAATATATTTCCATTATAGAGACATAGGCCGGAATTATACGCCCCTCCCCAAATAGCTGGCTGCTGGCAGGGGGGTGCCGTAAAATGCAGTGGGAAGCCCTTCCCAACTCGTTCCCGCCTCTGCCACCATTTTACGTGGGGCTGTGGCGGCGGCAAATGGCCCGCCCCCCCCCCCCCCCACCCCGGGCCCTTAAGCGGCCAATTAACAGCCACTTAAGGGCCTCTGCCACAAGGAGTTTACCGTTGGCAGGCGGGCAGATCAGGGCCAAGAAAAGCTGCCTGTGAAAAGTAGGCGGTCTGCTGCCGGCCTCGGGTGGGGGCTCTCCTGCTCAGGCACTGACAGAGGGCCACCCCCCCTGCCTCAACCACCCCCAACACCCAACACACCCGCCCGTCCGCCCAATCGACCACCCTTGCCACTCCAGGGCCCAACCAATCACCCCTGGCTAGGCCCCAAAAACCTTACCATCCTCTCCGTCATCTTGAACACGAAGTTGGGTTGCAGTCGCTGCAGTAGCCACCGCTCCCCGTGGCACTGATGGGACTAAGAGCTGCCAACCCGCTGACTGGCCTCAATGAGATGGAAGTCCCGCCTAAGACCAGTTAAGGGCCTGGGGACCGTAAAATCCGGACTGGATCCCCAGGCCCAGCGGAGGCGGGATCGCCACTGACTTTTTGGTCGGTGGACGGCTCCCGTTTGACTAACGCAAAATTCTGACCGTAGATTGCTGACTAATCTCACAAGATGTGCTATGGGTATACCTTTTTCTCATGTAGAATTCGCTCCTCTTCTATAGTCTCTGTCACAATAGCAAGGTCATCAATTGCTTTCATGAGCTGTTCATTAGGCACCAGCTTCTGAATCAGAATCTGACTTTTCCTTTTAAGTTTCTTTTGTTCCACAAGCATCTGCAATAAAGACAAATAATTTAAAATAGTAATCAAAAATCTGACTAAATCCATTATCATTATTCAAGTTTTCAACTTGACTGCTGGTGATCTTGTTCCCTGTGTCATGCATTTTAGCAAGTTGTTCTTGAACATTTGGTGAATCATTTTCATTGTCTTGCAGTTGTCCAAAGCTAAGTTGTCCAAAGTTGTACCAAGCAATCTGCAGGTAAATCATGATTAACTAGTTTTTTCTCAAATCGAATCACTTATGCTTTAGCTTATGGTTCACTTTCCAACTCTTTTTCCATCAATTTAAATGTTCTTAAAGATTGTATTCTCTCCCCACTCTTTTTTTTATCATATTAATGATTTCCTCCACTCATATATCCAACTCTATTCATTCTCTTGCTGATATTGTTGCTGATTCCACTCTATGTTTATCACATTCCTTGATATTGCATGCACTCAGTGTTCACATCCTCCAGTTCTCCCACAGCCCAATGACTGAATCATTGCATTTTAATCTCCCCTATACCATTGAATTGGACAATCAAAATCCAGTTTCAATTCTTCAGTGTTATTTCTAGTCTCTTTCAAGTTCTCGTCTCTTTCCAATAACAATTATCTTTAATGACTGTAACAACATTCAAGCCAAATTTATACAGATGCTATTTTGGCAAAGCTGTTAACCTGGGTTATTGGTTATTCCCTCCTTCCAATAGCCAAAACCACAATTTTAATGAGACAACTATCCTTTTATCATTTTTCAATCACCTCCAGCTGCATCCTGTTGTGCTACAAAAATGCAAATCTCAAACCTTAAAAGCCATACAACCACTCTGGCTAAGGTTGTGCAGACTTCCTGTTAGTCTAATCATACGGTGATTAACCAGAGCTTAAGTGGCCGGTGCATTCTTGCGGTCAGGGCTCACAAAAGACAGGCAAATTGCAACATCTTACACTTTTACTTATTGCTTGTTGGTTTGTCCTGATTTAATTTTTTGAGCCAGGAAGTTTGGAAAGGGTTGTTCAGAATGCTGTTGTCACATTGGTAAAACAAAACACTTAGTATTGGCAACAGCGATAGGTGGAAATTCACATGTACATTGATGTAAGCGTTATAGGGGTTCCATTGTATATGCTTAAGTGGCCCAGGACAAAGTTTGGACACTTCAGTCCTGGAAAATGCTTGGGAACAGAACATTTTTCTAGCATTTCAAGCAGAAAATTGCACATGAGGGGTGAGGGTGGACAGGGGGTTGGAAAGGTAAGAAAATGACTTTAAAAATACTAAATTAAATGGGAAATTGTTATATCCCTGTGTGCTTATCTGATGAGTCCATCAGATACAATTTAATTAACTACATTGGCGAATCTGATTTTAATGGCTCTATTTTGTCTATGAATCAGAGAAGAGGAGAATGCTAGTTAACATGTTGCTAAATAATGTGTTAATAAACAACAAGCTTTCAAAGGAGTGAAACTGTAGTGGTATACAATTCAGCAACAACTCTGAAATTGTACCATGTATTTTGTAGACCTGAAAGTGTCACTAGTATAAAGGAGCAGGCCGAGAGGGAGCACAGCAAGACCGGCAGCAGGATAATGGAGCAGGCCGAGAGAGAGCACAGTGAGACTGGCAGGAGGATAAATGAGCAGGCCAAGAGAGAGCACAGTGAGACTGGCAGGAGGATAAATGAGCAGGCCAAGAGAGAGCACAGTGAGACTGGCCACAGTGTAAAGGAGCAGGACGAGAGGGAGCACAGCGAAACCGGCAGCAGAGAAAAGGAGCAGGCCGAGAGAGAGCACAGTGAGACTGGCCACAGTGTAAAGGAGCGGGGCTGAGAGGGAGCACAGCGAAACCGGCAGCAGAGAAAAGGAGCAGGCCGAGAGAGAGCACAGTGAGACTGGCCACAGTGTAAAGCAGCGGGGCTGAGAGGGAGCACAGCGAGACCGGCAGCAGAGTAAAGGAGCGGGGCCGAGAGGGAGCACAGTGAGACTGGCCACAGGGTAAAGGAGCGGGGTCTGAGAGCGACCACACTGAGACTGGCTGCAGTGTAAAGGAGCAGGGCCGAGAACGAGCACAGTGAGACTGGCCACAGTGTAAAGGAGGGGAGCTGAGAGGGAGCACAGCAAGACCAGCGGCAGAGTAAAGGACTGGGTCTGAGAGGGAGCACAGTGAGACTGGCAGCATTGTAAAGGATTGAGCCTGAGAGGGAGCAAAGCAAGACTGGCAGCAGAGTAAAGGAGTGGGCCTGAGAGGGAGCAAAGCAAGACTGGCAGCAGAGTAAAGGAGTGAGCCTGAGAGGGAGCACAGCGAGACTGGCAGCAGAGTAAAGGAGTGGGCCTGAGAGGGAGCGCCGTGAGACTGGCAGCAGAGTAAAGGAGTGGGCCTGAGAGGGAGCGCAGTGAGACTGGCAGCAGAGTAAAGGAGTGGGCCTGAGAGGGAGCGCAGTGAGACTGGCAGCAGAGTAAAGGAGCGGACCTGAGAGGGAGCACAGCGAGACTGGCAGCATTGTAAAGGATTGAGCCTGAGAGGGAGCAAAGCAAGACTGGCAGCAGAGTAAAGGAGTGGGCCTGAGAGGGAGCGCAGTGAGACTGGTAGCAGAGTAAAGGAGTGGGCCTGAGAGGGAGCGCAGTGAGACTGGCATCAGAGTAAAGGACTGGGTCTGAGAGGGAGCACAGCGAGACTGGCAGCATTGCAAAGGATTGAGCCTCAGAGGGAGCAAAGCAAGACTGGCAGCAGAGTAAAGGAGTGGGCCTGAGAGGGAGCACAGCGAGACTGGCAGCAGAGTAAAGGAGTGGGCCTGAGAGGGAGCACAGTGAGACTGGCAGCAGAGTAAGGGAGTGGGCCTGAGAGGGAGCGCAGTGAGACTGGCAGCAGAGTAAAGGAGTGGGCCTGAGAGGGAGCGCAGTGAGACTGGCAGCAGAGTAAAGGACTGGGTCTGAGAGGGAGCACAGCGAGACTGGCAGCATTGTAAAGGATTGAGCCTGAGAGGGAGCAAAGCAAGACTGGCAGCAGAGTAAAGGAGTGGGCCTGGGAGGGAGCGCAGTGAGACTGGTAGCAGAGTAAAGGAGTGGACCTGAGAGGGAGCACAGCGAGACTGGCAGCAGAGTAAAGGAGTGGGCCTGAGAGGGAGCGCAGTGAGACTGGCAGCAGAATAAAGGAGTGAGCCTGAGAGGGAGCACAGTGAGACTGGCAGCAGAGTAAAGGAGTGGGCCTGAGAGGGAGCGCAGTGAGACTGGCAGCATTGTAAAGGATTGGGCCTGAGAGGGAGCAAAGCAAGACTGGCAGCAGAGGAAAGGAGTGGGCCTGAGAGGGAGCACAGTGAGACTGGCAGTAGAGTAAAGGAGCGGACCTGAGAGGGAGCACAGCGAGACTGGCAGCATTGTAAAGGATTGGGCCTGAGAGGGAGCAAAGCAAGACTGGCAGCAGAGTAAAGGAGTGGGCCTGAGAGGGAGCACAGTGAGACTGGCAGCAGAGTAAAGGAGTGGGCCTGAGAGGGAGCAAAGCAAGACTGGCAGCAGAGTAAAGGAGTGAGCCTGAGAGGGAGCGCAGTGAGACTGGCAGCAGAGTAAAGGAGTGGGCCTGAGAGGGAGCGCAGTGAGACTGGCAGCAGAGTAAAGGAGTGGGCCTGAGAGGGAGCAACGCAAGACTGGCAGCAGAGTAAAGGAGTGGGCCTGAGAGGGAGCAAAGCAAGACCAGCAGCAGAGTAAAGGAGTGGGCCTGAGAGGGAGCAAAGCAAGACTGGCAGCAGAGTAAAGGAGTGGGCCTGAGAGGGAGCACAGTGAGACTGGCAGCAGAATAAAGGAGTGTGCCTGAGAGAGAGCACAGTGAGACTGGCAGCAGAGTAAAGGAGTGGGCCTGAGAGGGAGCACAGTGAGACTGGCAGCAGAGTAAAGGAGTGGGCCTGAGAGGGAGCACAGTGAGACTGGCAGCAGAGTAAAGGAGTGGGCCTGAGAGGGAGCACAGTGAGACTGGCCGCAGAGTAAAGGAGTGGGCCTGAGAGGGAGCACAGTGAGACTGGCAGCAGAGTAAAGGAGTGGGCCTGAGAGGGAGCAAAGCAAGACTGGCAGCGGAGTAAAGGAGTGAGCCTGAGAGGGAGCACAGTGAGACTGGCAGCAGAGTAAAGGAGTGGGCCTGAGAGGGTGCACAGTGAGACTGGCAGCAGAGTAAAGGAGTGGGCCTGAGAGGGAGCACAGTGAGACTGGCAGCAGAGTAAAGGAGTGGGCCTGAGAGGGAGCACAGTGAGACTGGCAGCACAGTAAAGGAGTGGGCCTGAGAGGGAGCACAGTGAGACTGGCAGCAGAGTAAAGGAGTGGGCCTGAGAGGGAGCAAAGCAAGACTGGCAGCAGAGTAAAGGAGTGGGCCTGAGAGGGAGCAAAGCAAGACCAGCAGCAGAGTAAAGGAGTGAGCCTGAGAGGGAGCAAAGCAAGACTGGCAGCAGAGTAAAGGAGTGAGCCTGAGAGGGAGCAAAGCAAGACCAGCAGCAGAGTAAAGGAGTGAGCCTGAGAGGGAGCAAAGCAAGACCAGCAGCAGAGTAAAGGAGTGAGCCTGAGAGGGAGCAAAGCAAGACTGGCAGCAGAGTAAAGGAGTGAGCCTGAGAGGGAGCAAAGCAAGACTGGCAGCAGAGTAAAGGAGTGAGCCTGAGAGGGAGCAAAGCAAGACTGGCAGCAGAGTAAAGGAGTGGGCCTGAGAGGGAGCAAAGCAAGACAGGCAGCAGAGTAAAGGAGTGAGCCTGAGAGGGAGCAAAGCAAGACTGGCAGCAGAGTAAAGGAGTGAGCCTGAAAGGGAGCAAAGCAAGACTGGCAGCAGAGTAAAGGAGTGGGCCTGAGAGGGAGCAAAGCAAGACTGGCAGCAGAGTAAAGGAGTGAGCCTGAGAGGGAGCAAAGCAAGACTGGCAGCAGAGTAAAGGAGTGGGCCTGAGAGGGAGCACAGCGAGACTGGCAGCAGAGTAAAGGAGTGGGCCTGAGAGGGAGCACAGCGAGACTGGCAGCAGAGTAAAGGAGTGAGCCTGAGAGGGAGCACAGCGAGACCAGCAGCAGAGTAAAGGAGTGAGCCTGAGAGGGAGCACAGTGAGACAGGCAGCAGAGTAAAGGAGTAGACCTGAGAGGGAGCACAGCAATACCAGCGGCAGTGTAAAGGATTGGGCATGAGAGGGAGCACAGCGAGACTGGCAGCAGAGTAAAGGAGTGGACCTGAGAGGGAGCACAGCTATACCAGCGGCAGTGTAAAGGATTGGGCCTGAGAGGGAGCACAGTGAGACTGGCAGCAGAGTAAAGGAGTGGACCTGAGAGGGAGCACAGCAATACCAGCGGCAGTGTAAAGGAGCAGGGCCGAGAGGGAGCACAGTGAGTCTGACGACAGAGTCAAGGACTGGGCCTGAGAGGGAGCATAGCGAGACCGGCGACAGAGTAAAGGACTGGGCCTGAGAGGGAGCACAGTGATACTGGCAGCACTGTAAAGGAGCAGGGCCGAGAGGGAGCACAGCGAGACCAGCAGCAGAGTAAAGGAGTGAGCCTGAGAGGGAGCACAGTGAGACAGGCAGCAGAGTAAAGGAGTGGACCTGAGAGGGAGCACAGCAATACCAGCGGCAGTGTAAAGGATTGGGCATGAGAGGGAGCACAGTGAGACTGGCAGCAGAGTAAAGGAGTGGACCTGAGAGGGAGCACAGCAATACCAGCGGCAGTGTGAAGGATTGGGCCTGAGAGGGAGCACAGTGAGACTGGCAGCAGAGTAAAGGAGTGGACCTGAGAGGGAGCACAGCGAGACCGGAGACAGAGTAAAGGAGCAGGGCCGAGAGGGAGCACAGTGAGTCTGACGACAGAGTCAAGGACTGGGCCTGAGAGGGAGCACAGCGAGACCGGCGACAGAGTAAAGGACTGGGCCTGAGAGGGAGCACAGTGATACTGGCAGCACTGTAAAGGAGCAGGGCCGAGAGGGAGCACAGCGAGACGGGCAGCAGTGTAAAGGAGCGGGGCCGAGAGACAGCACAGTGAGACCAGCGGCAGAGTAAAGGAGTGGGCCTGAGAGGGAGCAAAGCAAGACCTGCAGCAGAGTAAAGGAGTGGGCTTGAGAACGAGTATGGCAATACCGGCAGCAGAGTAAAGGAGTGGGCCTGAGAGGGAGCACAGCGAGACTAGCAGCAGAGTAAAGGAGTGGCCTGAGAGGGAGTACAGTGAGACTGGCAGCAGAGTAAAGGAGTGGGCCTGAGAGGGAGCACAGTGAGACTAGCAGCAGAGTAAAGGAGTGGGCCAAAGAGGGAGTACAGTGAGACTGGCAGCAGAGTAAAGGAGTGGGCCTGAGAGGGAGCACAGCAAGACCTGCAGCAGAGTAAAGGAGTGGGCTTGAGAACGAGTATGGCAATACCGGCAGCAGAGTAAAGGAATGGGCCTGAGAGGGAGCACAGCGAGACTAGCAGCAGAGTAAAGGAGCGGGCCTGAGAGGGAGCACAGCAAGACTGACAGCAGTGTAATGGAGCGGACCTGAGAGGGAGCACAGCGAGACTAGCAGCAGAGTAAAGGAGCGGACCTGAGAAGGATTACAGTGAAACCGGCGGCAGAGTAAAGGAACTGGCCGAGGGGAAGGTGCCGCCAACTGCGTTCTAAAGTAAATTACAGTGCAACATCACAGGGAAGAAGATAAATGATTGATGAGTATTTTTCTCTTTTCTCTCTCTAAACTAGAGTATTGGTTCAAATCAGCAGCTGGGAAATTAAAAATATTCAATCGGTGTTCATATCATAGTAAGTGTAATAAGAGTATAAGCACAAAGCAGAACTAGAGGTATGAAATAAAATTGATAGATTAAACAAGGTACTAAACAGATTGGTTAAAAAGGGAAGAGAGGGTTTTTTTAAATACAATTATGGATGGGCAGCTGTAAACTGTTGTTTACAATTCTTGAACCATGTGGGAACTTCAGGACACTTCATGTGTCTTGGGCAACCACATGCGTAGGAACTATCTCCAGTTGCTTCAGCTCGACCTCAGGATTTCCAAGCTTCAGGGGTGGCTGGAATCACTGCAGAGCATCAGAGGGAAAGTTTACTGGATCGTACGTTGCAGGAGGTGGTCACCCCACAGACAGTAGGAGTTCAGGCTAGTAGATGGGCAGCGAGTAGGAAGAGGCAGCAAGTGCATGAGTCTTCAGGGCATGTGCTACTCTCAAGCCAGTATTGAGCAGTGCTGGGAGGCATGGCACCTTCAAGGAGTGCAGTCCAGATCATGGCACAAATGGGCATGGGACTGTACAGGACTGAACAGCAAACTGCAGAACTGCAGTCATTATAGGTGATTCCATAGTCAGGGGGACAGATGGAAAATTCTGTAACCATTATCTTGAGTCCCGCCTGGTGTGTTGCTTGCCTGGTGCCTGGGTAAAGGACATCACGGAGAGGGTGCAGAGTATGCTGCAGAGGGAAGGGAGTGAGCCAGAAGTTGTGGTAGACATTGGTACCAATGACATAGCAAGGGCAAGTATTGAGGTCCGACAGTCAGATTTTCAGGAGCTAGGGAGGAAGTTAAAGAGTAGGACCTCGAAGGTAGTAATCTCTGTATTACTCCCAGTGCCACACGCTAGCAAGAGTAGAAATAGGAAGATATGGAGGGTCAATGTGTAGCTTGAAGCATGGTGCAGGAGGGAGCACTTCAAATTCTTGGGGCATTGGGACCTATTCAAAAGAGATGGGTAGCACCTCAACAGGAGTGAGATTCAATGGTGTGATTGGGGAGGGTTTAAACTAAATTGGCAGGGGGGCGCCAGCATACAGAAGGAGAAAAGAGGAATAAGGTACATCACGTGAGAGTGTAGACAGTACTTGAGAGGGGAGTAGTTCCGTATTGGAGTGGACTGAGAAGGAATACAAGAATTGCAAAGACAGGATTACAATACATGGGGGGAGTTTTATACTCTCCCCCCGGTGGGTTTGGAGGCAGGGAGAGCATAAAATCGGGTGAGATGGTGGCAGCGGGGGGGTGCCTGCCACCTTTGCACCTCTGTCAAAATTAACTCCAGGGTGGGAAGGCCTGTGAAAAGCCTTCCCACCCAGCCTCAGCCAATTGAAGTCAATTAAGGGACTCGTCCCACCACCGCACTTTGCCATACGACAGGCAGCCCTGTCATTGCACGGCAAGCATAGTTGCTTTCTGGCTCTGGGGGGAGGGTTGATGCCTAAATGAGGGACTCAGCACCAGGAAAGGGGGGGGGCCGTTGAGAGCCACCCATCCGTCCTTGCTACTGACACCCCTACAGCCCCCTCCCCTGCAGCCCCCACCCAAGACCCCTCCCACCCTGACTTACCTGTGGCCTGGATCCAGCGCCACTCCTAGGCCTTGGGTAGGTTCTCCACCGGCAGCAACCACCGCCTCCGCTCAGTGAAAGAGCTACCAGCCTCTGATTGGTATCAGCTCTCCAACGGCGGGACATCCGTCGCAAGGGTTCTTGATCCCATGGAAAGCCTACCACCGTCCACCTAAGTGCTTAATTGGCACTAGATTCGGCAGGCCTCCCACCTAAGAGGTGACGTGGGGTTCTTGGTGTTGCTTTTTCTGGACATTGAGCCACCCGTCACGAGGATAAAATCTATGTGTGTAAAAGTGTGGTGAATAAGGTTGGTGAGCTACAAGCACAAATAGCAGTACGGGAATATGATGTCGTGGCAATAACAGAAAAGTGGCTTTAAAAATGGTGTGGACTGGGTTCTTAATATACAAGATATAAAGTGTTCAAAAAAGATAGAGAAGGGACAAAGCGGTGACCATACTGATTAGAGAAGACATTGTAGTGTTAAAAAGGGAGGATATTCTTGAGGGGGCAAGGACAGAATCCATTTGGTTAGAGAAGGGTACGATCACGTTACTAGTGGTATTCTATTGGTCTCCAAATACTGAGAGAGAGATAGCGGAGCAAATCTACAGGGAAATCACAGAGATGTGCAAGAACTCTAGAGTGGTGACATTGGGAGACTTTAATTACCCAAATATCAATCAGGATAATTCTAGAGTAAAGAGTAAGGAGGGGGAATTGCTGAAATGTGTTCAGGAGAACTAGCTTGATCAGTATGTTCTCGGTCCAGCTAGGAAGGAGGCATTGCTGGATCTGGTGCTGGGCAATGAGGTGGGCCAAGTGGACCAAATGTCTGTTGGGGAGCATTTGGGTAAAATCGATCATCATATCATAGGTTTACATTAGTAATGCAGAAAAGCAAGGAACAAAATAAGTTAGAACATCTAGATTCAAAGAGGGCTAATTTCAACATGATGGGCTGGATTTTACCAACCCCCCCAAAGTCGGGAGTCATAGCGGAGGGGCCCTGAAAATACCTCCAGGAGAGGCTGCCACGGGCCTTGGCACTGGGAAGGCCTCACCCCATATTATCAGTGGTGGCAAGGCCTCGTGGCGGCCACCTCGCCACTCGGCAATAGAAACCTAATTAATTTATTTCAGTTAAAGAATTAATACTTAGCTCACACGCTGCCATATTCCGGCTGGTTGCCGGAACTCCCGTGCCTTTGGATCTCTGTTCGGAGATCCGAGGCGGTACACTGGTGCGGAGGGGGGAGGAGTTATGTTTTCAGGGCGGGAGGTGGGGGGAGCGGGGCAAACACTTGCTATTGGTGGAGGGGATGGTGGGAAGTGGTTGAAGGTTAAGGCAAATAAAGTTCAGGGAGGAAGGTTGGGATCGGAAGAAAAGTTTTTTGTGGAGGAAAGGCCAATCAGTAAAATGTGTAGTCACTGGGGGAAGATGGGAGAGGGGATTGAAACTCTTAATTAACTTTTCCCTTTAATTTTTTTTTAGGTAAGGTAACATTAAATATTTAAATTTAAATGAAGGGCTGGAAGCCCTTTAAAAATGGCACCGGCGCCTGTGCGGCGGCACCGGACTCTGTTGCCGGGGACGGAGCGCCCACCCCCTCATCGGGGCAGGCGGTCCATTCCCTCCGTGTAAATGAGCCACTGCGCTAAATATTGCGGTGGTTGAGTGGCGTACATCTCGTGCGTGCATCGTATCGTTTTTAAAGCTCACCGCCAATCCAGCCCGATGAGAAGGGATCTCCAGGGTAAAATGGAACCAAAGGTCGACAGGAAGACCTGTATCAGAACAATGGGTTATCTTCAAGGAACAGATGCTTCATGTACAGACTAGGTACATTCCAACAAGTGCAAAAGGTAAGGGAACCAAAGACAGGGCTCCTTGGATGACGAGGGAAATAGAGATTATGATGAAACAAAAAAAGGTGTATGATGCATGTCAGGTGAATTCGTCAAGTGAGAACCAGGCCATATAAAATAAGTTGAGAGGGGAAGTGAAAAGGAAAATAAGACTGGCAAAGAGAGAGCATGAGAATAGAATGGCTGTCAACATAAAAGGGAACCCAAAAATCGGCATGTAAATAATAAGCAGGTAGTAAGAGGTGGAGTGGGCCCTATTAGGGATAAAGAAGGTAATATATGCTTAAAGGCGCAGGGCAAGGCTAATATACTTAATGAATACTTTGTATCAGTGTTCACTAAGGAAGTGGAATCTGACAAATAATCGGTAGAAGCAGGGAGAGTAGAGGCAATGAATAGGATAAATGTTGAGAGGGGGAAGGTACTAAAAAGATTCTAAAAAAGCTGGCTATGCTTAGGGTAGATAAGTCACCTGGTCTGGATGGCTTGCATCCGAGGTTGCTAAAGGAAGTGAGGGTGGAGATAGCGGAAGGGCTTACCATAATCTTCCAGTCTTCCCTGGATATGGGGAGAGATACCAGAGGATTGGAGAGTGGCAAATGTGATACCCTTATTCAAGGAAGAGTGTAAGAACAGTCCTAACAACCTGTTAGTTTAACATCAGTGGTAGGTAAGGTTTTGGAAACAATAATCAGGGGGAAAAAAATGAACAGACTCTTGGAGAGGGTCGAGTTAATTAAGGAGAGCCAGCATGGATTTGTAAAAGGCAGATCAAGCTTAACTAATCTAATTGAATTTTTTGATGAGTTAACAGAGAAGGTTGATGAAGAGAATGCGGTGGATGTTGTTTATATGGATTTTGATAAGGTACCTCATAAAATGCCGGTTAACAAAATTGAGGCTCATGGAATAGGAGGGTCAGTGTCCAATTGTATAAAAAATTGGCTTAAGGCCAGAAAACAGCGAATCGTCGTAAATGGTTGTTTTTCAGATTGGAGGATGGTAGACAGTGGTGTTCCTCAAGGATCAGTGCTGGGACCGCTGTTTTTTTTTGCTATATATAAATGACTTGGATCTTGGCATACAGAGAATTGGATTTCAAAATTTGCTAATGACACCAAACTTGAAGGTGTGGCAAACAGTGAGGGTGATATGAACTGCCTGCAACAGATAGGCTCGCAGAATGGCAGACAGGTGGCAGATGGAATTCAATACTGACAAGTGTGAGGTGATGCATTTCAGCAGAAGGAATAGGGAGAGGCAATATATACTTAATGGCACAGTTCTAAAGTGTGCACAGGAACAGAGGGACCTGGGGGTGCATGTGCATCGATCTTTGAAGGTGGCAGGACATATTGAGAGAGTGGTGGATCTTGGGCTTCAAAAATAGAGGCATTGAGTACAAAAGCAGGGAAGTTATGGTTATGCTGAACCTTTATAAAGCTCTGGTTAGGCCCCAACTGGAGTATTGCATCCAGTTCTGGTCACCACACTTTAGAAAGGATGTGAGGGTCCTTGAGAGGGTGCAGAGGAGATTTATCAGAATGGTTCCAGGGGCAAGGGATTTTAGTTACAAGATTAGGTTGGAAAAGCTGGGGTCGTTCTCCTTAGAGCAAAGAGATTGAGGGGAGATTTAATAGTGTACAAGATTATGACAGGCTTAGATAAGTTAGACAAGGAAAAACTGTTCCCATTAACTAATGGTGTAAGGACTAGGGGACACAGATTGAAGGTTTTGGGCAAAAGATGCAAGGGGAATATGAGGAAGAACTTTTTTACGTAGCGGGTGATAATGACCTGGAACTCACTGCCAACAAAGGTGGTGGAAGTGGCGATAATCAATGACTTCAAAAGGAAATTGGATGGTCACTTGAAAGAAATAAACTTGCAGGGCTATGGGGATCGAGCAGGGAAGTGGGACTGACTGGATAGCTCTGTGGAGAGCCAGCATGGACTTGATTGGCCAAATGACCTCCTTCTGTGCCGTAAATGACTCTATGACAATAACTGTTCAGAAACACTGCAGCTAAAAGAACTGTTACTGATTTTCATACCTCATGAGCAAAGGACTCTGCCTCCTTTCGAAGATCCTTCTCCAGGTCCAGATTTTTTTCCAGGTCTTCGTATTCTTCCAGGGCCAAAATGGAAACTTGGAAAAACACAAATATTTAACATTTTGTAATAGATTGTATTATACAGTTACAGCATTTTGAAGTAAAAGTAATTTTCTCTGTTAGTGAATCTATTTTCTTTCACACATAAATCCAGACACAATGAATATTTGTGTGCAACACATGCCACTTAAAACTTGAGTGAAAACTACAGCAGTAATAGTATTTGTATTAGCGTTTGTATACCTGAATGCCATTCATTGATTATTAAAAGCTTCATGTACGAAATAATTTGAATCTGCATTGATTACTTGTACTTGGATTCTTTTTTAAATCCTGTCTAAATTATATTCCTTTTGATATGAAAAACAGAAAGAATGCTGAAAGTATCTATGTGACTGAAACAATTCAGCACTTCACTCTACAGAAGGTTATAAGTTTGAGTTCCCAGTTTTGAACAGAAGCATAAGAACAGGCAACATTTCTATTCATAAGTAACTCCGTTATTTGATTGAGGTGAACAAGTTTTGCTGGTTCTCAGTCACATCACTAGATGGAGCAAGTTGTGAGGACGACACAAAGTCTGCAAAGGGAAATAGATAGGTTAAGTGAGTGGGCAAAAATTTGGCAGATGGAGTATAATGCGGGAAAATGTGAGGTTGTCCACTTTGGTGGGAAAAATAGAAAAGCAAAATATTATTTAAATGGAGAGAGACTGCAGAATGCTGCAGTACAGAGAGATCTGGGTGTCCTCATACATGAATCACAAAATGTTAGCATGCAGGTACCCAAATAATTAGGAAGGAAAATGGCATGCTGGCCATTATTGCAAGGGGAATGGAGTATAAAAGTAGGGACATCTTGCTATAACTAAAACATGGGGGCGCAGGAGAAGGGGATGATCATTTGCGACTGAGATGAGGAGAAATTTCTTCACTGAAGGAGTTATAAATCTTTGCAGTTCTCTACCCCAGAGGGTAGTGGATGCCCCATATTTGTATATATTTAAGGCTGGGATAGACAGATTTTTGGTCTCTCGGGAAATCGCGGGATATGGGGAGCAGGCAGGAAAGTGGAGTTGAAGCTCAAGCTCAGCCATGATCATACTGAATGGCAGAGCAGGCTCGGCGGGTCATTTCATCCACTCCTGCTTTGATTTCTTATGTTCTTACAGGGCGTTGGTGAGACCACACTGACAGTACTGCTATAGTTTTGGTCTCCTTATTTAAGAAGGGATATACTTACATTGGAGGTACTTCAGAGAAGGTTCATTTGGTTGATTCCTGGGATGAAGGGGTTGCCTTATGAGGAAAGGTTGAACAGGTTGGGCCCATACTCATTGGAGTTTAGAAGAATGAGATGTGATCTTATTGAAACATATAGGATTCTGAAGGGGCTTGACAGGGCAGATGCTGCGAGGATGTTTCCTCTTGTGGAGGAAATCTAGAACAAGGGGGCACAGTTTCAAAATTATGGGTCTCCCATTTAAGATGGAAATGAGGAGGAATTTCTTCTCTCAGAGGGTCATTAATCTTTGGAATTCCCTACCCCAGAGAGCAGTGAAGGCTGGTCATTGAATACATTCAAGGCTGAACGAGACAGAGTTTTTGATTGACAAGGGAGTCAAGGATTATGGGGGTGCAGGCAGGAAAGTGGAGCTAAGGCCACAATCAGATCAGCCACGATCTTATTGAATGGTGGAGCAGGCTTGAAGGGCAAAATGACCTAATCCTGCTTCTATTTCTTAAGTTCTTATGTTGTTATGTAGCACCAGATTTTTTTTTACTAGTGGATATTTTTGGTATGGATGGAGGAACAGGGTGGATCCTGTCCTGTTTCGTCACTTGAATTGAATATATCATCTACACTGGTCATGGAGAAAAAGGTTGCTGATCAGATTTTTTCCATCCTCTCAGTTAAAGACCGATACACATTCTCAAAATGACCTGGCAAGACAGGAAACAGGAATAACCATTGTTTTATTCCAGATCTATCCCTGTTTCTTCTTTGATTCTATTCATGCATAGTTGCAGGTGAAGGGAAATCACTCATAGTTTTTATCAAATAGATTTATCTTTTCAAGATAGCAGCAGAAAAAAATTGGAAGTTTGTTGTAATTTATTTTTAAAAAGAAATATAGTTGCATTATGCAGTAACTACCTTAATTTAAAAAAAATTAAGTTAGCAGGTTGAAAGAAACTTAGCTCCCTATGCCAAACTACATGGTAAGTTTTCAGCTCTTCCACTATTACTAAAAGGAATCCTAATATTCCATTATTAAAGCGGCTCAATTATTATTAAAAGCTTTGCCATGATAACACTAATCCTAAATGCTGAGATAAAACATAATTTTGCATTTTAAAAAAATCAAGCACTGCCTTTCCTTGCCGTTTTCCTTTTATTCTTCATCTGTCATTTTTCTTTCTTGACATTAACTTAATTTTACTCTTTTCTACATGCTATATCCTATGTTAAGTTCAAAATAATTTATTTTTGTCTTCTGCCTCCCTACTGCTATCACCACTCTCCGAGGCATTTAAAAAAAACTCACTGGTTGAAAACAGTTTTAAGAGCAATCTTTGCATCCAATAAGAACCAATGGGCCGTAATCACAGCACAATTTCAACCAGCTCAATCTTTGACATGAAAATTGTTTCAAAACTGTGAAGTACTTGCTGTGGACACAATTTTCACACAGTTCTTAGAATCAAACAGCAGCCATGGGTAAAATAGTCTGTGGTACTTGGGGCAAAAAAAAATTCAATACTTTGAGGCAAGTCTATTCAAAATGTGCATAACTTGGGCCAATGTAGATTCCATGAATGGAAAATCTTACAATAGGTATCAAAACTATGCAAAGAACAGCCACTTTGTTTAAATAGTAAGAGGTTACATTTCAGTTAAACTTCAGATCTCTTACTTGCTCCACCGATTCATATGCACTCCAATTTCAATTTCAGTAAAACTGTAGTTACTGTTTGATTACCGTGAATCTACATTTGTTTTCTATAGATTCCACTTTCTATACGTTCCACTTTCCCCAAAAATAGTTAAACTAAAGGACAAGTTCTAAAACTCTATAACAGTTTTATTCAATGGTTATCGACAGGACATCTGAAGTACATGTCACACCTCAGCTAGGCTGTGTTGAATGCCAATGTGTTTGTTTTTGCAATCATATTGCATTTTGGTGATTTTCTACAGGCTCCGTTTTTAGTTCTGGACCAATTTATAAAACATGATGACTTATTACTTACTCCTCCAACAAATGTCATGGTTAAAAGGGCAAATGTTTTCCACTTCCCTTTACCATGCAAGTCATACTGATACCACAGACATTTAGTGAAGCAATATGATGTATACTGATTTTATAGTTTAACTGTATGCAAATGAGTGACACTTTTTCAGCCATTACATGGAGCACAATTACTTAAATTCTAGATTAAAGGCATCAGAGCAACTGTAATGATGTAAACAGTTGTTCAATTCACAAATGTGAAACTCATGTGAAGGAAAGGGGTAGTAAAATGTGAGTATTAGAATATTAGACATGCACGTTACGCTGGCAGAAACAGTTAACTACAAAAGAACAATGAAGATCTAGTAGCGATTAAAAGCTCAAGATGTATCAAAGGGTTTTATCAAAGGTGGTTGTCAAGAAAAGTGCACATGACCTTTTTTTGTTTAAAAGCACAATCTGAACACTGAGAATAGAATACGCCATTGAAATCACTTCTGTGCATTTAAAAAAAAAGATACATTATGGAATTCAGTAGAATGGTTTATTCCATTTTGGTGTTTTTGTGCCAAATGGTCTAGAGGCAGAAACCAAAGGCCAATGTAACCTATGTAATTGATTGCAATTGATGTCAAGAATGAAAGATTAACAATTGGGTAAAGGCACAGCAAGTTTACCCACTGATAATCCACAGTCGAATATTACAAAAATTGCTCAATATATACAGGATTGAAGTGAAATAACTGATTTTTTATCAAGTGTCACTATTGCTAAGACAAATAATTTACAACAGTATTTAATAAGTCGAATTGCATTTTTGTACTGAAAACCAGTAGTTGTTATCTCTCTGATTTAACAATCAATCATTGTTCTAATTCAATGGGTTTATCAGAGAAAAGACATAAAACCTTTATAGTACTTGGCTAAAACTTGACTTTGCTTATCAACTTCAGCAGCCAGATCAATATTTCTCTGTTCTTCCTTCTGTAGCTAGAATTAATAAAAAGAAATATTCCATTACATTAAATACAAGCATCACTTAAACAACAAGAATTACTTAAATCCACTTAATTAAAGTACATTTGGGAACTTTATTAAAATATTAACCAGTTTTTTTCAGTGAGGATTCAACCTAATGGCCCAGATTTTGGGGTGATGTTCGCTGCTATTGAGGGCCGCAACAGCACACAACTTCTGGCGATCGCACTTGTGTCAAAAACCAGAAATTGTGGTGTGCCTCAATGAGCTCTGAGCTCTGGAACCAGTTTGTAAAGTGGCAGGAACCTGTAATTCGGCAATTTGTTTTGATTGCCCAGAAGTTACGCTCATTTTCATGGATTTTATTTTAGGGCTGATACTAGCATGCGCTGAGACTGCTATTTGTTTTCATCCTGATTATATTCCACTATAGGAAGCGATCTTTTTAAGCTGAATGTTTGCACTGGACACAACCATGTAAGGATATTATGTTATGCTCTGCAGAATTTTATTCAGCTGCTACACTTCTTCAATCAAAAAGGGAAATCTGAATTACACATTGAATGATGTGCCACAGGAACCCACATGAATAGTAAAAATCTAAAGCAAAGTTTGAAAAATAAACTGCACTCCTCTGTGAAATCAGAAAACAATTACTTGGAAAATCATCATTTGATAACTTGTTTATATCCACTTAACCCAATAGGTTTAATAATTGGACTTACAATTGTGTAAGAATTGTTCAGGTGCAAATATAGAATTTAACTGCAATTATAACTTTAAGAAGAAATGTCATTAGAATTTTATAGTGCTGCAAGATTCCAGCAAGGCCCTTGTGGCAGTTTGTGTTTTGACTCCATTTTTCCTCCTCCGTTTAGGATGACTTCATTTTAATTTCTATTTGTATACTCATGGTGGAAACACAACAAGTAAGAATGCAGCTCACTCAGTATGATGTTTACTCAGCCTGTGACTATAACTTCAATGGTGCTTTAAACTCATGGTGCCGTTTTAGATTCTGGAAACATGAGGCATTGTTTTGTATTGTATCAGAATTAAGCAGAAAACAACAGAAGCCTTCTTAATTTAGCAGTTCTGGTGTTTTCGTTCCTTTCTCTAATCAAGACATATTTCCTGGCAAAATACAGAATCCCTGCATAGGGAAGTTCTGTTTTTGTAATATTTAATAAAGAATATAAGTTTTTGTTACACTGGGCATCTTGTATTGTAATACACTCACATAGGAGCACATCCACCATTAGAAAGGCACTGACAACATGAATTTAATAGATTTTAAAAGAATTTCAAAGTGTTTAATGTATTTAAAAGTTTATAACAATTCTTTAAAGTTTATAGAAGTATTTAAAAGTTTTAAAAGTGCTCAAAGTGTTTAACAGTATTTAAAATCATAATAAAACACTCACCTGCCATTGAGCTGAAGACTGACCTCAAGGGGCATGTCTTCAGCTCATGACATCATTTGGGCAACATGACTTCACCAGCAATACAACACTTTGCTAGGCCTCACTGATGCTTTAGAAGTTGGACCATGCTGCAGCAAGAAGTGGAAGTTCTCACTACAGCCTATGAGCCAGATAAGTTCGTATTTCTTTGTGCAGTCAATGGCAAACGCCGCCGCTTCACCGCTGACTGAAAAATGCAGCCCGATCTGTTCTACCATCCCGTGTAGATATTTAGGAACAGTGGAGTAGGTCATTCAACCGCTTGAGCCTGTTCCACCATTCAATCAGATCATGGCTTATCTGCTGTTGATCTGTACTGACCTGTCCGCCTCCAACATCTCCCCACTATCGTCTAGCTGAGTGGGACTGCTCTTGCCTGGTTCTATTCTTATCTATCTAATTGTAACCAGAGTATCACTTGCAATTTTTTCTCTTCCTGCTCCCGCACCATTAGCTCTGGTGTCCCCCAAGGCCTTCTCCTATTTCTCATCAACATGCTGCCCCTTGGAGACATCATCCAAAAGCACACTGTTAGTTTTCACATGTACACTGATGACACCCAATACAACTGCACCACTACCTCTCTCGACTCCTCCACTATTGCTAAATTATCAGACTACTTATCCGACATCCAGTACTGAATGAGCAGAAATGTCCTCAAATTAAATATTAGGAAGACTGATGCCATTGTTTTTGATCTCCTCTCCGCTCCAAACTCCGTTCCCTAGGTACTGACTCCATCCCTCTCCCTGACAACTGTCTGTGACTAAATCAGGCTGTTCGCAATCTGACCTGAGATAAGCTTCCGAGCACATATTTGCACCATCATTAAGACCGCCTATTTCCACCTCCGTAACATCACCTGACTTTGCCCTGCCTCAGCTCATCTGCTGCTGAAACCCTCATTCATGCCACTGTTAACTCTCAAGTTGACTCTTCCAACACACTCCTGTATGGTCTCCCACATTTACCCTTCATAAATTTGAGGTAATTGAAACTGCTGCCCATGTCCTAACTCGTGCCAAGCCCCATTCAGCTATTACCCTGTGCTCGCTGACATACACTGGCTGCAGGTAAGCAAATCCTGATTTTAAAATTCTCATTCTTGTTTTGAAATCCCTCCATGGCCTTGCCCCTCCCTATCTCTGTATTCGCTTCCACCCCACCAACCCTCCAAGATCTCGGCTCTCCTCTAATTCTGGCCTCTTGAGCATCTCCAATTTTAATCGCTCCACCAATGATGGTCATTCCTTCAGTTGCCTAGGCCCTAAGCTCTGGAATCCCTCCCTACACCTGTTTGCCTCTCCACCTTACGTTCCTGCTTTAAGACACTCCTTAAAATCTACCTCTTTCACCAAGCTTTTGGTCATCTGATCTAATATCTCCTTATGTGGCTTGGTGTTATATTTTGTTTATAATGCTCCTGTGAAATGCCTTGGGACATTTCATCACATTAAAGGCATTTACTGCCTGTTGAGTATAGTTTTGCTTACTTAATAAACTCCTGTTGATTTACAAAGTACACTGGTTGTCCCCCTGCCTTATCAGGTAAAGTTTAGTCCGAGCCCTTACAGGACATTTCATTACGTTAAAGGCACTATATAAATATAAGTGGTTGTTGTTGTATTTCAACTGCAATTACCCAAATTTGTTCCATATTCCATCTCGACACTTCATCTAACATTGCAAACTTCAATTAACTCCACATCTACAACCTTTTGGGGAAGTGAATTCCATATTTCCACGACTCTTTGTGTAAAAAGCATGCTTCCTGATTTCGCACCTAATTGGTCTAGCTCTAATTTTAAGCTTGTGCTTCCTTGTTCTGAATTCCCCCAACAGAAGAAATAGTTTGTCTCAATTTACCCCATCAATCCCTTTATCGTTTTAAGCTCCTCAAGGGAATACAGGCCAAGCTTATGCAATCTGTTCTTATAATTTAACCCTTAAGCCCCAGTATCATTCTGGTGAATCTGTGGAGAGAGAAGCAGAGTTAACATTTCAGGTCAGTGACCCTTCTTCAGAACTGGCAGATATAAGAAATGTAAAAGATTTTAAGCAAGTAAAGCAGGGGTGGGGCAAGAGATAACAAAAGAGAAGGTGTTGACAGGACAAGGTCACAGAATAGCTGACCAGAAGGTCATGGAGCAAAGGCAAACAATATGTTAATGGTGTGCTGAAAGACAAAGCATTAGTACAGATAGGGTATTAATGGACTCAAAACTGAACAGCCACAAGCACAAACATGAAAGAAAGTGAGTAGGCACAGTAGAAACAAACTGAACAAACTAAAATAAAATAAACACAAAAAAGAAAAAAAATAATTGAAAATAAACGTAAAATGGGGGGCCCGTCATGCTCTGAAATTATTGAACTCAATGTTCAGTCCGGCAGGCTGTAGTGTGCCTAATCGGTAAATGAGATGCTGTTCCTCGAGCTTGCGTTGATGTTCACTGGAACACTGCAACAATGCCAGGACAGAGATGTGAGCATGAGAGCAGTGGGGGGGGGGGGAGGGGGGGGTGTTGAAATGGCCAGCAACTGGAAGCTCGGGGTAATGCTTTCGGACTGAGCGGAGGTGCTCTCATGCTCACATCTCTGTCCTGGGATTGTTGCAGTTTTGCAGTGAACATCAACGCTAGCTCGAGGAACAGCATCTCATTTACAGATTAGGCACACTACAGCCTGCCAGACTGAACATTGAGTTCAATAACTTCAGAGCATGACGGGCCCCCCATTTTACTTCTATTTTCAATTATTTTTTTCTTTTTCTTTTGTTTAAATTTTATTTTGGTTTGTTCAGTTTGTTTCTACTGTGCCTACTCACTGTTTTTTTTTCATGTTTGTGCTTGTGGCTGTTCAATTTTCAATCCATTAACACCCTATCTATACTAATGCTTTGTCTTTCAGCACACCATTAACATATTATTTGCCTTTGCTCCATGACCTTCTAGTCAGCTATTCTGTGACCTTGTCCTATCAACATCTTCTCTTTTGTTATCTCTTGCCCCACCCCCACTTTACTTACTTAAAATCTTTTACATTTCTTATATCTGCCAGTTCTGAAGAAGGGTCACTGACCTGAAACGTTAACTCTGCTTCTCTCTCCACAAATGCTGCCAGACCTGCTGAGTACTTCCAGCGTTTCTTGTTCTTATTTCAGATTTCCAGCATCCGCAGTATTTTGCTTTTATTTCATTCTGGTGAATCTGTGCTGCACTCTCTTCAAGGCTAATGTATCCTTTCTGAGATGTGGTGCCCAAAACAAAAGCGCACTCTTTGTGGTCTGGCCAAAGCTCTGTACAACTGAAGCATAACTTCATCCTCTATTCCAGCCCCCTTGAGATAAATGAAAAGACTCCATTAACCTTTTTGACTAAGTTTTGTACCCGTGTACTAGCTTTTAGTTATTTGTGTACCTGTATGTCCAAATCCCTTTGCTTCTCCACAGTTCCTAGTCTCTCACCATGTCTTCCTTGGATCCAAAGCAGATGATATCACAGTTCCTTACATTAATGTTTTGATTTTTTAAAAATGCAGACACACATTTAACTAACTTCTCCATATATTACAGATTCGCAAGTTAAATTCTTTAAACTCATGATATACCTGGTCTGCTGAAATATCAACTCTTTATCTTTCACATGCTAACTGATTTGCCATTTTATAGTCAACAATTTCTGTTTTTATTTTACTGTATACTTACTTACTTTGAGCTAGCTGAGCAGCAGTTATCAATTGTTGCTCTTTTCGTTAACTATGTTCTACCCATATTTCTTCTGTCTTCTTCCCTCCTGCGATCATTCCTTCCCACCATCAAAAGTTGGGTTTATTATCTGATCAGTAATGTCAGCAATCTATCTAGCTTGTCTATCGATCTAGCTCTTTAAGAAATATTCAATATCCTCTTAGCTCTGCCTCAGGTTCATCTCCTTTTCACAACCATAATTCTGAGATGTCAATCATGTCAATATTTTCACTAATAATGTACAGTTCAAACTCAATTTAAAGTGAGAAAACAGAATTGATGGTAGGATTGCAACATTAACAAGAGGAATCCACATTCAAGAAAACTGAAGATGATACATTAAAATATTATGAAAGACCTGATGTTGCAGAATTCTTCGCAGACAAAATATAATGAATGATGACATTTAGTTTTTCTGTTGCATCAATAAAAGACTTGCATTTATATAGTGTTTTTCACAGCCACTGGACATCTCAAAGCACTTTACAGCCAATGAAGTACTTTTGATGTGTAGTCACTGTTGTAATGTAGGAAATGCGTCAGCTAGTTTGCGGACAGAAAACTACCACAAACAGCAATGTGATAATGACCAGATAATCTGTTTTCGTGACATTGATTGAGGGATAAATATTGGCCAGGACACCAGGGATAACTCTCTTGCTCTTCTTCAAAATAGTGCCATGGGATGTTTTACGTCCACCCAATGGTAGGCAGACGGGGCCTCAGTTTAACGTCTCATCTGAAAGACAGCACCTCCAGCAAAACTGTCTCAGTACTGCACTGGAGCGTCAGCCTTGATTTTTGTGCCAAAGCACTGGAATGGGACTTGAACCCAGAATCTTGTGGCTCTTGTGATTCTGATTCTTCTATTAATCTATCCACATCTTTGTCTACAGATAATTATACTGACATCAATTTCTGCCATGCTATTGATGCACTAAATTGGAAAACTTGCACTAAGCACTTGCATTAATATAGTACCTTTCATAGCCTCAGGGCATCCCAAAGCACTTTAGTGCCAATGAAATACTTTTGAAGTGTAGTCACTGCTGTAACGTAAAGAAACACAGCAGTCTATTCGTGAACAACAAGGTCCAAACAAACAGCACTGAGATATATGACCTGATAAGATGTTTTAATTATGTTGGTTGAGGGATAAATATTGGCCAGAACTTGAGGAGAACTCCCTAGATTTGCATGGAAACATGCTACAGGAGGGGGGAACCTCCTCAGCACTACACTGAAGGGTCACATCTCTGGAATAGGGCTTGAACACATGACCTTCTAACTCAGTTAACGCTGACACTACTCAGCAAATGAAAACCAGAATAAAATCTGTTAATAAAATTGAGATCATATTTATTTCAAGCAGATTTCAATACTTGACAGTAAAATTTCTTCTTCTGTATCTGATACTTACTTTATCAGTCAAGTCTTCCCAATGACCCCTCAGGTTTTCCAATTGAAAATACAGCTGCTTCTTCTCTTCCAGCGTTGATGTCAATTTGTCTCGAAGCTCTATGTTTTAGAAATATTTTAAGTTACATAAATGGCATCTTTCTTTTCTTATTTTATAATTTTTGGTGAACCTTTACAAGTGTTAGGACGAGGGATCCCATTGTAGAGGAATGCAGCAGTGTTAGTATTGTATGTTTCTAGGTCGGGTATATGTGGGTTAGGCCCAGAGTAAAATTCTGTGCACTTTGCTCTAAGAATGGGCCTCAACTCAAACCAAGCACGCTACCTACTTTACCATCGTAAATTTAGCCATTCCTGCACTATTCATTTTTACAAACAAAGAGTGCTATACATTACATGTACCAGTTTGAGATTAGTAACTGTTCAGCGATGTGGAACTGGGACAGCCAAATTACACCACCAGCTTCATATTGTGGTTTGGGCACAGAAAATGGGACTTGCTGCTCTCTGCAGCGGCAACCAAATTCTGAATCATTTTGTTACCATAGGATAAATGTTATCAATGTTAAAACAATTAAAAATGAAGTTTATATAGATCTTAATGGACTTCCTGGAAACTTTTTAAAACCACATTATTTGCACTTGTACAGAAACAAATAAGAAACCAACATAGTGTGGAAATAAGTCCTTGAGGTGATCTCAGACAATCGACCCATATTTGTTTGTTTTCACAAATGATTCAGTTTTCAAAGCATGTAGTTTATGTTAGTACAGAATTTAAAAAACAATCTTGTTAAAATATAAACTATGATCACAAATATGTAAAGTACCTTCCAAAAATTAGGGCAATATTAAAACATATGGCCACTTTTTTTAATCTCAAGGGAGTGCATGGGTGGATTTAGGATTCTCCTCTTTTGAATAAAACATCATCCATTCTCTTTACAAGACCTCACCTTGGATTAGCTGTTGGCATTGAATTGAGGAACATCTTGCATCTTTGTCTAATGTCATATTTGTCACATCAGTTGCTGGCTCTTCATCCAAAGACAGCTCCACAGGGATAGTCTCGGTTCCCAGTTTAGCCATACACACCATGCTGATTCTTTTGAGAGACTTGTTATCTTTGTTCAGCTGAAAGAAGATGATTAGCTTGCTGTGAGGTCAGAATATCTCAATTAGGAGAACACTGTTTGAAGAAGCAGGGTTCAATCCCTGGTTTTGCCAGTTCTAGCATGGACTTGATGGGCCGAATGACCTCCTTCTCTGCATTTAATGACTCTAATAATGACCCTATGAAAGTGAGAAATTCTGCAAAAGTAGGCACATCTTCACTAAACACTGATCTTCAATTTTCTTCCCAGAGATACTTTTGTTAAGTGTGGAATGAATTCAGCTTTGAAAGGATCGACATTTAGCTTAACATTTTCAGACAAATTTCCAATGGTGTTGCTCATCAAACAGGAATAACCCAGAACATTATGTGCCATTAGTGTTATTTCAGTTGTTGATAAACTACTTGATTCTGTAACGGGGTATGAAATTATGAAGCATTTGGAGAAACACGAATGAATCAGGAACAGTCAGCACAGATTTCTAAAAATATACTGGACCAATCTTACAGAACTCTCTGAAGAAAACAGAGAGAGAATAAAGGAAATTTAGTGATTTATAGAATACAGCTGGATCCTCAGTGTAGTACTGGGAAACCACTGAAGGGCAAGAATCTCAGAGGTCTGGGGGAGGGGGTTAGGGAAACTGGTGCTTGCATTGCAGGGGGAGGTGTTAGAGATGAACATGTGGAAAGAAGAGCTTGAGGTCAAGTGGACATAGTTACACACAGGCTTCTCAATACTCGTTGGTATTATACACTCGGAGTCCAGATTTGTACATTTTAACAGCTTAATCTCGATATTCCCAAAGAATGTGATGATAGCACACTTAAGACTGAACAACAGAAACTGCTAGAGTAACATGGAGATTGAGAAACAAAACTATAGAACTTAAGTTAGAAGAATGTGTTTTTGGCAGAAAAACAATCCACAGAAACCAGCAACAAAAACACATGCATCATGGCTCACTTACAGCAGAAAGAAAGGTGGGAGTAGGAGAGTCCCCCAAACCTGAAACTGGGTGGAGCAGATGCCTCCAAATGGACAAGGGGGCTGAAAACAGGCAAAAGGATTCCAAGGTGACATTGTTGCTAAGTGAAAAAACTGGGAATTGTATTTTAAACACCTGAGCTGGAATTTTACACCTCACCTTTGGGAGCAGGCTGGGAGGTGGTGGGGAGGAGGGGGGAACAGAAAAATTGAGTGGGGGGCAGGGGGTGCTGTTCCTGTCACCTACCCGCCCGCCCCCGCTGCTATTTTACCAGCGGCGGGTGAGGTGGCAAATAGCCCGCCCGCCCCAGGCCAATTGAGGCATTTAACTGGCCAGTTAATTACCTTTTAAGGGCCGCTCCCACCGCAGCTGGTATTTTACCAGCAGTGGATGGGCACTTCAGTACCTGGAGGCTGCCCAGTAAAACTCCTTGTGGGCTGGTGGTGCTGCCCTCCTGACTGGGCACCCGCAGCAGCACAGACTGCCCCCGCTAAATGGTAAACTATTGCTCATCCTTTTTGACCTGTCTGTTTGATATGCTTGACTACATCATCCTCCTCCAATGCCTCTCCGCTGTCATCCAGCTGGATGGGGTTGCTCCTGCCTGGTTCCGTTCTTATCTATCTAATCATGGTGAGAGCATCACTTGCAATTGCTTCTCTTCCTGCTCCCGCACTGTTACCTCTGGTGTCACCCAGGGATCTATCCTTGGCCTCCTCCTGTTTTTCATCTACATGCTGCCCCTCGGTGACAGCATCCAAAAGCACAGAGTTAGCGTTCACATGTAACGCTGATGACACCAACTCTACCTCACCACCACTCCTGTCGACTCCTCCACTGTTGCTACATTATCAGACTGCTTAACCAACATCCAGGAGTGGATGAGTAATATTGGGAAAACTGGAGCCATTGTTTTCAGTTGTTGCTCCAAACTCTGTTCCCTAGCTACCGACCGCATTCCTATCCCTGGCAACAGTCTGAGACTAAACCAGACTGTGCCATATTTGACCCCCAGATGAGCTTCTGATCACATATTTGCACCATCACTAAGACCACCTATTTCCACCTTATTAACATTGCCCGACTTTGTCCCTGCCTCTGCTCATCTGCTGTTCAAACCCTCAATTTCACGCCTTCGTGACCTGTAGACTTGACTATTCCAAATCCTGGCTGGTCTCCCACATTCTCTGCAAACTTGAGGTTATCCAAAACTCTGCTGCCCATGTCCTAACTCGCACTTAGTCCCATTCTTCTATCATCCCTGTGCTGGCTCAGCTACATTACCTCCGGTCAAGCAATGTCTTGATTTTAAAATTATGCTTGTTTTAAATCCCTTCACGGCCTTGCCCCTTCCTATCTCTGTATTCTCCTTCAGCCCCACAACCCTCCGAGGTATCTGCGTTTATCTAATTTTGGCCTGTTAATCATCCCCAATTTTAATTGCTCCACCATTGATGGTCATGCTTTCAGTTGCCTAGGTCCTATGCTCTGGAATTCCCTCCCTACACCTCTCCTTTAAGACACTCCTCAAAACCTGCCTTTTTGACCAAACTTTTGGTCATCTGACCTAATATCTCCTTATGTGGCTATGAGATCAGAATAGCTCAATTAGGAAATACTAGTTTGAAGAAGCCATTCTTCTAACTTAAGTTCTCCAGTATGTGGCTCAGTGCCATATTTTCTTTCATAATGCTCCTGCAAAGCACCTTGAGACATTTTATTATGTTAAAAGCCTATATAAATGAACATTGTTATGTAAACTTGTTATGCTGTAATTACACCCTCCTGACATCTCCTAACATACATACATACAAACATATGAATTAGGAGCAGAAGTAGGCCATTCGGACCCTCTAGCCTGCTCTGCCATTCAATAAGATTATGGCTGATCTGTTTGTGTCTCGAATTCCACACTCCCATCTACCCCCGATAACCTTTGATTCACTTGCCTAACCAGAATCTATCTACCCCTGCCTTAAAATTATTCAATGACCCCGCCTTCACCACCTTCTGAAGTAGAGAGTTCCAAAGTCACACAACCCTCAGAGAAAATATTTCTCCTCATCTCTGTCATAAAAGGGCAACCCCTAATTTTAGAACCCTAGTTCTGGACTCCCCCACAAGAGGAAACATCCTTTCCACATCCACCTTGTCAAGACCATGCAGGATCTTATAAACATCAATCATGTCTCCCCTCATTCTTCTAGACTCCAGTGAAAACAAGCTCAGTCTGTCCAACCTTTCCTCATAAGACAACCCGCTCATTCCAGGTATCAATCTAGTGAACCTCCTCTGAACTGCCTCCAACGCATTTACATCCTTCCTTAAATAAGGAGACCAAAACTGCACACAGTATTCGAGATGTGGTCTCGCCAATGCCCTGTATAACTGAAGCATAACATCCTTACTTTTATTTTCAATCCCTCTCATAATAAAGGATAGCATTCCATTAGCCTTATTTATTACTTGTTGTACCTGCATACTAACTTTTTGTGACTCATGCAGTGGAACACCTAGATCCCACTGCATCTCAGAGTTCTGCAGTTGTTCTCTGTTTAAGTAAAACTCTGCTTTTTTTATTCTTCCTGCCAAAGTGAACAACTTCACATTTTCCCACATTATACTCCATCTGCCAGATTTTTGCCCACTCACTCAACCTATCTATATCGGTCTGTAAGCTCCTTATGTCCTCTTCACAAGATACACTCCTACCTATCTTTGTGTCATCTGAAAATTTATCTACCATCCCATCGCTCCCCTCATCTATGTCACTGATATAAGTTGTAAAAGGTTGAGGCCCCAGCACAGCCCCCTGTGGGACTCCACTCATCTCATCCTGTCAATCAGAAAAGGACCCATTTATGCATACTCTCTTTTCTGCCAGCCAGCCAATCTTCTATCCATGCTAATATGTTCGCCACTACACCATGAGCTTCTGCTTTGTGCAATAACCTTTTATGTGGCACCTTGTCAAATGCCTTCTGAAAATCCAAGTACAGTGCGTCAATGGGCTCCCCTTTATCCATGGCACATTGGTTAAACTGGTTAAATTGGTTAAACACGATCTCCCTTTCACAAAGCCATGCTGACTATTCCCAATTACTTTGAGTTTTTCTATGTGCCCAGCTATAGCCTCCTTAATGATCGATTATAACATCTTCCCCGTGACAACATCAAGCTAACTGTTTTCTGCCTCCCTCCTTCTTGAATAGAGGGGCTATATTTGCTATTTTCCAGTCTAGAGTCATAGAGAGATACAGCACTGAAACAGGCCCTTTGGCCCACCATGTCTGTGCCGACCAACAACCACCCATTTATACTAATCCTACATTAATCCCATATTCCCTACCATTCTCCCACCAACTACTTACACTAGGGGCAATTTACAATGGCCAATTTACCTCTCAACCTGCAAGTCTTTGGCTGTGGGAGGAAACCGGAGGACCCAGCAGAAACCCACGTGGTCACAGAGAGAACTTGCAAACTCCACACAGACAGTACCCAGAACCGAACCCGGGTCGCTGAAGCCATGAGGCTGCGGTGCTAACCATTGCGCCACTATGCCGCCAGTCTGATGGAACCTTTCCAGAATGTAGCAAATTTCGAAACATTAACACCAATGCATCTACTACCTCATTAGCCACCTCTTTTAAGACTTTAGGATGAAGCCCATCAGGACCTGCAGACTTGTCAGTCTGCAACTCCATCAGTTTGGTCACTATAAAGAAAAACTCTAAGGGGCGGATCCACTATCAGTGGTTAACTGAAGAAGTTAAGGAAAGCATCAAACTTAAGGAAAAAGCATATAATTACAGAAAGATGAGCTGCAGGTCAGATGATTAGTCAGAATATAAAGAACAGCAGAGAATGACTAAAAGGTTAAAGAAGTTAAGAGTATGGTGATTGTAATTTCACCAAGTTCCTTTCTTCCTTCCACCTCCTGATTTACAGCTATTACAGAAATTTTTTGTGTCCTCTATAGCGAAGACAGAAGTAAAATATTTGTTCATTTCATCCGCCATTTCCTTATTATTTACTATTAACTCCCCATTCTCACTCTATAGAGGACCAACACTCACTTTACTTACTCTTTTCCATTTTAAATACCTGTAGAAGCTCTTGATATCTGTTTTTACATTTCTAGCAAGCTTCCTCTCATACTCTAATTTCTTTTTCCTGATTAACCTTTTAGTCATTCTCTGACATTCTTTATATTCTGACCACTCATCTTACCTGCCACTCATCTTTGCGCAATTATATGCTTTTTCCTTAAGCTTGATGCTTTCCTTAACTTCTTTAGTTAACCACTGATAGCGGGTCCTCCCCTTAGAGTTTTTCTTTATAGTAGGAATATAATTATCCTGAGTATTCTGAAATATCCCCTTGAATATCTGCCACTGCACTGGCAGCAGGATGCACAATGGAAAAAGTTGACAAAGTGCATACAAATGTAATATACAATTTCCTGTGGTATTGATCACAGACAGTAAAGTGTATGTGTAGTTAGAGGGCATGTGGTAATTGAATTGGACCAAAAAAGGGTAGGGGTTAGGAGAGAGGGCAAGTGGATAAGCAGAGGGAGGAGAGGAAGGTAAGAGGAAAAAGAGAGAAGGGGTGAAAAAGGGGAGCAGATAGGGAGAGAAGGAGAGGGCAAGGAGAGAGATAGAGGAAGGAGGTGAAGATGAGGAGGATAAGGAAAAAGAGGGAAGATGGGCAAGAAGGTTAACTCCAAAGTGAACCTCATTGAAGAATTGATGTGCTCAGATGAGGAGTCTGGGTTCCAACAACCAAAATGATACTCAGTGTATGGGGGTTGTTCATCTGGTCGGTGTGCTGGGTGGTGGGAGAGTGGTGCAGGGGGAAGGACAGTGGAACTGGAGAGATGAACTCAGGTGAGGTATGGGTGGGAATGGAGAGATTGGCACCAAACATCTAGGTACTGCTCAGTGGTAGTGATGGCTGAGGGGTGGGTAGGAAGAAACTACTGGGTGGGGTTTTCTGACTCTGAAACTGCATCCTTAAACTGAATTGATCACACCACTAGAATGAAACATGTTTCCTTCTGTAAATTACCATCTTAAAGGAAACTGCTGTAGCCTATTGAAATTTTCAAAAAGGCTAATTACAGGCCAATTCACTTCACATCTGTGGTAGGGAAAATTTTGGAATAAAATCAGAAAATGCTGGAAACATGCAGCAGGACAGGCAGCATCTGTAGAAAGAAACAGAGTTAAAGTTTCAGGTCAATGACCCTTCATCAGAATATTAACTCTGTTTCTCTCTCCATAGATGCTGTCAGACCTGCTGAGTATTTGTAGCATTTTCTGTTTTTATTTCAAATTTCCAGCATCTGCAGTATTTTGCTCTTGTATGATTTTTAGAATCTTTAAAGGTGAAATTCCTAAATATCTACATGAAGAGAAGATAACTGAAAACAGCCAACATAAATTTCAAAAGCAAGATCATGGCTGACAAACTTTGTCAGTTCTTTGAGGAAATGACAGATATAGTGGCTAGGGAAGCTGCTGTGGATGTGATGTACATGGACTATCAGAAAGCCTTTGACAAGGTACCATACAAGAGATTATTTGAGATTACAGGGTATGGTAAAGGGTAGCAAATAGAATTAAAAACTGATTTGAAGGGAAGAAATAGGGACTAGAAGTTAAGGGCAGATGGCAGTGAGCAGCAGTATTCCCGTGAATACAGAAGATTAAGGAGTGATCTAATTGAGGTGTTTAAGATCATTAAATTATTTGATAGGGTAGATAGAAAGAAACTGTTTCCTCTGCTGGTATAGTCCAGAAAAATGGGGAATAATCTTAAAATTAGAGCTAGGCTGTTCAGGAGTGTTGTTAGAAAGCACTTCTTCACACAAAGAATAGTGGAAATCTAGAACTCTCCCCCCCCCCTCCCCACCCCCCCACCAAATAAAGTTGTTAGGGCTGGGAGGGGGCCACCGAAAACATTAAAACTACAACTGACATATTTTTAGTTGTTTGGCAGTGCAGAACTTGAGTATTGCTGAAAATAGAGACATATTGTCGAAGCTTTTCATCTTGCACTCATCAGGACAATCCACAAGAATACCAATGTAAGGGAAAACAACAACTTTATGCTGTATAGGGAGTGCTGATTGGTTGGCAAGTGAACTCTGATTGGTAGAGGCATTACCATGGTAACTGACATGTAACTGCCAAGATTTGTTTGAAATTTAAACCAGGCAGCTTGACACTGATTGGTCAAGGCATTGCCCTGAGGAATGAACCAGCGAATGGTTGTCACTTATTTTGTTTAGCTGAAACAGGCGCAATGTCTGTACATATTTTTTCTGTCTGCAAGTAATAGGGCCCTGTGTATTAATATATGTAGCTTCCAGTACACGCAAATGTGCCACACTATGAGCCCTACTGACAATCTTAAATTGGTTGTCAGCGTAATTCTAAGCACACTGAGGATTGTTTAGCAAATGTTGTCCAATTGTGCAATTACATCTAATGTTGAACACTGTGTTTTGAGTTTTGCAAACATGGGCTGGTTGCCCATTGCGAACAGCAGAGGGGACATGTTGTTTGATATGATCCACCTGTCTTTGGGACCTATGGCCTATACACCTAGCATCACACTGGCATTGAAATTCATATAACACATTACTCATTTGTGTGATAGGCAGGACGTCTTTTTGGCTTGACGGCAGCATCCTGTCAGTGGCGAACACCGCATGTGTTGCCTAGCCTGGGCCTGCCTCCAATAGTTTTTAAGTTCATAAAAGATCTCTGCAAGCATAGAATTAAGTGTTTTTGATTTGTTGCTAGACATGTCTATAGCTCTTTTGTCCTATACATCTTCTCTCCTATACATCTACATCTGTCCCATTGTGGTCATAGCATTTTTCAATTTTCTCATCCTCAACAAAACATTACTGGTAATCAGTCCTTCTCTGTTTGCCAGAGAAATTTGCAAAATATAATTTTTTTATTGTTGAAAGGATAAAAGAACTCAAATTAGGATGAGCAAAGTCACTTTCTTTCTCTATCTTTTTCACTGTTTTAGTTTGATCATTTCTGAAGCAAAAGGTGTAGTCAACACCTCCACTGTGCTCATGATGTTATTTATAAATACTAATGTCCTTAATAGAAACACAGAAAATAGGAGCAGGAGGAGGCCATTTGGCCCTTCGCGCCTGCTCCGCCATTCATTATGATCATGGCTAATCATCCAACTCAGTAGCTTGTTCCCGCTTTCACCCCATACCCTTTGATCCCTTTAGACCCAAGAGCTATATCTAACTCCTTTCTGAAAACATTCAATGTTTTGGCCTCAACTGCTTTCTGTGGTAGCGAATTCCACAGGCTCACCACTCTCTGGGTGAAGAAATTTCTCCTCATTTCAGTCCTGAAAGGTTTACCCCGTATCCTTAGACTATGACCCCTGGTTCTGGACTCCCCCACCATCGGGAACAACCTTCCTGCATCTACCCTGTCAAGTCCTGTTAGAATTTTATAGGTTTCTATGAGATCCCCCCTCACTCTTCTGAACTCCAGCGAATATAATCCTAACCGACTCAATCTCTCCTCATATGTCAGTCCCGCCATCCCAGGAATCAGTCTGGTAAACCTTCACTGCGCTCCCTCTATAGCAAGAACATCCTTCCTCAGATAAGGAGACCAAAACTGCACACAATATTCCAGATGTGGCCTCACCAAGGCCCTGTATAATTGCAGCAAGACATCCCTGCTTCTGTACTCGAACCCTATCGCTATGAAGGCCAACATACCATTTACCTTTTTTACCACCTGTTGCACCTGCATTCTTACCTTCAGCGACTGGTGTACGAGAACACCCAGTTCTCGCTGCACATTCCCCTCTCTCAGTTTATAGCCATTCAGATAATAATCTGCCTTCCTGTTTTTGCTACCAAAGTGGATAACCTCACATTTATCAACATTATACTGCATCTGCCATATAATTAGCCCACTCACTCAACTTGTCCAAATCACCCTGAAGCCTCTCTACATCCTTCTCACAACTCACCCTCCCACCCATTTTGTGTCATCTGCATCCCTCATCTAAATCATTGCTGTATATTGTGTATAGCTGGGGTCCCTGCGTGCCATTCGGAAAAAGACCCACAGTGGCGCAGTGGTTAGCACCGCAGCCTCACAGCTCCAGCGACCAGTGTTCAATTCTGGTTACTGCCTGTGTGGAGTTTGCAAGTTTTCCCTGTGTCTGCGTGGGTTTCCTCCGGGTGCTCCGGTTTCCTCCCACATGCCAAAGACTTGCAGGTTGATAGGTAAATTGGCCATTAGCAATTGCCTCTAGTATAGGTAGGTGGTAGGGAAATATAGGGACAGGTGGGGATGTGGTAGGAATATGGAATTAGTGTAGGATTAGTATAAATGGGTGGTTGATGGTCGGCACAGACTCGGTGGGCCGAAGGACCTGTTTCAGTGCTGTATCTCTAAACTAAACTAAAACTAAACTATTCTTACTCTTTGTTTCCTGTCCGCCAACCAATTTTCTTTCCATCACAATACACTACCCCCAATCCCATACGCTTTAATTTTACATGCTAACCTCTTATGTGGGACTTTGTCGAAAGCCTTCTGAAAGTCCAAATAAACCACATCCACTGGCTCCCCCTCATCAACTCTATTAGTTACATCTTTGAAGAATTCTAGTAGATTTGTCAAGCATGGGTTCCCTTTCGTAAATCCATGCTGACTCTGTCCGATTCTACCACTGTCTCTAAATAGACAGGAGGCAAGCTCGAGGCCCAATTAGTGGTGCCAAGTGCCTCCAGGAGGTGGGAGCTGCCTGCCTGGTGCCCATGGCAAAGGCAAGCAGCAGTCAGATTGAGGGCTGCTACTGTCCTGCCGAAGACAGCAGACACCTCTTCTGAGGGTCAGTGGAATAAAGGGATGAGGCAGAGTGGAAATGGCTAAAACAGAGGTATTGCGCACGCTCTCGTGCAGCATAAAAGTGGGTCTGATAATTTTAAACATTCATTTAAAAAAAAGACTTTTCCTTCACCCCGCAGCGAACCCGACAGCTATGCACTGACCTGCACCAGAATGTGCGGGTTCGCCAAAATCTCCATTAAAATTGCAGTGCCAATGTCCTCGGTCTGTTAGCAAGCTCCTAAGGGAGTTTAATGAGACATTAATTGGAGGCCAGCAGGTTCCCTGTTCCCTCCCTCCCCCACCACCACCAGCACTTTGAATATTGCAGACTGTTCTGGAGATGTCAGGATCCAGAGCCAACCTCTGGGACTGCAATTTTTAAACCTGAATATATTTGCAAATTCAGATTTAGACAAATTTATCATTTGAGACAGAACACTGATGTCAGTTGTAGCATTTGAAAGTCAGAATTTTAGAGTAGCCAGGCATTTAAAAATCCAGCCCCTTGTTTGTATTTGAGTAATCAAAATGCAGTGGGCAAAATAAGCACTAGATGCAAAATTATAATATATTATTGGAAAATCTGCTTACCAAGGGCTGTAAAAGCCCAAGACTGATGCCCATGGCATCAATTGTATTAGGTGTACTGGTAAATGCATCCGTGAAGTCTCAGTAATAACAGGAAACAGCTTCACCTATCTTGGAAACTGAGCTTGAAGTTCTCCAGTAAAATCAACTGAAGTGCATTCGAGTAGAAAGGAGTGATAGAAAGACATGACATGAAAAAAGTGTGACAATTTCAGGAAGTGCATATGTACACCTCTTTTACATGCTCAATGTAGGAATAAAGAAATGTAATAATATAAAGTTCTGGTAATATTTCTGTTCTCTTTGGGGGTGACAATGTCATCCTACTGTTAGATATTGAGAGTAATTTCTGAGAGAAAATTAAAAAGCAATAAAACTGGGCTGGTTATCAAAAATAAATTTCAGTCCTTGCAGAGATTTATGGCAACGCAGAGAACAGTCACAGTAAAGTACTATAACACAATTATAACTCAATTTTCAACTCACCTTTTCCTACCAAAAGCAGCTTTTTAATCTGAATTGTTTTTATTTTCTTTAAATGTATTCATTAATGAGATGTGGGCATTGCTGGCAAGGCCAGCATTTATTGCCCATCTTTACTTGCCCTTGAAAAGGTGGTGGTAATGAGCCACTTTCTTGAATCACCGCAGTCTGTGCAGTGAAGGTACTCCACCTTGGCGTTAGGTAGAGCTGAGGAATTTTGACACCGCAACTATATATTTCCAAGTCAGAATGGTGTATGACTTGGGAGGGGAACTTGGAGGTGGAAGGTTTCCTAAGTGACTGCTGCCCTTGTCCTGCTAGGTGGTAGTGGTGACAGGTTTTGGAGGCACTATCGAAGGAGCCTTGGCTGTGTGCATCTTGTAGATGGTAGACACTCCAGCTATGGTGCGCTGGTGGTGGAGGAAGTAAATGTTTAAGGTGGTGGATAGCATGCAGGTCAAGTGGGTGGCTTTGCCCTCAATGGTGTTGAGCTTCTTGAGTGTTGTAGGTGCTGCACTCATCCAGGCAAGTGGAGAGTATTAGATCACACCCCTGATTTGTGCTTTGTAGGCTTTGGCAAATCAGGAGATGAGCTCCTCGCTGCAGAATACCCAGCCTCTGACCTGCTCTTGTAGCCACAGTATTTATGGGCTGAATTTTACAGACCGCCCCCCGCCCCTCGATGTTGGGGGTCATGGCAGGGGCTGCCAGAAAATGCCTCCGGCAGCGGTCCGCTATGGGCCTCGACGCTGGGAAGGCCCGGCCCAAAATTGCCGGCGGTGGCAAGGCCTCGTGGCGGGCCCCCAGTCACATATTTAAATCCATTAAAATGAATGAATTAATCAGACCTGTGCCTCTGCCTTCCGTCCCGTTGCGATATTGGTGCCGGTAACCGGCATCCCGTGCCTTTTGGATCTCCGTCTGGCGATCCGAAGCGGAACACTGGTGGGGAGGGGGGAGCAGTTAAGTTTTACAGTGCGGGAGGGAGGGGAGCGGGGCCAAAGTAATTTCATTTATGTGGGGGATGATGGGAAGGGGTAAACTATAAAGTTTATGAACTTTGTGGGGGGTGGGGGAGATCAGGTGCACAAAATAAGTGTTTTGGTTGGGGGGGGGGTGAGAGGGCAGATAATTAATTCTGTGGTTATTGGGGGTGGGAGAGGGGCAAAAAACATGTATTTAATTGTTTAAAATCAATTTTACATCAATATATCTTTAAAATTTTAAATTGAAATTTAGGGCTTGAAGCCCTTTAAAAACGGCACGCCTGCGCAAAGACTGCTGATGCTATTACCAGGGATGGACAGCCTGCCCCCTCCACGTCATCGGGGTGGGTGGACCGCCCCAGCTATTTAAATGAGCCGCCACACTTGATATCGTGGTGGCTCCGCGACGTGCAGCTGGCACAGGCGGGCTGCCATTGTTTTTGCTTGCCACCGGGTCAATGGTGATGCCCAGGATGTTGTTGGTAGGGTTGTGACAATGGCAATGCCATTGAATGCCAAGGGGAGGTAGTTAGACTCTCTCTCGTTGGAGATGGTACTTGGCACTTGTGTGGCACAAATATTACTCATCACTTATCAGCCCAAGCTTGGATGTTGTCCAGGTCTTGCTGCATGAAAGCATATACTAAGTTTCTTTAAATAACAATCTGGCTACTCTAAAATTCTGACTTTCAAATACTACAACTGACATCAATGTTCTGTCTCAAATTTTAAATTTGTCTAAATTTGAGTTTGCAAATATATTCAGGTTTAAATTCTGCATGTTGGCATGACAGTTTCTAAATGCATAAAATTTTAAAAGCTAAAGCACTGTTTTCACCATAGTGTAATAACCTTGTACCTTTTCATAATTTTCCTTGATAACATTTGAATTAATTCCAAATAATTATACTGTGAAGACATGTTAATAGGCTGTAATATATTATTACAATCAAAGAGCTGAGTTAATTCCTTGGGAAAGTATGCAGCAAATACCATCAAATCTAGCTTCTGGAAGGTAAAATTTCTACAATATCTGGCAGAAAAGCTTTGAAATGGCATATATTATTAAGGAAATTTGCCCTTGCAATTGCTTCAATCCATTTACTGATGAGTAAGCTAGAGTGCATTCATATGCAATCAACTGAACATGCTAGAACTAAAAAAACACATAAAATAATGCATCTCTGATCAAGCAGCCACTGTAAAATTATAGACTTTCTTAAAATTCATCAGCAACTGGGAGCAGAGGCCATCATTTATAAGTCATAGTTACAAATTCTTGTTTACAGTCCGCACAGTAAAAATCAACGTCTCTCATGCAGCAATTTATATTCAATTTTCTATACAAGTCATTTTTCTTTACTAATCAAAATACTAGGTATTGCATTTATATACAGTGAATTTGAAGTGTTAGTAAATTGCGCCAGATTCAATCGCTTTCATTCGACAACTTTCAGAATCATTTACACTGCAAAAATGAATAAAGATAGCCAAGCCCTATTAGGTCTACTATCTAAATGGGTAATTTTTGGTGACGTTCATGAAAGTGAGGGAGGCTTGGAAATGAAATGCTGCTTTACAATTATGCCTAGCCTTTGAACCAAGTACTCCAAGGAAGGCAAAGTAAAGCTGGATTTAGAGCAGCATTTCTCTTGTATTTGACTTTTTGTTCTACATGCACGTCACTATGATTGCAAACACACAACTAAAATGAAGTATGGATTGCCAGCAAACACCATTGTCAACTGTCATTGACAAGAGCAACCAGAATAATTAAGGAGATAGAGGGATTAGAGTATGAGGAGTGATGATGTGAATTGGATATGTTCTCACTGTAAAAAAACCCGAGAGCTGATATCAACGATGTTTTTAAGAATTTAAAAGGACTTTTTTTTCATTCAGGGGATGTGGGCATCACTGGCTATGCCAGCATTTATTGCCCATCCCTAATTGCCCTTGAGAAGGTGGAGGTGAGCTGCCTTCTTGAACCGCTACAGTCCTTGGGGTGTAGGTACACCCACAGTGCATTTAGGAAGGGAGTTCCAGGATTTTGACCCAGCGACAGTGATGGAATAGCGATATAGTGCCAAGTCAGGATGGTGTGTGGCTTGGAGGGGAACTTGCAGGTGGCGGTGTTCCCATGCATCTGCTGCCCTTGGCCTTCTAGGTGGTAGAGGTCGCAGGTTTGGAAGGTACTGTTGAAGGAGCCTTGGTGAGTTGCTGCAGTGCATCTTGTAGATGGTACACATTGCTGCCACTGTGCATCGGTGGTGGAGGGAGTGAATGTGAAGGTGGTGGATAGGGTGCTAATCAAGTGGCTGCTTTGTCCTGGATGGTGTTGAGCCTCTTGAGTGTTGCTCCCTTCCTAGCAGCACTGTGTACCTACATCCCAAGGACTGTAGCGATTCAAGAAGGCAGCTGACCACCACATTCTCAAGGGCAATTAGGGATGGGCAATAAATGCTGGCATAGCCAGTGACACCAACATCCCCTGAATGAAAAAAAAAGTCCCTTTAAATTCTTAAAAACATCAATGATATCAGCTCTCGGGTTTTCCAGTGAGAACATATCCAATTCACATCATCACTCCTCATACTCTAATCCCATTATCTCCTTAATTATTCTGGTTGCTCGTCAGCTGCACCCATCCAAGCAAATGGAGAGTATTCCATCACACTCCTGACTTCTGCCTTGTAGATGGTGGTCAGGCATTGAGGAGCCAGGAGGTGAGTTACTCGCTGCAAAATTCCCAGCCTCTGACCTGCTCTTGTAGGCACAGCATTTATGCGGCTGGTCCAGTTCAGTTTCTGGTCAATGGTGACCCCCCAGGATGTTGATAATGGGGGATTCAGAGATGGTAATGCCATTGAACGTCTAGGGGAGATGGTTAGCTTCTCCTATTTGAGATGGTCATTGCCTGGTATGAATGTTACTTGCCATTTTTTAGCCTAAGCCTGGATGTTGTCCAGGTTGCCTCATCTGGACATGGGCTGCTTCAGTATCTGAGGAGTCGTGAATGTTACTGAACATTGTGTAATCGTCAGCAAACATCCCCACTTCTGACCTTATGATGGAGGGAAGGTCATTGATGAAGCAGCTGAAGATGGGCCTAAGTTCCCTGAGGAATCCCTGCAGTAATGTCCTGGAACTGAGATGATTGACCTCCAACAACCAACCATCTTCCTTTGTGCTAGGTATGACTCCAACCAGCGGAGAGTTTTCCCTGATTCCCATTGACTCCAGTTTTGTTCGGACTCCTCGATGCCATACTCGGTTAAATGCTGTCTTGATGTCAAAGGCAGTCACTCTCACCTCACCTCTTGAGTTCAGCTCTTTTGTCCATGTTTGGACCAATGCCGTAATGAGGTCAGGAGCTGAGTGTCCCTGACGGAACCCAAACTGAGTGTCAGTGACCAGGTAATTGCTGAGCAAGTGCAGCTTGATAGCACGGTCAATGACACCTTCCATCAATCGCTATACTGACGATTGAGAGAAGACTGATAGGGCAGTAATTGGCCGAGTCGGATTTGTCCTGCTTTTTGTGCACTGGACATATCTGGGCAATTTTCCACATTGCAGAGTAGATGTCAGTGTCCTGTGTTGTAGCTTCACCAGGCTGACACCCCATTTTGAGGTATGCCTGGTGCTGCTCCTGGCATGCTCTTCTGCACTCTTCATTGAACCAGGTTTGGTCCCCTAGCTTGATAGTAATGGTAGAGTGGGGGATATGCCGAGCCATGAGGTTACAGATTGTGGTTGAATACAATTATGCTGCTGTTGATGGCCCATAGTGCCTCATGGATGCCCAGTTTTGAGTTTCCAGTTCTGTTCAAAATCTATCCCATTTAGCACAGTGGTAGTGCCACACAACACAATGGTGGGTACCCTCAGTGTGAAGACAGGACTTCGTCTCCACAAGGACTGTGCGGTGGTCACGCCTACCAATATTGTCATGGACAGATGCATCTGTGACAGGTAGATTGGTGAGGATGAGGTCAAGTCGGTTTTTTCCTTTTGTTCGTTCCCTCATCAACTGTTGCAGACCCATGTCTAGCAACTATGTCCTTTAGGGCTCAGCCAGTAATGGTGCTACTGAGCCACTCTCGGTGATGGACATTTAAGTCCACCACCCAGAGTACATTTTGTGCCCTTGCTACCCTCAGTGCTTCTTTCAATTGACGTTCAACATGGAGAAGCACTGATTCATCAACCAAGGGGAGCGGTAGGTGGTAATCAGCAGGAGGTTTCCTTGTCCATGTTTGACCTGGTGCCATGAGACTTCATGGGGTCCAGAATCAATGTTGAAGACTCCGACGGGAACTCCCTCCCGACTACATACCACTGTGCCGCCATATCTGGTGGGTCTGTCCTGCCGGTGTGATGGTGATAGTGGTGTCTGGGACATTGTCTGCAAGGTATGATTTCTTTTGACTGTGGCAGGCTGTTGCCTGACTAGTCTGTGGGACAGCTCTCCCAATTTTGGCACAAGCCCCAGATGTCAGTAAGGAGGACTTTGCAGGGTCGACAGGGTTGGGTTTGACATTGTCCTTTCCGGTGCCTAGGTCGATATCAGGTGGTCTGTCCAATTTCGTTCCTTTTCTTAGACTTTGTACAACTGAGTGACTTGCCATTTCTGAGGGTACTAAGAGTCAACCACATTGCTGTGGGTCTGGAGTCACACGTAGGCCAGACCAGATAAGGATGGCAGATTTCCTTCCCTAAAGGGCATTAGCGAACCAGATGGAAATTTTCAACAATCGACAATGGTTTCATGATCACCACTAGACTAGCTTTTTAATTCCAGATTTTTATTAATTGAATTCAAATTCTACCATCTGCCGTGGTGGGATTCAAACCCATGAACCCAGAGTGCTCTGGGTTACTAGTGTAGTGATATTACCACTACTCCACTGCCTCCCCTAACTCTCCAACTAGATAATGTAGCCCATGGCAAGCTGTTTCATTTTGTCCAGAACCAGGACAACCTGTATAACCAGAGGACATGGTTTTCTTTTGAAGGGGGAGGCAGGAGTAAATTCAAAACAACTCTGCAGTAACATTATTTCAATGAGCAAGTGGTAGATCTATGGAACAGTTTCAGCAGAAACTGGAAGCAGATAGCACTGATTAGATCAAATGCAAAGCAGATTTCTTTCAGAAAATACTATTTTTGTATATTGTGCATGAGCAATTTGAGACATGACTAATAAGTGCAGCATGCTTGGGAGGAACAAATGACTTTGGACCTATGGTTCCCCAAGTTGCTCACAAAGTAGGGATTTCCTCATCTCATGTCTGGGTCTGTTGTAGATTAATTGATAGAGATTGTTTGCTTTGATTAGTTAAACTTCCATTGTATAACACTTGTGGGGAAAATATTGAGATCTATAATTATGGACCTAGCATCTGAGCACTTTGAGAAATTTGAGCCAATTAGAGAGAGCCAAAATGGATCTGTAAAGGGCATATCATGTCCCGTGAACCAAATTAATTTTTTGAAGGAGTAACTAAAATAGTAGATGGGGGAATGTTTATGGATGTAGTTTATATGGACTTCTAGAAGGCATTTGATAAAGTTCCACACAAGAGACTATTAGCTGATGAAATTGAAGGCAAATTATTGACCTGGCTTGGAGATTGGTTCGGGGTAGAAGACAGAGAAAGTAGGGATAATGGGTGTGTACTCAAATTGGAAGTATGTGACTAGTGGTGTCTCAGAAGGGTGTGTGCTGGAGCCTCAGACATTCATTGTATTTATTATGACTTACATAACACAATATAGAGACAGATATCCAAGTTTGCCAATGCCGCGAAGATTGTTTTGAGTATAGATGGGAGCATAAAAAGCATAAGTGAGCACGCAAACCTGTGGTAGATGGATTTCAATGCATGGAAATGTGATGGCATCTATTTTGGACCATATAAAAAAAAGAGTATTTTTTTTAAATAGTGAAAAACAAGGTCTAGTGGCGGTCCAAAGATCACTAAAATGTAGTGGCCGGATACAAAAGAAAAATCAAAAAGGCTGATCGAATGTTAGCTTTTAGAGATAGAGGGCAAGAACATAAAGGGGAGGAAATTTCTTACAGTTATCCAATGCCCTGGTAAGACCACATCTACAGGAGGATGTACAGTTCTGGGCATTGCACCTTATAAAGGATTTCTTAGCCTTGGAAGTAGTGAAGCATAGGTTTAAGGAGGTGAGGCTCAGCACTCAGGGAGAAGCAAAGCTGCCCAACTCGTGTAATAAAACACACCATACAACACACATCACAGACTGACATGAACTCTCTCTTCCTTGAGTTTGTTTCTCTGTCCCTCCCTCCCCAGTTTGTATTTAGTATTCAGTAGAGTCATTGCCATTTACAGCATAGAAGGAGGCCATTCAGCCCATCGAGTCCATGCCAGCTCTCTGCAGAGCCATCCAGTCAGCCCAATCCTCGTAGCCATGCAAGTATATTTCCTTCAAGTGCCCATCCAATTTCCTTTTGAAATCATTGTCTTCACTTCCACCACCCTCGTAGACAACGAGTTCCAGGTCATTACCAGTCACTGCTTAAAAAAAATTCTTCCTCACATTTCCCCAGCATCTCTTGCCTAAAACCTTCAATCTGTGTTCCCTAGTCCCATTAATTGATGGTACAGGAACAGTTTTTCCTTGTCTAACTTACCTAATCCTGTCATAATCTTGTACACATCTATCAAATCTCCCCTCCATCTCCTCTGCTCCAGGGAGAACAACTCCAGCTTTTCCAACCTAACCTTGTAACTAAAATCATCCATTCCTGGAACCATTCTGGTAAATCTCCTCTGCACCTTCTCAAGGATCCTCCCATCCTTTCTATAGTGTGGTGACCAGAACTGGACGCAGTACTCCAGTTGGGGCCTAACCAGAGCTTTATAAAGGTTCAGCATAACTTCCCTGCTTTTGTACTCAATATCTCTATTTATGAAGCCCAAGATCCCATATGCTTTGCTAACCACTCTCTCAATATTGTCCTGCCACCTTCAAAGATCGATGCACATTCACTCCCCAGGTCTCTCTATTCTTGCATGCTCTTTAGAACTGTGCCATTAAGTCTATATTGCCTTACCCTATCCTTTCTGCCAAAATTTCTCTCTTTCTCTCTCCTCCCCGCACCGCCCCCCCCCCCCCCCCCCCCCACCGCCCCAGTTTGTATTTCTCTCTCTCAACCCACCTTCCCCAGTTTGCGCTTCCTTCTGGAAGTTAAGAAACAATTCTTCACACAAAGGGTGAAATAAGTGTAGAACTCTCTCTTACAAGCAGAAGATGCTGGCTCAATTAATAATTTTAAATCTTGAGATCAAGATTTTTGCCAGTCAAGTATATTAAGGGATATGGAACCCAGGCTGTTGGATGGAATTAGGATAGAGATCAGCCATGACCTCACTAAATGATGGAACAGGCTTGAGGAGCTGAATGGCCTACTCCTGTTCCTATGATCCTATGTTTTAATCATGCAACTACCAGGATGGTAGAAGGTGAACTAGATGGTCCATGGTCTTTTCTCGTCCAGCAAATTCTATGATTCTATGAAGAAGGGTCACTGACCCGAAACGTTAACTCTGCTTCTCTTTCCACAGATGCTGCCAGACCTGCTGAGTGAATCCAGCATTTCTTGTTTTTGTTGCTATGATTCTATGCATGTTTTCAGATCCATCACGGTTGGCTGAAGAGACAAAAGCCAGCAGCCCGCAGCTCCAAGCATGCACCTGTGTTTATAACATCTTAAATATTTTGTATGATCGACAACAATTGGCCACTTACTCGGCCTGCACTAAATTGCAGTTTATAATCCCTGCCCCCACCAATGGAAAATTACTGAAAATGAAATAGTCCTCCCTATTCCCTGAAGCCGGTAGTAAGCAGTGGTTTCTGTTTTTGTACAAAACATCAGAATAATGTATAGGATGAACTCTTTTCTGGAGATAGCTGAAAGCAGAATATGTATGGTATATACTAACTGATGTCATTGAACCTGGTCAGCAAGTGCAGCAAGATTGCCAAACACAGATACCACCAAACAGAAAACCTAATGAATGAGAATTGACCTAAAACAGATCTTCCTATTTTATAATGATTACACCGGCTGCACCTCTTTTATTAATGTTATGAACAATGGTTGTTGTAATTCAATAACTTTTGTAAGGGCTGTACTGTTATTTATTTTTTATTCATTCAGGGGATATGGGCATCGCTGGCCAGGCCAGCATTTATTGCCCATCCCTAATTGCCCTTGAGAAGGTGGTGGTGAGCTGCCTTCTTGAACCGCTGCAGTCCATTTGGGGTAGGTACACCCACAGTGCTGTTAGGAAAGGAGTTCCAGGATTTTGACCCAGCGACAGTGAAGGAACGGCGATATAGTTCCAAATCAGGATGGTGTGTGACTTGGAGGGGAACTTGCAGGTGGTGGTGTTCCCATGCATTTGCTGCCCTTGACCTTCTAGTTGGTAGAGGTCGCGGGTTTGGAAGGTGCTGTTTAAGGAGCCTTGGTGCATTGCTGCAGTGCATCTTGTAGATGGTATATACTGCTGCCACTGTGCGTCAGTGGCGGAGGGAGTGAATGTTTGTAGATGGGGTGCCAATCAAGCGGGCTGCTTTGTCCTGGATGGTGTCGAGCTTCTTGAGTGTTGTTGGAGCAGCACCCATCCAAGCAAGTGGAGAGTATTCCATCACACTCCTGACTTGTGCCTTGTAGATGGTGGACAGGCTTTGGGGAGTCAGGAGGTGAGTTACTCGCCTCAGGATTCCCAGCCTCCGACCTGCTCTTGTAGCCATGGTATTTATGTGGCTATTCCAGTTCAGTTTCTGGTCAATGGTGGCCCCTAGGATGTTGATAGTGGGGATTCAGTTATGGTAATGCCGTTGAATGTCAAGGGGAGACGGTTAGATTCTCTCTTGTTGGAGATGGTCATTGCCTGGCACTTGTGTGGCGCGAATGTTACTTGCCACTTATCAGCCCAAGCCTGGATATTGTCCAGGTCTTGCTGCATTTCTACACGGACTGCTTCAGTATCTGAGGAGTCACTAATGGTGCTGAACATTGTGCAATCATCAGCGAACATCCCCACTTCTGACCTTATGATTGAAGGTAGATCATTGATGAAGCAGCTGAAGACGGTTGGGCCGAGGACACTACCCTGAGGAACTCCTGCAGTGATGTCCTGGAGCTCAGATGATTGACCTCCAACAACCACAACCATCTTCCTTTGCGCTAGGTATGACTCCAGCCAGCGGAGGGTTTCCCCCCTGATTACCATTGACCTCAGTTTTGCTAGGGCTCCTTGATGCCATACTTGGTCAAATGCTGCCTTGATGTCAAGGGCAGTCACTCTCACCTCATTTGCAGAGCCTTTCACCTCTGAATCTGCATTTAAATTCAACTCAGACCAATGAGGCGACAGTCTCTTCTGTCTGCTGGAAGTATGGGTCCTTTGTGAAATGAGCTGGTCTGCCTCAATTCAGTTCCTACTGGGCACGGGTATACAGCGCTAAACTACTCCTCACTTGTCATTAATTAGCAATCTCACTCAGAGAGGTTATAGGATGGCTGATGTGTTAAACAGCAAAATTGTCACATTGGTGCAATAAGGGGTAGTCTTTTTTTCGATTTCTCGACCTTCAATTTAAAAAGCCACACCCGAAGCAGATGGGTAATAAAAGCAATGAGCTTCTCCCTCCCATTACATGAACATTAATTGTGACTGCAGTATTTTTCATTTATCTACCTACAATTGGAAGGAAATTATGAATTATGTATTTTGCAGGACCCATTCAAAAACACATACTTCACCATCTTTGGGAAGATCTTCTACAAACTATCAAAATATTCTCACTGGAGATATGGATGTCTCCTCAATATCTTCTCCATAACAAATAACCTCTGAATCACTGTGAAGAATATAGTGGAGATCTGCTAGTGTTTCCAAAAGTTGCCTCCATCTAAAAATGGACAGTGTGTTCTTCAAGAAACAAGGCAAGTAAACCACTTTAAACTTTATAAAATTAGGGAGTGAAAAGGGTTGCAATAAAGTAAAATAGGTTACAATAATCAGAAAAGGGTAATTAAAAATAATCATCTTCATGAAAGAGAGGAGAGGACACAGTAAAATAAAAAAGGACCACATGGTGAGCACAAGCCAAGTATTTAATTATTTTTATTCTTCTCGTTAAAATTATCTTTCAGCAGTTAATTACTATTGCAATAATGCTACTCCTGCTAGTTCAGTTGCTTTTTTGCAGCAATACGAGTGTTAAACATAACAGTGCATGAGCTGTCCAGGAAACAACAATTTCACTGGACCTGCCAACACTGAAAATTTCAAATTTCAGATATTAGTAGAAACAATAAAATAAAAAGCTAGATGAGGCAACTCCTGTGAAAATACATTTGCATTATCCAATTTAAGATATTTAGTACAATCCAAGTGCACTTAATAATTAAAGACTTTATTTTAGGAAATTTGAAGTTCACATTCAAATCAAATTGGAGTTAATTAAAGGAAACATCACAATTTCTAAGCTAATTCTGTGAACTGAATGATTAAATCACTTTCAAAAGCTCCCACTACATCAATATACATACTCAGTATAGGATTCCATGACTTCTAAGTTTTCTTGTTTGAAGAGGGAGAACTAGTACTTAAGGGATAGAGCAAAATTTATCAGTATTTTTTAATTGAGCAACTTAGATGAAGCCCCAAGACCCAAAAATGCAATGGCACCACAAAAGTTGATGAAGATAAACAGAGAGCCAGTAAGTTGTGGCTAAATAACACTTAGCTTGGTTCTTAGAAATCTGAAGATTGCAAAAGGAAGTCTGAAGGAGGTATGGAGTTTTACATTTTGAGATCCTGGAAGAGAAGGTAGTGTAAGGTACTGTACAATATATAATATACCTTTGAAGCAAACACTTCTGCACTTTCACGGCAATTTTTCTCAATATCAAGGTGGTTTTGTATTGTACTGACTTCCTCAATCACCATTTGTGAAACTGCAATAAAGAAGCATTCACCAGTGATCATTTTGCTCACAGAAGACATCAAGTTAAAACAATTAACTTAAAAAAAAACTCTACATCACCCAATACAAAGTATATTAAAAGAAAAGTTTCCACAGCAAAAAAGTGACTGGAAAGCATCTGTAACCTTGACATTTTCTGAGGTAATCATAAACTGCAGCAAATACAAGCCAACTGAATCCACTTAACTAATTAGCAGATGCTGTCACAGAGAAAACATGAATCAACACTGTTATTACAAGTGGCACATCTGAGTGGCATCTAATTATGACTTGATGAGCGTGATACTTGCATTATAATCACTAACACAGCATCCCATCAGAGACTAAAAGCCTCTGATGGTGCTGACTTCCAGTAACTCCCCCTGAAACCTTTACAGTTTCTGGCAGTCTCCTTGGCAGGGCCCCCTTCTCAGTTAATGACATGTTAAGTATAATTACTGGTAGGCATTGTAAATAAACAGGATTGGAACCGAAATTGTACAAGTGCATAAGACAATCTGACACATTGAAAGTGGCAGGCTTAATTGAGAGTTTCTCTGACTGCTGGAGATCATTTAACAGCATTTCTCTTAGGACAGTGATTATAACTGTGGAGACGGGCAGCAGAATGGTATCAGACAAATGTGAGCATTGCTGACAGTGTGGTGAATTAAATTGTATCTACTCTGTGAAACGCCTTGATGAAAAGTACAAATGCCTTGGTGGTCTTATCATTATAACACAATGGTCATGTTGTCATCAACCTTGCCACCGTCAAATGAAAAGAAATGATTGTGTTGAGGTTTTCTATTGCCGACTGTGAATAGAACCAATTTTCAGAGATCTATGAAATCATGTAATTGGGTATAGAATGCAGCTGCTTCACATACTAACTGGCCTCAGTAAACAGGAGCTGCATATGTGTTCATGCCCAAATACAAATAAAAACTGAAGAGACCCCAAGATAATTTAGAACTATAAAACAGCTGGAATTCAGAGTTGGAATTTGACCAATGTCGATTTTTTTTTTTTCATTTCGAGCTTAATTATAGACCAAGGTCATTTCTTAATGCTGTACTTCTGATTTCTGCTTACATCAACTTTAATCCATTGACCTGTGTAACCCCAAGCAGAAGGCTGAACAAAATATTATCAAGACCACATTCAACTCTACTTAAGTTTGCATTGTTATGGTCTTGCTTTGAGAATTGTTATATGAATTTGAAATATATATATTTATTTGAAAAAGATGCAGTCCAGTAATATTCTTGCCCTGAGTTTCTGCTAATGTCTTTACCTTAGCAAGTACTTTGTGCTAACTGCATTGGTTATGTGGATTATATTCAAACTATCCAATCTTCATTCTGGAAACAATCCAGTGACATGCAAAATGTTCCCAGTATCCAATCCCTCATATTAAGGAAAAGCTAAACCAGTGGAACATATACAAAATATATGGCTGGATAAAACAGAAGTGCTACCAGGTCAAATGCATTTGCTTTAATTCCAAGGATAGTTAATCTACTGAAATTTTAAAAATAATTCTGCTATATAATTAAATAAATTCAAAAACTTAATCTTACTTCAAAGGACGAGTTACCAAGCAGAAAATGAAGTATGCACAATGATTTGGTGAAAGGATTAATGATCTAGCAAATACAGATATCAGAAAGGACAGAAATAAGCTACATTTGCTTTAGGTATTGCTTTAAAAACTCAGAATATGACTCAGATGCTTGTGCTTAAATGCAAACTTTAATGCTGAAATAACACTAAATACTGGGATTTGTGAGTACTTCACAATTCTTTGTTACTGTTTTTAGGGCAATGTTTTTTTAAAATAAATCATTCTATTTCAAGGCCTCGTCTGTAGATCTCTGCGTAACTTTCATTTCAGTTTGAAAGGTAGAATCATACAGCATAGAGCAGGGCCACTCAACCCATCATGTCTCTGCTGGCTCTTTGAAAGAGGCATCCAATTTTTTTTTAAATTCGTTCATGGGATGTGCGTGTCACTGGCCAGGCCAGCATTTGTTGCCCATCCCTAATTGCCCTTGAGAAGGTGGTGGTGAGCTGCCTTCTTGAACCGCTGCAGTCCATTTGGTGTAGGTATACCCACAGTGCTGTTAGGAAGGGAGTTCCAGGATTTTGACCCAGCGACAGTGAAGGAACAGCGAAATAGTTCCAAGTCAGGATGGTGTGTGACTTGGAGGGGAACTTGCAGGTGGTGGTGTTCCCATGCATTTGCTGCCCTTGTCCTTCTAGTTGGTAGAGGTCGCGGGTTTGGAAGGTGCTGTCTAAGGAGCCTTGGTGCATTGCTGTAGTGCATCTTGTAGATGGTACACACCGCTGCCACTGTGCGTCAATGGCGGAGGGAGTGAATGTTTGTGGATGGGGTGCCAATCAAGTGGGCTGCTTTGTCCTGGATGGTGTCGAGCTTCTTGAGTGTTGGAGCTGCACCCATCCAAGCAAGTGGAGAGTATTCCATCACACTCCTGACTTGTGCTTTGTAGATGGTGGATAGGCTTTGGGGAGTCAGGTGGTGAGTTACTCGCCACAGGATTCCGAGCCTCTGACCTACTCTTGTAGCCACGGTATTTATATTTATTTATGTGACTGAAGGAGTTCGGTGAGGAGGGAGCGAGGAGCTCCTTTCATTTCCTATCTGTCTTCAAAGAGCGTGAGGGGAGCCGAGAGTTTCCAAAGAGCACAACTGACTGGTGAGTAAAGCCTGGTGGGTATTTTTCAAACTGGATTGAATTGTAAGTCTTTGTTTTAGCAAGACTTAGTTGATTTATTTTTTTATTATAATAGTCTTCTAAAGTTTTAAATTTAAAGGGTTTAGTCATGGCAGGAGAGCTTAAAGCCGTGGTTTGCTCCTCTTGCTGCATGTGGGAATCTGGGAACATTCCCAGACCCCAGGACCAGCATGTGTGCAGAAAGTGTGTCCAGCTGCAGCTCCTGGAAGCTCAGGTTTCAGAGCTGGAACGGCGGCTGGGAACACTGTGGAGCATCCGCGAGTCTGAGAACCTCGTGGATAGCACGTTTAGCGAGGTGGTCACACTGCAGCTGAAGGGACTTGAGGAAGGAAGGGAATGAGTGACCACCAGGCAGTCCAAGAAAAACAGGCAGGTAGTTCAGGAGTCCCCTGGAGTCCCGCTTGCAAATCGGTATTCCATTTTGGAGGCCGATGAGGCTGGTTCCTCCAGGGAGTGCGGACAGAGCCAAACTTCTGGCACTACAAGCAGCCTGTCTGCACAGGAAGGGGGAAAGAGAGGAAGAGCAATAGTAATAGGGGATTCTATAGTCAAGGGAACAAATAGGCGCTACTGTAGCCGTCAACGTGACTCCAGAATGGCGTGTTGCCTCCCTGGATGTCACTGAACGGCTGCAGGGCATCCTGAAGGGGGAGGGTGATAAGGCAGAGGTCATGGTACATGTTGGTACCAATGACATAGGTAGAAAGAGGGATGAGGTTTTGCATCAAGAATTTAGGCAGTAGACTAAAACGCAGGACCTCTCGGGTTGTAATCTCTGGATTACTCCCAGTGCCACGTGCTAGTGAGTATAGAAATAGGAGAATAGCACAGATGAATGCATGGCTTAACAGTTGGTGCAGGAGGGAGGGTTTTAGATTCCTGGACCACTGGGACCGTTTCTGGGGAAGGTGGGACCTGTACAAGCGGGACGGTCTACATCTGAACCAGAGGGGGACTAACATCCTTTCTGGCGGGTTTGCTAGTGCTGTTGGGAGGAGTTTAAACTAATTTGGCAGGGGGATGGGATGCAGACTCCTAGCAGAATAGGGACACAGCTAAGCACAGGAAAGCAAACAAGTCAGAGGGAATACAGCAGAAGTAAGTTTCAAGGGAGGAAGACCAGGATGGATGGCCTCACTTTAATGCCAGGAGTATTACAGGTAAAACGGATGAGTTAAGGACAAGGATTGACACGTGGAATTGTGATATAGTAGCCATCACGGAGACATGGTTGAGGGAGGGGCAAGATTGGCAGCTCAATATCCCGGGACCTAGAATCTTTAGGCGAGACAGAGGAGGGGGTAAAAGAGGAGGGGCATTGCAATATTAGTTAAGGAGTCAGTTACTGCAGTAAGGAGAGATGATATCTTGGAGGAGGCATCAAATGAAGCTTTATGGGTAGAGATTAGGAATAAAAAAGGGACAGCAACATTGCTAGGTGTTTATTATAGACCCTCAGATAGTCAGCGGGAAATTGAGGAGCAAATATGTGCGCAATTTGCAGAGGTGTGTAAAAATAATAATAGGGTAATTATATTAGGTGATTTCAACTTTCCCAACATTAATTGGGATAGTCATCTTAGATGGAGTGGAGTTTTTAAAATGTATACAGGAGAACTTTTTAGCTCAATATGTAGAGGATCCAACAAGGGAGGGTGCAGTGCTGGACCTAATTCTGGCGAATGAAGCCAGACAGGTGGTTGATGTGTTGGTGGGGGAACATTTTGGTGATAGCGTCCATAACATGGTACAATTTAAGCTTGTTATGGAGAAAGAAATAGACAAGTTGCAAAAAAAGGTTTTGGATTGGGGGAGAGCGAATTTTAATAAAATAAGGCAGGATCTGGCCAAGGTAGACTGGAAAGAGTTACTTGTCAGGAAATCTACAGAAGAGCAGTGGGGGGCATTCAAAAAGGAAACGGGGAGGGTACAGGCCCACCATGTTCCCTCTAGGGTAATAGGTAGGAGCAACAAGCCCAGAGAACCATGGATGACCAGAAACATTCAGGGTACGGCGAGAAGGAAAAGAGAGGCTTTTAGCAAATACAAGGAGAGCAAATCAACGGAAACATTAGTGGAGTACAGAAAGTGTAGGATGGAGCTTAAGAAAGCAATTAGGAGAGCAAAGGGGGGATATGAGAAAGCTCTAGCTGGTAAAAGTAGGGAAAATCCCAAGATATTCTATAAGTATATCAATGGGAAGAGGATAACCAGGGAAAGAGTAGGACCCATTAGGGACCAAGGGGGAAATCTGTGGGTGCAGTCAGAGGACATTGGTAGGGTGTTGGACAAATATTTCACATCTATCTTCACCCAAGAGAATGAGGATGTAGATATGGAACTCAGAGACTGTGAGGTTCTTGAGCAAATTGTCATAGGGAGTGACAATGTATTGAAGGTTTTGGCAGGCTTAAAAGTGGACAAATCTCCAGGTCCGGACGATTTGTGTCCCAGGATGCTGTGGGAGGCGAGGGTGGAGACTGCAGGGGCTCTGACCCAAATTTTTAATTCCTCTCTGGCCACGGGGGAAGGTGCCAGAGGACTGGAGAACAGCTAATGTGGTCCCACTATTTAAGAAAGGTTGTAGAGGTAAGCCAGGGAACTACAGACCAGTGAGTCTCACGTCAGTGGTAGGGAAACTATTGGAGAAAATTCTGAAGGAGAGAATCTATCTGGGGCGGCACAGTGGCGCAATGGTTCGCACCGCAGCCTCACAGCTCCAGTGACCTGGGTTCAGTTCTGGGTACTGCCTGTGTGGAGTTTGCAAGTTCTCCCTGTGACCGCGTGGGTTTCCGCCGGGTGCTCTGGTTTCCTCCCACAGCCAAAGACTTGCAGGTTGATAGGTAAATTGGCCATTGTAAATTGCCCCTAGTGTAGGTAGGTGGTTGGATAATGGTGGGGATGTGGTAGGGAATATGGGGTTAATGTAGGATTAGTATAAATGGGTGGTTGTTGGTCGGCTCAGATTCGGTGGGCTGAAGGGCCTGTTTCAGCGCTATATCTCTAAATAAAATAAAAAAATAAAAAATAAATCTCCACTTGGAGAGGCAAAATTTAATTAGGAGTAGTCAGCATGGCTTTGTCAGAGGGAGGTCATGCCTAACAAATTTGATTAAATTTTTTGAGCATGTGATTAGGTGTGTAGATGAGGGTAGTGCAGTTGATGTAGTTTACATGGATTTCAGCAAAGCCTTTCACAAGGTCCCACATGGGAGACTTATCAAGAAAGCAAATACACATGGGATACAGGGAAACTTGATAAGGTGGATTCAAAATTGGCTTAGCTGTAGTAGACAGAGAGTGATGACAGACGGCTGTTTTAGTGACTGGAAGCCAGTGTCCAGTGGCGTACCACAGGGATCTGTGCTGGGTCCCCAATGTTTGTCATTTATATAAACGACATAGATGACTATGTGGGGGGTAGGATCAGTAAGATCGCGGATGACACAAAGATTGGCGGAGTGGTTAACAGTGAGGTTGAGTGTCTTGGGTTACAGGAAGATATAGACGGGATGGTCAAATAGGCAGAAAAGTGGCAGATGGAATTTAACCCTGAAAAGTGTGAGGTGATATACTTTGGAAGGAGTAATGTGACACGGAAGTATTCAATGAATGGCCTGACACTGGGAAGTTCCGAGGAACAAAGGGACCTTGGCGTATTTGTCCATAGAGCTCTGAAGGCAGAAGGGCAGGTTAATAGGGTGGTGAAAAAGGCATATGGGACACTTGCCCTTATCAATCGAGACATAGATGACAAAAGCAGGGAGGTCATGTTGGAGTTGTATAGAACTTTGGTAAGGCCACAGCTGAAGTACTGTGTGCAATTCTGGTTGCCACATTATAGGAAGGATGTGATTGCAGAGGCGATTCACCAGGATGTTGCCTGGGATGGAACATTTAAGCTATGAAGAGAGGTTGGATAGGCTTGGGTTGTTTTCGCTGGAGCAGAGAAGACTGAGGGGTGACCTGATCGAGGTGTACAGGATTATGAGGGACATGGACAGGGTGGATAGGGAGCAGCTGTTCTCCTTAGTTGAAGGGTCAGTTACGAGGGGACACAGGTTTAAGGTGAGGGGCAGGAGGTTTAAGGGGGATTTGAGGAAGAACTTTTTTACCCAGAGGGTGGTGATGGTCTGGAATGCACTGCCTGGGAGGGTGGTAGAGGCATTTTGCCTCAATTCCTTTAAAAAGTACCTGGATGAGCACTTGGCACGTCATAACATTCAAGGCTATGGGCCAAGTGCTAGCAAATGGGATTAGGTAGACAGGCCAGGTGTCTTTAATGCATCAGCGCAGACTCGATGGGTCGAAGGGCCTCTTCTGCACTGTATTATTCTGTGATTCTGTGATATGGCTACTCCAGTTCAGTTTCTGGTCAATGGTAGCCCCTAGGATGTTGATAGTTAGTCCCACTCCTCTGTTCTTTTTCCCATAGCTCTACAAATATTCCCTTTTCAAATATATATTCAATTCAAATCTGCTTCCACCTCCTTTTCAGGTCGCACATTCCAGATCATGACAAGTCACTACCTAAAAAAAAATGTCTCCTATCGGGTCTTTTCCCAATTATCTTAGTTGCTAAACAATGAAATGACCAAGCCAGGGTGCAATAGATAAACAGGAATCCCCTTAGACTATGTCTACATATCATTGCTGCTAGTGTTATGTTCTTATTTACAAATGGACAGATGTTAATTTTAGGCTCAGGTTTGCAGCTTTGGTAAACAATGGTGACTTGAGCAATACTAGTTTATCCTTCTCATTTTCAATCTTTCACAATTTCCTTAGTACTTTCCTGTTGCAGCGGATTCTCCAAAACATATTGAAACGAGTCATTTAAACCGAAATTTATATGTATTCCACTTGAGAATTTCCCCCTCTTTTGTTCTTCCACTAATCTTTTAAATTTTAGGATTTGGGTTCACTATCGATTGCAAATCTTTGCCCTTCTCTATAAATTCCTCCAAGCCTCAATCTAACTCTGCTTCTGCAGCCTCTTCCACCCTTATATCTCCTCCTGCATCCTTCAGTGTTCTGACTCAGAATTTTGTGAATTCCTCACCCTGCTTTACCCACCATTGGTGGCAGACCCTTCAAGTGCCACAGCCTCTTTCTCTGAAACTCCCTCCCTAAATCACTCTCCCTCTTAACCTCTCTCTCCTTCAAAAACCTACTTAAAATTCTTCAATTAAGCTTTTCGTCTTGCATCCTTATTTCTTCTTCCGTGTTCTTCTACCTTTTTTCACCTGAGAAGCACCTTGGGATTTTATACATTTAAGGTGCCATATAAAGTCTTCTGTTATTGGGAAATGACACATTTTCTGCATTTTGCACCTGATATTGGAATCAAGAAACTTCAAATTAGATGCACCTTGAATCAGACATAGGCCTGAAATTCTACCTACGGTATAGATTGTAATGTATCCAAGTTTGTTGATGATACAAAGCTAGGTGGGATAGTAAGCTGTGAGAAGGACATAAAGGCTGAAAAGGGATATAGACAGGTTAAATGAGTGGCAAGGTGGCAGATGAAGTGGGGAAATGTGAAGTTATTCACTTTGGTGGGAAGAATAGAAAAACAGAATATTTTTAAATGGCGATAAACATTTTAAATATTGATATTCAGAGAGATTTGGATGTCCTCGTACAAGAAACACAGAAAGTTAGCATGCAGATACAACAAGCAATCTGGAAGGCAAATAGCATGTTTGCCTTTATTGCAAAGAGATTGGAGTACAAGAGTAAGAATGTCTTGCTACAATTGTACAGGGCTTTGGTGAGACCACACTGGGAGTACTGTGTGCAATTTTGGTCTCCTTATCTAAGCAAAGATATACTTGCTTTGGAGGCAGTACAATGAAGGTACACTAGGTTGGTTCCTGGGATGAGAGGGTTGTCATATGATGAGAAGTTGAGTAGATTTGGCCTATACTCCCTGGAGTTTAGAAGAATGAGAGGTGATCTCATTGAAACAAGATTCTGAGGGGGCTTGACAGAGTAGACACTAGGAGGTCGTTTCCCCATGCTGGGAAATCTAGAACATGGGGGCACAGCCTCAGGATAAGGGGGTTGATTATTTAAGACTGGGATGAGAACTTTCTTTACTCAGAGGGTTGTGAATCTTTGGCATTCTCTACCCCGGAGAGCTGTGGATGCTCAGTCATCGAGTATGTGGGTGGAAGGTTATCGGGGGTAGGTGGAAATATGGAGTAATCAGTTCAGCCATGAACTTATTGAATGGCACAGCAGGGTCGAGGGGCCTACTCCTGCTTCTAATTCGTGTATGTTCAAGGCGAAGATGAATTTTTTTTGGACATTAAGGTAATCAAGGGATATGGGGATCAGTGGGAAAGTGGAATTAGGGTCAAAGATCAGCTGTGACCTTATTGAGTGGTGGAGCAGGCTCAAGGGGCCATATGGCTGACTCCTACTGATAGTCTTACGTTTAGCCCCTGCTATAGTGCCACAATAATACATTTTTACACCTTCCCCCATCTTTGAATGACACTATTGAGCTAGAGTGGCATCTTTATTTCCTCTTCCAATTTCAACAGAGAATGGGAAATTTCTGCCACTATTTAAACAGTTTGTGGGAAGCTGGGGAGTTTGCACATGTGCAGGTCTCGGAAACCAATATAAAAAAGCCCAAGAGACACCATGTTAGATGTTACGTGACTTGATCATATAATATTGTATAGCACCATTTGCCAATTGGACTGGATTTGGTGTACGACCAGAAGATGTGCAGGATTAATCTTCCTAATATACCAACTCAGCAGTCTACTGGGACCGGAGGGTTCTCCTCCTTGTGCAGATTAACAATGATATGATATCTTCATTTTCCACTAATTTTGACTCGAACTTTAGTTTTAACCTTCAGCATCCAGAAGCTTTTCAGAATCCTTCTTCTACATATTTTACAATTTTCCTTTCCCATTTTCCTTGTTTAAAATAATCCTGTGCTTACCTTTCAAGGTGATATACAGCAAAATGCATCATTATCAGTGATATTTGGCAGAACTGCTACAAAACTTTGAGGAGATATAAATCAGTCTGTAATATGTTGTAATTAATATATGTATAGTAGAATCAACTTTCTTTGAACTACTGATTATTGCAGAAAGGGGTAAGGGTGGGGAAAGAGATTCAAGTATGTACATAACCAATTAACCTTTTTTTTTTACACAATACCTTTGAGGTAACTAATTACTTGAGAAAACAATTAGCAAATTTGTACTCTTGACCTTTACATAGTGTTCCCTCTTCTCTTCATTTCAGTTAACTCTATAAATGGGCTCTGTTCCTGCTCTGTACCAGTTCTGATAATAAAATCATAGAAATCTCAGCTGAGGTGGTCATTTGGTTCCTTGCAGAAGGCTCAACGGCTGAAACACTAGCTTGTCTTAGTAACTGAACTTGACGACAGACCTGGTATGCATTTCCAGCATTTTCTGTTTCTAATTTCAGATTTCCTGCTATATTTCTACACATTCCTACATTAGATCTGAGAGAGGCTGTGACTTCTAGAATGCTGACCAGCATTTTGTAATTACTGTAGCACTCAGAGTTATCAACAAATCAAACATATTGACTCACCTCTATGAAACTCCTTCACTTGCTGAATAGCATTATTTTTTTCTTCAATCAAACTTGCATTCTGTTCATAAAAAGAAAAACTAATCAAAACTATATCAAACATAATCAAAAAAGGACACTTAGGCTTGTCATTATTGATTTACCAGTCAGCTGTAAACTTTTTAACAGTTTTACTTGGAAAAGTCTGAACCAAATCTAATTCAGCAAATACTTGCCTCCAGTTTCTGTTAACTATTTGGGATGCAGTGATACTGTCATGCATTGAAGCATAGCAGTTTTTGGGGCACTTTTTATCCGGTTTAAATATTGAGAATGCAGAGTCCCATACGAGAATGGAGCACCTCAGTTACTAAGTTAGTATGAGGTGTGGTCAATAATATAACTGATATGCCAACTTTACATCATAATGTGCAGATGAGTGTCTAAAGTGTAATGCACCCAAAAATATTGGAGAATCTTAGCTAAATAGTCTAAAATCAGAGTATTTTCAATTGGATTTGGTGAATACTAAAATTTACAGATGCTGTAGTTTTCTCCAATGAAGAATTAGAAAGTTATCTTAAAAAATGTAACATTGCAGTTGGTCAGTATAATGTCCTTTCATTCACTGCCCTCCTATTATCCCTTAATCTCTCCCTCCATGTGAGCTCACCTACCTATTGTCAGGCCACCCCCTTGACCTTGTCATCTTATAGGATCATCTCTCTTCCCATAAATCCAAAGGATGCAGACTTAAATGATCATAATGGACAGCTGGTTTAGTCATTTATCGCTATATCTGGCTGGACCACATAAAGCACTACTGGGCCCTGCTCTTCTCTGTCAAAACTGCTCACTACACCAGGATTGCCTTCTAATGCAAAGACAACACCGGCTTCTCTTCTCCACTTCTTAAAATGGTAAAGGTCTTTTTAAAGCCCGATCCTTTTCCCCCTCTATCCTCACCTCCAACAAGTGGAAGGAGCTCATGGACTTCTCTGTCACTAAGATTGAGACCATCCATTCAACTCCCTCTGTCGCTTCCCTCCTTTCCCATAAGTCATCAAGCCAAATTTCCTCCAAGGCTCCCCCCTGCTCTCGCCTTGAACTCACATCTCTCTAGTTTCTCTCTGATTTCCCCCTGCCCTTGTCCTCTCCAAGCTTACCTTGTCCTCTTGCTCCCTCGATACTATTTCCACTAAACTGCTGACCATCCAACTTCATAGACTTAATACTTTAAAAACCAAGCAATAAAATTGACACTTACATAACATCCCACTTCCCTTCCTGGCCCCCATGTTAGCTGATATTGTTGATGGTTCCTTCTCCTCAGTTAGTGTCCCCTTCCCCTTCAAACCTGCCATCATAACCCACCCCTGCTCAAAAAGACACACCCTTGTCCTTGCAAATTACTGCTCCGTCTCCAACTTTCCTTTCCTCTCCAAAATCCTTGTACCTGTTGTCGCTTCTCAAATCCATGCCCACCATTCCCGTAACTACAAGTGTGAACCCCTCCAATCCGGTTTCCACCCCTGCCACAGTACTGAAACAGTCTTTATCATAGTCGCAAATTGCATCTTATGTGACTGTGATAAACTATCCCTATTCATTACCCTCAACCTGTCTGCAGCCTTTGACATGGGTTTACCATACTATCGTCCTCCAATATCTTTCTTCTGTTGTCCAGCTAGGTGGGACTGCCCTTGTCTGGCTCCATTCCTATCTATCCAGACATAGCCAGAATAAAGTGTGGCGACCCAACCCGAACCTGACCAGACCCGACGATAAATGTCGCGTTCGGGTCGGGTTGGGTCTCTCTTCCGGGTCCAGTATTTGGGCTCGGGTCATGTCAGGCTGACGTGGACAGTGCTGCCTTGCTTCGGGAAGTGATCTTCAAATGAACATTCAGGACGTCAAGGCGGGAAATGTGCAGTCCGGACTCTGCACTCTGCAGTAAAGCCTGGCTACCAGACCAAACCCGACTACATGTGTCGGGTTCGGTTCGGGTCGGGTCGGGCATTTAAAAAAATTAAAGGACTCAGGCCCAGGTCAAGTTCGGGTTGGCTGTTGTCGGGTCGGCTGTTGTTGGTTCGGGCCCGGGTCAGGTTTTAATTTTATACCCGAGCTAGGCTTTAAGCCAGAGAATTACCTGCAATGGTTTCTCTTCCCACTTCCCACTATTTTCTCTGGAGTCTCCCGAAGGATCAAGTCGTGGCCCCCTCCTATTTTCATGCTGCCCTTTGGCGACATCATCCAAAGACACATCAGGTCCACATGTAAGCTGATGACACCAGCCCTACCTCATCACCACCTCTCTTGACCCCTTCACTGCCTCTGATTTGTCATGCTGCTTGTTGATATCCAGAATTGGATGAGCAGAAATTTCCTCCAATTAAATTTTGGGAAGCCAAAAGTCATTGTTTTTGGTCCCCACTACAAACTCTCTTCCCCTGCCACTGACTCCATCCCTCTCTCTCACAACTGTCTGAGGCTCAACCAGACTGTTCATAACCTTGTCGTCCTCTTTGACCCTGAACTGAGTTTCGGACCACAAATTTGTGCCATCACTAAGACCGCCTACTTCTACCTCCGTAACATTGCCCGGCCCTGCCCCTAACACAGCTCATCTGCTGAGAAACCCTCAACCATGCCTTTGTTACCTTGAGATTCAAATATTCTAATGTCCTTTTGACCAGCTTCCGACCTTGAACCCTCCGTAAACTTGTGCTCATCCAAATCTCTGCTGCCCATATTCTAACTCGCACCGAGTCCTGTTCACTTGTCACTCCTTTGCTCAGTGGCATACATTGAATCCCAGTCCAGCAGCACCTCAATTTTAAAATTTTCATCCTTGCTTTCAAATCCCTCCATGTTCATGCCTCTCATTATCTCCTATAGCCCTACAAGTCTCCAAGATCTTTGTGCTCCTCCAGTTCTGGCTTTTTGAGCATTCATGATTTTCTTTGCTCCACCAATGGTGGCCATTTCTTTAGCTATCTAGGATCTTTAGCTTTGGATTTCCCTCCCATATCTCTCCACTTCTCTACTTCTCTCTCCTCCTTTGAGATGTTCCTTAAAATCTAGCTTTTTAACCAAGCTTTTGGTCATCTGTCCTAATGTCTCACATGCCTCAGTATCAACTTTTATTTGATAATCGCTCCTGTGAAGCACCTTAAGATACTTTACTACATTAAAGATACAATAGAAATGCAAGTTATTATAATGTGTGGTGTCTGGTTCTTCTTTCCAGCTGCCAATGGACTCAGAGCATAAAAGTACACCTAATTTGGAAATATTATTCAGAGAAGGCACGAGTGTGAGAAATAGAAATGTGACACATGAAAACTGACTGATAGAACTTTGTGGTAATATATTGTTGGACTTGGATAAAAGTCAGTTTACTGAGCAGTTCTTTTATGTTTTAGGCCAAGTACACTGTGTTCTAGTGATTTTCCATCAATGGGTGCCCTGGGGCATTAATGGGACATGGTGACAATGGTATTGCCAACATAGTTAATTTCACTGGAATGCTTGCATGTAACTATGATTCTGCCCAACCCAAAAGTGTTTTAGGTTTACACAGCCAATCACTAGTTGTGGCACATGGATCTGGCCCTATGACAGGATAACTTTACTTTACCTGATTTGGGAGTTGTTAATGTTGACACTGGGTATGTGAAATGGGAAACAGTTTAATTTCTCAATCTGGTGTAAAATCAAGTTTTAAAACAATCAAGAGACAACCTGGAGATTTCTTAAATTTGAATATTTTAATGTTATGAGTGTACAGATACTACAAACTCTCTTCTAACAATAAATTTCATTAGCTGGCAAACAGAGCTCTGTGCAAGTGTGCCACTGGACAAAGTGTAACATACCAATGGCAGTGTAACACAGGGCTGCCAACTGTGGATTGCAGTATACATGTACCATTTTGTGACCAGTATCTGCACATCATCATCTCTAACTGAATTTAAAATTAAAAGAGAAAGGGAAGAAACTATGTCAACACTTCATTGTAAGAATTTGAGCTATTGCATCAGGGTTGTGTGGGAATGCTTAATCACTCTATTTTGCAGCAAGACCTTTGAATTGAAGAGATCTCACTCTCTTTTGTAAGCAGCAGTGGTGCTTGCCTTTGCAGGGGCCCCATGCAAAGGTTTGGCTTGAGGCCCTTTCATGATACTCGACAATGATATTAAATACTAACTATTACATTTGGTGTCAAATTCGCACACCTATGCTTATGATAAGTCATGTTTGCAATAGGAAATATAGAAGTAGTTGACAGAGTGATTAAGAATCAGCAATTACCATTGTGTAGATGTCCTTTCAGTGGAGCCATTTGGGGCCCCAATTGGCTCGGATCCCTGTGCAATTGCACAGCGTCTTAACGCTGCCCCTGTCTGTAAGAGCTACTAAAAAATGACAACACTATTTTTTAAAGGTATCTTTCTTTGAAATAATGGCGCTAGGAGAGGATACATTAATAGCAATGGGAATCACACTAACATATGATGCGCATGCAGATAATTTTTGGAAAAGTTGACTGATAATTTTCCAAATGGTGAGAAACCATACTCTTAAGAAACAGTACAAAATGTGAGGCTTCAATACTTGTCTCAGTCATCATTTAAGGAATAGAAATCCGACAAATAATGGACATTTATCTGCAAGGAACCATCTTTCTAAAATATGAATGGAACTTCCTGCTCAACAGCGCATGTTATTGTGAATTCAAAATTATATTTTAGAAGTGTAATGTTTGATTAACTGAGAAGATGATAATTAAGATGCGGTCAATTTTATTTAGAATACTTCAGTTACCACATAAACTTGACATCATGCTAATTAAATTCTAAACAAAATGTGTTTTTTGTCTGGGCAAAGACCAATGTACAATTAACTTTAATAGTTGGTTTATTTCATGTTCTGTTTATTAGCACTTTTGGTTAAAATGATCTGATTTTCAGTTCATTTTTTGTTTCAGTATTCTTTAACCAAAGAAAACATATATTACCACAATTCTATATATTTACTTTAAACAATTCAGAAAGATATGTTTTATGCAACAAATCAGAAAAGCCCATTGCAAATTACCTACACGATCCCTGCCCAAGATTCATAATACTATGATGCATGATCACATTGTTAATTATATCTTAACACAATTACAATAGATTTCCATCAAAAATCACAACCTATTCATACAGACACTGTGGAGTAGTTCTCTCATTGACTGAGAATTCACTAAGTAGTCAATTATTTTCAATTAAATAATTAAACTGTGGAACACATTCAACATGTTAATGTATTAATATGACAATAAATGAATAATTCACAGAATTAAATGAAAGAATTGCGCTACTACAACAACGTCACCAATGATTTGTAGCACAAGGTCTGAATAACCAAAAACAGCTCCTTACCTCAGCTCTATTGTCCACCTTGATGATAATAAATCAATTATATAACTTGATATTTATTGTAAAAACAAACCAACAACATTTCCACAGGGGAAAATGTGATGTTTGCCTTTTGTAGCTAAATTCTAAACATTAGTATAACAAAATGCAATTATGATACAATACCTAATTTTACAGCAAATCATTTCAAACGTCACCATTTCTATAAATCCCATTAAAATTTATAATTAAGAAAGGAGCAGAATAGGCCAGTTATAATTAGTAATTAACTAGTCAATCTCCATGATGTTTCCAACAAGGAGTTGAGAGCAAGTGAAGTATTCTGGTGAAGCAGCATTAGAAGGAAGATACCTGGACGCAGATGGAAAGCGAGAATAAGAGGGGAAGGAGGATGGAAGGAAGTGGTGAGTGAAGAAGAGTAAAAGGATGAAAAGGAGGAGGATGAAGTGAGAGTGGTGGGTGGGGAGAAGAGGAGCGAGCATGAGTGGGAAGAGGGAGAACTAGGCAGAAATGGAGGACGGTAAAAGAACGAAAGAAGCATGAGAGGAAGGCAAAGGAGTGGACAAGGAGAGAAAGAAAGAGGAAATTGATGATGGAGGGAGGTGTATAGGGAGAGGTGGCAACATGAAGAGGAATTGGGTGGAGGGAGGAGAAGAGGATGATGAGGAAAGCATATGGAGGAAGGACGAAAGAGGGAGAATAAGGAGGGTGAGGGAAGGGAACAGAAGACGGTGACAACTGGGGAAGGAAAAGATTGTGGAGGATGCATGGATAATTAGCAGAGGGGTGGGGTGGGGGGGGCAGGCGCAGAACAGATTCAGAGGGTCCATTTTGATCCCGGCCAGCCAAGACATATTGAGATGGGTTATTGCATTGACTTATTCCCCTGACTGGGGGATAGCAAGGGTTGAAATGTCTCTCCTGGTGGATTGTGGGTGGGGCGGGGGGTTGGTGGTCGTGGAGGGGTGGAGGGGATGGGTGGATGGAAGAGGCATAAAAACTTGTTAGTATGGAGGTAGTAGGACCGATCAGCTGGTCAATGCAGAAGGTCGGGGGAGCAAAATGCCACCTAGCGTGGGAGGTGGCGAACCAAAATGACTTGATTGGGGAGCATAAGTAATCATAGAGTCATAGTCATAGAGTCATAGAGCACAGAAACAGGCCCTTCAGCCCACCGTGTCTGCGCTGGCCATCAAGCCCATCTAATCTAATCCCATTTTCCAGCATTTGGCCCGTAGCCTTGCATGCTATGGTTTTCAAGTGCTCAACTAGATAGATACTTGCGGGAAATGGATATCATTCTTTATGAGAAGCTGTAAATAGACTGCTTATTTTTTGCAAGCTATATTATATCACGCTTTTAAAAATTACAATGTATCTGTCATATGCATAGAAGGGCGTATATAGTAGATGCTATCTATCAGGTGTGTAATTTCTTGGATCCACAAAGCAATTATAGGGTTCTATCCCATATGGTAGTTATTTAGTTTTGAACTACTGGAAAAATACTCACCTCCTCTCTTATTTTCTCATTTTCTTTTATCAGTTCTTCATATTCATCAATTGCTGCAGTAGAGGAAAAAGACATTTTCACATAAGAACTGAGTCAATAGGGTTTTCAATTATTACTACAGTAGCCCACAATATAGAGTTACCACTGCCTATTCACAGATCTTAAAATGCTGGAAAGAGGTGTTTATACACTATTCGAAGCTCTGTATAAAAAGTCATATCCAGTAGGGGATAAATACATAGTTAAGATAATCATACAAAGAATTAATGAACAGGTTAAAAATTATACATAGGGTGATTAAAATATGGAATTGTTTTGCCACAAACCATAAAGTCTTTAAAAAAAAGAGAATTATATAGTTACTTGAAAGAGAAATATGCTAGCTCTCAACATTTTACGTTGATGTCCAGCATTTTTATTCCCATGTCCATTTGTTGCATAAATGTAGCATGGGATTTGAATTTCCTGTGCTGCTTGAAAATTCCCCTGAAGTTGCCCCTTGAAAATGCCTTGTGAAAAAGCACTCATGTGTAGAACTTTTGCACAATCAGGTGACTTGCATGCTGGTTCCTGGTCAGACAGAGCTTAAAACTGCTCATCTTTGTCTGTTAACAGAAGCTCGGTCAGTTCTTGTTTAGCTTCCAAGATGTGGATTGATTTTCCTTGCAGATCAATATTATCCATTGGTGTCAAGGTAGAGCTGCAGAATTTATTTCACATGTGGTTCTCAGTCAAAGAGGTTGTCTTTCAGTCACTAGGCCTACTCTCTATCCTATGTCTCTGGAGGATATGTCTTTTTTGACGGGTAGAGAATAGCTGAGTGGAATTAGAGGCACAAGCTTCTGGGTTCAAGTCCCACTCCATGCCTTGAGCACAAAAATCAAGGCTGACACTCCAGTGCAGTACTGAAGGTGTAATGCACTGACAAAGGTGCCATCTTTCAGATGAGACGTTAAGCCAAGGCCTGCTCTGGTGAATATAAAATATCCCATCGCACTATTTTGAAGATTCCTGGCCAATATTTATCCATCAATTATAGAGTCATAGAGTCATTTCCGGCATAGAAGGAGGCCACTCAGCCTACTGAATCCATGCTGGCTCTCCATGGAGTATGCTGTCAGTCCCACTCCCCAGCTCGATCCTTAGCTTATAAATGCCCTACAAGTCTATTTCTCTCAGGTGGCCATCCAACTTCCTCTTGAAGTCATTGATCGTCTTCGCTTCCATCACCTTTGTGGGTAGCGAGTTCCATGTCATTACCACCTGCTGCATAAAAAAGTGCTTCCTCATATTCCCCCTGCATCTTTTGCCCAAAACCATGTCCCCTAGTCCTTGTACTATTTGTTAATGGGAACAGCTCTTCCTTGTCTAACTTATCTAAGCCTGTCATAATCTTGTACACTTCTATTAAATCTTCCCTCAGTCGGCTTTGTTCTAAGAACAAACCCAGCTTTCCCAACCTAACCTCTTAACTAAAATTCTCCATCCCTGGAAACATTCTGGTAAATCTCCTCTGCACCTTCTCAAGGATCCTCATATCCTTCCAGAAGTGGATGCAATACTCCAATTGGGGCCTAACTAGAGGTTCAATAAAGGTTCAGCATAACTTCCCTGCTTTTGTACTCAATGCCTCTATTTATGAATCCCAAGATCTGATATGCTTTACTAACCATTCTCTCAATATGTCCTGCCACCTTCAAAGATCGATGCACATGCACCCCAGGTCCCTCTGTTCCTGCACAATTTTTAGAACTTTGCCATTTATTTTATATTGCCTCTCCCTATTCCTTCTGCCAAAATGCAACACCTCACATTTGTCAGTATTAACTTCCATCTACCACCTCTCTGTCCATTCTGCTAGCCTATCTATGTCCTGTTGCGAAAGGTTCATATCATCCTCAATGTTTGCCACACCTCCAAGTTTGGTGTCATCAGCAAATTTTGAGATTCTGTTCTGTAAATAGTCATTTATGCCATTGTGCCAGGATTTCCGGCCAATAAAACATTGCTGTTTGTGGGAGGTTGCTGTGCGCAACATTGACTTATGCGCTTCCTGTATTACAACAGTTAGTTGCTCTGGTGTGGACGAGGTCACAGGCTGCAGGGAGGACAAGCGAACTGATCACAGCACCGTGGTTCAGAGCGCCATTCAAGTGGGGGGAGAAAAGAGAAATGTACTTGTAATAGCGGATAGCATAGTTAGGGGAATAGATACTGTTCTCTGCAGCAAAGACAGGGAGTCCCGAAGGCTGTGTTGTCTACCTGGTGCCAAGGTTAAGGACATCTCTTCTGGGCTGGAGAGGAACTTGGGTGGGAGGGGAAGGATCCAGTTGTTGTGGTCCACGTCGGTACCAACGACATAGGTAGGACTAGGAAAGAGGGTCTGCTGAGGGACTATGAGCTAAATTAAAAAGCAGAACCACAAAGGTAATAATACCCGGATTACTACCTGAGCCACGTGCTAATTGGTGTAGGGTGAATAAGATTCGAGAGGTAAACGCATGGCTGAAAGATTGGTGTGGGAGAAATGGGTTCTGATTCATGGGGCACATGCACCAGTACTGGGGAAGGAGAGCGCTGTTCCGTTGGGATGGGCTCCATTTGAAACATGCTGGGACCAGTGTCCTGGCAAATCGTATAACTAGGGTTGTAGATAGGACTTTAAACTAATTAGTGGGGGGGGTGGGGGTTGGGTTCAATTGAAGGGAAGTTTAAAAAATTTAAAAGAAACGAGAGAGCAGAGGTGCAGGGTAATGAAGAGGCGAACGGTAATCAAAGTGTGACAGGAAGGGGCAGAAAATATAAGCAGAAGAGTGCAGCAGAAATTAGAACCAGAATGAGTAATAATGATAAAAAATCAAAGCTTAAGGCCCTTTATTTGAATGCACGCAGCATTTATAACAAGATAGATGAGTTGACGGCACAAATAGAAATAAATGAATATGATTTGACAGCTATTACAGAGACGTGGTGGCAGGGTGACCAAGAACTCAATAGTAAAGGGTATTAGAAGTTCTGGAAAAATAGGCAAAAAGGAAAAGGAGGTGGGTGGCTTTGTTAATAAAGGAAGATATCAGTGCGGTGGTGAGTAGTGATATAGGTTCAATAGATCGTGATGTGGAATCAGTTTGGGTGGAAATAAGAAATAGCAAGGGGAAGAAGTCACGGGTGGGAGTCGTCTATAGGTCCCTGAAGAGTTGCCTCACTGTAGGACAAAGTATAAATAGGGAAGTAACAGAGGCGTGTAAGAAGGGTGCTACAACTGTCATGGGTGATTTTAATCTGCATATTGACTGGACAAGTCAAATTGGCAGAGATAACATGGAAGACAAACTTGTAGAGCGCATCAGGGATTGTTACTTAGAGCAACATGTTGCAGAACCTACCCGGGAACAGGCTATTTTAGATCTAGTAATGTGTAATGAGATAGGATTATTAAAAGATATTGTAGTTAAGGATCCTCTAGGGGGTAGCGATCACAACATGGTAGAATTTCAAATTCAGTTTGAGGGCGAGCAACTCGGGACTCAAACCAGTGTCCTCAACTTAAACAAGGGCAATTACGCAGGTATGAAGAAAGAACTGTCTAAAGCAGGCTGGGAAAATAGACTAAGGGGAAGGTCAGTGAATGAGCAGTGGCAGACATTTAAGCAGATATTTCATAATGTTCAGCAAAAATGTATCCAGTCAAAAAGAAGGACTCGATGAGAAGGATGAACTACCCGTGGTTAACAAAAGCGGTCAAGGAGTGTATCCAATCAAAAACTAAGGCATACAAAGCGAAAACTAGTGGTAGGCCAGAGGATTGGGAATTTTTTTTAGGAACCAGCTGCGGATGACTATAAAGCTAATAAAGAGGGAGAAAATTGATTAGGAAAGTAAATTGCCAAGAAGTATAAAAACAAATAGCAAGAGCTTCTATGGGTATATAAAAAGAGAGTAGTTAAAGTGAGTGTGGGACCCTTGGAGAATGCAACTGGAGAATTGATAACGGGGAACAGGGAAATGGCAGATAATTTAAACCAATATTTTGCATTGGTCTTCACGGTGGACGACACTATAAACATCCCACAGATATCAGATAAGCAAGGAGCTAATGGGAGGAAAGATCTTGTAACAGTCTCTATCACGAGGGACAAAGTATTTGACAAACTAATGGGACTAAAAGCAGACAAGTCGCCAGGACCTGATGGCCTGCATCCAAGGGTTTTAAAGGAAGTGGCTGCAGAGATAGTGGAGGCATTGGTCGAGATATTCCAGAACTCACTGGATTCTGGGAGGATCCCAATGGATTGGAAAACCGCTAATGTAACGCCCCTGTTCAAGAAGGGAGGGAGACAAAAAGCAGGAAACTATAGGCCAGTCAGCCTAACATCGGTCATTGGGAAAATGCTAGAGTCCATTATTAAGGAAGAAATAGAAGGACATTTAGAAAAGCTTAATGCAAAAAGAGTCAACATGGTTTTGTGAAAGGGAAATGATGTTTGAGAAATTTGCTAGAGTTCTTTGTGGATATAACAAGCAGAGTTGATTAAAGGGAACCGGTAGATGTAGTGTATTTGGATTTCCAGAAGGCATTCAGTAAGGTGCCACATAAAAGATTATTGCACAAGATAGGAGCTCACAGTATTGGGGGTAATGTATTAGCATGGATTGAGGATTGGTTAACTCACAGAAGACAGAGAGTCGGGATTAATGGATCTTTTTCAGGTTGGAAAGACGTAACTAGTGGAGTGCCACAAGGATCAGTCCTAGGGCCTCAATTATTTACTATCTATATTAATCACTTGGAGGAAGGGGGCAGAGTGTAATATATCCAAATTTGCTGATGATACAAAAATAGGTGGGAGGTCATGTTGTGATGAGGACATAAGGAATGTGCAAGGGGAAATAGATAGGTTGAGTGAGTGGGCAAAAACTTGGCAGGTGGAGTTTAATGTAGGAATGTGTGAGGTCATGCACTTTGGTAGGAAGAATCAAAAGGCAGACTATTATTTAAATGGAGAGAGACTCCATTAAAAATAGGGAAGTCATGTTACAACTGTACAGGGTGTTGGTGAGGCCACACCCGGAGTACTGCGTACAGTTTTGATCCCCGTATTTAATAAAGGATATACTGGCATTGGAGGCAGTTCAAAAGAGATTCACTAGGCTGATTCCTGGGATGAAGGGTTTGACTTATCAAGAACAGCTAAACAGGTTAGGTCTTTATTCATTAGAATTTAGAAGAATGAGGGTGATCTTATTGAAACGTACAAGATTCTGAGGGGGTTTGACAGGGTAGATGTTGGGAAGATGTTTCTACTAGTGGAGGAATCTCGAACTAGGGGACAGTTACAGAATAAAGGGACACTCATTTAAAACTGAGATGCGAAGGAATTTCTTCATTCAGAGGGTAGTGAATGTCTGGAATTCTCTACCCCAGAGAGTTGTGGAGGCTAGGTCACTGAAAGTATTTAAAGAAGAGGTAGATAGATTTTTGAAATATCAGAGTATTGAGGGCTATGAGGAGCTGGCATGAAAGAGGAGTTGAGGTCTGGGGCAGATCAGCCATGATCTTATTGAATGGCGGGGCAGGCTTGAGGGCTTGAACGGCCTAGTCCTGCTCTTATTTCTTATGTTATGTTCTTATGTACACTTCAAAAGTACTTCATTTTGCTGTAAAGCACTTTGAGACATGTGACGGTTATGAAATGTGGTATATAAATGCAAGTCTTTTTTTCTTTCTTTGTGGTGCAGTGACTTTTCCTAAACTCTGCTGCAAACTCAAAAGTCCATCCCTTACAACATAAATGAGATAATTCCATTTTCTGCATCATTATCTTTCCGGCATTTGTGTGATCTGATGGAATTAGTGCCCAATCTCACACTGCTAAGAACGGGGTTAAGATGACCAAAACTCATTTTACTTAAGATTCTTACGGATGAACTAGTGACCTTCATACCATTAGCTCAAGCTGGTTTCCAATCCACATCACAGGATTGAAATTTAACCTACTGCATCATCCAAATTTAGAGAATTAAAAGAAATCAATTCTCTGATCTTGTCAGATAAGACCTCATTTTACATTTGGTCGAGTGTTACATAAAATAACAAGCCTGTTGCATCAGTCACTATACTACATAGAAACAGAGTACAATATCTACATTGGAAATTAGGTTAGGCTGTAGTTTGTTGATCCTGCCGTTATTTAAAGTGACAGCCTCACTACATAGCAGGAATACTACTCAATTTATTGTTTTAAATAATTAGTTTGGGCAAATTACTGATGAGGATTACATAAGTAGTGATTGTATCACTGAAAATTAAGGACATCATTCATCACTGTAGACAACACTTAATCTCTGCTAATAATTACCACAATGAACTATTGAAATGACCCAAGGTTAGAGCTTGGCACTGTCAATGAGTAATTATCACTCAAATGGGGGCTGTGAAGTATTGGATGTGATAAACATAGTGAGAGAGGAAGTATTAATGGGATTTGCATCCTTGAAAGTTGATAAATGTACCCCAGACTGTTAAAAGAAGCAAGGGAGGAAATAGCAAAAGGTCTGACCATCAGTTTCCTGTCCTCACTTGATACAGGTGTGGTGCCCGAGGATTGGAGGACCACTAACGTTGCACCTCTGTTTATAAAGGGAGCGAGGGACAGACCGAATAATTACAGAAAGTCAGTCTAACATCAGTAGTGGGCAAATTATTGGAATCTATTCTGAGAGACAGGATAAACTGGTCACTTAGAAAGGCACAGATTAATCAGATAGTCAGCATGGATGTTAAGGGAAGATCTTGTCTGACCGACTTGATCGAATTTTTGGAGTAGTAACAAGGAAGATAGATGAGGGTAGTGCAGTTGATGTCATCTACATGGATTTTAGCAAGGCTTTTGAAAAGGTCCCACATGACAGACCAGTTAAAAACCCTCACCTCATTCAAAAGAAGTCTGGATATGCACATCAAGTGCCATAATCTGCAGGGCTATGGACCAAATGCTGGAAGGTGGGATTAGAATGGATGGATTGTTTTTCGGCCGGCACAGACACGATGTGCCAAGTGGCCTCTTTCTGTGCCATAAACTTTCTATGATTCTATGACTATATTCCCCCCACCCCCGGTCTTTACCCAACATTTTTCCAAACATATATACCTTTATTCTACTATTCTCTCTGTCCCCAAGTTTCTGACTTTACATCTTCAGTCTGGGGAGTAAATGCAAAACACTGCGGATGGTGGAAATCTGCAATAAAAACAGAAAGTGCTGGAAATACTCAGGTCTGGCAGCATCTGTGGAGAGAGAAGCAGAGTTAACATATCAGGTATCTCCAGAACTTTATGTTTTTATTTCAGTCTCAGGAGGTTTGACAACTCTCCCCAATCTGGTTGTAATCTGTCTGGGACGTTCAGTAGTTTTCGAAGTAAGTCTGGGTTGTTGACTTGGTTTCTCGTTTCTACGAGTTGTAGTATTTCGTTCAGTTTGGGTTTGTTCTTCTTCATCTGGATCTTGCAGATGGATGCTGCTTTTGAGGAATAGGAATGATATTCCTCTGATTCCTTTGTATGTTCCCTTCAGTCGTTCGTATAACATACGATTGCTAATAGTTCTCATGTTTATGGATTACTGTACCTTCCTGTTCCAGGTTACATATCCAAACTTTTTGAACATTGTTTAATTTGGGTAAGCTTCTCACTCGAAATCTTATAATTCTGGGTTTGTTTCCTTCTGTAGTAGGCATTTTCTCTCTTTCGAACTTTCTTGTAGTCTTAAGTCATCAATCCAGGAATTAATTGTTGAGGCAATACTGGAAGCTGTGTTCTTAGCTTCCTTCCCATTAGTAATTCAGCTGGAGAGGACAAAGCAGCCCACTTGATTGTTTGTAGATGTGGTGCCATTCACTCCCTCCACCACCGATGCACAGTGGCAGCAGTGTGTACCATCTACAAGATGCATTGCAGTAACACACCAAGGCTCCTTAGACAGCACCTTCCAAACCCACAACCTCTACCACCTAGATGGACAAGGGCAGCAGATGCATGGGAACACCACCACCTGGAAGTTCCCCTCCACACCACACACCATCCTGACTTAGAACTAAAGGGTCACTGACCCGAAACGTTAACTCTGCTTCTCTTTCCACAGATGCTGCCAGACCTGCTGAGTGACTCCAGCATTTCTTGTTTTTGTTTCTGACTTAGAACTATATCGCCGTTTCTTCACTGACACTGGGTCAAAATCCTGGAACTCCCTTCCAAACAGCACCTGTGGTTTAAGAAAGCAGCTCACTACCACCTTCTCACGGGCAATTAGGGATGGGCAACAAATGCTGGCCTAGCCAGCGACGCTCACATCGCAGGAATGAATTTTAAAAATCCTAGCTCCACTACAAATGCGATTATAATGTTGCATACCCTCGTGAAGCTGAGGCCGACAATGTGTATTACTCAAAAACTATTGAAACAAGTACTCAAACATATTGTTCATAAGTTTATATGAAGATGCCCAAATAAAATAATTGCATTAAAGGCGGAATTATTTCACATATGCACTCAACTGCTCCCATATCGTATAGCTCAGTGTCAAATGCTATCTTTGACTACAAAATCACACAATTTAACAGACACTTATTAACTGACGGAGACTGCAAGTTCAGTTTTTCCCCCCTGTTGAAGCTGCCTTGTTTGAAAGTAAGTGGGGGAACTGAATTTTTCACCCAGTTGCCAAATATTTAAAATCGCTTCAGTGCGGGTAACTTTTGCAGTTGCTTTCCTGCAGTGAATAAAACCGCTTGCAGATCCTAAGGGGTGAGGTGGCAATAATATAACAATCTTTAACACATGCACAAACCTTGTTTCGACAAGTCGTTCAGGGTTTTGATGTGTTTTTCTTCCTCAGTCGTGGCCATTTTCGCTCGGGATGGTGTCGAGTCGAGTGTACCGGATTTCACCTGTGACCAGGAAGTCGGCAGGTTGCCCTACCGATCCCACACTGGCATCGCTCCAGGTGCACCTAACTGCTGATTTCGCTTATTTGAGGTAACTTCTGAAAACAAAGCCGCAAGCAATAGGGAACAAAGTATTGTTTTATCAAAAGGAACTAGGTAGCTCAAGGTGGTAGTTATGGTTGTAAAAAATAGTACGTTCAATGCTCACAATTGTGCTTCTGTTTTAAAAGTAAAGGTAGGTCCTAAGGAAGTCCAGCCGTTCACTTTTTCTTACTTCCTTAGCTTGTGAATGCCTTTAAAGGGAGAAGAGTGTAATCACGATATTGCTAGTCATATCTCCAATATTATCTGGTTGTGAACTCCGAGAGGGGAAAGCATGTGACCTTTCAGTTATCAAATTCCACATCTGATCAGAAAATATGCTAATTTAAAATTTGCTGTTAACTCGGGTTCAAAAGGCGATCTTTTGAAGGGTGTTCCCACCTCCAAACTGGAACACGCCGATACACATATATAATAAAAATATGTTTAAAAGATAAAAGGTGTAAGAGATAATGGGGCTGGTATGGCCTACGTGAAGCTCCAAACGCAGGAAAGTCAGTCCTAATTGTGTTCATTTTTTGTTTGTTGGAATAAATTTGGGAAATGCTACTTCAAAATGAATGCTGTTGGTATGAGCAACTTCAGATGTATGCAGATCAGTGGAAACGTGGGTTTAATATGTGGCCTCTAACACGCATTGGTACCTATCTCTACAACTCACAAAGGCAAAAGCTTGCGCACCCTTGAAATTAAATATACATGTTCAACATTAAATAAAGCTTTGTGACATGTATGGTCTGAGATCAGTGGCAGCATTGTTGGTAGCCTGTTTACACTGCCCAGAATTGTGCATGCATGAGGTCCTGATTCTGGATTTCCATTACAATTATTTTTAAATATGTTTTAAGAACATTATTTATGTAAAATGCACATAAAGGGGGCCTGAGCAATGAAGGCCCCCTCGACAAAATAAAAGGGGCCTAGGGTATAAAGGTCACCTTACAAAAAAAAATTAAGGGGTAAAAGTGTTTCACACTGTTTCGGGGTGCGGGAGGGGTGTTAACTCAAGTCCTCAACCTAAGAATAAATCGCTGGAAGAAAAAGATTTCCAGAGATTTGACATTGTACTTGCAGGCAACAAAATGAATCTTATTCAGAATTTGTTACACATGTATTTGTTATAAATGCTCATACATATCCAAGACCTGGACTGAAATCAATCACAACATGGCGTTTACCTGTTACTTGCCAGTTTGCGATTGATAGCTTAAAAAATAGATCAATTTGATTTCTGCTTTCACATTGATTTTGAAAGAGGACTAACAAATTAAAAGCAGTTTGTCCACAAATACCAAAATGCAACTGATGTGTAGTAGGGCAAATTTAATTTAGTTAGAACTCCTTATTTGTTGCCTCTATTCGTTACAGGTCATTCTTAGATGAACTTGGTGTGCCATGTTTCTATTGATTCCTGCTCCACCTCAAGAAGTAGTGCCCTACCAAAGAATGTGTCATGGACTGTGAAATCTCAGGTCCATGAAATCAGCCATTTTGCAAACTTGGCACATTTTACTGATTGGTAGATGAGGGAGGGCTTCCAGTAACGTTTTGAGAATAGCAGTCTCAAGCATTGGCAGACAAGTGAGAATGCCAGAATGAGCATATCAAAAATGGCCACATTGTGCAGCACATCGAAAGAATGAATTTGGAAGGCAAATTCTGCGTGCAGATAGTGGAATACTGTTTTACACAAGTTCAATGTTTCATTGGATCACATGTGGCAGGCATTGCAGCAGAGAGCATCCAACACTGGACTGCTGGAAAACAAACATGCAAAAAACAGCAATGATGTCATTTCTTTAAGAAGTTGACAGAGCTCAGAAAATCATGTTAGTTGCAATGGAACTTGTGGGTGCTTCTGCAAGCACCTACATACCAGTAGAAAAACTTGATCACCTAAAAGCTGTGTACATTCATTCAACGTAATGTACAAAATGGTTGCTTGCCAAATGCAAATAAACTACAACAGGACTAGCTATTGAAGGTTTTTGCTACACAATGCGAGGTGAACTCTGGAATGCAGAATGTGTCTAAATCCAGACAGGTGTTTACACCGCAGGGAAATTAAGAAAGAGGCTGTTGCAGGTTGCTCCATGCTTACATTTGATCACGGACTTCAGTGAGTTTAAAGAATGTAACCTGTATACAGTCAACTTTTTACAATAGTTTTTGAGTATATAATAAATGCATTTGAAACTAGAAACCTGTGTCTTTTTTTGTTTTAATAGATTTTCATGGTTTTGAGACAGTGAAATTTACGATTTAAATATGTGAAATTGTGAAATTGACAATTCTTAAAATGCTGTGACCATGAACTTCGTAAAATTTGACCGTGAATTTGGTAGGGCCCGATCAATAATTAAGCATAGAATGAAAATCAGAATCTAGCTGAAACTTTGCGAGTACACAAATAAGCTCAAAGTACACAATACTGCATCTTTAAATCAATGTAGACAACATTCAGCTATTATGTGATATGGAAACATTACATTCACTATTTGTAAAGACAGGGCTAAATTGTGGCGAGTCGAAGAGACTTAGTAGTTGGCAGGAAAAAAGAGAGAGGCGCAAGGGGAGAGCCAACTGTGCAACAGCCCCAACAAACAAATTTCTCTGCAGCACCTGTGGAAGAGCCTGTCACTCCAGAATTGGCCTTTATAGCCACTCCAGGCGCTGCTTCACAAACCACTGACCACCTCCAGGCGCGTATCCATTGTCTCTCGAGATAAGGAGGCCCAAAAGAAACATTCACTATTATTTAGAAGTGAGAACATAATTCATGTATTCAAATCAAAGCTACTGATAAAAACAAAAAGCTAATTCAGAATTCCTCAGACACTCCAATTAATTTTGGCATGACACTAAAATGTAATCATCAGCAGCATAGAAATAAAGTCTAAAGACTCAGGCATGCAGATTACATGTAAATTTACAACATTTAAAGTACCAGTACAACTGTAGAATATCATGACCAATAGTGCGAAGCAAAATTAGATCCTGCTTGGTGCTCCAAAACAGAATATCACATTGCACTAAAGTATCAGTCCTGTTGTACAATAGTCAATCTTTTCACAGTATGTTTTATATTGTATCCACTGTAAAAAGTTTAACATTTTCTGATGAGATCATAAACATTTAGAAGTCCAACCTTTCCTTTTTGTAACTTTATTTAATGTTAATTTAAGTTGCACAAATATATGAAACAGAACACCAGTGAACACACATTGTCCTCTACAATCCAATTTCCAAAACCGAAGTTTACATGGAAATAATTGGTAATTTTGATACTTTTACAGGAGGAGGTTCAATGAGGAAAAGTTGTTTTGAAAAGAACATTTAGTCAGAAGGAATGTAAACTTGGTGGAATATTTTCTTGTATAATGCACACAGATCAAATGCTATACATTATTTGGAACAATATTCAGGTTATCTGATCTTACCACACAGGAAAAAAATTAGACTAAAATGTTGATTAAAGTCCATTATCCTTACAGTTTTCTACTTTTAATTTTTAACAGTGGAATGCATCTCCGTACCATATATTTTGGCCTATTTAAATAGTCAAGTTAATCACCAAGTTAAATTTAAATGATTTGCAATAAAGCAATTTTTCACCACGATTATAGCTATAAACACAGAAGTTAAAACAATCCAATTTCTGAAGATCAGAACATAGGAAGCAAATTCAGGACATAGTTAAAACAGATCTATTTACTTGTATTAATTCACGTTTCCATAATTGACCAAGAAAAGTCTTTATACAGTGCCTTATCATGTCATCAAAATATCTCCCACACAGTTAATTATTTTTGAAATACATGCAAATACACTAAGCACAGGTGATTTCTTTCTATCTTTTTGGTAGCAAGTTGTACTGGAATAAAATTTGACATTTTCTAATTTTGAAAATCCTAATTCCCTAATTAAGATAAATTTGGCTTCGTTAGCCAATGCAAATTGTTACATCAAATCCTTCAATATTCAGTTTTTCTTTTACCTTTGAGATGAGAATGATTGTCTTTTTGCTCAACTTATCTGATTGATCTCATCTCAGTGGAAACTGACAATAAATCCAACTAGGGTTTATTCACACACTGGGAAAGAGAACGTAAACAAATAGATTTCAATTGGTGTAAACACATTTCTGCAAGTTTCAGCATGCTCAGATAAAGATTTTTGTTTCAAATAGTTGGATTTTGTGGACTCCAATACTTTGATTTGTGTATCTCTACATCTTTACATATATCCATGTTTTTGTATTGTAAACAATTGCTGGAGTGTGTAAAGTATAGAAAGCTTCAGTACTAAATACGTTATAAGGTTTTCAAACAATCTTCCAGTCTTGGATTTGGAACTTCACTGATGCTTAGCAGAATCTCTTGGGTAAAACTCTGCCAGTGTATTTTGAGGAATACGTTTCAACATCTCCTTGGGGAATATTCGGAGCAACTGCCAGCCAATATCCAAGGTTTCAAATACGGTCCTGTTATCGTATGAACCTAAGTGAAACAGAAGATATGTTTTCCCCTTATCTGGACTGTGATTTATGTGGTTTTCAAAATAAGAAACTTTATATTACAACATATACAAGCACCAAGCATTAAACATTTAAAACGTCACTTAAATCAAAACAAATAAAATGTTCTTGCAATCTCTTTTTTGTTAATAAATATGTACTATTCTAAAGCTAAATGAAATATTTCCGTGTCAGTTTATATCTGCACATACCTTGTGCAATGAAGTTCTTCTCAAATTTCTGCAGAAATTCTAAATATAACAGGTCATCAGGTGTGAGAGCTTCCTCACCAACCACAGCCTTCATGGCTTGGACATCTTTGCCAATGGCATAGCAGGCATACTGTGGGGACAGAACATTTCACAACCTATTCAATAATGCTCAAATGAAATTGATTAAGATATAAAAATAAACACATTATTAGAACATTCAAATCTAGATGGAGAATGCTTCAACTTAGCCTAGTTCTACATCATTTAGTTTTATTTAAACTTCAATGCCTTGAAGCACTTCATATGCAAATATTCAGAAGGCCATTTTAAACACTTGGTATACTTTATGCTTGTTGTGGTGATATCAGTCCCAGAGAGCTAGTTTATTCATGGAACAGTACAAGTGAGAAGTACTGCGTCAGGCTACATCAGGGTTGTCCAGCATACGGCTCGCAGGGTAGGATCCGGCAGCCAAAGTTTTCCATCCGGCCCGCGGATGTATTTCAGAGATGAAAAGTTTTCCATTGTCGTCTTCCTCCAGATCAGTGTTTTAAAAAACATCGTGCTATCAGTTTGAGATTTTCCGGCGAACTTTAAAAAAGTCAGAACCTGCCAAAAATCCCCGAATCTGTCCGAAGTTGAAACCAACCTGTCAGCTCAAATTGATCAACCACTAAGCTGCTGTGCTGAATACTCCCAATCCCTGCAACTGTCGGGGTGGGGGGGGGGCAGATAGAGGGAGACACAAGGGGGGGGGCAGAGAGAGAGAGAGAAAGGGAGGGGAGGGGGGGAGGCCCAGAGAGCGAGAGGGGGAGGGAGCCAGAGGGGGAGGGGGGCGGCCTGAGAGAGAGTGGGTGAGGTTGGTGGGGGGCATGCAAGAGAGAACGGGGTGGGGGTGGGGGCAACAACACCACAGAGGGGGGGGCGGCAACAACACCAGAGAGAAAGGGGGGGGTGGATACACCACCAGAGGGGGGGGGGGGGGGGGTTGGGGGAGAGAAACAACACCACAGAGAGGGGGGGAACGGGGTGGGGGGGGGGGAGAACAACACCACAGAGAGGGGGGGGGGTGGGAGGGAGAACAACGCCACAGGGGGGGGGAGAACAACGCCACAGAGAAGGGGGGGGGGGGGGGAGAACAACGCCACAGAGAAGGGGGGGGGGGGGGGGGAGAACAACGCCACAGAGAAGGGGGGGGGGGAGAAGAACAACGCCACAGAGAAGGGGGGGGGGGGGGGGAAGAACAACGCCACAGAGAAGGGGGTGGGGGGGGGGGGAGAACAACGCCACAGAGAGGGGGGGGGGGGGGGGGGGGAGAACAACGCCACAGAGAGGGGGGGGGGGGGGGGGGGGGGGGAGAACAACGCCACAGAGAGGGGGGGTGGGAGAACAACGCCACAGAGAGGGGGGGTGGGAGAACAACGCCACAGAGAGGGGGGGGGGGGGGGGGACAACGCCACAGAGAGGGGGGGGGGGGGGGGGAACAACGCCACAGAGAGGGGGGGGGGGGGGGGGGGGAGAACAACGCCACAGAGAGGGGGGGGGGGGGGGGGGGAGAACAACGCCACAGAGAGGGGGGGGGGGGGGGGGGGGAGAACAACGCCACAGAGGGGGGGGGTGGGGGAACAACGCCACAGAGAGGGGGGGTGGGGGAACAACGCCACAGAGAGGGGGGGTGGGGGAACAACGCCACAGAGAGGGGGGGTGGGGGAACAACGCCACAGAGAGGGGGGGTGGGGGAACAACGCCACAGAGAGGGGGGGTGGGGGAACAACGCCACAGAGAGGGGGGGTGGGGGAACAACGCCACAGAGAGGGGGGGTGGGGGAACAACGCCACAGAGAGGGGGGGTGGGGGAACAACGCCACAGAGAGGGGGGGTGGGGGAACAACGCCACAGAGAGGGGGGGTGGGGGAACAGCGCCACAGAGAGGGGGGGTGGGGGAACAGCGCCACAGAGAGGGGGGGTGGGGGAACAGCGCCACAGAGAGGGGGGGTGGGGGAACAGCGCCACAGAGAGGGGGGGTGGGGGAACAGCGCCACAGAGAGGGGGGGTGGGGGAACAGCGCCACAGAGAGGGGGGGTGGGGGAACAGCGCCACAGAGAGGGGGGGTGGGGGAACAGCGCCACAGAGAGGGGGGGTGGGGGAACAGCGCCACAGAGAGGGGGGGTGGGGGAACAGCGCCACAGAGAGGGGGGGTGGGGGAACAGCGCCACAGAGAGGGGGGGTGGGGGAACAGCGCCACAGAGAGGGGGGGTGGGGGAACAACGCCACAGAGAGGGGGGGTGGGGGAACAACGCCACAGAGAGGGGGGGTGGGGGAACAACGCCACAGAGAGGGGGGGTGGGGGAACAACGCCACAGAGAGGGGGGGTGGGGGAACAACGCCACAGAGAGGGGGGGTGGGGGAACAACGCCACAGAGAGGGGGGGTGGGGGAACAACGCCACAGAGAGGGGGGGTGGGGGAACAACGCCACAGAGAGGGGGGGTGGGGGAACAACGCCACAGAGAGGGGGGGTGGGGGAACAACGCCACAGAGAGGGGGGGTGGGGGAACAACGCCACAGAGAGGGGGGGTGGGGGAACAACGCCACAGAGAGGGGGGGTGGGGGAACAACGCCACAGAGAGGGGGGGTGGGGGAACAACGCCACAGAGAGGGGGGGTGGGGGAACAACGCCACAGAGAGGGGGGGTGGGGGAACAACGCCACAGAGAGGGGGGGTGGGGGAACAACGCCACAGAGAGGGGGGGTGGGGGAACAACGCCACAGAGAGGGGGGGTGGGGGAACAACGCCACAGAGAGGGGGGGTGGGGGAACAACGCCACAGAGAGGGGGGGTGGGGGAACAACGCCACAGAGAGGGGGGGTGGGGGAACAACGCCACAGAGAGGGGGGGTGGGGGAACAACGCCACAGAGAGGGGGGGTGGGGGAACAACGCCACAGAGAGGGGGGGTGGGGGAACAACGCCACAGAGAGGGGGGGTGGGGGAACAACGCCACAGAGAGGGGGGGTGGGGGAACAACGCCACAGAGAGGGGGGGTGGGGGAACAACGCCACAGAGAGGGGGGGTGGGGGAACAACGCCACAGAGAGGGGGGGTGGGGGAACAACGCCACAGAGAGGGGGGGTGGGGGAACAACGCCACAGAGAGGGGGGGTGGGGGAACAACGCCACAGAGAGGGGGGGTGGGGGAACAACGCCACAGAGAGGGGGGGTGGGGGAACAACGCCACAGAGAGGGGGGGTGGGGGAACAACGCCACAGAGAGGGGGGGTGGGGGAACAACGCCACAGAGAGGGGGGGTGGGGGAACAACGCCACAGAGAGGGGGGGTGGGGGAACAACGCCACAGAGAGGGGGGGTGGGGGAACAACGCCACAGAGAGGGGGGGTGGGGGAACAACGCCACAGAGAGGGGGGGTGGGGGAACAACGCCACAGAGAGGGGGGGTGGGGGAACAACGCCACAGAGAGGGGGGGTGGGGGAACAACGCCACAGAGAGGGGGGGTGGGGGAACAACGCCACAGAGAGGGGGGGTGGGGGAACAACGCCACAGAGAGGGGGGGTGGGGGAACAACGCCACAGAGAGGGGGGGTGGGGGAACAACGCCACAGAGAGGGGGGGTGGGGGAACAACGCCACAGAGAGGGGGGGTGGGGGAACAACGCCACAGAGAGGGGGGGTGGGGGAACAACGCCACAGAGAGGGGGGGTGGGGGAACAACGCCACAGAGAGGGGGGGTGGGGGAACAACGCCACAGAGAGGGGGGGTGGGGGAACAACGCCACAGAGAGGGGGGGTGGGGGAACAACGCCACAGAGAGGGGGGGTGGGGGAACAACGCCACAGAGAGGGGGGGTGGGGGAACAACGCCACAGAGAGGGGGGGTGGGGGAACAACGCCACAGAGAGGGGGGGTGGGGGAACAACGCCACAGAGAGGGGGGGTGGGGGAACAACGCCACAGAGAGGGGGGGTGGGGGAACAACGCCACAGAGAGGGGGGGTGGGGGAACAACGCCACAGAGAGGGGGGGTGGGGGAACAACGCCACAGAGAGGGGGGGTGGGGGAACAACGCCACAGAGAGGGGGGGTGGGGGAACAACGCCACAGAGAGGGGGGGTGGGGGAACAACGCCACAGAGAGGGGGGGTGGGGGAACAACGCCACAGAGAGGGGGGGTGGGGGAACAACGCCACAGAGAGGGGGGGTGGGGGAACAACGCCACAGAGAGGGGGGGTGGGGGAACAACGCCACAGAGAGGGGGGGTGGGGGAACAACGCCACAGAGAGGGGGGGTGGGGGAACAACGCCACAGAGAGGGGGGGTGGGGGAACAACGCCACAGAGAGGGGGGGTGGGGGAACAACGCCACAGAGAGGGGGGGTGGGGGAACAACGCCACAGAGAGGGGGGGGTGGGGGAACAACGCCACAGAGAGGGGGGGGTGGGGGAACAACACCACAGAGAGGGGGGGTGGGGGAACAACACCACAGAGAGGGGGGGTGGGGGAACAACACCACAGAGAGGGGGGGTGGGGGAACAACACCACAGAGAGGGGGGGTGGGGGAACAACACCACAGAGAGGGGGGGTGGGGGAACAACACCACAGAGAGGGGGGGTGGGGGAACAACACCACAGAGAGGGGGGGTGGGGGAACAACACCACAGAGAGGGGGGGTGGGGGAACAACACCACAGAGAGGGGGGGTGGGGGAACAACACCACAGAGAGGGGGGGTGGGGGAACAACACCACAGAGAGGGGGGGTGGGGGAACAACACCACAGAGAGGGGGGGTGGGGGAACAACACCACAGAGAGGGGGGGTGGGGGAACAACACCACAGAGAGGGGGGGTGGGGGAACAACACCACAGAGAGGGGGGGTGGGGGAACAACACCACAGAGAGGGGGGGTGGGGGAACAACACCACAGAGAGGGGGGGTGGGGGAACAACACCACAGAGAGGGGGGGTGGGGGAACAACACCACAGAGAGGGGGGGTGGGGGAACAACACCACAGAGAGGGGGGGTGGGGGAACAACACCACAGAGAGGGGGGGTGGGGGAACAACACCACAGAGAGGGGGGGTGGGGGAACAACACCACAGAGAGGGGGGGTGGGGGAACAACACCACAGAGAGGGGGGGTGGGGGAACAACACCACAGAGAGGGGGGGTGGGGGAACAACACCACAGAGAGGGGGGGTGGGGGAACAACACCACAGAGAGGGGGGGTGGGGGAACAACACCACAGAGAGGGGGGGTGGGGGAACAACACCACAGAGAGGGGGGGTGGGGGAACAACACCACAGAGAGGGGGGGTGGGGGAACAACACCACAGAGAGGGGGGGTGGGGGAACAACACCACAGAGAGGGGGGGTGGGGGAACAACACCACAGAGAGGGGGGGTGGGGGAACAACACCACAGAGAGGGGGGGTGGGGGAACAACACCACAGAGAGGGGGGGTGGGGGAACAACACCACAGAGAGGGGGGGTGGGGGAACAACACCACAGAGAGGGGGGGTGGGGGAACAACACCACAGAGAGGGGGGGTGGGGGAACAACACCACAGAGAGGGGGGGTGGGGGAACAACACCACAGAGAGGGGGGGTGGGGGAACAACACCACAGAGAGGGGGGGTGGGGGAACAACACCACAGAGAGGGGGGGTGGGGGAACAACACCACAGAGAGGGGGGGTGGGGGAACAACACCACAGAGAGGGGGGGTGGGGGAACAACACCACAGAGAGGGGGGGTGGGGGAACAACACCACAGAGAGGGGGGGTGGGGGAACAACACCACAGAGAGGGGGGGTGGGGGAACAACACCACAGAGAGGGGGGGTGGGGGAACAACACCACAGAGAGGGGGGGTGGGGGAACAACACCACAGAGAGGGGGGGTGGGGGAACAACACCACAGAGAGGGGGGGTGGGGGAACAACACCACAGAGAGGGGGGGTGGGGGAACAACACCACAGAGAGGGGGGGTGGGGGAACAACACCACAGAGAGGGGGGTGGGGGAACAACACCACAGAGAGGGGGGGTGGGGGAACAACACCACAGAGAGGGGGGGTGGGGGAACAACACCACAGAGAGGGGGGGTGGGGGAACAACACCACAGAGAGGGGGGGTGGGGGAACAACACCACAGAGAGGGGGGGTGGGGGAACAACACCACAGAGAGGGGGGGTGGGGGAACAACACCACAGAGAGGGGGGGTGGGGGAACAACACCACAGAGAGGGGGGGTGGGGGAACAACACCACAGAGAGGGGGGGTGGGGGAACAACACCACAGAGAGGGGGGGTGGGGGAACAACACCACAGAGAGGGGGGGTGGGGGAACAACACCACAGAGAGGGGGGGTGGGGGAACAACACCACAGAGAGGGGGGGTGGGGGAACAACACCACAGAGAGGGGGGGTGGGGGAACAACACCACAGAGAGGGGGGGTGGGGGAACAACACCACAGAGAGGGGGGGTGGGGGAACAACACCACAGAGAGGGGGGGTGGGGGAACAACACCACAGAGAGGGGGGGTGGGGGAACAACACCACAGAGAGGGGGGGTGGGGGAACAACACCACAGAGAGGGGGGGTGGGGGAACAACACCACAGAGAGGGGGGGTGGGGGAACAACACCACAGAGAGGGGGGGTGGGGGAACAACACCACAGAGAGGGGGGGTGGGGGAACAACACCACAGAGAGGGGGGGTGGGGGAACAACACCACAGAGAGGGGGGGTGGGGGAACAACACCACAGAGAGGGGGGGTGGGGGAACAACACCACAGAGAGGGGGGGTGGGGGAACAACACCACAGAGAGGGGGGGTGGGGGAACAACACCACAGAGAGGGGGGGTGGGGGAACAACACCACAGAGAGGGGGGGTGGGGGAACAACACCACAGAGAGGGGGGGTGGGGGAACAACACCACAGAGAGGGGGGGTGGGGGAACAACACCACAGAGAGGGGGGGTGGGGGAACAACACCACAGAGAGGGGGGGTGGGGGAACAACACCACAGAGAGGGGGGGTGGGGGAACAACACCACAGAGAGGGGGGGTGGGGGAACAACACCACAGAGAGGGGGGGTGGGGGAACAACACCACAGAGAGGGGGGGTGGGGGAACAACACCACAGAGAGGGGGGGTGGGGGAACAACACCACAGAGAGGGGGGGTGGGGGAACAACACCACAGAGAGGGGGGGTGGGGGAACAACACCACAGAGAGGGGGGGTGGGGGAACAACACCACAGAGAGGGGGGGTGGGGGAACAACACCACAGAGAGGGGGGGTGGGGGAACAACACCACAGAGAGGGGGGGTGGGGGAACAACACCACAGAGAGGGGGGGTGGGGGAACAACACCACAGAGAGGGGGGGTGGGGGAACAACACCACAGAGAGGGGGGGTGGGGGAACAACACCACAGAGAGGGGGGGTGGGGGAACAACACCACAGAGAGGGGGGGTGGGGGAACAACACCACAGAGAGGGGGGGTGGGGGAACAACACCACAGAGAGGGGGGGTGGGGGAACAACACCACAGAGAGGGGGGGTGGGGGAACAACACCACAGAGAGGGGGGGTGGGGGAACAACACCACAGAGAGGGGGGGTGGGGGAACAACACCACAGAGAGGGGGGGTGGGGGAACAACACCACAGAGAGGGGGGGTGGGGGAACAACACCACAGAGAGGGGGGGTGGGGGAACAACACCACAGAGAGGGGGGGTGGGGGAACAACACCACAGAGAGGGGGGGTGGGGGAACAACACCACAGAGAGGGGGGGTGGGGGAACAACACCACAGAGAGGGGGGGTGGGGGAACAACACCACAGAGAGGGGGGGTGGGGGAACAACACCACAGAGAGGGGGGGTGGGGGAACAACACCACAGAGAGGGGGGGGGGCAACTGTCAGTGAACTACTGTGTAAAACAACCAGTTTCACACTCTAAACATCTCCACCCCCCAAAATCACAAGACAACTTTAACTGCATTAAGTAGTGTTTAACTTTTTATATTCAAATTTAACAGTCTTATGAGATCAGTATCTTTTCAATCACAAGATTTCTTAATTTTGAAACCCGTGATTTCAGACATTTATTTTAACAGTTTAAGAATCTTACCAGCTGATTAGACACATCAGGATGATCTTTCCGTGTCATACCTTCCCCTATGGCAGACTTCATTAATCGAGATAGTGATGGTAATACATTAATAGGAGGATAGATCTGTAACATAACAGTTGTATGTTTGTAATGGCATTTCCTCTCAGATAAGAATTTGATATATACAATTCCTACATTGAATAACTAACAGTATTCTCCATGTGCAGTATTTTTGAAGGGACATGTATTTTGCAGTTTGTAGCAATGAGTCATAGTGCATATCCTATAACATCATAAAGTATTAAAAGTAAGGAGCGTTCTCAAACAAGAATCTCAGCCTTCTTTAAAAATTAGTGTGGAAAAAAATCTATAACTGCATCTCTTCAGCATCGACTCAAACAACTGCTTCCTTTACCTAGGTGTGTCCAAGTGCCTGGTTTACTTATAGGTTATCGATGTGCCACGATTTCATTCTTCAATCCCCTCCACCCCAAAAAGGAAGTTTAAGCCAATCTGTCAGACCTAAAACGTTAACTGTGTCTCTCTCTCCACAGATGCTGCCTGACCTACTGAGTAGTTCAAGCAGTTTGTTTGTTTGTTTTGGAACTTGAGCGGCAGCTGGCGACATGCAGTGCATTCGTGAGGATAAGAGTTACGTGGATAGCATGTTTATAGATGTGGTCACCTCACAGCTTAAGAGTATGCAGGGAAAGAGGGAATGGGTGACCACAAGGCAGTCAAAAAGAATCAGGTAGGTAGTGCAGGAGACCCCTGAGTGCATCTCACTCTCCAACAGGTATTCAGTTCTGAATACTGAGGAAAGTGATGCTTCTCCTGGAGAGTGCAGCCAGAGCCAAGTCCATGGCATCACGGGTGGCTCAGCTGCACAGGGAGGTACAGGGAAGACTGGAAGAGCCATAGTGATAGGCGATTCAATAGTCAGGGGAACAGACAGGCATTTCTGTGGCCTCAGACGTGAATCCAGGATGGTGTGTTGCCTCCCTGGTGCCAGGATCAAGGATGTCACTGAGCAGCTGCAAAGCATCCTGAAGGGGGAGGGTGAACAGCCAGCAGTCGTGGTCCACATCGGAACCAGCGACATAGGTCGAAAGAGGGATGGGTCCTGCAGTCAGAATTTAGGGAGATAGATAAGAAATTAGTAAGCAGGACCTCAAAAGCAGTAATCTCCGGATTACTCCTAGTGCCATGTGCAAGTGAGTACAGCAATAGAAGGATACAACAGATGAATGTGTGGCTGGAAAGATGGTGCAGGAGGGAGGGCTTTAAATTCCTGGGACATTGGGACCCGGCTCTGGGGAAGATGGGACCTGTACAGGCCGGACGGGTTGCACCTGAACGGAGTTCCGTGTGGAACATTTTGCTCGTGCTGTTGGGGAGGCTTTAAACTAGTTTGGCAGGGCGACGGAAACCTGAGGGTGGATCCAGTTGGGACAAAATCAGAAATGAAAATGCAAGGCATTAAAAGTTAATAGATGGGTCTGAAAGACAGAGGAAATAAAGGTAAGAAAATAAAGAGAGAGTTTGGCAGTGCACAAGGGTATCTATTTCAATGCAAGGAGTAGCAAATAAAGCAGATGAGCTGAGGGCACAGATCGACACGTGGCAGTATGATATCATAGCTGCTACAGAAACATGGCTTAAGGGGGGGGACAGGAATGGCAGCTCAACGTTCCTGGTTACAGGTTTTTCAGATGCGAAAGGGAGGGGAATAAGAAAGAAGGGGGAGTGGCAATTTTGGTCAAAGAAACTATTACAGCTGTGAGGAGAGATGATATGTTGGAAGGTTCATCAAATGAGGCCATATGGATCAAGCTAAGGAACAAAAAATGTCAATCACACTGCTGGGTGTGTACTACAGACCCCCAAACATTCAGAGGGAGATAGAAGAGCAGATATGTAGGCAAATCTCTGAGAAATGCAAGAGCAATAGGGCAGTAAGAGGGAATTTTAACTACCCCAATGTTAACTGGGATAGTTTTTGTGTGAAAGGAATTGAGGAAGCAGAATTCTTGAGGTGCATTCAGGAGAACTTTTTTGGCCAGTATGTAGCAAGTCCAACAAGAGAGGGCACATTTTTGGACTCAGTTTTAGGAAATGAAGATGGGCAGGTGGAAGGAGTGGCAGTAGGAGCAGCATTTTGGTGGTAGTGATCATAATTCAGTCAGTTTCAACAAAATTATAGAAAAGAACAGAGATAGAAAAGGAGTTAGTGTTCTCAGTTGGGGCAAGGCCAATTTTACTAAACTGAGGATTTAGCGAAAGTGGACTGAAAAAAGCTACTTAAAGGTAAATCAGTGTCAGAATAGCAGGAGTCAAAGGGGAGATTCAAGGGGTTCAGAGTAAACAAAAGAAAAAGGGTGAGAGGGCCAAATTTAGAGCCCGATGGATGTCAAGGAGCCTACAGGGTAAGATAAGGCAGAAAAAAAAAGCTCATGTCCGACACCGAGGACTCAATACTACAGAAAGCTGAGAGGAGTATAGAAAGTGGAGGGGTGAAATCAAAAAGGAAATTAGGAAAGCTAAGAGAGGGCATGAAAGAATATTGGCAAGCAAAATCAAAGCGAACCCAGAGGTTTTATCGATATATTCAGAGTAAGAGGCTAACTAAGGAAAGAGTAGAGCCCATGAAAGACCAAAAAGGTAACCTAAAGGTAGGGGCAGAAGGTGTCTGTATGGTTCTTACTGAATACTTTGCATCTGTATTCACAAAAGAGGGGGATGATGCAGATATTGTAGTTAAGGAGGACGAGTGTGAAGTATTGGATGTGATAAAACATAGGGAGTGAGGGAGTATTAATGAACTGGCATCCTTGAACGTTGATAAATCACCAGGGCCAGATGAAATGTACCCAAGGCTGTTAAAATAAAGAAAATAGCAGAAGGTCTGACCATCAGTTTCCAGTCCTCACTGGATACAGACGTGGTGCCAGAGGATTGGAAAACTGCTAACGTTGTACTTCTGTTTAAAAAGGGAGCAAAGGATAGACCGAATAATTACAGGCCAGTCAGTCTAACCTCAGCAGTGGGCAAATTATTGGAATCTATTCTGAGACACAGGATAAACTGTCACTTAGAAAGGCACAGGTTAATTAAGGATAGTCAGCATGGATTTGTTAAGGGAGTATCTTGTTTGACCAACTTGATCGAGTTTTTTGAAGTAACAAGGATGATAGGTATGGATAATGCAGTTGATGTGGATTTTAGCAAGGCTTTTGACAAGATCCCACATGGCAGACTGGTTAAAAAAATAAAATCCCATGCAATCTAGGGAAAATCCAACAAGGTGGATACAAAATTGGCTCAGTGGCAGGAAACAAAGGGTAATTGTTGACGGGTGTTTTTGCGACTGGAGGACTGTTTCCAGTGGTGTTCCGCAGGGCTCAGTACTGGGTCCCCTGCTTTTTGTGGTATATATTAACGATTTGGACGTAAATGTAGGGGCCATGATCAAGAAGTTTGCAGATGACACAAAGATTGGCCGTGTGGTAGATAGCGAGGAGGATAGCTGTGGGCTGCAGGAAGATATCGATGGCCTGGTCAGATGGGCAGAAAAGTGGCAAATGGAATTCAACTTGGAGGAGCATGAGGTAATGCATTTGGGGAGGTCAAACAAGGCAAAGGAATACACAATTAATGGGAAAATACTGAGAAGTGTAGAGGAAGTGAGAGACCTTGGAGTGAATGTCCACAGATCCCTGAAGGTAGCAGGACAGGTCGATAGGATGGTTAAGAAGGCATATGGAATCATTTCCTTTATTAGCCGAGGTATAGAATCTAAGAGCAAGCATGTTATGCTGGAACTGTACAACTCATTGGTTAGGCCACATCTTGAGTACTGTGTGCAGTTCTGGTCACCTCATTACAGAAAGGATGTAACTGCACCAGAGAGGGTGTAGAGGAGATTTGACGATGTTGCTAGAACTGGGAAAAGCAGCTATGAGGAAAGATTGGATAGGCTTGGGTTGTTCTCTTTGGAACAGAGGAGGGTGAGGGGAGATCTGATTGAAATGTATAAAATTTTGAGGGGGCTGGATAGAGTGGAAGTGAAGGGTCTATTCACCTTAGCAGAGAGGTCAGTGACGAGGGGGCATAGAGTTAAAGTGATTGGTAGAAAAATTAGAGGGGTGAGGGGAAAGGTTTTTCACCCAGAGGGTGGTGGGGGTCTGGAACTCACTGCCTGAAAGGGTAGTTAAGGCAGAGACCCTCAACTCATTCAAAAGGAGTCTGGATATGCACCTCAAGTGCCATAATCTGCAGAGCTACGGACTAGATGCTGGAAGGTGGGATTAGAACAGGAGGATTGTTTTTCAGCCGGCACAGACACGATGGGCCATGTGGCCTCTTTCTGTGCCTTAAAGAATATAAGTATTTCATTTGCTTTTTTAAAATGGCTTTATTAACCAGTGTTGTTACTTTTAGTGATGTGTTAAACATAGAAAATAGGAGCAGGAGTAGGCCATTCAGCCCTTTGAGCCTGCTCCGCCATTCATTATGATCATGGCTGATCATCCAACTCAGTAACTTGTTCCTGCTTTCTCCCCATATCCTTTCATCCCTTTAAACCCAAGAGCTATATCTAACTCCTTCTTGAAAACATACAATATTTTGGCCTCAACTGCTTTCTGTGGTAGCGAATTCCACAGGTTCACCACTCTCTGGGTGAAGAAATTTCTCCTCATCTTAGTCCTGAATGGTTTACCCCGTATCCTTAGACTATGATCCCTGGTTCCGGACACCCCCACCATGGGGAACATCCTTCCTGCATCTACCCTGTCAAGTCCTGTTAGAATTTTATAGGTTTCTATGTGATTCCCCCCTCACTCTTCTGAACTTCAGCGAATATAATCCTAACCAACTCAATCTCTCCTCATACGTCAGTCCCAGCATCCAGGAATTAGTCTGGTAAACCTTCGCTGCACTCCTTCTATAGCAAGAACATCCTTCCTCAGATAAGGAAACCAAAACTGCACATAATATTCCAGGTGTGGCCTCATCAAGGCCCTGTATAATTGCAGCAAGACATCCCTACTCCTGTCCTCAAACCCTCTCGCAATGAAGGCCAACATACCATTTGCCTTTTTTACCGCCTGTTGCGCCTGCATGCTTACCTTCAGCGACTGGTGTACGAGAACACCCAGGTCTCGTTGCATATTCCCCTCTCCCAGTTTATAGCCGTTCAGATAATAGTCTGCCTTCCTGTTTTTGCTATCAAAGTGGATAACCTCACATTTATCCACATTATACTGCATCTGCCATGTATTAGCCCACTCACTCAACTTGTCCAAATCACCCTGAAGCCTCTCTGCATCCTCCTCACAACTCATCCTCCCACCCAAGTTTGTGTCATCTGCAAATTTGGAGTTATTACATTTAGTTCCCTCATCTAAATCATTTATATATACTGTGAATAGCTGGGGTCCCAGCACCGATCCCTGCAGTACCCCACTAGTCACTGCCTGCCATTCGGAAAAAGACCCATTTATCCCTACTCTTTGTTTCCCGTCTGCCAACCAATTTTCTATCCATCACAATACACTACCCCCAATCCCATGCGCTTTAACTTTACACGCTAATCTCTTAGGTGGGACTTTGTCAAAAGCCTTCTGAAAGTCCAAATAAACCACATCCATTGGCTGCCCCTTATCACTCTACGAGTTACATCTTTGAAGAATTCTAGTAGATTTGTCAAGCATGATTTCCCTTTCGCAAATCCAAGCTGGCTCTGTCCGATTCTACCACTGTTCTCCAAGTGCTCTGCTATAAAATCTTGGAAAATGGACTCTAGAATTTTCCCCACTACCGATGTCAGGCTGACTGGTCTATAATTCCCTACTTTCTCCCTACCTCCCTTTTTAAATAGTGGGGTAGTGGGGTTACATTAGCTACCCTCCAATTTGTAGGAACTGTTCCAGAGTCTATAGAATCTTGGATGACCACCAATGCATCCACTATTTCTAGGGCCATTTCCTTAAGTACTCTGGGATGCATACCATCAGGCCCTGGGGATTTATCGGCCTTTAATCCCATCTATCTCCCCAACACCATTTCTCTACTAATACTGATTTCTTTTAGTTCTTCTCTCACTAAACCCTGTGTTCCCCAACATTTCTGTACCCCCAAATCTCTCTGTCCCTCCTTCCCATTTAGACACTTATTTTCTAAGAAGGATTATTGCCTTCTTTTTCTTCCTACCAAAATGTACTACCACACACTTATAGCCAGACAAAATAATCTCAAAGCTTTCAGGTTTCCTGAATAATTCAGCTTTTCCCACATTCTTTGCAGATGTTCAAACAAAACCTGATCAATTACAGTAGTTGATATTTGTAAATTATCTTAAATACTTTTACTTCCATTTAAACTAGATTTATACTATACTCTCTGGCAACTCAAATGAATGTGAAATGGCTTCCTGAAGAGACTTCTGCACCTTAGGACTTTTGAATGCTTAAGTCCTGAGTTACATTGCTATTTTTGCTCACACAAAACCACTTGGTACTTTTGCTCACCCAAAAGCATTTTGCTAGAGGCAAAAGTATCAGTATAAATGCAGGTTCAGATAATTATTCGTACAAACACTTTGGAATAAGTGCAAGCTGCACTCTGCATTTGAAAGAATTTCTAGTATCCATCTTAACAGATCTATTTAAAGGCATAAGAAATTATAGGCTTCTAAATTTATGGACTCATCAACTGAATACCACTAGATCAAATTTCTCAAACTTGTTCATTGATGTGTACTCTAGGCGTAAACTGAGTTCTGTGCTTGTTTTTGGGACGGTCCCTGGTTTGAGGCTGGAGGTTTCCAGGTTGAACTCGGGTTAGATAAACAACAGTCTTGTGACTGAGAAAAAACACATTTCTCTAAACCAGATACATGTGACTGGCAAATTTCAAGTTTTAGTTTGTCAAGAGGTCTCCACAGGGTGTTAAGCCAGCAAAGGAAAAAGCTATGAGAGTTTGTCAAGAAAACATCAGAGTGTGTGTTAAGCTAGGAAAAGGCTGTGTGCTTTTCACAAGAAGCCAGTGGCAGAGCTGCATGTTGTTGGTTTTCAAAGTCTCCCAGGCTGTTGAACTGGAAGAAGCGGAGACCTGTTGATTGTAAAAGGACAGGCTCGTTGAATTGGAACCTATTTCCTGGTAGCTGATCTTTGGAAAATAAGCGTTGCTACCGTTGTCTTCGGTGACTGAAAAGTTATCAGTGGAGCCACGTCATCAGGACGGTCGTGAGCAAGGCCACAGTGGTTCGAGTGGCGACAATACTCCAAAACATTAGAGGGAAGATTGCATCACTTGCTATCGACAGGACATCATTACTTCCATATCTGCATCCTGGAGGACTGGATTTGAAAGCTACCTGAGAAACATCATGATTTTGTTGTGTTGAGACACTGATCAGCAGACTATAAGGACTTTCCCTGATATATCTGCCAATTAATATGTAACCTTTAAAATACACACATCGATTGTGAGTTAACTGTTAGTTCATGTTTAATTTGTATTGGTTTGAGTGTTAAAGTAAAATTTACAAAATTGGAATCTTGTCCGTTTGGTTTTTGGATTCCTAAATTGGGGTCAGATGGTGGATTTGATCCTTTTAGTTTGTTGGTGGTCGTCAGGGATCAGAAGAGCAATACTTGCAAACCCTCTTTTTAAAAGGTACCTTCCAACTCATTTCTGTGCATCCTACCTGTCTATTATGTAACTGACGGTCAACATACACCTGACCTTCCGTGATGTATCCAGTTAAGTCAGGAATGGGGTGAGTAATATCTACAAGAAAGAGATTATAATAATGTAATTTTCAATAGCAAACTGGAATTCAATGTAATAAAAGCAAAATACTACAGATGCTGGAAATCTGAAATAAAAACAAAGTGCTGAAAATACTCAGGAGGTCAGGCAGCATCTGTGGAGAGAGAAACAGTTAACGTTTCAGGTCTGTGACCTTTCATCAGAACTGGTGAAGGTTAGAAAAGTATTAAGTTCTAAGCAAGTGAGTGCGGGGGGGGGGGGGGTGAGGAGAGGGGGGCAGGTGGTGGGGAAGATAGCGAAAGGGAAAGTATGTGATAGGGCAGAGGGCAGGAGAAATTAAATAACAAAGATGTCATGGGACAAAAGGTAAAGAGAGTGTTAATGGTTGTGGTGAATGACAAAGCATTAGTCCAGGGTGAGTACTAATGGCAGAATAATGAGCAGCTCTGTCCAAAAGATGAAAAACAGGCACATGGTTAAAAAATAAAATGAAATTTAAAAATATAAAAAATTTAAAAAAGGGGCCAGTCATGCTCTGAAATTGTTGAACTCAATGTTGCGCCCACAAGGCAGTAGAGTGCCAATCGAAAGATGAGGTGCTACTCCTCGAACTTGCATTGATGTTCACTGGAACACCACAGCAAGCCAAGGACAGAAATGTTAGCATGAAAGCAGGGTGGTGTGTTGAAATGGCAAGCAACCCGAAGCTTGGAGTCATGCTTTCGGACTGAGTGGAGGTGTTCCGCAAAGCGGTCACCCAATCTATGTTTGGTCTCCCCAAAGTAGAGGCGACCACATTGTGAGCAGAGTATACAGTATACTAAATTGAAGGAAGTACAAGTAAATTGCTGCTTCAGCTGGAAGGAGTGTTTGGGGCCTTGGATGAAGAGAGAGGAGGTAACAGGGCAGGTATTACATCTCCTGCAACTGCATGGGAAGGGGACGAGGTGTCGGGTGATGGAAGAGTGGACCAGGATGTCATGGAAGGAACGATCCCTTAGAAATGCTGACAGGGAAGGAGAAGGGAAGATGGGAATTCAATGTACACTTTCAATAAATCTGAAAGAAAATGTATTTGAGATAAAAGAAATGGTAAAATGGCATGGGCCTGGATTTTGCAGTGGTAATGATTGCAAAACTCAATGTTTGCCGTCATTACTCCACTGAAACTGACAACTTTGGGAGTCTGTACATGTGCAGTTAAATGCCGAAATCCAGAAGTTGCTGAGTGATTTCGCACTTCTCCAGAGCTGTTCAGGTCTCTCCAGACTGCAACCCCTAAGCAATCAGTAAACAGATGAAAATGTACACTTTTACACTGTTAGTTTTGATGTTTAAAAAAATCCTCGAGAAAGTTACACCTTGTTGAATGAGGTATAACTGGGTTTTTAAACAGCATACTAACGTCATAATTACAGAACACCCTGACCGGCCATGAAAAGCTAATTTTATATTTGTGGAATGTCAACTTCCCCCATTAGGATAAAAATTTCTACTTTTTTTAAAATAATTTTTTAAGTTTCTTTATAGTATTTTAACTTCTATCTTGATTCAATCATTTATTGCGCTATCTGGAAAATTTAAAAGGATAATCAGTGCTTTTAACTTCCTGGTTTGCTGTCTATTAGAATACTTCAATGCAGTCGGTTGCTTACCTTGCTTGCTGACATTATTGCTGCTGACTCCCTGGCGATCCCCTTGACTTAGTGCCAGCTTTAAACAGCTGTTGGGAAAGGGGAATCCCATGCCACAAAGATCGCTCGACTTTGTAGGCAGCTTTCTTCGAGGTCAGCGTCAAGCACCATTGCTTCGCTGATAACCACAAAATCCAGCCTGCGATTTTCTGTCTGATATACATTCGTACAGCACATGAGGTCTATCCAATTAGTCCCACTCCCCTGCTCTTTCCCTATATCCCAGCAAATATCTCTCCCAAGTATACATTCAATTCCCTTTTGAAAGTTATCATATCTACTTCCATTGCCCTTTCAAGTATTGCATTCAGATCATCTCAACTGCATTAAAAAAATCTCATTGTGACTTAAACAGGTTTAACATGACCTCCCCATTTTTGTACTCTATTTCTCTATTTATAAAGCCCAGGATCCAGAAGCCATATCAGCTTGTCCTGCCACCTTTAAAGTTTTGTGTGTGAACCCCCAAGTTTCTCTTTTCCTGTACCTACTTTGAAATAGTACTAATTGGTTTATATTGCTTAGGAGCATAGAACATACGAGCAGGAGTAGGCCATTCTGCCCATTGAGCCTGCTCCACCATTCAATACGATCATGGCTGATCATCCACTTCAATGCCTTTTTCCCACACTATCCTCATATTCTTTATGTCATTTGTATTTAGAAATCTGTCAATCTCTGCTTTATACATACTTAATGACTGAGCTTCCACAGCCCTCTGGTGTAGAGAATTCCAAAGATTCACAACCCTCTAAGTAAAGAAACTGCTCCTCATCTCTGTCCTAAGTGGCTTCCCCCTTATTTTGAAATTGTGCCCACTGGCTATTCGACGTTCCGAAAAAATAGGCAAAAGGGAAAAGGAGGTGGGATAGCTTTGTTAATAAAAGAAGGTATCAGTGTGGTGAGTAGCAATATAGGTGCAATAGATCATGATGTGGAACCAGTTTGGGTGGAAATAAGGTATAGCAAGGGGAAGAAGTCACGAGTGGGAGTCATCTATAGGTCCCCGAAGAGTTGCCTCACTGTAGGACAAAGTATAAATTGGGAAATAATGGAGGCGTGTAAGAAGGGTGCTACAATTGTCATGGATGGTTTTACTCAGCATATTGACTGGACAAATCAGATTGGCAGAGGCAATAGGGAAGACGAATTTATAGAGCGCATCAGGGATTGTTACTTAGAGCAATACATTGCAGAACCTACCCGGGAACAGGTTATTTTAGATTTAGTAATGTGTAATGAGGTAGGATTAATAAGAGATATTGTAGTTAAGGATCCTCTAGGGGGTAACGATCACAAAATGGTAGAATTTCAAATTCAGTTTGAGGGCGAGCAACTCGGATCTCAAATTAGTGTCCTCAACTTAAACAAGGGCAATTATGGAGGTATGAAGAAAGATTTGTCTAAAGCAGGCTGGGAAAATAAACTAAGGGGAAGATCAGTGGATAAGCAGTGGCAGACATTTCAGCAGATATTTCATAATGCTCAGCAAACATTTATACCGGTCAAAAATAAGGACTTGCTGAGAAGGATGAACCACCCATGGTTAACAAAGGTGGTCAAGGAGAGTATCCAATCAAAAACTAAGGCATACAAAGCAGTGAAAACTAGTGGTAGGCCAGAGGATTGGGATTTTTTTCTTTAAGGAACCAGCAGCAGATGACTAAAAAGCTAATAAAGAGGGAGAAAATTGATTAAGAAAGTAGATTGGCAAGAAATTTAAAAACCAACAGCAAGTGCTTCTACAGGTATACAAAAACAGAGTAGCTAAAGTGAGCGTGGGCTCCTTGGAGGATGTAATGGAAAATTGATAACAGGGAACAGGGAAATGGCAGATAATTTAAACCAATATTTTGCATCGGTCTTCATGGTGGAGGACACTATAAACATCCCACAGATATCAGATAAGTAAGGAGCTAATAATGGTCTCTATCACGAGGGACCAAGTATTTGACAAACTAATGGGACTAAAGGCAGACAAGTCGCCAGGACCTGATGGCCTGCATCCAAGGGTTTTAAAGGAAGTGGCTTCAGAGATAGTGGAGGCATTGGTTGAAATATTCCAGAACTCACTGGATTCAGAGGGGCCCAGCGGATTGGAAAACTGCTAATGTGACGCCTCTGTTCAAGAAGGGAGGGAGACAAAAAGCAGGAAACTATAGGCCAGTCAGCCTAACATCGGTCATTGGGAAAATGCTAGAGTCCATTATTAAGCAAGAAATAGAAGGACAATTAGAAAAGTTTAATGCAAACAGAGTCAACATGGTTTTGTGAAAGGGAAATCATGTTTGACAAATTTGCTACAGTTCTGAGGATATAACAAGCAGAGTTGATTAAAGGGAACCAGTAGATGTAGTGTATTTGGATTTCCAGAAGGCATTCGATAAGGTGCCACATAAAAGATTATTGCACAAGATAGGAGATCACGGTATTGGGGTTATGTATTAGCATGGATTGAGGATTAGAATTAGAACATTACAGCGCAGTACAGGCCCTTCGGCCCTCGATGTTGCGCCGACCTGTGAAACCATCTGACCTACACCATTCCATTTTCATCCATATGTCTATCCAATGACCACTTAAATGCCCTTAAAGTTGGAGAGTCTACTACTGTTGCAGATTAGTTAACTCACAGAAGAGTGAGTCGGGATTAATGGGTCTTTTTCAGGTTGGAATGACGTAACTAGTGGGGTGCCACAAGGATCAGTCCTAGGGCCACAATTATTTACTATCTATACTAATGACTTGGAGGAGGGGCAGAGTGTAATATATCCAAATTTGCTGATGATACAAAAATAGGTGGGAAGGCATGTTGTGATGAGGACATAACGAATCTGCAAGGGGATATAGATAGGTTGAGTGAGTGGACAAAAACTTGTCAGATGGAGTTTAATGTGGGAAAGTGCAAGGTCATGCACTTTGGTAGGAAGAATCAAAAGGCAGACTATTATTTAAATGGAGAGAGACTCCAAAAAAGTGCAGCACAGAGGGATCTGGGTGTTCTTGTTCATGAAACACAATAAGCTAGCTTGCAGGTGCAGCAAGTAATTAAGGCGGCAAATGGAATTTTGGCCTTTATTGCTAGAGGGTTGGAGTTTAAAAATAAGAAAGTCTTGTTACAACTGTGCAAGGTGTTGGTGAGGCCACACCTGGAGTACTGTGTACAGTTTTGGTCCCTATATTTAATAAAGGATATACTGGCATTGGAGGCAGTTCAAAAGAGATTCACTAGGCTGATTCCTGGGATGAAGGGGTTAACTTATCAAGAACGACTAAACAGGTTAGGCCTTTATTCATTAGAGTTTAGAAGAATGAGGGGTGATCTTATTTAAAGGTACAAGATTCTGAGGGGGCTTGACAGGGTAGATATTGAGAAGATGTTTCCACTTGTGGGGAAATCTCGAACTCGGGGACATTTATTTAAAACTGAGATGCGAAGGAATTTCTTCTCCGAGGGTAGTGAATGGAATTCTCGACCCCAAAGTGTTGTGGAGGCTAGATCACAAAGTATTTAGAGGAGGTAGATAGATTTTTGAAATATCAGAGAGTTGAGGGCTATGAGAAGCTGGCATGAAAGGAGAGTGGAGGGCTGGGGCAGATGAACCATGATCTTATTGAATGGCAGGGCAGGCTTGAGGGGCCGAATGGCCTAGTCCTGCTCCTGTCTCTTATGTTCTTATGGTTCTTGACTCCCAACCAGGAGAAACATCTTAATTGCATCTACCCTGTCTATCCCTTTAAGTATTTTGTAGGTGTCAATGAGATCACCTCTCATTCTTCAAAACTCTAGAGAATATAGGCCCAGTTTCCCCAATCTCTCTTCACAGGACAGCCCCACCATCCTGGAAACAAGTCTGATAAACCTTCGTTGCACTCCCTCTATGGCAATAATGTCCTTCCTAAGGTAAGAGGCTTCATCTCATTCTTCCTTCCTAAATGATCACTTTATACTTCTCTGCTTTAAATATGTGGTACTTTAAAATTTTGAATGCTATCTTTCACTCTTTCTTTTATGGATCAAATACAAAATACACTTTTTTCACTCACCATCATTAGGCATTGTAAGGATAGGAATCTGTGTGATGGACCCATTTCTGCCCTCAACACGTCCAGCTCGTTCATAGATAGTAGCCAGATCTGTATACATATAACCGGGGAAACCGCGACGGCCAGGTACTTCTTCTCGAGCTGCTGAAACCTTAAGATGCAAAAGATAAATTACTTGTTAGTTCACAGAACAACTTCAAGTTCCTGCTGGATGCCATTAATATTCATTGTATAAACACAAAGGACAAATGATTAAAATCTTTATTTTGAGCCTACTTACAATAAAGACTCCTTTGAGTCCAAAGTAATGAGTCATATGCAGACATAATTTTATGTATACATTCGTTATAGACATGCTTTTTTTTTTGAACAAGGCCAAATTTCCTGGGGTGGGGATGGGTTCAACTCAGGCCGATCGTCTGAAGGGATGGGTTGGAGAGCGGGGAGTAATTTGGGAGTAGCATTCTAATTGCCAAATTCCTGCCCCATTAAAGATGGGTCTAATGGGGAGGACACAGTCAAGTCTTCCTCCCATTCCTCTACATCTACAGTGAGTTTTGTATGGGGTGGCCACATGTGAATCCCTCCAATCAAGTTTCTGCCCCTGCCACAGTACCCAAAAGGCTATCAAAGTCTCAAATGACATCCTGTGTGACTATCAATGGCACACTTTCCCGCTCATCCTTCTCAACCTGTCTGCAGCCTTGGACATGGTTGATCACACCATCCTCCTCCAATACCTCTCTGCCATCATGCAACTGGGTGGGACTGCACTCGCCTGGTTCCATTCTTAGCTATCTAGTCATAGCCAGCGAATCACTTGCAATGGCTTCTCTTCCTGTTCTTGCAGTTACCTCTGCTGTCCCTTAAGGACCTACCCTTGGCCCCTCCTACTTCGCATCTACATGCTGCCCCTTGGTGACATCATCTGAAAACATGTCAATTTCCACATGTGCGCTGATGACATCTGGCTCTCCCTCACCACCAACGCTCTTGACCCCTCTTCTGTCTCTAAATTGTCAGATTGCTTGTCTGACATCCAGTAGTGGATAAGCAGAAATTTCCCCCAATTAAATATTAGAAAAATCAACGCCATTGTCATTGATCACCACAAACATTGCTCCCTAGGCAACAACTCCATCCCTCTCTCTTGCACTGCAACGCTGAACCAGACTGTTTGCAATGTTGGTGTCATATTTCACCGAGATAAGCTACCAACCACACGTCCACACCATCATTAAGGCTGCCTACTTCCAAATCCTAACATCGCCCAATCCTACCCCACCTCAGCTCATCTGCCACTGAACACCTCACCCATGCCTTTCTTATCTCTGCACTTGACTATTCTAACAGAATCCTGGCCAGCCTCCCATGTTTTACTATCCGTAAACCGAGCATCATCCAACACTCAGTACAAGTAAGGACACAGGATGTCCTATTCACCCATTATCCCTTTGCTCGCTGTCTTACATTAGCTCCTGATTAAGCAATGCCTTGATTTTAAAATTTGCATTCTTGGTTTTCAAATCCCTCCATGGCCTCATCCCTCCCATCTCTATAAGCTCCTTCATCCCAGAGAATCTGCGCTCCTCCAATTCTGGCCTCTTGAGCATCCCTGATTTTAATTGCTCCATCGATGGCCATGCCTTCAGCAGCCTGAACCCGAAGCTCTGAAATTCCTTCACTAAATCTCTCTGTCTCTCCAGCTCTCTTTCCTCTTTTTGAGACCCCTTTTAAATTCTACCTCTAACCAGGTTTTTGGTCACCTGCCCTAATATCTCATGTGGCCTGTTATCTTATTTTGTTTTATAATTCCCCATGAAGTACTCTGGGACGTTTTATTACATTAAAGGCACTATGTAAGTTCAATTTGTTACTGTTTGTATGTCTGGGGAGATTGCCAGGTGACCCCGTAATTCTACCCAGAGGGAATCCATTACCTGAGAATGCAAGGTGCCACTCCAATTTCCCAGCACATCCGTGGGAAAGGCACATCTGTTGCAACTCTCCAGGTATAGGTTTCAGGGCCAGAATATTAAAATCACCCCATCCAGAGTATCTGGACTAGGTCAATGCCCTCAAAAGTTGGAACTCCTGTCCTGCTCCACTTATAATAGTAGAATAGTGTACCAGCAATCTCAAGTTCCGTGTGTTACTACCAGAATTAAAGTGGAGTTGGGGAGGTTAAGCTAAGTGAATTGCTGAACATTCAGTTCTGTAAACATTTATATCTACTCTACAACCATAAAATATATTCTAAAATGAGTATAAAATGTTAACTTGGCTCAGCATTCTCACTTCTGAATCAGAAGCTTTTGAGTTTAAGACCACTACAGGACTTTAGCACATAATGTAAGCTCACACCAATGTAGCACTAAGCGTGTACTGCATTGACAGGGGGGTTGCAATTTGGATGAGACAATAAAGAGACTCTGCCTATCTGTTCAAAGAGAAACAAGGAGTTTTCCTGGCTTCCTAGCCAAATTTCCTCCCTCAACTGCTATCATACAACTTCAAATCTGTTGCTTATGGGACTTTGTTGAGGTTAAATAGGCTACTGCACTTTACTACAGCAACTTGCATTTATAGAAATAAATGCATGACTATGCTTAAAATAATTCAATGTGAAATTCCATGTATAATAGTAGAGAGGACATCACACAGCTTGGCATAGATTCCAGCTTATGTCCTCCCCACTTTTATGCAATGCTTGGCATAGATTCAAACTCTTGTTTAAGTTGAAAACCCAGAGTGCTAATCCAAGACACCACCTTGTTCTTTTTGCACCATTGCACAAGTCTAAGTCACTCTTTATTCAAGTTTCAAGCAGAAAACTAAAAAAGCATCTTGCCAGCACTGAAATATAATTAAAAACATAAACTGAGAAAAACTGAAAAATTAAAATGTTCATTTCATAATCTACTATATACTTAATATATTTAATTTATTCTGCAGAGCTCGAATTACTGCACCTCAGTAATACACCTTGACATTAATCATTAGTTATGAATGAATCCTGTTATCATCATTTTAAAAAAAATCTATGAAGTTTGACCTGGCATATTTGATGTAACAGTCAAGCTAAAATAAGACCAAGACAGATTAGCTGGAAAACTGGCCACCTTTTCCCCTCACAGTTTGATATACTTTTAAGAAAAATGAATCCTCACTTCAAAATAATGGTTCAGTGGATACAGGGGAAAATGAACATACTTTACTATATAGAATACTAAAATGCTAAATAGCAAAATACAGATAAAAATCAAATCGCAATTCATGTCAAACCTGTCGATGCTGAAACTTAGTTACGTAAATATCACTGTATACTAATAGTAAAGATGAAGTTGACCAAAAACTACTGAAGAGAATGCTTTGCATCAAGGTCAATGCTTTTTCAAAGTTTTGTTCATAATCAATTGAATTCAGTTTGAGCTATGCAGCAACAGATGTGATCTCACCTCCAGACAATAGCAGCACCATTCATGTCATGTTATGTCCACAGCCATTAGTAAATAAATGAAAATAGTCTACAGACATCTCCCTATCTGAACAAAAAAGGATTTTCTTAAATTACCTCTTTTAACCTTGGATAACAGCGTTCCACTGAATTGGTTTTCCATACCAAAATTGCTTTCAAAAGCAGTGTGGATATGTTCAACACAAGGCTAAAGAGCAAATCCATCTAACATAACACAATAAACTCCATGCAATCTCCCTTTAGATATTACCATTAAATAAGCACTACAAACATTAAGTGAATTCTGTCCATCATTGTGTGGCAAACATGCCATCAAAAAACTATGGAAAATACTTAGTACATTCATGATGGAACAGTAAGATTTTCAAGGACTATGATCTGAACTCAAATTCAAGTTAATAAATACCTACAACAGAGGTATTCAAACTGGGTGCTCAGGATTTCTGAGAGGAGATTTCTGAATTAAATGCCTTACAGGAACATTGTGCTAATTTTCACCTCCCAGGGCAGGTTGGGGGTTGGGGCTGGAAGGGGTGGATTTAAAAAAAAAAATCAGCAAAATGGGCAACCCAATCCTAACCTGCCTATTTTTGGTTTTAACTGTGGTGAGCAACCAACCCTCTCTCAGGAGGCGGGTCAATCTCTAAAATATTTTAAAGGAGGCTCTAATCTCCATTTTAACCTAATTTTTACTTTTAAACACCTGCGGGCTGGGTTTCCTGAGCCTCGGGAAACCCAGCAGCTTGAAGGGCCAGACAGAATAGGTTAAGTGCCTTTACAGCACTGTTTGTAGGCCAGAGAAGCAAAAGTGCTTCTTCCCTCTCCCATCCCGCCCAATAAGTAAATGTGTAAACTTCCCCCGCGCAATTTGTCCAACTGCCACCCACCACCTCCCAAAATCTGAATAAACCCTGTATGATGTGACCACCACCTCCTCCTATGCAATCTGGTCCAACTGACATCAAGCGGTGTGGCTAGCTGACTCCCATAAAATAAATTGATAGCTCCCAAGCTCAGCTGCGTTAAGCAATGATAATATTGATTAATCCAAAGTTACATACATTGGAACAGGAAACCCAAAACCAGTGTGAAATGTGCAAGTATGTATTAACAAAGGTGGGGGTGGGATGGGGAGGCAGGGTGCAAAACAATCCATTTTAAAAATTTGCTGAGTGTTCAATAGGAAGCTATCAAGTCCAATTACAAGATGGAACACTCCTGCAGGCCTATATGATATTTATTCTAACTTTATACAACTTCTTCAAAAACCACATTTAGAATATTATGCATGGAGAAGAATGATTCTTGAGCTTTTAATTTTAGAAGGCCAATTGTGAATTCAGTTTAATTGCAGAAAAGACTGAAGTAGCTTGCAAGCAGATATTTAAAATGATGCAAAGGAACCAGACAATGTGGGCCTCGCAGCTACATCGATATCCTGCAGTGTAGGCCAGTGAGAAATCAAACGCTTTATCATCTTTAAGCTTTATTGTGGTGTTGCCTCTATCTGGAGATTGAGTGGGTTGATTCATTGGTAAATAATAGGGCAAGCTATGCAAATTCTAGTGGGAACATACTTGAGCATGGCTTTTCCTCATTCCATTCTTTATAATATTTCCAGGTTATCTCCTCCTCGGTCCCAAAACATGCATTATTGACAGTTGCACTAACTCAGCAAACCATTACCTTTGACTGAATTATAATTAATACTTCCTCTACCACTGAACATCATACAAATGACGCTGTTCCTTTATACAAGATGAACATTCAAGGGATAAAAATGCACGTACCTCTCTCAAAGCTTCAGCATAAGAGCTCATGTCTGTTAAAATAACCAGCACATGCTTTTCACATTGGTAGGCAAGATATTCTGCAGCAGTCAGTGCAAGACGAGGGGTAATAATGCGTTCGATGCTGTTGAAAGAAACAGCTACTCATCAGTATTCGGGTCAGTACTAGCCTCAGAATGTAAGCTTTAGGAATGGAAGTATGCCATTTTTAGCCCATCGAGTCTGTTCCGCCAATGAGAACATGGCTGATCTATGCCCTACCTCCATGTCCCATATCCCTCAATACCTTCGGTAAACAAAAATCAATCTCAGTTTTAAAATTAACAACTGATTTAGCATCAATTGCTAATTGTGAAAAGAGTGTTGGAAACTTCCATCACCCTGTGTGTATAGAAGTGTTTCCCAATTACATTCCTGAAAGCTGGCGGTGAGATTATTAAGAGCAAAAGTAAATCTCGACACCTTCATAGCAAACCATTCTGTAAGTTTGTTCACTTTCACCACAATTTAAAATGTTTCATCATGCTGATCAATTTTCTACAGAAATTAAATTAAAATCAAAATGTTTTCCTGTTGACAAAAAGCATTTGTTTCAGCAGCTGATTGTCAGATTTTAAAACTGATGTCAACAAACCTTTAATTGTAATGCTGTATTTGTATCTAATTTGGTTAAAGAATTGTTCTGCAATGATTCTAGAGATCATAGAATCATACAGCAGAGGTGGTTGGTCCTTCAAGCCAGCTCGAAAAAGAGTTGTCCAATTTAGTCCCACACCCCTGCAAATTGGTTCTCTTCACATACATGTCCAATTGCCTTTTGAAAGTTCCCATGGAATCTGATTCCACTACCCTTTCAGGTAGTGTGTTGAAGAACATAAACTGCTGAAAAAAATTTCTCCTCATATCCCCTCTGATTCTTTTGCCAATTATTTTAGATCTATGATCTCTGGTTACCGGTTGAGTACTTATAAAATTCACATCCTTGTTTTCAAATCCCTGCACAGCCTTGCCCCTCCCTTTCTCTGTAACCTCCTCCAGCCTGCAACCATCTGCGATATCTACACTCCTTCAGTTCTGGATTCTTGCATTCCCTGGATTTTAATCGCTCCACCAGTGGCAGCTGTGCCTTCAGCTGTTGAAGCCCTACATTCTGGAATTCCTCCCAAAACCTCTGCCTCTCTTTCCTCCTTCACGACACTCCTTAAAACCTACCTCTTTGACCAAGCTATTGGCCATCTGCCCTAATATCGCCTTATGTAGCTCAGCGTCAAATTTTATTTGATAACACTCCTGTGAAGTTCCTTGGGACATTTTACTATGTCAAAGGCACTATATAAATACAAGTTGTTGTAACAACTCATTTGCCAGAACTTCTTTCTACTTGCTCTATCAAAACCCTTCACAATTTTGAATACCTCGATCAGGTCTCTCCTTAACCTTCTTTGCTCTCAGGAAACAATACCACGTTCTCCAATCTCTTCACAGTCTCTCATCCCTGAAATCATCTTAGCAAACCTTCTCTGTGCCCTCTCCAAGGTCTTGGAATACTTCCTAATGTAGTGCCCAGACTGTACACAATTTTCAAGTTTTAAGCTTGCTTCCTCTGGTACTGTGATTACAATTTACGATAAATAACCTGCTTTTATCTATCCCAATTCAAAACCCCTAGGCCACGTTTTCCCAATCTCCTTTCCAACAAAAAGGCTGAACTCTACAAGGCTCTCCTCATACGCTTGTGTGGCCCAGAATCATCTGTCACTCAGCACAAAAATCCAAGAAATTTCAGTGGAGCAGGCTGCCATTTTGCCCTTTAATGTTGCTTCTTCTCTCCTTCAGTTCATTAATATCTTTTCAAAGGCATGGTACACTAAACCATTTTCTAAATGTGCTCATGACCAGTTACGTAAGGCTAAAATAACATGTTTAGATATGATGGGCCAAGTGGCCTCTTTCTATGTCGTAAACTTAATATGATTCTATGACATAAGCCATTACGGCACAGGAGGGGACCCATCGAGCCCATACCGATTCTCTGTAGAGCAATCCATTCAGTCCCATTCCCCACTCTATCCCCAAAGCCCTGAAAGTTTATTTCCCTCAAGTGCCCATCCAATTTCCTTTTGAAATTAATGATAATTTCTGCTTCCACCACCCTTGTAGGGAGAGTGCGTTTCAGGTCATCACCACTTGCTGCATAAAAAGATTCCTCAAAATCATGAGGGGTCTGGACAGAATAAATAGGGAGAAACTGTCCCCAGTGGCTTAAGGATCCAGAATCAGAGGACACTGATTTAAGGTGATTGGCAAAAGAAGCAACAGTGACATGAGGAAAAACATTTTTTTTAATGCAGTGAATGGTTAGCACTTGGAATGCACTGCCTGAGAGTGTGGTGGAGGCAGGTTCTACAGAGGCCTTCAAAACAGAACTGGATAATTGTCTGAAGAGAAAAAAGTTGCAGGACTACAGGGAAAAAGCAGGGGAGTGAGCCAAGGTGAGTTGAACTTCCAGAGAGCCAGCTTGGATATGACAGGCCAAACAGCCTCCTTCTGCGCTGTATCCATTCTATGATTCTACACATCCCTCCTGAATCTCTAGCCCAAAACCTTAAATCTGTGTTGCCTAGTCCTTGTACCAGCTAATGGGGAACAGCTTTTCTTTGTCTACTTTATCTAAACCTGTTAATCTTGTACACCTCCATCAAATCTCCCCTCAACCTCCATTATAATGAAATGCCTCTCAGATACTCCTAGTACGTAACCAGCAGTACTGATAGCACACATTGCGTGCGGCCAAAATACTAATCATTTTTCCTTTCTCACGAATTGTGCTTGCATATTACACTCACTATTTTCCATTTGTTAGGTTTTCACTTTTTTGAAAAAACTATTTATCACTGGCTCTAGTCTATAAATTTATGGTTTGCATAATAATATTAATATGCTGAAGAGGTGGTTATGGGTAGCGTGGCATACAATTACTTTGAGTTCAGTAAGAAAAAGGAAAGCATTTGCAATTATGCAGCCTTGTTCATGGTCTCAGGATATCCCAAAACGCTTCACAACAAATGAAGTACTTCTGAAAAGTACTCACTTGTTGTAATGTAGGATAACAAGACTGACAATTTCTGCACCTCTGTTTTAGTAATGTTGGTGAGGGCTAAATATTGGCCAGGACACCAGGAGAACTCCCCTGCTCTTCTTCAAATAGTGCCATGGGATCTCAGAGGGCAGACAAGGCCTCGGTTTAATGTCTCATCCAAAAGGCGACACCTCCAATAGAACTGTAATCTCTCTGTATTGCACTGAGGTATCAGTCTGGACTGTGATCAAGTCTCCGAAGCGAGGCTTGAGCCCACAACTTTCTTACTCTAGAGAAGAGAATGCTGCCATTGAGCCCTGGCTGACAGCTAAATAATAAATAAGCCCTTGAATATGTACTTCTGCATGCACAGAATAAAATTCCAGATCACAGTGGCATGAATTGCAATTAGGATAGTTGAGAGAAGATGGTGAGACATGTAATGGGGGTAATGGAGTGTTTATACCAGTGTGAAAGAATATGGCAAATATATAAATGTCCTACCAATGATTCAATCAAGACATATGCATAGTGTTTCAGGCAAACAAGTTTTATCTGGATGTTTCTTCATAGATTGTGAATGGCAGTTTTTAGAAAACGTATAATGGAAAAGATGCATTTGCAAGGTAAATTTGCAATTACTATGAGAATGGAATTTTCCAAATAAAATGGCAAGGAACATGATTCACTTTTGCAAAATAATAGTTTTGTAGGTGAACATATGGATAACTGATCAGTACCAATACATCATTTAGTTTCCTTGAAAGCATGTTTATTTACTGGCTAAATTAAAGCAAAATACCGCGGATGCTGGAAAACTGAAATAAAAACAGAAAGTGCTGGAAATACACAGCAGGTCTGGTAGCATCTGTGGGGAAAGAGAAACACAGGTGTTTTTGTCCGCCGCAGCAGACTGGAGGTGTTTTTGCGCGGGGGGGGGGGGGGGGGTGTAAAATCAAGTGGGAGGCGGGGGGTGCAATTCCCATCGCCTACCTGCCCCCGCTGCTATTTTACCAGCAGTAGAGGAGATTGAAATGGCCCACCGCCCCAGGCCAACTGAATTAATTGCTACTTAAGGGGCTCCTCCTCCCCCACCCCCACCCCACCATTGCCGGACATTTTGCCACCTGGGGAGGGCTCCTTGCAGGCTGGGGTCCCCTCCTGATCGGGCACCCTGTTCCCCATGAAGGCTGCGCACTCCCCCCACCCCACCCCCCCAAAACCCCATCGACCACCACACCCCTCACTGGGGCCCAGCCAATGTTCCGCGGCAACGCTCAAAACCCCCACTTTCGGAGCCAGTGTCCATGGTCCTCTTCTGGCCGAGTGCAGTCCCAGCAGTGGCTACCGTTCGCAGTGGTGCTGCTGGGACTGAGGAGTTGCCTACCCTCTGATTCAGCGGCAGCTCCTGGAAGTGGGACCTCCCGGCTCAGAGGGGCGGAAATCCCACCAGGGGCCAATTAAGGGCCTGGGCACCGCAAAATCGCTGTATGGCTTCCAGGCCTGGTGGAGCTGGGCTCGCCCCTGACTTTTCAACCAGTGGGTGGGGCCTCTGCTGTACAGCATGGCTACCCGATCCGAACCAGTCAACATGTCTCGGGTTCGGGTCGGGTCGCACTTCTGGGTCCGGCATTCGGGCTCAGGTCGGGTCAGACCCACTCTATCACTACCTCCGGTAAGTGCTCCAATGTTAATGTACTTTTTGGACTTGAAAGGTTGTTTAGTTACAATTTTTTTTAAGCTTGTGCAGATAAGCAACAAAGTGAAAAACGGAAGCTAGGTTAACTGATGGTCTGGTCAGGTCGGGCGTGGGAAAAAAATGAAAGGACTGAGGCTGGGTCAGGCTCAGGTCGGGTTTCATTTGCAGACCCGAGCCAGCCTTTACTCTGCTGCCATGTAAAATTCCGGCCAGAGTTAACTGTTCAGGTGTGTGACCCTTCATCAGAACTGATGAAAGGTCACAAACCTGAAACTTTAACTGTTTCTCTCTCCACAGATGCTGCCTGACCTGCTGTGTATTTCCAGCACTTGTTTATTTACTGGCTATTGTCTTGAAAAAATGTGCTGTTCTAATGAATTAGAGAAGCCTGTCTAATTCACAAATTCTTTTCGTTTAACTGCTGAAAAAGGGCAAAACTCACTTCTGGATTTGTTATTTTGAGGTACTTACGTTGGGTCATTTGCAAGATTCAAAAAGAGACAGACATTGTCCATTGATCCATTTTCTTCAAAGTCAGTTTTGAAGAACCTTGCAGTTTCCATATTAACCTGTTATACAGGATGCAAATGATCAAAACTGAATCAGCCCAATTTGGTTACCCTTATAACTAATCATAAACTACCGAGACCTGCAAAACATTTGCGGTGAAATTAGTACCTTTATTGCAACAGAACTTCTTTGAACACAGGATTTCAGGTTATTCTTTCCTATGCCACTCGGCCCTTCCCATGCTATCCCCATGCCATTCCTTTCATCCCTCTCATATAAACCCCATCCCCTCCCTTCTTTCTACGCCATCCACATCCCCCATTCCATCTCATGACATCTCATCCCTGTCCCCCATTACATCCCACCCATGCCATCTCTCCTCCCACCAGCACCCCCCTCCCCCAAGATGTAGTACTGTAGTACTTTTTAAAATCATCCTTGTAAATGCCAACTTCACTCAAAAGAGTTACTCACCATCCTGACTTGGAACTATATCACCATTCCTTCACTGTCGCTGGGTCAAAATCCTGGAACTCCCTCCCTAACAGCACTGTGGGTGTACCTACACCACATGGACTGCTGTAGTTCAAGAAGGCAGCTCACCGCCACCTTCTTATGGGCAATTAGGGATGGACAATAAATGTCGGCCTTGCCAGCAATGCCCACATCCCAAGAACAAACAAATAAAAATGGATCCAAACCTCTCATTCTGCAATTATCCTCCATGCACAATATATAAAGCAAGTTACGCAACCAGGAACTTGGATATCCCAGCTCATTTGATGCTATTGGACATATGATTTTCAGCACCAGATTTACACATTTGTATTGGTGCATGTCACAGGGTGCACAAAGCTACAGAGGAGCTCTAATGCTATATGCCAATAACATGCTATCATGAACAAGACAGCATTTAGTGTGCCTCATTCATGCCTGTATCCTGATCACAAAAGCAGTTTTTTTTATTGCTGTTTCAGGTTGTGCAGCATCACTCCCTCCTTAAAAATGTAAACTTTTATTCTTTAATCCAGAGAAATAATGCAGTATTTCATAATTCGGAGTGCTCCTCCTCACCATACCTAACTTCTTTCATGCAAAAGGGTGATTTTAAATTATGTATCAGTTTAAGCAGGAATTTTTGTGCGTGGGAACAGGACCACATATTTCGTATAGCACAAAAGATCTGACAGCCAGAGCTAAAGTCAAAAAGCTGTAAGCATGGCAGTTTTCCAACGTCGGAATTTTGTATCAGTAGTTGAATTTAGCTCAAAATATATCAAACAAGTCCAGGCAGGTGCTCTAGACTTTAAAACCATTCAATCCTTCCAATATTTTTCATATAGTATCAAGAAAGTTCTTTCAAACAGCTTTTCCTGTGAGAGCTGATGTCATTTTAACCATTGCTTATTCACAGATGGTGATGGGTTCATGGCCGTTCTTTAGCAAATATAAAAATTAAACAACTTTTCTTAAACGTGGACATATTTTAATTCTAAGGTTTTTGTATCGTTAGTTCCCTGTTCGCCAGCTGTAATAAAAAATAAACTGTAGAAGAAAATGCTTGGAGCTTGCCCTTAACCTTCTAAAATAACCATCAAACCAAATTATATTTCAAGAGCAGGAATGCCCAATTTGGCAGTGAAAAGGAGTTTGATGAAATGTATTTTTCCTTCAAATCAGACTAAATTCAGTAGAATTCTGGATGTAATGTCATATCTATCCAAGATCAGATGCGTACATCGGTCTCCAACCACCTAAACAAGCAACATTTTCTGCTCTTGGAGATGAAGTCCATGAGGAGAATCAACTCACTCATTAGGTTTACAGCAATTGCTACAAACTCCTACTTCTCAAAGCTAGTTATTAACAATTAAAAGTCAGATTTTCTGCTAATCATAATTATTCTGAATGTCTAAAACTTGACTGCTTTATTCTAAGTGCTATGCCAAAGTAGTGTCTTTTATGTTCTTACGGCTAAATCTTTGTACTTTTGAATGTGCATCTTCATGATCCTGTTCAGTGCTAAAATGTCTTTATACTGAATAAAGTATGAGCACCACTGTGCTAGAAAATGGCTTTTTGTTCGAATTTATTATGCCAGATGGGCCAACCATAGTGAGCACCCAAGTCAGTTAAGGAGGCATGTGTAATTATCAACACTAGTAATATACTGGCAATTATGCCTTGATTAGAGAAAATATGATGTATGGTAGAACATCACAATGTTTTCCCAGAAGCTACAGCTGTATTATTTTGTCCAGGAATGGTCATTAGCACATTGCTGTTTGCGTGAGCTTGCTGTGCACCAGTTAGCTGCCGAGTTTCCTACATTACAACAGTGGCTAGACTTCAAAAGTACTTCATTGGTTGTACAGATGTCCTGAGGTCATGAAAGGCACTATATAAATGTAAGTGTTTTTTTTATGTTAACTTTACCTCGAGGAGGCTGAAATACAAAGGGGAGACAGTTTATGCTTTGGTTGTACAAAGCATTAGTCAGACTCCATCTGAGGTACACCACAGGAATGATATATGGCCTTGCAGGGTGTACAATGCAGATTCATGAGGTTGATACCAGGGCTTAAAAGGTTAAAATATGAATGCAGATCATCACAAATCAGGTTTGTATGTTGTTGAGTTTTGACAGTTAAGGTTGATCTAATTAAGGTGAGGTGAAAGTGACTGCCCTTGACATCAAGGCAACATTCGACTGAGTATGGCAGCAAGGAGCCCTAGCAAAACTGGAGTCAATGGGAATCAGAGGGAAAATTCTCTGCTGGTTAGTCATACCTAGCACAAAGGAAGATGGTTGTGGTTTGGAAGTCAATCATCTCAGTCTCAGGACATCACTGCAGGAGTTCCTCAGTAGTGTCATAGGCCCAACCATCTTCAGCTGCTTCATCAATGACCTTCCCTCCATCATAAGGTCAGAAGTGGGGATGTTTTCTGATAATTGCACAACGTTCAGCACCATTCATGACACATCTGTGCCACACAAGTGCAAGACAATCACTATCTCAAACAGGAGAGAAGCTAACTATCTCCCCTTGATATTCAATGGCAGTGAATCCCACCGACCCCCACCCCCCCCCCCCCCCCACACCCCCACTATCAACATCGGGTTACCATCGACCAGAAACTGAACTGGAGTAGCCATACAAATACTGTGGCTACAGCAGCAGGTCAGAGACTAGGAATTCTGCAGCGAGTAACTCATCTCCTGTCTCCCCAATGCCTGCCCATCATCTACAAGGCACAAGTCAGGAATGTGATGGAATACTCTCCATTTGCCTGGATGGATGCAGCTCCAACAACACTCGAGAAGCTAGACACCATCCAGTACAAAGCGGCCCACTTGATTGCCACCCCATCCACCACTTACAACATTCACTCCCTTCACCACTGACGCATAGTGGCAGCAGTGTGTACGGTCTACAAGATGCACTGCAGAAACTCACCAAGGCTCCTTCAACAGCACCTTACAAACCTGCGACCTCCAGCACCTTGAAGGACAAGGGCAGCAGATACATGGGAACACCACCACCTGCAAGGTCCCCCCCAAGCTACACACTATCCTGATTTGGAACTATAGCCGTTCCTTCACTGTCACTGGGTCAAAATCCTGGAACGCCCTTCCTAACAGCATTGTTGGCGTACCTACACCCCAAGGACTACAGGGTTCAGAAAGGCTGTTCACCACCACCTTCTCAAGGGCAATTAGGAATGGGCAATAAATGCTGTCCTAGCCAGCATCGCCCATATCCCACAAACAAATAAAACTTAGATTTTTTAAATGATATAGGAATTTGATAGGATAGATACATAAGAACTATTTTCTCTGGTGAGGGACTTCAGAACAAGAGGGCATATTCTTAGAATTAGAGCTAGGCCATTTAGGAATGAAATCAGCAAGTGATTTTTCACACAAAGGACGGTGGAAATCTGGAACTCATTCCTCAAAAGGCTGCAGATGCTAAGTCAATAGAAATTTTCAAGCCTACGATTGACAGTCTTTCATTAGGTAAGGATATCAAGGGATATGGGTTAAAGGCAAATAAATGGAGTTGAAATGCAGATGAGTCATGAATGGGATTAGAATAGATAGGGTTGATGGCCGGCGTGGACATAGTGGGCCAAAGAACCTGTTTCTGTGCTGTATAACTTGGACTCTAATGGCAGACTGTGCTAGTGGTGCTGACTTGTCTACTTCCGTTTCCATATGCGTTTGATATAAATACAAGTTGTTACTGTCGCTGTGCAAGTTGGATTAGAAAAGTCATATGATCAAAAGTAAGTTTCATATTGAAATTTAGCTGCCTCAGTCTTCATGTATATTAATTCTAAATCCAGTCATGTGTCAGGACTGCCTATTCTATATGTACAGCACGGTGCAATGTTGCTATGCCTATTGTGATGGTTTATAAACTGAAGAAACTTTAACCACAAAATTTAGTAGAATTTCTAATTTAATGCAGCAATACCAAAATGTATGCTGACTTAGCCCTGTGGCCTTACATTTTATAGTATTTACAATGAAAGTAAAAAAATTTCAAATTTTGTCCTAGTCAGAGATTTAAAGAAGGACCCACAGTAATTGAGTAACTTGCCATTTTTTTCATTTAACGAATTTGTGTGTATATAACAGATGGTTCATTTATGTTACTCTTGCAATGAAGACTGACTGGTTTCTACCATCAGATCAATATAGTTCCATTTAGCCACAGCACTGCATGTTAATTACTGCTCTTTCCATCAATTCTGGTTAGTTTGGCAGGATTCAAGATAATGTAAACCTCCCTTCACATGACAATCTACTGACCTTCAGTGCAAAGGCAATTGTGGACCACCAACAGCTGCAGGCTGGGGAGCTGTATCTGCCACTGTACTCTTTCATCATTAATGGCAACACAGTTAATTGGCAGACCAATTAACAAGGTCTACACAGCTATAGTACTCTGCCTAATTCACTTACACCCATAGCAGCAAACACAATGGCAAAATTCTCCGCACTGTAGTCCATGACATCTTTGGATTTTTGAACTAGGCCAGCTTGCCGGCAGATCTGGGCAGCAATCTGGAAAAGAATTCAGATCTGTTACGAGATTGATGCTCTATAGGCAGCATTCTTCATGCGCTCAGAACCCCCCCAACACCAATTTTGACTTTTAGTGAATGAGAAAGTTCCCAGCTGTTTACATGCTTCATTTTTTGTACTTCAAATTGAGTAAAACCATCTTCTGTGAAGCCTTCTCTACCTTAAAGAATAATGAGCACACACACTCATTATCTATGTAGTACAATGCTGTAGGCAGGACAAAATCCTGTTCTAGCACAGGTTTCAGAATTGATCAACAACTTTTAGTCATAATCAAGGCAAGGCACAAAGAAAAGATGAAAGTGCATGAAAAACAAAAACAGTAGCCTGTTCTGAATTTAGCTGAGCAGCAGGTTGTTTTTTGGCCCCTACAAAAACAATGCTGGATGTGGAGGCATTACTGCATTTGGTTTTCCAAATAGGGTAAGAATGTCTCCTACTATTAGAGACAGCACATCATTCAAAAAATCATGGACTTCGATTTATTCTCTTGTACAATGATTTAAAAGCACAAGTGAGGTGCTGACACACCAACACATTCACACTGCGGAGAGGCCATGCGCTTGCTCCATATGTGGAAAGGGATTCCCTCGTTCATCCAATTGGCTGACACACCAGTGAGTTCACACTGGGGATCAAGCAGGTGGTGGAACTGACTAGATTGCTCTGCAGACAGCCGGCATGGACTCGATGGGCCGAATGGCCTCCTTCTCTGCCATAAATGACTCATTAATAGGTAATACCAACCCTCAACAAAAACATTTCCTCATTGATATTTTAGGCCTCTTAGTCCCAAAATTACATTACAGTAGTGGTGCTCGGAACCTTTCAAAATTTTTTCAGATTATTTTTGTACAACTATTTATCGATTCAAAGTAATACAACAAGTAGGCCCAGAGGCTGCAGTTATTTAAAAATATTAAGTGAGCGGATTACAAATCACAGAATCGTTACAGCGCAGAAGGAGGACATTTGAATCAGACTGAAATGAAATTAGTTCAGATTTCATTCTGGCACTTCTTCAATTTGTGATGGGTCCACAAGCAAAAAAATATCAGTGTTTTACAGGAAATCCTGTTAAGCCTTCTACTGCTGTCGTGCATTTATTCTCCTCATCTCTGTGTAGCCACACCATCTCCTCCAACGCCCACTTCCACTGTCCAGTTTAGTAGTACTGCCCTTGTTTAGTCTGAGTGCTGTCTAACCAATTAAAACACCTCCAGCAAAAGTTTCCCTTCCTGGCCCTAAAGCATTACCTCTGGAGTCTCCCATGGATCTATTTTTGCTCCCCTCTTCTTCCTCACCTATATGCTGCCCTTGGTATCAACTATAAACATGGGGTTAACTTCTACATGCACTCTGACTATACTCAGCTCCTCCCTCTCCACTATAATTCTAGTTGCCTCAGTGCGGTCAAACTGCTTGTCTGACATCCAGTCTTCATTACCTCATCACTGTATTGGACAAATGACACTTTTAGACAAGTGTAGATTAAAGAATTTAGTAGTACCTTTTTTATACTGTTATTAATTTGCACTGGGTATATTTCTAGTCACTAGCTGCCCTCAAGTACGCTGTTCATGTGACTACTCAAGATGGAAATTTATTTATTTATTTATTTAGAGATACAGCACTGAAACAGGCCCTTCGGCCCACCGAGTCTGTGCCGACCAACAACCACCCATTTATACTAAGCCTACATTAACCCCATATTCTCTACCACATCCCCACCATTCTCCTACCACCTACCTATACTACGGGCAATTTACCTATCAACCTGCAAGTCTTTGGAGGTGGGAGGAAACCGGAGCACCCGGTGGAAACCCACACAGACACAGGGAGAACTTGTAAACTCCGCACAGACAGTACCCAGAACTGAACCCGGGTCACTGGAGCTGTGAGGCTGCAGTGCTAACCACTGCGCCACTGTGCCGCCCATAAATTGTTAGCAAGATTCGGCTATGGGAATGAAGGAGAACATCAAAGCTTAGCCTGAGCTTGTCCTCCAAATGCCTATATATGTCACTGAGAACCCTGGACCAAGGGTTTAGTCCTCCCTAACCCAGACCCCAAGGCCAACTATAGCAGTACTATCTGGTTGAGATCAGCTAACACCACAGACAGAGACTTAGGCTGGGATTTTTCCAAGGTGGCAGGGTCCCACTGCTGGGGCTGGAAGCAGGGTGGGGGCACCTTGCTTTGGCTGGCGGTGGGAACTGAGGCCGCATTTACGGGCGACAGCCAAATAAGTGGCTGCCACTGGGCCTGCTGTCCGATTAAGGATGGCAGACTGTCCCAAAAGTTGTTGGCTCAGAGGGCAGCAACTCAGCATCGCCACAAGGAGCGGTGGCCACTGCTGGGGCTGCATCTGGAGGAAGAGGATATAACAATGGACGTGTGCCCTCCCAACCAAGTGAGTGGGATCAGTAGTGCCAGGGCCAGTCAGGCAGCCCCCAGTGAGGGGGGGGAGGCCAGTCAGTGAAGTGTGTAGGGGGGTGGGGGGAGAGGTCGCTGAGGGCAGGTGGCGTGATGCTGTGGGGGCAGCATTACTGCCGGGGGACCCCTCCAGGAGTCAAAGAGTGCCCAAAAGAACCTCCCACAACCCGGAGCCCGTGAGGTTTCCCTGGCAGTCTCCCCACGTGGCTGAGGGCCCTCCGCTGCTGGTAAAATGCCAACAGAGTCTGCCACCGTTACCAATGCTGACAAAATGGTATGGCAGCAGGCAGAGGCTGGGCACATGACCTGACGCCTTACCACGCCACTTTGCCAGCCATCGCGCTTCCTAGCCTGTCCTCAAAGGGCCGGAAATACCCTGGCCGTAGTTACATATTGAGCAGAAAACTTATTAACTGAGCTTTTAACAGAGCTATTGAAAGTGTATTAATTTTGTACTACATTTACTGACATTTTCCATACAAAATAATGGAAGAGAAAAAGTTAAATAGTTAAGCATCTCAATAAAATATTCAGAATATTCAGTGTTTACCGAGCCTACTATCTATAAAATAATAGGTTCATTGATGATTTTTACCAACCTCATTATGTGGCAAACCCGCTGCTGAAAATATGGGAATTTTCTGTCCTCTAGCAATACTGTTCATACCATCTATTGCCGAGATTCCAGTTTGGATCATTTCTTCTGGGTATATACGACACTGTGGATTTATAGGCTGACCTAAAATGTAATTCAAGCAAAAACTCTTTATAAAAATTAGGAATGATAGCTTACAAGAGTAATATTATTCCGTCATAAAACTTGCATTTATATAGCACCTTTAATGTACTGAATCATCACAAGGCATTTTACAAGAAGGTTATCAAACAAAATTTGGCACCCAGCTACATAAGGAGCTATTTGTGCAAGCTTTTGGTCATCTGTCCTAAGAGGTAGGTCTTGAGGAGCGTCTTCAAGGAGGAGAGAGAAGCAGGGAGGTTTAGAGAGAGAATTCCAGAGTTTAGGGCCTAGGTAGCTAAAATAGGCAATTAAAACACACGATGCACAAGAGGATAGAATTGCAGGAGTGCAGGTGTTTTGGAGAATTGTAGGACTGGAGGAATTACAAAAATAGGGCAGGGACAATTGAACCTGCATCCACCACTTTCTCAGGCAACGCATTCCAGACCTTAACCACTCGCTGCTTGAAAAAGTATTTCCTCAGGTCACTTTTGCTTCTCTTACTAATTACTTTAAATCTGTGCCTTCTCATTCTCGATCCTTTCACGCATGGGAACAGTTCCTCTCTATCTATTCTGTCCAGACACCTCATGATTTTGAATACCTCTATCAAATCACCTCTCAGCCTTCTCTTCTGCAAGGAAAATAGTCCTAACTTCTCCAATTTATCTTCATAACTGAAATTCCTCATCCCTGGAACCATTCTCATGAATCTCTTCTGTATTCTCTCCAATGCCGTCACATCCTTCCTCAAGTGTGGCGCCCAGAATTGGATGCAATACTCCAGCTAGGGTCTGATACAAGTTCAACATAACTTCCTTGCTCTTGTACTCTATGCCCCAATTAATAAAGCCCAGGATACTGCATGCTTTATTAACCGCTCTTTCAACCTGTCCTGCCACCTTTAATGACTTATACACCTAGGTCCCTCTGCTCCTGCAGCCCCTTTAGAATTGTGCCCTTTATTCTATATTGTCTCTCCATGTACTTCCTACCAAAATGAATCACTTCACATTTCTCTGCATTGAGCTTCATCTGCCACCTGTCTGCCCATTCCACCAAATTGTCTATGTCCTTTTGAAGTTCTACACTATTCTCCTCACCAGTTCACAATGCTTCTAAGTTTTGTATTATTTGAAAACTTTGAAATTGTGCCCTGTACACCAAGGTCTAGGTCATTAATATATATCAGGAAAAGCAAGGGTCCCAACACTGATCCCTGGGGAACTCCACTATAAACCTTCCTCCAGCCTGAAAAACATCCATTAACCACTACTGTTTCCTATCACTCAGCCAATTTTGTATCCATGTTGCTACTGTCCCTTTTTTCCCCCCATAAGCTACAAGTTTGCTCACAAGTCTGTTGTGTGGCACTGTATCAAACGCCTTTTGAAAGTCCACGTACGCCACATCAACAGCATTGCCCTCACTAACCCTCTCTGTTACCTCCTCAAAAAACTCCAGCAAGTTAAACATGATTTTCCCTCAAGAAATCCATGCTGGCTTTCCTTAATTAACTTGCATTTGCCCATATGACGATTGATTTTGCCCCGAATTATTTTTTCTGGAGGTTTTCCCACCAGCGAAGTTAAATTGACTGGCCTGTGGTTGCTGGGCTTATCTTTACACCCTTTTTTGAACAAGGGTGTAACATTTGCAATTTTCCAGCTCTCTGGCACCACCCGAGTCTAAGGAAGACTGAAAAATTATGGCCAGTGCCTCTGCGACTTCCACTCTTACTTTCCTCAGTATCCTTGGATGCATCTCATCCGGCCCTGGTGTTTTATCCACTTTAAGTGCAGACAGCCGATCTAATACGTTCTCTATTAATTTTAAACCCTAGTGTCTGACTTACCTCCTCTTTCAACATTGCCTGGGGTGCACCTTCTTCCTTGCTGAAGACAGATGCAAAGTGTTCATTTAATACCTCAGCTATGCCCTCTGCCTCCATGTGTAAATTCCCTTTCCAGTCTCTAATCGGCCCCACTACTCCTTTTACCACCCTTTTACTATTTACATGCCTATAAAAAACTTTGGGATTCCCTTTAATGCTAGCTGACAGTCTCTTCTCATGTTCTCTCTTTGCTTCTCTTATTTGCTTTTTCACTTCCCCTCTGGACCTTCCATATTCAGCCTGGTTCTCAATAGTATTTTCTACCTGGCATCTGTCATAAGCACACTTTTTCTTCTTTATCTTAATCTCTACCTCTTTTGTCATCCAGGGAGCTCTGGATTTGTTTGCCTTACTTTTCCCCTTCAAGGGAACATACCTTGACTGTGCCCGAACTATCTCGTCTTTGAAGGTAGCCCATTGTTCATCTATTGGTTTTCCTGCCAGCATTTGACTCCAATTTATTCGCCCCAGCTCCATTCGCACCCTATTGAAGTGGGCCTTCCTCTAGTTAATTATTCTTACCCTGGATTGCTCTTTGTCCTTTTCCATAATCAACCTAAACCTTATGATACAATGATCACTATCCCCTAAATACACTCCTGCTGATACTTGATCTACTTGGCCCACCTCATTCCCAAGAACCAGGTCTAGCAGTGCCTTCTTTCTTGTTCGACAAGCGACATATTGTTGTAGAAAATTTTCCTGAACACACACTAGGAACTCTTGCCCTTCACACTATTACCCCAGTCTATACTTGGATAATTGAAGTCCCCTATTAAAACGACCGTATAATTTTTGCACCTCCCTGTAATTTTCTTGCAAATTTGTTCCTCCACGTTCTTCCCACTAGCCAGTGGCCTATAGACAACACCGAGCAATGTAACTGTACCTTTTTTGTTCCTTAGCTCTAGCCAAATTGATTCTGTCCTCAACCCCTCCGGGACATCTTTTTTCTCCAGCACTGCAATGCTCTCCTTAATCAATACCGCCACCCCTCCCCCTTTTTTCCCTTTTCTATCTTTCCTGAACACCTTGTATCCATTAATAGTTAACACCCAGTCCTGCCCTTCTTTGAGCCAGGTCTCTGTTATAGCCACATCATCATATTTCCACATGGCAATCTGTGCCTGTACCTCACCAGTTTTATTAACCACACTCCGTGCATTCACATACATGCACATTAACCCTGATTCAGACTTTATTACTTTCTCCTTTACTCTGACCCCACCTAATAAAGTACTATTACCTACTCTTGTGCTATCTATCTCCCCCAGTATTCTGTGCACCTCGGTATTCCTCTCTAATACTTGCTCCTGGCTCCCAAACCCCTGACTAGTCATGGTTTTTGCTTCCCTCCAATCGGAGCTCCCTCTCAGGTTCCCATCCCCCTGACAATTTAATTTAAACCTTCACCAACAGCAGTAGCAAATCCCCCTGCAAGGATATTTGTCCCTGTCCTGCCAAGATGCAACCAATCCATCTTGTACAGGTCCCACCCTGCCCCAGAACCGGTCCCAATGTCTTAGAAATCTGATGCCCTCCCTCCTACACCAGTTCTCCAGCCACGTGTTCAATCGCTCAATTCTCCTATTCCTACACTCAGTTGCATGTGGGACTTGGAATATTCTAAGATTACTGCTTTTGAGGTGCTGCTTTTTAATCTCCTTCCTAGCTCCACAAAATCTGCTTTCAGGACCTCATCCCCCTTCTTAACTATGTCACTGGTACCAACGTGGACCACGAGCTCTGGCAGTACACCCTCCCACAGAAGAATGTCCTGCAGCCTCTCCGTGACATCCTTGACCCTGGCACCAGGGAGGCCACACACCATCCTGGAGTCATGTTTAGTGCCGCAGAAATGCCTGTCCGTTCCCCTAACTAATGAGTCCCCTATCACTACTGCTTTTCCACTCCTCTTCCTCCCCTCCTATGTAGCTGAGCCACCTGTGGTGCCACAAAACTTGGCTCTGACCGCACTTCTCTGAGGCACCATCACCCTCACCAGTATCCAAAATGGAAAACCGATTAGCAGGTCAGATCAGGGGCCTCCTGCACTACTTGCCCAGTTCTCTTAGATTGCCTAGTGGTCACCCATTCCCTATCTGCCTGCATTCTCCTAATCTGTGATGTGACCATCTCTCTAAATGTGCCATCCATGGAGTCCCCCACCTCGCGGATGCAGAAGTGACTCCAGCCGCCGCTCGAGCTCCAAAACCCAGAGCTCAAACTTCTGTAGCCAGTGACACTTCCTGCAGATGTGTTTGTCTAGGACACCTGGTGTGTCCATGACTTCCCATAGCCTGTACATTCTACTCAGCAGAGCTGCCCTGCCATACCTCAACTTTACAGAATAGCTTACCATTTACTCACCAAACAGCTCCTTCCCCAGCTACAAAGCAGGAACCAAATACTGGAGGGTTTAAAAGGTAGAAAAAAAAAATGGAGCACCTCCTTCCCCTTCACCGAACGCGCCACTCACCAAACTCGAATCTCCACAATCAGCTTTTAATCTACACTCCTATAGTCTAATAGACCTTACCAATGATAATAAAGCTTTGCCAATACTAATAAACCTTACTTCTATTAGTAAACTTTACAAATACTGATAAACCCGAATAATACTTAATACAGCTTCTGTCTTAAGTTATCCTAATTTGAACTAATACACTCCCTGCTGGTCTCTCTCACTGTTATAAATTATAAAATCTGCTTTAGTTTTTAAGTTTATACAGAAATAAATTGATCAAGTCTCATTCTATATTTGATTTAAATTACATTAAAAGCTTACCTGTATACTCACCCCGGCGGCTGTCTGTTTCCCTGCTCTCACTGTTGATTATGCCGTCACTCTGATGCCACTGATTTTTTTTTCCCATTCTCTCTCTCCGGCCTCCGACTCTGTCCTTTTGGCATGCTTTTTGAACCTCTGCTCCCACTGTGCTCCTCTCTGTCTCTATCTCTAGGAACAGGTCTGTAGTTCCCGGTTTTCTCTCTCCCTCCTTTCTTAAATAGTGGGGTTACATTTGCCACCTTTCAATCTGCAGGAACCATTTCAGAGTTGACAGAATTTTGAAAGATGGCGGCACAGTGGCGCAGTGGTTAGCACCACAGCCTCACAGTTCCAGGGACCCGGGTTCGATTCCAGGTACTGCCTGTGTGGAGTTTGCAAGTTCTCCCTGTGTCTGCGTGGGTTTTCTCCGGGTGCTCCGGTTTCCTCCCACAAGCCAAAAGACTTGCAGGTTGATAGGTAAATTGGCCATTATAAATTGTCACTAGTATAGGTAGGTGGTAGGGAAATATAGGGACAGGTGGGGATGTTTGGTAGGAATATGGGATTAGTGTCGGATTAGTATAAATGGGTGGTTGATGTTCGGCACAGACTCGGTGGGCCGAAGGGCCTGTTTCAGTGCTGTATCTCTAATCTAATCTAAAATCTAATCATGACCACCTCTTTCAACACTCAAGGATATAGATCATCAGGTCCGGGGAATTTATTTGCTTAAAGTCCCATTAATTTCTCTAGTACTTTTTTTTTTTACTAATATCTTGCAGTTCCTCATCAATACAGTCTCTTGATTCTCCAATATTTCTGGGAGGTTTGTGACTTCATGATTAAAAATTCAGAGTTATGACTAAGCTTGAAGATTTATAGATTAACTGAAATTTTCTAGAATACAAGCATAAAAAAGAATTTTTATTCTGGACAATATTTGTTTTTCTTTGCAATATAATTTTCTTAAAAAACTGACCAGAAAATGCCCCTCAGGCTGATCAAGAAGCAGCTAAAACTTATTACAGTGTATATTATCCTCCCTAAGAAGCACATTAATTACCTTTACTCATTGCCTCTTGCCAACTGAGATCAGCATTTGTGTATGTGGAATCCAAGGCTTTAAAACAACATCTTCAACACCACAATGGAAATTGCCAAAATAATGCACTATATCAAGCCATGCCACGTTTTCTTCCATAAAAATGAGATTAAATAAGTGAATTTTCAATAGCATAAACCATAATTCTCAACTTCTATGACCATCAGCTTACCCATAATATCCAGAAAATCTTCAGCCAATACTGTAGGTCCTCGGTCAATGGGTTTCCCTGATCCATTGAACACTCTACCTGTAAAGGAGCAGCGCTATTATTACTCAATAGCAAAATTAAAATTATTTGAAACAATTATAATCTGAGTAGTTAGGTAATTCACTCTACAGTCTTATGAAGTGCAAATTGAATGTCAATACCCAAGTCACCATCCCTGCCCTCCGATGTCAAGTTTGGACCCAACTTCAGACTCATCCAACGTTCACCGTATAGATGCAGTGTTGGTGGAAAGCAAAATGACTTCACATTAATACTGCACTTAGTGTGAATGTACTCAACATTGTTGAATTCCATTTCTTAATGCGAACAACTGGTTCAATGAAGAGTGCAAAAGGGCATGCCAGGAGCAGCACCTGGCATACCTAAAAAATGAGGTCAGCCTGGTGAAGCTACAACACAACAAGCTACTACTTGCATGCCAAACAGCAGAAGCAGCATGCGATAGACAGAGTTAAGTGATTCCACAACCATTGGATCAGATCTAAGCTCTGTAGTCCTGCCACATCCAGTCATGAAAGGTGGTGGACAATTAAACAACTGAGAGGAGTAGGCGGCTCCATAAACATCCCTATCCTCAACAATGGGGGAGCCCAGAACATCAGTGCAAAAGACAAGGCTGAAACATCTGCATCCATCTTCAGCCAGAAGTGCCGAGTGGATGATCCATCTCAGCCTCCTCCTGAGGTCCCCAGCATCACAGATGCCAGTCTTCAGCCAATTCCATTCACTCCACGTGATATCAAGAAAAGGATGAAGGTACTGGATACTGCAAAGGCTCTGCGCCCTGACAACATTCCGGCAATATTACTGAAGACTTGTTCTCCAGAACTAGCCGCGCCAAGCTGTTCCAGTACAGCTACAACACTGGCATCTACCCTGCAATGTGGATAATTGCCCAGGTATGTCCTGCACACAAAAAGCAGGACAAATCCAACCCGGCCAATTACCACCCCATCATTCTACTCCCGATCATCAGCAAAGTGATGGAAGGGGTCGTCGACAGTGCTATCAAGCGGCACTTGCCCAGCAATAACCTGCTCACTGACGCTCAGTTTGGGTTCCGCCAGGGCCACTCGGCTCCTGACCTCATTACGCCTTGGTCCAAACATGGAAAAAAAGAGCTGAACTCCAGAGGTGAGGTGAGAGTAACTGCCCTTGACATCAAGGCACCATTGGACCAAGTATGGCATCAATGAGCAAAACTGGAGTCAATGGGAATCACGGGGAAAACACTCCATTGGTTGGAGTCATACCTAGCACAAAGGAAAATGGTTGTGGTTGCTGGAGGTCGGTCATCTCAGTCCCAGGACATCACTGCAGGAGTTCCTCAGGGTTGTGTCCTAGGCCCAACCATCTTCAGCTGCTTCATCAATGACCTTCCCTCCATCATAAGGTCAGAAGTGGGGACGTTCGCTGATTATTGCACAATGTTCAGCACCCTCAGCCTGTGTCCATATGCAGCAACACCTGGACAACATCCAGGTTTGGACTGATAAGTGGCAAGTAACATTCGCGCCACGCTCAGGCAATGATCATCTCAAAGAGAGAATCTAACCATGTCCCCTTGACATAAAATGGCATTACCATCGCTGAATATCCCACTATCATCCTGGGGGGTCACCACTGACCAGAAATTAAACTGGACCAGCCACATATATGCAGTGGGGACAACAGCAGGTCAGAGGCTGCGAATTCTGCGGCGAGTAACTCACCTCCGGTCTCCCTGGTGCCTGTCCGTCTAGAAGGCACAAGTCAGGAGCGTGATGGAATACTCTCCACTTGCCTGGATGGATGCAGCTCCAACAACAGAAGAAGCTCAACACCATCCAGGACAAAACAGCCTGCTTGATTGGCACCCCATCCACCACCTTCAACATTAACTCCCTCCACCACCAACACACAACGGCAACAGTGTGTACCATCTACAAGATGCAATGCAGCAACGCACCAAGGCTCCTTCGACAGCACCTTCCAAACCCGCGACCTCTACCACCTCGAAGGAGAAGGGCAGCAAATGCACGGGACCACCACCTCCTGCAAGTTCCCCTCCAAGCCACACACTATCCTGACTTGGAACAATATCGCCGTTCCTTCACTGTTGCTGGGTCAAAATCCTGGACTCCCTTCCCAACAGCACTGTGGGTGTACCGACATCCCAAGGACTGCAGCGATTCAAGAAGGCAGCTCACCACCACCTTCTCAAGGGCAATTAGGGATGGGCAATAAATACTAGCCTAGCCAGCAACGCCCACATCCCCCAAAACAAATAAAAACAAGATATGTTAACCTGGACATTTTGTTCTGAAAAAATAATTAGTAGCTCTTGAAAAAGCAAATCAAAATGCAGCTCTACAGCCTTTTCTCTTTCCAGCTTTGTTGTTCATTGATTTTAAAACCTATACTTCATAAACTGAAAAGTAAAGACTGAATAACAAAGTTTTCACTATTGTCCACGATTCTACTTTAAAATGGGGGCTACAGACTCCCAATTGTTTAAGAGGGAACTAGAATCATAAAACACAAACATAAAAACAGACTATTTAGCCCTTTCAGTTTCCATTTCTGCTTTTCTCTACAAGCCATCTAGTTCAATTCTACTCTCCTGTTCACCTCTATACCCTTTAATATTCATGTTTTTCATAAAAATATTTTTCTTCAAAAACAGAGATGGATTCTGTTACAACAGATTGCAGCAGATAACTCCACATTGTAATACCCTCGATTAAAGAAATATTTTTTAAATCTTACATTTGTGTCTTTGTCACCATCTTGATCAGTGAAAATATATCAAACAAAAACTAGAGCCCACTGGTGTAACAGCAGAGCCAACTACCCTCATGAACATAAGCTGAAAATGGCTCCATTTATCTTTTATCTTATGTGCATAATCAAAAATGTTCACCATGCTGCTGCCACATTTCCTTTTTTTTTAAACCCACTTGTAGAACCCACTTAGTAGTATTTTGTTTGAACTCAAATGTAACTAAATAGGTGGAGACAGTCCCTCAAGTAATTAGGTTTCCCAGTTTTAGGCTCCTTCGAGTGCAATTGTTCTCATTACTTCTTAAATTAGCGAGCAAGAAACGAGTTTCTAAACCAAACAAATATGATTTAGTTTCAACCACAAATAAAATCCTAATCTTATTCCAATTACTGTTTCAGTTTGAAGATACAAAAAATGTCTAATTCCAATTAATCTTTAGGCAATTTAACAATAGATTTGAAGAATATTCCATACGAATGTGGTTTCACAACTTAAAAGGTTATTGTATAGAAGCTTTCAAACTATTACAAAAATAGATTGCAGATATCTGAAACATTAAAATACACAATATAAATGAAAAGCAGGGTTCTGATAGCTAGAGCTGACCTGCAACTTATTATTTCTCATTAAAAACGACAATGCATTAACATTTGAGATACACAAGAGGAATATCCTTCACACTTTAATAATTTTATATTAATCATTAATTCTATAGTTACATGAAGAAAGGCTCCTGGCAGGTCAGCTTCCTATGGAGAATAGAATCTACTTACCAAGCATATCCTCGGACACAGGTGTGCGAAGTATATCACCTGTAAATTCGCAGGCTGTTTTCTTTGCATCAATACCCGATGTCCCCTCAAACACCTGTGCACAATGAAAAAGACATGAAAGCACGCCTAAAATGCTTGAAATTCTCTGGTATTCTTCACCAGAAAGTTACCAGGATTTGATTATGAGGAAAGGTTACATAAACTAGGTTTCTATTCCCAATAAGAGAGAGGATTTAAGAAGTGATTTGAAGAGGTTTTTAGGATTTTGAAAAGAAATCAATAGGTCGGGTACGAATAGGAGTCTAGGACAAAGGGTCATAACCTCAAAATCAGATCCAGGCCATTCAGGTGAGAACTAGGAAATATTTCTTCATGGAAAGGGTGGTAGAAGTATGGAACTTCCTCCTACAAAAAAAAAGTAGATTTCAATCTGAGATTGGTAGCTCTAGGCTTGTAAAGGGTATTAAGGGATATTGAGCCAGGATGCAGGACGGTCATAAATGACGGAACAGGCTCGAAGGGTTGAATGGCCCACTGCTGTTCCTATACTAAGGGGAATAAAAGGTGTTGGATAAAGCTTGATATACAATTACAGCTATATGAAAATGGTACTAGTTATTTAGTATTCACTATCCAAAAACAAAATGTAGGATCTACCATGGGATTAGGCACAGCGAAAGAAATGGCTCTCTGTTGAAAATTGAGGTGGTTGCTGAGGTGAGAAGTCAAAAAGTGCTTCACTTCTCCAATGAAATGATCCCACAGGATAGTGAAGTATTATGATTGGTTGCCAGAAAATAAATTTTCCTTAATTTTTACAGGTATACAGATAGAAAAAAAATTAGGTGTTGCATCTGTTTCCCTTCACTATCCACCCATTTGGACATTTTTGTTTTAAACGAAAAATGAGAATTATATATAAATAAAAAATATATTTCTTAAAATATTAATATAACTTGTATTTGTCTTTCTTCGCCAAATTTCTCTGGACCGGGTTACCAAAAAGCACTGCTTAAAACATGCTTTATATTCAAGAATTTTATTCAAAACTGCCCTCCATACTTGAGTAATGGTACAATCTTTCCAGAACTTGCCACTGTGTATATGAATCCAACTTGCTATTGAGTTCAGAGATAAACATTTTGACAAAAAGTTGACTCCACAGGAGCTGCCTGCCCACCAGAGTGATTCCATCACTTTTTCCCAGATTTCCAACATCTGCAGTTTTTTTGTTCAAAAACAAGCAATACTTATATTCAAAGTTGGTCAGCTACTATACAGTATATATAATTTTTCAAAATATCAGATAAAGTTTGAAGTGAACTTGCCTGACATGATTTTTTTTTTAAATAGCTGCATTGACTGCTCCCTGGAGACTTTGACCTGTGGTAATCTTCCATTGGTAGAGTGCAATGAGAGTTTTTTACAAAAATACCAAATCATTAAAAAAAATTCTGGTCGTTTTCAACAACTCTAGCCTGTTACCTTTATGAATTTCTTCAACCAAGTATGATGGCTTTGAGTACTTCCATTAATTTGACACCAGCTTTCCCACAAGCATGGGCGGCACAGTGGCGCAGTGGTTAGCACCACAGCCTCACAGCTCCAGCGACCCGGGTTCAATTCTGGGTACTGCCTGTGTGGAGTTTGCAAGTTCTCCCTGTGTCTGCGTGGGTTTTCTCCGGGTGCTCCGGTTTCCTCCCACAAGCCAAATGACTTGCAGGTTGATAGGTAAATTGGCCATTATAAATTGCCCCTAGTATAGGTAGGTGGTAGGGAAATATAGGGACAGGTGGGGATGTGGTAGGAATATGGGATTCGTGTAGGATTAGTATAAATGGGTGGTTGATGGTCGGCACAGACTCGGTGGGCCGAAGGGCCTGTTTCAGTGCTGTACTTCTAAACTAAACTAAACATGGGGAAAAGTGTGTTGGGAGCACAGAACACAGAAAATACAAGTATAATTTTCTTATAAATTTTATAATTTACGTTACTATATCTTCCAAACAATTCCTGTAGTAAATCTTTATTAAAAACCTGATGGTGGTCCTGCCCTGTCAAGGTCATTGATCACTCTCACCAACCCACACTGGCTAGCCCCCTGCATTGAACTGAAAATCTTTGTCTCCAACTTACAAATGCTAAATGGCTTTATACCTTCCACCATCTGCAATCTCTGCCAACTATATATCATGTCCTGAACCCTTCAGTCCTTTCATTCCAGCCTCGTGCAGTATTCCCCTTCAGCTTTTGGTCACCTCAGCTTAACTCTCAAGCTCCCTCCCCAAACCTTTCCACTTTCCTTTTTTCTGTTAAAAATCCCCTCAAAACCATTTTTTCAAACTGTATTTCAATGCTCTCCACTAACCCCTCTCTCTTCTGGCTCAGTATTTGTTCCCTAAATGCTCCTTTGCTATGCACCTTAGGGCATTTTGTATATTCAAAGGTACTACTTAAATCCAAGTTGTTGAGTTGATTAGCTGGCTTATTTTTTATAAAAAGAAAATTCTAATCAACTTACGCAGCAAGAACACAAATCACTAAATGCTAGTGCATTGGTACAAAAAGCAATCAAAAAGGCTAAGGGAATGTTGGCCTTCCTCACAAGAGGGTTGAATTACAAAAGTGAAGTTGGCTTAGGTTATATTCCTTTAAATTTTGATGGTTGAGGGGCTTAAAATAATAAAGGGATCAGATAGGGTATATGGAGAGAAAGTATTTCCTCTGGTAGAGAAATCCAGAGCAAGGATTACCAATTACAGCTGGGCTAATTAAGAGAGAAATTAGGAAGCACTTCTTCACCCATAAGGTAGTGGAAATCAGAAACTCTCACCGGCAAAAGGCTGCGAATGTTGAGCCAAATGAAATGTTTAGGACTCAGGTTGATAGATTTTTCTAAGATAAGGGTATCAAAGGCAAGTAAATTGAGTTGAGGTACAGATCAGCCATGATCCAACAGAATGGTGGAAAGGCCTATTCCTGTCCCTATCCACCTAAGAATAAATTAAAATACAAATCACATGGGATCTTAGAATTTTTACTGGCGTTTTTGGATCAAACTGAATAATCTGAATGAATGCGAGAGAGGGGCCAGCACGACAGGGAAAAAGAACCAGTACCAATGGAGAAAGAACTATGGTGATAGGTAAATTGGCCATTGTAAATTGCCCCTAGTGTAGGTAGGTGGTAGGGAATATGGGATTACTGTAGGGTTAGTATAAATGGGTGGTTCTTGGTCGGCACAGACTCGGTGGGCCGAAGGGCCTGTTTCAGTGCTGTATCTCTAAATAAATAGGGTTTTGGGAAAGGGGGGGGGGGGGGGGGTGGAAACGTCTGAGAGAACATCCAAGGATGCAACGTTAGGACATGCTGTTGTATGATTGGCTTTAAGCGTGGTATCCTTCAAAATCTGAGTATAATGAGCTAAGTACCAGGACACGGTTATGTGATGCGGAGCTAGTCGTCACTCTGCAACTGTAATACCTAGAGGCAGGTTCTGGAAATAGCTCTGTACTATATATAACTGTAATAAACCTGGTTGAGATCTTCAACCAACTGGATGCCATGCATCGTATTTATGTCCCAAACAACATAAAAGAGCTCATTACATGGCGGCAGATGTGATGAGAAGAAAAAAAAGTCTATGTTGAAGACCACGGGTAAAACAGCTCTGAAAATTACCCTTGCCAGAAGAGAAGAGTTCAAAAACAAAATACTGGCTCAAACAGTAAAAAAATGAAACTTATCTCAAGCTGTAGAAGACAGAGCACAGAACAACAGGCTGCAAGTAAATTGGGTGAGTCATTGTGCCAGCTGTGGGATACTGCTTTTTTTAAAAAAAAAACAAGCCTTAAAGTGCTTAAAGGATTGATCTTTTTCAAAAGCTCAGTGTAAAGAAAAAAAAAGAGGGAAGACCCGACTCCTTTCCCAAGTTGATCGAGGTCAGCGCCATTACAGGAGGCATCAGTTAGAAAAACTGCGGGAAAACCCCAATCTCTGTAGAACTTCATCCACACAGCCAAAATTTAAAAAAAACATTAAACCACTTGAGTGTGAATAAGAGCTGCTATTCAAGAAGCCACAGTAAAATAAATTAAAACCATTCAAGCATGAAGAACATAAACTCAAAAAAAAACTACTGAACTTCCCATTGAGCAGCTGTGTAAACAGAACAGGCTTAAGTGCCGGAAGCAAGATAAACACACAGCACTGTCAAACACCTGCTCCTGTCAAAGCAGCTAGTCTAAATAACAGAGTTTCTTAAAGGGGAAACAGGGCAGAGTCATAGAACAAGTCTTAAAGCAAGTTATAAAGCAAAAGGACAGCAGGAGGATGGATACCAAATCTCCCAGGATGAACTGGAAGGCCTTGGATATCATATTCGAGTTCCAACTGTTACGTTATGGAATTAAGAACTTATATTTAAATTGTGGGAATGGATTCATTTGGAAGCCTGAAGAAATGCTGGACTGTTTTTTTCAATGGGGTCACTGAAAGGACACGAGATTTTTTTTTTATAAACAACCTTGCTGGAAATCACATGCTTTAAGCTCAATAAACAACAGAAACCTTGGTGACCTGAGGAAGATGTTTAGAGAAGCCACATGTCAAGGTTTATGGAGGTCAGAAGGTTGCCTTTCTGTTTTGGGGTTTGGATTGTTTGCTCAGTTGGGGTGTGAACGGTTTTTAAGACAGTTGGTTTTGTCCGCCAAGGAAAAAGAAACCACCCAGTGCACCTCTTGGAAGAAACCCTGCAAAGATCCAGTGTGGGATAGCTAAAATCCCTGGTGCTACATCTCTCCTGAGAAGCTGAAAAACCGTGCAATTCAAGTGTGTGTTGGCTGAAACCCCTGATGCCACGTCTCCTGGAAAGCCTACCAGACGATTTCTCGACATCTGCAGGATGAATTGCTTCTGAAAAGATCCCAGTGACCCGTTACTGTATACCCAGACGCCAGTCCAAAAGGGACAACTGACTGCCTTCCATGTCTTCTCTTTTTTACCTTCAAGAATTAGCAAGTATTTGGCCAAAGTACTTTTTTTTGTAACAGATCTCTGCGAAGAGAATTTCTGTACTTTTTCTCATGTTTGTGTGTGGGTGTATGGAATTTAAAAAGGGAACTTTCATATTTCAATCTGTGTGTTAATCGCTTGCTTCGTTACTGGATAAGTCTTGTTTGATAATAAACTGATAATTTTGTTGTTTATTAAAGAAACTTGGTTGGTGTATTTTATTCTGGGATAAAGAGCAGAGTGTGTGATAGACCGCATCGGTAACTGGCTAAACATTTAAATACATGTTGTGACCTGTGGAGAAGTAGAACTAGAAAAGACAGTGCACTCTTCCCACCTCGGTCGCAACAACTTTTCAAACAAAGAATGCAGTTATGCTTCACCGACCAAATGACTGTAGAACCAGAAAAACAGGCTGTAAAATGTTAATTGCAGTTGGAAATGAGGGATTACACAGAATCAATACCTCAGGCTTATCTGAAGAGGACCAGTAAGATGCCACAAAGATAATGAAAGTGCTAGAAGATCAGCTTCGATTACGAGTGAGTTTTACAATTTACCGCCTGGACTTGATGTCCCACAAGCAACAGCCACAGGAATCAATAGACCAGTTTGTCAGTAGATGCCGCAGTAAGGACGAGTGCGATTTTTCAGAAGCTGAGCTGTCAGACTAAATAATGGAGCTGGTGATTGTATCAGCACCCACTGAAGTGTTTCACAAAGACCTCTTGAAGGAAAAAGAAAGGTCACAGCATAGATACACTGCTGGAAGATAGCAGGAAATACGAAGTCACTGTAGCTGGAAAGCAGCATCTGCAAGCACTAGGTGCAGCCAACAGTATCATTGCGATAACCAGGTCGAAAGAGCAAACAAGCTGTGTGTTAAGTGTGGTTGGTCCCACCCACCGCGATGTTGTCCTGCAATTCAAGACCCGTGCAAGACGGGTGGTGCAAAAAGACACTGGACCCGTCTATGCAGGAATTCTGGCCCCAAAGATGCAGCCAGAAGTCACAGTAAGACAAAAACAGACGACAGGCCCAGCAACAGAGCAACAGCAGCAAATAAAGTGCCAGAGACCTGCATAAACGCAAGCCGATACACGAGGTCCACAGCAAAACAGACCTGAAACAAGAATCGGAGAGAAGTAATTCTCCGAAGACGATCAGGCGTTCCACATTGTGAAGATGACACATCATGTTGATGAAGTCAAATAACTGGAAGCTTTCGCACTATTTACATCGCGTGCCCAGAGAAAACTGGTAAACATATTCAGAGACAAGACTGACACTGGCGCTAGTGCAAGTATCCTACCAGTCCGAATCTTGAAAGATATGTACCGGAGACATTGGAAATCCATGATACAACTGACAACTGCCAAATTATCTGCATACAACAGGTCATCTGTCCCTCGCAGCGGCACACTAACAATGCAATGCAATTACGGCAAGTCAGCATGGAAACTGCAAATATTCTACCTGGTAGACACAAGTGGACGAGCAGTGGCAGGACTATCAGCGTGTAAGGACCTCATCATCATGAGCATCCACGAGGTCACCAAGGTACCCATTACAGCAGAAGAGACCGAGGGTACCTGCATCGGGTCAGTCCACGACCTACAACAAATGTACCTGGAAAGATTCGCACCATAGGAAATTTCAAAGGCGATGTCACACTGCACCTCAGAGAGGATGCAATTCCGTCAACTGACCCTCCCAGAAAGCACAACGTGCACATACAAGGAAAGCTCAAGTGCATGTTAGATGACATAGAACACGATGGGATCATCCATCGTGTGCATCATCATACAGATGGGTGCAACTCAATTACACGTATACTGAAGGAGGGAGCAACCAGGGTGTGTCTAGATACGGGTGTCTAAACCTCTCCCTAAAGAGATGTCCCCACAAGATTCCGACATTAGAGGAATTGAATCCCAAGTTCACAGGAACCAAATTCTTTTCCAAGTTGGATGCTAAACATGGATATTGGTTGGTGCACCTAGCTAAGGAATCACAAGAAGCCACCACCTTCAGGACACCATTTGGAAGATACTGTTTCCAGAGACAACCTTTCGGCTTAACTGGACAGAATTATAGAAAACGTGCCTGGCTGCATATTGTTACAAGTGTTTCCATTTGGTGTTTTTGCCTGCAAAAGAAGACCCAGCTCAACACACTCTTTTGAAAAGAAATCATGTATCTCCAATGTGTCGGATTCCTATTTCCTCCTGTATTTGAAGAAACCCTCCATGTTTAAAGGATCTTTTGCATCAAATATGTGGGAAGTGAAACCTCCGTTGCTGCATTCCTGCCCCTATTTGGAGCCTCTGTAGCTACATCTCTCGGAAAGCCTACCCAAACTGATCAACATCATCACCCGGAAAGAACTCTTCTAGGAAGATCCCATTGTCAGTAGTCAAGACGCATTTGGAACGCCTAACCAAAACAAAGGATACCTTTCCATACTTTATTTTCAGCCTAAGTGCTTTTTTTTTTTACTCCCTGTTTCTTTTTAACAGTTGTAAGCAAAAATCCCTTTTACTTTTTCCAGCGTAACCGGTTGTGCGCGCGTGGGGGGGGGGCGTGTAGGATAAATAAGGGGCTTTAATATTTCAATTTGTGTGTATGTTTTACTTCATTATTGGTTCGCACTTGGTTTACAATAAACTGTTAACTTTGTTGTTTATTAAAGAAATCTGGTTGGTGTTTTATTCTGGGGAAAAATATTGACCGTAACGATAAGTGGGAAAATTTAAATATATGTTGTGACCTGTGGAGAAGTGGGACTGAATTAACGGTGCACGCCTCCCACCTCGGTCGTAACAATATGCATTGCCGATGACATTGCGGTAATGGGCAAAACCAAAGAAGAACATGATCAAAATATCCAGTCACTGATGGAAGTAGCTGTCGTGGAGGGCTCATTTCTAACAAGAAGTGCCAGGTGAATGCAAGTCAGATCAATTTCTTTGGCTCCATTTATTCCAGTCACGGAATCTGTCTTGACCCAGGAAAAATCAAAGATGTAAGGCCAATGCCTATCCCATATGACAAGCAAGACCTCCAGAGATGTCTTGGATTTTTCAACTTTTTGGCACCATACATTGCAAATTTGTCTGACAAAGCATCATCGCTGAGAGAGTTCTTAAAGAAAGACATAACATTTGTATGGCAGGAGGACCATCAGCATATGTTTGAGTCTCTCAAACAAGCATTGTCAGTAGAAACCTGTACCCTATAGTACTACGACCTAAGGAAGATGACAATCCTGGTAGTCGACGCTTCAATGAAAGGGCTAGGAGCGTGCATCCTACAGGATGGCAAACCAATTGCATTCGGATCCAAATATTTATCCTCAGCACAATCCTCTTACTTAAACATGAGCGTGAACACTTTCACTGGTGTTTGGGATCACAGGATTCCACACCTACCTATTCAACAAGCAGTTCACGGTGGAAATTGACCACTGGAGATGATCTGGCGCAAACTACTGACAAGTGTACTACCTCGACTACAGCGGCTCTTAGTGAAAGTACAGCAGTACAACGGACAACAAAGTACAACAGACGTCTGCTACAAACCGGGTACCAAAATGGTCACCTCGGATACACTGAGTAGGTTGCCAAACCCAAGCAAGAATGAAGAAGTTCCACTGGATCTACAAGTGGACAGCATGGAGATCAAGGTGGAAGATGTGCTCAAAATCATTTTATTGCATTTTGGTCAGCACAAATGTGACCAACTGCAATCAGAAACAGCAAATGACCCATAACTGAAGGCACTGTGGAGTCATTTGAAGGCTGGCCTGACACGGTAAGAGATGCCAGAAACCCTCAGATGCTTTTGGCCTTACATAGATGAATTCAGTATCTCAAGAGGCATCACCTTCAAGAGAAAACAAGTGATTGTGCCCAAAGCTCTCAGAGAGGACATCTTGTCACAATTTCACTGAGGTCATATGGGCATAGAGCGAACAAGACGCCTGGCATGAGACACTGTTTACTGACCAGGGATAAATAGTGACATTGAAAGGCTAGTGGGTATGTGTGAGGCATGCTAGAGCCACCAGCCACAACAGCACAAAGAACCTCAAGACCCTCATGAGGTTCCGTCAGCCCCTTGGTCCAAAATCACCACTAGCTTGTTTTCTGTTAATGGAGAAGACTTCATCTTAGTCACTGATTATTTCTCCAAATTTCCAATTGTCAGACAAGTAAAAGACACTTCAAGCGCAGTCATCACAGACACATTGAATGCCGTATTCAGTCTATTTGGTGCAGCTGAAATCATTTCTGACAATGGACCACAATAGACAGGTAACCCTTTCAGGGATATGTGCACCAAATGGGGCGTAAACCATGTGACTTCCTTACAACATTACCCTAGATCTGTCTTGCTGAGCGAATGGCGCGCACAGTCAAGTCACTTTTTTTTAATTCATTCATGGGATTTGGGCGTCGCTGGCCAGGCCAGCATTTATTGCCCATCCCTAATTACCCTTGAGAAGGTGGTGGTGAGCTGCCTTCTTGAACCTCTGCAGTCCATTTGGGGTAGGTACACCCACAGTGCTGTTATGAAGGCAGTTCCAGGATTTTTGACCCTGCGACAGGGAAGGAACGGCGATATAGTTCCAAGTCAGGATGGTGTGTGACTTGGAGTGGAACTTGCAGGTGGTGGTGTTCCCATGCATTTGCTGCCCTTGTCCTTCTAGTTGGTAGAGGTTGCGGGTTTGGAAGGTGCTGTCTAAGGAGCCTTAGTGCAATGCATCTTATAGATGGTACACATTGCTACCACCGTGCATCGGTGGTGGAGGGAGTGAATGTTTGTGGATGGGGTGCCAATCAAGCGGGCTGCTTTGTCCTGGATGGTGTCGAGCTTCTTGAGTGTTGTTGGAGCTGCACCCATCCAGGCAAGTGGAGAGTATCCCATCATACTCCTGACTTGTGCCTTGTAGATGGTGGAGAGGCTTTGGGGAGTCAGGTGAGTTACTCACCTCAGGATTCCCAGCCTCTAACCTGCTCTTGTAGCCACGGTATTTATAACGCTAATCCTGTTCAGTTTCTGGTCAATGGTAACCCCTAGGATATTGATAGTGGGGGATTCAGCGATGGTAATGCCATTGAATGTCAAGGGGAGATGGTTAGATTCTCTCTCGTTGTAGAGATGCTCATTGCCTGGCACTTGTGTGGCGCGAATGTTACTTGCCACTTATCAGCCCAAGCCTGGATATTGGTCCAGGTCTTGGTGCATTTCCACACGGACTGCTTGCAGTATCTGAGGAGTCACGAACGGTGCTGAACATTGTGCAATCATCAGCGAACATCCCCACCTCTGACCTTACGATTGAAGGAAGGTCATTGATGAAGCAACTGAAAATGGTTGGGCCCAGGACCCTAACCTGAGGAACTCCTGCAGTGATGTCCTGGAGCTCAGATGATTGACCTCCAACAACCACAACCATCTTCTTTTGCTCTAGGTATGACTCCAATCAGCGGAGGGATTTTGCCCTGATTCCCATTGACCTCAGTTTTGCTAGGGCTCTTTGATGCCATACTCGGTCAAATGCTGCCTTGATGTCAAGGGCAGTCACTCTCACCTCACCTCGAGTTCAGCTCTTTTGTCCATGTTTGAACCAAGGCTGTAATGAGGTCAGGAGCTGAGTGGCCATGGCGGAACCCAAACTGAGCGTCACTGAGCAGGTTCTTGCTAAGCAAGTGCCGCTTGATGGCACTGTTGATGACACCTTCCATCACTTTACTGATGATTGAGAGCAGGCTGCTGGGGCAGTAATTGGCCGGGTTGGACTTGCCCTGCTTCTTGTGTACAGGACATACCTAGGCAATTTTCCACATTGCAGGGTTGATGCCAGTGTTGTAGCTGTACTGGAACATCTTGGCTAGGGGCACGGCAAGGTCTGGAGCACAGGTCTTCAGAACTATTGCCGGAATGTAGTCAGGGCCCATAGCCTTTGCAGTATCCAGTGCCCTCAGTCGTTTCTTGATATCACGTGGAGTGAATCGAATTGGCTGAAGTCAGGCATCTGTGGTGCTGGGGACTTCAGGAGGAAGCCGAGATAGATCATCAGCTCTGCACTTCTGGCTGAAGATTGTTGCAAATGCTTCAGCCTTATCTTTCGCACTGTCGTGCTGGGCTCCCCCATCATTGAGGATGGGGATATTTGTGGAGCCACCTCCCCCAGTTAGTTGTTTAATTGTCCACCACCATTCACGGCTGGATGTGGCAGGACTGCAGAGCTTAGATCTGATCCGTTGGTTACGGGATCGCTTAGCTCTGTCTATCGCATGCTGCTCACGCAGTTTGGCACACAGATAGTCCTGTGTTGTAGCTTCACCAGGTTGACACGTCATTTTGAGGTATGCCTGGTGCTACTCCTGGCATGCCCTCCTGCACTCTTCATTGAACCAGGGTTGGTCTCCTGGCTTGATGGTAATGGTAGAGTGGGGGCTATGCCGGGCCATGAGGTTACAGATTGTGGTTGAGTACAGTTCTGCTGCTGCTAATGGCCCACAGCGCCTCATGGATGCCCAGCTTTGCATTGCTAGATCTGTTCAAAATCTATCCCCTTTAGCACGGCGGTAGTGCCTCCACGTTGCTTTCATTGATCTCACCAAAGCCTTTGACCTCGTCAGCAGACGTGGTCTCTTCAGACTACTAGAAAAGATCGGATGTCCACCAAAGCTACTCAGTATCATCACCTCATTCCATGACAATATGAAAGGCACAATTCAGCATAGCGTTGCCTCATCAGACCCCTTTCCTATCCTGAGTGGCATGAAACAGGGCTGTGTTCTCGCACCTACACTGTTTGGGATTTTCTTCTCACTGCTGCTCTCACACGCGTTCAAGTCTTCAGAAGAAGGAATTTTCCTCCACACAAGATCAGATGGCAGGTTGTTCAACCTTGCCCGTCTAACAGCGACGACCAAAGTACAGAAAGTCCTCATCAGGGAACTCCTCTTTGCTGACGATGCTGCATTAACATCTCACACAGAAGAGTGTCTGCAGAGACTCATCAACAGGTTTGCGGCTGCCTGCAATGAATTTGGCCGAACCATCAGCCTCAAGAAAACGAACATCATGGGACAGGACGTCAGAAATGCTCCATCCATCAATATCGACAACCATACTCAGGAAGTGGTTCAAGAGTTCACCTACCTAGGCTCAACTATCATCAGTAACCTGTCTCTCGATGCAGAAATCAACAAGCGCATGAGAAAGGCTTCCACTGCTATGTCCAGACTGGCCAAGAGAGTGTGGGAAAATGGCGCACTGACATGGAACACAAAAGTCCGTGTGCATCAAGCCTGTGTCCTCAGTACCTTGCTCTACGGCAGCGAGGCCTGGACAACGTAGGTCAGTCAAGAGTGACGTCTCAATTCATTCCATCTTCGCTGCCTCCGGAGAATCCTTGGCATCAGGTGGCAGGACCGCATCTCCAACACAGTAGTCCTCGAGGCGGCCAACATCCCTGGCTTATACACACTACTGAGTCAGCGGCGCTTGAGATGGCTTGGCCATGTGAGCCGCATGGAAGATGGCAGGATCCCCAAAGACACATTGTACAGCGAGCTCGCCACTGGTATCAGACCTACCGGCCGTCCATGTCTCTGCAAACGCGACATGAAGTCCTGTAACATTGATCACAAGTCGTGGGAGTCAGCTGCCAGCGATCACCAGAGCTGGCAGGCAGCCATAAAGGCGGGGCTAAAGTGTGGCGAGTTGAAGAGACTTAGCAGTTGGCAGGAAAAAAGACAGAAGCGCAAGGGGAGAGCCAACTGTGTAACAGCCCCGACAACCAATTTTTTCTGCAGCACCTGTGGAACAGTCTGTCACTCTGGTATTGGCTTTTCTAGCCATTCCAGGCGCTGCTCCACAAACCACTGCCCACCTCCAGGCGCTTACCCATTGTCTCCCGAGGCCAAAGAGTGCCAAACACGATGGAGGGTATCCTCAATGTGAAGACGGGACTTGGTCGTCACAAGGACTGTGTGGTGGTCACTCCTACCAATACTGTCATGGACAGATGCATCTGCGGCAGGCAGATTGGTCAGGACGAGGTCAAGTATGTTTCCCCCTCTTGTTGCTTCCCTCACCACCTGCTGCATACCCAGTCTAGCAGATATGTCCTTTGGGACTCGGCCAGCTCGCTCAGTAGTGGTGCTACCGAGCCACTCTTGGTGACGGACATTGAAGTCCCCACCCAGAGTACATTCTGTGCCCTTGCCGCCCTCAGTGTTGCCTCCAAGTGCTTTTCAACATGGAAAAGTACTGACCCATCAGCTGAGGGAGGGCGGTAGGTGGTAATCAGCAGGAGGTTTCCTTGTCCAAGTTTGATCTGATGCCATGAGACTTCATTGGGTCCACTGTCCATGTTGAGGACTCCCAGTGCAACTCCCTCCTTACTGTATACCACTGTGCCACCACCTCTGGTGGGTCTGTCCTGCCGGTGGAACAGGACATACCCGGGGATGGTGATGGCAGTGTCTGGGACATTGTCCGTCAGGTATGATTCCATGAGTATGATTATGTCAGGCTGTTGCTTGACTAGTCTGTGGGACAGCTCTCCCAACTTTGGCACAAGCCCCCAGATGTTAGTAAGGAGGACTTTGCAGGGTCGACAGGGCTAGGTTTGCTGTTGTCGTTTCCGGTGCCTAGGTCGATGCCAGTTTCATTTCTTTTTATTGACTTCGTAGTGGTTAGATACAACTGAGTGGCTTGCTAGGCCATTTCAGAGGGCACGTAAGAGTCAACCACATTGCTGTGGGTCTGGAGTCACATGTAGGCCAGACCAGGTAAGGACAGCAGATCTCCTTCCCTCAAGGATATTAGTGAACCAGATGGGTTTTGACAACAATCGACAATGGTTTCATGGCCATCATTAGACTAGCTTTTTAATTCCAGATTTATTAATTGAATTTCATTCCACCTTCTGCTGTGGTGGGATTTGAACCCATGTCCCCAGCGCAATACCCTGGGTCTCTGGGCTACTAGTCCAGTGACAATACCACTCCGCCACCACCTCCTTATCCTGAAGTGCAGGACAAAGAAACATGATTTTCATGGTGCCCTGTTACACCTCAGAGATATGGGCTTACTATCACTCGCAGAGATCATGTTTGGCAGACAAGTGAGGACGACTCTGCCAAGCCACTACCTGTCCAAATTTTCTGAGATGCAGGAGACACTGCTCGAAAAACAGGGAAGAATGATGTTGCTGCATGACCGACATACAGGGGCGGAACTATCTCAGCTACAGGTAAGACAAAAGGTTAGGGTCATACACCCCACTAGGAGAACATGGCATCCCGCAGAGGTACCCAAAATTTGCAGACAGCCTAGGTCCTATGACATTACAACACCTAGCGGAGCAGTGTTGAGAAGAAACCACAGCCAACTAAGAAAAGTGTGCAGTAATCCAATTGCGCACAGCAGACTCGAAAAAACATACTCCGATGAGGGCTTGGCGGAATAACAGGACACCAACACAGCAACAGCTGCCTGCAAACAAAAACCAGCCAAGGATGACATCCCCAGAAGGTTATGCCATAACCAGATCTGAAAGAGTTGTCAAACCCACCGAAACGATATGTGGACCATTAAGCTGCTGCATGTGTAAAGTTCATAATCTTTGTACCTGTGTAAATAATTTTGATGTTATCTAATGTGTGTTTTTACTTTTTGCATACAAGACTTATCTTTGGAAAGAAGAGGGGATGCTTTATGATTGCCTTTAGGAGTGATATCCCTTTAAGATCGGAGTATGGTAACGAGCTAAGTACTAGGACATAGTCATGTGACTTGGAACCAGAGTCACTCTGCAACTGTAACACTTACAGGCAGGTTCTGTAAGTAGTTAGCTCTGTACTGTGTATAATAGTTAGCTGTAATAAACCTGTTTGAGACCTTCAACCAACTGGACTCCACACATCTCATTTATGTTGCATCAGACAACATAAATGAACTCATTACATGGTGGCAGCTCAGTACACATACCAGAGGTGGTCAGGCAAGTTTAGAGAACCTGCTATTGCAGGAAATGTACAAGGGATGATGAAACAGATTGGAATGGAAACACCAGGAAACAGTGCCACAGAGGTTGACTATGAAGGCGGCACAGTGGAGGATGATTGTATGGTCAACTGTCAAAAGACACCATGATATCAAGGAGGCTCACTTACATATGTAGGAAATGTGGACTTTTTCTTGTGAATTTTATGTAAGCTTTTGGTAAATTAAGAGTTAATTTTACATGTGTACCTAACTGAAAAAAATGCTACTTGCACAGTTTGAGTCAACCAGAAACACACTGTGATGCGGACTAATAACATGAGCAGATAAACGTGAAAGAAAAGAACAGATATCGAAACTCAATAACAAGTTGTGGTCTAAATGTAACAACAGGATGAGCTTTCGCCAGAAATATATGAACTAATGCACCTCAAGGTTATAATGGATGGTTTGTGCACCAAGCACACATTGTTTTGCGTATACATGAGATGATGATTAATACATAAACTGAATAACGTATTGACAAATGAAATGGCAGGACCATTCAAAACAGCGATATATATGGTCCTGCCTGATTGGTTCAATCAAAACAGCGATATGTATGAACCAATCAGTGCACGGCAAGTACACGAGTATGGGAGGAGCCACTTCTTTTCTTTCTTTTGGGCCTCCTTATCTCGAGAGACAATGGATACGCGCCTGGAGGTGGTCAGTGGTTTGTGAAGCAGCGCCTGGAGTGGCTATAAAGGCCAATTCTGGAGTGACAGGCTCTTCCACAGGTGCTGCAGAGAAATTTGTTTGTCGGGGCTGTTGCACAGTTGGCTCTCCCCTTGCGCCTCTGTCTTTTTTCCTGCCAACTACTAAGTCTCTTCGACTCGCCACAATTTAGCCCTGTCTTTATAGCTACAAAGAATAAAGGAACAGAGCTGCAGAGGTTTGTTGCACAGATTTGAAGATGACAAAGGTAGAGACAAGAGAAGAGGCGTCACGAGCCATCTGACACTAGAGCCAATGGAGAGTAAAGGACTAGGATACTGAGTGCCCTAGATTTGTTAAGTATTGCTTTTTGCCTTAATATATCATCCTGAAATCACTACATCAGGTGTCTCCTTGTCTGAATTCTTATTGTCTGGTCCAAGAACAAATTATAAATGAGGTTCTAAATCTTACACGATGAATTGAAAATAGTTCAGCCTAGTTTTTTTTGAAATCAGAAAATTGAAAAATGACAACTTGCATTTACGTAGTGAAAAGTAGTAAAACGTCCCAAGGTGCTTCACATGAGCATTATCAAATGTAATTTGGCACCAAATCAGATAAAGAGATATCAGGACTTGACCAAAAGCTTGGTTGAAGAGGTAGGTTTGAAGGAGTGGCTTAAAGGAGAGTGAGGTAGAGAAGTGAAGAGGTTAGGGAGGGAATTCCAGAGCTTAGGGCCCAAGTGTTGAAGGCACGGCCACCAATGATGGGGAATGAATGAAAGAAAATCAGGAATGCGCTAGACGCCAGAATTGAAGGAACGCAAAGATCTCAGAGGGAGGAAGTCATGGATTCAAATTTTAAAACTGAGGTGTTGCCAGACTGGGAGCCAAAATAGGTCAGTGAGCACAAGGGTGATGGGTAAACAGGACTTGGTTCAAGTCAGGATATGGGCAGCAGAGTTTTAAATGAGCTCAAGTTTATGGAAGGTGGAGGTTGGGAGCTGGCCAGGAGAGAACTGGAATAATCTTTAGAACCCCTGTTATAGGCTACCAGTAACTCTCTAATTCAATTCCTGATCTTGGGGAGTGAGCTGATCTTAGTGGGATGATAGTAAGAGGCACTGCCATTGGCTTCAGCAGCTTAGGAACATGGGGAAAAATCTACTCAAATTCTTAGACTACATTAGAGTACTGTGTGTAGTTTTCAGTACCATACCAGAGAAAGGTAATTAAACCCAATGCCAGTAAACTACAGTTGCGAGGCAAGACTTGAGATACTATGTCTACTTCTACTGGAGCGGATACAGAGTGAATAGGGTACAGTATGCTCCTCCAGTTAGAATCCGCTATGAAGGACAATAATTTAAAAGTGTCAGAGGATGAGAAAATTGGTTGAGAGATTTCTTGAGTGTTGTTGGAAACCTGGAATGCATCAGTGTAGAGTGGTGGCAGAAGACACAATTGTATCTTTGGAAATTTGGACAGAATTATGAAATGCAGAAAGATAGAGCGATATGAAGAGCAAGACAGTGAAATTTGTTTTGGATTGCCCTAGCACAATGGAACAAATGGCCTCATTCTGTACCAACAACCCTTATGTTTCTTTGTCTAGGCTTCAGGAAGGTATTGGACGATAACTGGTTGAGGAACCAAACCATTTGAGTCAGTATCTTTAGGCTTGGAGAGATAAGATAGTCTTGCAGAATAGATATGGTTGGATGTTTGGATTTGAGGTTAACTTTCTGTTGCACAGCTCAGCAGCGTTCAATAATGCAAAATAATGGTATTTGCAGGCAAATCCAGAGCACCAGTCCAGGGAATGGATACAGCCACTAGATTACATTGGTGGGGACCCAATCACTTAGTGAACGTGCTGTAAAACTAATCCATGGAGACAAAGAGGATTTCATTTTTAATCCTTCATCTTTGATGAGCTAGCTGATTTCAGCAAGAGCAGGAATGATAACACTATCCCTTTAGGACCTCAGATTAAGGTTAAAAATTGGTTAGAACATCCACTGGAATGTTGAAAATTGTGCATTCAAGTAGAACCCTTGGTTCTATGGATTCTACCCACAATTGAACAGTCAGCTTGCATTGACTATCCAGGTTCATAATGCATGACCCATTTAACAAAAGGTGCCAGACCGATGGAATCACATGCCAGCATAAATCTCTGCATTGGGAAAAGGCTGGACAAAAACAGGAAACAAAAAATTTAAGGAAAAAAATTGGTGGTGGCAAACAATGCATTCTACGAGACATGGAAGCAATGTTAAAGGTTAAAAAGGTTGGAAGCTTTTTTTAAAAAAATCATTGAGCAGTGAAGATGGAATGAAATAAGTACTGTATTTTAAGTTACAAAATTGATATGTTTAATATAGATAAAATGCTTTGCACAAAACCAGACAAGCAGAAAAAAAATGAACACCCACTCATGAATTCAGACATTAGGAAGACAGCATTAAATGCTGCCAAAACATTCAAGAAAGTATAGGTACATTTCTAATTCAACAGGAAATGGGAGGTCATGGGCTTAGTACCAAAACAGAAGGGAGATTGACATTTTACAGATCCATTACATATACTAGGAAAGGCAAGCCAACTAGAATGGTTGAACTGCCTTTTCTTATTCCTAGTTTATATTATGCTTGGAAACAAATACACTAAACATTAAAACAGATCATCGCAAGTATTTCTTTACATAAGTCATTCCATGAATGAGTGATGGGGGTTGGATTGCTACTTCAAAACTAAGGTCTTATACTATGGAGACACTGACATTTTAGGAAAAATCCTAAAAAGTTTTGCAAAATAAAGTTTTCAGAGATGAAATGATAGTCAATTAAATTTACTGAGCATTCATTCCAACATTATAAATTTCAATATAAACCCCTACCTGTACTATAGCCTTACTGCCACTAACTTCCAGAACCTGTCCACTTCGGATGGAGCCATCAGGAAGAGTCAGATGCACAATCTCTGCATACCTTGGAAACTGATCACAAAGAAACAGGAACCCTTTAATGTTTTAGCTGAGAATTCATACAAATCCAGATAAATTACATGCCTCTACCAAACAGTTTTAATCCAATATTAACATTCTATAGTTCCATTTCCACAGGGTTGAAAGAATTTACTAAAAACACATACTGTGCATACATACTATGCTGCAGACTGTGTAACTGAACTTTTATAATATCTTCTTGATAAATATTTAGATCAAGAAAAAATTTCTCATGGATTTTCTTTTTAATTAATTCATGGGATGTGGGTGTCAATGGCCAGACCAGCATTTGTTGCCCATCCCTAATTGACCCTGAGAAGATGGTGGTGAGCTGCCTTCTTGAACTGCTGTAGTCCATGTGAGGTAAGTACACCCACAGTACTGTTGGGAAGGCAGTTCCAGGATTTTTGACCCAGCAACAGGGAAGGAACGGCGATATAGTTCCAAGTCAGGATGGTGTGTGACTTGGAGTGGAACTTCCAGGTGGTGGTGTTCCCATGCATTTGCTGCCCTTGTCCTTCTAGTTGGTAGAGGTCGCGGGTTTGAAAGGTGCTGTCTAAGGAGCCTTGGTGCGTTGCTGCAGTGCATCTTGTAGATGGTGCACACTGCTGCCACTGTGCGTCGGTGGTGGAGTGAATGTTTGTGGATGGGGTGCCAATCAAGCGGGCTGCTTTGTCCTGGATGGTGTCGAGCCTCCTGAGCGTTGTTGGAGCTGCACCCATCCAGGCAAGTGGAGAGCATTCCAGCACACTCCTGACTTGCGCCTTGTAGATGGTGGACAGGCTTTGGGGAGTCAGGAGGTGAGTTTCTCACCGCAGGATTCCTCGCCTTTGACCAGCTCTTGTAGCCACGGTATTTATATGGCTAATCCAGTTCAGTTTCTGGTCAATGGTAAACCCCTAGGGTGTTGATAGTCGGGGATTCAGTGATCGTAATGCCATTGAATGTCAAGAAGAGTTGGTTAGATTCTCTCTTGCTGGAGATGGCCATTGCCTGGCACTTGTATGGTGCGAATGTTACTTGCCACAAGCCTGGATATTGTCCAGGTCTTGCTGCATTTCGACACAGACTGCTTCAGTATCTGAGGAGTCGCGAATTGTGAACATTGTGCGATCATCAGCGAACATCCCCACTTCTGACCTTACGATTGAAGGAAGGTCATCGATGAAGCAGCTGAAGATGGTTGAGCCTAGGACACAACCCTGACGAACTTCTGTAGTGGATGTCCCAAAGCCGAGATGATTGACCTCCATCAACCACAACCATCTTCCTTTGTGCTAGGTGTGAATCCAACCAGCGGAGAGTTTTCCCCCCGATTCCCATTTTCAGTTTTGCCAGGGCTCCTTGATGCCATACTCTGTCAAATGCTGTCTTGATGTCAAGGTCAGTCACTCTCACCTCACCTCGAGTTCAGTTCTTTTGTCCATGATTGGGAAACGTTACTTAAAGGGATGACAGTAGATAGGCATTGGCAAACATTTAAAGAGCGCATGGATGAACGGCAACAATTGTTTATCGCTGTCTGGAGCAAAAGTAAAACGGGAAAGGCAGCCAAACCATGGCTTACACGGGAAATTAAAGATAGCATTCGATCCAAGGAAGAGGCATATAAATTTGCCAGGCAAAACAACAGACCTGAGGATTGGGAGCAGTTTAGAATTCAGCAAAGGAGGACCAAGGGATTGATTAAGAAGGGGACAATAGAGTACGAGAGCAAGCTTGTGGGGAACATAAAAACTGACTGTAAAAGTTTCTATCGGTATGTGAAGAGAAAAAGAGTGGTGAAGATAAAAGTAGGTCCCTTACAGTCAGAAACAGGGGAATTTATTATGGGGAATAAAGAAATGGCTGACCAACTAAATGCATACTTCGGTTCGGTCTTCAAAAGGAGGACACAAATATCATACCAGAAATGTTGGGAAACACAGGGCTCAGTGAGAGAGAGGAACTGAAAGACAAACAGCATAGAAACAGGCCCTTCGGCCCACCGCGTCCATGCTGACCATAATGCCCATCTATACTAATCCCACCTGCCTGCATTAATTCCATATCCCTCTCGGCCTTGCTCATTCAAGTACCTGTCCAGATGCCTCTTAAATGTCGCTACTGTTCCTGCCTCCACCACCTCCTCAGGCAGCTCATTCCAGATACCCACTATTCTTTGTGTGAAACATTTACCCCTTTGATTCCCTTTAAACCTCCTCCCTCTCACCTTAAATCTATGCCTTCTAGTTTTAGTCACCCCTACCATGGGAAACAGACTCTGGCTATCTACCCTATCTATGCCTCTCATAATTTTATATACCTCTATCATGTCCCCTCTCAGCCTCCTTCGCTCCAGGGAAAACAAACCAAGCCTATCCAATCTCTCTTTATAACTCAAGCCCTCCAAACCAGGCAACATCCCTGTGAATCTTTTCTGCACCCTCTACAGCTTAATCACATCTTTCCTGTCGTGTGGCAACCAGAACTGCACGCACTACTCCAAATGTGGCCTAACCAACATTATGTACAACTGTAACATGACACCCCGACTCTTGTACCCATCGTCTCGGCCGATGAAGGCAAGTATGCCATACGCCTTCTTCACCACCCTGTCTACCCTGTGTTGCCACCTTCAGTGAACTTTGTACTTGCACCCCAAGGTCTCTCTGCTCAACAACACTCCCCAGGGCCCTGCCATTCACTGTATATGTCCTGCCCGGGTTTAACTTCCCAAAATGCATCACTTCGCACTTGTCTGCGTTAAATTCCATTTGCCACTCCCTTGCCCACTTTCCCAGTTGATTTATATCCTGTTGTAACCTTAGACAACCTTCTTCACTGTCCACTATACCACCAATTTTGGTGTCATCTGCAAACTTACCAATCATGCCCCTTACATTCACATCCAAGTCATTAATATATATGACAAACAACAGAGGGCCCAGCACCGATCCCTGCGGCACACCACTGGTCACCAGCCTCCAATCTGAAAAACAACCCTCCACTACCACCCTCTGCCTCCTATCACCAAACCAATTTTGTATCCAATCTGCTAGCTCACCCTGGATCCCATGTGTTTGAACCTTCTGGAACAGCCTACCATTCGGGACCTTGTCAAAGGCCTTGCTAAAGTCCTTGTAGACAACGTCCATCGCCCTGCCCTTGTCAATCCTCTTGGTCACCTCCTCGAAAAACTCAAATCAAATTCATGAGACATGATTTCCCACGCACAAAGCCATGCTGACTATCCCTAATCAGACGATGACTTTCCAGATGCATATAAATCCTGTCTCAGAATCCCTTCCAATAACTTTTCCACCACTGATGTAAGGCTCACTGGCCTGTAGTTCCCTGGCTTATCCCTGCTGCCCTTCTCAAATAAAGGCATGACATTAGCTATCCTCCAGTCTTCTGGTACCTCACCTGTGGCCAACGATGATACAAAAATCTCTGCCAGGGCCCCAGCAATCTCCTCCCTTGCTTCCCATAGCATCCTAGGATGCACCTGGTCAGGCCCTGGGGAGTTATCCACCTTAATGTGCTTCAATACCTCCAACACCTCCTCCTTTGTAATGTTGATTTGCTCCAGGATATCGGTGTTCCCTCCCTTGAACTCACTGGCTTCCATGACCTTTTCCACGGTAAATACGGACGGGAAATATTCATTTAAGACCTCGCCCATTTCCCGTGGCTCCACACATAGATTGCCACACTGATCCTTAAGGGGACCTTCTCTCTCCCGACCTACCCTTTTACTCTTAATATACTTATAGAATCTTTTAGGATTCTCCTTTATCTTATCTGCCAGGGAAATCTCATGGCCCCTTTTCGCCCTCCTAATTTCCTTAAGTGTAGTCCTACATCCCCTATACTCCTCGAGGGACTCGCTCGATCCCAGCTGCCTATACCTGACATATGCCTCCTTCTTTGTCCTGACCAGACCCTCAATATCCCTCGTCAACCAAAGTTCCCTAAACCTGCCAGCCTTGCCCTTCCATCCAACAGGAACATGCCGACCCTGAACTCCTCTTATCTCACTTTTAAAAGCCTCCCACTTGCCAGACGTCCCTTCACCTGTAAACAGCCTCTCCCATCCAACTTTTGAGAGTTCCTGTCTGATGCCATCGAAATTAGCCTTCCCCCAATTTAGGACTTCAACCTGAGGACCAGTCCTATCCTTTTCCATAACTATCTTGAAGCTAATAGAGTTATGGTCACCGGTCCCAAAGTGCTCCCCCACTGACACATCAACCACCTGCCCATCCTCATTTCCTAAGAGCAGGTCGAGTGTAGCCCTTTCTCTAGTAGGGCCATCCACATACTGCTTCAGAAAACTATCCTGGACACACTTAACAAATTCTTCCCCATCTGATCCCTTAGCACTAAGGCAGTCCCAGTCAATATTAGGGAAGTTAAAATCACCTACTATTACAACCCTATAATTCCTACACCTATCTCTGATTTCCCTACATATATGCTCCTCCACCTCCCTCTGACTAATGGGGAGCCTATAGTATAATCCCATCAAAGTGATCACCTCTTTCTTATTTCTAAGTTCTACCCATATGGCCTCGCTGGACATTCCCCCCAGGATATCCTCTCTAAGTACTGCCGTGATGTTTTCCCTAATCAATGGTGCAACTCCCCCTCCTCTCTTACCTCCACCTCTGTCACGCCAGAAGGATCGGTACCCCGGAACATTGAGCTGCCAATCCTGCTCATCCCTCAACCACGTTTCCGTAATAGCTATATCACAATCCCATGTACCGATCCATGCTCTGAGTTCATCTGCCTTACCTGTGAGGCTTCTTGCATTAAAGTAAATGCAGTTTAGCCTACCAGACCTTCCATGCTCCCTGTCCTGCCCCTGCCCGGCCTGCCTACTGGACTTGTTTGCTTTGGAGATTAATAGCACTGTGGATGTACCTATATCACAACATCTGCAATGGTTCAAGAAGGTGGGTCACCACTTCCTGCTCGAGGGCACTTAGGGACGGGCAATAAATACTGGTCTTGCCAGCGATGCCCACATCCCATGAACGAATAAAAAAAGTTAAAGTTCGCACAATGCTGCTGTTGATTTTTGTAAATACCAGCACTCATTACTAGATCTTACCAGTCCCATTCCACCTCATTCCTCCAGATTTCCTGCTCTAAACATAACACTCGAGCGCATGCTGATTCAAACATGTTCATTAGTTATTTGCATTTTTATTGCTCGGCACCGTATAACGTCAGATGATAAAGGCCATTTTACTTAAGCGTCTAAATTTATATTCAACAGCAGTAAGACCGATTGAATGGATGGAGGTGCTAATTAGGAGTTGTTTTATAAGCACTCTATTGAAATCCTGATCTCAGCACAACCTTTCTTGGCAAAACATTTTAGTTATTATTTTGTTAGGATTCAAAGTTATATATATGGCTGGCATTCAGGATAACCCACAAAGTTTTTACAGTAGTAAATACCTTTACTTGGTCCAAGATCACCAATGGTCCATTAACACCGGACACAGTCTTATAGGCTATTAAAAATAAAATTCACAATAGAATGAGAGCTTTATTCTGAAATATATTCATCAAATTCAATGCACAATACAATAAATGGATTACTATGTAATGCTTTTTATAAGTGTTAAGACTGTCAATAAAATTAAATGTAGTTGAAGCAAATATACACAATTCATGGACTTGATTTTTACATTTTCACTGTCCTTTAATGTAGGACAAAAACACAACATACCACTTCTCATTAAATTCAGTTTCTTTAAAATCCATTTGTCTCGCTGCTGTTCTGTTTACTAAATGATTCCCCTTCTGTAACAGCATGGTTACAGAGATCATTTTTAATGAAACTGAATGAAAAATAAGATCCATAGAATATTTAAATTGCTGGTCAAGCCCCAAAGTAACAGCATAATTCACCAATTGATGGACTAGACACAATGACATTACTGTTGTATGGGTGGTCAACTAAGCCTCAGCAAGTTGCAAGAAAAGGACATGTGAGCATAATTTTGATACATTACCGAAGTGCAAAACTACCTCATTACTATTTAACTGCAACTTTGGACAGTTCTCTCAGGTGATGAAGCAATACAGGGAGACACACAGGCTATTACCTTGCCTTTTTTCCTTTACATGGGAAAATATTAACCGTGCAGACACAGGAGACAATTTGACTATGTTTGACATTTGTTTCTGATCAGCCTTCTCTCACATCTGTGGTGGCTGAAGGAAGGACTGCATTGTTTCGATAGGCCTCTATCACGCTTTGCTTTTTGTGTAATCCGTCAATCTCTTCACCGATATCAAAGCTGCAAGGAAATTAGAACAGACCAGCTCTACTGCAGTGCACTAAAGCTTAGCGGGGTGCATCCACTATGCAACTAATTAGGCTGCAGCCAACAGAATAAACCTGTCAATGTTCGCTTGCTGTTTCCCACACACCTGCATTTCTTTCACTAATAAGCAAACATCGGGAGAGGCAAGGCAAACTGCTCAAGCATGAAAACCATACAACAGTGTTGCAATCAACTACAGTATTTCTAGTTTCTATTTGAAAGTTGCAAGGCACAAACCAAGGAATACTCCTGAACCAGATAATCCACTCAGTTACTTACTGGGAAAGTAATATTGTTAAATCTACTGTAAATAGCCCGAAACAGAGAACATTTAATTCCATTCATAGATAATTTTTCAAAAACTTCAGGATACTCATCCCAAGTGGACCTTTCATCTTTCTAACATTCTTCCTATGCTGCCGTGGACATTTTTTTAAAGTACCAATTTGCCAGTGCAGAGATCTTAAGTGTAACAACTCAACAACTGACAATTAAACCTGAACAATGAATAATGGGGGGAAAAGTTAACCAGGTATTGCAGCACATAGGGAAAAGGTACGATTACTAGCATTAAACGTAATTTTAGTTGATTGAATGGTGCAGCTGATATATTCAACTATACAACTCAAAGCTAAATATGTTTTTTGGATTGAATTACATTGCTTAGTACAGTAATTGATCCAACTGTCTGAAAAACAAAGCAGTTGATTCAGACAAAGATAGATAGATAGAAACTCAAAATACTACAATTCCAATATTTTGCTGTCAAGGTATCGCTGATTGCATTAAATATATTTCAAATTATATTTTTAAACTCAATGAAAAAATATATAATTTTCCAAGTGGATTATTAAACTGGATTGGTTGGTATAAAGTGTTCACTTTAATGCCATGTTTAATGCAAAGGAAGTAGTTTGCATTGCTTTGAAATTATATGGAGCTTAGCCTCTTTACACAATTTAATTCAGTACAAGTTTTTTTCCAAAATCCATCAGGAAGCACCATTTCAATTATAAATAAAAACTCTCTCCACCCCTTCCCCACTTGAGCTCAAGTACACAACCCCCTGTTTAACATGCAGCTCCTGAGCAGGTCACAAGGCCGCCTGTTCAGCTGCCAGCAGCTTTTGTGTACAAAGATGTTAATTGGTTCTAATCCCTTCATAGAAGCTGTTTTGGTAGCCTGACCCAGCACCCTGAAGGACACCTTGGTGTGAAATACTAAGGGCCCATTCAAGTAGGAGTGAAAGAAAGCAGTGTGCATTCCAACACATTTGATTTAAAAGGCTGGAGGGTACAGCATCATTCTAAACTGAATAAATCTTACAAGTTGTGTTAACAGTGAAGTATGCTCTCTTCAGAGATGTAATCTACTAAGAGTGCCTGAACTGCAAATTATTTTCAAAATAATACAGCCAAATTACAGAATGTTACATCTTACCTAAATCAAAACTGAACAGCAATACTATGTCAGTTCAGTTTGTATACTTAATAGCAAGATTAGCATGATTGAGACTAGGTAAAGAGTATCCTTAAAAATGGTTTATTAAAATGGTCCTGTTTCAGATCTGCTTTGCTTTTTCTATTATTTCCCCATGCCACATACATATGGTTTGACTAGACAAACCAGATATACTGCCTTCCTCTCTTTCCACATAAATCACACTTAAGAGGCCAAAGAAACTCTCTGGCAGTCATTATTAGTCTATTCATGCATTATTATTGCTTGGTAAATTTAGTATTTTTAGGGTTAGCTGGCTTCCATACTAGGCAGGATACCGACTTAAATGAGGGTCTACGACAACTGAACAGAAATACTATACTGATAACATTCTATTGAACCTTAGCTTCATTAAAGTGTTAAGTTGTGGCATTTACCTTATAAGTACATAATTTGAACTATATGAACTGTTTTCTTATATGGAGTTTTAAAAACTTGAATGAGAGCATCTTTTTTTTTAAAAAGAGCATTAACCATAAATCTATTTCCAGAAACTGATTTACAGTTAAAATCAGAGCAAGAATAGAAGGCCAGCCGGTCAAAGCTAGTAGTTTAAACATTGCTTGTACTAACGTTTTGGTTCTATAGGGTCATTTATATATGCTACACGTAAATAATACAAGTTATTGTGTATGGATGTGTCCTTGTAACGGGAAGTGATTTTTCAAAACAATTCCATTTCTGTATGAAGTCACTCATATATTGAAAGTGTGAAAGATCTTATTAGCAATTTTCCAAAATAGCACATAAATGGAGTTACAACATTTTATTCATGGGTTAATGTGGTATGTTACTGTTCTGACTTATGAAGCATAGGAACAGCAGTAGGCCAGTCAGCCCATCGAGTCTGCTCTACCATTCAGTTAGATCATGGCTGATCATCTACCTCAGAAGCGATGATATTCCGTGTCTAGGACAAGTTTGGTGAAGTGGGAGTAACACATTTGATGTGCATTGTATTATGTGGTAGTTAAATCTGACATAAAACTTCATTTCCCCAGGTAATAATTTTTTATTTTACTTGTGCAAACAGTTCCAGTCTTTGGTATTTTTAACTGGCAAGAATTTTAGGAAAAGCAGCTTTATATCGATATTTTCTTCTCAGCACATTTGGAGCAAAATGATGCATCAGCAGCTGAAGGGGATGTTTTAGTAAAGTTTTGTTATCCATATGTTCACTTTTTCCAAATTGAGCACAAATTTATCAATTTATCTTGCAAAACATTCTTCAACTACAAAAATCGGAATTGAAAATCAAATTGATTCTTCCGGATTACAATCTGTAAAACAATGCAAAAGCATTTGTGAAATAACAAAAAATTACATTGTGAAATTTCTACCAATTCCCTGTCATCAGCGCATTACTACTAACTCTTTATTGGTGAATTGAGTTACGATACATATTAATGGTGTTGTGGAAATATCCTAATCCATTGTGGTTGATCAGATGTAGTTAATTCACCTGTACATCTCTGAAAGATTTTTGGTAGTAGAGGAATGGTCTCTACATTTGCAAAATGCTTATCAGAGCACTAACTGGGAGGTCTGCTGTGAAACTATTTAAAACTAAGTTTCTTTTAAATGAAAACAAAACATGAATAGATTGCAATGTTCATGTGTTATAGCGAATGTTGATTTCCATGCCTCATGGAATGTTCTATGAAATAATTTTCTTCACAGAATATTTACATTGGCGCAATGTTGAAAGATAATTCCTTCATGTGCAGTGCCCATGCGTTCAATAAAACTGAAAGCAAACAGTGGCCGTGCTTTTGCTTTAAGATGCAGTGATTTAATGGTTGCAAGATATCTATTTCACTCTAAACCACAAAATGACTGGATGAAAGTCACATTCAGCCTGTCTACTGATTCAAAAATGTAATCATTCAAAGGAGGCTAATTGCAATCAATAAAACTAGGAACAGTCTTTCAAAATTTTTTCCCTGAAACTGTAAAATATTCAAGAAAATAATCTAGATCAGCCTTGGCTTGCACACTTATTTTAAAGATAGAAGATGTGGATTCAAACCCCACATCACAGGCTTGAGTGCAAAATCTATGCTGATATTTTGGTGTTAGGTTGTCAATGGTGGTGTTTTTCAGATAAAGCATTAAACGGAGGATCATTAGCCCTATAGAGTGGATGCAAAAAATCCAACTGTACTATCCAAAGAGAAGCAAAGCTCTTCTGGTGTTCTGGCCAATATTTATCCATCAACCAACATCACAAAAGAAATTATCTGATCATTTATCTCATTGCTGTTTGTCCCACCTTGCTGTGCACAAATTGGCAGCCCCATTTTCCTACATTACAACAGTAACTAAACTTCAAAGATAAATCATTGGCTGTGAAGTGTTTTGGTGATATTGAGGTCATGAAAGGCAATGCAAGTTCTTTATTTTCTGTTCAAGGTTATTTGGTTTCCATTGTCTGTTTTTTGATATAAAGTGCTCCTTTACGTAGATGAAACCACTAAGCGAAATTAATGCAAGTATTAGTACAGTTCACAGCAGAATTTTTTTGTACTGTTCAAGCATGTTTTCAGCTCCTTCAAAATCAATCATGGAAACAGACAAAGCAGCTCAAAACATTTCAGCCACCCCAATCACTGAATGATTTCAAAATGAAAGTCAAGAACCTGCTTGAGGTTCAATTAGATCCAGTTGCAATGCAAGTCTACTGTTAGCTATGAATAACATTTTCCTTGCTTTATATATATCCTATATAAATACAAATTCTTTCTTTCTTGGGCATTAATATTTGAGCAACATGGAAACAATCAACCATTCAGCCCCTCAAGCCTGTTCCACTATTCAATTAGATGACTGAAACTGTACTTCAAGTACATTTATCGACTTTGATTCATACCCCTTGACACCCTTACTTAACAAACATCTATCCATCTCGGTCTTGATTGCTTCAATTGTTGAGCATGGACAGCCTTCATTTTGGTGAGGAGGCTGGGGTAGGGGGATGGGGGTGCATGGGGAAAGAAAGTTCAAGCTTTCTACTACCATACTACACTTGGTATGAAGTGCCTCCCGATTTCATTCTGAATGGCCTGGTTCAACACTCAAAGAAGTAATCCAAATCAGTACTGCAACAGACAAACTGTAATAGCATAACCAGAGATGCTTACAAGCATCAGTAGAGCTCAGGAGAACAAGTAATCACCATAAGTCAGAGGGCTTCAAACTGGGGTCTCAGATTTCAGTACTTGTTGATTTGCTTTATATTCTGTTGTAGCATGTTGTTTTATATTCCATTGCTAATTTGCCAGATCTTCTGACCCATGAGCGACAATCCTAAAGGCTGCTCAAGTGTTTTGAAGTTGCAGCCTAGCCATAATTAATTGGAATCAATCCAATAACTGCCTTAATTTCATTTTTCCCCAACAATTTTAGGCAATTTACTACAATGTATGCTCAAAATTGTGAATCTCTGTCACAATAAATGACTATTCTATTGTGTGTTGCATGGCTGTTTACCTGAATGTCATTAGATCTTAAACTTTAGCCAGCCCTGATGCAACATGTACCATAATAGGAAATAACAGAAGTGAAGATCTTATTGGGAAAGATGCTTCTTGGAAACTCCCTACAGAACCACTTCTTTTATGTCAGCCCGAAGCAATATAATGCATCAATGTACATTGTAAAACTCAGATGATTTTCAGATCTCATTTATCTACACTTCCTGGCCTGATTCGTTATTTTTTTTTTTAGAAATGGAGTTACACCTCAGAAGTTATTTTTAAAAAGTCAGGACATAAAAAGGCTTTCCTCTTGCACTGCAACTCTCAGAGAATGCACTCAAGCACCGATGTTTCTTGTTCCAGGCACCAAATCAAATATTACATGTTACGACTGAGGCAGGAGGAGCACACTGTTTATTCTAGTCCCACTTCTCCACAGGTCACAACATGTATTTACATTGTCCCCACTTACTGATACAGTCAACCATATACTCTTATTTTCCCCAACATAATACACACCAACCAGGTTTCTTCAATAAACAAAATTATCTGTTTATTATAAAACAAGTCTTAATCAATAATGAAGTAAAACATACACACACAAATTGAAATATTAAAGCCTTTATCTTAGCCACACACACACCCTGGGTTAACCGGAAAAATAAAAGGGATATTTGTTTATACAGCTGTTACAAAGAAAACAAAAACAGATGGATAAAGAACTGGCTGGGCAACAGGAGACAGAGAGTAGTAGTGGAAGGGAATTTCTCAAAATGGAGACGTGTGACCAGTGGTGTTCCACAGGGATCCGTGCTGGGACCACTGTTGTTTGTGATATACATAAATGATTTGGAGGAAAGTATAGGTGGTCTGATTAGCAAGTTTGCAGACGACACTAAGATTGGTGGAGTAGCAGATAGTGAAGGGGACTGTCAGAGAATACAGCAGAATATAGATAGATTGGAGAGTTGGGCAGAGAAATGGCAGATGGAGTTCAATCAAGGCAAATGCGAGGTGGCGCATTTTGGAAGATCCAATTCAAGAGTGAACTATACAGTAAATGGAAAAGTCCTGGGGAAAATTGATGTACAGAGAGATTTGGGTGTTCAGGTCCATTGCTCCCTGAAGGTGGCAACGCAGGTCAATAGAGTGGTCAAGAAGGCATACGGCATGCTTTCCTTCATCGGACGGGGTATTGAGTACAAGGGTTGGCAGGTCATGTTACAGTTGTATAAGACTTTGGTTCGGCCACATTTGGAATACTGCGTGCAGTTCTGGTCGCCACATTACCAAAAGGATGTAGATGCTTTGGAGAGGGTGCAGAGGAGGTTCACCAGGATGTTGCCTGGTATGGAGGGCGCTAGCTATGAAGAGAGGTTGAGTAGATTAGGATTATTTTCATTAGAAAGACGGAGGTTGAGGGGGGACCTGATTGAGGTGTACAAAATCATGAGAGGTATAGACAGGGTGGATAGCAAGAAGCTTTTTCCCCCCAGAGTGGGGGATTCAATTACTAGGGGTCACGAGTTCAAAGTGAGAGGGGAAAAGTTTAGGGGGGGGGGATATGCGTGGAAAGTTCTTTACACAGAGGGTGGTGGGTGCCTGAAACGCGTTGCCAGCGGAGGTGGTAGACGCAGGCACGATAGCGTCTTTTAAGATGTATCTAGACAGATACATGAATGGGCAGGAAGCAAAGAGATACAGACCCTTAGAAAATAGGCGACATGTTTGGATAGAGGATCTGGATCGGCGCAGGCTTGGAGGGCCGAAGGGCCTGTTCCTGTGCTGTAATTTTCTTTGTTCTTTGTTCTAAAACCACTTAGGCAGAATACTCATCTTTAGTTTTGGTTTGGCATCCCAAATGCGTACAGATGGCTGTCACGGGGATCTTACCAGGCAATGAAGATCAACTTGGATAGGCTTTCCAAGAAATGCAGCTACAGAGGCTTCAGGTAGGTCTTACAGCAAAATGCAGCAACAAGGTTTCCGTTCCCACACTTTCGATTTGCAGGATTTCTTCAAATACCGTTGGAAATAGGAAACTGACATACTGTATGCAGGACTTCTTTTCAAGAGAGCACGCACTGGGTCTGCTTTGGCAGGCAAATCCCAACTGTCTTTTGTAACAGTTCAAATTGAAACTAAAAACAGCCCAGAAGTCCAGCCTCCTGACCTCCACAAATCTTGACCTGTCACTTCTTTGTAAACATCTTCCCAAGTCAAAAACAACCCCTGCTGGGTGATTATCCACGGACAGGTGCCTTCCAGTAAAGACGTGTTTACAAGCCAAATCCAGGAACCTTCTGGTGACTTCTTTTTTAAAAAAACACAAAGTTCAGCAACTCTTCAAGATTCCTGATGAATCAGTGTCCATAATTCAACTATAAGTCCTTAAAACATATTTTACAAAAAAATATAAGCACTCTCGTAAAATACATAAAGAAAACAGGGGAAAAGGAGTACAACATTCATCAGATGCTAATGGAACAATTTATATTCAGATAACTCAGATTTCTTTTCCATTTTCACATTGACTGTACTGTAAGATATACAGCAAAGAACAGCTAGATCCAAACTGAAGGCTTTTCATGTATAATACAATACAGACGTTAAAATTCTGCACTAAGTAAAGCCAACAATCTGCTCAATTATGCTATATGATTTCAGTGAAATCCACTCCTATTCCAGTGAAATTATGTGCAAAGTAGAACTGACATAATGAGAACATACCAGATTACAATAGTGAAAAAACATGACAATCATCCAGCCTATTTATTCTATCAACAATGTGTAACAGAACATAGGTTAAGACTCCCATAATTATCACTTTTCAACTGAATGAAAAAAGGTTACATTAAAAGCAACAGAATTCACTTCATTTCACAGAAACATGAATAGATATATTACATTTCCTCCACCATAAAAGAGGTTGACATTCCCAGGACAAATTTGATTATCTTTTAATAAGTCTGCATGTACTGTAGTGTAAGTCTGTTGCACCATGTCCTTGATAACTGCTGATTTTAAAATCAGGATTAGCCACTTGGGCACAATTCACTTAACCTTCAGAAGGTATCTCCTTTCCATTTCTTAGAAACATAGAAAATAGGAGCAGGAGTAGGCCATTCGGCCCTTCGAGCCTGCACCGCCATTCAATACGATCATGGCTTATCATCCAAACTCAGTACCCTGTTCCCACTTTCTTCCCATATCTCTGGATTCCTTTAGCCCTAAGAACTATACCTAACTCTTTCTTGAACATATTTAATGATTTGGCCTCAACTGCTTTATGTGGTAGAGAATTCCACAGGTTCACCACTCTGGGTGAAGAAATCCCTCCTCATCTCAGTCCGAAATGGCTTACCCCTTATCCTTACATTGTGAACCCTCATCCTGGACTCCCCCGCCATTGGGAACATCCTTCCTGCATCTAGTCTGTCCAGTCCTGTTAGAATTTTGTAGGTTTCTATGAGATCCCCTCTCATTCTTCTAAACTCTAGCGAATACAAGCCTAATTGACCCAATCTCTCTTCATTGTCAGTCCTGCCATCCCAGGAATCAGTCTGGTGAACCTTCGCTGCACTCCCTCCATAGCAAGAACATTCTTCCTCAGATAAGGAGACCAAAACTGCACACAATACTTCAGGTGTGGTCTCACCAAGGCCTTGTATAATTGCAGAAAAACATCCTTGCTCCTGTACTCGAATCCTCTCGTTATGAAGGCCAACATAACCATTTGCCTTCTTAACTGCCTGCTGCATCTGCATGCTTACTTTCAGCGACTGGTACAAGGACACCCAGGTCTCACTGCATCTCCCCCTTTCCCAATCTATCATCATTCAGATAATAATCTGCCTTTCTGTTTTTGCCACCAAAGTGGATAACCTCACATTTATCCACATTATACTGCATCTGCCATGTATTTGCCCACTCACTCAACCTGTCCAAATCACACTGGAGCTTCTCTGCAACCTCCTCACAGCTCACACTCCCACCCAGCTTTGTCTCATCTGCAAACTTGGATATATTGCATTTAATTCCCTCATCTATATCATTAATATATATTATGAATAGCTGGGGTCCTAGCACCAATCCCTGTGGTACCCCACTCGTCACTGCCTGCCACTCGTAAAAAGACCCGTTTATTCCTACTCTTTGTTTCCTGTCTGCCAACCAGTTCTCTATCATGTCAGTACCTTACCCCAATCCCATGTGCTTTAATTTTGCATGCTAATCTCGAGACCTTATCGAAAGCCTTCTGAAAGTCCAAATACACCACATCTACTGGTTCTCCCTTATCTATTCTACTAGTTGCATCCTCAAAAAATTCCAGTAGATTTGTCAAGCATGATTTCCCTTTCATAAATCCATGTTGACTTTGTCCGATCATGTCATTGTTTTCCAAGTGCTCTACTATTATATCTTTAATAATGGACTCTCACATTTCCCCCACTACTGATGTCAGGCTAACCGGTCTATAATTCCCCGTTTTCTCTGTCTCCTTTTTGAAATAGTGGGGTTACATTAGCTACCCTCCAATCTGTTGGAACTTTTCCCACAGTCTATAGAATTTTGAAAATGACCATCGATGCATCTACTATTTCAAGGGCCACTTCCTTAAGTACTCTGGGATGTAGATTATCAGGCCCTGAGGATTTATCGGCCTTCAATCCCATCAATTTCCCTACTAATACTGACTTCATACAGTGCCTCCTTCTCACTAGACTATGTTCCCCAACATTTCTGGGAGGTAATTTGTGTCCTCCTTTGTGAAGACTGAACCAAAGTATGTATTTAATTGGTCTGCCATTTCTTTGTTCCCCAGTATAAATTCCCCCGTTTCTGACTAAGGGAATCACATTTGTCTTTGCTAATCTTTTTCTCTTCACATATCTATAGAAGCTTTTACAGTCAATTTTTATGTTCTCTGCAAGCTTACTCTCATACTCTATTTTCCCCTTCTTAATCAATCCCTTTGTCCTCCTTTGCTGAATTCTAAACTGCTTCCCATCTGCAGGTTTGCTGCTTGTTCTGGCCATTTTATATTTCACTCCCTTAGATCTAATACTATCCCTAATTTCCTTAGCATGCCACGGTTGAGCCACCCTTCCCGTTTTATTTTTGCACTAGACAGAATGAACAATTGTTGCAATTCATCCATGCGCTCTTTAAATGCTAGCCATTGCCTATCCACAGTCAACCCTTTAAGTAATATTCCCCAATCTATCATAGCCAACTCGCTCCTCAAACCTTCATAGTTTCCTCTATTTAGATTCAGGACCCTAGTCTCGGAATCAACTCTCTCACTATCCATCGTAATGAAGAATTCTAGCATGTTATGGTCGCTCTTCCCAAGGGACCCCGCACAACAAGACTGTTAACTAATCCTTTCTCATTACACAATACCCAGTCTAGGATGGCCTGTTCTCCACTTGGTTCCTCAACATATTGGTCCAAAAAACCATCACGTACACACTACAGGAATTCCTCCTCTACAGTATTATTGCTAATTTGGTGATCTATATGTAGATTAAAATCATGCATAATTACAGTTGCACCCTTATGGCATGCATCTCTAATTTCTTGTTTAATGCCATCCTCTACATCACCACTGCTGTTTGGGGGTCTATATACAACCCACACCAATGTTTTCTGCCCCTTGGTGTTTCTTAGCTCCACCCAGACACATCAGGATTCTCTGAGCTAATATCCTTCCTCACTATTGTATTGATTTCCTCTTTTGCTAACAATGTTACTCCACCTCCTTTCCTTTTTTGCCTGTCCTTCCTAAATACTGAATACCCCTGGATGTTCAGTTCTCATCCTTGGTCACCCTGCAGCCATGTCTCTGTAATCGCAACTATGTCGTATCAATTTACATCTATTTGCGCTGTTAATTCGCCTGCCTGACAAAGTGGAAAATTTCCCAGGTATGCCCTGTGCAACAAAAGTAGGATGAATCCAATCTGGCCAATAACTGTCCTATCAATAATGAGCAAAGTGATGGAAGGTGTCATCAACAATGCTATCAAGCATTACTTACTCACCAGTAAGTATTCATCAATGCTCACTTTGAGTTGCACCAGGACCACCCAGTTCCAGGCCCCCAGCCTTGGTCCAAGCATGGACAAACAAGCTGAATTCCAGAAGTGAGGCAAGAGTGGCACCCCTTGACATCAAGGCAGCATCTGACAGAGTGTGGCACCAAACAGCCTCAGTAAAACTGAGGTCAATGGGAGTCAGGAGAAAAACACCCCAATGGCTGGAATCATACTTGGCATAAAGGAAGATGTTTGTGGTTGCTGGAGGCCAATCATCTCAGCCCCAGGACTTCGCTGCAAGAGTTCCTTAGGGCGATGTCCTAGGCTCAACCATCCTCAGCTGCTTTATCAATGACCTTCCTCCCATCATAAGGTCTGAAGTGGGGATATTCACTAAATTCCACATTGCTCAGTCCCATTTGCAATTCCTCAGATAACCAAACAGTCTGTGCCTGTATGCAGCAAGATCTGGACAACATAAAGGCTTGGGCTTCTAAGTGGCACTTATTGTTTATGCCACATAAGGACCAGGCAATGACCATCTCCAGCAAGAGAAAGTCTAACCACATCCCCATCGCATTACTGTCCATGAATCAAAGGATTATCGGGTCTGGCAGGAAAGTGGAGTTAAGGCCACAAGCAGCCATAATCTTATTGAATGACGGAACAGGCTTGAGGGGCCGAAACACCTACTCCTTCATCTTATGTTATGTTCTCAAAATCCTGGCAGTCACTATTGACCAGTAACTTATCTGGACTAACCATATAAATACTGTGGCTACAAGAGCAGGTCAGAGGCTGAGAATTCTATGACAAGTGACACCTCCCAACTCCCCAAAGCCTTTCCACCACCTACAAAGCACAAGTCATGAGTGTGATGGAGTACTCTCCCCAAGCCTGGATGCGTATAGCTCCAACAACACAAGACACTCAACACCATCCAGGACAAAACAGGCATCCTGTCCACCACCTTAAACAGCAAATATAGAATTCCCAGTCATAGAGAGATGCAGCACTGAAACAGGCCCTTCGGCCCACCGAGTCTGTGCTGACCATCAACCACCCATTTATACTAATCCTACATTAATCCCATATTCCCTACCACATCCCCACCTTCCTTTAATTCTCCTACCACCTACCTACACTAGGGGCAATTTACAATGGCCAATATAGTGCACTAAATTGAAAGTACAAGCAAATTTCTGTATTCCAAAGGGATCGTTCCCTCCCTTGAGCACTTTACAGCCTTCCGGACTCAGCATGGACTTCAATAATTTTAGACCATAACCGCTGCCTCCATTTCTTTCTTTTTTCATTTTTTTTGCTGGTTCTTTGCCAACCACCATCCCACCGGTTTCTTTCTTAACCCCTTGACTGTGTGCTTGGACAGCTACTATTCTGCCATTTACACCACATCCAGACACATCTTTTGTTTATTTCCTGGGCTTTGTACTATGAATCCTTTTGTCATTTAATCCCTCCTGCCCTCCACCCTATCACAGACCTTCCCTTCTGTTCTTCTTGTCACCCGCCCCCCACCCCCATTTTCACTTGCTCAAAACCGACTACATTTTTAACTTTTGCCAGTTCTGATGAAAGGTCACTACCTGAAACATGAACATTTTTTCTCTCCACAGATGCTGCCTTGACCTGCTGTGTTTTTCTAGCATTTTCTTTTTTTGTTTCAGATTTCCAGCATCAGCAGTATTTTGCTTTTGTATTAGTGTTTAATTCAGTGCTGCTCTCCTCCATAATGCCCACTTTGAAGAAGTTCTGCTCTTCTCTCTGACAGGACTTCAATTTGTCTTTTCTGCCTTGATCACCTTCACTGCTTTCTATCTCCCTTCTTGTGTTTCATCAGGTAACCACCAAAACTTACTTTCACAGCCACATCTTCTTCAGCAATTGTCTCCGGCTCTAACTTATCCCACGTGGATTCCAACTGAAATTCCACCTTTCGTGTTTTGGATCCACCCATGACTACAGATATCGCCTAGACATTCAGCATTCCTTGAACCACTGTTTTTGCTGCATCCTAAGATCTCAATGCCATGCGCTACATGCACACTCTCAACCTCTATCTTAAGCAGCACCGACTGACTCACTGACTCAAAGCTGTCCTGGTCCACAGTTTTGTTTCATCCTTCACCTCATTGGGCGTTAACAAAAAAATTTTCATCTTCCTTTCAGGTGTGAAAGATCGCGAACTTCAACAACTCATGGATACCAACACACCTCTGGATCCTTCTTCCCCTTCTCTTCCCTCTGACCCTCGAATCTCACCCCTTGCCATGTATTCACGATACCCTCTGACCTTTCCCTATCTGACTCTGAATAATCTGTCCTCAGTCAAGGCCTCAGCTTCATCCCCTTACGCCCCCATCTCAATGCTGAGCTCTTCTTCCGTTGCCTCCACCTCTGCTTTCACTTCTTTCACCAGCAATCATCCACCCACTCAGCAGACCTTCTCCAATATTCTCCCTCCACCTGGACCCCTCCCTCAATCTTTTCATTGAGATAGTCAGTGTCTTGACAGTTCTCAATCTCTCTGCTTCCCTCACTCACTCGAACCTATTTCCCTCTGAACTTGCAGCACTCCATTTTCTCAGACCCAACCCCTAACAGTCATCAAACCTGCTGACAAAGGCGGTGCTGTTGTTGTCTGGCATATCGACCTCTACCGAGCAGAAGCCAAACACCAACTCTCTGACACTTCCTCCTAAACCATGACCCCCACTACCAAACATCAAGCCATGGTATCCAGGATCGTTATTGACCTCATCTCCTCTGCACGGCCTCCAACCTCATAGTTCTGCAACCCTGTACAACCTGCTTCTACCTCCTTCCCAAAATCCACAAACAAGGCTGCCTTGGTAGAACCATTGTTTCTGCCTCTTCCTGCCATACTGAACTAACTTATTCCTATCTCGACTATTATTACTCCCCTTGTCCAATCTCTTCCCATCTATATCCGTGACTCTTCCAATGCCCTCCATCAACATTTTCCAGTTTCCTGGCCCTCACTGTCTTCTATTCATCATGGACGTCCAATCTCTCTATGCATCCCCCACCAGGATGGTCGGAGAGCTCTCCGCCTCTTCCTTGAACAGAGGCCCAACCAGTTCTCATTCACCCTTCTCCGCCTGGCTGCAAATGTTCTCAGTGAACAAATTCTACTTCAACTCCACTCACTTGCTCCAAATAAAAGGTGTTGCTATGGTTACCTGCATGGTTCTCAGCTATGCCTGCCTTTTTGTGGGATCTGTGGAACATTCCTTGTTCCAGTCCTTCTCAGGCCCCTTCCCTCACTACTTCTTCCAGTACATTGATGACTGTATCGATGCCACTTCCTGCTCTCGGACTGAACTGGAAAATTTAATTGACTTGGTTTCCAATTTCCACCCTTCCCTCACCTTCACATGGTCCATCTCCAACTCTTCCCTTCCTTGACTTCAATCAATATTCACGATAAGCCCACGGACTCCCACAGCTACCTGGACTATACTTCCTCACACCCCACTTCCGACAACGAATCAATTCCATTCCCCCAGTTCCGCTGTTCAAACTATGTAACCTTCCATACTAGTGCTTCCAATATGTCTTCCTTTGCCAACTGAGGATCCCACCACCCACCCCCACCCTGTGGTTGACAGGGCCCTCAACCGTGTCCAATCTATTTCACGCACTTCTGCTCTTACCACTACCCCTTCTTCCCAGAATTATGATAGGGTTCCCCTTGTCCTCATCTACCAGCCCACCAGTCTCCATATTCAACAGATCATCCTCCGCCATTTCCGCCACCTCCAGCATGATGCCACCACCAAACATCCTTCCCTCCCTTTTCAGCATTCCGAAGGAACTTTTCCCACAACACCCTGGTCCATTCCTCAGTTACCTCCAACACCTCTCCATCTTTCCTACAGCACCTTTCAATGTAAGTGCAGGAAATGCAACACCTGCCATTTTACCTCCCCCCCCCCTTTCCACCATCCAGGGCCCCAAACATTCCTTCCAGGTGAAACAATTTACATGTACGTTTTTCAATTTAGTACACTGTATCCGGTGCTCACAATGTGGTCTCCTCTACATTGGGGCGACTAAATACAGACTAGGTCAACACTTTGCAGAATACTTGTGTTCAGTCCGCAAGCGTGACTCCGAGCTTCCTGTCGCTTATAACTTCAATTCCCCATCTTGCTTCCATACTGACCTTTCTGTTTTCGGCCTGCACGGTGTTCCAATGAGGCTCAACAGGAGCTTGAGGAACATCACCTCATCTTTCAACTGGGTGCTTTACAGTCTTCTGGACTCAACACTGAGTTCAATCATTTTAGATCATAACCGTTGCCTCATCTTTTTCTTCATTTTATTTGCTGGTTTGTCTCCCGCTGCCATCACCGCCACCCCACCCTGTTTCTTTCTTAATCCCTTTACTCTGTGTTTGGATGGCTGCTATTCATTTATATCTCATCCAGACACATCATGTTTTGTTTCTTTACTTGGCTTTGTACATGAAACCTATTGTCATTTTTAATTGCTCCTGCCCACCAACTTATCACAGACCCCTCCTTGTGCTCTTCTTTCCCACCCACCCCACCTTTTACTTGCTCAAAACTTATTACATTTCTAACTTTTGCCAGTTCTGATGAAAGGTCACAACCTGAAATGTTAACGGTTTTTCTCTCCACAGATGCTGCCTGACCTGATTTTCTGTTTTTGTTTCAGATTTCCAGCATCCGCAGTATTTTACTTAAGTAATTTTGAAGCACTGCTGCTGTTGTAATGTAGGAAATGTGGCAGCCAAGTTGCAGACAGCAAACTCCAACAGCTACATTATCACATGATAATGACCAGATAATCTGTTTTTTTTTGTGATGTTGATTGAGGGATAAATACTGGCCAGGACTCTAGGGATAACACCCCTGCTCTTCTACGAAATAGTGGCATGAGATCATCTAAGAAGGCACATGGGGCCTTGGTTTGACGTTTCATCCAAACGACAGCAGACCACCCTCAGTACTGCACTAGAATGTTAGTCTTGATTTTTGTGCTCAAACCCTGGAGTGGGACTTGAACTCAGAACCTCACAACTCAGAGGCAAGAGTTCTACCAAGCCACGGCTGGCACATATACTTTAATACAGAAAGCATCCCAAGCCTCTTCAGATAACCATGAGGAAAATCCATGAACTCCCCAATCTTCCTGTTTGAGGTATGGGTGGAGGAGGCAGATGGCTGTAATGAGACCATACCTGGGGTTACCTTTGACCTCCAGGATGAGCAGAAAGTAGTTTTGGGGTTTGACAGAGGAGCGTGAGGAATGATGAACTTGCTGTCGTCAAGCCAAATCTGACAAAGATAAAAGCAAAATACTGCGTTCTGTTTTCATTTCAAATCTGACAAAGGCTGCATCAAGGTTTCTTCCCCTCAGACAAGGTGGCAACAACAGAAACAAGAGTTGGTGGTTCTGTTGAGATGAGAGCACTGAAGCAGCAAAAGAAGTTCAAGAGGTGCTGTGGCAACTAAACGGCCAAAGGAATTAGAGTATGCAACAGTAAACAGCAAAATATAAACATCCCACTCTTCCGCAGACATCTCATGTTGAGCAAAAAAATTTGTTTGAAACAAAGTAAACCAACTGTTATAGGCAAAAAAGTGGCACTTAAAAATCTGACACTCCATTTTCCCCAACCAAATAATCTCACCCTCAGAATACAAATGGCACATTTTATATAAATGTGTTCTTTCCAACTTGTAATCTAGAGCAACATGCTAGTTGACCCTCTGAAGCTAAGGAGGATTGAACAAAGAGTGGTGACTTCATAAAACTTGGCAGGAAAGGTTAGAAATAGGAGTCCCCCCCACCCTGCCCCCACCAAACCCTTCCAGAGGCAGATGGTAAACAAAAGTACGAGATGTGGATGGTGAATAGGAGGAAGTGCTCAGAGATAGCTTTATCAATAATAAAGACCAGGAGTAAAGAGGCATGAGTGATGGAGAGGGAGTAGTCACAAATATGGATGGGGTACTTAAATGAAGGATGAAATTTGAAGACATGAGAGCAGCGAATTCAGTGAAAGGCAGTAAAGGGATGTTGAAGTGAAGATTTTAATCCAGGTTGAGAAGTTGCTTGATGCAGGAGAGAGAACATCTTGAGGAACTTGGCTAACCAGTAGATGGAAAGGATTTTATTTTATTTATTTAGAGATACAGCACTGAAACAGGCCCTTCGGCCCACCGAGTCCGTGCCGACCAAGAACCACCCATTTATACTAACCCTACAGTAATCCCATATTCCCTACCACCTACCTACACTAGGGGCAATTTACCTATCACCTGCAAGTCTTTGGCAGTGGGAGGAAACCGGAGCACCCAGCGAAAACCCACACGGTCACAGGGAGAACTTGCAAACTCCGCACAGGCAGTACTCAGAATTGAACCCGGGTCCCTGGAGCTGTGAGGCTGCAGTGCTAACCACTGCGCCACTGTGCCGCCCTAAAGTTAAGAGGTGAAACAAGGCAAGATACTCAAAAGAGAAGATAATAGAAGAGTAAGGCGAGAGGCCAAGATATGTTTTGAAAATGATAGCTATGCTACTGTGGTTTGGACAGGGAAGACAATGTAAAGTATAACCAGGCAAGGAGGGAAAGAATTGCCACATCAGCCACGTTTCCAAGCGAGAAGACATTCTGGAGAGAAATAGAGAGGCACAGCATTGTTGATCCTTCAGCACAGCAACAACGGTGAACGGAGCAAACAGTGCCGAAGGGAGTTGGAGAGGTTAACTCTGAACAAGTGCAAGGGCAAGATGGGTGGTGGGAGTAAAGGACAACTGGAGTTCCTGCTCATGGAGAGGAAGCAGCAGGCGTCAAAACAGACACAAGAGGATGCCAAAGGCGGCAGAGGGAAGCCATGGATTCACATGGTAGTTGAGACTCGGGATATGGCAACAGTGAAAGAAGGCAGAAGAACAACAAAGGGTGCATGTAGGAGTCATTTAGGAAGGGGGAACATTATAAACATGGCTGGCTGAGCAGAACAGGGAGAGATGAGATCAGAACCCAAGGAGGCCCAGATAAAATGCAAGAGTAGAGGGTTCAAATGTAGAGTGGGAGCCTAGCTGCACGAATATACAAAATGATCTTGGTCAGGAGAAGCTTGTTTGCACTTGAGCAGAGCGACACTGAACAAATCTGCACTTTCAAACCCACGAATGAATAAGTGCCACAACTGGTAATGTGATTTATCCACATTAGATTGAACAATTCACCTCTTGCTAAGCTTACTATTCTGCTGAGTGTTTATCTGCATCCAAATAGAGCTGTATAATGCTTACAAGTTGCACTAGTGCAGGTATCACCACTGTTTCTCAACAGGCTTTATAAACAATACCACTATTTTTCTTTGACTGCTGAGTATATTGCAATACTAGGAAAAGGAAGAGAAAGTAAAGGCTTCTGCTTCCTCTATTTCTCAGTTCCTTATTGACCACTTTTGAAATTTACAGCTTAGAAGTCACAGGACCAAGCTTGCAAAATTGTGGCGAGGTCTTCCCAGAAAGACATTGTATGTAATAAGAACCAAATTACAATTTTAGCAATGTAAAAATGCTTACATGCCACATGCATGCTGTCCTCTAGCCAGAGGACTAATAATGTGGGCTACAGGTTTCTCTGCAGGTACCGTCAAAACAACTTGATATTGTCCAACAGAAGTCACCCTGTCAAGCAAGCTAGCTCTGGCCATTAACTTTCGCTTCCTCTCCACAAATGGTGTGCTCCACTATTAAGCACTTCGTTCAGCAGTTGAGATCAGAACACTGGACTCATTCTAGAAAAAGGCACAGTAAGAAGAGGAGGTAGAGTCAGTATTCTGAAAGGATGGAATAAAGGTCCTTCTTAATCTGATTTATCTTACGATACGTTTCCATGACAAATTTTATTTAATTTTTCTGCTTACAGTGCCTCAGTTCAGCAAATTTCATCCCATGAGCTGAGGAACCAGAGGAATATTGGGCGGCACAATGGCTAGCACTGCAGCCTCACAGCTCCAGCGACCCGGGCCCAATTCTGGGTACTGCCTGTGCGGAGTTTGCAAGTTCTCCCTGTGAACCATGTGGGTTTTCACCGGGTGCTCCGGTTTCCTCCCACAGCCAAAGACTTGCAGGTTAATAGGTAGATTGACCATTATAAATTGCCCCTAGTATAGGTAGGTGGTAGGGGAAGATGGGGATGTGGTAAGGAATATGGGGTTAATGTAGGATTAGTATAAATGGGTGGTTAATGGTCGGCACAGACTCGGTGGGCCGAAGGGTCTGTTTCAGTGCTGTATCTCTAAAAAAAAAATACATGACACACAAGCATTTCTGCAAAAAACTTTACTTTAAAACGCAGTTCCTCACTTTTCCCACAATACCAATTTGCAGAACACAAGTAACTCAAGCTATTGACCCTTGCTTTTTGTATGCTGAGCAGAAAAACTGCAGTTTATGTGAAAGGGCTAGAGCTATGGCTGGCAAAAGCTTCCCACACTGTATCAAGTGTTCAACCGTAGAAATCTAGAAATGGCGAGGCAAAATATTTGCCTTTAGTTACTTCTTTATTCATATAAAATTCAACAGTAGCTTTCAAAAGGGAATGGGATAAATAGAGTCAGAGAGATACAGCACTAAAACAGGCCCTTCGGCCCACCAAGTCTGTGCCGACCATCAACCACCCATTTATACTAATCCTACATTAATCCCATATTCCTTACCACACCCCCACCTTCCCTCAATTCTCCTAACACCTACCTATACTAGGGGCAATTTACAATGGCTAATTTACCTATCAACCTGCAAGTCTTTGGCTGTGGGAGGAAACCGGAGCACCCGGGGGAAACCCACGCGGTCACTTGCAAACTCCACACAGGCAGTACCCAGAACTGAACCCGGGTTGCTGGAGCTGTGAGGCTGCGGTGCTAACCACTGCGCCACTGTGCCGCCCTTGCAGGAGAAAAAATTGCAGAGATATGGGGAAAGAGTCTGGGAGCAGGACTAACTGGATTGCTCTAAGAGCCAGGTTAGACTGGGCGGGCCGAAGAATTTCCACTGAAGTTTACCAACACACTTTGCTAAGCTAGTTACTTCAAAAACATGAAGCCCATCAGATCAGTCAGATCTTACACTTTACCTATTAGTAGATAACGATTGAACAAATGATGCCAAAACTTGAAGATCTAGAAACTACTTTTGTCTAGACTGCCTCAGATCGACTGAACAAGTCACAGAATTGTACAACATAGGAGGCTATTCAGCCCATTGATTCTGTGCCAGTTCTCAAACAGCCATTTAGTCCCATTCCCTCACTCTTTCCCCATATGCTATCTTTTTTTTTTGTTTGTCTAATATTCTTCCACTTCCCTCTTAAAAGCTATTATGAATTCTGCATCCATTACTTTTTCTGTGAGACCATTCCATGTGCTAACAACTCTATGTAAAAATCACTTCTAAGCTCCCCCTTTATCTTTTTATAATCATCTTAGATATCCATGGGGACTTCAGCAGTAGAATAGTGTTATCTGGTCATTATCACATTGCTGTTTGTGGGAGCTTGCTGTGCACAAACTGGCTGCCGCTTTTCCTATATTACAACAGTGACTACACTTCAGAAGTACTTCATTGGCTGTAAAGTGCGTTGAGATGTCCAGTGGTTGTGAAAAATACCACATAAATGCAATTCATTTTAAAACCGGAGCCTCAACATTTTGGGACTACCAAATAACAGAGGTAGATCTTCAGTTTCCAATTCAGCAACATTCAATTTCTAACCTGCAAAAGCAAATGTTTCTACATCTCTAAGGCCAAAAGTTCAAAATGTAAATTAGCCAACCCACAAAAATCATTGTTCAGATTACTGGAAGATCTCAAATGTAGCTTCACAAAAAGAATGAAGTGAGAAGTTAGGTGAGATTTTTAATGTACAGGGTTGTTGGAAACTAGGGTGGGCACGAGGCCGTTTTCCCTCCCTGGCCTCTTGCTACACTCCTGGAGTGTTTTAGTACTTTGAATGAAATCCCCTTTTAAAAACAACTTTGAATTAAGAGCAAGAATGACCTAACCCATTCCAGAATCTATGGTCTTTAATGAAGAGATGTAACCAGTCAGTTCTCTACAATATCACCAGTGCTGTACTACAGCTTACAATACTTAAGGCAAGACAACTTGACAGAAGACCAGCACTACTGCAGGTACACTTGAATCTCAACATTTGTAAAGCTTCACAAATTCTCTATGTGAAACACCCTACCAGACTGTCAACTAGAAGTCAATCCCTCATTATGCATCAAGTAATCTCTAGAAATAGCATTATTTGCTCAATCAAGATTGATAAATTATGCATTAAGGCATAGGAAATCTAATCTGCCCAGTAATCTCCACGCCAATTTCCCTGGAAGCAGCCAGGGTCACTTAAAAAAGACAGTTGATCCGGTTACAGTTAAATAGTTTCACATTATAATGCCATCCCATTTTCTCATTAAATTGTAAATGCCATTCTACCATACCAAGAGCATTCTGCTTATTTATTTAGAGATACAGCACTGAAAATGGCCCTTCGGCCCACCGAGTCTGTGCCGACCAACAACCACCCATTTATACTAATCCTACATTAATCCTCATCAGACCCCTTGCCTATCCTGAGTGGCGTGAAACAGGGCTGTGTTCTCGCACCTACACTGTTTGGGATTTTCTTCTCCCTGCTGCTCTCACATGCGTTCAAGTCTTCAGAAGAAGGAATTTCCCTCCACACAAGATCAGGGGGCAGGTTGTTCAACCTTGCCCGTTTAAGAGCGAAGACCAAAGTACGGAAGTCATCAGGGAACTCCTCTTTGCGGACGATGCTGCTTTAACATCTCACACTGAAGAATGTCTGCAGAGTCTCAGCGACAGGTTTGCGGCTGCCTGCAACGAATTTGGCCTAACCATCAGCCTCAAGAAAACGAACATCATGGGACAGGACGTCAGAAATGCTCCATCCATCAATATCGGTGACCACGCTCTGGAAGTGGTTCAAGAGTTCACCTACCTAGGCTCAACTATCACCAGTAACCTGTCTCTAGATGCAGAAATCAACAAGCGCATGGGAAAGGCTTCCACTGCTATGTCCAGACTGGCCAAGAGAGTGTGGGAAAATGGCGCACTGACATGGAACACAAAAGTCAGAGTGTATCAAGCCTGTGTCCTCAGTACCTTGCTCTATGGCAGCGAGGCCTGGACAACGTATGTCAACCAAGAGCGACGTCTCAATTCATTCCATCTTCGCTGCCTCCGAAGCATACTTGGCATCAGGTGGCAGGACCGTATCTCCAACACAGAAGTCCTCGAGGCGGCCAACATCCCCAGTTTATACACACTACTGAGTCAGCGGCACTTGAGATGGCTTGGCCATGTGAGCCGCATGGAAGATGGCAGGATCCCCAAAGACACATTGTACAGCGAGCTCGCCACTGGTATCAGACCCACCGGCCATCCATATATCCGCTTTAAAGACGTCTGCAAACGCGACATGAAGTCCTGTGACACTGATCACAAGTCGTGGGAGTCAGTTGCCAGCGATCGCCAGAACTGGCGGGCAGCCATAAAGGGAGGGCTAAAGTGTGGCGAGTCGAAGAGACTTAGCAGTTGGCAGGAAAAAAGACAGAAGCGCAAGGGGAGAGCCAACTGTGTAACAGCCCCGACAAACAAATTTTTCTGCAGCACCTGTGGAAGAGCCTGTCACTCTAGAATTGGCCTTTATAGTCACTCCAGGCGCTGCTCCACATACCACTGACCACCTCCAGGCACTTACCCATTGTCTCTCGAGATAAGGAGGCCAAAGAAGAAGAATCCCATATTCCCTAACACATCCCCACCATTCGTCTACCACCTACCTACACTAGGGGCAATTTATAATGGCCAATTTACCTATCAACCTGCAAGTCTTTGGCTGTGGGAGAAAACCGGAGCGCCCGACAGAAACCCACGCAGTCACAGGGAGAACTTGCAAACTCCGCACAGGCAATACCCAGAACTGAACCCTGGTCGCTGGAGCTGTGAGGCTGCGGTGCTAACCACTGCGCCACTGTGCCGCCCACTGCAGCATAAATTGAACAGTTTAAAATTAGTCGGGAGTAGTTTTCAAAAAGTGGAGGCTGCCAGTATACAAAACGAGTTCTTTTATCATATGCTTTTAATACTGTGCTCAGATATGACTTTATTTAAAAAATCATGGACAAAAATAAATGTACAATCTGTCAGAAACATGGGAACAATGACAGTAACTTAAAAGTGCACCCTCTGAAGCACGGCAGTGTTATCTGAATATTCCTTAGTTTGTGGTCAGTTAAAACACTGCTCCCTATATTCACTGCAATGATACTTTCTGAAGATATTCATGTCAAAATTTCCAGAAGATAAGAAATTTGGCATTAGGCCATAACACTATGTAAAAATAAAAAGAATGCGTCACTCTATTTAAATCTGTATTGATTCCCCAGTTTGAGAGGACACAAAACTAACCCAATGTAAATAATCTAGGAAAATACTTTAAAAAGGATTGTCAACCACAGCCATTCGTCTCTAAATTTAAAAGGTCTTACTTCATTCGAGTCACATGATTGAATCACATGAAGCTTTGGGGACGGTGCTGTAACACTCGACTGGATTGGGTTTCCGGAACATTCTAGATCTAGATTGGGTCTAAATTAAAAGTAGTTGGCAAAAACAAAGCAATAACAACTGGACTAAACTGCAGACCGTGACACTTGGAAGCTTTCAGATGGATCAACATGATGTCCTCACCTGACAGCTAATGGACAAAATAAAACACCTGAACTACAGCGTCCAAACACATAGAAATACTCACTGAAACGTCAACAATTTGATGCAAAATAAAAATGCTATTACCATATGTTCTGATATTTAACTGCTGGTTAAATTCTTGAAATAAAACTGGAAAGCGGAACCTGTTATAAATAAATATAAATGATTCCCCAGGCCCAGGACATCTGGAGTCTCAGGAGCCGGCCTTAACAAGTCTAAAGATTTTAACAAGCGCATAGCTTTCTCCCGCCGATTAAACATGTATTAAGCACATACTCAGCCGGGGCTGGGAGCTGTACTTCCTCGCCGCCGCCAGTGCATGCTCCCGGGCCGGAAGGTGCGGTCCATTAGCCACCGCCGCCTGCTCCACCATCACCGACATCTTCCCTCGCTCCAGTCGGGTCTCCGTCACGCTGTTCACCAGCCACGACGCGCGAGCTCCAGTGGGACGTCGCCGTCTTACGCAGTACGTTCCCGGGGCCGGGAGCTCGTCGACTGACCAATAGAAATCGCTGACGAGCAACAGGCGTTGCTAGGGCAACCACCGTTTAGCCTCTGACAATAAGTTCCGTGCAGAAGGCCTTGTGCGCGGTGGAGGTAATTCATGTTTATATGTTTAGTCATATGCTGGCGGGCAGCCATAAAGACGGGGCTAAAGTGTGGCGAGTCGAAGAGACTTAGTAGTTGACAGAGGCGCAAGGGGAGAGCCAACTGTGTAACAGCCCCGACAAACAGATTTCTCTGCAGCACCTGTGGAATTCACTTTAGAATTGGCCTTTTTAGCCACTCCAGGCGCTGCTTCACAAACCACTGACCACCTCCAGGCACTTATCCATTGTCTCTGGAGATAAGGAGGCCAAAGAAGATGTTTAGTCAACAGACATCTGCACTGCTCCCCTCCCCACCTTATCAGTCTCTGCAAAATGTTTGAAATCCTGATATTGATTGACCAGACACCGCACATCTTAGTGCAGCTTCTCGCTTAGGGCTGCAAATGAGACTTTAAACCAGTAAAGGAACCTGGTGAAAATAACAGGCCTGAAGATAAAATAAATAGATGAGAGTAAAGGCCAGACGAAGCTCAGGAATAAAGGTAACATAAAGCTGTCAGGGGACAAACACTGTTATATGACATAAGTATAAAATGACTGTTAAAAAATAAAATGAGGGGAATGACATAAAAACAAATCTTGCACAGACTCTGAAACAAAACACGGGAACTCAGAATTGTTACAGTACAGAAGGTCATTCGGCCCATCGACTCCGCAACGGCTCTCTGAACAAGCAATTCGCTCATTCCCATTCCCCTGCCTTCTCCCCGTAACCCTGTACATTCTTCCATATAACTATCTAATTCCCTTTCGAATGCTTCAATTGAACCTGCTTCCACCACATTCTCAGGCAGTGCATGCCGGACCCTAACCACTTTCTGCGTGAAAAAGTTTTTCCTCGTGTCACTTTTGCTACTCTTACCAAATACTTTAAATCTGTGCCCTCTCTTCTTGAGGCATTAATTCTCAGCAAGGAGATAGATGTAATACAGATAATGAAAACATGGCTACATAACAGCGCTGGCAGGATATAATGTTTTTAGCAAAGAAAATGGAAGAATTTGGAGGAATAGCTGTACTAATTAGAGACAACACAATGGCAAGAGAAATAAAGGCGATAACTGACATTAAGGTAGAAATAGAAACCATGTGGCTAGAGACAAAACATAAGATGGGATAGATCATGTTAAAAGGGGTATTCTACAGACCACCCAATAGACAAACCTATGAAATGAATTGCAAAATTGAATAATAATCATAGAAGATTTTGACTATCCCCAAATAATCTGGCAAGAAGAAGTGGGGAAAGGGGAAAAGGGAAATAAGTTAATGGGAAATGAACCAGAGCAGATAAGAGAAGTAGGCGAACAGCTCAGCATTGGCAATCATAACATAATAAAGTTTAAATAATGATTCAGAAAGACATAAGTAAGACAAAAACAAAAGTGATATTGAGATATATGAGAATGAAACTAGAGAAGCTAAACTGGGAAAACATTGACAAAGAGTTAGAACAACAGTGGGAAATATTTCAAACAATTATCAATAGCGTTACGAAGAAATAAAGCCTTCTAAAACAACAAGATAGCCAATAGTGAAAACGCATGGATGAGTAGAGAGGTAGGGTAACATTGAAACCAAAGAAAAAGTCATTTACTAAGTAAATAGACAATCAAGCTGAGCATGACCGACAAAAGGGAATAGGTACTGCTTAGGTAGCATAACATCAGAAGGAGAAATCAAAAAAAAAAGACTGTTAAGATAGAAAGGTGTAAGAGAATTTGAATCTGGCACAAAAATGGTTGCAACGTAAATCTTTTATTGTGTTCAGCCAAGTCTTTGACGTGCAATATCTCTAAACAGTAGGCATACAGAAAAATAAAAGCAATTACCTATTTTTCCTCTGGATAGAAATGTAATCTTCGTGACCCTTTCAATTCTGACTCTCTACAAATTGTGAAGGAAAGCTCAAGCTCCTTATAGGATTCTAGGCATGCATACTGTCCTACATGATTCATTATGGCTGTCAAGAGTTTGCTGTAAATAAGACCCCCAGAAATGAAGTACTTCCAACAAAACACCAGGTGCCAACCTGTCCTCCATCCTGAGCCATTGTCGTACTTCCTGTCAGTATGCTGGACACCTCATTTCACAATTTTTTTTTTACATTTGACAAAGTTTAGTCAAACAAACACAAATCACACATCCCACACTTCCAGCAGAAGCTAAACAGCACAATCAGCTAAATTGTATCCTGATGTGTTCTGATGAAGGGTCACTGACCTTAATACTTTAACTCTGCTTCTCTCTCCACAGATGCTGCCAGACCTGCTGAGTATTTCCAGCATTTCCTGTTTTTATTTCAGATTTCCAGCATCTGTAGTATTTTGCTTTTATTAAATTGTATCCTAGGTAGTTCAAAATACAAGTGGACACTGGACTAGATAAATTGGAGTACTAGCGGGATGAACTAAATGGGCTTTTATCATTGTTGGCTTAATCTCATGTTCTTAAATCAGAAATTTCTCATAGTTGAATACATGCCCTAATAATCAGGGTAAAACAAATGACCATTAAACCCCAGTTCAAAGCTAAGAAATGTACTGGATAAATAAATAGTGTCATTAGTTGTTGAGGTTTTAGCTGTCATTTCATCTGACTCTGTAGTATGCATTTTCTTAGGTATCCCAAATCACATTGGAGGCAGAGCACATGCATGCTTCCTCTTTAAAAAAAGATAGAATCTGAACATTGAATTATAATTTCCCAAATAAGATTCTTGTAGAATGCTAGGTTCTACACATTAATATTATTCAGCAGCATTAGATTGTGTGACGGAAACCACAACTGCCAAAATGAGACATATTAATTTCGTCATATGGAACATTATCATTTGAACATTTACAGAACATTGAAATAACTTGTTTAAAAAGACCATAGAACAGTGGCTGAAAACATGGCTGTACATTTGCATTATAAAGGACAGTTGCATGGAGAGACAATGGGAGTACTCCCTGATCCATTTAGCCAGATGGGTTTTGTCAATAGTGATGATCAAGAGACATTGAGGGTCTTTGAATGTGTAAGAACCAGCATTCCACCCTGCACTGAGAGTGTCTGGTAAGCTGTGAAGAATCCACAAACCTTGGAGACGAGGCTGTCTCAAGAAAAAAGGTAGTCACATGACTAACCTGCTGGCCAAACTGGAGTTAATTGAATTGTACTCACAGAACAGTTTTTGAAAGAGACTGCAATTGAACTTCAAGAAGAGAGCATTCCCTTTCTGTCTGTCTCTCTCACGCAAAGTTCTAGGGACCCACGGAATTAACTCAAGCCTCAAGACAGAAGACTCCTGCAGCCTTCTGGTACCAGCTAAACAAGTTTGAAAGTGTGCACTGGGCACAAACGAAAACTGCAAGACTTAACTTCAATCAAAGACTTTACATCCAACCCAGAACCAGTAACTAAATTCCATCTATTACTTTAAACCTTTTCCCCTTAATTCTTTCTCTTCCTCTGTCTCTATTTGTGTGTGTGTTTATCGCGTATGCATGCTAGTGTGGTCGCGTCGCGAAGTCTTAGTAGTTTTAACTGAGTTAGAGATTTAAGGTTAATAAACTTACACCTTTCTTGTTTCAATCTGAGAAAATCTGTCTGGTTGATATCTTTGCAATTACAATTAGAGAGCAGTGAGCAAGGACTCACTGAGGAGAAGCTAAAAACACAGTGTTTTAACAATTAAACCCTGTTACGACCAAATCGGGAAAAGGCTGAGAGGGAAGCCCTAGACCCCTGTCTCACCTGGTCGTAATAATTCTATCTATTATTGAAGGGGAATTAAAGCATGATGATGAGTCCCCAGCATGATTTTCCAAAACAAAGTTTTAACATTGGTTTTCCCCAAAACAGTAGATTATAAAAAGAGATATGCTTATTCCAATTACTTTGAGTAGCAGAACCTAGTCCTATTATTTTGTTGCGCTTCAAATTGCCCAACATGGATGCATTTCTCCAGAAGCTCAAACTGATCAATCTAGTGGCAATATTTGAGGCATTGTGCCCAGAACAGATCTTTCCCCTGCTCTTTTCGCATAGCCCTGTAATATTTTCCCCCTTCAAGTAGTTATCAATTTCTCTTCTTGAATGTTACTAATTTGCAATGCATTCCAGATTACAATTTGCTGTGTAAAATAGTGTTTCCTCATGTCTGGTTCTGTTGCTAGTCACCTTAAATCTGCACCCTCTGTCAAAACCATTGAACACCTCTATCAAATCTCCTCTTACCTTCTCTGCTCTAAGGAGAACAATCACAGTTTTTCCAGCTTCTCCACATATCTGAAGTTCCTCAACCCTGGTACGGTTCCAGTAAAGGCCTAAAGTGTGGTGTCCAGAATTTAACAAAATATTTCAGCTGAGGCCTAACTGGTCTTTTATAAAGGTTTATCATAATTTCCTTACTTTTGTACTCTATTATTCTCTTAATAAAGCCAAGGGTACCATATGCTTTTTGAAACAGCCATCTCAACTTGTCCTGCTACCTTCAAAGATTTATGGATACACATCCCCAGGTCTCCTTGTTCCTACAGCCCCTTTAAAATTGTACCATTTAGTTCATATTTCCTCTTCTCATTCTTCATAACAAAATGTACCACTTCACATTTCTCTGCCACATGTCTTCCCATTTCACCAATCTATGTCCTCCTGAAGTCTGTTACTATATGTCTCATTGTTTACTATATTTTCGAGTTTCATATCATCTGCAAACTTTGAAATTATGCCTTATATACCAAAGCTCAGTTCATGAACATATATCAAAAATGGCAGTGGTCCTACTACCGACCCCGGGGGAATATCACTGTATACTTTCCTCCAGTCTGAAAAATAACCTTTCACCACTACTCTCTGCTTTCAGTCCCTAGCCAATATAGTATCCATGCTGCCACTGTCCCTTTAATTCATAGAATAGAATAGAAATAGAACATTTACAGCACAGGAAGAGGCCACTTGGCCCATCATGTCTATGCCGGTAAAATGTTAATTCCATGGGCTTTAATTTTGCTAACAAGTCTATTATGTGATACTTTGCCAAACACTTTTCGAAAATGCATAAACGCATCAACCACACTACCCTCATCAACCCTTTCCATTACTTCATCAAAGAACTTGATCAAGTTAGTCAAACATGATTTGCCTTCTCAGCAATTAATGCTTCGTGGTACTATAAACTTGTAAAGTTTGGAAATGGAAAGATGGTGACCAAAGGAACCTTTAATCCTCTGAAGTGTGTGGTTTGGATATACTTGCAGAACATTTTAATGAAAGGAAAATAAACAATACTCTGTACAAAACGATATATGTTACAGTAATTTACAAGCAAACTACATTTTCTGTCACTCATCTAGCCATCCCTCTGTTTTTGTGACTACATTCCTTTTGTATACTTTAATCTTCTCAACAAGTATCTTGTGTGGTTTCTTATCAAATACCTGCTGAAAATGTATATACACAATACGCATTTACATTATCTATAATGATTCAGTCAGAAATGGCTCAGCTGGTTTGTCCCCTTCTAAATCATTTAAACAATCTAAATCATGAATGATTTAAAAAGAAGCATAGCTTGAGTCACTTCTAATTAGAACAAAGGTTCCTTGCTCTGCTGTTGTCTTTGAACAGCATACAGGATCAGTGGCATATGCAGGAGAAAACTCAGATATGATTTTTTAGATTAGATTAGAGATACAGCACTGAAACAGGCCCTTCGGCCCACCGAGTCTGTGCCGAACATCAACCACCCATTTATACTAATCCTACACTAATCCCATATTCCTACCAAACATCCCCACCTGTCCCTATATTTCCCTACCACCTACCTATACTAGTGACAATTTGTAATGGCCAATTTACCTATCAACCTACAAGTCTTTTGGCTTGTGGGAGGAAACCGGAGCACCCGGAGAAAACCCACACAGACACAGGGAGAACTTGCAAACTCCACACAGGCAGTACCCGGAATCGAACCCGGGTCCTTGGAGCTGTGAGGCTGCGGTGCTAACCACTGCGCCACTGTGCCGCCCTGTGTCTCAGGGACGCTTCCACTGAAGCTCTTGGGCACTAAGGACCATACTCCAAACCATGACAATAACTCGAATCAATGACCTTGGAAGTAGAATTCTGAAAACTATGAACTTGAAATTCTGGCAATTTTTGGTAGGGCATGGTCTGTGCTGGAGCAGAGCAGCAATGGCATGAACATGGAAACATAGCCTCCAGTTCTCACCATCTGTCCTTGCGTTCAGCTGCCTCTAAAACATGATTGCAATAAGACAGGCTATTCCTGGTGCATGCAAAATCTTGTGAGTTTGGTAGATGGCCAGTTGAATCATAAACAGACCTTCAGCAGATCTCTAAGGAGATTGCCACAGCTAATTCTTCTAGCAGTACATCACGTAGAAGTGAAAGAATAGGAAGGCTACAGTGCACTAGTGCATGTGTTACATGGGGAAAGTTGAGCACCATATCTGTTTAAACATACAGTATACCTTCAGTATTATTTTCAGTTAAGGCACAACACACCACATTAAACATTTAGTTCCTGGTATCTTCGAAATTCATTTGTGAATGTCCTGTGGCATTTCTCAGGTAAGTTCAGCAGGAAGAGTCCCTTTGCTACCTGCTTGGCAGGTGATTTTTGGAAGTCAGTTTGCTTGACTTGCACTTCACTCACCTTGATATGCACTTCCCCGCTGTCAGCCTTCACATGGCATGGGAGCAGCTTATGCAGCACTACATTGCACCTCTGATGAGAAACAAGAGGAGGAGCACCGTCCACCTCCTTCTGGAATGTGTCTTTGCAAAGCAGGTGTGGAAAGAGATGCAGTGGTTTTTGTCGAGGCTCATCCCAAGCAGCTCTGTAACACAGGGGTCTGTGCTCTACGGGCTGTTTCCAGGGACGCACACCGAGATAAACATCAACTGCTGCTGGAGGACGATCAATTTGGTGAAAGACACCCTTTGGTCTGCCCGGAACTTGCTGGTCTTCCAGCGCAAAGAGTTGTCCACGACCGAATGTTGCAGACTGGTACATTCCAAGGTCCAGGACTACGTACTGAGGGATGCAGTAAAGCTTGGGGCAGCCACAGCAAAGGCTCAATGGGGAAAGACCACTGTGTAAGGTCCCCCCACCAAGCTGAACGGAGGGGCTGCATCCATGAAAAACCCCTCGAACTGTATCGGGAAAATTTTCATTTGCTGTAAAATGTAAAAATATATATGGCATGAGAAATGAAATGGAAGGGTTGTGTCGCAACTCATGATTGTATTGAAGGAAACTGATCAACTTTGCACTGTTCGTATTTTTTGACTTGGTGTTGTTTGAAACTGTTTGGTAATGTATTTTTTACAGATTTTTATGAATAAAAGTATATTTTGGAAATAAAAAAAGGAGTAACAACACCAATTCCAACAGCACCAGGAGCAGCAAGAGTAAGACAACACCAGCTGTCTTCTCCTCAGCCACATGCCCCTCCACAGGACAGAGGGGATGTTCACAGAGATCCAGCTTGAAGGGAACAAGACCCCCAACACAGGGTCTACAGGCAGAGGACTAACTCTCTCAACATGTTTGAGCATCAGTGCCCCAGGAAGCTTAGGCTTTCACGGCAAATCATTGCTGATATCTGCAGTCTCCTGGATCAAGACCTCCTTCCCAGTGAACAAGGATGGCACACATTGCCAGTGGCGGTCGAGGCAGCTATTCTTGATTCCCGTTGCCCTCCTCCCCGACCCCTGGTTGTCTGCGTCTCCCTGGAGTTCTGTGCTGTCCTGCAAGAGAAAGTTGTGAGTGTGTGAAATGTTTTGTGTGGAGAGGAGGGAAAGAGAACATTTGTGGAGGCATGGATGTGAGATGGCACAAAGATGAGGGTGAGTATTAGTGCTGGCTGTTCAGATGTGGACATGAGGAGGTGCCTGGAGAGAGGGATGAGTGGAGCTGCAAGGCACAGACTCAGGTTAAGGGGATGATCATTTAGAACTGCGATGAAGAGAAATTTCTTCACTCAAAGGGTTGTGAGTCTTTGGAATTCTCTACCCCAGAGGGACATGGGCTGGATTTTCCCTCTGGGGGTGGGAAACAGAGTTTAGAACATAAGAAATAGGAGCAGGAGTAGGCCATTCAGTCCCTCAAGCCTGCCCCGCCATTCAATAAAATCATGGCTGATCTGTCCCAGGCCTCAACTCCTCTTTCGGGCCTGCTCCGCATAACCCTCGACTCCCTGAGATTTCAAAAATCTATTTACCTCCTCCTTAAATACATTTAGTGACCTAGCCTCCACAACTCTCTGAGGTTGAGGTAGAGAATTCCAGAGATTCACCACCCTCTGAGATAAGAAATTCCTTCGCATCTCAGTTTTAAATGTGTGCCCCCTTATTCTGTATCCCCTAGTTCGAGATTCCCCCACCAGTGGAAACATAGCAAAAAAGGCCAAAATTCCATTTGCCTTCCTGGTATGGTTAAACAAGGCAAAGGCTGATAGGGTACCCCTAGACCCCTTTCTCACATAGTCATAAAAGAAATTTGGGGGCTAGCAGCCCGGATTTGACCCACAGACAAACGAGGAAATTGGAAGTGGGAAGTCAAATTGATCCCAATCAAAAAGAGGAAAGATTTCAATACAGGTTTTCTTGTGATTGTGCTTGCTAGAATACTAACATGTCTGTGACTGAAGTCAGTAACCCCCTAGGCCAGGGTGAAGTCACTTGGGATAAGTTAAAAGCACTGTCCATGGAAGACTTGAGAAAAATGGCTGAGCAGTGTGGGATCACTGTCCATACCAAGACTAGAAAGTCTGAACTCCTAAGACTAGTGGCCAACCATTTTTCCCTCGAATCTGAAGAAACAGAAACAGGGTATTGCTCGCAAAGTTAAAATTAGAACAGAGGAAACTTGAATTAGAAGAAAGAGAGAGAGATGGGAGAAAGAAAAAGAGTGAGGAGAGAGAGAAAGAAAGAGACATCCAGAAGGAACATGAAGAAAGAGAAACACAGACAGGAGAAAGAAAAAACAAGAGAGGAGAGAGAAAGAGAAAGAGCCTTCCAGAAGGAATGCGAAGAAAGAGAGCTGAGGCGACTTGAGTTAACCAGAGGGCGACAGAGTAACCCCAGTGAAAGCATGGCCAATATGGAGGATTTGTAATTCAGGTCTGGATATAGAATTGTTAACATTTTCCCTATTGATTCCAAAATTCAATGAGGGAGACATGGAAACATTTTTTGTATCTTTTGAAAAACTTGCAAGGCAGTTAAAGTGGCCAGCTGAGGCTTGGACTCTCCTGCTGCAAAGCAAGCTAACAGGAAAACCCCATGAGGTTTATTCCTTGTTGCCAGATGAGAGTTCATCCAAATATGAACTGACAAAAAATGCTATCCTTGGGGCATATGAGTTAGTACCGGAAGCCTATCGCCAAAGCTTAGAACCCTCAAGAAGCAAGCTGATCAAACTTACCTGGAGTTTGAGAGAAATAAGCAGCTGGCTTTTTACCAGTGGCTGAGGGCTGTTAAAGTGCAGCCCAGCTATGAAAATCTTAATTTTGCTCGAGGAATTTAAGAACTCTCTCCCACTCTCCAAAAAGACACATGTAGAGGAACAGAAAGTTGACTGTGCCCGGCAAGCAGCAGTTCTGGCTGATGAGTTTGCTCTCATTTATAAGTCGGTTCCCCAGGGGAAAACTTTCCTAGTCACCCCCACAAATCTGAAAAGGACAAAGGGTGGGAAGGTGATAGAAGCCCAAGCAATCCCGGGAGGGAAAGAAAATCAGGAGACACAGGGAGCCTTCCTCCAGCCAAAAAGGAAGGTGCTGTAAGTAGGAGTGAGACCCCGAGACCTGTGTGCTTCCATTGTGGAAACTAAAGGGCAAGCCTGTAGGGTTATTCATGGCACACCCACTCAGTGAAAGAGAAGGGACCCTGATGGAAAGCACAGCAGAACAAGCTGTGGCTTTAAGTGCAGTAATAGTAAGACCCAGGAAGCCTACAGCTGCAAGTGCAGGAAAAATTAATGGGATTCTTGAGGGTATCAGGATTTCGTGTCTGAAGGCAGAGTAACCCCATACCCCTCAAGTGGGGCAAGCAAGTCCATAGTAATCCTCATGGACACAGAGGCCACTAGATCCCTTTTACTGAGAAAAGACCTGACCTTTCTCCCAGAGAGTGCAGTGAACATCAGAAAGGTGATGAATGGTATTGAAGAGCAGTATATATCTGTACCTTTACATCAGGTGCACTTGGAGTGTGACCTGGTTTCGGGACCAGTGACCATAGGGATTGTCCCTAGTTTTTCTGTGGACGGGGTTGACCTGCTCCTAGGTAATGATCTGACGGAGATGAAGGTGGTAGCTTCCCCAATAGTGAAAGAGAGACGACAGGAGGTCAGAGAGACAGGGCAGTGGCAGGAGACAGTCCCCTGCAGTTTCACTGAATGTGTAGTGAATCAGGCCATGATCAAACCAGAGGAGATTGAATTGGTACTGCAGGCAGATGACCATGAGTTCTATCTGTCTGAGACTTTCTTTGGAAAGTTGGAAGACCCAGGGAATGAATTAAATGAATCTTCCCTAGCTGAGGCTCAGTATTGAGAGAGTTAGCACAGGCTGCCCAGTCTGAAATTGAAGCAGAGAGAGTCCCTGATTGCTAGTATTTAAAGAATGAGGTACTGATGAGGAAGTGGAATTCTCCTCACAGACCTGAGAGAAAGGAGTGGACAGTGGTTAACCAGTTAGTGGTGTCGCAGAGGTACCAGAGAGGAATATTAAGAATGGCCCACAAGACTACTGTGGCTGTACATTTCGGTACATGGAAAACCAAAGCCCGCATAAGACAGCAGTTTGACTAGCCTAAACCCCACAAGGATGTGGTGGAGTACTGTAGGAGTTGCCACATGTGCCAGGTTGAGGGGAAACCCCAACCTACAGTGAAATCTGCACCCCTAAGTCCTGTATCGGTGTTTGGAGGACCCTCCAGCAGAGGGTTGGTGAACTGTCAGGGACCCCTGCCAAGAACAAAAGGGGACAGGCCGACACAAAGCTGGCAAAAGATAAGAAAGGAAAGGGGAAAAAGGGACCAAGAGGGCAGGTTAAAGGAAGTCTGGGAGGAATCCCAAATGGTAACCCCTACTGTCCAGTCAACGAACCCCGAAATGTTTGAAGAGTTAGACCCCACATCCTCCTATGTAAATGCAGACACGAATCAGCCCACCAGAGTTGCTAACAGCATTTACAGGAACCTGCAGAGACAAAGAAAGTCCTCAAGAGGGCAGAGAAACCATGAGGGTGATGCCTTACATGGTTGAAGTGCCGCATGGGGTGTGCAGTAGAATCTGGGCAAATACCTGCAAGCAGGAGTGTCCCAGAGGACAAAGGGAAGATTAGCAAAGAATCCACCCCCACAGTCAGGAGAAAAGGGAACCAACCATCCCCTAAGGTGAAAAGCCCTTGCATGACTCATCAAAGCACTGAAAGAGAGTTCAGAGTGGTTCCACCCACTGCCAACACGCATAAGCAGAACTCCAACCTAGGGCTAATTAAATCTATCCCTCCCCCTGCAGACCTCAACGGGACCAAAGACACCCTAGGCAGTCATGAAAATGTGCAAACTGAAAAACTTCCCCAAAAATCACATGTTTATTGGGATGCCAAAAAGGGCAGTTTAAGGCAGCACTGCTACCAAGAAAAGACAGGCTGTAACAACTGTTCGGATTTCTGAATGAATGAGAGAGATGCACGTGTGTTTACCTGTACCTACTCTTCTCTCCAGTCCCTTTTAAGAAATGCTCTTCTAAAAATTGCATTTCATTCCGCTGGGAGTGGAGGTGTCATGAAGACCCCACCTACCACGAATGAGGCATCTTAATTTTGTCATATGAACATTAATTTTAAACTGTTGCTGGAGTGAAGAAATGACTTGTTTAAAGAGATCAGCAGTGGCTGGAAAACATTTGCATACTAAGAGACGGTGCCTGGAGACAATAGAACGACTCCCTGATCCAGTTAACCCAAATGGATTTTGGTCACCAGACATTTACTGTGTAAGAAAGCCAGCAATCCAGGGTCTCTGCTAAGATGGAGAATCCACAAATGCAGGAATTTGTTAAAACAGCTAGTCACATGACTAACCTGCTGGCACAGGTTTTGTTTAAACTGCTCACAGCACAGTTTGGGTCAGATTGCAACTGAACTTGGAAGAAGAGAGCCTCTTTCCTGGCTAGCTGTTTTTCTCTCACGAATCTCCGGATCCACTGAAGTCACTCAAGAGAGAAAAGACACCTACATCGAAACAAGTTTTAAAGCGTGCACTGGGCCCCAATGAAATGGCAAGGCTTTGCGGCAATCAAAGACTCTACATCGAACTCAAAGGACCATAAATAAATCCCAGCTATTGCGTCAAATTTTTCCCCTTTATTCTTTCTACTTTTCTGTCTCTCTATCTGCAAGTGTGTTTATCGCGTATGCGTGCTTGCGTGGTCGCGTCATGTATTTGTAGTTAAAGGCCTGCTCAGGTCTGCAAAATAAAACCCGACCTGAGCCCAACAGAACCACATCCAACCCGAGCCCGACCAGGCCCGAGTCCTTTCACTTTTTTCTGTGCCCGACCCGACCCGACCCGACCATCAGTTAACTTACCTTCCGTTTTTCACTTTGTTGCTGATCTGCACAAGCTTAAAATAACTGTAATAAAACCACTTTTCTAGTCCAAAAATTAAATTAACATTGGAGCCAATTACCTGTGATAGAGCGTGTCCGACCCGACCCGAGCCTGAATGCCGGACCCAGAAGTGCAACCTGACCCGACCCGAACCCGACACGTCGTCGGGTCCCGTTGGGTTCGGGTCGGGTAGTAGGCCTTTTTATGGAGTCATTGACCGAATTAGAGTTTATGGTTAATAAACTTCCACCTTTCTTGTTTAAATCTAAGCAAACCTGTTTGGTTGGTTTCATTGCCTTACAATTGAAGAGCAGTGAACAAGGGTTCACTGAGGGGGAGCTAAAAACACAGTGATTTTAAAATTAAACCCTGTTACGGTAAAACCAGGCAAAGGCTGAGAGGGAACCCCTAGACCCCTTTCTCCCCTAATCGTAACACTTTGTTCTGTGCTTGACCTCTCCCAACTTTCTATATTACGTTAAGAACAAGCATCATTAATGTGATGTGCACTAGATGGCAATCATATGTAAATTTGAACTTTTAACACTAATTTTACAACACATTACAACAGTGACTACACTACAAAAGTACTTCATTGACCATAAAGCGCTTTGGGACTAGAAATATAGAAAGTTGGCAGAGGTAAAGCACAGAGCATAACGTATAAGGGCAGAAAGGTTTGAGACCGGAGGAGTGAGGCCAGTCGAATCCACTACTGCCCCAGGCAGAACGTGTATAACTGGCAACAAAGTTACTTTGATCTCACTGAGGAACAATGGGTTGAGAAAGGCACTATATAAATGCAAGTTTTTCTTACTTTCTGATTGTGTTTAACTGCTTCTTACATTAGAGTGCATTATTCCAGATTACTTGCTATAAGAATTTTAGTTCCATGGGGAAAACTGCTAATGTTCTGTTAATACTAACTCACAAAAATATAACCTTTACTGTACTTAGCATATACATGGTCCCTAATTCAACATAGAATTTCACTCCCTATGTGTGAAAATTGTTTCTAAATTTCTGAGTTCAGACACTAATTGACTATTAGTAATGCTTTGAGTACATATCATTGAGATGAAAATTAAAGCACAGCTGGAAATATGTTGTTGTACAATGTTAACTTGGTTTCAAATACTACAGATATGTTCAAGGCTCAAATAACAATGAATGCCAATGACTAGAAACTTAGATAGACCCTAGTGTTCCGGATTTACTCATATCTGAGGATAGCTGAAAATCCAAATTATAAATGTTTCCTTGCTGAAGTAGCAGTTTTAATACAGGATAAATATGGAAAGCTATTTGGTCAAGCTATCCTAAGCTCTATATGGGTTTCTTTTAAATAAGTACAGCACATGACATGGTACTTGGGCTTTCAGACAAGGAAAATTCCCTCTACTGGAATGAGTAAGCTGATCTCAACCTGGGCAGAGCTGTGGCACTACCATTATCCTCAGTGCCATATGGAGCATAATAGCCCATAGGTTTTGCATTATATCCTGGTTGTGTAATTTCTATAAGCTCCAGAGTTAATGGTAAATCTGAAATGACAGTTTACTGCTGACCATTGGTTATATGATAATTTAATCAAGGTTAGTCTTATTTCTGCCACATGCACCTTCTTGACCTCTCTCTTCAGCAGCACCAAACCACTCGAGCTCAAAGCTGTCCTGCTCCACTGTCTCATTTCATCATTCATCTCATCCAATGCCTTAACAAAAAATGTTTTACCTTCCTTTCAGGTGTTAAGGATTGCCAACTCCATCAACTCATGGATGCTTATGCCTCTCCAGATCTTTCTTCCCCTTCACTTCCTTCAGACCCCATTCTTTCTTCTAATCTGCCCTCTTGCCGTGTATTCACGATACTATCTGGCCTTCCTCTCTCTGACCCTGAATGATCTTTCCTTAGTAAAGGACTCAGCTTTATCCTTTTATGCCCCCATCTGAATGAATTTCAAGATTGGCACTATGTTGAGCTCTTCTTCTGTCGCCTTTACCTCTTCTCCCAATTCTTTGGCCAGAAGTCCTTCCCCTGCACAGAAGACCTTTTTACCCATCTCCAATGTTTTCCCTTCACCTGGACCCCTCCCTCTGGCCTCTTACCCTCTATTAATCTCTTCATTGAGAACAGCCGTGGTGGCATCGCCTGTCTCAATTTCTATGCTCTCCTCACTCACTCTAACCTGTCCCCCTCTGAACTTGCTGTACTCCATTCTCTCAGATCAAACCCTAACATTGTTATCAAACCTGCTGACAAAAGTGGTGCTGTGTTGTCTGGCGAACTGACATCTACCTGGCAGAGGCCAAACACCAACTCTCCAACACTTCCTCCTACCAACCCCTGGTCCATGACCCCTTCACCGAACATCAAGCCATTGTTTCCAGGACTGTCACTGACCTCCTCTTCTGGAGAGCTTCCCTCCATGGCTTCCAACCTCATACTTCGCCAATCCTGAACAGCCCGCTTCTACCTCCATCCCAAGATCCACAAACAGGACTGCCCTGGTAGACCTATCATTTCAACCTGTTCCTGCCCCATTGAACTGATTTCTTCCTATCTTTTTTCTCTTTTTTTCTCCCCTTGTCCAGTCTCTCCCCATCTACATCCGTAACTCTTCTGATGCCTTCCAGTTTCCTGGCCCTAACCATCTCCTCATCACCAAAGACGTCTAATCTCTCTCCACCTCCATCCCCCACCAGGGCGGTCTGAAGGTTCTCCGCTTCTCCCTTGAACGAAGGTCCAGCCAGTTTCCACGACCACCCTCCTCGGCCTGGCTGAACTTGTTCTCACATTGAACAACATCTCCTTTAACTCATCTCACTTTCTCCAATAAAGGTGTTGTTATGAGTACCTGCATGGGCTCTAAATATACCTGCCTTTTGTGGGAACATTCCTTGTTCCAGTCCTACCTGGGCCCCCTCCTTCAATTGTTTTTCCAGTACATTGATGACTGTATCAGTGCTGTTTCCTGCTCTTGCCCTGAACTGGAAAGCTTCATCAACTTTGCTTCCAATTTCAACCCTGCTGTCACCTTCGTATGGTTCATCTCCAACTCGTCACTTCCCTCCCTCAACTTCTCTGTCTCCATTTCTGGTGATAGGCTATCTACAAATATTCATTATAAGCCCACAGACATCCACAACTACCTCGACTACACTTCCTCACACCCTGCTTCCTGTAAGGAGTCCATTCCGTTCTCCCAGTTTCTCTGTCTCTGTTACATCTGTTCTGATGATGCAACCTTTCACACCAGCGCTTCCAATATGTCTTCCTTTTTCCTCAACCGAGGACCCCCTCATATTGGTTGGCGGGGCATTCGACTGTGTCTGACCCATTTCCGGTACTTCTGCCCTCACCTTCCACCCATCAACCTCAATATTCCATAGATCATCCTCCACCACCATCCCATCTGATTAAATTCTCTCCCCACCTCCAAACTCGCCGCGTGGGAAGAGCATAAAATCCCCCCTACTCCCTGCAATAACTCTGTTTCTCTGTCCACAGCTGCTGCCAGATCTGCTGAGTATTTCCAGCATTTTCTGTTTTTTTATTTTGGTCTGATTTGTACCTGATATGGAGACAAATGTTAGCAACAGTGGACAAGATTTCCTTTCCTGACATTGTAACTCCTGATCTTCTAATGTAAACTTGCAGGCATCGTGAACTGGTCTGCATAATGATACCAAGTTCCAATGAATGATCTTTCACTCATGAAACCTCTTGTGTAAATATCATCATAGATCAAGAACTAGGAGCTCACTGACAGGTGCAGTCAACACTGACAAAAATCATATCAAAACAGAATGAAATTCCAAAAATAGGAGAATGTTAGGCTTTCAGTGATTATTATAAATTGCTTACATTTCATTCTTGTAGTGTGTGACACAATGAGAACCTTTCTTGCTTGGTAATGACGACCAGGCATCTATTCTGATATCTACACTTTAATTTATAGGCTATATTTAACTGTAGTACATTTGTAAATCCATTTTATGTTCACTTTCAAAATGCTGCACATTGACACAGAGTTCAAACACAGAGGGATAGATTTTAACTTCAGACATGGAACGGGATGGCAGGGGCTGAACACCCAACACATATTGTGGTCTAGGCCTTATTATCATGCATCCGGCATACATACTCTGAACAGGTATTCTGCTGCAGTACAATGGCTCAGGACCAGTGCAATAACGTGTGACATGGAGGCAGATCCAGTTGGCAGGTAGGTATGTCCAGGCAAGCAGGTGATCACAGAAAGTGGTGGCAGTGGCCCAAATTATTCACAGTTCAGTTTAACTGGGTTGAAAATGCATAGCATATGCTCCTCCCAGTTGTCCCTCTGAATTGCATTGTGTCCTATGTAATAAGGCTTGCAGCTGATTCAGGTGAGTGCCTGGGCTGCCCAGCTGAAGGCCGCAGAAAATCTGGTGGTGGAGCAGTAACAAGGCACTAAATGGTGCATAGTAATTTTAACTCTACTACTCTCATTTCCCCCAGGTGGCGCAAGTTAAAATCAACCCTACAATTTTGGCCAGTGCATGGCCAGTGCCTTAATGCAACTTCTTTCAGTAGGAATAGAAAAAAAATCCATATTGCGAACATTTTGTTGGGTATAATCAGTGTTATTCAATGATCAGTCAACTTGAGGTGTATTTGGAACATAGCAGCATAGAAAATTACAATTTTCTGTGCAAAATAAAATACAGTGTAAAAAAGACTTCACCCATCGGTGCAGCCATTTTTAACAACAATTTAACAACTTATCTTACTACAACAGCAGTTTGAGGGTCAGCCCATGGACTCAAACCCATTATCATTTGGTTGAGTAGTCCCTGCTGTACTAACTGGACTAGTCTTTCACCAAGAGGTGTTCGCCAAATTTCAGAACACCTGATACCTGATTTAATTTGATACCTGATGTGGAAATGTATATAGACTACTAAATACAGTGAATTTATCCTAGTGAGTTGGGCTGAAATTTATAGTCCCGCCGCTGTAATTGGCGGCAGGTGAAAAAAATGGCACAGCTGCTCAGTAGCATGCTGGGTCATGCCACCCTCCCATTGACGTGGAGGGGGTGGGCTTCACGCCACCGTGTATGGCATCAGCTGACAGGTCAGCAGTTGCTGGTGCCATATTTAAATGGCAGCCAGCCCTGCATTCATTACAATTCTGGATTTAAACCGTGCTTCTGCAGCAGAACACTGAAGAATCTTCCCATAAACTTCTTCAGACCAAGGTCCCTGCAACTTTGTGGAGATGGCAGAGGTGCGATCCAGGGTGGCCCCATGGTTCAGCGATGCCTCCCTGCTCAGTCTCCTCCAGGCTGTACGGGGAAGGCGGGAGGTCCTTTTCTCCAGCAATGGTAAGAAGAGGCTCTCCTGCCTGACCAGGCAAGCCTGGGTGGAGACAGCGGAGGAGGTTAGTAGTCGTGGGGTCATCCGCTGGGACTGGGTACAGTGCCGCAAGAGTGTGAACGATCTCTTGCACTTCACAAAGGTAAGTGGCACTTTGTTGCATGGCTCTGCTGAACCTGGGTCTCCCCACGCAGAGTGGCACATGTGTGCCACTGCCATGCCAAAGACAGGGAGGTCAGGCAGGGAGGAATGATGCTACATGAATGACTGCATGTAGGAAAGAACTTACCCTTGTCTGCTGCGCAGAGCATGGCACCTACATGACAGGCTCAGTCAGTAGTATAGACTGAGCTTCTCCCACCTTTGGGTCCAGCACCCCTGTTGTGACATGTGTTGTTGCTTTGCAATGCTCAATATCTGCCTCCTTGCTGCTCCAGGTTAAGGGGGCCCACAATGCACGTGAGGCAACCAGGACTGGTGGAGGTGTTCCAGACATACTCACGCAGCCTGAGAAGGAGGCCCTTGAGCTAGCAGCCATCCATGTGGAATGTTCCATTGTGGAAGTGGAGCTCAGGGTCCTGGGTGAACAAACAGCCATTTGACAAACACAGTGATTACTTGGAAAATCTTATTGTTTGAGACAATGTTGTCATACACGTTACATGCGCACCATAAAGACTGACAGTGTGCTGTTCACATTGTATCTTGCAGGTCGACGCTCCAGATCTGACCTGCAGGCCCTGGAGTCCTCCTGCACCTCTGATGAAGAGACATCCTCAGAGGATGCAGTATCCCATGACACTCCCACACCTTCCTCCAGTGCAGATACACTCACCTCGGTGGGGATCTGATTGGCGTTAGAGTCTGGATCACAAGCTGGTGAAAGCACTTCACACGTGCTCAAGCAGCTGACGGAGGCTGTGACAGCTGAGGCCCCTGACATTTGGAGGGCTGCGGGTGTCCAGGCCCATGCTGAGCCCCAGGCTAATGATGACCTTCTGTTGTCGACAGCACAGGGCATGCTGGAGCTGTAGCAACGATCATGTCAACATCTGGTGGAGATGCCACAGGCCATGCGCAACATTGAGAAGATGATTGGGGAATCCATCCAGGCCATGACAGCTGCCATGCCCCAGGCATTTGAGCGCATGGCTTCATCCATCGAGAGGATGGCGGCCCTCTTGGAGAGCCAGACTCTGATGCTCTGCGCTGACCTACAAACCCTCGCCACAGCCATGAGATGCGCGTAGCAGTAGCAAGGCGAGAAGGGACCGGGGCATGGAGACTGTCCCTGCTCCGGTCCTTCCCGAGAGAGCAGTAAGTTTCCGACGAGCCTTGAGATGGAGGAGGCGAGACTGCGCGCCATATCTGGGGCCCCCCCTCAAGGTGATTCCAGTGTGGACACTGGCCCCTCCGCTAGTAAGTCAAGCTCCAGCAGCCACAACGTCTGAGGAGAGTTCTGCACTTATGCAGGAGTCCCCCAGCCAGCCAGGGCCCTCCAAGCCTCTTGGGCACAGAGGACGACCACCGAAGTCATCCACAGCCAAAGGCCGTCCTAATTAGCAGCCTTCCTGCAGTTAAGCTGCAACGCAGAAGTGGCACGGCAAAGGAGCATCCGCAAATGTCTTAAAAAAACACCGTGACACATATGGGTCTGCAAGGGTGACACTGCAATGTATAATGTAAACTCACTAAATGTGTTTGACTAACATGTGTATTGTTTTTACTGTGTTAGTGAAGTGTGCCAGCATGTAGCAATCATGTCTCCTCCCATTACATCATTAGCCTGTCAGAACGGCCAATGTATTGAATAACATCATTGCCATGCCAGTATTACTCCTGTGCCTCTCCACAGATGCAATCACATGGACAATGGCTCAGTCGGCTGCTGCCAGTAATGGTGGAGATAAAGATGTAACGACTGCACAACAGGTGAACGAGGGTGCGGTGTAGCGTGTAGAGCACATGGTGGAATTCAGGGTCAGGAGAAGCGTTGCTCAATAAGGCGTTGTCATGCATCCTTTGCTCGCTGCTCGCTCTGCATCCGCTGCCTGGATGCTCTCCGTCCTCCCATGCGCATTTCCTGCTGCAAGCCCTCTGCGTCCTCATCATCTGAGGAGAAGTCCCAGTCACGTCACTCCTCATCCTGCAAGGCCTCCTCCCTATTTAGTGCAAAGTTGTGCACAGCAAACAGCAACTATACAAGCTACTCTTTCCGGTGCCTACTCCAGGGCCCCACCCAATCCATCCAGGCAGTGGAAGCGCATCTTCAGTATGCCAATCGCCTCCTCAATGGTGGCTCTTGTCATGCCATGGCAGGCATTGTATCTCTATTCTGCATCACTGGTGGGGTTCCTCGCCAGTGTCAGGAGCCATGTCTGCAAGGGGTAGCCCTTGTCTCCAAGAAACCACCCCTCAATCTGAGCCAGTTCAGTGAACAGCAAAGGCACCTGGGTCTGGCGCAGGATGAAGGAGTCACGGCAGCTGCCTGGAAAGCAGGCATAGACTTGCATAAAGCACTTATGGTGATCACATACTAGCTGCACGTTGAACGAGTGGAAGCTCTTTCGGTTGAGGTATGCAGCTGGTCGCCCAGCGGGAGGCTTGATGGCCATATAGGTGCAGTCTATGACCCCTTGCACCCATCTAAATCCCGCAATGAAGCCAAATCCGATGGCCCTCTGGGCCTGACTCTTAGGGTACGTCCTGAAGCAAACATAGTCACTGGCCTTCCGGTACTGGGCATTGATGACCTCTGTGATGTGGTGGTGCACTGCTGATTGTGTCACCCCACATAGGTCACCTGCTGGTCCCAGAAATGATGCAGAGGCATAGAGGTTAAAAGCCGCTGTCACTTTGAGTGCCACAGGCGTAGGTTGTCCATCGAAGCCCATTGGCTGCAGGTCATCATTCAGCAGGGCACAGAGATGTGTCACCGCCTCTCTTGACATCTGCAGTCGCCTCTGACACTGGTGCTCAGACATCTGCAGATATGTCATGCGAGACTTGTAGATGCACGGCTTTCTGTAGTGGCGACTTCGCCTTGTGGGCTGCTGCTGCTCACGACAGGGGACTTCCACATGGGCTGCACCTGTCTCTTGGTTCTGCAGATAATTCTCCTCGCGACAAGCGAATCAATGAATACAGGGTTTACCAACCCCATCTCAATGTTGCAGTTAAACTTGGTTCCTTCAGTACTTCAAAGGCACCTAACAGGGCAAAGAATGATGTTGATTGGTACATCAGGTGCATTCATGCATCAACTATATGGTGTGGCGTGGCATGGCATTGCCCGTCTTAGCTTTCACTACAAGTGGAACAACATGACCACATTCAGATTGTTGCAGTTGCATGGATTGGCCCACTAGCCACAGTACCTTAAACCGCCTACCATTTGTGGTGTCCACCCCACACAAAGGGTTCCTGGTGTGACATTTTCCTTCAGTCCCACAAACATTCAAGGATGCAGAGTGGACACTTTATGGAGGGAGGGTACGCAGTGCCTCCGTACATGAATGCAGAGTTGTCCCCCTGGTAATGCCATCCCCCCTCCCACCTCCCTTAACAAAAGCAGGGTTGTGCCCCCGGTAATGCCATCCCCCTCCCACCCCAGTACACATGGATGCAGAGTTGAGACCCGTCTCAAAACACTAACCTTCACAAGCTCCAAACACTGCAACCTCTGTTCCGCCAGCTTTTATCAGTCGGGAATGGGAAGGCGCATGAGAGACGCCCGTTCAGCTGAATATTCAAAAGTGTTTGAGAACTCGCAGCTGGATGCATAAGGTAAGTATCTCTGCATATTTAAATTGTGCTCCCATCGCCAAGCGGTGGGGGGGCCACCACAAGGCTTCGCTGCCGCTGGCAATATCAGGCCTGGCCTTCCTGGCATCAGGGTGCTTGGTGGCTCTCTCCCAGAGGACTTTTCCGCCCCCCCCTCCCCCCACCCCCCGTCAGGACCCCCGATATCTACCTTAAGTAGACATTAGCCCCCTTTTGAATATATTAATGATGGGCTTCACACCACTCTAGTTTTCTGGATATGCATATGGCCTACCCCATGGCTGCAACCAAAAAGGTAGACAACATTTTTTTTAAACTTCTGTTGTGGAACCAGTATTCTTTTTGTCTCCATGATAATCCTGACAGACACTACCAGCCTTGATCTCCCCTTTCCCATCACCCTCCCCACCCCCATGACTTAACTGAAGGTCAAGATACTTCTGGAGGTGCGACAACCGCTGGCAACTCACCTGGAATATTTAGACGAGGCTGAAGCCCTAATTTTGGGCCAGACTCAGGCCTCTCTGTTTGGGTGTTGAGTTGAAGACGGGCCCAAACTAATTTCTACCCTAGGTTCTCAAACCATAAGGTACCGGGGATTAAACTTTAGGTCTGCAGATTCTTTTGATCCAATATCAACCCCGTTTAAACAATGCCTTCAGTATTGGAGCAAAGTGGGACACTAAAAATGCTGTGTGAACATGCCCAGTGAGGATAATCTTGGACACAGAACTGTTAACAATTATACTTAGTCTTCTTCATTGTTTTCTGCATAAATACAAGTCAAAGAGTAACCTGCCACAATATCAAGCTTTCAAACTAAGTCTTTAAATTTGCTGAAAATATAACATTTAGAGCTGCTTTTCAGATAATTAAGGCTCTAAAGTAGTGTGTTGTGTCAGGAGAAAGAAAGTAATTGAAAGATTTTAATCTTAATTTCTTAATATTAGCAAAAATAGGTTAGATAGGATAAAAATAAGAGTAAAATTATAAAAAAACAAATAGAACATAACAGAGAATGAAAAAGAACAAGAGCTAAAAAGGTTCTGAAGCTTCATCAGCCAGCATGTTTACATCAGAAACTGAGAGATAGCCATTTGATACAGGACCATTTTAAAGAAAATCTTACACATATATAGCAGCTATAAAATAGCAAAAATCTGAAGGTGCTTCACAAGAGAAGGAAGAAAGAAAGTTTCCTACATTGAACAGGAACTGGGAAGAAAGGTTCAGAAGGAATTAGGGAGGGAATTACAGAACATTCTTCCCTAAGGTCAGCAAATGTAGCTGCAGGTTGGGGAGAACTAAGGCTTAGATACTCACAAGTATATGTAGGGGTAATGCTGGAATTAACCAGCTACAACAGTGAAACTTACCAGAACAATGCACTGATAAGCTTTCTACTGCTTGTCTAACTAGGACAACAGTGTCCTTGGGCTACTGGAGTCTGTCTCATGGAGTCTCATTAGTTACAGATAGGCCCCCAATAACAGTTGCCGTTCAGGTGAATCCGTGCTATATAATCTGTGCTGGAGACTGCTGCAACAATCGCAAGCTTGGCCAGGACCCAGATACACTGAGTAACAATCTTATGACAGAGTTTCCTGTATGGTATTGTGGGGGCAGAAGCTCTGCCTGCCCCATGATGCTATCGACTTAAGAGAGGGTAGGGTCAAGGCAGGGACTCCCTAAGTTGGGAGCTCCCACTCCCAGCCTTCAGACTTAGCCTACAGTTGGAACAGATGCGCCCAGTCTCAACAGGCATACCTGGCCATAAAGATCAGAAGTGAGACCAGAGCTAGGACCTAGACTCTTGAAGATGAAAGGGCCAAAATTTTTGAGAGTATTATGAAGCAACTTCCTTTGTAAGACGGCCAGTTAGGATTCCCAGATTGTTCTTCTGAGGAGTATGGCAGGTCAGTTATATTGCTGGGGTATTTACTAAGGGGAGCACTGCAGATGCATTCTCAAACCACAAAGGGCCCACTCCTGTACACTCCTCCTCCTGACTCCACAAGCTTTGGCAGGGTATGTGGCAAAGTTTCTGCAATGGTCACAATCTTGGTGTAACTGCAAGGATCATATCTTTGCAGATTTGCATGGCCATTAGGTATTACACAATAATAAAAGCAAAATACTGCAGATGCTGGAAATCTGAAATAAAAACAAGAAATGCCGGAAATAATCAGCAGGTCTGGCAGCATCTGTGGAAAGAGAAGCAGAGTTAACATTTCAAGTCAGTGACCCTTCATTAACACAATGCTCCCCTTAACTTGCATATGCATGATGTTGCAGACAATAAGAGATTGTGCTGTTCAGATTTTGGATTTATCAACCAATAAGGCAACAGCACTAAATGCACCCCTTTACACATTTTCAGATCCATGAAGTTCAAACAGGCAAAATCAGTAAGTAAGAAATATAAGCATCAATTGAATTAAGCTGCCAAAGCTTCAGGGAAGGGATTACCAAAATTCACCCTTGGGCAAAATTGAACTAAGTCCAACCTTTCCATTAGGTCATTGCTTGCAGTATTATCTGGTGCTGAGTAGAAAGAATCCCAGACCCCAGTGACAGTCCTACTCTTCCAGGTCTTACTGAGCATTTGGTGTACTATAGATCTGTGTGATTCTGTATTACTGCTGAAACAATAATGATGTTTTTGTGTGGTACTTTAGAGAGCAGCAATATATTTGTGAAAATCACCAATGAGTCCAATGGAAGAGCTTTCTTTTTTCTACTTTCAATGTGACTTAGAATTCCTATAGGGATACTGTGCAATTGTATTTTGAACTATTCTCTGTCAATCCTCCCTTTTCATGCTTACAATATATGCTTAACTGCATTAATTATGAATTAATGAAGGGATATGAAAGAAGATATTATAGTGTAGTCTGGCTTGGATCCGGTGTTCTCTAAATAAGTGTTGTATAAGGCAGAGGCTGGCACAGTGAGTTGGCATCTAAGGATCCTTGATTTGAATTCAATCCAGGCAGACAGAATGAAAATTTCCCCTTTGCACTGGCTGAAAGGATCTTCTGTGAACTACTTTTTTGCCGTCTCAACTCACTTCCTAGTGGGTGTCGATTTACAATACAAACAATCCCTTCATTTGGCACCAAAGTGACAATTTCATGCAGGAGAGAAAAAAATGCTTTCATTTATATAGCGCCTTTCACGACCACGAGTTGTCGCAAAGCGCTTTACAGCCAATGAAGTACTTTTGAAGTGTAATCACTATTGTTATGTCGGAGACCAAAAGGGATAGCTGGTTGTGGGAAATGTGAAAGATCACACTGACACAGTAGAAATGCTTTTGTGAAGCTGGGTTTAAGGTCTATCGCTGGGCAGATTAGGGAGAAGCTGGGTGCTCAAAATAGAAAAGTGTTCCACTTCCCAGTATTCCCAATGCAACAACAGTCATCACCTTGATAAGCACGAAAATTCCATTCGTTTTTAGAAATAAAATCCCTCATTAAAAAGTGAGAACTTCATTTCGCAAAACATTCTGAAAGACAAAGTTAAAAGTATGCAAATACTGCCAGCACAATTTCTAAATCAGGCTTAGGGAATGTATACCTCATAGCTGACATAAATCTTTTGGTGTAGGTGTGAATCTTTATGTGAATCTCCTCTCAGGAGCTATGTTTATTTTTTGGGGAAAAAAATTGCCGACACACTCAGAAATGGACTTATTCCAAGGTCACACTTTTGATTTGATATTCTAAACTCTCCAATTCCCCTTCTTTGGACATCAAAACATGTCCGGTTACCTGACGTTATTGGCGTCAATGTTACCAAAACGCCGGCTCTTTTGAGCAGAAGACATAATAATATTCAAAGTAGTTAAATATTAGCTTGTAACATGTTTCCACATGTCTTCTTAGCTCAATGTTAATTATTATTGAAAACAGCAGTCAATGCGGCAGTCTCCATTCAATAGAAATTGCGTATGAGTGCAAGTTTTATTTTTGATAGAAAGCGTTTGCCTATTCATAATCTGTTGACTAATTATTAAAGAGTATATAAACAGTATTATAAATCTTTCTAATTCATATAAGGTGTAAACCGGAAAAATACACTTTTTCTAAAAGCAGTACAGAAACAACCTCATTGGTAGAAGGGGAAGGTTCCCATGGGTTAAGACAAGTCGGCGTATCTGTATTTCGTTCCGAACAATTACATACTGAAACATTACAGTAACTCATTTTGTTACAATTTGATTTCATCGTTCGTCGAATTAAATTCTAACAATTTGAGTAGAATAAACGTTTATGACCAAGATTATTGTATCACTTCAAAAGTTCTAAAGTCCCAACGATGTGGAGAAGGCACCACGGTAATCTATATTTATGCAAATCACAGAAACTACAGGCATAACGTAGCGTTTGCTTTTAAATAGGCTGACAAATTCGCAGCAATTTATAAAGAATATAGGAAACAGAGGAGCAGGAGTAGGCCATTCAGCCCATCGAGCCTGCCCCGCCATTCAATATGATCATGGCTGATCATCCACTTCAATGCCTTTTCCCCACACTATCCCCATATCCCCTTATGTCATTTGTATTTAGAAAACTGTCAATCTCTGCTTTAAACATGCTCAAGGAACATTTAGATAAACGGAGATTGAGCTTGTGGTTTATCACAAGTTTCATCTTTAGTACCTGTGGAGTACACCAGATTTGAGACTTTTATTTCTTTCTAGTTCAGTTGAATCGTGTTCCAGTTATATCGAGGCATCTCCTTTGTGCTTCCCTTGCTGTTCATGCAGGTCCAGTCAAACTGTTAACAAATGTAAGGCAGTTTTATTCAGTAGTACCGAAAAATATTAAATTTTAGAGGAAGCGATTTAAAAAAGAACTTATTTCACTGTATCCAATAGAGAAGCACCAAATAGTTTTTCATCAGAAATTAAAGTTTCCCGCTACATTAAAAAGGTCTCTGAGAAATCTGAAAATGAATTAAATAAATGTAAACAAGGACCTTTCAGTCTTTGTCTCGGTCCATTGTCCACCACGTGTTGCTGACTATGGACGATATAATCAAGGTGTTTTTATTAGGATGTAAGCGTGTAAGCGAATAAATTGCCAGTAAACACTGTGAAACCGAGAGTGCTGAAACTCGCCCGAGTTTGATAAATTCTACCACAGCCTCCAATTTCTGTTTAACTGCGAAGTTATATGATTTTACAACGCAATGTAGGCTTGTGCGACAAAGCGTTGACAGAGCTCAGATCTATCCACACTCAATCAGATCACGGTTAGACGAGATTGATCTGCGGTTTAGGGCGTTTATTTTGTAGTTGAGAGACCCTCTTAGTCGATATGGAAGTCAGGACTGAGAAACAGTATGGTAAAGGAATTTTATTTAGAGATTAGTGGATATTTGGTGCGTGGTGGCATTGCAGAAGGTGTGAATCGCGCAGTTATTACAGAGATTGTGTAATATTCCGTTTATTGCAGCACGAAACAAGGACAAATTGTCTGAAATGAATCCACATTAATGCGAATAAATAGGAGACCCGGATCGAGCATAATCTGGACGCGCCACACTGTCTCAATGGCTATAAAAAGTTTAATATCTCTTCTGCTCTATCAGGAATCGTGTCCCCCAACCTTACTTCTAACTTCGCAGATGTATTAAAATGAATTAAACTGTTTTAAACTGTTCGCATAGTGTCGGAGTTATTGCTACAGTTGGTGTCAAAAAGAAAATTATTTTGTTCTGTATTATGACCCAGGAAACAGGTGCTCCCTACACAAATCAAACGAAAAGGAAGGGCACTATTTAAGGGCATATCGTTTCTCTAGCTTTAATTTCTGTCCCTCCCTTGTTAAATAATTTATTTTCCCTTATTGAATTGTCTAACTTCGGTATTTAATTTGTTAACAACCCAGAAAAAAAAGTTCTAAAATGTCCCTGAATTATCGTGACTTTTGGAAGTTGCCCAGTAAGAGCAATTGGATCCATACGGGGCAGAGAATTAAAAATATGCAAACTTAACGTTTAGCTCTAATTTTATTTAGTTTGCAAAACCAATCCAGAGGTGTAACAGAAAACGCTAAATACAGATCATAGAGAAAATAGGAAATAAAAAGATTACAAACTTAAGTGGTTTACATTTTGTGAATAATTTATAACTGTTTGCCAAGGCTGACTGCTCAGTTTCAACGAGACGGCGGAGTACAAACGTCGCCTATAATTTTGAACTTGTGTCTCATATGGCTATAACATTTCGAACCAAGGACAAAATAGGGACGGTCTTTCTGGAGTAGCCCGGACAGTGCAGCAGGGATCTTTATTTGTTACAATTACTGCTATTATTTCACATTCACAAATCTTGATAAGTGGCACATGTGCCAAACTACCTCAGTTAATGTTTATTAAACTGCAGTGCTGGAAACGGTCTGTTATAACCTGGTGAACCTATAATTTAAATCTTTCTCCCGCTACTTTGAATAAATATCTAGTGCTGATTACAAAAGCTCTACCTCCTTTTCAAAACAACTAAAAGCAATTAAAACCTACCTCCCAAACAAAAAATAATTTAAGTATAATTCTGTCCAGGTTGAATACATTGGTAATAACTTAAAGTAGGCTCTGTTTATTGTAGTCTGACCCTTGATTTACTGAAGTTCTTGTTTTTTTAAAACAGCAATGTTAGATTTATTCTGAAGACCGGTCAGTAATATTTGAGTCAGTTCTTAATAGCTGTTTAAAGCCTCATCTGCCAATATTTATATCCAATAATTTGAAAGCTGCTGGAGGACTAAAAGGCGTGCTGGAAATTCGTAACTGTGGTGATTAGGACAAGAGGGTGACGTCAGATACCGGTGAGTCAACACACAACGAAAAACATAGTTTTTCAGTTAAAATGTGATTGCTTATTAAACTCATATTCAACTCCTCTAATTTTCGATATAGCTATCTATAAAACATGTACATAATATTGACGGGTGTATATTACGTATATGCTAAATATATAGAAACATACATGAAAACGTTTAATTTGAAATCCATGCCAGCTATTGATTTCAATGGCCGCGACCTTTTTATAACAATGTGTAAAAATCTACTGTTTGCAATGAATGCGTTCCCACCTATATTTAAAACAAGTGGTAGAGCGGGCTAATCTTTGATTAGATGGTTATATTCACTTATCTTCGTTAACAACAATCATTGTGGCTGCCACTTTATACTGAAGATAATATGGTAATTTCCATCATGTAGGTGTGGGGCTTGATGACTGATAATGACTAAAAATAAGATTATCACGTTTCCTAAATTATTATAGTACAATGGAAAAATGTGAACGAACGGCCGAAAATAACATCACTATTTACATTTTTCCCTCTAAAGCACGCTCAGATGTGCCCTGTTATAAAGATGGCTATTTAAATATATTTTACACATTTGTGCAGTCAGTCCCAGGAATGTATGACCTCGGCAAATCATAAATAATCCATAGTAAATGTCCAACGTATTTTTTGATAGGAATGAGAAACCACAGCTGGTAACATTTCAGGGTCATGTATATTTTCACTCTTACGACATGCAAAAGATAACAAACGACAAAATACAGATCAAGTTAGTAGCAAGGGCTTTCATTTGTCTCTATTAATCTTTAAATACACTCACCGTCATTCCATTAAACCATTAGTCTATTAATTACGGACGTTAATCAATAATTTACAATAAAATACAGTTCAGATTTTACCTCTTTCAAATTATTATACTATAATAAAAGCTATACATCAGAACATCTGGAGTTTGGTGGCACAGGTTTAAAACAATATACACTTTTCCATACAAGACCAGACACTGAACAACATTCATGACATATCTAACAGAGCTAGAACAGGAAACAACATCAAATACTTTTTTGTTCCTTCAGAGGGAACCAAACTTTTTAAAGAAGTGTCCATTGTTTGTTGTTGGCTGACTTAGCTAAGCTGCAATTCAAAAATATCCAAAATTATGCTGTACTACTTAATAGGTCAAACAAAAATCTACATTCTTAAAAATGTTGTCTGTGTTATCAATGAACTCGCACGTGATATAGTTATCAATGCTGTGCACTGTGATCTCGGTAGTATTTAAAAGGCTGCCGCATGGACCGTTTTAAAACATGTTTGTGTTCTCAATTTCCCCACAATTGAAGGTGTCCGTGGCTAGGTTGATTCTGCATTTTAGAAAATTAATCTAAACCTGTCAGTGGATCGTTGGGAATTGGCTATATATATGTGCTCATGTATATGTTACGTGATTGTTAATTTTCAATATTTTTAAATTCAGCCTACACGGGTCAACAGTTAAAATGCTGTTTCCTGACGATTTCTGTCAGTCCATTATTTTTTTGTCCATCGTTTCTCTTTTACCATTTCTGGAATAGGGCTCGAAAGCGGAAGAGCTCAAGTATCTCGCAGACAGTTCTTGCAAGTTCCCCGTCAATGATCCGGTTACAGTTAAGGGCGAGGCGAGCCTGGTGGTTACCGTCCCAAGAATCGATGGTACTGGCATACTGAAAACGTTGTGTCCGGGATGGGTGGTAGTCAGTGTCGGTGCTCCTGATGTCCCCACCGTGAGTGACGAGGTGCCCAGTGTGGTGCCAAGGCCGACTACGGGGGCACGCAGCGCCGATCCCAGGGTGTTGGAGGCGCAGGGCAGGAGGCCGGATAACCCAGGCGGGGACAGCAGCCTTCCTTGCTCAAGAAGCCGTAATACGCTGCATGTTGCTGCCGTCTCGGAGGCCGTCGACCGAACGTCGGAATCTTTTCCTTGGTCCTTTTTCTGCTTCGTGCGTCGGTTTTGAAACCAGACTTTCACCTGTTTGTATAACACACAGCGCATCACATAAATACACACCAGTGATGTGTGGCAGCCTTTAACCTAGTTTAGCGTTTATTCCTCATACTAGACTTTAGGCCGATGCTTCAAAATAGCCCTGTGACAAAATGTGTATTTCTTCAATTGTCTATATGTCACCGACCTGAAAGGCGATTATCCTAGAATATATCCAATGCAAACAATCACACGTAAATTGAGGAACGATGGATGTGTAAACCTAAATACAGAGAATACTGACACAAAAATATGGTTTTACTTCTAATATAGTAAAGTAGAATGATTATCTGCAACATACTAATGCAACAATTGATTCCTATTTGTTACTCAATGCATCTGAACATTTGGGAATACTAGATTATTTTTGAGAACTAAGTACAATTGTAAAGCCAACTAGGCTAATTTCATATCAGTGTATTTTAACGGTGCCTGATACTTATATTAGGTAAATATGAACAATAATTCGCGACAGTTACCGCCAACCAATCACCTTGATGAGTGAAACTCAGATATCTTGATATTGCTACTGAACAGAAAGCGTTCTACAATGTACTAGCTATGCTGTCCCCGTGAACCGTAAAACATATTTGAACAAAATCACTGGTGTATGAGTTAATAATGTTAAAACAAGTGTTTTTTTAAACTTTCACCAAGCACCAGTTTAAAATTACATTCGAAAGAAAGTTATTTTTCCCCATTCCTCACAGATTCTATGGCTCTTATTTTTCTACAACGCTGTTCAACTATTTTTAAAAGATACAGCTTTGCCACCATAAACACTTGGACAACAGCCTATTGTTAAATAGTCATCATTTTGTGAATAGCTCTATGAGAAGATTGCAAATGTATACTTTTTATAGTTAGGCGAATCCTTTCCCAACTGAACGTGTTGTTAGCTACCTAAAACTAAAAATATTCTTCTATATTTTAACAGTATTCATCTTTGTTGTTTGACATGGGTCCCACATTTTACGAGTCAAAAGTCTTTTTAAGAAACTCAACTAGGCTACTCAAGTCTTGATTCAGTAAATAATTAAAATAAGCGTGTGTCCAAATAAATTGTAGTTATTCTTCGCCATAGCTGCAGACTCGGAAAACATTAACACAATATTTAAAAATGAATTATTTATGTTAAAAAATCAGTTTCATCAAGCAAACCGTGAGGAAAATGTAAATCTCAACCTATAATGCAACGATAGATAACTACAGCACCATACAATCATGAGTTTATAAATGACCGTCTATATCTACCTGAGTTTCTGACAAGTTGAGCTGTCGAGCCAATTCCGTTCTCTCCCGTCCCACAACGTACTGACAACGTTGGAACTCCATTTCCAAGCGATATAGCTGCTCAGCCGTGAAAGACGTTCGGGTGCGTTTGGGCCGATCAAGATCCAACCCTTTGGGTAGAATTATTTCTCTTATGGATCCCTTGGCATCTGCATGATAGAAAAGCATTTGTCCGTTATTTCTCAACCAAAGCAACAACAGCTTAAATTTACATAACTCATTTAACACAATAAAACGTCCAAAGCAATCCAAGTAGCAAGCTTTGCCTAAACAGTCCAGGACGACAGATTTAACATCTATTTTGGCTGCTGAAGATATCTGCACATTCATTACATTCCAAACATCATATGGGGCGATAACATTCTACGTTTGTTTTAAAATGCGTATGTAATGTTGTGTTGAACAGGGTTAAGACTGTCAAGTCTACATTGTTTGGCAAGTGAAACAAGAACAAATGTAGCTGCATTTGGTGATGTATATTGAAAGAACTCCAATAAAAATTAGACAAAATATAGCGGGTTTATATGGTAACGATTTCTGAAACAATCGGGTGGTCACCTGAATTCTAAATTATTTGTAAACTTGATTACTACAAACCTGGTAGCATTACGTTATTGCGCTTGGTTATTTGGGTTCTGTAGATGGCCAAATCGCACTCAAACTGCAGAATTCACAGTTATAAAAGGAAATGCCTTATTTTAGTGACAGTACAAAATTATTGTTAATTTAGATTGTTCGATGAGTTAAAGCTTCCAACTGCGATTTGTTAAATAGTTAAATGTTAATATGCAATATTGGTTTTATGAATATATTGCGATTTAATGATTTATCTTTGCCTGGTTAAGAATCACGATGTGCAGTTCTCCCATAAAACAACCAAAGAGAACGTTTAAAAAAAACAGAAATCACCTAACAGTAATATATATTTATTAATGGAAAAATATCTTTCGCTGCAGAGCGGTGGTAAGCTTTGCCCACAAACTTTGGTTTGCACAAATTAAGTCTTCCATAAAGTCACGAAAAAAATCGTAATTAGCAAAGAATATATTGTTTCTGGAGCTCAATGCATCGCTAACTAAAGTAACCATAAAAACTATGCGTTTGCTCAGCGTCACCCCAGTCCTTAGAGTACTGCGCCTGCAATTCAACCTAACGCGCGTCTGGGGGGGCAATCGGTCAAAAAAGGATTAACGTTTGTTTCTACCAGGCACTGATTTACAGTTTCATCGCATTTCTTCAATGAGTCTGCCACTTATAATCTCTGAACGTCGCTGAAATATTTTTGAAGTATAATATATTTTCCCGTTTTGTTTCCCTTTGCAGCGTCATATTGATTTTAAACATGGCGTGATTGTCTTATTAACCTTACTTGTCGTAAAAGCAATAAAACGTGTTATCCACGTCATTGACAATATAAATAACCAAACAACCTTCTATTAGAAAAATGACTGACATATTAATAGATTAATAAATTAATAAAGGTTAGAAATTAACATTTTAAAAACAAGAATTCAGCATCAAAAAGGCATGGCTTCCAAACAAACAAAACCCAAACAAAAACTACAACCCTTCAACATTATGAGGCAGGGGAAATCGCATCTTCACATTTTTAAAATGAAGAAAAGCTTTAAAGGACATTTCTACTAATCAAGTTAAACGAATGCGTTTGCAAACAATGAAAATCGCTCAGTGTGCTTATGCATTGTGACTTATGTACTCCATAAACAGAGCGTGCCATGACAATAATAAATTATATCGCACGAATATATCCTAAACCGAACAGATACAGATGAAGAGAACCCACAATTTATTTTGATCTGAGGTGTGCAACTGGGCGTTTAGTAACGGCCTCCAGCCTAGTCGTTAGCTCATTACACTTTTGTGAATGAATGTCATTTTATGATGTTATGTTTGCAACTGTAATGAAGGGTAACTAGTATGAGCTGAAATGTATTCCCATTAAGATTATTTATACCCACAAACTGTATCAGGATCATGTCGGTTCTAACCTAAAATAATCGAGCCACCGGTCTACAGATTGTTAACTTTATTCGTGAAGGCCTTTAATGTAAATGTTGAGTTATTCCCAGCCATTCATAAAGCGACTACAGATATTTGACGCTTTTGCACAGTAAAAGATAACGCGTTGTGTTAAATTGTCATTACAGAACTGTTGATATCAAGTAAAATCGAGTACAAGTCTTGTATTTGGACTGCCTTGTTAGGAAGGGAACAATATTTCATCTATCTCCAATGAATGGTCTAAATTCGCCGTACTCGCCACATGTAACTTACTTTCATTTGGCATAACTAATGTTTTTATTGGTGTAAAATAGTTCCACAAAATTCAAGTATTTCAAATCGATACGAGTGGCACGCTAAACACAAACCCCATTAAAAAAAAGGGAGAAAAGCTCGGCCGGCGAGAACCAGGAATACATTTGGAAAAGGAATTTTCAGAGCCCAGAGCAGAGACAAAGAATTAAAAAAAAAATTACAGAAAAAGGCAATCAGCCCTTTTGTTTTAAATAGGCGATCAGCTTTTCGATTCATTATTACGTTGCAAATACACGGCCCGTGTATGCACTGATAACTTTGTATTTCCGAAAATACAGAAATATAACCACAAACAAGGAAAAACATTAAGCAAATTGCCCCCAAATAAAAATAAACGGATCCATTCTCCCGGAGAGCGTTATAGTAACCGGCAGATCATTTTATTTTAAAGGTACATAACAACGTGGTCTAAAACGTGAAATAGTATCTTGCATCGTGCAGAGGAAGCTCAAGCTGGGCCAAACCAGTGGGACAAGTCCGTTTAACTGAACAACAGGGAGAGATAGAGAGAGAGAGAGACAGAATAAAAACGCGCTCACCCCTTACAAGAATTCGTCTACAATAGTCCGGGTCAGTAGTATTAGATTTTGTTTTATTGCAGTCATCGGAACCGGCAGAAGCTGAGAAAGTCTCCTGCTGCTCTTGCATCAAAGAATTCCGAATGTTTCCGTGAGAATCCCTTGAATTCGAGCTGGTTTCTTTCCCTTCTCGGAGTCCATTCTTTAAACCTCTGCTCGACTCAGCTTCCATTATTGGTTCTCGATTGCATCTGACTTCCATTGAAGACTGTTAATGAAACGTAGTGCAAAAAAAAAAGAAATTGCAAGGCACAATATTTGTTTTTTTTTTTGGGGGGGGGGGGGGGCGGGGGAGGTATTGCACAAAATATTGTCCCGGCTGCTGGTTTCTCTTTAATGTTCGCTTTATCGACGAAGATTGTTTCCGACCGTTCGATTCAAATACTGCTTTCACCGATGGCCGTTCTTTTCTGGTTGTCCAGCTTGAAATGCCAAATGAGTAACACTCTGCTACATAGTGCTTTAAGCTGCAGCCTTCCAGATTTACTGTTGTGAGAGATCTACAAATACCAGACACACAGTACGTACACTTGCCGTTTCAATTGATTATGGGTAATTTTACGGCCCGACATTTACGTTACCCCATGAATACACAGACTTGTTTGGATAATATATCAGGTCTTAATAGATGGTTTCTATGCTCGTCTTCAATCAGGCAGCTAAATACAGTAAACTGATTGGTCTCAAATGCGGACAAAATACACTTGTCAGAGAGTTAAGAGTTTCAGGAAAGTTCTGAGCAGTTTGATGGTGTAATATTAGCACCGCAAGCAGCCATCTCTAAAGCCCGAACTCCTTTGAGCTTGGTGTTCCTTGAACTGAACGTTCAGAGCAGTGAGACTGAGTCACCTTTAGGAGCTGCCCAGAGAGAGAGAAAAGTCTATTCAAAATATATCCACAGGAAACAGCTAGTCCGGAAAATCCTAACTAAAGATTCTTTAAATGAAAAGTTTCACCTCAGTTATTTCATTGTCAGTGCAACAATATATTTGGTACCTCGAATGGACAATAATCCAATAAGACCATTGATTACCCGACAATGAATCAATTCAAGTAAATGGATGGCTGCTTGGAGCACGCTCCAGTCCTCCTTGTCACCTCGCGGGGCAGAAGCCCTCTTCACGCTGCTCTTCGCATTCATTCTTTTATGGGAACTGGGGAAAAGAGTGAAAGATGGCAATTATCTAATTGGACTATTAACAAACAATTCTCCGAGTGTGGCTTGCATGGTCGTGTTTCGTAGGGCGGGGTGAAAGGCCACATGTCGGACTAAACCCATTCATAGGAACCTGGGCCGTTTTACGAGCTCGAATGGAGGTCTCTGCCTGCAGCTCTCGCAATGGAAGCGCAGCTCAGCAAAATTAAGAATGCCGGCCATCTCCATGGTGCTGCTTTCTCAGAAGAAATTCATGTCCGATTTCTAAACTCCCCCCCCCCCCCCCCACCACAAAGATCGACCCCTTATTGTTCTCATTCCCCGTTTCAGGAGATATCTAAAACCATATTAAGTATTTACTCTCAAATAATATTTAGTTTGTACATAGACCAGTCTGTCGGGGTTTAACTTTCCATTTTAACAAGAAGGTATAACTACGCAAAAAAAAAATTCCTTTTTAACCAGCACAGAAAACAATTTAATTGGGATTTCCTAGTTTTCGGCATTAAAATCACTGAATAAGCGATTTGACCGCGGAAATAGCTCCTTCCTGGTTATAGCTTTGTTTCTGGACGATTAAATAAATACCCTGTTTTTCTTAGAGTGTTCATCCTATGAATTGGATTGCAGGCGCTACAGGAAGGTGCGGATTTGCGATGATTATGGTGTACGTTACAAAGAGGCGCGTTGGACTTTATTTTCATGGAACAAGCAAAACATCTCCGAAGTTCTTTGCAGGCAGTAGTCAGAAATCTACCACTCAAGCAGCACAATTCGACAATGTATTCTTGTAAATAAAAATTCACCACATCAATTAAACTTCAACCTTTCTCAATGAAAATAAACTTTCTTTTTCCTGCAAAGTATCATGTCCAGAAATATTTTATTTGTCCGTAATTCTATACAAGCTACAATATTGTTTTGGACTAATATGATACTGTTCGAATCCGCCAAGGATACAGAACATATTTGTCATCATCTAATCTGGATATCAGATTTGTAGCAACACCGGCTTATCTTTTAATTCATTCACAGCAAACGCATATGATTTTTATGTACCTGTTCAACAAACATTGTTTTTTAATTCTAGGAAGCAAGTGGTAGATTCAAAGACGGAATTGGGCGTGCTGCGTAAAAATTAATGAAGACACACACTACAAGATTTGTCTGTAACAGTTTTGGGCGCAACGGCTCTTCCTGCTGAAATATTTCCGGCCCATTTACATGGCACAGTTTGGGGTAGTTGCCCATATTTATTTGGCATTTCCACACTGGCAGAAAATGTACACTACAAATATTAACGTTGCTTTATTAATGCACAAGGCACATTATATTAAAGACTGGGGTTTGCAATATTTAAATCAGATGGAAAGCGCGCTCTTGAGGAAGTCTGCATTTATTGATGCAATCCAGTGGACCTCCTGGTTAATAGTACTGGGTCAAAATGCACTGTTAAAACAGTTCTAATTTAAAGAACCGCTTCTAGACAGTGCCCAACACTTACTAACACAAAAAATGTTGCACTGCACTTAAGTTTATAGATCGCCAGTGCCATGTCAGTCTTTGCAGTACAAGTTCTTAAAGCAGCTATAGTTTTTTCAACCCAAATACTGTGTTCAAAAGTTTGGAAACCTTTTGGTCGCTTCATCTGCGGTGTCTCCTGTCAGCCCACTAAGTGCCACTTGTGCACGAACCTTACACTCAAGTGTGCTTAGTAATTACTTTGCATTAAGCACATTTGTCTTTGTAACCACACCGTCCTGAATTGTTTTCAATTGCAAGCCCAATGCGGACGGATTTATTAAAAAAAGAAACACAATCTGATATTTATGCACGAACTCAAACAATCTGGAAAACTGAAAGTTTTCAATAGCGCAAACACGAAAGTAAGTTACATTTTGTTTCTTTTCCCTTCAAAGGGTTATTGAAATAAAGCGCAATGGGGAATATCATTAAAAAGATGGAACAAATATTCCCCCACGGTAACGGTGAACCACCCTATCTCACACTCGGAAAATATATACATTAGCTTTTATTGGAGTTAAAACGCCTTAAAATTGAAGAGAGTTGCACTTACGTTCTGCTTATTTAATTTTGCACGAACCTTTGCGCTAGTTTGTTGCGTTTTTGTCCCTACATTGGTGTACAATGTTGGTAATTTTGCATTATGAAGCAAATACTGATAGTAGCTTGTATGACATTACATCAGGGACAATGATGTTGGTTACAAATATTTCCAGGAATTGTCTCCAATATGTTTCAAAATAATTTTAAAAAGTATTATAGACAGTGCGACGATGCCGAAAGCTACAGAAACAAATAGACAATCTGCGACTTATAAAGAACTTAAAAATCCTCAAGTCAAAGTCTGTCTGGAATTCAGAATATATAAACATTTCAAATACCACACGTCTGGCAGTCAGATAAAACGAATCAATTTAGTTTTATCTTGTTTGTAGTTCGATGCAAAGTTCAAGTTAATGAATCCGTCTAAAGGTATGAATACTGTTGTTATTCACAGAATCGTTGGTATTTCAGAACATTTGCTCAACAAAACACGATTTGCTGTAAGTGCTCTTGCAATTCAAAGTATAAACAACAAATGTCTTTTGAATGTTGCCTCAATCATGTACCATTAAATGTGTTCTCCCTTGTCTATCAGTTCTCTGTGAACTTATTGTCCACCATTGCACTTATCTTTAATCACACTTGCACATCAACATCTTCTGAATTTGTAGCATTGAAATAAAAAAGTTAACACGGACTGAAAGCATGGTACATTACCAATCAGAAACAAAGAGCAAAATGCGCCACTTTTATCCCTGGGGAAAGTAAGAAACTCAACTTGTCCTTATACTGACGAATTTCTCCATCCACGCTGAACGGAATCTTGATTCTGTTGTAAATCAGCAGCGACATCCAGTGGATAATATCTCGACCAATAATTATTGACCCGCCAAGAATGCCTTACAGTGATAGAAGTTACCGTAAGAGCAGCACTTTAGAACTACTCACCTAGTTACATATTCAATAATATTTGAATCGGAAAGCCAGGCAGTATAATATAATATTCAATGCTGTAAAGTATCATTTTGCAGAAAAAAACGAAGTATAATCGAAAAATTCACAGACGTGAATCGATCATCTCGCTCAAACCCAATGAACTATTTTGGGCAACTGCCAACAATTAAAATTATAACGGTACCGGGGACAACTATCTTTCTTAACTTCTGGCACTTGATTTCAAATCTAGTATAAAAATGTGGTAACGTCTCCTTTCCAATCATTTTAACTTTGATCTCTAGTCCCGCTATAGTTGAATTGAGCTCATATCAATGTAAAGTTGACAATATAAATCATGCATAATGCAAAAACTCAGAAAATGGTGTAAAAATGAACCATATGAAATTTTGCTTCAAAGCATTTTGATACCAATTTTTTAGTAAGTATAAACAGTGTCTAGTTTGCTTACAGTTACAAGCAGTGTGATTTCATACATGCAGTCCAAGTCTGACTGATAATATTTATTATAGTCATAGAGTCATTTACGGCACAAGAGGAGGCCATTCAGCCCAATGAGTCCTTGCCAGCTGTCCACGGAGCTATGCAGTCAGTCCGAGCCCTTGGTTCGAACCCCGTAGCCCCTCAAGTCTATTTCTCTCAGGTGGCCATCTTGAGGTCAGTGATTGTCTCCAATTCCACAACCCTTGTGGGAAGTGAGTTCCAGGTCATTACCACATGCTGTATATAAAAGTTCTTCCTCACATCCCCCCTGTATCTCTTGCCAAAAAACTGAAATCTGTGTTCCCCACTCTTTGTACTATCAGTTAATGGGAACAGCTTCTTTTTGTCTACCTTATCCAAACCTATCATAATCTGACACACTCTATCAAATCTCCCCTCAACTTCCTTTGCTCCAATGAGAACAACCCCAGCTTCTCCAACCTAACCTTGCAGCTAAAATCCCTCATCCTAAAACCATTCTGGTAAATTCCTCTGTACCCTCTCAAGGACCCTCACATCCTTCCTAACATACAGTGACTGAGCTAGACGCAATCCTCCAGTTGTGGCCTAACCAGAGCTTTATAATGGTTCAGCATAACTTCCCTGCTTTTGTACTCAATACCTCTATTTATGAAGCCCAAAATCCCATATGCTTTTCTAACGACTTTCTCAATCTGTCCTGCCACCTTCAAAGATCTAGGCACACGAATCCCCAGTTTCCTCTGTCCCTGCACACAATTTAGAAGAACTGTGCTATTATGTCTATATTGCCTCTCCCTATCCCTTCTGTCAAAATGCATAATTCCACTCTTCTCTGTATTAAATTCCATCTGCCGCTTGTCTGCCCATTCTGCTAACCTTTCTATGTCCTGTTGCAGTCGATTGCTGTCATCCTCACAGTTTGCTGCATTTTTAAGTTTGGTATCACTGGCAAATTTTGAAATTTTACTCTGCTTTCCAATATCCAAGTCATTTATACATCAAAAAAGCAGTGGTCCTAGCACTGAACCTTGGGAAACACCACTGTCTAGCATTCTCCAGTCTGAAAACAACCATTTACCATGACTTTCTGTTTACTGTCCTTAAGCCAATTTTTTATCCAAGCTGACACTGACCCTCTTATTCCATGAGCTTCAATTTTGTTAACCAGCCTTTGATGTGATATGTTGTCAAACACTTTCTTAAAATGAATATAGACAACATCAATGGCATTCCACTAATCAACCTTCTCTGTTACTTCTTTAAAAAATTCAATTAGATTAGTCAGGCACGATCTGCCTTTTACAAATCCATGCTGGCTATCCTTAATTCACTCAAACCTCCCTAAGTGCCAGTTAATTTTTTCCCTGATTTTTGTTTCTAAAACCCTACCACTGAAGTTAAACTGACTGGCCTGTAGTTACTAGGAATGTCATTACACCCTTTCTCATATAAGGGTGTCACATTTGCCACTTTCCAAATCCTCTGGCACCTGTCCTGTATCAAGGGAAGATTGGAGGATTATGGCAAGCCCTTCCATTATCTCCCCCCTCACTTCGCTTAGCAACCTGGGATGCAAGCCATCCAGACCAGAGAACGCATCCACTCTTAGCATCGCCAGCTTTTCCATACAGCCTGCCTATCAGGTCGATCTCCCTGCTTTGATATGTTTTGGAGTACGAATGCATTTACCATTGGTTTGGCACGTGGAATCACATGAATGATACAGGGGCCAAAATGGTTAAACTATGAGAGCAGGTTGCATAGACTAACGTTGTATTCCCATGAATACAGGAGATTAAGGGGTGATCTAATAGAGGTGTTGAAGAAGATTACAGGATGTTAACTAGCTTTTTATGTGATACTTTGTCAAACACTGGAATGTTATAGGCTGGATAGAGAGAAATTATTTTCCCTGGTGAGGCAGCCCACAACGAGGGGACATAACTTTAACATTTTTTTTTTATTCCATGTGGGCTTCGCTGGCTAGACCAGTATTTATTGCCCATCCCTAATTGCCCTTGAGAAGGTGGTGGTGAGCAGCCTTCTTGAACCACTGCAGTCCTTGGACTGTAGGTACACCAACACTGCTGTTAGGAAGGGAGTTCCAGAATTGTGACCCAGCGACAGTGAAGGAACGGTGATATATTTCCAGGTCAGGATGGTGTGTGGCTTGGAGGGGAACTTGCAGGTGGTGTTCCCATGCATCTACTGCCTTTGTCCTTCTAGGTGGTAGAGGTCGTGGGTTTGGAAGGAACTTTGGTGCATTGCTGCAGTGCATCTTGTAGATGGTACACACTGCTGCCACTGTGCGTTAGTGGTGAAGGAAGTGAATGTTGAAGGTGGTGGATGGGGTATCAATCAAGTGGGCTGCTTTGTATTGGATGGTGTTGAGCTTGAGTGTTGTTGGAGCTGCACCCATCCAGCCAAGTGGAGAGTATTCCATCACACGCATGACTTGTGGCTTGTAAATGGTGGACAGGCATTGGGGAGACAGGAAGTGAGTTACTCATCACAGAATTCCTAGCCTCAGACCTGGTCTTGAAGCCACAGCATTTATATGGCTACTCCAGTTCAGTTTCTAGTCAATGGCAGCCCCTAGAATGTTGATATTGGGGGATTCAGCGATGGCAATGCCATTGAGCATCAAGGGGAGATGGTTAGATTTTCTCTTGTTTGAGATGGTCATTGCCTAGCACTTGCGTGGTGCGAATATTACTTGCTTTTTATCAGCCCAAGCCTGGATGTTGTCCAGTTCTTGCTGAATCTGGACACGGGCTTCTTCGGTATCTGAGGAGTTGTGAATGGTCATGAACATTGTACAATCATCAGCAAACATCCCCACTTCTGACCTTATGATGGAGGGAAGGTCATTGATGAAGCAGCTGAAGATGGCTGGGCCTAGGACACTATCCTGAGGAACTTCTGCAGTGATGTCCTGGGACTGAGATGATTGACTTCCAACAACCACAACCATCTTCCTTTGTGCTAGGTCTGACTCCAATAAGCGGAGAGTTTTCCCCCGATTCCCATTGACTCCAGTTTTGCCAGGGCTCCTTGAAGCCATACTTGGTCAAATGCTGTCTTGATGTCAAGAGCAATCACTCTCACCTCACCTCTGGAATTCAACTCTTTTGTCCATGTTTCGACCAAGGCTGTAGTGAGGTCAGGAGCTGAGTGGTTCTGGCAGAACCCAAACCAAGCGTCACCGAGCAGGTTATTGCTGAGCAAATGCCACTTGATAGCACTGTTGATGACCCCTTCCATCACTTTGCTGATGATCGAGAGCAGACTGATAGGGCGATAATTGGCCGGGTTGGATTTGTCCTGCTTTTTGTGGACAGGGCATACTGGGCAATTTTCCACATTGCCTGGTTGATGCCAGTGTTTTAGCTGTACTGGAACAGCTTGGCTAGGGGCACGGTTAGTTCTGGAGCACAAATCTTCAGTACTATTGCCGGAATTATGTCAGGGCTCATAGCCTTTGCAGTATCCAGTGCCTTCAGCTGTCTCTTGATACCACATGGAGTGAATAGGATTGGCTGAAGACTGGCATCTGTGATGCTGGAGGCCTCAGGAGGAGACAAAGATGGTTCATCCACCCGGCACTTCTGGCTGAAGATGGACGTAAATGCTTCAGCCTTGTCTTTTGCACTGATGTGCTGGCCTCCCCCATCGTTGAGGCTGGGGATATTTGTGCCGCCTCCTCCTGTCAGTTGTTTAATTTCTCACCACCATTCAGGACATTTGGAGCTAGGCTATTCAGGGGTGATGTCAAGAAGCACTTACTTGCACAAAGGCTAGTGGAAATCTGTAATTCCTACTCCCCAAAAAACTGTTAAGACGAGGCCAAATGAAAAATTTAAAACTGAGATTGACAAATTTTTGTAAGGTAAGGGTTTTGAGGGTTTTAGAATCAAGGCAGGTGAATGGAGTTGAGAAACAAAATTTGACACCGAGCCACGTAAGGAGATCTTGGGACAGATGACCAAAAGTTTGACCAAAGAGGTGGGTTTTACAGAGAATCTTAAAGGCGGAAAGAGAGGTAGAAATGAGGAGAGGCTTAGGGAGGGATTTGCAGAGCTCAGGGCCTTGGCAGCTGAAGGCAATGGTTTCTTTTATTCGTTCATGGGATGTGGGCGTCGCTGGCTAGGCCAGCATTTATTGCCCATCCCTAATGGTGCAATGGAAGCCGCCAATGGGCAGTTGAAATCAGAGATGCTTAAGAACCCAGAATTGGAAGAGTGCAGATACGAACATATGAATTAGGAGCAGGAGTAGGCCACTCGGCCCTTCGAGCCTGCTCCACCATTGAATAATTTCATGGCTGAACTGATTCTCCACACTTCCACCTACTCCCGATAACTTTCCACTCCCCTGCTTATCAAGAATCTATCTACCTTTGCCTTAAAAATATTCAAAGACTCTGCTTCCACCACCTTTTGACGAAGAGAATTCCACAGACTCACGACCCTCTGGGAGAAAAGATTTCTACTCATCTCTGTTTTAAATGGGCGACCGCTTATTTTTAAACAGTGACCCCTAGTTCTAGATTCTCCCACAAGGGGAAACATCCTTTCTACATCCACCCTGTCAAGATCCCTCAGGATCTTATATGTTTCAATCAAGTCGCCTCTTACTCTTCTAAATTCCAGTGGATACGAGCCATGCCTGTCCAATCTTTCCTCATATGACAGCCTTCCCATTCCAGGTATAAGTCTAGTAAACCTTCTCTGTACTGCCTCCAATGCATTTACATCCTTCCTTAAATAAGGAGACCAGTACTGTACACAGTACTCCAGATGTGGTCTCACCAATGCCCTGTATAGCTGAAACATAACCTCCCTACTTTTGTATTCAATTCCCCTCGCAATAAATCATAACATTCTATTAGCTTTCCTAATTATGTGCCTTACCTGCATACTAACCTTTTGCGATCCATGCACTAGGACACCCAGATCCCTCTGTCTCTCAGAGCTCTGCAATCTCTCACCATTTAGATAATATGCTTCTTTTTTATTCTTCCTGCCAAAGTGGACAATTTCACACTTTCCCACATTATACTCCATTTGCCAGGTTTTTGCCCACTCACTTAACCTATTATATATCCCTTTGTAGCTCCCTTATGTCTTCTTCACAAGTTACTTTCCTACCTGTCTTTGTGTCATCAGCAAATTTAGCAACCATACTTTCAGTCCCTTCATCTAAGTCATTTATATAAATTGTAAAAAATTGAGGCCCCAGTACTGAACCATGTGGCATAACACTCTTTACATCTTGCCAACCATAAAATGACCCATTTATGCCTCCTCTCAGTTTCCTGTTAGCTAGCCAATCTTATATCCAAGCCAATATGTTACCCCCTATATCATGAGCTTTTATTTTCTGCAATAACCTTTAATATGGCACCTTATCAAATGCCTTCTGGAAATCTAAGTACAATACATCCACCGGTTTCCCTTTATCCACAGCACATGTTACTCCCTCAAAGAACTCCAATAAATTGGTTAAACATGATTTCTCTTTCACAAAACCATGTTGACTCTGCCTGATTACCTTGAATTTTTCTAAATGCCCTGCTATACCATCTTTAATAATAGTTTCTAACATTTTCCCTAAGACAGATGTTAAGCTAACTGGCCTGTAGTTTCCTGCTTTCTGTCTCCCTTTTTGAATAAAGGAGCTACATTCGCTATTTTCCAATCTAATGGAACCTACCCTGAATCTAGGGAATTTTGGAGAATTAAAACTAACGCATCAACTATCTCACTAGCCACTTCTTTTCACACCCTAGGATGAAGTCCATCAGGACCTGGGGACTTGTCAGCCCGCAGTTCCAACAATTTGTTTATTTCCACTTCCCTGGTAATTGTAATTTTCTTGAGTTCCTCCCTCTTTTCTATTTCCTGACTTACAACTAATAGTGGGATTTTACTTGTATCCTCAATAATGAAGACCGATGCAAAATATCTGTTCAATTCATCTGCCATCTCGTTATTATCCATTATTAATTGCCCAGATTCACTTTCTATAGAACCAACGCTCACTTTGTTAACTCTTTTCTTCTTTAAATAGCTGTAGAAACTCTTACTATCTATCTTTATATTTCTAGCTAGCTTTCTCTCCTACTCTAATTGTATCTTCCTTATCAATTTTTTAATCATTCTTTGCTGCTTGTTATATTCTGTCCAATCTTCTGACCTGCCTCCCATCTTTGCACAATTATAGGCTTTTTCTTTAAGTTTAAAAGTATCTTTAACTGTTTTAGTTAACCACGGATGGCAGATCCCACCTTTGGAATTTTTCTTTCTCATTGAAATGTATCCATTCTGTGTATTCTGAAATATCCCCTTAAATGTCTGCCACTGCATCTCTATTGACCTATCCCTTAACCTGATTTTCCAGTTCACTTTAGGTAGCTCTGCTTTCATGCCCTCATAATTACCCTTATTTAAGTTTAAAATACTAGTCTTGGACCCACTCTTCCCTCCCTCAAACTGAATGTAAAATTCCAACATATTATGATCGCTGCTACCTAGGGGCTCCTTAACTATGAGGTCATTAATTAATCCTATCTCATTGCACAATACCAGGTCAAGTATAGCCTGCTCTTTGGTTGGCTCCAGAACATATTGTTCCAAGAAATTATCCCGAAAACATTCTATTTACTCCTCATCTAGGCTATCTCTGCCCACCTGATTTTTTCAGTCTATATGTAGGTTAAAGTCCCCCATAACTATCGCTGTACCTTTCTGACAAGCTGCCATTATTTCTTCCTTTTTACCCCATCCTAGTGTGGTTAAGGTTAGGTGGTCTGTACGCCACTCCCACAAGTGACTTGTTGCCTTTATGATTTCTCATCTCTACCCAAACTGCTTCCACATCTTGGTTTCCTGAACTTAGGTCATCCCTCTCTATTGCGCTAATACCATCAGTAATTAAAAGAGCTACCCCTCCACCTTTTCCTAGCTTCCTGTCCTTCCTAAATGTCATATACCCTTCAATATTCAGGTCCCAATCTATGTCGTCCTGCAGCCATGTCTCTGTAATGGCTATCAGATCATACTTATTTATTTCTGTTTGCGCTTTCAGTTCATCTGTTTTGTTTCGAATGCTACATGCATTCAAATACTGAGCCTTTAGTTTTGTACTTTTATTATTTTTGTAACCTCAAGGCTTGTGTGTTGATTTACTCCTAGACTTGTACGCTCTGTACCTTCCTGTCACAGTCTGTTTATCATTTCCATATTAATACCTTTCTCTCTTGCCTTGTCTCTACTCCTTGATTTACCATATCTTCCCAAATTTGATCCCTTGCCCCCACTTTTCAGCTTAAAACCCTACTTTCCTAGTTATGCGGCTCGCTAGAACACTGGCCCCACCACGGTTCAGGTATAGACCATCCTAACAGTACAGCCAACACGTTCCCCAGTACTGGTGCCAGTGCCAGTGCCCCACGAACCGGAACCCACTTCTACCACACCAGTCTTTGAGCCACGCATTAATTTCTCTAATCCTATTTGCCCTATGCCAATTTGCACGTGGCTCAGGTAATAATCCAGAGATTATTACCTTTGAGGTTTTGCTTCTTAATTTAGTGCCTCGTTCCTCATACCGACTATGCAGAACCTCTTTCCTATGTCGTTGGTACCTACATGGGCCACGACGACCGGATCCTTCCCCTCCTACTGTAAATTCCTCTCCAGTCCTGAGCAGATGTCCCGAACCCTGGCACCAGGCAGGCAACACAGCTGTCTGGACTCTCACTCTTAGCTGTAGAGAACAGTGTCAATCCCCCTAACTATACTGTCCTCTACTACCACTACATTCCTTTTTTCTCCCTCCACTTGAATGCCTTCCTCTATCATGGTGCCATGGTCAGGTTGCTCATCCACCCTGCAGCCCCCACTCTCATCCAAACAAACTGAAAAAACCTCAAACCTGTTGGACAATCCCAAAGGCTGAGGCTCCTGCACTCCTGCCCTCTGGGTCCCCTTACCTGCCTCAGCTGCAGCCACACTCTTCTGTCACTGACCACTGACCAAATCAGAAGACCCTCTCCTAAGGGGTGTGACCGCCTCTTGATACAAAATGTCCAGGTAACTTTCTCCCTCCCTGATGTGTTACAATGTCTGCAGCTCGGACTCCAGGTCAATGACACTAAGCCTCTAAGCAGACATGTTTGCCCTGAATCACACTGGCATCCAGGAGCTCTCACATGCTGCAGTCATAACACATCACCAGTCCTGCCATCCTTAATGTGTTTTAATTAACTACTTAATTAGTTTATTCAATTATTTATTTTATTTTCCTTTTTTTAATATATATTTTATGAAGCTTACCACTAGTTCCTTTACTATTTTAAACATTAGGATTAGAATGGACCTTAATCACTTACCAGATACTCACCAAACAGGTAGGTTCCTCCCAAACCAATCATCTACCTGCTTGCCTGTGATGTTTGATGCTATGTTTGAGTTAAATTAAATTAAATTAAATTAAAAGCTTACCTGCATACTCACCCTGGCAACTCTCTCTGTTGATTGTGATGTGATCCTGGAGGGTTGTCAGGATGGAGAAGATTGCAGATGTAAAGAAGGACAAGGCCATGGAAGGAATTGAAAACAAGGATGAGAATTTTAAAATTGAGGCATTGCTTAACAGGGAACCAATGTAGGTCAGTGAGAACAGGGGTGATTGGTGAATGGGACTTGGTGTGGCAAAGAGTCTTGATTGAGCTCAAGTTTGCAGAGAGTAGAACATGGAAGACCAGTCAGGAGTGCATTAGAATAGTCATGTCTAGAGGCAACAAAGGCATGAATGAGGGTTTCAGCAGCAGATGAGTTGAGGTGGGGGCAGAGTCGGGCAATGTTACGGAGGAGGAAAAAGGTGATGTTAGTGATGGCGCATATATGGTTGCGAGCTCGTCTCGGTATCAAATATGATACCAAGGTTGCAGCCTCAGACAATTGCCAGAAAGAGGGATGGAGTCAGTGGCTAAGCATCAGAATTTGTGGTGGAGACTGAAGATAATGGCTTTGGTCTTCCCAATATTCAGTTGGAGAAAACGTTTGCTCATCCAATATTGAATGTCGAACAAGGAGTCTGACAATTTAGAGACAGTGGAGACAGGTGGTGGTGAGGCAGACCTGGGTGTCATCAGTGTGCATGTGGAAACTGACACTACTTTCAAATGTCACCGCAAAGCAGCATGTGGATGAAAAATAGGAGGGAAGCCAAGAATAAATCTTTGGGGGATACCAATGGAAACGATGCGGGGGTGGGAAGAGAAGCCACTGGAGGTGATTCTCTGGCTATGATTGAATAGATTTTTGTTTTTATTCATTCATGGGATGTGGGCATCACTGGCCAGGCCAGCATTTATTGCCCATTCCTAATTGCCCTTGAGAAGGTGGTAGTGAGCTGCCTTCTTGAACCGCTGCAGTCCATTTGGGGTAGGTATACCCACAGTGCTGTTAGGAAGGGAGTTCCAGGAATTTGACCCAGCAACAGTGAAGGAACGGTGATATAGTTCCAAATCAGGATGGTGTGTGACTTGGAGGGGAACTTGCAGGTGGTGGTGATCCCATGCATTTGTTGCCCTCGTCCTTCTTGTTGGTAGAGGTCGCAGGTTTGGAAGGTGCTGTCTAAGAAGCCTTGGTGCATTGCTGCAGTGCATCTTGTAGATGGTACACACTGCTGCTACTGTGCATCGGTGGTGGAGGGAGTGAATGTTTGTAGATGGGGTGCCAATCAAGCGGGCTGCTTTGTTCTGGATGGCGTCGAGCTTCTTGAGTGTTGTTGGAGCTGTACCCATTCAGGCAAGTGGAGAGTATTCCATCACACTCCTGACTTGTGCCTTGTAGATGGTGGACAGGCTTTGAGGAGTCAGGAGGTGAGTTACTCGCCACAGGATTCCTAGCCTCTAACCTGCTCTTGTAGCCACGGTATTTATATGCCAACTCCACTTCAGTTTCTGGTCAATGGTAGCCCCTAGGATGTTGATAGTGGGGGAATCAGCGATGGTAATGCCGTTGAATGTCAAGGGGAGATGGTTAGATTCTCTCTTGTTGGAGATGCTCATTGCCTGGATAAGAATGGAATCAGGTGATTGTGGTCTCACTGAGCTGGACGACAATTGAACACTTCCAATAAGACAGTTACTATATATCTCCATCCTACTGAGATCACATTTATCCATTAAATGAAATTGCCTTCATTACGTAATTGTCATTTATTGGGAGGGGATCTACAATATAAATGTGTTCTTGGGATTCGTGTATTGTAGGCTTTCAAAAGTACCCACATCTTCATTTGAAACTTCTTCCATGATTAGCCCAGAAATTTTGATTAAAATTTCCATTTATCTATCAACGACTAGCTTTTCCTTTTCAAGCTTCAAAGCATCAAAAAATGCTGTATTATTTAACTTCTATTGGCAGATTCACATTATCTGTGAAGACTACATTCTTGTGTGATGCTTATTCCTTGGTGTCTAGTATGATCTTACAGTAGAACAATGTAGGCATTCTATTGTTGCTGTTTAGAAGTAAATTAACACTTTCCATTTGAATTGTTTGAATGCTCATATCAGCCAGATGATGATTTCATTGGTGAAATTATTAATTCTTTGAAGCCAGGACAATGTTAGAAGTCTGGTAAGGCCTTCAAATTATTAATCTTCACGATATAGCTTTGTATTCCAGCCTCAGCTGTCAATGACAAACAACAATGAATTTCATCAGCATCCAAAATGCCATTAAAAGTTTCATTATTTGACTGAAGGCATTCTTCTCTGCAGCTCTTCAGTAATGCTTGTGTATGGCTTCCATAATGACATATCAAATACTATTTTGTCTTTCTTCGGAAACTTTCCTGGTGTAACTATTTAATTTCCTCTTGACCATCTCTTAGTATTCTTGAAAGGCAATTTTCAATGATTTTGCAGCCAATATTGCATACTGGATGGGCTCCATATATTAAACAATGGCCGGAATTTTACCGACCCCCCCGGTGCCGGGGATCGTGGCGGAGGGGGAGGGGGGGGCGGGTGGGTGGGGTGGTCAGGTAATGCCTCCAGGAGAGGCCAGCCAAGTGCCTTGATGCTGGGAAGGCCCAGCCCCATATTGCCGGCAGCCGCAAGGCCTCGTGGCAGCAGAATTTAAATATGTTAATTAATGCAAAGAAATGAATGAATAACTTATGTGCACCCGCTGGCCGTCCCCCTCCGGTATTGTGATCGGTTGCCGAGACTCCCACGCCTTTGGATCTCTGTCCGGAGATCTGATGCGGGACACTGGTGGGGAGGGGGGAGGAGGCAAGTATTCCAGTGTGGGTTGGGGGGGGGGGGGGAGAGTGGGGTCTGGAGTAGGGAATAGTTGGAAGGGTTAAAGATAAAATTTGTGAACTTTGTGGGGGTTGGGAAGGTCAGGTACACAAGGTAAATATTTTGGGGGTGAGAGGGCAAGGAATGGGCCATCTGGTTATGGGGGAGGGGGTAGGAGAGGGGCTTGAAACATTTATTTGCTCTCAAACTGGCTCCATGCAGACTGGATTTGTCCATCTTATCTACCACGTTAGCTAACATGTACTATGTTAGCATATCTCTGCTTCCATTGTGTGGGGCTAGTGACTGAATAGTACCATTTCATTCCACTGTAGTGCACTCTGTGCATTATTGTTGCTTATTTCTAAAAGTGGCTGAACCACTTCACAAAAGTCTTCCAGTGACCTTTCTTTTGACTGAAAAAAACAGCACTTTCAATTATAACTCATGTTCTCCACATTTTTTGATCAGAGTCTTTATAATTGTATTTCTTGTTTATTTCTGCAGTTTCCCTTTCAGTTCTTCACTTCTGAGTTGCAAGTATTTCATTACATTTAAAATGTAAGTAACTTTAACATTTTTTATTATACATAAGGACTGGAAGCCCTTTAAAAATGGCATCGATGCCTGCGCACTGGCCACGAACGCTTTTGCTGGGGATGGAGCCCCCGCCCCTTCCTTGTCTTGAATGGTGGGGGCGGTCCGCCCCGGCCATGTAAAGGAGCGGCGTTTAATATCACGATGGCTCCCCAGAGTAAAGCCCGAGCTTGTGGGCTGCTGTTTATTTACAGCGGCAGCAACATAAAATTCAGCCCAATGTTTCGAACAATTAGCAGTTGAAATTGTGTGAGCCATGTCTCAGTTGGTAGCACTCTTGCCTGAGTCAGAATGTTATGAGTTCAAGTCCCTCTCCAGGATTTGAGCACACAAATCAAGGCTGACACTCCAGGGCAGTACTCAGGAAGTACTGCACTTGTTGGAGGTGCCATCTTTCAGATGAGATGCTAAAACGGAGGTCCTGTCTGTCCCGTCAGATGGATGTAAAAGGTCCCATGGCACTATTTCAAGGAAGAGCAGGGGACTTATCCCCAGTGTCCTGGCCAATATTTACCCCTCAATCAACATCTCAGTCAGATTATCTGTTGATTATCACATTGCTGTTGGTGGAAGCTTGCTGTGCGCTAATTGGTTGCAATGTTTCCTCCATTCCAACAGTGACTGCACTTCAAGAGTACTTCATTGGCTGTAAAGTGCTTTGAGGTGTCCCCTGGTCTGAAAGGCACTATATAAATGCAAGTTTTTCTTTCTTAACAATGCCATTGGGGCCCAGTTAGATTCCCAACCAATCAGAACTTCTTGGGATGTACTTAAAAACTGTGTCACTAACATGTCATTATAAATTAATAAAACTTCAGTAACATAATTCTATTTTAACTTTGCACAGCAAGGAAAATATACCTAAGATCTCTCAAGGAAACAAGGTAATGCTCTCAAACTGGCTCCATGCAGACTGGATTTGTTCATCTTATCGACCACGTTAGCTAACATGTACTATGCTAGCATATCTCTGCTTTCATTGTGTGGGGCTAGTGACTGAACAGTACCATTTCATTCCACTGTAGTGCACTCTGTGCATTATTATTGCTCTATTTCTAGAAGAGGCTCAGCCACTTCACAAAAGTCTTCCAGTGACCTTTCCTTTGACTGAAAAAAACAGCCCTTTCGATTATGGCTCAGGTTCTCCACATTTTTCAATCAGTCTTTATAACTGTATTTCTTGTTTTATTTCTTCAGCTTCTCTTTCAATTTCTCACTTCTGAGTTGCAGGTATTTTGTTTTTCTATCCAATATCAACAGATAACCCATTTATTCTTGTTTGCAGCTTATTTGTTTTCATTGGGAGGATGTTATTTTCATTCATTCATAGTTCATATGTTTTTGTTTGCATGTGGCATACAGTTCAATTTCTTTAATATGTCCATGGCCATCTTTGGCACTCAGTGTGAAGTTATTGTATCCCATTTTCCATGTATGCTGATAGATTTTACTGAGTTTCACATTGGCGTTGGTTGTATTCAATGAGTTGCTGCCGCGTTACAGGCTAGGTTTATCATATTTCCTGGGTGTAATGTAATTTTGATGAGGCTTTACTTGCTGACCTCTTGGTTATACTTGCAGACTTGAACAATTACACTGTTAGATGCAACACTAAGTGCTACAATTAAATTCAATTAATAAATCTGGAATTAAAAGCTAGTCTAATGGTGACCATGAAACCATTGTCAATTGTTGTAAAAACTCATCTGGTTCACTAATGTCCTTTAGGGAAGGAAATCTGCCGTCCTTATCTGGTCTCGCCTACATGTGACTCCAGACCCACAGCAATGTGGTTGACTCTTAAAATGCCCTCTGAAATGGCCTAGCAAGCCACTCAGTTCAAGGGCAATTAGGGATGGGCAATAAATGCTGGCCAAGCCAGCAAAGCACATCCCACACAAAAAAAGAATAAAAAATAACAATTAACTTCCTGATTGTTCCTTATAACTTCCAGAATATTTTTCAATCTTTGATAATGACAACAAAATATACACCAGCATCATGAAGCTTATTGTAAACTTTCATGCCTAATAACAATGAGTACCTATTCTATCCTTCAGAAGACACTTTTTCTTTCTTTCTTTCTTTTTCTTTTGGGCCTCCTTATCTCGAGAGACAATGGATACGCGCCTGGAGGTGGTCAGTGGTTTGTGAAGCAGCGCCTGGAGTGGCTATAAAGGCCAATTCTGGAGTAACAGGCTCTTCCACAGGTGCTGCAGAGAAATTTGTTTGTTGGGGCTGTTGCACAGTTGGCTCTCCCCTTGCGCCTCTGTCTTTTTTCCTGCCAACTACTAAGTCTCTTCGACTCGCCACAATTTAGCCCTGTCTTTATGGCTGCCCGCCAGCTCTGGCGAATGCTGGCAACTTTTAATGAGTATAAAACTGTATAGATCAAGTGTTCTCTTACAATTCAATACCCTAATGGATAGGATATTTCAAGGTGGACAAGCAGTAGATAATTTACCAATGCTGTGTGCTGACAGAATATTTTATGCAGAGAATGGTTGATGCACTTATTGCAGGCCATAACAGTTGGTTCGACTAATGTTAGAGTCATCATATGGCATTGCATTAGACTTGTGTTTAATTTATGGCAAGTGCCATAACATAGTCCTAATCAAAATTACAAATTTCATCCTGTGATTGAGACCCTCAAACAATAATCCTCCTTGCATTCCTTGACCTCTCTGTAATCTTTGACATGGTTGACCACACCATCATCCTCTAAAGTCTCTCCACTGTTGTCCAGCTCAATGAAACTGCCTTTGATTGGTTTCACTCTTACCTATCTAAGCATAGACAGAGCAACTCCAACAACAGCTTCTTTTCCTGCCCCCACATCATTACCTCTGGAGTCATCCATGGACACATCCTTGGCTCCCTCTTCTTCATCATCCATACGCTGCCCCGCGATGTCCGCATCTGTAGACATATCAACTTCCGAATGTACATGAATAACATCCAGATCTACATCTCCAGCACTTTTCTCAACTCCTCAGTGTTAGCATACTGCTTGACAAGCATCATTTCTTGGATGAACTACAATTTTTTTCCAGATAGGCATAAGGAAAAGTCATTGTCTTCAGCATGTGCCACAAATTTTGTACCATTGCCACTGATTCCATGCCACCTCCCTGACTACTGTCTCAGGATGAACCAGACTGTTCATAACCTCGGCAGCATATTTGACCCTGAGGTGAGCTTCTGCTCTCATGTCCACTCCATCACAATGAATGATTACTTCCACCTCTGTAACATTACACACTTTCACATTAGCCTCAGTGCTTCTTCTGCTGAAACTCTTATCAATGCTATTGTAACCTTCAGACCAAACTATTCCAATGCTCTCCTAATCAGCCTCCCATTCTCCACCCTTCATAAATTTCAGTTTGTCTAAAATTCTGCTGCTCATATATTCTGCACCAAGTCCTACTCAACTACCACCCCTGTTCTTGCTGCCATACATTGGCTTCCAGTCTTATATAATGGTTGGACTCATACCCAGCACAAAGGAAGATGGTTGTGGATATTGGAGATCAATCATCTCAGCTCCAGGACATCACTGCAGGAGTTCCTTAGGGTAGTGTCCTAGGCCCAACCATCTTTAGCTGCTTCATCAATGGCCTTCCTTCAATCATAAGGTCAGAAGTGGGGATGTTCGCTGATGATTGCACAATGTTCAGCACCGTTCGTGACTCCTCAGATACTGCAAGCAGTCCGTGTGGAAATGCACCAAGACCTGGACAATATCCAGGCTTGGGCTGATAAGTGGCAAGTAACATTCGTGCCACACAAGTGCCAGGCAATGAGCATCTCTACAACGAGAGAGAATCTAACCATCTCCCATTGACATTCAATGGCATTACCATTGCTGAATCCCCCACTATCAATATCCTAGGGGTTACCATTGACCAGAAACTGAACTGGATTAGCCTTATAAATACCGTAGCTACAAGAGCAGGTTAGAGGCTAGGAACCCTGAGGTGAGTAACTCACTTTCTGACTCCCCAAAGCCTCTCCACCATCTACAAGGCACAAGTCAGGAGTATGATGGGATACTCTCCACTTGCCTGAATGGGTGCAACTCCAACAACACTCAAGAAGCTCGACACCATCCAGGACAAAGCAGCCCGCTTGATTGGCACCCCATCCACAAACATTCACTCCTTTCACCACCGACGTACGGTGGCAGAAATGTGTACCATCTATAAGATGCACTGCACCAAGGCTCCTTAGACAGCACCTTCTAAACCCGTGACCTCTACCAACTAGAAGGACAAGGGCAGCAAATGCATGGGAACACCACCACCTGCAAGTTCCCCTCCAAGCCACACACCATCTTGACTTGGAACTATTCCTTCACCGTTCCTTCACTGTTGCTGGGTCAAAATCCTGGAACTCCCTTCCTAACAGCACTGTGGGTGTACCTACCGCCCATGGACTGCAGGGGTTCAAGAAGGCAGCTCACCACCACTTTCTCAAGGGCAATTAGGGATGGGCAACAAATGCTGTCCTAGCCAGCGATGCCCACATGAACAAAAAAAGCCTCAAATTTCAAACTCTAATTGTCATGTTTAAATCCCTTCATCGCTTTTCCCCTCCATATCTCTGTAACATCTTCTAGTTCTACAGTCCCTGCACTCTCTCTTCCTGTGACTTCAACTTCCCTCCCTTGGGCCCATCAGTTGGCCAGGCTCCACATTCTGGAATTCTCTTACTGAACTGCTCCTTCCCTCACCTCCCTCTCCTTCACTGAGACCCTCCTTAAAACCCACTTCTTTGGTCACATCTGCTCTTATCATCTTAATTGTCTTGGTGCCCATTTCTTTGATTGTGTCTCTGCAAAGCACCTTGGAACACTCTTCTACGTTAAAGGTGCTATATAAATGCATGATGCTGTTTTCGTTTATAAATTATTGTAAAATGCGGGACTGGTATATCAGGTGGGAAACAGAGTGCCATAATGTTATGTTACTGGTAGTGTGAACACAAAATAAAGACAGAAAAAATGTACATCTTGTTTTTTGGGATTCAGGTTACTTTAAATACTTTTGGAATTGGGTATTAAATCCATTTTGTTGGTGCTGCAATAGTCTCTGAAACAAGTAACAGTGGATAGTTCTGATATTGTATCAGTTAACAGACTGCAGCACCCTCTACTGGATTTCACTGACAATGCAGCAGATCACAAAATATTTCAGTCAATAAAATAACTTTTTTACAAAAATGTAAAGCAGGTTTAGTAGCATTTGTCCATTAAGTATCCACGTCCTATAATTGTTCAATACTATCATTAATCACATCTTCTTTGTAATCAGAATATAGAATTCAGTATTCAAAAATCGATAAATCATATCAGTTACTTAGATCAGAACTGGTCAAAGTTTAACAGTATTGCGATATGAACACCACATTCAAGTTGAGCTTCATTACTATTTCACTTGCTTTAAATGATCATGCATTTTACAAAAGTTTTTACCTTGTTTTATTTTATGTGTTTAAAAACAGTGCGGGAACTCTGGACCAGCAGACCATATGAAGAGAGAGAGAGAGAGAGAGTTTAAAATAGCGCGGGAACTCCGGGAGCGGCAGAGCATAATGAGAGAGAGAGAGAGAGAGAGAGTTTAAAACAGCACGGGAACTCCGGGAGCGGAAAGAGCATAATGAGAGAGAGAGAGAGAGTATAAAACAGCGTGGGAACTCCGGGAGCAGCAGAGCGTAATGAGAGAGATAGAGAGTTTAAAACAGCACGGGAACTCCGGGAGCAGCAGAGCATAATGAGAGAGAGAGAGTTTAAAACAGCGCAGGAACTCCGGGAGCGGAAAGAGCATAATGAGAGAGAGAGAGAGAGTATAAAACAGCGTGGGAACTCCGGGAGCGGCAGAGCATAATGAGAGAGAGAGTTTAAAACAGTGCGGGAACTCCGGGAGCGGCAGAGCATAATGAGAGAGAGGGAGTTTAAAACAGCGCGGGAACTCCGGGAGCGGAAGAGCATAATGAGAGAGAGAGAGAGAGAGTTTAAAACAGCATGGGAACTCCAGGAGCAGCAGAGCATAATGAGAGAGAGAGAGAGAGTTTAAAACAGTGCAGGAACTCCGGGAGCGGAAAGAGCATAATGAGAGAGAGAGAGAGAGTTTAAAACAGAGTGGGAACTCTGGGAGCAGCAGAGCGCAATGACAGAGAGAGAGTTTAAAACAGCGCGGGAACTCCGGAAGTGGCAGAGCATAATGAGAGAGAGAGTTTAAAACAGCGTGGGAACTCCGGGAGCAGCAGAGCATAATGAAAGAGAGAGAGAGAGTTTAAAACAGTGCGGGAACTCCGGGAGCGGCAGAGCATAATGAGAGAGAGAGAGAGTTTAAAACAGTGTGGGAACTCCTGGAGCAGCAGAGCAAAATGAGAGAGAGAGAGAGAGAGAGTTTAAAACAGCGCGGGAACTCCGGGAGCAGCAGAGCATAATGAGAGAGAGAGTTTAAAACAGTGCGGGAACTCCGGAAGCGGCAGAGCATAATGAGAGAGAGAGTTTAAAACAGCGCGGAAACTCTGGGAGGGGCAGGGCATAATGAGAGTGAGAGAGCGAGAGAGTTTAAAATAGCGCGGGAACCCCAGGAGCGGCAGAGCATAATGAGAGAGAGAGAGAGTTTAAAACAGCGCGGGAACTCCGGGAGCAGCAGAGCGTAATGTGAGAGAGAGAGTTTAAAACAGCGCGGGAACTCCGGGTGCGGCAGAGCATAATGAGAGTGAGAGAGAGAGTTTAAAACAGCGCAGGAACAACAGGAGCGGCAGAGCATAATGAGAGAGAGAGAGAGAGTTTAAAACAGTGCGGGAACTCCGGGAGCGGCAGAGCATAATGAGAGAGAGAGAGAGTTTAAAACAGCTTGGGAACTCCGGGAGTGGTAGAGCATAATGAGAGAGAGAGTTTAAAACAGCGTGGGAACTCCGGGAGCAGCAGAGCATAATGAGAGAGAGAGAGAGAGTTTAAAACAGGGCGGCAACTCCGGGAGCGGCAGAGCATTATGAGAGAGAGAGAGAGAGAGTTTAAAACAGCGCGGGAACTCCGGGAGCAGCAGAGCGTAATGAGAGAGAGAGAGTTTAAAACAGCGTGGGAACTCCGGAAGCAGCAGAGCGTAATCAGAGAGTGAGAGTTTAAAACAGTGTGGGAACTCCTGGAGCGGCAGAGCAAAATGAGAGAGAGAGAGAGAGAGAGTTTAAAACAGCGCGGGAACTCCGGGAGCAGCAGAGCATAATGAGAGAGAGAGTTTAAAACAGTGCGGGAACTCCGTAAGCGGCAGAGCATAATGAGAGAGAGAGTTTAAAACAGCGCGGGAACTCTGGGAGGGGCAGAGCATAAGGAGAGAGAGAGAGCGAGAGAGTTTAAAACAGTGTGGGAACTCCGGGAGCAGCAGAGCATAATGAGAGAGAGAGAGAGTTTAAAACAGCGCATGAACACCGGGAGCAGCAGAACATAATGAGAGAGAGAGTTTAAAACAGTGTGGGAACTCCGGGAGCAGCAGAACACAATGAGAGAGAGAGAGAGAGTTTAAAATAGCACGGGAACTCCGGGAGCGGCAGGGCATAATGAGAGAGAGAGAGTTTAAAACAGCGTGGGAACTCTGGGAGCAGCAGAGCATAATGAGAGAGAGAGAGAGAGAGAGAGAGAGTTTAAAATAGCGCGAGAACCCCAGGTGAGGCAGAGCATAATGATAGTGAGCGAGAGAATTTAAAACAGTGTGGGAACAACCGGTGCGGCAGAGCATAATGAGAGTGAGAGAGAGAGTTTAAAACAGCACGGGAACTCCGGGAGCGGCAGAGCATAATGAGAGAGAGAGAGTTTAAAACAGCGCAGGAACTCCGGGAGCAGCAGAGCATAATGAGAGAGAGAGTTTAAAACAGTGCGGGAACTCCGGGAGCGGCACAGCAAAATGAGAGAGAGAGAGAGAGTTTTAAACAGCGTGGGAACTCCGGGAGCGGAAGAGCATAATGAGAGAGAGAGAGAGAGAGTTTAAAAAAGCATGGGAACTCCGGGAGCAGCAGAGCATAATGAGAGAGAGAGAGAGAGTTTAAAACAGTGCAGGAACACCGGGAGCGGAAAGAGAATAATGAGAGAGAGAGAGAGAGTATAAAACAGCGCGGGAACTCCGGGAGCAGCAGAGCGTAATGAGAGAGAGAGAGTTTGAAACAGCGTGGGAACTCCGGGAGTGGCAGAGCATAATGAGAGAGAGAGTTTAAAACAGCGTGCGAACTCCAGGAGCAGCAGAGCATAATGAGAGAGAGAGAGAGAGAGAAAGAGTATAAAACAGCGGGGGAACTCCGGGAGCGGCAGAGCATAATGAGAGAGAGAGTTTAAAACAGCGCGGGAACTCTGGGAGCAGCAGAGCGCAATGAGAGAGAGAGAGTTTAAAACAGGGTGGCAACTCCGGGAGCGGCAGAGCATAATGAGAGAGAGAGAGGGAGTTTAACATAGCGCAGGAACTCCGGGAGCGGCAGAGGATTATGAGAGAGAGAGAGAGAGAGATTAAAACAGCGCGGGAACTCCGGGAGCAGCAGAGCGTAATGAGAGAGAGAGAGAGAGAGAGAGTTTAAAACAGCACGGGAACTCCGGGAGCAGCAGAGCATAATAAGAGAGAGAGATAGAGAGAGAGTTTAAAATAGCACGGGAAACCCAGGAGCGGCAGAGCATAATGAGAGAGAGAGAGAGAGTTTAAAACAGCGCGGGAACTCTGGGAGCGGCAGAGCATAATGAAGAGAGAGAGAGAGAGTTTAAAACAGGGCGGCAACTCCGGGAGCGGCAGAGCATAATGAGAGAGAGAGAGGGAGTTTAAAATAGCGCAGGAACTCCGGGAGCGGCAGAGCATTATGAGAGAGAGAGACAGAGAGTGTTTAAAACAGCGCGGGAACTCCGGGAGCAGCAGAGCGTAATGAGAGACGAGAGAGTTTAAAACAGTGTGGGAACTCCGGGAGCAGCAGAGCGTAATCAGAGAGAGAGAGATTAAAATAGCGCGGGAACTCCGGGAGCGGAAGAGCATAATGAGAGAGAGAGAGTGAGTTTAAAACAGCACGGGAACTCCGGGAGCAGCAGAGCATAATGAGAGAGAGAGATAGAGAGAGAATTTAAAATAGCGCGGGAAACCCAGGAGCAGCAGAGCATAATGAGAGTGAGTGAGAGAGTTTAAAACGGTGTGGGAACTCCGGGAGCGGCAGAGCATAATGAGAGAGAGAGAGAGAGTTTAAAACAGCACGGGAACTCCGGGAGCGGGAGAGCATAATGAGAGAGAGAGTTTAAAACAGTGTGGGAACTCCTGGAGCGGCAGAACACAATGAGAGAGAGAGAGAGAGTTTAAAATAGCACGGGAACTCCGGGAGCGGCAGGGCATAATGAGAGAGAGAGAGTTTAAAACAGCGCGGGAACTCCGGGAGCAGCAGAGCATAATGAGAGAGAGAGAGAGAGAGAGTTTAAAATAGCGCGAGAACCCCAGGTGCGGCAGAGCATAATGATAGTGAGCGAGAGAGTTTAAAACGGTGTGGGAACTCCGGGTGCGGCAGAGCATAATGAGAGTGAGAGAGAGAGAGTTTAAAAGAGCACGGGAACTCCGGGAGCGGCAGAGCATAATGAGAGAGAGAGAGTTTAAAACAGCGCAGGAACTCCAGGAGCAGCAGAGCATAATGAGAGAGAGAGAGAGAGAGAGAGTTTAAAACAGCGCAGGAACCCCAGGAGCGGCAGAGCATAATGAGAGAGAGAGAGAGAGAGAGTTTAAAACAGTGCAGGTACTCCGGGAGCGGAAAGAGCATAATGTGAGAGAGAGAGAGAGTTTAAAACAGCGCGGGAACTCTGGGAGCAGCAGAGCGCAATGAGAGAGAGAGAGTTTAAAACAGCGCGGTAACTCCGGGAGTGGCAGAGCATAATGAGAGAGAGAGTTTAAAACAGCGTGGGAACTCCGGGAGCAGCAGAGCATAATGAGAGAGAGAGAGAGAGTTTAAAACAGTGCGGGAACTCCGGGAGCGGCAGAGCATAATGAGAGAGAGAGAGAGTTTAAAACAGTGTGGGAACTCCGGGAGCAGCAGAGCATAATGAGAGTGAGAGATAGAGAGAGAGTTTAAAATAGCGGGGAAACCCAGGAGCGGCAGAGCATAATGAGAGAGAGAGAGAGAGTTTAAAATAGCGCGGGAACTCTGGGAGCGGCAGAGCATAATGAGAGAGAGAGAGAGAGTTTAAAACAGTGCAGGAACTCCGGGAGCGGAAAGAGCATAATGTGAGAGAGAGAGAGAGTTTAAAACAGCGCGGGAACTCTGGGAGCAGCAGAGCGCAATGAGAGAGAGAGAGTTTAAAACAGTGCGGGAACTCCGGGAGTGGCAGAGCATAATGAGAGAGAGAGAGAGAGAGTTTAAAACAGTGCAGGAACTCCGGGAGCGGAAAGAGCATAATGTGAGAGAGAGAGAGAGTTTAAAACAGCGCGGGAACTCTGGGAGCAGCAGAGCGCAATGAGAGAGAGAGAGTTTAAAACAGCGCGGGAACTCCGGGAGTGGCAGAGCATAATGAGAGAGAGGGAGAGTTTAAAACAGTGTGGGAACTCCTGGTGCAGCAGAGCATAATGAGAGAGAGAGAGAGAGAGAGAGTTTAAAACAGCACGGGAACTCCGGGAGCAGCAGAGCATAATGAGAGAGAGAGATAGAGAGAGAGTTTAAAATAGTGCGGGAACTCTGGGAGCGGCAGAGCATAATGAGAGAGAGAGAGAGAGTTTAAAACAGTGCGGGATCTCTGGGAGCGGCAGAGCATAATGAGAGAGAGAGAGAGAGAGTTTAAAACAGGGCGGCAACTCCGGGAGCGGCAGAGTATAATGAGAGAGAGAGAGGGAGTTTAAAATAGCGCAGGAACTCCGGGAGCGGCAGAGCATTATGAGAGTGAGAGAGAGAGAGAGTTTAAAACAGCGCGGGAACTCCGGGAGCAGCAGAGCGTAATGAGAGGGAGAGAGTTTAAAACAGGGCGGCAACTCCGGGAGCGGAAAGAGCATAATGAGAGAGAGAGAGAGAGTTTAAAACAGAGTGGGAACTCTGGGAGCAGCAGAGCGCAATGACAGAGAGAGAGTTTAAAACAGCGCGGGAACTCCGGGAGTGGCAGAGCATAATGAGAGAGAGAGTTTAAAACAGCGTGGGAACTCCGGGAGCAGCAGAGCATAATGAAAGAGAGAGAGAGAGTTTAAAACAGTGCGGGAACTCCGGGAGCGGCAGAGCATAATGAGAGAGAGAGTTTAAAACAGTGTGGGAACTCCTGGAGCAGCAGAGCAAAATGAGAGAGAGAGAGAGAGAGAGTTTAAAACAGCGCGGGAACTCCGGGAGCAGCAGAGCATAATGAGAGAGAGAGTTTAAAACAGTGCGGGAACTCCGGAAGCGGCAGAGCATAATGAGAGAGAGAGTTTAAAACAGCGCGGGAACTCTGGGAGGGGCAGAGCATAATGAGAGTGAGAGAGCGAGAGAGTTTAAAATAGCGCGGGAACCCCAGGAGCGGCAGAGCATAATGAGAGAGAGAGAGAGAGTTTAAAACAGCGCGGGAACTCCGGGAGCAGCAGAGCGTAATGTGAGAGAGAGAGTTTAAAACAGCGCGGGAACTCCGGGTGCGGCAGAGCATAATGAGAGTGAGAGAGAGAGTTTAAAACCGCGCAGGAACAACAGGAGCGGCAGAGCATAATGAGAGAGAGAGAGAGAGTTTAAAACAGTGCGGGAACTCCGGGAGCGGCAGAGCATAATGAGAGAGAGAGAGTTTAAAACAGCTTGGGAACTCCGGGAGTGGCAGAGCATAATGAGAGAGAGAGTTTAAAACAGCGTGGGAACTCCGGGAGCAGCAGAGCATAATGAGAGTGAGAGAGAGAGAGAGTTTAAAACAGGGCGGCAACTCCGGGAGCGGCAGAGCATTATGAGAGAGAGAGAGAGAGAGTTTAAAACAGCGCGGGAACTCCGGGAGCAGCAGAGCGTAATGAGAGAGAGAGAGTTTAAAACAGCGTGGGAACTCCGGGAGCAGCAGAGCGTAATCAGAGAGTGAGAGTTTAAAACAGTGTGGGAACTCCTGGAGCAGCAGAGCAAAATGAGAGAGAGAGAGAGAGAGAGTTTAAAACAGCGCGGGAACTCCGGGAGCAGCAGAGCATAATGAGAGAGAGAGTTTAAAACAGTGCGGGAACTCCGTAAGCGGCAGAGCATAATGAGAGAGAGAGTTTAAAACAGCGCGGGAACTCTGGGAGGGGCAGAGCATAAGGAGAGAGAGAGAGCGAGAGAGTTTAAAACAGTGTGGGAACTCCGGGAGCAGCAGAGCATAATGAGAGAGAGAGAGAGTTTAAAACAGCGCATGAACACCGGGAGCAGCAGAGCATAATGAGAGAGAGAGTTTAAAACAGTGTGCGAACTCCGGGAGCAGCAGAACACAATGAGAGAGAGAGAGAGAGTTTAAAATAGCACGGGAACTCTGGGAGCGGCAGGGCATAATGAGAGAGAGAGAGTTTAAAACAGCGTGGGAACTCCGGGAGCAGCAGAGCATAATGAGAGAGAGAGAGAGAGAGAGGGAGAGTTTAAAATAGCGCGAGAACCCCAGGTGAGGCAGAGCATAATGATAGTGAACGAGAGAATTTAAAACAGTGTGGGAACAACCGGTGCGGCAGAGCATAATGAGAGTGAGAGAGAGAGTTTAAAACAGCACGGGAACTCCGGGAGCGGCAGAGCATAATGAGAGAGAGAGAGTTTAAAACAGCGCAGGAACTCTGGGAGCAGCAGAGCATAATGAGAGAGAGAGAGTTTAAAACAGTGCTGGAACTCCGGAAGCGGCAGAGCATAATGAGAGAGAGAGTTTAAAACAGCGCGGGAACTCTGGGAGGGGCACAGTAAAATGAGAGAGAGAGAGAGAGTTTAAAACAGCGTGGGAACTCCGGGAGCGGAAGAGCATAATGAGAGAGAGAGAGAGAGAGTTTAAAAAAGCATGGGAACTCCGGGAGCAGCAGAGCATAATGAGAGAGAGAGAGAGAGAGAGTTTAAAACAGTGCAGGAACACCGGGAGCGGAAAGAGTATAATGAGAGAGAGAGAGAGAGTATAAAACAGCGCGGGAACTCCGGGAGCAGCAGAGCATAATGAGAGAGAGATTTTAAAACAGCGTGCGAACTCCAGGAGCAGCAGAGCATAATGAGAGAGAGAGAGAGAGAGAAAGAGTATAAAACAGCGCGGGAACTCCGGGAGCGGCAGAGCATAATGAGAGAGAGAGTTTAAAACAGCGCGGGAACTCTGGGAGCAGCAGAGCGCAATGAGAGAGAGAGAGTTTAAAACAGGGCGGCAACTCCGGGAGCGGCAGAGCATAATGAGAGAGAGAGAGGGAGTTTAACATAGCGCAGGAACTCCGGGAGCGGCAGAGGATTATGAGAGAGAGGGAGAGAGAGATTAAAACAGCGCGGGAACTCCGGGAGCAGCAGAGCGTAATCAGAGAGAGAGTTTAAAATAGCGCGGGAACTCCGGGAGCGGAAGAGCATAATGAGAGAGTGAGAGAGAGAGAGTTTAAAACAACACGGGAACTCCGGGAGCAGCAGAGCATAATGAGAGAGAGAGTTTAAAACAGTGTGGGAACTCCGGGAGCGGCAGAACACAATGAGAGAGAGAGTTTAAAACAGCGCGGGAACTCCGGGAGCAGCAGAGCGTAATCAGAGAGAGAGAGTTTAAAATAGCGCGGGAACTCCGGGAGCGGAAGAGCATAATGAGAGAGTGAGAGAGAGAGAGTTTAAAACAACACGGGAACTCCGGGAGCAGCAGAGCATAATGAGAAAGAGAGAGAGACTTTAAAACAGCGCAGGAACTCCGGGAGCAGCAGAGCATAATGAGAGAGAGAGTTTAAAACAGTGTGGGAACTCCAGGAGCAGCAGAACACAATGAGAGAGAGAGTTTAAAACAGCGTGGGAACTCCGGGAGCAGCGGAGCATAATGAGAGAGAGAGAGAGAGAGAGAGTTTAAAACAGCACGGGAACTCCGGGAGCAGCAGAGCATAATGAGAGAGAGAGATAGAGAGAGAGTTTAAAATAGCACGGGAAACCCAGGAGCGGCAGAGCATAATGAGAGAGAGAGAGAGAGTTTAAAACAGCGCGGGAACTCCGGGAGCGGCAGAGCATAATGAGAGAGAGAGAGGGAGTTTAAAATAGCGCAGGAACTCCGGGAGCGGCAGAGCATTATGAGAGAGAGAGAGAGAGAGTTTAAAACAGCGCGGGAACTCCGGGAGCAGCAGAGCGTAATGAGAGAGAGAGAGTTTAAAACAGTGTGGGAACTCCGGGAGCAGCAGAGCGTAATCAGAGAGAGAGAGTTTAAAAAGCGCGGGAACTCCGGGAGCGGAAGAGCCTAATGAGAGAGAGAGAGAGAGAGTTTAAAACAGCACGGGAACTCCGGGAGCGGGAGAGCATAATGAGAGAGAGAGTTTAAAACAGTGTGGGAACTCCTGGAGCGGCAGAACACAATGAGAGAGAGAGAGAGAGTTTAAAATAGCACGGGAACTCCGGGAGCGGCAGGGCATAATGAGAGAGAGAGAGTTTAAAACAGCGCGGGAACTCCGGGAGCAGCAGAGCATAATGAGAGAGAGAGAGAGAGAGAGAGTTTAAAATAGCGCGAGAACCCCAGGTGCGGCAGAGCATAATGATAGTGAGCGAGAGAGTTTAAAACGGTGTGGGAACTCCGGGTGCGGCAGAGCATAATGAGAGTGAGAGAGAGAGTTTAAAAGAGCACGGGAACTCCGGGAGCGGCAGAGCATAATGAGAGAGAGAGAGTTTAAAACAGCGCAGGAACTCCAGGAGCAGCAGAGCATAATGAGAGAGAGAGAGAGAGAGAGAGTTTAAAACAGCGCGGGAACCCCAGAAGCGGCAGAGCATAATGAGAGAGAGAGAGAGAGAGAGTTTAAAACAGTGCGGGAACTCCGGGTGCGGAAGAGCATAATGAGAGAGAGAGAGAGAGAGAGTTTAAAACAGCATGGGAACTCCGGGAGCAGCAGAGCATAATGAGAGAGAGAGTTTAAAACAGTGCAGGTACTCCGGGAGCGGAAAGAGCATAATGTGAGAGAGAGAGAGAGTTTAAAACAGCGCGGGAACTCTGGGAGCAGCAGAGCGCAATGAGAGAGAGAGAGTTTAAAACAGCGCGGGAACTCCGGGAGTGGCAGAGCATAATGAGAGAGAGAGTTTAAAACAGCGTGGGAACTCCGGGAGCAGCAGAGCATAATGAGAGAGAGAGAGAGAGTTTAAAACAGTGCGGGAACTCCGGGAGCGGCAGAGCATAATGAGAGAGAGAGAGAGTTTAAAACAGTGTGGGAACTCCGGGAGCAGCAGAGCATAATGAGAGTGAGAGATAGAGAGAGAGTTTAAAATAGCGGGGAAACCCAGGAGCGGCAGAGCATAATGAGAGAGAGAGAGAGAGTTTAAAATAGCGCGGGAACTCTGGGAGCGGCAGAGCATAATGAGAGAGAGAGCGAGAGTTTAAAACAGTGCAGGAACTCCGGGAGCGGAAAGAGCATAATGTGAGAGAGAGAGAGAGTTTAAAACAGCGCGGGAACTCTGGGAGCAGCAGAGCGCAATGAGAGAGAGAGAGTTTAAAACAGCGCGGGAACTCCGGGAGTGGCAGAGCATAATGAGAGAGAGAGAGAGAGTTTAAAACAGTGCAGGAACTCCGGGAGCGGAAAGAGCATAATGTGAGAGAGAGAGAGAGTTTAAAACAGCGCGGGAACTCTGGGAGCAGCAGAGCGCAATGAGAGAGAGAGAGTTTAAAACAGCGCGGGAACTCCGGGAGCGGCAGAGCATAATGAGAGAGAGGGAGAGTTTAAAACAGTGTGGGAACTCCTGGTGCAGCAGAGCATAATGAGAGAGAGAGAGAGAGTTTAAAACAGCACGGGAACTCCGGGAGCAGCAGAGCATAATGAGAGAGAGAGATAGAGAGAGAGTTTAAAATAGTGCGGGAACTCTGGGAGCGGCAGAGCATAATGAGAGAGAGAGAGAGAGTTTAAAACAGTGCAGGATCTCTGGGAGCGGCAGACATTAATGAGAGAGAGAGAGAGAGAGTTTAAAACAGGGCGGCAACTCCGGGAGCGGCAGAGTATAATGAGAGAGAGAGAGGGAGTTTAAAATAGCGCAGGAAATCCAGGAGCGGCAGAGCATTATGAGAGTGAGAGAGAGAGAGAGTTTAAAACAGCGCGGGAACTCCGGGAGCAGCAGAGCGTAATGAGAGAGAGAGAGTTTAAAACAGGGCGGCAACTCCGGGAGCGGCAGAGCATAATGAGAGAGAGAGAGGGAGTTTAAAATAGCGCAGGAACTCCGGGAGCGGCAGAGCATTATGAGAGAGAGAGAGAGAGTTTAAAACAGAGCGGGAACTCCGGGAGCAGCAGAGCGTAATGAGAGAGAGAGAGTTTAAAACAGCGTGGGAACTCGGGGAGCAGCACAGCGTAATCAGAGAGAGAGAGTTTAAAATAGCGCGGGAACTCCGGGAGCGGAAGAGCATAATGAGAGAGAGAGACTGAGTTTAAAACAGCACGGGAACTCCGGGAGCAGCAGAGCATAATGAGAGAGAGAGAGAGAGAGAGTTTAAAACAGCACTGGAACTCAGGGAGCAGCAGAGCATAATGAGAGAGAGAGATAGAGAGAGAATTTTAAATAGCGCGGGAAACCCAGGAGCAGCAGAGCATAATGAGAGTGAGCGAGAGAGTTTAAAACGGGGTGGGAACTCCGGGAGCGGCAGTGCATAATGAGAGTGAGAGAGAGAGTTTAAAACAGCACGGGAACTCCGGGAGCGGCAGAGCATAATAAGAGAGAGAGAGTTTAAAACAGCGCGGGAACTCCGGGAGCAGCAGAGCATAATGAGAGAGAGAGAGTTTAAAACAGCGCGGGAACCCCAGGAGCGGCAGAGAATAATGAGAGAGAGAGAGAGAGTTTAAAACAGCGCGGGAACGCCGGGAGCGGAAGAGCATAATGAGAGAGAGAGAGAGAGAGTTTAAAACAGCACGGGAACTCCGGGAGCAGCAGAGCATAATGTGAGAGAGAGAGAGAGTTTAAAACAGCGCAGGAACTCCGGGAGCGGAAAGAGCATAATGAGAGAGAGAAAGAGAGTTTAAAACAGTGCGGGAACTCCGGGAGCAGCAGAGCGTAATGAGAGAGAGAGATAGAGAGAGAGTTTAAAATAGCGGGGAAACCCAGGAGCGGCAGAGCATAATGAGAGAGAGAGAGAGTTTAAAACAGTGTGGGAACTCCGGGAGCAGCAGAGCATAATGAGAGTGAGAGATAGAGAGAGAGTTTAAAATAGCGGGGAAACCCAGGAGCGGCAGAGCATAATGAGAGAGAGAGAGAGAGTTTAAAATAGCGCGGGAACTCTGGGAGCGGCAGAGCATAATGAGAGAGAGAGCGAGAGTTTAAAACAGTGCAGGAACTCCGGGAGCGGAAAGAGCATAATGTGAGAGAGAGAGAGAGTTTAAAACAGCGCGGGAACTCTGGGAGCAGCAGAGCGCAATGAGAGAGAGAGAGTTTAAAACAGCGCGGGAACTCCGGGAGTGGCAGAGCATAATGAGAGAGAGAGAGAGAGTTTAAAACAGTGCAGGAACTCCGGGAGCGGAAAGAGCATAATGTGAGAGAGAGAGAGAGTTTAAAACAGCGCGGGAACTCTGGGAGCAGCAGAGCGCAATGAGAGAGAGAGAGTTTAAAACAGCGCGGGAACTCCGGGAGCGGCAGAGCATAATGAGAGAGAGGGAGAGTTTAAAACAGTGTGGGAACTCCTGGTGCAGCAGAGCATAATGAGAGAGAGAGAGAGAGTTTAAAACAGCACGGGAACTCCGGGAGCAGCAGAGCATAATGAGAGAGAGAGATAGAGAGAGAGTTTAAAATAGTGCGGGAACTCTGGGAGCGGCAGAGCATAATGAGAGAGAGAGAGAGAGTTTAAAACAGTGCAGGATCTCTGGGAGCGGCAGACATTAATGAGAGAGAGAGAGAGAGAGTTTAAAACAGGGCGGCAACTCCGGGAGCGGCAGAGTATAATGAGAGAGAGAGAGGGAGTTTAAAATAGCGCAGGAAATCCAGGAGCGGCAGAGCATTATGAGAGTGAGAGAGAGAGAGAGTTTAAAACAGCGCGGGAACTCCGGGAGCAGCAGAGCGTAATGAGAGAGAGAGAGTTTAAAACAGGGCGGCAACTCCGGGAGCGGCAGAGCATAATGAGAGAGAGAGAGGGAGTTTAAAATAGCGCAGGAACTCCGGGAGCGGCAGAGCATTATGAGAGAGAGAGAGAGAGTTTAAAACAGAGCGGGAACTCCGGGAGCAGCAGAGCGTAATGAGAGAGAGAGAGTTTAAAACAGCGTGGGAACTCGGGGAGCAGCACAGCGTAATCAGAGAGAGAGAGTTTAAAATAGCGCGGGAACTCCGGGAGCGGAAGAGCATAATGAGAGAGAGAGACTGAGTTTAAAACAGCACGGGAACTCCGGGAGCAGCAGAGCATAATGAGAGAGAGAGAGAGAGAGAGTTTAAAACAGCACTGGAACTCAGGGAGCAGCAGAGCATAATGAGAGAGAGAGATAGAGAGAGAATTTTAAATAGCGCGGGAAACCCAGGAGCAGCAGAGCATAATGAGAGTGAGCGAGAGAGTTTAAAACGGGGTGGGAACTCCGGGAGCGGCAGTGCATAATGAGAGTGAGAGAGAGAGTTTAAAACAGCACGGGAACTCCGGGAGCGGCAGAGCATAATAAGAGAGAGAGAGTTTAAAACAGCGCGGGAACTCCGGGAGCAGCAGAGCATAATGAGAGAGAGAGAGTTTAAAACAGCGCGGGAACCCCAGGAGCGGCAGAGAATAATGAGAGAGAGAGAGAGAGTTTAAAACAGCGCGGGAACGCCGGGAGCGGAAGAGCATAATGAGAGAGAGAGAGAGAGAGTTTAAAACAGCACGGGAACTCCGGGAGCAGCAGAGCATAATGTGAGAGAGAGAGAGAGTTTAAAACAGCGCAGGAACTCCGGGAGCGGAAAGAGCATAATGAGAGAGAGAAAGAGAGTTTAAAACAGTGCGGGAACTCCGGGAGCAGCAGAGCGTAATGAGAGAGAGAGCGTTTAAAACAGCGTGGGAACTCCGGGAGTGGCAGAGCATAATGAGAGAGAGAGTTTAAAACAGCATGGGAACTCCGGGAGCAGCAGAGCATAATGAGAGAGAGAGAGAGAGAGAGTTTAAAACAACGCGGGAACTCCGGGAGCAGCAGAGCATAATGAGAGAGAGAGTTTAAAACAGTGCTGGAACTCCGGGAGCGGCAGAGCATAATGAGAGAGAGAGTTTAAAACAGCGCGGGAACTCTGGGAGGGGCAGAGCATAATGAGAGAGAGAGAGCGAGAGAGTTAAAACAGTGTGGGAACTCCGGGAGCAACAGAGCATAATGAGAAAGAGAGAGAGTTTAAAACAGCGCGGGAACTCCGGGAGCGGAAGAGCATAATGAGAGAGAGAGAGAGAGTTTTAAACAGCGTGGGAACTCCGGGAGCGGAAGAGCATAATGAGAGAGAGAGAGAGAGAGAGTTTAAAACAGCATGGGAACTCCGGGAGCAGCAGAGCATAATGAGAGAGAGAGTTTAAAACAGTGCAGGTACTCCGGGAGCGGAAAGAGCATAATGTGAGAGAGAGAGAGAGTTTAAAACAGCGCGGGAACTCTGGGAGCAGCAGAGCGCAATGAGAGAGAGAGAGTTTAAAACAGCGCGGGAACTCCGGGAGTGGCAGAGCATAATGAGAGAGAGAGAGAGAGTTTAAAACAGTGCAGGAACTCCGGGAGCGGAAAGAGCATAATGTGAGAGAGAGAGAGAGTTTAAAACAGCGCGGGAACTCTGGGAGCAGCAGAGCGCAATGAGAGAGAGAGAGTTTAAAACAGCGCGGGAACTCCGGGAGCGGCAGAGCATAATGAGAGAGAGGGAGAGTTTAAAACAGTGTGGGAACTCCTGGTGCAGCAGAGCATAATGAGAGAGAGAGAGAGAGTTTAAAACAGCACGGGAACTCCGGGAGCAGCAGAGCATAATGAGAGAGAGAGATAGAGAGAGAGTTTAAAATAGTGCGGGAACTCTGGGAGCGGCAGAGCATAATGAGAGAGAGAGAGAGAGTTTAAAACAGTGCAGGATCTCTGGGAGCGGCAGACATTAATGAGAGAGAGAGAGAGAGAGTTTAAAACAGGGCGGCAACTCCGGGAGCGGCAGAGTATAATGAGAGAGAGAGAGGGAGTTTAAAATAGCGCAGGAAATCCAGGAGCGGCAGAGCATTATGAGAGTGAGAGAGAGAGAGAGTTTAAAACAGCGCGGGAACTCCGGGAGCAGCAGAGCGTAATGAGAGAGAGAGAGTTTAAAACAGGGCGGCAACTCCGGGAGCGGCAGAGCATAATGAGAGAGAGAGAGGGAGTTTAAAATAGCGCAGGAACTCCGGGAGCGGCAGAGCATTATGAGAGAGAGAGAGAGAGTTTAAAACAGAGCGGGAACTCCGGGAGCAGCAGAGCGTAATGAGAGAGAGAGAGTTTAAAACAGCGTGGGAACTCGGGGAGCAGCACAGCGTAATCAGAGAGAGAGAGTTTAAAATAGCGCGGGAACTCCGGGAGCGGAAGAGCATAATGAGAGAGAGAGACTGAGTTTAAAACAGCACGGGAACTCCGGGAGCAGCAGAGCATAATGAGAGAGAGAGAGAGAGAGAGTTTAAAACAGCACTGGAACTCAGGGAGCAGCAGAGCATAATGAGAGAGAGAGATAGAGAGAGAATTTTAAATAGCGCGGGAAACCCAGGAGCAGCAGAGCATAATGAGAGTGAGCGAGAGAGTTTAAAACGGGGTGGGAACTCCGGGAGCGGCAGTGCATAATGAGAGTGAGAGAGAGAGTTTAAAACAGCACGGGAACTCCGGGAGCGGCAGAGCATAATAAGAGAGAGAGAGTTTAAAACAGCGCGGGAACTCCGGGAGCAGCAGAGCATAATGAGAGAGAGAGAGTTTAAAACAGCGCGGGAACCCCAGGAGCGGCAGAGAATAATGAGAGAGAGAGAGAGAGTTTAAAACAGCGCGGGAACGCCGGGAGCGGAAGAGCATAATGAGAGAGAGAGAGAGAGAGTTTAAAACAGCACGGGAACTCCGGGAGCAGCAGAGCATAATGTGAGAGAGAGAGAGAGTTTAAAACAGCGCAGGAACTCCGGGAGCGGAAAGAGCATAATGAGAGAGAGAAAGAGAGTTTAAAACAGTGCGGGAACTCCGGGAGCAGCAGAGCGTAATGAGAGAGAGAGCGTTTAAAACAGCGTGGGAACTCCGGGAGTGGCAGAGCATAATGAGAGAGAGAGTTTAAAACAGCATGGGAACTCCGGGAGCAGCAGAGCATAATGAGAGAGAGAGAGAGAGAGAGTTTAAAACAACGCGGGAACTCCGGGAGCAGCAGAGCATAATGAGAGAGAGAGTTTAAAACAGTGCTGGAACTCCGGGAGCGGCAGAGCATAATGAGAGAGAGAGTTTAAAACAGCGCGGGAACTCTGGGAGGGGCAGAGCATAATGAGAGAGAGAGAGCGAGAGAGTTAAAACAGTGTGGGAACTCCGGGAGCAACAGAGCATAATGAGAAAGAGAGAGAGTTTAAAACAGCGCGGGAACTCCGGGAGCGGAAGAGCATAATGAGAGAGAGAGAGAGAGTTTTAAACAGCGTGGGAACTCCGGGAGCGGAAGAGCATAATGAGAGAGAGAGAGAGAGAGAGTTTAAAACAGCATGGGAACTCCGGGAGCAGCAGAGCATAATGAGAGAGAGAGTTTAAAACAGTGCAGGTACTCCGGGAGCGGAAAGAGCATAATGTGAGAGAGAGAGAGAGTTTAAAACAGCGCGGGAACTCTGGGAGCAGCAGAGCGCAATGAGAGAGAGAGAGTTTAAAACAGCGCGGGAACTCCGGGAGTGGCAGAGCATAATGAGAGAGAGAGTTTAAAACAGCGTGGGAACTCCGGGAGCAGCAGAGCATAATGAGAGAGAGAGAGAGAGTTTAAAACAGTGCGGGAACTCCGGGAGCGGCAGAGCATAATGAGAGAGAGAGAGAGTTTAAAACAGTGTGGGAACTCCGGGAGCAGCAGAGCATAATGAGAGTGAGAGATAGAGAGAGAGTTTAAAATAGCGGGGAAACCCAGGAGCGGCAGAGCATAATGAGAGAGAGAGAGAGAGTTTAAAATAGCGCGGGAACTCTGGGAGCGGCAGAGCATAATGAGAGAGAGAGCGAGAGTTTAAAACAGTGCAGGAACTCCGGGAGCGGAAAGAGCATAATGTGAGAGAGAGAGAGAGTTTAAAACAGCGCGGGAACTCTGGGAGCAGCAGAGCGCAATGAGAGAGAGAGAGTTTAAAACAGCGCGGGAACTCCGGGAGTGGCAGAGCATAATGAGAGAGAGAGAGAGAGTTTAAAACAGTGCAGGAACTCCGGGAGCGGAAAGAGCATAATGTGAGAGAGAGAGAGAGTTTAAAACAGCGCGGGAACTCTGGGAGCAGCAGAGCGCAATGAGAGAGAGAGAGTTTAAAACAGCGCGGGAACTCCGGGAGCGGCAGAGCATAATGAGAGAGAGGGAGAGTTTAAAACAGTGCAGGAACTCCTGGTGCAGCAGAGCATAATGAGAGAGAGAGAGAGAGTTTAAAACAGCACGGGAACTCCGGGAGCAGCAGAGCATAATGAGAGAGAGAGATAGAGAGAGAGTTTAAAACAGTGTGGGAACTCCGGGAGCGGCAGAACACAATGAGAGAGAGAGTTTAAAACAGCGCGGGAACTCCGGGAGCAGCAGAGCGTAATCAGAGAGAGAGAGTTTAAAATAGCGCGGGAACTCCGGGAGCGGAAGAGCATAATGAGAGAGTGAGAGAGAGAGAGTTTAAAACAACACGGGAACTCCGGGAGCAGCAGAGCATAATGAGAAAGAGAGAGAGACTTTAAAACAGCGCAGGAACTCCGGGAGCAGCAGAGCATAATGAGAGAGAGAGTTTAAAACAGTGTGGGAACTCCAGGAGCAGCAGAACACAATGAGAGAGAGAGTTTAAAACAGCGTGGGAACTCCGGGAGCAGCGGAGCATAATGAGAGAGAGAGAGAGAGAGAGAGTTTAAAACAGCACGGGAACTCCGGGAGCAGCAGAGCATAATGAGAGAGAGAGATAGAGAGAGAGTTTAAAATAGCACGGGAAACCCAGGAGCGGCAGAGCATAATGAGAGAGAGAGAGAGAGTTTAAAACAGCGCGGGAACTCCGGGAGCGGCAGAGCATAATGAGAGAGAGAGAGGGAGTTTAAAATAGCGCAGGAACTCCGGGAGCGGCAGAGCATTATGAGAGAGAGAGAGAGAGAGTTTAAAACAGCGCGGGAACTCCGGGAGCAGCAGAGCGTAATGAGAGAGAGAGAGTTTAAAACAGTGTGGGAACTCCGGGAGCAGCAGAGCGTAATCAGAGAGAGAGAGTTTAAAAAGCGCGGGAACTCCGGGAGCGGAAGAGCCTAATGAGAGAGAGAGAGAGAGAGTTTAAAACAGCACGGGAACTCCGGGAGCGGGAGAGCATAATGAGAGAGAGAGTTTAAAACAGTGTGGGAACTCCTGGAGCGGCAGAACACAATGAGAGAGAGAGAGAGAGTTTAAAATAGCACGGGAACTCCGGGAGCGGCAGGGCATAATGAGAGAGAGAGAGTTTAAAACAGCGCGGGAACTCCGGGAGCAGCAGAGCATAATGAGAGAGAGAGAGAGAGAGAGAGTTTAAAATAGCGCGAGAACCCCAGGTGCGGCAGAGCATAATGATAGTGAGCGAGAGAGTTTAAAACGGTGTGGGAACTCCGGGTGCGGCAGAGCATAATGAGAGTGAGAGAGAGAGTTTAAAAGAGCACGGGAACTCCGGGAGCGGCAGAGCATAATGAGAGAGAGAGAGTTTAAAACAGCGCAGGAACTCCAGGAGCAGCAGAGCATAATGAGAGAGAGAGAGAGAGAGAGAGTTTAAAACAGCGCGGGAACCCCAGAAGCGGCAGAGCATAATGAGAGAGAGAGAGAGAGAGAGTTTAAAACAGTGCGGGAACTCCGGGTGCGGAAGAGCATAATGAGAGAGAGAGAGAGAGAGAGTTTAAAACAGCATGGGAACTCCGGGAGCAGCAGAGCATAATGAGAGAGAGAGTTTAAAACAGTGCAGGTACTCCGGGAGCGGAAAGAGCATAATGTGAGAGAGAGAGAGAGTTTAAAACAGCGCGGGAACTCTGGGAGCAGCAGAGCGCAATGAGAGAGAGAGAGTTTAAAACAGCGCGGGAACTCCGGGAGTGGCAGAGCATAATGAGAGAGAGAGTTTAAAACAGCGTGGGAACTCCGGGAGCAGCAGAGCATAATGAGAGAGAGAGAGAGAGTTTAAAACAGTGCGGGAACTCCGGGAGCGGCAGAGCATAATGAGAGAGAGAGAGAGTTTAAAACAGTGTGGGAACTCCGGGAGCAGCAGAGCATAATGAGAGTGAGAGATAGAGAGAGAGTTTAAAATAGCGGGGAAACCCAGGAGCGGCAGAGCATAATGAGAGAGAGAGAGAGAGTTTAAAATAGCGCGGGAACTCTGGGAGCGGCAGAGCATAATGAGAGAGAGAGCGAGAGTTTAAAACAGTGCAGGAACTCCGGGAGCGGAAAGAGCATAATGTGAGAGAGAGAGAGAGTTTAAAACAGCGCGGGAACTCTGGGAGCAGCAGAGCGCAATGAGAGAGAGAGAGTTTAAAACAGCGCGGGAACTCCGGGAGTGGCAGAGCATAATGAGAGAGAGAGAGAGAGTTTAAAACAGTGCAGGAACTCCGGGAGCGGAAAGAGCATAATGTGAGAGAGAGAGAGAGTTTAAAACAGCGCGGGAACTCTGGGAGCAGCAGAGCGCAATGAGAGAGAGAGAGTTTAAAACAGCGCGGGAACTCCGGGAGCGGCAGAGCATAATGAGAGAGAGGGAGAGTTTAAAACAGTGTGGGAACTCCTGGTGCAGCAGAGCATAATGAGAGAGAGAGAGAGAGTTTAAAACAGCACGGGAACTCCGGGAGCAGCAGAGCATAATGAGAGAGAGAGATAGAGAGAGAGTTTAAAATAGTGCGGGAACTCTGGGAGCGGCAGAGCATAATGAGAGAGAGAGAGAGAGTTTAAAACAGTGCAGGATCTCTGGGAGCGGCAGACATTAATGAGAGAGAGAGAGAGAGAGTTTAAAACAGGGCGGCAACTCCGGGAGCGGCAGAGTATAATGAGAGAGAGAGAGGGAGTTTAAAATAGCGCAGGAAATCCAGGAGCGGCAGAGCATTATGAGAGTGAGAGAGAGAGAGAGTTTAAAACAGCGCGGGAACTCCGGGAGCAGCAGAGCGTAATGAGAGAGAGAGAGTTTAAAACAGGGCGGCAACTCCGGGAGCGGCAGAGCATAATGAGAGAGAGAGAGGGAGTTTAAAATAGCGCAGGAACTCCGGGAGCGGCAGAGCATTATGAGAGAGAGAGAGAGAGTTTAAAACAGAGCGGGAACTCCGGGAGCAGCAGAGCGTAATGAGAGAGAGAGAGTTTAAAACAGCGTGGGAACTCGGGGAGCAGCACAGCGTAATCAGAGAGAGAGAGTTTAAAATAGCGCGGGAACTCCGGGAGCGGAAGAGCATAATGAGAGAGAGAGACTGAGTTTAAAACAGCACGGGAACTCCGGGAGCAGCAGAGCATAATGAGAGAGAGAGAGAGAGAGAGTTTAAAACAGCACTGGAACTCAGGGAGCAGCAGAGCATAATGAGAGAGAGAGATAGAGAGAGAATTTTAAATAGCGCGGGAAACCCAGGAGCAGCAGAGCATAATGAGAGTGAGCGAGAGAGTTTAAAACGGGGTGGGAACTCCGGGAGCGGCAGTGCATAATGAGAGTGAGAGAGAGAGTTTAAAACAGCACGGGAACTCCGGGAGCGGCAGAGCATAATAAGAGAGAGAGAGTTTAAAACAGCGCGGGAACTCCGGGAGCAGCAGAGCATAATGAGAGAGAGAGAGTTTAAAACAGCGCGGGAACCCCAGGAGCGGCAGAGAATAATGAGAGAGAGAGAGAGAGTTTAAAACAGCGCGGGAACGCCGGGAGCGGAAGAGCATAATGAGAGAGAGAGAGAGAGAGTTTAAAACAGCACGGGAACTCCGGGAGCAGCAGAGCATAATGTGAGAGAGAGAGAGAGTTTAAAACAGCGCAGGAACTCCGGGAGCGGAAAGAGCATAATGAGAGAGAGAAAGAGAGTTTAAAACAGTGCGGGAACTCCGGGAGCAGCAGAGCGTAATGAGAGAGAGAGATAGAGAGAGAGTTTAAAATAGCGGGGAAACCCAGGAGCGGCAGAGCATAATGAGAGAGAGAGAGAGTTTAAAACAGTGTGGGAACTCCGGGAGCAGCAGAGCATAATGAGAGTGAGAGATAGAGAGAGAGTTTAAAATAGCGGGGAAACCCAGGAGCGGCAGAGCATAATGAGAGAGAGAGAGAGAGTTTAAAATAGCGCGGGAACTCTGGGAGCGGCAGAGCATAATGAGAGAGAGAGCGAGAGTTTAAAACAGTGCAGGAACTCCGGGAGCGGAAAGAGCATAATGTGAGAGAGAGAGAGAGTTTAAAACAGCGCGGGAACTCTGGGAGCAGCAGAGCGCAATGAGAGAGAGAGAGTTTAAAACAGCGCGGGAACTCCGGGAGTGGCAGAGCATAATGAGAGAGAGAGAGAGAGTTTAAAACAGTGCAGGAACTCCGGGAGCGGAAAGAGCATAATGTGAGAGAGAGAGAGAGTTTAAAACAGCGCGGGAACTCTGGGAGCAGCAGAGCGCAATGAGAGAGAGAGAGTTTAAAACAGCGCGGGAACTCCGGGAGCGGCAGAGCATAATGAGAGAGAGGGAGAGTTTAAAACAGTGTGGGAACTCCTGGTGCAGCAGAGCATAATGAGAGAGAGAGAGAGAGTTTAAAACAGCACGGGAACTCCGGGAGCAGCAGAGCATAATGAGAGAGAGAGATAGAGAGAGAGTTTAAAATAGTGCGGGAACTCTGGGAGCGGCAGAGCATAATGAGAGAGAGAGAGAGAGTTTAAAACAGTGCAGGATCTCTGGGAGCGGCAGACATTAATGAGAGAGAGAGAGAGAGAGTTTAAAACAGGGCGGCAACTCCGGGAGCGGCAGAGTATAATGAGAGAGAGAGAGGGAGTTTAAAATAGCGCAGGAAATCCAGGAGCGGCAGAGCATTATGAGAGTGAGAGAGAGAGAGAGTTTAAAACAGCGCGGGAACTCCGGGAGCAGCAGAGCGTAATGAGAGAGAGAGAGTTTAAAACAGGGCGGCAACTCCGGGAGCGGCAGAGCATAATGAGAGAGAGAGAGGGAGTTTAAAATAGCGCAGGAACTCCGGGAGCGGCAGAGCATTATGAGAGAGAGAGAGAGAGTTTAAAACAGAGCGGGAACTCCGGGAGCAGCAGAGCGTAATGAGAGAGAGAGAGTTTAAAACAGCGTGGGAACTCGGGGAGCAGCACAGCGTAATCAGAGAGAGAGAGTTTAAAATAGCGCGGGAACTCCGGGAGCGGAAGAGCATAATGAGAGAGAGAGACTGAGTTTAAAACAGCACGGGAACTCCGGGAGCAGCAGAGCATAATGAGAGAGAGAGAGAGAGAGAGTTTAAAACAGCACTGGAACTCAGGGAGCAGCAGAGCATAATGAGAGAGAGAGATAGAGAGAGAATTTTAAATAGCGCGGGAAACCCAGGAGCAGCAGAGCATAATGAGAGTGAGCGAGAGAGTTTAAAACGGGGTGGGAACTCCGGGAGCGGCAGTGCATAATGAGAGTGAGAGAGAGAGTTTAAAACAGCACGGGAACTCCGGGAGCGGCAGAGCATAATAAGAGAGAGAGAGTTTAAAACAGCGCGGGAACTCCGGGAGCAGCAGAGCATAATGAGAGAGAGAGAGTTTAAAACAGCGCGGGAACCCCAGGAGCGGCAGAGAATAATGAGAGAGAGAGAGAGAGTTTAAAACAGCGCGGGAACGCCGGGAGCGGAAGAGCATAATGAGAGAGAGAGAGAGAGAGTTTAAAACAGCACGGGAACTCCGGGAGCAGCAGAGCATAATGTGAGAGAGAGAGAGAGTTTAAAACAGCGCAGGAACTCCGGGAGCGGAAAGAGCATAATGAGAGAGAGAAAGAGAGTTTAAAACAGTGCGGGAACTCCGGGAGCAGCAGAGCGTAATGAGAGAGAGAGCGTTTAAAACAGCGTGGGAACTCCGGGAGTGGCAGAGCATAATGAGAGAGAGAGTTTAAAAGAGCATGGGAACTCCGGGAGCAGCAGAGCATAATGAGAGAGAGAGAGAGAGAGAGTTTAAAACAACGCGGGAACTCCGGGAGCAGCAGAGCATAATGAGAGAGAGAGTTTAAAACAGTGCTGGAACTCCGGGAGCGGCAGAGCATAATGAGAGAGAGAGTTTAAAACAGCGCGGGAACTCTGGGAGGGGCAGAGCATAATGAGAGAGAGAGAGCGAGAGAGTTAAAACAGTGTGGGAACTCCGGGAGCAACAGAGCATAATGAGAAAGAGAGAGAGTTTAAAACAGCGCGGGAACTCCGGGAGCGGAAGAGCATAATGAGAGAGAGAGAGAGAGTTTTAAACAGCGTGGGAACTCCGGGAGCGGAAGAGCATAATGAGAGAGAGAGAGAGAGAGAGTTTAAAACAGCATGGGAACTCCGGGAGCAGCAGAGCATAATGAGAGAGAGAGTTTAAAACAGTGCAGGTACTCCGGGAGCGGAAAGAGCATAATGTGAGAGAGAGAGAGAGTTTAAAACAGCGCGGGAACTCTGGGAGCAGCAGAGCGCAATGAGAGAGAGAGAGTTTAAAACAGCGCGGGAACTCCGGGAGTGGCAGAGCATAATGAGAGAGAGAGTTTAAAACAGCGTGGGAACTCCGGGAGCAGCAGAGCATAATGAGAGAGAGAGAGAGAGTTTAAAACAGTGCGGGAACTCCGGGAGCGGCAGAGCATAATGAGAGAGAGAGAGAGTTTAAAACAGTGTGGGAACTCCGGGAGCAGCAGAGCATAATGAGAGTGAGAGATAGAGAGAGAGTTTAAAATAGCGGGGAAACCCAGGAGCGGCAGAGCATAATGAGAGAGAGAGAGAGAGTTTAAAATAGCGCGGGAACTCTGGGAGCGGCAGAGCATAATGAGAGAGAGAGCGAGAGTTTAAAACAGTGCAGGAACTCCGGGAGCGGAAAGAGCATAATGTGAGAGAGAGAGAGAGTTTAAAACAGCGCGGGAACTCTGGGAGCAGCAGAGCGCAATGAGAGAGAGAGAGTTTAAAACAGCGCGGGAACTCCGGGAGTGGCAGAGCATAATGAGAGAGAGAGAGAGAGTTTAAAACAGTGCAGGAACTCCGGGAGCGGAAAGAGCATAATGTGAGAGAGAGAGAGAGTTTAAAACAGCGCGGGAACTCTGGGAGCAGCAGAGCGCAATGAGAGAGAGAGAGTTTAAAACAGCGCGGAAACTCCGGGAGCGGCAGAGCATAATGAGAGAGAGGGAGAGTTTAAAACAGTGTGGGAACTCCTGGTGCAGCAGAGCATAATGAGAGAGAGAGAGAGAGTTTAAAACAGCACGGGAACTCCGGGAGCAGCAGAGCATAATGAGAGAGAGAGATAGAGAGAGAGTTTAAAATAGTGCGGGAACTCTGGGAGCGGCAGAGCATAATGAGAGAGAGAGAGAGAGTTTAAAACAGTGCAGGATCTCTGGGAGCGGCAGACATTAATGAGAGAGAGAGAGAGAGAGTTTAAAACAGGGCGGCAACTCCGGGAGCGGCAGAGTATAATGAGAGAGAGAGAGGGAGTTTAAAATAGCGCAGGAAATCCAGGAGCGGCAGAGCATTATGAGAGTGAGAGAGAGAGAGAGTTTAAAACAGCGCGGGAACTCCGGGAGCAGCAGAGCGTAATGAGAGAGAGAGAGTTTAAAACAGGGCGGCAACTCCGGGAGCGGCAGAGCATAATGAGAGAGAGAGAGGGAGTTTAAAATAGCGCAGGAACTCCGGGAGCGGCAGAGCATTATGAGAGAGAGAGAGAGAGTTTAAAACAGAGCGGGAACTCCGGGAGCAGCAGAGCGTAATGAGAGAGAGAGAGTTTAAAACAGCGTGGGAACTCGGGGAGCAGCACAGCGTAATCAGAGAGAGAGAGTTTAAAATAGCGCGGGAACTCCGGGAGCGGAAGAGCATAATGAGAGAGAGAGACTGAGTTTAAAACAGCACGGGAACTCCGGGAGCAGCAGAGCATAATGAGAGAGAGAGAGAGAGAGAGTTTAAAACAGCACTGGAACTCAGGGAGCAGCAGAGCATAATGAGAGAGAGAGATAGAGAGAGAATTTTAAATAGCGCGGGAAACCCAGGAGCAGCAGAGCATAATGAGAGTGAGCGAGAGAGTTTAAAACGGGGTGGGAACTCCGGGAGCGGCAGTGCATAATGAGAGTGAGAGAGAGAGTTTAAAACAGCACGGGAACTCCGGGAGCGGCAGAGCATAATAAGAGAGAGAGAGTTTAAAACAGCGCGGGAACTCCGGGAGCAGCAGAGCATAATGAGAGAGAGAGAGTTTAAAACAGCGCGGGAACCCCAGGAGCGGCAGAGAATAATGAGAGAGAGAGAGAGAGTTTAAAACAGCGCGGGAACGCCGGGAGCGGAAGAGCATAATGAGAGAGAGAGAGAGAGAGTTTAAAACAGCACGGGAACTCCGGGAGCAGCAGAGCATAATGTGAGAGAGAGAGAGAGTTTAAAACAGCGCAGGAACTCCGGGAGCGGAAAGAGCATAATGAGAGAGAGAAAGAGAGTTTAAAACAGTGCGGGAACTCCGGGAGCAGCAGAGCGTAATGAGAGAGAGAGCGTTTAAAACAGCGTGGGAACTCCGGGAGTGGCAGAGCATAATGAGAGAGAGAGTTTAAAACAGCATGGGAACTCCGGGAGCAGCAGAGCATAATGAGAGAGAGAGAGAGAGAGAGTTTAAAACAACGCGGGAACTCCGGGAGCAGCAGAGCATAATGAGAGAGAGAGTTTAAAACAGTGCTGGAACTCCGGGAGCGGCAGAGCATAATGAGAGAGAGAGTTTAAAACAGCGCGGGAACTCTGGGAGGGGCAGAGCATAATGAGAGAGAGAGAGCGAGAGAGTTAAAACAGTGTGGGAACTCCGGGAGCAACAGAGCATAATGAGAAAGAGAGAGAGTTTAAAACAGCGCGGGAACTCCGGGAGCGGAAGAGCATAATGAGAGAGAGAGAGAGAGACTTTAAAACAGCACGGGAACTCCGGGAGCAGCAGAGCATAATGAGAGAGAGAGAGAGAGTTTAAAACAGCGCAGGAACTCCGGGAGCGGAAAGAGCATAATGAGAGAGAGGGAGAGAGTTTAAAACAGCGCGGGAACTCCGGGAGCAGCAGAGCGTAATGAGAGAGAGAGAGTTTAAAACAGCGTGGGAACTCTGGGAGTGGCAGAGCTTAATGAGAGAGAGAGTTTAAAACAGCGTGGGAACTCCGGGAGCAGCTGAGCATAATGAGAGAGAGAGAGAGAGAGAGTTTAAAACAACGCGGGAACTCCGGGAGCAGCAGAGCATAATGAGAGAGAGAGTTTAAAACAGTGCTGGAACTCCGGGAGCGGCAGAGCATAATGAGAGAGAGAGTTTAAAACAGCGCGGGAACTCTGGGAGGGGCAGAGCATAATGAGAGAGAGAGAGCGAGAGAGTTAAAACAGTGTGGGAACTCCGGGAGCAACAGAGCACAATGAGAAAGAGAGAGAGTTTAAAACAGCACGGGAACTCCGGGAGCGGCAGAGCATAATGAGAGAGAGAGAGAGCGTTTAAAATTGCGCGGGAACCCCAGGAGCGGCAGAGCATAATGAGAGAGAGAGAGAGAGTTTAAAACAGCGCGGGAACTCCGGGAGCAGCAGAGCGTACTCAGAGAGAGAGAGTTTAAAACAGTGCGGGAACTCCGGGAGCGGCAGAGCATAATGAGAGAGAGAGAGAGTTTAAAACAGTGTGGGAACTCCTGGAGCAGCAGAGCATAATGAGAGAGAGAGAGAGACAGAGTTTAAAACAGCACGGGAACTCCGGGAGCAGCAGAGCATAATGAGAGAGAGAGATAGAGAGAGAGTTTAAAATAGTGCGGGAACTCTGGGAGCGGCAGAGCATAATGAGAGAGAGAGAGAGAGTTTAAAACAGTGCAGGATCTCTGGGAGCGGCAGACATTAATGAGAGAGAGAGAGAGAGAGTTTAAAACAGGGCGGCAACTCCGGGAGCGGCAGAGTATAATGAGAGAGAGAGAGGGAGTTTAAAATAGCGCAGGAAATCCAGGAGCGGCAGAGCATTATGAGAGTGAGAGAGAGAGAGAGTTTAAAACAGCGCGGGAACTCCGGGAGCAGCAGAGCGTAATGAGAGAGAGAGAGTTTAAAACAGGGCGGCAACTCCGGGAGCGGCAGAGCATAATGAGAGAGAGAGAGGGAGTTTAAAATAGCGCAGGAACTCCGGGAGCGGCAGAGCATTATGAGAGAGAGAGAGAGAGTTTAAAACAGAGCGGGAACTCCGGGAGCAGCAGAGCGTAATGAGAGAGAGAGAGTTTAAAACAGCGTGGGAACTCGGGGAGCAGCACAGCGTAATCAGAGAGAGAGAGTTTAAAATAGCGCGGGAACTCCGGGAGCGGAAGAGCATAATGAGAGAGAGAGACTGAGTTTAAAACAGCACGGGAACTCCGGGAGCAGCAGAGCATAATGAGAGAGAGAGAGAGAGAGAGAGTTTAAAACAGCACTGGAACTCAGGGAGCAGCAGAGCATAATGAGAGAGAGAGATAGAGAGAGAATTTTAAATAGCGCGGGAAACCCAGGAGCAGCAGAGCATAATGAGAGTGAGCGAGAGAGTTTAAAACGGGGTGGGAACTCTGGGAGCGGCAGTGCATAATGAGAGTGAGAGAGAGAGTTTAAAACAGCACGGGAACTCCGGGAGCGGCAGAGCATAATAAGAGAGAGAGAGTTTAAAACAGCGCGGGAACCCCAGGAGCGGCAGAGAATAATGAGAGAGAGAGAGAGAGTTTAAAACAGCGCGGGAACGCCGGGAGCGGAAGAGCATAATGAGAGAGAGAGAGAGAGAGTTTAAAACAGCACGGGAACTCCGGGAGCAGCAGAGCATAATGTGAGAGAGAGAGAGAGTTTAAAACAGCGCAGGAACTCCGGGAGCGGAAAGAGCATAATGAGAGAGAGAAAGAGAGTTTAAAACAGTGCGGGAACTCCGGGAGCAGCAGAGCGTAATGAGAGAGAGAGCGTTTAAAACAGCGTGGGAACTCCGGGAGTGGCAGAGCATAATGAGAGAGAGAGTTTAAAACAGCATGGGAACTCCGGGAGCAGCAGAGCATAATGAGAGAGAGAGAGAGAGAGAGTTTAAAACAACGCGGGAACTCCGGGAGCAGCAGAGCATAATGAGAGAGAGAGTTTAAAACAGTGCTGGAACTCCGGGAGCGGCAGAGCATAATGAGAGAGAGAGTTTAAAACAGCGCGGGAACTCTGGGAGGGGCAGAGCATAATGAGAGAGAGAGAGCGAGAGAGTTAAAACAGTGTGGGAACTCCGGGAGCAACAGAGCATAATGAGAAAGAGAGAGAGTTTAAAACAGCGCGGGAACTCCGGGAGCGGAAGAGCATAATGAGAGAGAGAGAGAGAGACTTTAAAACAGCACGGGAACTCCGGGAGCAGCAGAGCATAATGAGAGAGAGAGAGAGAGTTTAAAACAGCGCAGGAACTCCGGGAGCGGAAAGAGCATAATGAGAGAGAGGGAGAGAGTTTAAAACAGCGCGGGAACTCCGGGAGCAGCAGAGCGTAATGAGAGAGAGAGAGTTTAAAACAGCGTGGGAACTCTGGGAGTGGCAGAGCTTAATGAGAGAGAGAGTTTAAAACAGCGTGGGAACTCCGGAAGCAGCTGAGCATAATGAGAGAGAGAGAGAGAGAGAGTTTAAAACAACGCGGGAACTCCGGGAGCAGCAGAGCATAATGAGAGAGAGAGTTTAAAACAGTGCTGGAACTCCGGGAGCGGCAGAGCATAATGAGAGAGAGAGTTTAAAACAGCGCGGGAACTCTGGGAGGGGCAGAGCATAATGAGAGAGAGAGAGCGAGAGAGTTAAAACAGTGTGGGAACTCCGGGAGCAACAGAGCACAATGAGAAAGAGAGAGAGTTTAAAACAGCACGGGAACTCCGGGAGCGGCAGAGCATAATGAGAGAGAGAGAGAGCGTTTAAAATTGCGCGGGAACCCCAGGAGCGGCAGAGCATAATGAGAGAGAGAGAGAGAGTTTAAAACAGCGCGGGAACTCCGGGAGCAGCAGAGCGTACTCAGAGAGAGAGAGTTTAAAACAGTGCGGGAACTCCGGGAGCGGCAGAACATAATGAGAGAGAGAGAGAGTTTAAAACAGTGTGGGAACTCCTGGAGCAGCAGAGCATAATGAGAGAGAGAGAGAGACAGAGTTTAAAACAGCACGGGAACTCCGGGAGCAGCAGAGCATAATGAGAGAGAGAGATAGAGAGAGAGTTTAAAATAGCGCGGGAAACCCAGGAGCGGCAGAGCATAATGAGAGAGTGAGAGAGAGTTTAAAACAGCGTGGGAACTCTGGGAGCGGCAGAGCATAATGAGAGAGAGAGCGAGAGTTTAAAACAGTGCAGGAACTCCGGGAGCGGAAAGAGCATAATGTGAGAGAGAGAGAGAGTTTAAAACAGCGCGGGAACTCTGGGAGCGGCAGAGCATAATGAGAGAGAGAGAGAGAGTTTAAAACAGTGCAGGAACTCCGGGAGCGGAAAGAGCATAATGTGAGAGAGAGAGAGAGTTTAAAACAGCGCGGGAACTCTGTGAGCAGCAGAGCGCAATGAGAGAGAGAGAGTTTAAAACAGCGCGGGAACTCCGGGAGTGGCAGAGCATAATGAGAGAGAGAGAGAGAGTTTAAAACAGCGCAGGAACTCCGGGAGCTCAAAGAGCATAATGTGAGAGAGAGAGAGAGTTTAAAACAGTGCGGGAACTCTGGGAGCAGCAGAGCGCAATGAGAGAGAGAGAGAGTTTAAAACAGAGCGGGAACTCTGGGAGTGGCAGAGCATAATGAGAGAGAGAGTTTAAAACAGCGTGGGAACTCCGGGAGCAGCAGAGCATAATGAGAGAGAGAGAGAGAGTTTAAAATAGTGCGGGAACTCCGGGAGTGGCAGAGCATAATGAGAGAGAGAGAGAGTTTAAAACAGTGCTGGAACTCCTGGAGCAGCAGAGCATAATGAGAGAGAGAGAGAGAGAGAGTTTAAAACAGCACGGGAACTCCGGGAGCAGCAGAGCATAATGAGAGAGAGAGATAGAGAGAGAATTTAAAATAGTGCGGGAACTCTGGGAGCAGCAGAGCATAATGAGAGAGAGAGAGAGAGTTTAAAACAGTGCGGGAACTCTGGGAGCGGCAGAGCATAATGAGAGAGAGAGAGAGAGAGTGTTTAAAACAGGGCGGCAACTCCGGGAGCGGCAGAGCATAATAAGAGAGAGAGAATTTAAAACAGCGCGGGAACTCCGGGAGCAGCAGAGCATAATGAGAGAGAGAGAGTTTAAAACAGCGCGGGAACCCCAGGAGCGGCAGAGAATAATGAGAGAGAGAGAGAGAGAGTTTAAAACAGCGCGGGAACGCCGGGAGCGGAAGAGCATAATGAGAGAGAGAGAGAGAGAGTTTAAAACAGCACGGGAACTCCGGGAGCAGCAGAGCATAATGTGAGAGAGAGAGAGAGTTTAAAACAGCGCAGGAACTCCGGGAGCGGAAAGAGCATAATGAGAGAGAGAAAGAGAGTTTAAAACAGTGCGGGAACTCCGGGAGCAGCAGAGCGTAATGAGAGAGAGAGCGTTTAAAACAGCGTGGGAACTCCGGGAGTGGCAGAGCATAATGAGAGAGAGAGTTTAAAACAGCATGGGAACTCCGGGAGCAGCAGAGCATAATGAGAGAGAGAGAGAGAGAGAGTTTAAAACAACGCGGGAACTCTGGGAGCAGCAGAGCATAATGAGAGAGAGAGTTTAAAACAGTGCTGGAACTCCGGGAGCGGCAGAGCATAATGAGAGAGAGAGTTTAAAACAGCGCGGGAACTCTGGGAGGGGCAGAGCATAATGAGAGAGAGAGAGCGAGAGAGTTAAAACAGTGTGGGAACTCCGGGAGCAACAGAGCATAATGAGAAAGAGAGAGAGTTTAAAACAGCGCGGGAACTCCGGGAGCGGAAGAGCATAATGAGAGAGAGAGAGAGAGACTTTAAAACAGCACGGGAACTCCGGGAGCAGCAGAGCATAATGAGAGAGAGAGAGAGAGTTTAAAACAGCGCAGGAACTCCGGGAGCGGAAAGAGCATAATGAGAGAGAGGGAGAGAGTTTAAAACAGCGCGGGAACTCCGGGAGCAGCAGAGCGTAATGAGAGAGAGAGAGTTTAAAACAGCGTGGGAACTCTGGGACTGGCAGAGCATAATGAGAGAGAGAGTTTAAAACAGCGTGGGAACTCCGGGAGCAGCTGAGCATAATGAGAGAGAGAGAGAGAGAGAGTTTAAAACAACGCGGGAACTCCGGGAGCAGCAGAGCATAATGAGAGAGAGAGTTTAAAACAGTGCTGGAACTCCGGGAGCGGCAGAGCATAATGAGAGAGAGAGTTTAAAACAGCGCGGGAACTCTGGGAGGGGCAGAGCATAATGAGAGAGAGAGAGCGAGAGAGTTAAAACAGTGTGGGAACTCCGGGAGCAACAGAGCACAATGAGAAAGAGAGAGAGTTTAAAACAGCACGGGAACTCCGGGAGCGGCAGAGCATAATGAGAGAGAGAGAGAGCGTTGAAAATTGCGCGGGAACCCGAGGAGCGGCAGAGCATAATGAGAGAGAGAGAGAGAGTTTAAAACAGAGCGGGAACTCCGGGAGCAGCAGAGCGTACTCAGAGAGAGAGAGTTTAAAACAGTGCGGGAACTCCGGGAGCGGCAGAGCAAAATGAGAGAGAGAGAGAGTTTAAAACAGTGTGGGAACTCCTGGAGCAGCAGAGCATAATGAGAGAGAGAGAGAGACAGAGTTTAAAACAGCACGGGAACTCCGGGAGCAGCAGAGCATAATGAGAGAGAGAGATAGAGAGAGAGTTTAAAATAGCGCGGGAAACCCAGGAGCGGCAGAGCATAATGAGAGAGTGAGAGAGAGTTTAAAACAGCGCGGGAACTCTGGGAGCGGCAGAGCATAATGAGAGAGAGAGAGAGAGTTTAAAACAGTGCAGGAACTCCGGGAGCGGAAAGAGCATAATGTGAGAGAGAGAGAGAGTTTAAAACAGCGCGGGAACTCTGGGAGCGGCAGAGCATAATGAGAGAGAGAGAGAGAGTTTAAAACAGTGCAGGAACTCCGGGAGCGGAAAGAGCATAATGTGAGAGAGAGAGAGAGTTTAAAACAGCGCGGGAACTCTGTGAGCAGCAGAGCGCAATGAGAGAGAGAGAGTTTAAAACAGCGCGGGAACTCCGGGAGTGGCAGAGCATAATGAGAGAGAGAGAGAGAGTTTAAAACAGCGCAGGAACTCCGGGAGCTCAAAGAGCATAATGTGAGAGAGAGAGAGAGTTTAAAACAGTGCGGGAACTCTGGGAGCAGCAGAGCGCAATGAGAGAGAGAGAGTTTAAAACAGAGCGGGAACTCAGGGAGTGGCAGAGCATAATGAGAGAGAGAGTTTAAAACAGCGTGGGAACTCCGGGAGCAGCAGAGCATAATGAGAGAGAGAGAGAGAGTTTAAAACAGTGCGGGAATTCCGGGAGCGGCAGAGCATAATGAGAGAGAGAGAGAGAGAGAGTTTAAAACAGCACGGGAACTCCGGGAGCAGCAGAGCATAATGAGAGAGAGAGATAGAGAGAGAGTTTAAAACAGTGCGGGAACTCTGGGAGCAGCAGAGCATAATGAGAGAGAGAGAGAGAGTTTAAAACAGTGCGGGAACTCTGGGAGCGGCAGAGCATAATGAGAGAGAGAGAGAGAGAGTATAAAACAGGGCGGCAACTCCGGGAGCGGCAGAGCATAATGAGAGAGAGAGAGGGAGTTTAAAATAGCGCAGGAACTCCGGGAGCGGCAGAGCATTATGAGAGAGAGAGAGAGAGAGTTTAAAACAGTGCGGGAATTCCGGGAGCAGCAGAGCGTAATGAGAGAGAGAGAGTTTAAAACAGCGTGGGAACTCCGGGAGCAGCAGAGCGTAATCAGAGAGAGAGAGAGAGAGAGTTTAAAACAGCACGGGAACTCCGGGAGCAGCAGAGCATAATGAGAGAGAGAGACTGAGTTTAAAACAGCACGGGAACTCAGGGAGCAGCAGAGCATAATGAGAGAGAGAGATAGAGAGAGAATTTAAAATAGCGCGGGAAACCCAGGAGCAGCAGAGCATAATGAGAGTGAGCGAGAGAGTTTAAAACGGTGTGGGAACTCCAGGAGCGGCAGAGCATAATGAGAGTGAGAGAGAGAGTTTAAAACAGCACGGGAACTCCGGGAGCGGCAGAGCATAATGAGAGAGAGAGAGTTTAAAACAGCGCGGGAACTCCGGGAGCAGCAGAGCATAATGAGAGAGAGAGAGTTTAAAACAGCGAGGGAACCCCAGGAGCGGCAGAGAATAATGAGAGAGAGAGAGAGAGAGTTTAAAACAGCGTGGGAACTCCGGGAGCGGAAGAGCATAATGAGAGAGAGAGAGAGAGAGTTTAAAACAGCACGGGAACTCCGGGAGCAGCAGAGCATAATGAGAGAGAGAGAGTTTAAAACAGCGCAGGAACTCCGGGAGCGGAAAGAGCATAATGAGAGAGAGAGAGAGAGTTTAAAACAGCGCGGGAACTCCGGGAGCAGCAGAGCGTAATGAGAGAGAGAGAGTTTAAAACAGCGTGGGAACTCCGGGAGTGGCAGAGCATAATGAGAGAGAGAGTTTAAAACAGCGTGGGAACTCCGGGAGCAGCAGAGCATAATGAGAGAGAGAGAGAGAGAGAGTTTAAAACAACGCGGGAACTCCGGGAGCAGCAGAGCATAATGAGAGAGAGAGTTTAAAACAGTGCTGGAACTCCGGAAGCGGCAGAGCATAATGAGAGAGAGAGTTTAAAACAGCGCGGGAACTCTGGGAGGGGCAGAGCATAATGAGAGAGAGAGAGCGAGAGAGTTAAAACAGTGTGGGAACTCCGGGAGCAACAGAGCATAATGAGAAAGAGAGAGAGTTTAAAACAGCGCGGGAACCCCAGGAGCGGCAGAGCATAATGAGAGAGAGAGAGAGAGTTTAACACAGCGTGGGAACTCCGGGAGCAGCAGAGCGTACTCAGAGAGAGAGAGTTTAAACCAGTGCGGGAACTCCGGGAGCGGCAGAGCATAATGAGAGAGAGAGAGAGTTTAAAACAGTGTGGGAACTCCTGGAGCAGCAGAGCATAATGAGAGAGAGAGAGAGAGACAGAGTTTAAAACAGCACGGGAACTCCGGGAGCAGCAGAGCATAATGAGAGAGAGAGATAGAGAGAGAGTTTAAAATAGCGCGGGAAACCCAGGAGCGGCAGAGCATAATGAGAGAGAGAGAGAGAGTTTAAAACAGCGCGGGAACTCCGGGAGCGGCAGAGCATAATGAGAGAGAGAGAGAGTGTTTAAAACAGCGCGGGAACTCTGGGAGCGGCAGAGCATAATGAGAGAGAGAGAGAGAGTTTAAAACAGTGCAGGAACTCCGGGAGCGGAAAGAGCATAATGTGAGAGAGAGAGAGAGTTTAAAACAGCGCGGGAACTCTGGGAGCAGCAGAGCGCAATGAGAGAGAGAGAGTTTAAAACAGCGCGGGAACTCCGGGAGTGGCAGAGCATAATGAGAGAGAGAGAGAGAGTTTAAAACAGTGCAGGAACTCCGGGAGCTCAAAGAGCATAATGTGAGAGAGAGAGAGAGTTTAAAACAGCGCGGGAACTCTGGGAGCAGCAGAGCGCAATGAGAGAGAGAGAGTTTAAAATAGAGCGGGAACTCCGGGAGTGGCAGAGCATAATGAGAGAGAGAGTTTAAAACAGCGTGGGAACTCCGGGAGCAGCAGAGCATAATGAGAGAGAGAGAGAGAGAGTTTAAAACAGTGCGGGAACTCCGGGAGCGGCAGAGCATAATGAGAGAGAGAGAGAGTTTAAAACAGTGTGGGAACTCCTGGATCAGCAGAGCATAATGAGAGAGAGAGAGAGAGAGAGTTTAAAACAGCACGGGAACTCCGGGAGCAGCAGCGCATAATGAGAGAGAGAGAAAGAGAGAGAGTTTAAAATAGTGCGGGAACTCTGGGAGCGGCAGAGCATAATGAGAGAGAGAGAGAGAGAGTTTAAAACAGTGCGGGAACTCTGGGAGCGGCAGAGCATAATGAGAGAGAGAGAGTTTAAAACAGCGCGGGAACTCCGGGAGCAGCAGAGCATAATGAGAGAGAGAGAGTTTAAAACAGCGAGGGAACCCCAGGAGCGGCAGAGAATAATGAGAGAGAGAGAAAGAGAGTTTAAAACAGCGCGGGAACTCCGGGAGCGGAAGAGCATAATGAGAGAGAGAGAGAGAGAGTTTAAAACAGCACGGGAACTCCGGGAGCAGCAGAGCATAATGAGAGAGAGAGAGTTTAAAACAGCGCAGGAACTCCGGGAGCGGAAAGAGCATAATGAGAGAGAGAGAGAGAGTTTAAAACAGCGCGGGAACTCTGGGAGCAGCAGAGCGTAATGAGAGAGAGAGAGTTTAAAACAGCGTGGGAAATCCGGGAGTGGCAGAGCATAATGAGAGAGAGAGTTTAAAACAGCGTGGGAACTCCGGGAGCAGCAGAGCATAATGAGAGAGAGAGAGAGAGAGAGTTTAAAACAACGCGGGAACTCCGGGAGCAGCAGAGCATAATGAGAGAGAGAGTTTAAAACAGTGCTGGAACTCCGGAAGCGGCAGAGCATAATGAGAGAGAGAGTTTAAAACAGCGCGGGAACTCTGGGAGGGGCAGAGCATAATGAGAGAGAGAGAGCGAGAGAGTTAAAACAGTGTGGGAACTCCGGGAGCAACAGAGCATAATGAGAAAGAGAGAGAGTTTAAAACAGCGCGGGAACCCCAGGAGCGGCAGAGCATAATGAGAGAGAGAGAGAGAGTTTAAAACAGCGTGGGAACTCCGGGAGCAGCAGAGCGTACTCAGAGAGAGAGAGTTTAAACCAGTGCGGGAACTCCGGGAGCGGCAGAGCATAATAAGAGAGAGAGAGAGTTTAAAACAGAGTGGGAACTCCTGGAGCAGCAGAGCATAATGAGAGAGAGAGAGAGAGACAGAGTTTAAAACAGCATGGGAACTCCGGGAGCAGCAGAGCATAATGAGAGAGAGAGAGAGAGTTTAAAACAGTGCAGGAACTCCGGGAGCGGAAAGAGCATAATGAGAGAGAGAGAGAGAGTTTAAAACAGCGCGGGAACTCTGGGAGCAGCAGAGCGCAATGAGAGAGAGAGAGTTTAAAACAGCGCGGGAACTCCGGGAGTGGCAGAGCATAATGAGAGAGAGAGTTTAAAACAGCGTGGGAACTCCGGGAGCAGCAGAGCATAATGAGAGAGAGAGAGAGAGTTTAAAACAGTGCGGGAACTCCGGGAGCGGCAGAGCATAATGAGAGAGAGAGAGAGTTTAAAACAGTGTGGGAACTCCGGGAGCAGCAGAGCATAATGAGAGTGAGAGATAGAGAGAGAGTTTAAAATAGCGGGGAAACCCAGGAGCGGCAGAGCATAATGAGAGAGAGAGAGAGAGAGTTTAAAATAGCGCGGGAACTCTGGGAGCGGCAGAGCATAATGAGAGAGAGAGCGAGAGTTTAAAACAGTGCAGGAACTCCGGGAGCGGAAAGAGCATAATGTGAGAGAGAGAGAGAGTTTAAAACAGCGCGGGAACTCTGGGAGCAGCAGAGCGCAATGAGAGAGAGAGAGTTTAAAACAGCGCGGGAACTCCGGGAGTGGCAGAGCATAATGAGAGAGAGAGAGAGAGTTTAAAACAGTGCAGGAACTCCGGGAGCGGAAAGAGCATAATGTGAGAGAGAGAGAGAGTTTAAAACAGCGCGGGAACTCTGGGAGCAGCAGAGCGCAATGAGAGAGAGAGAGTTTAAAACAGCGCGGGAACTCCGGGAGCGGCAGAGCATAATGAGAGAGAGGGAGAGTTTAAAACAGTGTGGGAACTCCTGGTGCAGCAGAGCATAATGAGAGAGAGAGAGAGAGTTTAAAACAGCACGGGAACTCCGGGAGCAGCAGAGCATAATGAGAGAGAGAGATAGAGAGAGAGTTTAAAATAGTGCGGGAACTCTGGGAGCGGCAGAGCATAATGAGAGAGAGAGAGAGAGTTTAAAACAGTGCAGGATCTCTGGGAGCGGCAGACATTAATGAGAGAGAGAGAGAGAGAGTTTAAAACAGGGCGGCAACTCCGGGAGCGGCAGAGTATAATGAGAGAGAGAGAGGGAGTTTAAAATAGCGCAGGAAATCCAGGAGCGGCAGAGCATTATGAGAGTGAGAGAGAGAGAGAGTTTAAAACAGCGCGGGAACTCCAGGAGCAGCAGAGCGTAATGAGAGAGAGAGAGTTTAAAACAGGGCGGCAACTCCGGGAGCGGCAGAGCATAATGAGAGAGAGAGAGGGAGTTTAAAATAGCGCAGGAACTCCGGGAGCGGCAGAGCATTATGAGAGAGAGAGAGAGAGTTTAAAACAGAGCGGGAACTCCGGGAGCAGCAGAGCGTAATGAGAGAGAGAGAGTTTAAAACAGCGTGGGAACTCGGGGAGCAGCAGAGCGTAATCAGAGAGAGAGAGTTTAAAATAGCGCGGGAACTCCGGGAGCGGAAGAGCATAATGAGAGAGAGAGACTGAGTTTAAAACAGCACGGGAACTCCGGGAGCAGCAGAGCATAATGAGAGAGAGAGAGAGAGAGAGTTTAAAACAGCACTGGAACTCAGGGAGCAGCAGAGCATAATGAGAGAGAGAGATAGAGAGAGAATTTTAAATAGCGCGGGAAACCCAGGAGCAGCAGAGCATAATGAGAGTGAGCGAGAGAGTTTAAAACGGGGTGGGAACTCCGGGAGCGGCAGTGCATAATGAGAGTGAGAGAGAGAGTTTAAAACAGCACGGGAACTCCGGGAGCGGCAGAGCATAATAAGAGAGAGAGAGTTTAAAACAGCGCGGGAACTCCGGGAGCAGCAGAGCATAATGAGAGAGAGAGAGTTTAAAACAGCGCGGGAACCCCAGGAGCGGCAGAGAATAATGAGAGAGAGAGAGAGAGTTTAAAACAGCGCGGGAACGCCGGAGGCGGAAGAGCATAATGAGAGAGAGAGAGAGAGAGTTTAAAACAGCACGGGAACTCCGGGAGCAGCAGAGCATAATGTGAGAGAGAGAGAGAGTTTAAAACAGCGCAGGAACTCCGGGAGCGGAAAGAGCATAATGAGAGAGAGAAAGAGAGTTTAAAACAGTGCGGGAACTCCGGGAGCAGCAGAGCGTAATGAGAGAGAGAGCGTTTAAAACAGCGTGGGAACTCCGGGAGTGGCAGAGCATAATGAGAGAGAGAGTTTAAAACAGCATGGGAACTCCGGGAGCAGCAGAGCATAATGAGAGAGAGAGAGAGAGAGAGTTTAAAACAACGCGGGAACTCCGGGAGCAGCAGAGCATAATGAGAGAGAGAGTTTAAAACAGTGCTGGAACTCCGGGAGCGGCAGAGCATAATGAGAGAGAGAGTTTAAAACAGCGCGGGAACTCTGGGAGGGGCAGAGCATAATGAGAGAGAGAGAGCGAGAGAGTTAAAACAGTGTGGGAACTCCGGGAGCAACAGAGCATAATGAGAAAGAGAGAGAGTTTAAAACAGCGCGGGAACTCCGGGAGCGGAAGAGCATAATGAGAGAGAGAGAGAGAGACTTTAAAACAGCACGGGAACTCCGGGAGCAGCAGAGCATAATGAGAGAGAGAGAGAGAGAGTTTAAAACAGCGCAGGAACTCCGGGAGCGGAAAGAGCATAATGAGAGAGAGGGAGAGAGTTTAAAACAGCGCGGGAACTCCGGGAGCAGCAGAGCGTAATGAGAGAGAGAGAGTTTAAAACAGCGTGGGAACTCTGGGAGTGGCAGAGCTTAATGAGAGAGAGAGTTTAAAACAGCGTGGGAACTCCGGAAGCAGCTGAGCATAATGAGAGAGAGAGAGAGAGAGAGTTTAAAACAACGCGGGAACTCCGGGAGCAGCAGAGCATAATGAGAGAGAGAGTTTAAAACAGTGCTGGAACTCCGGGAGCGGCAGAGCATAATGAGAGAGAGAGTTTAAAACAGCGCGGGAACTCTGGGAGGGGCAGAGCATAATGAGAGAGAGAGAGCGAGAGAGTTAAAACAGTGTGGGAACTCTGGGAGCAACAGAGCACAATGAGAAAGAGAGAGAGTTTAAAACAGCACGGGAACTCCGGGAGCGGCAGAGCATAATGAGAGAGAGAGAGAGCGTTTAAAATTGCGCGGGAACCCCAGGAGCGGCAGAGCATAATGAGAGAGAGAGAGAGAGTTTAAAACAGCGCGGGAACTCCGGGAGCAGCAGAGCGTACTCAGAGAGAGAGAGTTTAAAACAGTGCGGGAACTCCGGGAGCGGCAGAGCATAATGAGAGAGAGAGAGAGTTTAAAACAGTGTGGGAACTCCTGGAGCAGCAGAGCATAATGAGAGAGAGAGAGAGACAGAGTTTAAAACAGCACGGGAACTCCGGGAGCAGCAGAGCATAATGAGAGAGAGAGATAGAGAGAGAGTTTAAAATAGCGCGGGAAACCCAGGAGCGGCAGAGCATAATGAGAGAGTGAGAGAGAGTTTAAAACAGCGTGGGAACTCTGGGAGCGGCAGAGCATAATGAGAGAGAGAGCGAGAGTTTAAAACAGTGCAGGAACTCCGGGAGCGGAAAGAGCATAATGTGTGAGAGAGAGAGAGTTTAAAACAGCGCGGGAACTCTGGGAGCGGCAGAGCATAATGAGAGAGAGAGAGAGAGTTTAAAACAGTGCAGGAACTCCGGGAGCGGAAAGAGCATAATGTGAGAGAGAGAGAGAGTTTAAAACAGCGCGGGAACTCTGTGAGCAGCAGAGCGCAATGAGAGAGAGAGAGTTTAAAACAGCGCGGGAACTCCGGGAGTGGCAGAGCATAATGAGAGAGAGAGAGAGAGTTTAAAACAGCGCAGGAACTCCGGGAGCTCAAAGAGCATAATGTGAGAGAGAGAGAGAGTTTAAAACAGTGCGGGAACTCTGGGAGCAGCAGAGCGCAATGAGAGAGAGAGAGAGTTTAAAACAGAGCGGGAACTCTGGGAGTGGCAGAGCATAATGAGAGAGAGAGTTTAAAACAGCGTGGGAACTCCGGGAGCAGCAGAGCATAATGAGAGAGAGAGAGAGAGTTTAAAACAGTGCGGGAACTCCGGGAGTGGCAGAGCATAATGAGAGAGAGAGAGAGTTTAAAACAGTGCTGGAACTCCTGGAGCAGCAGAGCATAATGAGAGAGAGAGAGAGAGAGAGTTTAAAACAGCACGGGAACTCCGGGAGCAGCAGAGCATAATGAGAGAGAGAGATAGAGAGAGAATTTAAAATAGTGCGGGAACTCTGGGAGCAGCAGAGCATAATGAGAGAGAGAGAGAGAGTTTAAAACAGTGCGGGAACTCTGGGAGCGGCAGAGCATAATGAGAGAGAGAGAGAGAGAGTTTAAAACAGGGCGGCAACTCCGGGAGCGGCAGAGCATAATAAGAGAGAGAGAGTTTAAAACAGCGCGGGAACTCCGGGAGCAGCAGAGCATAATGAGAGAGAGAGAGTTTAAAACAGCGCGGGAACCCCAGGAGCGGCAGAGAATAATGAGAGAGAGAGAGAGAGTTTAAAACAGCGCGGGAACGCCGGGAGCGGAAGAGCATAATGAGAGAGAGAGAGAGAGAGTTTAAAACAGCACGGGAACTCCGGGAGCAGCAGAGCATAATGTGAGAGAGAGAGAGAGTTTAAAACAGCGCAGGAACTCCGGGAGCGGAAAGAGCATAATGAGAGAGAGAAAGAGAGTTTAAAACAGTGCGGGAACTCCGGGAGCAGCAGAGCGTAATGAGAGAGAGAGCGTTTAAAACAGCGTGGGAACTCCGGGAGTGGCAGAGCATAATGAGAGAGAGAGTTTAAAACAGCATGGGAACTCCGGGAGCAGCAGAGCATAATGAGAGAGAGAGAGAGAGAGAGTTTAAAACAACGCGGGAACTCCGGGAGCAGCAGAGCATAATGAGAGAGAGAGTTTAAAACAGTGCTGGAACTCCGGGAGCGGCAGAGCATAATGAGAGAGAGAGAGGGAAAGAGTTAAAACAGTGTGGGAACTCCGGGAGCAACAGAGCATAATGAGAAAGAGAGAGAGTTTAAAACAGCGCGGGAACTCCGGGAGCGGAAGAGCATAATGAGAGAGAGAGAGAGAGACTTTAAAACAGCACGGGAACTCCGGGAGCAGCAGAGCATAATGAGAGAGAGAGAGAGAGTTTAAAACAGCGCAGGAACTCCGGGAGCGGAAAGAGCATAATGAGAGAGAGGGAGAGAGTTTAAAACAGCGCGGGAACTCCGGGAGCAGCAGAGCGTAATGAGAGAGAGAGAGTTTAAAACAGCGTGGGAACTCTGGGAGTGGCAGAGCTTAATGAGAGAGAGAGTTTAAAACAGCGTGGGAACTCCGGGAGCAGCTGAGCATAATGAGAGAGAGAGAGAGAGAGAGTTTAAAACAACGCGGGAACTCCGGGAGCAGCAGAGCATAATGAGAGAGAGAGTTTAAAACAGTGCTGGAACTCCGGGAGCGGCAGAGCATAATGAGAGAGAGAGTTTAAAACAGCGCGGGAACTCTGGGAGGGGCAGAGCATAATGAGAGAGAGAGAGCGAGAGAGTTAAAACAGTGTGGGAACTCTGGGAGCAACAGAGCACAATGAGAAAGAGAGAGAGTTTAAAACAGCACGGGAACTCCGGGAGCGGCAGAGCATAATGAGAGAGAGAGAGAGCGTTTAAAATTGCGCGGGAACCCCAGGAGCGGCAGAGCATAATGAGAGAGAGAGAGAGAGTTTAAAACAGCGCGGGAACTCCGGGAGCAGCAGAGCGTACTCAGAGAGAGAGACTTTAAAACAGTGCGGGAACTCCGGGAGCGGCAGAGCATAATGAGAGAGAGAGAGAGTTTAAAACAGTGTGGGAACTCCTGGAGCAGCAGAGCATAATGAGAGAGAGAGAGAGACAGAGTTTAAAACAGCACGGGAACTCCGGGAGCAGCAGAGCATAATGAGAGAGAGAGATAGAGAGAGAGTTTAAAATAGCGCGGGAAACCCAGGAGCGGCAGAGCATAATGAGAGAGTGAGAGAGAGTTTAAAACAGCGTGGGAACTCTGGGAGCGGCAGAGCATAATGAGAGAGAGAGCGAGAGTTTAAAACAGTGCAGGAACTCCGGGAGCGGAAAGAGCATAATGTGTGAGAGAGAGAGAGTTTAAAACAGCGCGGGAACTCTGGGAGCGGCAGAGCATAATGAGAGAGAGAGAGAGAGTTTAAAACAGTGCAGGAACTCCGGGAGCGGAAAGAGCATAATGTGAGAGAGAGAGAGAGTTTAAAACAGCGCGGGAACTCTGTGAGCAGCAGAGCGCAATGAGAGAGAGAGAGTTTAAAACAGCGCGGGAACTCCGGGAGTGGCAGAGCATAATGAGAGAGAGAGAGAGAGTTTAAAACAGCGCAGGAACTCCGGGAGCTCAAAGAGCATAATGTGAGAGAGAGAGAGAGTTTAAAACAGTGCGGGAACTCTGGGAGCAGCAGAGCGCAATGAGAGAGAGAGAGAGTTTAAAACAGAGCGGGAACTCTGGGAGTGGCAGAGCATAATGAGAGAGAGAGTTTAAAACAGCGTGGGAACTCCGGGAGCAGCAGAGCATAATGAGAGAGAGAGAGAGAGTTTAAAACAGTGCGGGAACTCCGGGAGTGGCAGAGCATAATGAGAGAGAGAGAGAGTTTAAAACAGTGCTGGAACTCCTGGAGCAGCAGAGCATAATGAGAGAGAGAGAGAGAGAGAGTTTAAAACAGCACGGGAACTCCGGGAGCAGCAGAGCATAATGAGAGAGAGAGATAGAGAGAGAATTTAAAATAGTGCGGGAACTCTGGGAGCAGCAGAGCATAATGAGAGAGAGAGAGAGAGTTTAAAACAGTGCGGGAACTCTGGGAGCGGCAGAGCATAATGAGAGAGAGAGAGAGAGAGTTTAAAACAGGGCGGCAACTCCGGGAGCGGCAGAGCATAATAAGAGAGAGAGAGTTTAAAACAGCGCGGGAACTCCGGGAGCAGCAGAGCATAATGAGAGAGAGAGAGTTTAAAACAGCGCGGGAACCCCAGGAGCGGCAGAGAATAATGAGAGAGAGAGAGAGAGTTTAAAACAGCGCGGGAACGCCGGGAGCGGAAGAGCATAATGAGAGAGAGAGAGAGCGTGTTTAAAACAGCACGGGAACTCCGGGAGCAGCAGAGCATAATGTGAGAGAGAGAGAGAGTTTAAAACAGCGCAGGAACTCCGGGAGCGGAAAGAGCATAATGAGAGAGAGAAAGAGAGTTTAAAACAGTGCGGGAACTCCGGGAGCAGCAGAGCGTAATGAGAGAGAGAGCGTTTAAAACAGCGTGGGAACTCCGGGAGTGGCAGAGCATAATGAGAGAGAGAGTTTAAAACAGCATGGGAACTCCGGGAGCAGCAGAGCATAATGAGAGAGAGAGAGAGAGAGAGTTTAAAACAACGCGGGAACTCTGGGAGCAGCAGAGCATAATGAGAGAGAGAGTTTAAAACAGTGCTGGAACTCCGGGAGCGGCAGAGCATAATGAGAGAGAGAGTTTAAAACAGCGCGGGAACTCTGGGAGGGGCAGAGCATAATGAGAGAGAGAGAGCGAGAGAGTTAAAACAGTGTGGGAACTCCGGGAGCAACAGAGCATAATGAGAAAGAGAGAGAGTTTAAAACAGCGCGGGAACTCCGGGAGCGGAAGAGCATAATGAGAGAGAGAGAGAGAGACTTTAAAACAGCACGGGAACTCCGGGAGCAGCAGAGCATAATGAGAGAGAGAGAGAGAGTTTAAAACAGCGCAGGAACTCCGGGAGCGGAAAGAGCATAATGAGAGAGAGGGAGAGAGTTTAAAACAGCGCGGGAACTCCGGGAGCAGCAGAGCGTAATGAGAGAGAGAGAGTTTAAAACAGCGTGGGAACTCTGGGAGTGGCAGAGCATAATGAGAGAGAGAGTTTAAAACAGCGTGGGAACTCCGGGAGCAGCTGAGCATAATGAGAGAGAGAGAGAGAGAGAGTTTAAAACAACGCGGGAACTCCGGGAGCAGCAGAGCATAATGAGAGAGAGAGTTTAAAACAGTGCTGGAACTCCGGGAGCGGCAGAGCATAATGAGAGAGAGAGTTTAAAACAGCGCGGGAACTCTGGGAGGGGCAGAGCATAATGAGAGAGAGAGAGCGAGAGAGTTAAAACAGTGTGGGAACTCCGGGAGCAACAGAGCACAATGAGAAAGAGAGAGAGTTTAAAACAGCACGGGAACTCCGGGAGCGGCAGAGCATAATGAGAGAGAGAGAGAGCGTTGAAAATTGCGCGGGAACCCGAGGAGCGGCAGAGCATAATGAGAGAGAGAGAGAGAGTTTAAAACAGAGCGGGAACTCCGGGAGCAGCAGAGCGTACTCAGAGAGAGAGAGTTTAAAACAGTGCGGGAACTCCGGGAGCAGCAGAGCATAATGAGAGAGAGAGAGAGACAGAGTTTAAAACAGCACGGGAACTCCGGGAGCAGCAGAGCATAATGAGAGAGAGAGATAGAGAGAGAGTTTAAAATAGCGCGGGAAACCCAGGAGCGGCAGAGCATAATGAGAGAGTGAGAGAGAGTTTAAAACAGCGTGGGAACTCTGGGAGCGGCAGAGCATAATGAGAGAGAGAGCGAGAGTTTAAAACAGTGCAGGAACTCCGGGAGCGGAAAGAGCATAATGTGTGAGAGAGAGAGAGTTTAAAACAGCGCGGGAACTCTGGGAGCGGCAGAGCATAATGAGAGAGAGAGAGAGAGTTTAAAACAGTGCAGGAACTCCGGGAGCGGAAAGAGCATAATGTGAGAGAGAGAGAGAGTTTAAAACAGCGCGGGAACTCTGTGAGCAGCAGAGCGCAATGAGAGAGAGAGAGTTTAAAACAGCGCGGGAACTCCGGGAGTGGCAGAGCATAATGAGAGAGAGAGAGAGAGTTTAAAACAGCGCAGGAACTCCGGGAGCTCAAAGAGCATAATGTGAGAGAGAGAGAGAGTTTAAAACAGTGCGGGAACTCTGGGAGCAGCAGAGCGCAATGAGAGAGAGAGAGAGTTTAAAACAGAGCGGGAACTCTGGGAGTGGCAGAGCATAATGAGAGAGAGAGTTTAAAACAGCGTGGGAACTCCGGGAGCAGCAGAGCATAATGAGAGAGAGAGAGAGAGTTTAAAACAGTGCGGGAACTCCGGGAGTGGCAGAGCATAATGAGAGAGAGAGAGAGTTTAAAACAGTGCTGGAACTCCTGGAGCAGCAGAGCATAATGAGAGAGAGAGAGAGAGAGAGTTTAAAACAGCACGGGAACTCCGGGAGCAGCAGAGCATAATGAGAGAGAGAGATAGAGAGAGAATTTAAAATAGTGCGGGAACTCTGGGAGCAGCAGAGCATAATGAGAGAGAGAGAGAGAGTTTAAAACAGTGCGGGAACTCTGGGAGCGGCAGAGCATAATGAGAGAGAGAGAGAGAGAGTTTAAAACAGGGCGGCAACTCCGGGAGCGGCAGAGCATAATAAGAGAGAGAGAGTTTAAAACAGCACGGGAACTCCGGGAGCAGCAGAGCATAATGAGAGAGAGAGAGTTTAAAACAGCGCGGGAACCCCAGGAGCGGCAGAGAATAATGAGAGAGAGAGAGAGAGTTTAAAACAGCGCGGGAACGCCGGGAGCGGAAGAGCATAATGAGAGAGAGAGAGAGAGAGTTTAAAACAGCACGGGAACTCCGGGAGCAGCAGAGCATAATGTGAGAGAGAGAGAGAGTTTAAAACAGCGCAGGAACTCCGGGAGCGGAAAGAGCATAATGAGAGAGAGAAAGAGAGTTTAAAACAGTGCGGGAACTCCGGGAGCAGCAGAGCGTAATGAGAGAGAGAGCGTTTAAAACAGCGTGGGAACTCCGGGAGTGGCAGAGCATAATGAGAGAGAGAGTTTAAAACAGCATGGGAACTCCGGGAGCAGCAGAGCATAATGAGAGAGAGAGAGAGAGAGAGTTTAAAACAACGCGGGAACTCTGGGAGCAGCAGAGCATAATGAGAGAGAGAGTTTAAAACAGTGCTGGAACTCCGGGAGCGGCAGAGCATAATGAGAGAGAGAGTTTAAAACAGCGCGGGAACTCTGGGAGGGGCAGAGCATAATGAGAGAGAGAGAGCGAGAGAGTTAAAACAGTGTGGGAACTCCGGGAGCAACAGAGCATAATGAGAAAGAGAGAGAGTTTAAAACAGCGCGGGAACTCCGGGAGCGGAAGAGCATAATGAGAGAGAGAGAGAGAGACTTTAAAACAGCACGGGAACTCCGGGAGCAGCAGAGCATAATGAGAGAGAGAGAGAGAGTTTAAAACAGCGCAGGAACTCCGGGAGCGGAAAGAGCATAATGAGAGAGAGGGAGAGAGTTTAAAACAGCGCGGGAACTCCGGGAGCAGCAGAGCGTAATGAGAGAGAGAGAGTTTAAAACAGCGTGGGAACTCTGGGAGTGGCAGAGCATAATGAGAGAGAGAGTTTAAAACAGCGTGGGAACTCCGGGAGCAGCTGAGCATAATGAGAGAGAGAGAGAGAGAGAGTTTAAAACAACGCGGGAACTCCGGTAGCAGCAGAGCATAATGAGAGAGAGAGTTTAAAACAGTGCTGGAACTCCGGGAGCGGCAGAGCATAATGAGAGAGAGAGTTTAAAACAGCGCGGGAACTCTGGGAGGGGCAGAGCATAATGAGAGAGAGAGAGCGAGAGAGTTAAAACAGTGTGGGAACTCCGGGAGCAACAGAGCACAATGAGAAAGAGAGAGAGTTTAAAACAGCACGGGAACTCCGGGAGCGGCAGAGCATAATGAGAGAGAGAGAGAGCGTTGAAAATTGCGCGGGAACCCGAGGAGCGGCAGAGCATAATGAGAGAGAGAGAGAGAGTTTAAAACAGAGCGGGAACTCCGGGAGCAGCAGAGCGTACTCAGAGAGAGAGAGTTTAAAACAGTGCGGGAACTCCGGGAGCGGCAGAGCAAAATGAGAGAGAGAGAGAGTTTAAAACAGTGTGGGAACTCCTGGAGCAGCAGAGCATAATGAGAGAGAGAGAGAGACAGAGTTTAAAACAGCACGGGAACTCCGGGAGCAGCAGAGCATAATGAGAGAGAGAGATAGAGAGAGAGTTTAAAATAGCGCGGGAAACCCAGGAGCGGCAGAGCATAATGAGAGAGTGAGAGAGAGTTTAAAACAGCGCGGGAACTCTGGGAGCGGCAGAGCATAATGAGAGAGAGAGAGAGAGTTTAAAACAGTGCAGGAACTCCGGGAGCGGAAAGAGCATAATGTGAGAGAGAGAGAGAGTTTAAAACAGCGCGGGAACTCTGGGAGCGGCAGAGCATAATGAGAGAGAGAGAGAGAGTTTAAAACAGTGCAGGAACTCCGGGAGCGGAAAGAGCATAATGTGAGAGAGAGAGAGAGTTTAAAACAGCGCGGGAACTCTGTGAGCAGCAGAGCGCAATGAGAGAGAGAGAGTTTAAAACAGCGCGGGAACTCCGGGAGTGGCAGAGCATAATGAGAGAGAGAGAGAGAGTTTAAAACAGCGCAGGAACTCCGGGAGCTCAAAGAGCATAATGTGAGAGAGAGAGAGAGTTTAAAACAGTGCGGGAACTCTGGGAGCAGCAGAGCGCAATGAGAGAGAGAGAGTTTAAAACAGAGCGGGAACTCAGGGAGTGGCAGAGCATAATGAGAGAGAGAGTTTAAAACAGCGTGGGAACTCCGGGAGCAGCAGAGCATAATGAGAGAGAGAGAGAGAGTTTAAAACAGTGCGGGAATTCCGGGAGCGGCAGAGCATAATGAGAGAGAGAGAGAGAGAGAGTTTAAAACAGCACGGGAACTCCGGGAGCAGCAGAGCATAATGAGAGAGAGAGATAGAGAGAGAGTATAAAACAGTGCGGGAACTCTGGGAGCAGCAGAGCATAATGAGAGAGAGAGAGAGAGTTTAAAACAGTGCGGGAACTCTGGGAGCGGCAGAGCATAATGAGAGAGAGAGAGAGAGAGTTTAAAACAGGGCGGCAACTCCGGGAGCGGCAGAGCATAATGAGAGAGAGAGAGGGAGTTTAAAATAGCGCAGGAACTCCGGGAGCGGCAGAGCATTATGAGAGAGAGAGAGAGAGAGTTTAAAACAGCGCGGGAATTCCGGGAGCAGCAGAGCGTAATGAGAGAGACAGAGTTTAAAACAGCGTGGGAACTCCGGGAGCAGCAGAGCGTAATCAGAGAGAGAGAGAGAGAGAGTTTAAAACAGCACGGGAACTCCGGGAGCAGCAGAGCATAATGAGAGAGAGAGACTGAGTTTAAAACAGCACGGGAACTCAGGGAGCAGCAGAGCATAATGAGAGAGAGAGATAGAGAGAGAATTTAAAATAGCGCGGGAAACCCAGGAGCAGCAGAGCATAATGAGAGTGAGCGAGAGAGTTTAAAACGGTGTGGGAACTCCAGGAGCGGCAGAGCATAATGAGAGTGAGAGAGAGAGTTTAAAACAGCACGGGAACTCCGGGAGCGGCAGAGCATAATGAGAGAGAGAGAGTTTAAAACAGCGTGGGAACTCCGGGAGCGGAAGAGCATAATGAGAGAGAGAGAGAGAGAGTTTAAAACAGCACGGGAACTCCGGGAGCAGCAGAGCATAATGAGAGAGAGAGAGTTTAAAACAGCGCAGGAACTCCGGGAGCGGAAAGAGCATAATGAGAGAGAGAGAGAGAGTTTAAAACAGCGCGGGAACTCCGGGAGCAGCAGAGCGTAATGAGAGAGAGAGAGTTTAAAACAGCGTGGGAACTCCGGGAGTGGCAGAGCATAATGAGAGAGAGAGTTTAAAACAGCGTGGGAACTCCGGGAGCAGCAGAGCATAATGAGAGAGAGAGAGAGAGAGAGTTTAAAACAACGCGGGAACTCCGGGAGCAGCAGAGCATAATGAGAGAGAGAGTTTAAAACAGTGCTGGAACTCCGGAAGCGGCAGAGCATAATGAGAGAGAGAGTTTAAAACAGCGCGGGAACTCTGGGAGGGGCAGAGCATAATGAGAGAGAGAGAGCGAGAGAGTTAAAACAGTGTGGGAACTCCGGGAGCAACAGAGCATAATGAGAAAGAGAGAGAGTTTAAAACAGCGCGGGAACCCCAGGAGCGGCAGAGCATAATGAGAGAGAGAGAGAGAGTTTAACACAGCGTGGGAACTCCGGGAGCAGCAGAGCGTACTCAGAGAGAGAGAGTTTAAACCAGTGCGGGAACTCCGGGAGCGGCAGAGCATAATGAGAGAGAGAGAGAGTTTAAAACAGTGTGGGAACTCCTGGAGCAGCAGAGCATAATGAGAGAGAGAGAGAGAGACAGAGTTTAAAACAGCACGGGAACTCCGGGAGCAGCAGAGCATAATGAGAGAGAGAGATAGAGAGAGAGTTTAAAATAGCGCGGGAAACCCAGGAGCGGCAGAGCATAATGAGAGAGTGAGAGAGAGTTTAAAACAGCGCGGGAACTCTGGGAGCGGCAGAGCATAATGAGAGAGAGAGAGAGTGTTTAAAACAGCGCGGGAACTCTGGGAGCGGCAGAGCATAATGAGAGAGAGAGAGAGAGTTTAAAACAGTGCAGGAACTCCGGGAGCGGAAAGAGCATAATGTGAGAGAGAGAGAGAGTTTAAAACAGCGCGGGAACTCTGGGAGCAGCAGAGCGCAATGAGAGAGAGAGAGTTTAAAACAGCGCGGGAACTCCGGGAGTGGCAGAGCATAATGAGAGAGAGAGAGAGAGTTTAAAACAGTGCAGGAACTCCGGGAGCTCAAAGAGCATAATGTGAGAGAGAGAGAGAGTTTAAAACAGCGCGGGAACTCTGGGAGCAGCAGAGCGCAATGAGAGAGAGAGAGTTTAAAATAGAGCGGGAACTCCGGGAGTGGCAGAGCATAATGAGAGAGAGAGTTTAAAACAGCGTGGGAACTCCGGGAGCAGCAGAGCATAATGAGAGAGAGAGAGAGAGAGTTTAAAACAGTGCGGGAACTCCGGGAGCGGCAGAGCATAATGAGAGAGAGAGAGAGTTTAAAACAGTGTGGGAACTCCTGGATCAGCAGAGCATAATGAGAGAGAGAGAGAGAGAGAGTTTAAAACAGCACGGGAACTCCGGGAGCAGCAGCGCATAATGAGAGAGAGAGACAGAGAGAGAGTTTAAAATAGTGCGGGAACTCTGGGAGCGGCAGCGCATAATGAGAGAGAGAGAGAGAGAGTTTAAAACAGTGCGGGAACTCTGGGAGCGGCAGAGCATAATGAGAGAGAGAGAGTTTAAAACAGCGCGGGAACTCCGGGAGCAGCAGAGCATAATGAGAGAGAGAGAGTTTAAAACAGCGAGGGAACCCCAGGAGCGGCAGAGAATAATGAGAGAGAGAGAAAGAGAGTTTAAAACAGCGCGGGAACTCCGGGAGCGGAAGAGCATAATGAGAGAGAGAGAGAGAGAGTTTAAAACAGCACGGGAACTCCGGGAGCAGCAGAGCATAATGAGAGAGAGAGAGTTTAAAACAGCGCAGGAACTCCGGGAGCGGAAAGAGCATAATGAGAGAGAGAGAGAGAGTTTAAAACAGCGCGGGAACTCTGGGAGCAGCAGAGCGTAATGAGAGAGAGAGAGTTTAAAACAGCGTGGGAAATCCGGGAGTGGCAGAGCATAATGAGAGAGAGAGTTTAAAACAGCGTGGGAACTCCGGGAGCAGCAGAGCATAATGAGAGAGAGAGAGAGAGAGAGTTTAAAACAACGCGGGAACTCCGGGAGCAGCAGAGCATAATGAGAGAGAGAGTTTAAAACAGTGCTGGAACTCCGGAAGCGGCAGAGCATAATGAGAGAGAGAGTTTAAAACAGCGCGGGAACTCTGGGAGGGGCAGAGCATAATGAGAGAGAGAGAGCGAGAGAGTTAAAACAGTGTGGGAACTCCGGGAGCAACAGAGCATAATGAGAAAGAGAGAGAGTTTAAAACAGCGCGGGAACCCCAGGAGCGGCAGAGCATAATGAGAGAGAGAGAGAGAGTTTAAAACAGCGTGGGAACTCCGGGAGCAGCAGAGCGTACTCAGAGAGAGAGAGTTTAAACCAGTGCGGGAACTCCGGGAGCGGCAGAGCATAATAAGAGAGAGAGAGAGTTTAAAACAGTGTGGGAACTCCTGGAGCAGCAGAGCATAATGAGAGAGAGAGAGAGAGACAGAGTTTAAAACAGCATGGGAACTCCGGGAGCAGCAGAGCATAATGAGAGAGAGAGAGAGAGTTTAAAACAGTGCAGGAACTCCGGGAGCGGAAAGAGCATAATGTGAGAGAGAGAGAGAGTTTAAAACAGCGCGGGAACTCTGGGAGCAGCAGAGCGCAATGAGAGAGAGAGAGTTTAAAACAGCGCGGGAACTCCGGGAGTGGCAGAGCATAATGAGAGAGAGAGAGAGAGTTTAAAACAGTGCAGGAACTCCGGGAGCTCAAAGAGCTTAATGTGAGAGAGAGAGAGAGTTTAAAACAGCACGGGAACTCTGGGAGCAGCAGAGCGCAATGAGAGAGAGAGAGTTTAAAATAGAGCGGGAACTCCGGGAGTGGCAGAGCATAATGAGAGAGAGAGAGAGAGTTTAAAACAGCGTGGGAACTCCTGGAGCAGCAGAGCATAATGAGAGAGAGAGATAGAGAGAGAGTTTAAAATAGTGCGGGAACTCTGGGAGCGGCAGAGCATAATGAGAGAGAGAGAGAGAGTTTAAAACAGTGCGGGAACTCTGGGAGCGGCAGAGCATAATGAGAGAGAGAGAGAGAGAGTTTAAAACAGGGCGGCAACTCCGGGAGCGGCAGAGCATAATGAGAGAGAGAGAGGGAGTTTAAAATAGCGCAGGAACTCCGGGAGCGGCAGAGCATTATGAGAGAGAGAGAGAGAGAGTTTAAAACAGCGCGGGAACTCTGGGAGCAGCAGAGCGTAATGAGAGAGAGAGAGTTTAAAACAGCGTGGGAACTCCGGGAGCAGCAGAGCGTAATCAGAGAGAGAGAGTTTAAAATAGCGCGGGAACTCCGGGAGCGGAAGAGCATAATGAGAGAGAGAGAGTGAGTTTAAAACAGCACGGGAACTCCGGGAGCAGCAGAGCATAATGAGACAGAGAGAGAGAGAGAGTTTAAAACAGCACAGGAACTCAGGGAGCAGCAGAGCATAATGAGAGAGAGAGATAGAGAGAGAATTTAAAATAGCGCGGGAAACCCAGGAGCAGCAGAGCATAATGAGAGTGAGCGAGAGAGTTTAAAACGGTGTGGGAACTCCGGGAGCAGCAGAGCATAATGAGAGTGAGAGAGAGAGTTTAAAACAGCACGGGAACTCCGGGAGCGGCAGAGCATAATGAGAGAGAGAGAGTTTAAAACAGCGCGGGAACTCCGGGAGCAGCAGAGCATAATGAGAGAGAGAGAGTTTAAAACAGCGTGGGAACCCCAGGAGTGGCAGAGCATAATGAGAGAGAGAGAGAGAGTTTAAAACAGCACGGGATCTCCGGGAGCGGAAGAGCATAATGAGAGAGAGAGAGAGAGAGAGTTTAAAACAGCACGGGAACTCCGGGAGCAGCAGAGCATAATGAGAGAGAGAGAGAGAGTTTAAAACAGCGCAGGAACTCCAGGAGCGGAAAGAGCATAATGAGAGAGAGAGAGAGAGTTTAAAACTGTGCGGGAACTCCGGGAGCAGCAGAGCATAATGAGAGAGAGTGAGTTTAAAACAGCGTGGGAACTCCGGGAGTGGCAGAGCATAATGAGAGAGAGATTTTAAAACAGCGTGGTAACTCCGGGAGCAGCAGAGCATAATGAGAGCGAGAGAGAGAGAGTTTAAAACAGTGCGGGAACTCCGGGAGCGGCAGAGCATAATGAGAGAGAGAGAGAGTTTAAAACAGTGTGGGAACTCCTGGAGCAGCAGAGTATAATGAGAGAGAGAGAGAGTTTAAAACAGCACGGGAACTCCGGGAGCAGCAGAGCATAATGAGAGAGAGAGACAGAGAGAGAGTTTAAAATAGTGCGGGAACTCTGGGAGCGGCAGAGCATAATGAGAGAGAGAGAGAGAGTTTAAAACAGTGCGGGAACTCTGAGAGCGGCAGAGCATAATGAGAGAGAGAGAGAGAGAGTTTAAAACAGGGCGGCAACTCCGAGAGCGGCAGAGCATAATGAGAGAGAGAGAGGGAGTTTAAAATAGCGCAGGAACTCCGGGAGCGGCAGAGCATTATGGGAGAGAGAGAGAGAGAGTTTAAAACAGAGCGGGAACTCTGGGAGCAGCAGAGCGTAATGAGAGAGAGAGAGTTTAAAACAGCGTGGGAACTCCGGGAGCAGCAGAGCATAATCAGAGAGAGAGAGTTTAAAATAGCGCGGGAACTCCGGGAGCGGAAGAGCATAATGAGAGAGAGAGACTGAGTTTAAAACAGCACGGGAACTCCGGGAGCAGCAGAGCATAATGAGACAGAGAGAGAGAGAGAGTTTAAAACAGCACAGGAACTCAGGGAGCAGCAGAGCATAATGAGAGAGAGAGATAGAGAGAGAATTTAAAATAGCGCGGGAAACCCAGGAGCAGCAGAGCATAATGAGAGTGAGCGAGAGAGTTTAAAACGGTGTGGGAACTCCGGGAGCAACAGAGCATAATGAGAGTGAGAGAGAGAGTTTAAAACAGCACGGGAACTCCGGGAGCGGCAGAGCATAATGAGAGAGAGAGAGTTTAAAACAGCGCGGGAACTCCGGGAGCAGCAGAGCATAATGAGAGAGAGAGAGTTTAAAACAGCGTGGGAACCCCAGGAGTGGCAGAGCATAATGAGAGAGAGAGAGAGAGTTTAAAACAGCGCGGGATCTCCGGGAGCGGAAGAGCATAATGAGAGAGAGAGAGAGAGTTTAAAACAGCACGGGAACTCCGGGAGCAGCAGAGCATAATGAGAGAGAGAGAGAGAGTTTAAAACAGCGCAGGAACTCCAGGAGCGGAAAGAGCATAATGAGAGAGAGAGAGAGAGTTTAAAACTGTGCGGGAACTCCGGGAGCAGCAGAGCATAATGAGAGAGAGTGAGTTTAAAACAGCGTGGGAACTCCGGGAGTGGCAGAGCATAATGAGAGAGAGATTTTAAAACAGCGTGGGAACTCCGGGAGCAGCAGAGCATAATGAGGGAGAGAGAGAGAGAGAGTTTAAAACAACGCGGGAACTCCAGGAGCGGCAGAGCATAATGAGAGAGAGAGTTTAAAACAGTTCTGGAACTCCGGGAGTGGCAGAGCATAATGAGAGAGAGAGTTTAAAACAGCGCGGGAACTCTGGGAGGGGCAGAGCATAATGAGAGATAGAGAGCGAGAGAGTTTAAAACAGTGTGGGAACTCCGGGAGCAACAGAGCATAATGAGAGAGAGAGAGAGTTTAAAACAGCACGGGAACTCCGGGAGCGGCAGAGCATAATGAGAGAGAGAGAGAGAGTTTAAAATAGCGCGGGAACCCCAGGAGCGGCAGAGCATAATGAGAGAGAGAGAGAGAGTTTAAAACAGCGCGGGAACTCCGGGAGCAGCAGAGCGTAATCAGAGAGAGAGAGTTTAAAATAGCGCGGGAACTCCGGGAGCGGAAGAGCATAATGAGAGAGAGAGAGAGAGAGTTTAAAACAGCACGGGAACTCCGGGAGCAGCAGAACATAATGAGAGAGAGAGAGAGTTTAAAACAGCGCAGGAACTCTGGGAGCAACAGAGCATAATGAGAGAGAGAGTTTAAAACAGGGTGGGAACTCCGGGAGCGGCAGAACACAATGAGAGAGAGAGAGTTTAAAATAGCACGGGAACTCCGGGAGTGGCAGGGCATAATGAGAGAGAGAGAGTTTAAAACAGCGCGGGAACTCCGGGAGCAGCAGAGCATAATGAGAGAGAGAGAGAGAGAGAGAGAGTTTAAAATAGCGCGAGAACCCCAGGTGCGGCAGAGCATAATGTGAGTGAGCGAGAGAGTTTAAAACGGTGTGGGAACTCCGGGAGCGGCAGAGCATAATGAGAGTGAGATAGAGAGTTTAAAACAGCACGGGAACTCCGGGAGCGGCAGAGCATAATGAGAGAGAGAGAGTTTAAAACAGCGCGGGAACTCCGGGAGCAGCAGAGCGTAATGAGAGAGAGAGAGTTTAAAACAGCGTGGGAACTCCGGGAACAGCAGAGCATAATGAGAGAGAGAGAGAGAGAGAGTTTAAAACAACGCGGGAACTCCGGGAGCAGCAGAGCATAATGAGAGAGAGAGTTTAAAACAGTGCTGGAACTCCGGGAGCGGCAGAGCATAATGAGAGAGAGAGTTTAAAACAGCGCGGGAACTCTGGGAGGGGCAGAGCATAATGAGAGAGAGAGAGCGAGAGAGTTAAAACAGTGTGGGAACTCCGGGAGCAACAGAGCATAATGAGAAAGAGAGAGAGTTTAAAACAGCGCGGGAACTCCGGGAGCGGAAGAGCATAATGAGAGAGAGAGAGAGAGAGACTTTAAAACAGCACGGGAACTCCGGGAGCAGCAGAGCATAATGAGAGAGAGAGAGAGAGAGTTTAATACAGCGCAGGAACTCCGGGAGCGGAAAGAGCATAATGAGAGAGAGGGAGAGAGTTTAAAACAGCGCGGGAACTCCGGGAGCAGCAGAGCGTAATGAGAGAGAGAGAGTTTAAAACAGCGTGGGAACTCTGGGAGTGGCAGAGCATAATGAGAGAGAGAGTTTAAAACAGTGTGGGAACTCCGGGAGCAGCAGAGCATAATGAGAGAGAGAGAGTATAAAACAATGCGGGAACTCCGGGAGCAGCAGAGCATAATGAGAGAGAGAGTTTAAAACAGTGCTGGAACTCCGGGAGCGGCAGAGCATAATGAGAGAGAGAGTTTAAAACAGCGCGGGAACTCTGGGAGGGGCAGAGCATAATGAGAGAGAGAGAGCGAGAGAGTTAAAACAGTGTGGGAACTCCGGGAGCAACAGAGCATAATGAGAAAGAGAGAGAGTTTAAAACAGCACGGGAACTCCGGGAGCGGCAGAGCATAATGAGAGAGAGAGAGAGCGTTTAAAATTGCGCGGGAACCCCAGGAGCGGCAGAGCATAATGAGAGAGAGAGAGAGAGTTTAAAACAGCGCGGGAACTCCGGGAGCAGCAGAGCATAATGAGAGCGAGAGAGAGAGAGTTTAAAACAGTGCGGGAACTCCGGGAGCGGCAGAGCATAATGAGAGAGAGAGAGAGTTTAAAACAGTGTGGGAACTCCTGGAGCAGCAGAGCATAATGAGAGAGAGAGAGAGACAGAGTTTAAAACAGCACGGGAACTCCGGGAGCAGCAGAGCATAATGAGAGAGAGTTTAAAATAGCGCGGGAAACCCAGGAGCGGCAGAGCATAATGAGAGAGTGAGAGAGAGTTTAAAACAGCGCGGGAACTCTGGGAGCGGCAGAGCATAATGAGAGAGAGAGAGAGAGTTTAAAACAGTGCGGGAACTCTGGGAGCGGCAGAGCATAATGAGAGAGAGAGAGAGAGTTTAAAACAGTGCAGGAACTCCGGGAGCGGAAAGAGCATAATGTGAGAGAGAGAGAGAGTTTAAAACAGCGCGGGAACTCTGTGAGCAGCAGAGCGCAATGAGAGAGAGAGAGTTTAAAACAGCGCGGGAACTCCGGGAGTGGCAGAGCATAATGAGAGAGAGAGAGAGAGTTTAAAACAGCGCAGGAACTCCGGGAGCTCAAAGAGCATAATGTGAGAGAGAGAGAGAGTTTAAAATAGCGCGGAAACTCTGGGAGCAGCAGAGCGCAATGAGAGAGAGAGAGTTTAAAACAGAGCGGGAACTCTGGGAGTGGCAGAGCATAATGAGAGAGAGAGTTTAAAACAGCGTGGGAACTCCGGGAGCAGCAGAGCATAATGAGAGAGAGAGAGAGAGTTTAAAACAGTGCGGGAACTCCGGGAGCGGCAGAGCATAATGAGAGAGAGAGAGAGTTTAAAACAGTGCTGGAACTCCTGGAGCAGCAGAGCATAATGAGAGAGAGAGAGAGAGAGTTTAAAACAGCACGGGAACTCCGGGAGCAGCAGAGCATAATGAGAAAGAGAGATAGAGAGAGAGTTTAAAATAGTGCGGGAACTCTGGGAACGGCAGAGCATAATGAGAGAGAGAGAGAGAGTTTAAAACAGTGCGGGAACTCTGGGAGCGGCAGAGCATAATGAGAGAGAGAGAGAGTTTAAAACAGGGCGGCAACTCCGGGAGCGGCAGAGCATAATGAGAGAGAGAGAGGGAGTTTAAAATAGCGCAGGAACTCCGGGAGCAGCAGAGCATTATGAGAGAGAGAGAGAGAGAGTTTAAAACAGCGCGGGAATTCCGGGAGCAGCAGAGCGTAATGAGAGAGAGAGAGTTTAAAACAGCGTGGGAACTCCGGGAGCAGCAGAGCGTAATCAGAGAGAGAGAGAGAGAGAGTTTAAAACAGCACGGGAACTCCGGGAGCAGCAGAGCATAATGAGAGAGAGAGACTGAGTATAAAACAGCACGGGAACTCCGGGAGCAGCAGAGCATAATGAGAGAGAGAGAGAGTTTAAAACAGCACGGGAACTCAGGGAGCAGCAGAGCATAATGAGAGAGAGAGATAGAGAGGGAACTTAAAATAGCGCGGGAAACCCAGGAGCAGCAGAGCATAATGAGAGTGAGCGAGAGAGTTTAAAACGGTGTGGGAACTCCAGGATCGGCAGAGCATAATGAGAGTGAGAGAGAGAGTTTAAAACAGCACGGGAACTCCGGGAGCGGCAGAGCATAATGAGAGAGAGAGTTTAAAACAGCGCGGGAACTCTGGGAGGGGCAGAGCATAATGAGAGATAGAGAGCGAGAGAGTTTAAAACAGTGTGGGAACTCCGGGAGCAACAGAGCATAATGAGAGAGAGAGAGAGTTTAAAACAGCACGGGAACTCCGGGAGCGGCAGAGCATAATGAGAGAGAGAGACAGAGTTTAAAATAGCGCGGGAACCCCAGGAGCGGCAGAGCATAATGTGAGAGAGAGAGAGAGTTTAAAACAGCGCGGGAACTCCGGGAGCAGCAGAGCGTAATCAGAGAGAGAGAGTTTAAAATAGCGCGGGAACTCCGGGAGCGGAAGAGCATAATGAGAGAGAGAGAGAGAGAGTTTAAAACAGCACGGGAACTCCGGGAGCAGCAGAACATAATGAGAGAGAGAGAGAGTTTAAAACAGCGCAGGAACTCTGGGAGCAACAGAGCATAATGAGAGAGAGAGTTTAAAACAGGGTGGGAACTCCGGGAGCGGCAGAACACAATGAGAGAGAGAGAGTTTAAAATAGCACGGGAACTCCGGGAGTGGCAGGGCATAATGAGAGAGAGAGAGTTTAAAACAGCGCGGGAACTCCGGGAGCAGCAGAGCATAATGAGAGAGAGAGAGAGAGAGAGAGAGTTTAAAATAGCGCGAGAACCCCAGGTGCGGCAGAGCATAATGTGAGTGAGCGAGAGAGTTTAAAACGGTGTGGGAACTCCGGGAGCGGCAGAGCATAATGAGAGTGAGATAGAGAGTTTAAAACAGCACGGGAACTCCGGGAGCGGCAGAGCATAATGAGAGAGAGAGAGTTTAAAACAGCGCGGGAACTCCGGGAGCAGCAGAGCGTAATGAGAGAGAGAGAGTTTAAAACAGCGTGGGAACTCCGGGAGCAGCAGAGCATAATGAGAGAGAGAGAGAGAGAGAGTTTAAAACAACGCGGGAACTCCGGGAGCAGCAGAGCATAATGAGAGAGAGAGTTTAAAACAGTGCTGGAACTCCGGGAGCGGCAGAGCATAATGAGAGAGAGAGTTTAAAACAGCGCGGGAACTCTGGGAGGGGCAGAGCATAATGAGAGAGAGAGAGCGAGAGAGTTAAAACAGTGTGGGAACTCCGGGAGCAACAGAGCATAATGAGAAAGAGAGAGAGTTTAAAACAGCGCGGGAACTCCGGGAGCGGAAGAGCATAATGAGAGAGAGAGAGAGAGAGACTTTAAAACAGCACGGGAACTCCGGGAGCAGCAGAGCATAATGAGAGAGAGAGAGAGAGAGTTTAATACAGCGCAGGAACTCCGGGAGTCGAAAGAGCATAATGAGAGAGAGGGAGAGAGTTTAAAACAGCGCGGGAACTCCGGGAGCAGCAGAGCGTAATGAGAGAGAGAGAGTTTAAAACAGCGTGGGAACTCTGGGAGTGGCAGAGCATAATGAGAGAGAGAGTTTAAAACAGCGTGGGAACTCCGGGAGCAGCAGAGCATAATGAGAGAGAGAGAGTATAAAACAATGCGGGAACTCCGGGAGCAGCAGAGCATAATGAGAGAGAGAGTTTAAAACAGTGCTGGAACTCCGGGAGCGGCAGAGCATAATGAGAGAGAGAGTTTAAAACAGCGCGGGAACTCTGGGAGGGGCAGAGCATAATGAGAGAGAGAGAGCGAGAGAGTTAAAACAGTGTGGGAACTCCGGGAGCAACAGAGCATAATGAGAAAGAGAGAGAGTTTAAAACAGCACGGGAACTCCGGGAGCGGCAGAGCATAATGAGAGAGGGAGAGAGCGTTTAAAATTGCGCGGGAACCCCAGGAGCGGCAGAGCATAATGAGAGAGAGAGAGAGAGTTTAAAACAGCACGGGAACTCCGGGAGCAGCAGAGCGTACTCAGAGAGAGAGAGTTTAAAACAGTGCGGGAACTCCGGGAGCGGCAGAGCATAATGAGAGAGAGAGAGAGTTTAAAACAGTGTGGGAACTCCTGGAGCAGCAGAGCATAATGAGAGAGAGAGAGAGACAGAGTTTAAAACAGCACGGGAACTCCGGGAGCAGCAGAGCATAATGAGAGAGAGTTTAAAATAGCGCGGGAAACCCAGGAGCGGCAGAGCATAATGAGAGAGTGAGAGAGAGTTTAAAACAGCGTGGGAACTCTGGGAGCGGCAGAGCATAATGAGAGAGAGAGAGAGAGTTTAAAACAGTGCGGGAACTCTGGGAGCGGCAGAGCATAATGAGAGAGAGAGAGAGAGTTTAAAACAGTGCAGGAACTCCGGGAGCGGAAAGAGCATAATGTGAGAGAGAGAGAGAGCTTAAAACAGCGCGGGAACTCTGTGAGCAGCAGAGCGCAATGAGAGAGAGAGAGTTTAAAACAGCGCGGGAACTCCGGGAGTGGCAGAGCATAATGAGAGAGAGAGAGAGAGTTTAAAACAGCGCAGGAACTCCGGGAGCTCAAAGAGCATAATGTGAGAGAGAGAGAGAGTTTAAAATAGCGCGGGAACTCTGGGAGCAGCAGAGCGCAATGAGAGAGAGAGAGTTTAAAACAGAGCGGGAACTCTGGGAGTGGCAGAGCATAATGAGAGAGAGAGTTTAAAACAGCGTGGGAACTCCGGGAGCAGCAGAGCATAATGAGAGAGAGAGAGAGAGTTTAAAACAGTGCGGGAACTCCGGGAGCGGCAGAGCATAATGAGAGAGAGAGAGAGTTTAAAACAGTGCTGGAACTCCTGGAGCAGCAGAGCATAATGAGAGAGAGAGAGAGAGAGTTTAAAACAGCACGGGAACTCCGGGAGCAGCAGAGCATAATGAGAAAGAGAGATAGAGAGAGAGTTTAAAATAGTGCGGGAACTCTGGGAACGGCAGAGCATAATGAGAGAGAGAGAGAGAGTTTAAAACAGTGCGGGAACTCTGGGAGCGGCAGAGCATAATGAGAGAGAGAGAGAGTTTAAAACAGGGCGGCAACTCCGGGAGCGGCAGAGCATAATGAGAGAGAGAGAGGGAGTTTAAAATAGCGCAGGAACTCCGGGAGCAGCAGAGCATTATGAGAGAGAGAGAGAGAGAGTTTAAAACAGCGCGGGAATTCCGGGAGCAGCAGAGCGTAATGAGAGAGAGAGAGTTTAAAACAGCGTGGGAACTCCGGGAGCAGCAGAGCGTAATCAGAGAGAGAGAGAGAGAGAGTTTAAAACAGCACGGGAACTCCGGGAGCAGCAGAGCATAATGAGAGAGAGAGACTGAGTATAAAACAGCACGGGAACTCCGGGAGCAGCAGAGCATAATGAGAGAGAGAGAGAGTTTAAAACAGCACGGGAACTCAGGGAGCAGCAGAGCATAATGAGAGAGAGAGATAGAGAGAGAACTTAAAATAGCGCGGGAAACCCAGGAGCAGCAGAGCAGAATGAGAGTGAGCGAGAGAGTTTAAAACGGTGTGGGAACTCCAGGATCGGCAGAGCATAATGAGAGTGAGAGAGAGAGTTTAAAACAGCACGGGAACTCCGGGAGCGGCAGAGCATAATGAGAGAGAGAGAGCTTAAAACAGCGCGGGAACTGCGGGAGCAGCAGAGCATAATGAGAGAGAGAGAGTTTAAAACAGCGCGGGAACCCCAGGAGCGGCAGAGAATAATGAGAGAGAGAGAGAGAGAGTTTAAAACAGCGCGGGAACTCCGGGAGCAGCAGAGCGTAATGAGAGAGAGAGAGTTTAAAACAGCGTGGGAACTCCGGGAGTGGCAGAGCATAATGAGAGAGAGAGTTTAAAACAGCGTGGGAACTGCGGGAGCAGCAGAGCATTATGAGAGAGAGAGAGAGAGAGAGTTTAAAACAACGTGGGAACTCCGGGAGCAGCAGAGCATAATGAGAGAGAGAGTTTAAAACAGTGCTGGAACTCCGGGAGCGGCAGAGCATAATGAGAGAGAGAGTTTAAAACAGCGCGGGAACTCTGGGAGGGGCAGAGCATAATGAGAGAGAGAGAGCGAGAGAGTTAAAACAGTGTGGGAACTCCGGGAGCAACAGAGCATAATGAGAAAGAGAGAGAGTTTAAAACAGCGCGGGAACCCCAGGAGCGGCAGAGCATAATGAGAGAGGGAGAGAGAGTTTAAAACAGCGTGGGAACTCCGGGAGCAGCAGAGCGTACTCAGAGAGAGAGAGTTTAAACCAGTGTGGGAACTCCGGGAGCGGCAGAGCATAATGAGAGAGAGAGAGAGTTTAAAACAGTGTGGGAACTCCTGGAGCAGCAGAGCATAATGAGAGAGAGAGAGAGAGAGAGAGTTTAAAATAGCGCGGGAAACCCAGGAGCGGCAGAGCATAATGAGAGAGTGAGAGAGAGTTTAAAACAGCGCGGGAACTCTGGGAGCGGCAGAGCATAATGAGAGAGAGAGAGTGTGTTTAAAACAGCGCGGGAACTCTGGGAGCAGCAGAGCATAATGAGAGAGAGAGAGAGAGTTTAAAACAGTGCAGGAACTCTGGGAGCGGAAAGAGCATAATGTGAGAGAGAGAGAGAGTTTAAAACAGCGCGGGAACTCTGGGAGCAGCAGAGCGCAATGAGAGAGAGAGAGTTTAAAACAGCGCGGGAACTCCGGGAGTGGCAGAGCATAATGAGAGAGAGAGAGAGAGAGTTTAAAACAGTGCAGGAACTCCGGGAGCTCAAAGAGCATAATGTGAGAGAGAGAGAGAGTTTAAAACAGCGCGGGAACTCTGGGAGCAGCAGAGCGCAATGAGAGAGAGAGAGTTTAAAATAGAGCGGGAACTACGGGAGTGGCAGAGCATAATGAGAGAGGGAGTTTAAAACAGCGTGGGAACTCCGGGAGCAGCAGAGCATAATGAGAGAGAGAGAGAGAGAGTTTAAAACAGTGCGGGAACTCCGGGAGCGGCAGAGCATAATGAGAGAGAGAGAGAGTTTAAAACTGTGTGGGAACTCCTGGAGCAGCAGAGCATAATGAGAGAGAGAGAGAGAGAGAGAGTTTAAAACAACGCGGGAACTCCGGGAGCAGCAGAGCATAATGAGAGAGAGAGACAGAGAGAGAGTTTAAAATAGTGCGGGAACTCTGGGAGCGGCAGAGCATAATGAGAGAGAGAGAGAGAGTTTAAAACAGTGCGGGAACTCTGGGAGCGGCAGAGCATAATGAGAGAGAGAGAGAGAGAGAGTTTAAAACAGGGCGGCAACTCCGGGAGCGGCAGAGCATAATGAGAGAGAGAGAGGGAGTTTAAAATAGCGCAGGAACTCCGGGAGCGGCAGAGCATTATGAGAGAGAGAGAGAGAGAGTTTAAAACAGAGCGGGAACTCTGGGAGCAGCAGAGCGTAATGAGAGAGAGAGAGTTTAAAACAGCGTGGGAACTCCGGGAGCAGCAGAGCATAATGAGAGCGAGAGAGAGAGAGTTTAAAACAGTGCGGGAACTCCGGGAGCGGCAGAGCATAATGAGAGAGAGAGAGAGTTTAAAACAGTGTGGGAACTCCTGGAGCAGCAGAGCATAATGAGAGAGAGAGAGAGTTTAAAACAGCACGGGAACTCCGGGAGCAGCAGAGCATAATGAGAGAGAGAGACAGAGAGAGAGTTTAAAATAGTGCGGGAACTCTGGGAGCGGCAGAGCATAATGAGAGAGAGAGAGAGAGTTTAAAACAGTGCGGGAACTCTGGGAGCGGCAGAGCATAATGAGAGAGAGAGAGAGAGAGTTTAAAACAGGGCGGCAACTCCGAGAGCGGCAGAGCATAATGAGAGAGAGAGAGGGAGTTTAAAATAGCGCAGGAACTCCGGGAGCGGCAGAGCGTAATGAGAGAGAGAGAGAGAGAGTTTAAAACAGAGCGGGAACTCTGGGAGCAGCAGAGCGTAATGAGAGAGAGAGAGTTTAAAACAGCGTGGGAACTCCGGGAGCAGCAGAGCATAATCAGAGAGAGAGAGTTTAAAATAGCGCGGGAACTCCGGGAGCGGAAGAGCATAATGAGAGAGAGAGACTGAGTTTAAAACAGCACGGGAACTCCGGGAGCAGCAGAGCATAATGAGACAGAGAGAGAGAGAGAGTTTAAAACAGCACAGGAACTCAGGGAGCAGCAGAGCATAATGAGAGAGAGAGATAGAGAGAGAATTTAAAATAGCGCGGGAAACCCAGGAGCAGCAGAGCATAATGAGAGTGAGCGAGAGAGTTTAAAACGGAGTGGGAACTCCGGGAGCAGCAGAGCATAATGAGAGTGAGAGAGAGAGTTTAAAACAGCACGGGAACTCCGGGAGCGGCAGAGCATAATGAGAGAGAGAGAGTTTAAAACAGCGCGGGAACTCCGGGAGCAGCAGAGCATAATGAGAGAGAGAGAGTTTAAAACAGCGTGGGAACCCCAGGAGTGGCAGAGCATAATGAGAGAGAGAGAGAGAGTTTAAAACAGCGCGGGATCTCCGGGAGCGGAAGAGCATAATGAGAGAGAGAGAGAGAGTTTAAAACAGCACGGGAACTCCGGGAGCAGCAGAGCATAATGAGAGAGAGAGAGAGAGTTTAAAACAGCGCAGGAACTCCAGGAGCGGAAAGAGCATAATGAGAGAGAGAGAGAGAGTTTAAAACTGTGCGGGAACTCCGGGAGCAGCAGAGCATAATGAGAGAGAGTGAGTTTAAAACAGCGTGGGAACTCCGGGAGTGGCAGAGCATAATGAGAGAGAGATTTTAAAACAGCGTGGGAACTCCGGGAGCAGCAGAGCATAATGAGGGAGAGAGAGAGTTTAAAACAACGCGGGAACTCCAGGAGCGGCAGAGCATAATGAGAGAGAGAGTTTAAAACAGTTCTGGAACTCCGGGAGTGGCAGAGCATAATGAGAGAGAGAGTTTAAAACAGCGCGGGAACTCTGGGAGGGGCAGAGCATAATGAGAGATAGAGAGCGAGAGAGTTTAAAACAGTGTGGGAACTCCGGGAGCAACAGAGCATAATGAGAGAGAGAGAGAGTTTAAAACAGCACGGGAACTCCGGGAGCGGCAGAGCATAATGAGAGAGAGAGAGTTTAAAATAGCGCGGGAACCCCAGGAGCGGCAGAGCATAATGAGAGAGAGAGAGAGAGTTTAAAACAGCGCGGGAACTCCGGGAGCAGCAGAGCGTAATCAGAGAGAGAGAGTTTAAAATAGCGCGGGAACTCCGGGAGCGGAAGAGCATAATGAGAGAGAGAGAGAGAGAGTTTAAAACAGCACGGGAACTCCGGGAGCAGCAGAACATAATGAGAGAGAGAGAGAGTTTAAAACAGCGCAGGAACTCTGGGAGCAACAGAGCATAATGAGAGAGAGAGTTTAAAACAGGGTGGGAACTCCGGGAGCGGCAGAACACAATGAGAGAGAGAGAGTTTAAAATAGCACGGGAACTCCGGGAGCGGCAGGGCATAATGAGAGAGAGAGAGTTTAAAACAGCGCGGGAACTCCGGGAGCAGCAGAGCATAATGAGAGAGAGAGAGAGAGAGAGAGAGAGTTTAAAATAGCGCGAGAACCCCAGGTGCGGCAGAGCATAATGTGAGTGAGCGAGAGAGTTTAAAACGGTGTGGGAACTCCGGGAGCGGCAGAGCATAATGAGAGTGAGATAGAGAGTTTAAAACAGCACGGGAACTCCGGGAGCGGCAGAGCATAATGAGAGAGAGAGAGTTTAAAACAGCGCGGGAACTCCGGGAGCAGCAGAGCGTAATGAGAGAGAGAGAGTTTAAAACAGCGTGGGAACTCCGGGAGCAGCAGAGCATAATGAGAGAGAGAGAGAGAGAGAGTTTAAAACAACGCGGGAACTCCGGGAGCAGCAGAGCATAATGAGAGAGAGAGTTTAAAACAGTGCTGGAACTCCGGGAGCGGCAGAGCATAATGAGAGAGAGAGTTTAAAACAGTGCGGGAACTCTGGGAGGGGCAGAGCATAATGAGAGAGAGAGAGCGAGAGAGTTAAAACAGTGTGGGAACTCCGGGAGCAACAGAGCATAATGAGAAAGAGAGAGAGTTTAAAACAGCGCGGGAACTCCGGGAGCGGAAGAGCATAATGAGAGAGAGAGAGAGAGAGACTTTAAAACAGCACGGGAACTCCGGGAGCAGCAGAGCATAATGAGAGAGAGAGAGAGAGTTTAAAACAGCGCAGGAACTCCGGGAGCGGAAAGAGCATAATGAGAGAGAGGGAGAGAGTTTAAAACAGCGCGGGAACTCCGGGAGCAGCAGAGCGTAATGAGAGAGAGAGAGTTTAAAACAGCGTGGGAACTCTGGGAGTGGCAGAGCATAATGAGAGAGAGAGTTTAAAACAGCGTGGGAACTCCGGGAGCAGCAGAGCATAATGAGAGAGAGAGAGTATAAAACAATGCGGGAACTCCGGGAGCAGCAGAGCATAATGAGAGAGAGAGTTTAAAACAGTGCTGGAACTCCGGGAGCGGCAGAGCATAATGAGAGAGAGAGTTTAAAACAGCGCGGGAACTCTGGGAGGGGCAGAGCATAATGAGAGAGAGAGAGCGAGAGAGTTAAAACAGTGTGGGAACTCCGGGAGCAACAGAGCATAATGAGAAAGAGAGAGAGTTTAAAACAGCACGGGAACTCCGGGAGCGGCAGAGCATAATGAGAGAGAGAGAGAGCGTTTAAAATTGCGCGGGAACCCCAGGTGCGGCAGAGCATAATGAGAGAGAGAGAGAGAGTTTAAAACAGCGCGGGAACTCCGGGAGCAGCAGAGCGTACTCAGAGAGAGAGAGTTTAAAACAGTGCGGGAACTCCGGGAGCGGCAGAGCATAATGAGAGAGAGAGAGAGTTTAAAACAGTGTGGGAACTCCTGGAGCAGCAGAGCATAATGAGAGAGAGAGAGAGACAGAGTTTAAAACAGCACGGGAACTCCGGGAGCAGCAGAGCATAATGAGAGAGAGTTTAAAATAGCGCGGGAAACCCAGGAGCGGCAGAGCATAATGAGAGAGTGAGAGAGAGTTTGAAACAGCGCGGGAACTCTGGGAGCGGCAGAGCATAATGAGAGAGAGAGAGAGAGTTTAAAACAGTGCGGGAACTCTGGGGGCGGCAGAGCATAATGAGAGAGAGAGAGAGAGAGTTTAAAACAGTGCAGGAACTCCGGGAGCGGAAAGAGCATAATGTGAGAGAGAGAGAGAGTTTAAAACAGCGCGGGAACTCTGTGAGCAGCAGAGCGCAATGAGAGAGAGAGAGTTTAAAACAGCGCGGGAACTTCGGGAGTGGCAGAGCATAATGAGAGAGAGAGAGAGAGTTTAAAACAGCGCAGGAACTCCGGGAGCTCAAAGAGCATAATGTGAGAGAGAGAGAGAGTTTAAAATAGCGCGGGAACTCTGGGAGCAGCAGAGCGCAATGAGAGAGAGAGAGTTTAAAACAGAGCGGGAACTCTGGGAGTGGCAGAGCATAATGAGAGAGAGAGTTTAAAACAGCGTGGGAACTCCGGGAGCAGCAGAGCATAATGAGAGAGAGAGAGAGAGTTTAAAACAGTGCGGGAACTCCGGGAGCGGCAGAGCATAATGAGAGAGAGAGAGAGTTTAAAACAGTGCTGGAACTCCTGGAGCAGCAGAGCATAATGAGAGAGAGAGAGAGAGAGAGTTTAAAACAGCACGGGAACTCCGGGAGCAGCAGAGCATAATGAGAAAGAGAGATAGAGAGAGAGTTTAAAATAGTGCGGGAACTCTGGGAACGGCAGAGCATAATGAGAGAGAGAGAGAGAGTTTAAAACAGTGCGGGAACTCTGGGAGCGGCAGAGCATAATGAGAGAGAGAGAGAGGGAGAGTTTAAAACAGGGCGGCAACTCCGGGAGCGGCAGAGCATAATGAGAGAGAGAGAGGGAGTTTAAAATAGCGCAGGAACTCCGGGAGCAGCAGAGCACTATGAGAGAGAGAGAGAGAGAGTTTAAAACAGCGCGGGAATTCCGGGAGCAGCAGAGCGTAATGAGAGAGAGAGAGTTTAAAACAGCGTGGGAACTCCGGGAGCAGCAGAGCGTAATCAGAGAGAGAGAGAGAGAGAGTTTAAAACAGCACGGGAACTCCGGGAGCAGCAGAGCATAATGAGAGAGAGAGACTGAGTATAAAACAGCACGGGAACTCCGGGAGCAGCAGAGCATAATGAGTGAGAGAGAGAGTTTAAAACAGCACGGGAACTCAGGGAGCAGCAGAGCATAATGAGACAGAGAGATAGAGAGAGAACTTAAAATAGCGCGGGAAACCCAGGAGCAGCAGAGCATAATGAGAGTGAGCGAGAGAGTTTAAAACGGTGTGGGAACTCCAGGATCGGCAGAGCATAATGAGAGTGAGAGAGAGAGTTTAAAACAGCACGGGAACTCCGGGAGCGGCAGAGCATAATGAGAGAGAGAGAGTTTAAAACAGCGCGGGAACTCCGGGAGCAGCAGAGCATAATGAGAGAGAGAGAGTTTAAAACAGCGCGGGAACCCCAGGAGCGGCAGAGAATAATGAGAGAGAGAGAGAGAGAGTTTAAAACAGCGCGGGAACTCCGGGAGCAGCAGAGCGTAATGAGAGAGAGAGAGTTTAAAACAGCGTGGGAACTCCGGGAGTGGCAGAGCATAATGAGAGAGAGAGTTTAAAACAGCGTGGGAACTGCGGGAGCAGCAGAGCATAATGAGAGAGAGAGAGAGAGAGAGTTTAAAACAACGTGGGAACTCCGGGAGCAGCAGAGCATAATGAGAGAGAGAGTTTAAAACAGTGCTGGAACTCCGGGAGCGGCAGAGCATAATGAGAGAGAGAGTTTAAAACAGCGCGGGAACTCTGGGAGGGGCAGAGCATAATGAGAGAGAGAGAGCGAGAGAGTTAAAACAGTGTGGGAACTCCGGGAGCAACAGAGCATAATGAGAAAGAGAGAGAGTTTAAAACAGCGCGGGAACCCCAGGAGCGGCAGAGCATAATGAGAGAGGGAGAGAGAGTTTAAAACAGCGTGGGAACTCCGGGAGCAGCAGAGCGTACTCAGAGAGAGAGAGTTTAAACCAGTGTGGGAACTCCGGGAGCGGCAGAGCATAATGAGAGAGAGAGAGAGTTTAAAACAGTGTGGGAACTCCTGGAGCAGCAGAGCATAATGAGAGAGAGAGAGAGAGAGAGAGTTTAAAATAGCGCGGGAAACCCAGGAGCGGCAGAGCATAATGAGAGAGTGAGAGAGAGTTTAAAACAGCGCGGGAACTCTGGGAGCGGCAGAGCATAATGAGAGAGAGAGAGTGTGTTTAAAACAGCGCGGGAACTCTGGGAGCAGCAGAGCATAATGAGAGAGAGAGAGAGAGTTTAAAACAGTGCAGGAACTCCGGGAGCGGAAAGAGCATAATGTGAGAGAGAGAGAGAGTTTAAAACAGCGCGGGAACTCTGGGAGCAGCAGAGCGCAATGAGAGAGAGAGAGTTTAAAACAGCGCGGGAACTCCGGGAGTGGCAGAGCATAATGAGAGAGAGAGAGAGAGTTTAAAACAGTGCAGGAACTCCGGGAGCTCAAAGAGCATAATGTGAGAGAGAGAGAGAGTTTAAAACAGCGCGGGAACTCTGGGAGCAGCAGAGCGCAATGAGAGAGAGAGAGTTTAAAATAGAGCGGGAACTACGGGAGTGGCAGAGCATAATGAGAGAGGGAGTTTAAAACAGCGTGGGAACTCCGGGAGCAGCAGAGCATAATGAGAGAGAGAGAGAGAGAGTTTAAAACAGTGCGGGAACTCCGGGAGCGGCAGAGCATAATGAGAGAGAGAGAGAGTTTAAAACTGTGTGGGAACTCCTGGAGCAGCAGAGCATAATGAGAGAGAGAGAGAGAGAGAGAGTTTAAAACAGCACGGGAACTCCGGGAGCAGCAGAGCATAATGAGAGAGAGAGACAGAGAGAGAGTTTAAAATAGGGCGGGAACTCTGGGAGCGGCAGAGCATAATGAGAGAGAGAGAGAGAGTTTAAAACAGTGCGGGAACTCTGGGAGCGGCAGAGCATAATGAGAGAGAGAGAGAGAGAGAGTTTAAAACAGGGCGGCAACTCCGGGAGCGGCAGAGCATAATGAGAGAGAGAGAGGGAGTTTAAAATAGCGCAGGAACTCCGGGAGCGGCAGAGCATTATGAGAGAGAGAGAGAGAGAGTTTAAAACAGCGCGGGAACTCTGGGAGCAGCAGAGCGTAATGAGAGAGAGAGAGTTTAAAACAGCGTGGGAACTCCGGGAGCAGCAGAGCGTAATCAGAGAGAGAGAGTTTAAAATAGCGCGGGAACTCCGGGAGCGGAAGAGCATAATGAGAGAGAGAGACTGAGTTTAAAACAGCACGGGAACTCCGGGAGCAGCAGAGCATAATGAGACAGAGAGAGAGAGAGAGAGTTTAAAACAGCACAGGAACTCAGGGAGCAGCAGAGCATAATGAGAGAGAGAGATAGAGAGAGAATTTAAAATAGCGCGGGAAACCCAGGAGCAGCAGAGCATAATGAGAGTGAGCGAGAGAGTTTAAAACGGTGTGGGAACTCCGGGAGCAACAGAGCATAATGAGAGTGAGAGAGAGAGTTTAAAACAGCACGGGAACTCCGGGAGCGGCAGAGCATAATGAGAGAGAGAGAGTTTAAAACAGCGCGGGAACTCCGGAAGCAGCAGAGCATAATGAGAGAGAGAGAGTTTAAAACAGCGCGGGAACCCCAGGAGTGGCAGAGCATAATGAGAGAGAGAGAGAGAGTTTAAAACAGCGCGGGATCTCCGGGAGCGGAAGAGCATAATGAGAGAGAGAGAGAGAGTTTAAAACAGCACGGGAACTCCGGGAGCAGCAGAGCATAATGAGAGAGAGAGAGAGAGTTTAAAACAGCGCAGGAACTCCAGGAGCGGAAAGAGCATAATGAGAGAGAGAGAGAGAGTTTAAAACTGCGCGGGAACTCCGGGAGCAGCAGAGCATAATGAGAGAGAGTGAGTTTAAAACAGCGTGGGAACTCCGGGAGTGGCAGAGCACAATGAGAGAGAGATTTTAAAACAGCGTGGGAACTCCGGGAGCAGCAGAGCATAATGAGGGAGAGAGAGAGAGAGAGTTTAAAACAACGCGGGAACTCCAGGAGCGGCAGAGCATAATGAGAGAGAGAGTTTAAAACAGTGCTGGAACTCCGGGAGTGGCAGAGCATAATGAGAGAGAGAGTTTAAAACAGCGCGGGAACTCTGGGAGGGGCAGAGCATAATGAGAGATAGAGAGCGAGAGAGTTTAAAACAGTGTGGGAACTCCGGGAGCAACAGAGCATAATGAGAGAGAGAGAGAGTTTAAAACAGCACGGGAACTCCGGGAGCGGCAGAGCATAATGAGAGAGAGAGAGAGAGTTTAAAATAGCGCGGGAACCCCAGGAGCGGCAGAGCATAATGAGAGAGAGAGAGAGAGTTTAAAACAGCGCGGGAACTCCGGGAGCAGCAGAGCGTAATCAGAGAGAGAGAGTTTAAAATAGCGCGGGAACTCCGGGAGCGGAAGAGCATAATGAGAGAGAGAGAGAGAGAGTTTAAAACAGCACGGGAACTCCGGGAGCAGCAGAACATAATGAGAGAGAGAGAAAGAGAGAGAGTTTAAAACAGCGCAGGAACTCCGGGAGCGGCAGAACACAATGAGAGAGAGAGAGTTTAAAATAGCACGGGAACTCCGGGAGCGGCAGGGCATAATGAGAGAGAGAGAGTTTAAAACAGCGCGGGAACTCCGGGAGCAGCAGAGCATAATGAGAGAGAGAGAGAGAGAGAGTTTAAAATAGCGCGAGAACCCCAGGTGCGGCAGAGCATAATGAGAGTGAGTGAGAGAGTTTAAAACGGTGTGGGAACTCCGGGAGCGGCAGAGCATAATGAGAGTGAGAGAGAGAGTTTAAAACAGCACGGGAACTCCGGGAGTAGCAGAGCATAATGAGGGAGAGAGAGAGAGAGAGTTTAAAACAACGCGGGAACTCCAGGAGCGGCAGAGCATAATGAGAGAGAGAGTTTAAAACAGTGCTGGAACTCCGGGAGTGGCAGAGCATAATGAGAGAGAGAGTTTAAAACAGCGCGGGAACTCTGGGAGGGGCAGAGCATAATGAGAGATAGAGAGCGAGAGAGTTTAAAACAGTGTGGGAACTCCGGGAGCAACAGAGCATAATGAGAGAGAGAGAGAGTTTAAAACAGCACGGGAACTCCGGGAGCGGCAGAGCATAATGAGAGAGAGAGAGAGAGAGTTTAAAATAGCGCGGGAACCCCAGGAGCGGCAGAGCATAATGAGAGAGAGAGAGAGAGTTTAAAACAGCGTGGGAACTCCGGGAGCAGCAGAGCGTAATCAGAGAGAGAGAGTTTATAATAGCGCGGGATCTCCGGGAGCGGAAGAGCATAATGAGAGAGAGAGAGAGAGAGTTTAAAACAGCACAGGAACTCCGGGAGCAGCAGAACATAATGAAAGAGAGAGAGAGAGAGAGTTTAAAACAGCGCAGGAACTCCGGGAGCGGCAGAACACAATGAGAGAGAGAGAGTTTAAAATAGCACGGAAACTCCGGGAGCGGCAGGGCATAATGAGAGAGAGAGAGTTTAAAACAGCGCGGGAACTCCGGGAGCAGCAGAGCATAATGAGAGAGAGAGAGAGAGAGAGTTTAAAATAGCGCGAGAACCCCAGGTGCGGCAGAGCATAATGAGAGTGAGCGAGAGAGTTTAAAACGGTGTGGCAACTCCGGGAGCGGCAGAGCATAATGAGAGTGAGAGAGAGAGTTTAAAACAGCACGGGAACTCCGGGAGCGGCAGAGCATAATGAGAGAGAGAGTGTTTAAAACAGCGCGGGAACTCCGGGAGCGGAAGAGCATAATGAGAGAGAGAGAGAGAGTTTAAAACAGCGCGGGAACTCCGGGAGCGGAAGAGCATAATGAGAGAGAGAGAGAGAGAGTTTAAAACAGCACGGGAACTCCGGGAGCAGCAGAGCGTAATGAGAGAGAGAGAGAGAGTTTAAAACAGCGTGGGAACTCCGGGAGCAGCAGAGCATAATGAGAGAGAGAGAGAGAGAGAGTTTAAAACAGCGCGGGAACTCCGGGAGCGGCAGAGCATAATGAGAGAGAGAGTTTAAAACAGTGCGGGAACTCCGCGAGCGGCAGAGCATAATGAGAGAGAGAGTTTAAAGCAGCACGGGAACTCTGGGAGCGGCAGAGCATAATGAGAGTGAGAGAGCGAGAGATTTTAAAACAGTGTGGGAACTCCGGGAGCAGCAGGGCATAATGAGAGAGAGAGAGAGAGAGAGAGAGTTTAAAACAGCACGGGAACTCCGGGAGTGGCAGAGCATAATGAGAGAGAGAGACTTTAAAACAGCGCGGGAACTCCGGGAGGAGCAGAGCATAATGAGAGAGAGAGAGTATAAAACAGCGCGGGAACTCCGGGAACAGCAGAGCATAATGAGAGAGAGAGAGAGAGTTTAAAATTGCGCGGGAACTCCGGGAGCAGCAGAGCATAATGAGAGAGAGAGAGAGAGAGAGATTTTAAAACAGTGCGGGACCTCCGGAAGCAGCAAAGCATAATGAGAGAGAGAGAGAGTTTAAAACAGTGCGGGAACTCCGGGAGCAGCAGAGCACATTGAGAGAGAGAGAGAGAGATAGTTTAATACAGCACGGGAACTCCAGGAGCGGCAGAGCATAATGAGAGAGAGAGTTTAAAACAGTGCGGAACTCCGGGTACAGCAGAGCATAATGAGAGAGAGAGAGAGAGAGAGTTTAAAACAGCGTGGGAACTCCGGGAGCAGCAGAGCACATTGAGAGAGAGAGTTTAATACAGCGCGGGAACTCCGGGAGCACAGAGCATAATGAGAGAGAGAGAGAGCGTTTAAAACAGCGGGGGAACTCTGGGAGCAACAGAACACAATGAGAGAGAGAGTTTAAAACAGCGCGGGAACTCCGGGACCAGCAGAATAAAGGCCTGTTCAGTTCAGGTAAAAGAACCCGACCCAACCACAGCGAATCCAAGCCCGACACGACCAGAGCCTGACCCGAGCATCCCTATAATTACCTTCAGACTCGGAACCTCCAGGATGCTGCAGCGCATGCCTGGTGACGTCACTCGCTCTCTGCGCAGACTCAGTTTCGTCCCGCACTCCCAGCTCAGGGAAGTTTTTTCATTTCAATACTTACCAACAGAGTACTTACCATGTGTGTCCGATCTGACCCAACCCGACCCGACCTGGACTCACCCAACTCGAGCCCGAAAGCTGGATCTGGAAGAGGGGTCCAACCTGATCCGAACCGGACGCATGTCGTCGGGTCCCTTCTGGTTCGTGTCGGGTAGCAGGCCTTTACAGCAGAGCACATTGAGAGAGAGTCAGTATGAGGAGCTAGGCACCAAATTAAGAAGCAGAATCTCAAAGGTAATAATCTCTGGATTATTGCCTGAGCCACGTGCAAATTTGCAGAGGGCAAATAAGGTTAGAGAAATGAATGTGTGACTCAAAGTCAGGTGTGGTAGAAGTGGGTTCTGATTCGTGGGGCACTGGCCCCAGTACTGGGGAAAGTGGGGGTTGTACCGTTGGGACGGTCTTCACCTGAACTGTGCTGGGGCCAGTGTTCGAGGGAGCTGCACAATTAGGGAAGTAGAGAGGGTTTTAAACTGAATAGTGGGGGCAAGTGATCAAATTTGGGAAGATGCGGTAAATCAGAGTAGAGACAAGACAAGAGAAAAAGGTATTAATATGGGAAATGATAAACAGATCATGCCAGGAGTGGACAGAGAGTACAAGTTTAACAGTAAATCAGCAGATAAGGCTAGAGGTTACAAAAATAATAAAAGGACAAAACTAATGGCTCTGTATCTGAATGCACATAGCATTCAAAACAAAACAGATGAACTGATAGTGCAAATAGAAATAAATAAGTACGATCTGATAGCCATTACATGGCTGCAGGACAACATAGATTGGGACCCGAATATTGAAGGGTACATGACATTTAGGAAGGACAGGAAGCTAGGAAAAGGTGGAGGGGTGGCTCTGTTAATTAATGATGGTATTAGCGCAATAGAGAGGGATGACCTAAGTTCAGGAAACCTGGATGTAGGAAAAATTTGGATAGAGATAAGAAATGATAAAGGCTAGAAGTCACTTGTGGGAGTGGGGTACAAGCCCCCTAACAGTAACCACACAGTAGCACGGGGTATAAAGGAAGAAATAATGGGAGCTTGTCAGATAGATATAGCGATAATCATGGGGGGGTTTTAATCTACATATAGACTGGAAAAATCAGATGGGAAAAGACAGCTCTAGATGAGGAGTACACAGAATGTTTTCAGGATAGTTTCTGAGAACAGCATGTTCTGGAGCCAACCAACCAGCAGGCTATACTACATCTGGTATTGTGCAACAAGATAGGATTAATTAATGACCTCATAGTGAAGGTGCCCCTAGGCAGCAGTGATCATAATATGATTGAATTTTACATTCAGTTTGAGAGAGAGAAGAGCGAGTCTAAGACTAGTATTTTAAACCTAAATAAGGTGAAGGCATGAAAGCAGAGCTACCTAAAGTGAACTGGCAAAGTAGGTTAAGGGATAGGTCAATAGAGATGTAGTGGCAGACATTTAGAGATATTTAAAAATACACAGAATAGATACATTCCAACGAGAAAGAAAAGTTCCAAGGAGAGGATCCACTATCCATGGTTAACTAAAAAAGTTAAAGACAGTATCAAAATTTTAAAAAAAATCATATAAATTGCGCAAAGGTAGGTGGCAGTACAGAAGATTGGACAGAATATAAAAAAACAGCAATGAATGATTAGAAGATTGATAAGGAGGGAAATATTAGAGTAGGAGAGAAAGCTAGCTGGAAATATAAAAACAGCTGGTAAGAGTTTCTATCGATATTCAAAAGAGAGAAAAGTTAACAAAGTGAGTGTTGGTTCTATAGAAAGTGAGTCTGGGCAATTAATAATGGAAAATAAGGAAATGGCAGATGAATTGAACAGGTATTTTGCATTGGTCTTCACTATAGAGGATACAAGTAACATCCTAGAAATAGCTATAAGTCAGGAAATGGAAAGGAGGGAGGAATTTAAGAAAATTGCAATCACCAGGGAAGTGGTACTGTGCAAATTGTTGGAGCTGTGGGCTGGCAAATCCCCAGGTCCTGATGGACTTCATCCTAGGGTCTTAAAAGAAGTGGCTAGTGAGATAGTTGATGTGTTAGTTTTAATTTTCCAAAATTCCCTAGATTTGGGGAAGGCTTCATTAGATTGGAAAATAGTGAAAATAACTCCTTTATTCAAAAAGGGAGACAGACAGAAAGCAGAAATGGATGTTACTGTTGACAATGTTGAAAATTCTGGTCCCTTTAATTAACCAGGACTTACTTTAGCGTTAATAGAGAGCAGGTGATGCTCATTGCAGCCTATAGTTAAGAGCTGGGTTTTTCCCAAGTCAGGGAATTACTTCTGGACAGGGGGTTAGTCCAGAAGGGAAGAGTGGAAACTGGTATTTGTACTGAACTGTGGATTAAGAATAAAATAGTTGTGGATCCCAGACTGTCTCCTGCTTCCTGATTCTGGTGGATTGATATCTGCCAATTGAACAACGGTTACATTAAAAAATTTAATGAAAGATCAAAGGCCCTCTCCCACCCCTCCCAATGACCAAGCAATTTGTTTATTGCCCTCTCCCCCCCAAAAAAAACTTGTCTTTCCATCCTGAACTTCCCCCCCCTGAACTTTATTAACTTTGCCCTTCAACCCCTTCCCCCAATCCCCTCATTCAATGGTAAGAATTTTCCCCACTTCCCCTCCCCTGACCTGAAAACTTCACTCCTCCCCTCTCCCCACTGGTGTTCCGAACGGAGATCCGAAAGCCCGGCACTTCCGACAACTGGCCATAATATTGGCGTGGGACGGCTATCGTGAAAAGGTGATTAACATTTATTTTAATATTTAAATTCAGTTTCTGTTGCTGAGTGGCAAGGGAGGCTGCCACGAAGCCTCTCCACTGCTGTTAAAATGGGGCGGGGCCTTCCCGGTGTCAAGGCCCGTAGTGGGCTTCTCCCGGAAGTATTTTCCGGGCTCCCCCGCCACGATCCCCAATGTTCGGGGCTGGTAAAATCCAGCACAGAGTCTTTGAATATTTTTAAGGCAGAGGTAGATAGATTGCTGATAAGGGGGTGAAAGGTTATCGGGGGGTAGGCGGGAATATGGAGTTGAGCTTACAATCAGATCAGCCATGATCTTGTTGAATAGCAGAGCAGGCTCGAGGGGCTGAGTGGCCAACTCCTGCTCATGCGTCGTATGTTTGTATTTATGTGGTCATGATAATCAGTGACAGCAAATACTAATTAAATATAATGGAGTAGATTTTCAACCTGCCACCCCCAAACATAAAACTAGCATTGCTGATCGACCACTCATTATAGAAACAGTCCAATTTTCATTTCCAGTGGTTTCCATGAAAATGAAACTCAGGTGGTTTCTGTAACTGGCAGCCAATCCTCAATGCCAGTTTTACACCCAGGCAGCAAGCTGAAAATCTACTCGACAATCTAGCTGTGGGGTAGTTTTAAAACTTACATCATGGTGCAGTGCCTTCTCGAACCACCAATCAGTACCTATGTCAACATCTTAACAGGAATAGGATTTATGCATTTGGGATTACTCTACTCCCCCACTGAAAATAATGTGAAATATCTATTTACCGATGGAAATGGGGAAGCAGCAACACAAGAAAACTAAAATAGATTACCAATTAATGCTGAGTTTAGAAGAAATATATTTTAAGGTTTCGAAACCTGATGGCAGTGCCTCAACCTGTAATCTCAGAAAAGCTCTAGTACCTCGGTGCTTTTTAAGAGTTTTTTGTGTGCAAGAATTACTGTGTCCATCAAGGTGAGGTATGTTAGTGCTGCTGGGGAATGAAACACTTTCCATTTCAGGTACCCAAAGGTAGCATCAAGCATTGTTAGTCATATACATCATGGTTAGGCATAGATTTAAGCCGTGTATCCTCCATCCCAGCAATGTCCTTTCTAACAATGATTTTATAACTGCTTAAATATTTCATTATTGTATTACCAAGCTATGAAATTACAACAGGGAATGATCTAAAAGAAGTTAGGTATATCACAGGTAGGCAATATTTGATTTCTGTTAGTTTATCAATAGTTTTTTTGATATTATTACTGAGGATTATAACCTTCTGCAAGGATTTGTTACACACTTTAGAAAAGATTTGGTTTAAACTATTGAACTCTGAAATGTATAGTGTATTAATGTGGCAAGTGAGCATAATAATTGCATTTTTATCTTGTCCAATTGAGGTAATTTTAACATATATGTTGCACCAGAATTAGTTTGCCTGCAGTTGCAACCATTAATATGAATAATGGACATGATGGAGATCCTGCTATTGTTCATGATCAGAGAAGCATTCTTTTCCCTTTCTTCCCTCCACCCTGAAGGCAGTTAATTATGCTGGAACATAACTTCAAAAGTGCTGGTATGACAAGTTCTTATTCATTTTGTAAATTTATTCTGAATCGTTACAGTGGTTGAATTTTTTTATTCATGTGATGATGTGTCGAAAAAGAGCATGGAATTAAGGATAGCAGAGAAAGGTTAACTTAAAGGAGAAATCCTGGAAGGACTGGGCCATCATTCAAGTAAGAAGAGGAAATCAATAAGAGAAGTCCTGCATTTAGATAATGGGCCATAATTTACTTTAACAGGGCATCTAATTGCTGTTAATTAGACTTGCTCTTGCACATTTAGGTTTTCACATTTTTCTGCTGACAAGTTGATGAAAGTGCGCATTGATAATGGCATAGCAATCAAAACAGGGCATCTGAGACCTAAGTGAACAGGACAAGCAACTTTGTATCTCCTTAACCAATCAGATTGAAGGATTGTGAAATGACTAGCACAGGGACTAAGAAGGAAGTGTAAATTAGAGTGAGCAAATTCAATATCAAATCAGCCACAGAATGAGAGGAAAAATGGATTGAGAGAGAAAAAAGAGACTGAAAGGAAAAATAAAAAAATTATTAATTTGACATTTTTGAAACCTCCAACTTCAGCACCAACATTAATTAATACCTAATGGAACTAGACTCTGAACTGGTTATTGTTAAATTTTAGTGCCAGATCAGTGTTAGTATTGTGTTAAAAGGACGCTTGTGCTTGAAATGACAAGCCTTAACTTTCTTTAGCAAGTTTAGTTCTTAGCTATCATGCAAACACAGCAACTTCACACCATTCAATGCATTTCAATGATAAGGCAGACAGCACAATGCTGTTTGTGCTAAGCTAACAGTGGAATGTTACAACTTGCATAGCAGGTTAGGTTGGGGTACTTGAAAAAAAGTTTTTCGGTAACTGAAACATGGAAAAAAATCTAGAGAAATATATTTTTCCCCTTTCTTCTGAAGGCTACAATTTAGTAATACACAACCCAAATATTTGCTGAAATTGTATACTGTTCTTTACAAAAATGTTGCTAAATGGTAGCCTACACATGTTCTATTCAGAAGTCACCCTGTTGCAATGCCAATGTATCTTTTTTGTTAATGCTGCACTTTTTAATTTGCACTTACCGATTGAAGAACATCACAGCAAAGGAGAAGGTCCAGCTAATTTAAACAAACGGAAAAGTTAACTGTTAAGCTGTACATGCAAATTTTTAAAAATGCAGCATGTCATTGCAACAGGAGGATTGGACTGCTGAGTTGAAAATATATCTTGGCTATCCAGCTTGGCAATTTACCTTGGAGGATCTCTTTAAGAGATAAATTAAAAAATGCAATAGTCATCTATCAGATAGACTTTTGATGGAGCAGGGAATCAAGGGTTATGAGGGGCAGACAGGAAAGTGGAGTTGAGACCACAACCAGGTCAGCCATGATCTTATCGAATGGCAGAGCAGGCTCGAAGGGCTGAATGGCCTACTCCTGCTCCTAAGTCCTTTATAGAGTGATACAGCACTGAAACAGGCCCTTCAGCCCACCGAGTCTGTGCCAACCATGTTCCTATGTTCCATTTGCTCAAACTATATGTGCAGTTCAAGTTTTATAAAGGTAATTTGTTGAAGTGCATGAAAGGAAAGCATATAGAGAAACTGATTGCTTGAGTTCCATCCAGAAGTTCATGGGTTCAAGATTTAGGCAGGCTGTTATATGAATTTGCTAATCTCAGTCACCTGAGCTGTGGTAATGTTGATAGATGTAATGTTGCATAGATATAAAATGATCCATACTGAGAGGGCAGAAAGAGAAAAATAAAACACCGATGGTGGTTGCAATTTTGATTGCTCTGCCATAGGCTATTATTGAAGCACAGGCCATGAGTTACATTGAAGGTAAGTAGGATAGCTGCTTGAAAAAGATGAATGATGAAAGTTATGGGAAATAAGTAAGAAAGTGTGATTAAACTGGATGGCTCAGTCTATACTGAGGTGGGAATATTTATGCTGGAGCTTATTCTAGTTCTCAAATTGCCGTAAATATTGACAGATACTTTGAAACAAGAGAAGGATGTATGACTTTAAAATGGGATTGCCTTATGTTTGCATACCCGAGTCTACTTAACCCCTAATCACCTTTTATCTGAAAAGGCAACATTTGATCTTTACTCCCCTTGTGTAATGCCATGGGGCTAACGCATTTTGATATCAGTACAAAAGAATTTTGCACGTAGCAGTCAAATGTTTCTTTTAAGCCAATTCATTACTACATTTGATTTTCGTCGGGTAGAAGTAAATGTAGGTAAATTTATTACAAACATCTCTACTTTTTCTTTGTGATTAGGTAAGCATTTTCCCATTTGTATATATGCTAATATTGCTTTGAGCACTTATATGCTGTGTACACTTCTCCAGCTTATACACACTACTGAGTCAGCGGCGCTTGAGATGGCTTGGCCATGTGAGCCGCATGGAAGATGGCAGGATCCCCAAGGACACATTGTACAGCAAGCTCGCCACTGGTTTCAGACCTACAGGCCATCCAGGTCTCTGCTTTAAAGACGTCTGCAAACGCGACATGAAGTCCTGTAACATTGATCACAAGTCGTGGGAGTCAGTTGCCAGCGATCGCCAGAACTGGCGGGCAGCCATAAAGGTGGGGCTAAAGTGTGGTGAGTCGAAGAGACTTAGCAGTTGGCAGGAAAAAAGACAGAAGCGCAAGGGGAGAGCCAACTGTGTAACAGCCCCGACAACCAATTTTTCTGCAGCACCTGTGGAAGAGTCTGTCACTCTAGTATTGGCCTTTATAGCCACTCCAGGCGCTGCTCCACAAACCACTGACCACCTCCAGGCGCTTACCCATTGTCTCCCGAGACAAGGAGGCCAAAGAAGAAGAAGAAGACACTTCTCCACCACTCTGTCTCCTCCACCCTCACCTCCAACAATAAGTGTGAGGAGCTCATGGTTGTCTTTATCACTAAGATTGAGACCATCCAATCAGCTGCCTGTGCTGAGTCCCTTCTTTACACTAGCTCATTGGACCAAACTTTCTTTAAAATGACCCCCCTGCCCTAGCCCTGATCTCGCAAGTTTCTCTAGTTTCTCTTCCATCTCCCCTCATGTCCTCTCCGAGCTCATCTTATCGATGAGATCCACCTCCTGTTCCCTCAACCCTATTTCCACTAGATTACTGATTACCAAACTTCCTCACCTGGTCCCCATGTTAGCTGAAGTTGTTAACGGCTCTCCCTCTTCAGGTGCTGTCCCTCTCTCCTCTAAATCTGCCATCATTACCCCATCCTCAAAAAAACACCCTTTGACCCCACCACCGTTGCAAACTATCGTCCCATCTCCAACTTCCCTTTCCTCTCCAAAGTCCTTGAACATGTTGTCTCCCAAATCTGTGCCTATCTTTCCAGGAACTCCATGTTTGAATCCCTCCAATCAAGTTTCTACCCCTGCTACAGGACTGAAACAACTCTTATTAAAGTCACAAATGACATCCTGTGTGACGATGACAAAGGTAAACAATCTCTCCTCATTCTTCTCGACCTGCCTGCAGCCTTTGTACAGTTGAATCATAGAACGTTTACGACACAGAAAGAGGCCACTTGGCCCATCGTGTCTGTGCCAGCCACATGCCTTCTTAACCCCTTATCGACCAGTCCTGCTACCTTCAGGGATCAGTGGACATTCACTCCAAGGTCCCACACTTCCTCTACACATCTCAGTATTTTCCCATTAATCTTAGAGTAATAGAGTCGTACAGCATAGAAACAGGCCCTTCGGACCACTGCGTCCATGCCGACCATAATGCCTATCTGTACTAATCCCACCTGCCTGCATTAATTCCATATCCCTCTAGGCCTTGCTCATTCAAGTACCTGTCCAGATGCCTCTTAAATGTTGCTACTGTTCCTGCCTCCACCACCTCCTCTGGCAGCTCATTCCAGATACCCACTACTTTTTGTGTGAAAAATTTACCCCTTTGATCCCCTTTAAACCTCCTCCCTCTCACCTTATATCTATGTCCTCTAGTTTTAGTCACCCCTACCATGGAAAACAGACTCTGGCTATCTACCCTATCTATGCCTCTCATAATTTTATATACCTCTATCATGTCCCCTCTCAGCCTCCTTCGCTCCAGGGAAAACAGACCCAGCCTATCCAATCTCTCTTTATAACTGAAGCTCTCCAAACCAGGCAACATCCTTGTGAATCTTTTCTGCACCCTCTCTAACGTAATCACATCTTTCCTGTAGTGCAGCGACCAGAACTGCACACAGTACTCCAAATGCGGCCTAACCAACGTTATGTACAACTGTAACATGACATCCCAACTCTTGTACTCAATGCCTCGGCCGATGAAGGCAAGCATGCCATACGCCTTCTTCACCACCCTGTGTTGCCACTTTCAGGGAACTATGTACTTGCACCCCAAGGTCTCTCTGCTCAAGAACACTCCCCAGGGCCCTGCTCATCACTGTATATGTCCTGCCCTGGTTTAACTTCCTGAAATGCATCACTTCTCACTTGTCTGCGTTAAATTCCATTTGCCAATCCCTTGCCCACTTTCCCAGTTGATCTATATCCTGTTATAACCTTAGACAACCTTCTTCACTGTCCATTATACCACCAATTTTGGTGTCATCTGCAAACTTACTAATCATGCCCCCTACATTCATATCCAAGTCATTAATAGATATGACAAACAACAGAGGGCCCAGCACCGATCCCTGCGGCACACCAATGGTCACTGGCCACCGGCCTCCAATCTGAAAAACAACCCTCCACTACCACCCTCTGCCTCCTATCACCAAACCAATTTTGTATCCAATTTTCTAGCTCACCCTGGATCCTTTGCATTCCTTTGCCTTGTTTGACCTCCCCAAATGCATCACCTCACACTTCTCCAGGTTGAATTCCATTTGCCACATTTCTGCCCATCTGACCAGACCATCAATATCTTCCTGCAGCCTACAGCTATCCTCCTTGCTATCTACCACACGGCCAATCTTGTGTCATCTACAAACTTCTTGATCATACACCCTACATTTACATCCAAATCATTAATATATACCACAAAAAGCGGGGGACCCAATACTGAGCCATGTGGAATGCCGCTGGAAACAGCCTTCCAGTTGCAAAAACACCCATCAACAATTAACCTTTGTTTCCTGCCGTTGAGCCAATTTTGTATCCACCTTGCTGCATTTCTCTGGATCCCATGGGATTTATTTTTTTAACCAGACTGCCATGTGAGACCTTGTCAAAAGCCTTGCCAAAATCCATGTAGACCACATCAACTGCACTACCCTCATCGATCTTCCTTGTTACTTCTTCAAAAAATTCGATCAAGTTGGTCAAACAAGATCTTCCTTTAACAAATCCATACTGACTATCCTTGATTAATCTGTGCCTTTCTAAGTGACAGTTTATCATGTCTCTCAGAACAGATTCCAGTAACTTGCCCACTGCTGAGGTTAGACTGACTGGCCTTAATTATTCGGACTATCCCTCGCTCCCTTTTTAAACAGAAGTTCAACGTTAGCAGTTCTCCAATCCTCCGGCACCACACCTGTATCCAGTGAGGACTGAAAAATGATGGTCAGACCTTCTGCTATTTCCGCAGTTGCTTCTTTTAACAGCTGAGGATATATTTCATCCAGCCCTGGTGATTTATCAACTTTCAAGGATGCTAATCCCATTAATACTTCCTCTCTCCCTACGTTTATCACATCTAATATTTTACACTCTTCCTCCTTAACTGCAATATCTGCATCATCCCCCTCTTTTGTGAAGACAGACGCAAGGTATTCATTAAGAACATCATCTTCCGCCCCTACAGATAGCTTACTTTTTTGGTCTTTTATGGGCCCTACTTTTTCCTTAGTTATCCTCTTACTCTTAATGTATTGATAAAACATCTTTGGGTTCACCTTGATTTTGCTTGCCAATATTCTTTCATGCCTTTTCTTTGCTTTCCTAATTTCCTTTTTGATTTCACCCCTCCCCTTTCTGTACTCCTCTTGGCTTTCTGTAGTATTGAGTTCTTTGTGTCGGGCATAAGCTTTCCTTTTCTGTCTTATCTTACCCGGTAAGCTCCTTGATATCCATGGGGCTCTAGATTTGGCCATCCCACCCTTTTTCTTTGTGGGAACATGTTTACTCTGAACCCCTTGAAAATCCCCTTTGAATGCCTCCCACTGCTCTGACACTGATTTACCTTCAAGTAGCTGTTTCCAGTCCACTTTCGCAAAATCACTCCTCAGCTTGGTAAAATTGGCCTTGCCCCAATTGAGAACTCTAACTCCTGCTCTATCCTTATCCTTTTCCATAATTATGTTAAAACTGACCGAATTATGATCATTACCACCAAAATGCTCTCCCACTGCCACTCCTTCCACCTGCCCATCTTCATTTCCTAAAACTAAGTTTAAAACTGCACTCTCTCTTGTTGGACTTGATACATACTGGCCAAAAAGGTTCTCCTGAATGCACCTCAAGAATTCTGCTCCCTCAATTCCTTTCACACTAAAACTATTCCAGTTAATATTGTGGTTGTGAAAATCCCCTACTATTACTCCCCTATTGTTCTTGCACTTCTCAGGGTTTTGCCCACATATCTGCTCTTCTATCTCCCTCTGACTATTTGGGGGTCTAAACTACACTCCCAGCAGTGTGATTGCCCCTTTTTTGTTCCTTAGCCCGACCCATATGGCCTCATTTGATGAACCTTCCAACATATCATCCCTTCTCACAACTCTAATAGATTCTTTGACCAAAATTGCCACTCCCCGTCCTTTCTTATCCCCCTCCCTATCACGTCTGAAAACCCTGTAACCAGGAACATTGAGCTGCCATTCCTGTCCCTCCTTAAGCCATGTTTCTGTAGTAGCCAAGATATCACACCATCTGTGCCCTCAGATCATCTGCTTTATTTGCTATACCCCTTGCATTGAAATAGATACCCTTGAGCACTGCCAAATAATTTTTCTTATTTTCTAACCTTTGTTTCCTCTGTCTTCCACACTCATCCATTAGTTTTCTGTCTTCCATTTTCATTTCTGATTTTGTCCCAACTGAGTCTACCCTCAGGTCCCCATGCCCCTGCCAAACTTGTTTAAACCCTCCCCAACAGCACTAGCAAAACGTCCTGCAAAGAACTCAGTCCAGGCTCTGTTCAGGTGCAACCCGTCCGGCCTCTACAAGTCCCATTTCCCCCAGAGCTGGTCCCAATGTTCCAAGAATCTAAAGCCCTCCCTCCTGCACCATCTTTCCAGCCACACATTCATCTGTCTTATCCTTCTAATCTTGTACTCACTTGCCTGTGGCACAAGGAGTAATCTGGAGATTACTACTTTTGAGGTCCTGCTTGCTAATTTCTTACCTAGCTCCCTAAATTCTGACTGCAGGATCACATCCCTCTTTCTGCCTATGTCGTTGGTTCCGATGTGGACCACAGCTGCTGGCTGTTCACCCTCCCCCTTCAGGATGTTCGGCAGCCGCTCAGTGACATCCATGCCCCTGACACCAGGGAGGCAACACACCATTCTGGATTCACGTCTGCGGCCACAGAAACATCTGTCTGCTCCCCTGACTATTGAATCATCTATCACTATGGCACTTCCATTCTTCCCTGTACTCCGCTGTGCAGCTGAGCCACCCGTGGTGCCATGGACGTGGCTCTGGATGCACTCCCCAGACAAACCATCACTCTGATTAGTATTCAGAACTGATTACCTGTTGGAGAGTGAGATGCAATCAGGGATCTCCTGCACTACCTGCATGTTTCTTTTTGACTGCCTGGCAGTCACCCATTCCCTCTCTCCCTGCATAATCTTAAACTGTGGGGTGACCACATTTATAAATGTGCTATCCACGTAGCTCTTATCCTCATGAATGCACCGCAGTGTCACCAGCTGCCGCTCAAGTTCCAAAATCTGGAGCTCAAGCTGCTTCAATTGACGACACTTCCTGCTCAAATGGTTATCCAGGATACGGGAAGCATCCTGGAGCTCCCACATAGTATAGGAGGTGTACTCTCGAGGTTGAAGCAACCCTGACATGCCTTTATTTGTTCATTGCCCTTTTGTAACTGCTAAAAAAAAATGCTTCCAATACTAAAACGCCTTCGAACTTTTAATGAAACCTTACTACTACTGATAAATCCGACTACTAATCAATATAGTTCACTAGTTAAAATAAATCATACTCAAAAAAAAACTTACCAGCTACTCACTTGTTACTTATTATTAATACTTAATTTTGTTCTTGATTTTAATCTGCCAGTTGTTGAGACGCAGTCCCTAAGCCGCAATACTCACCAGCCAATCACCTACCTGCTTTCCTGTGATGTCACACCTGTTTTTTCTCTTTCCGAATGCAGGCTCCGACTGGTGACAGGCGATAGCGGGCCCCGCTGATTCACGCTGTTTATAGCCCCGCTGGTTTTGCTGATTCATGCTATTTATAGTCCTGCTGATCTCGCTGATTCGCGCTGCTCCAATTGAGTGCAGTCAAATTTACTGTTCCTTAATTAATTTATAGTTTCCCCCTTACCAATATCCCTCACTTACCAAACTCCCTTCTTCCCACTCTGTGCCCTCCAGCAGCACTCAGTGCAGATGACACTATCCTCCTCTAACTTCTCTCCACTGTCATCCAGCTGGGTGGGGACTGCACTAGCCGGGTTCCATTCTTATCTCTCTAATTGTAGCCAGAGTATCACTTGCAATGGCTTCTCTTCCCGCTCCTGCACGTTACCTCTGGTGCTCCCCTTGACCCCCTCTGATTTTTCATCTACATGCTACCCCTTGGCCACACCATCCTAAAGCACTGCTTTAGTTTTTACATGTACACTGACGACACCCAGCTCTACCTCACCACCACCTCTTACCTCCTCCACTAAATTTTCCAACATCCAGTACTGGATGAGCAGAAATTTGCTCCAATTAAATATTGGGAAGACTGAAGCCATTGCCTTCAATTCCTGCTCCATACTCCGTTCCCTAGATGCCGACTCCGTCCCTCTTTGTGGCAACAGTCTGAGACTAAACCAGACTGTTCACAACATTGATGTCATATTTGATCCCAAGATGAGCTTCCGACCACACTATCACTAAAACCTGCATTTCCACCTCTGTAACATTGTCTGACTGCACCCCTGCTCACCTCATCTGCTGCTGAAACTCTCATTCATATTTTTGTTACGGCAGCAACAGGAGAACACCAGGCGGTAGCTGCAGGGGAACCACCAGGCAGTAGCAACAGGAGCACACCAGGCAGCAACAACAGGAGAACGCCAGGCAGCACAGGAGAGCATCAGGCAGCAACTGCAGGAGAACCACCAGGCAGTAGCAACAGGAGAAAGCCAGGCAGCAAAAACAAGAGAACACCAGGCAAAAACAAGAGAACACCAGGTAACAACAAGAGAACACCAGGCAACAACAAGAGAAAGCAGGCAGCAACAACAAGAGAACACTAGGCAGCAACAAGAGAACACCAGGCAGCAGCAAACAGGAGAACGCCAGGCAGCAGCAACAGGAGAACGCCAGGCAGCAGCAACAGGAGAAGACCAGGCGGCAGCAACAGGAGAAGACCAGGCGGCAGCAACAGGAGAACACCAGGCAACAACAGGAGAACACCAGGAAGAAGCAACAGGAGAACACCGGGCAGCAACAGGAGTGCACCAGGCAGCAACAGGAGAACACCAGGCGGCAAGAGGAGAACACCATGCGGCAACAGGAGAGCATCAGGCAGCAACAGGAGAACATCAGGCAGCAGCGACAAGAGAACACTAGGCAGCAGCAGGAGAACACCCGGTGGCAGCAACAGGAGAACACATGGCAGCGACAACAGAAGAACACCAGGCGGCAGCAACAAGAGAACACCAGGCGGCAGCTACAGGAGAACACTAGGCAGCAACAACAGGACAACACTAGGCAGCAGCAACAAGAGAACACCAGGCGGCAACAGGAGATCACCAGGGTGCAACATAGAACACCAGGCAGCAGCAACAGGAGAACACCAGGTGGCAGCAACAGGAGAACGCCAGGGAGCAACAGGAGAACACCACGTGGCAGGAACAGGAGAACACCAGGGAGCAACAGGAGAACACCAAGCAGCAGCAGGAGAACACGAGGTGGCAGCAACAGAAGAACACTAGGCAGCAACAACAGGAGAATACCAGGTGGCAGCAAAAGGAAAACACCAGGGAGCAACAGGAGAATACCAGGTGGCAGCAAGAGGAGAACACCAGGCGGCGGTAACAGGAGAACACGAGGCAGCAACAAAAGGAGAACACTAGGCAGCAACAACAGGAGAACAGCAGGCGTCAGCAACAGGGGAACACCAGGTGGCAGCAACAGAAGAACACCAGGGAGCAACAGGAGAATACCAGGTAGCAGCAAGAGGAGAACACCGGGCGGCGGTATCAGGACAACACTAGGCAGCAACAACAGGAGAACACCAGGCGTCAGCAACATGAGAACACCAGGCAGCAGCGACAAGAGAACACCAGGCAGCAACAGGAGAACATTTGGTGGCAGCAACAGGAGAACACTGGGCAGGAACAGGAGAACACCAGGCAGCAACAACAAGAGACCACCAGGCACCAACAACAAGGGAACACCAGGCACCAACAACAAGGGAACAATAGGCAGCAGCAACAGGAGAATACCAGGCAGCAGCAACAAGAGAACACCAGGCAGCAGCAGGAGAACACGAGGCAGCAACAGGAGACCACCAGACGCCGGCAACAGGAGAACACCAGGCAGCGGCAACAGGAGAACACCAGGCAGCAGCAACAGGAGAACACCAGGCGGCAGCAACAGGAGACCTGGCGGCAGCAACAGGAGACCACCAGACGCCGGCAACAGGAGAACACCAGGCAGCGGCAACAGGAGAACACCAGGCAGCAGCAATGGGAGAACACCATGCGGCAACAGGAGATCACCAGACGCCGGCAACAGGAGAACACCAGGCAGCGGCAACAGGAGAACACCAGGCAGCAGCAACAAGAGAACACCAGGCGGCAGCAACAGGAGGACACCAGGTAGCCGCAATGGGAGAACACCATGTGGCAACAGGAGATCACCAGGGTGCAACATAGAACACCAGGCAGCATCAACAGGAGTACACCAGGGAGCAACAGGAGAACACCAGGGAGCAACAGAAGAACACCACATGGCAGGAACAGGAGAACACCAGGGAGCAACAGGAGAACACCAGGCAGCAGTAGGAGAACACTAGGCAGCAGCAACAGAAGAACACTAGGCAGCAACAACAGGAGAACACCAGGTGGCAGCAACAGGAGAACACCAGGGAGCAACATTAAAATTCCAGGTGGCAGCAAAAGGAGAACACCAGGGAGCATCAGGAGAATACCAGGTGGCAGCAAGAGGAGAACACCAGGCGGCGGTAACAGGACAACACTGGGCAGCAACAACAGGAGAACACGAGGCAGCAACAACAGGAGAACACGAGGCAGCAACAACAGGAGAACAGCAGGCGTCAGCAACAGAAGAACACCAGGGAGCAACAGGAGAATACCAGGTCGCAGCAACAGAAGAACACCAGGGAGCAACAGGAGAATACCAGGTGGCAGCAAGAGGAGAACACCAGGCGGCGGTAACAGGACAACACTAGGCAGCCACAACAGGGGAACAGCAGGCGTCAGCAACAGGAGAACACCAGGCAGCAGCGACAAGAGAACACCAGGCGGCAGCGACAGGAGAACACCAGGCGGCAGCAACAAGGGAACACCAGGCGGCAGCAACAAGAGAACACCAGGCGGCAGCAACAGGAGAACACCAGGCAGCGGCAACAGGAGAACATCAGGCGGCAGCAACAGGAGAACACCAGGTAGCCACATTGGGAGAACGCCATGCGGCAACAGGAGATCACCAGGATGCAACATAGAACACCAGGCAGCAGCAACAGGAGAACACCAGGCAGCAACAGGAGAACACCAGGTGGCAGCAACAGGAGAACACCAGGGAGCAACAGGAGAACACCACGTGGCAGGAACAGGAGAACACCAGGGAGCAACAGGAGAACACCTTGTGGCAGGAACAGGAGAACACCAGGGAGCAACAGGAGAACACCTCGTGGCAGGAACAGGAGAACACCAGGGAGCAACAGGAGAACACCTCGTGGCAGGAACAGGAGAACACCAGGCAACAACAGGAGAACACCACGTGGCAGGAACAGGAGAACACCAGGGAGCAACAGGAGAACACCACGTGGCAGGAACAGGAGAACACCAGGGAGCAACAGGAGAACACCAGGCCGCAGCAGGAGAACACTAGGTGGCAGCAACAGAAGAACACTAGGCAGCAACATCAGGAGAACACCAGGTGGCAGCAACAGGAGAACACCGGGGAGCAACAGGAGAACACCAGGCAGCAGCAGGAGAACACTAGGTGGCAGCAACAGAAGAACACTAGGCAGCAACAACATGAGAATACCAGGTGGCAGCAAAAGGAGAACACCAGGGAGCAACAGGAGAATACCAGGTGGCAGCAAGAGGAGAACACCAGGCGGTGGTAACAGGACAACACTGGGCAGCAACAACAGGAGAACACTAGGCAACAACAACAGGAGAACAGCAGGCGTCAGCAACAGGAGAACACCAGGTGGCAGCAACAGAAGAACACCAGGGAGCAACAGGAGAATACCAGGTGGCAGCAAGAGGAGAACACCAGGCAGCGACAACAAGAGACCACCAAGCAGCAACAACAAGAGAACACCAGGCAGCAGCAACAGGAGAACACCAGGCAGCAGCAACAAGAGAACACCAGGCAGCAGCAACAAGAGAACACCAGGCAGCAGCAACAGGAGAACACCAGGCAGCAGCAGGAGAACACTAGGCAGCAACAGGAGAACACCAGGTAGCAGCAACAGGAGAACACCAGGCAGCAGCAACAAGAGAACACCAGGCGGCAGCAACAGGAGAACACCAGGCAGCAGCAGGAGAACACCAGGCAGCAGCAGGAGAACACTAGGCAGCAGCAACAGGAGAACACAAGGCAGCAGCAACAAGAGAACACCAGGCATCAGCAACAGGAGAACACCAGGCAGCAGCAACAAGAGAACACCAGGCAGCAGCAGGAGAACACTAGGCAGCAACAGGAGAACACCAGGTAGCAGCAACAGGAAGACACCAGGCAGCACCAACAAGAGAACACCAGGCAGCAGCAGGAGAACACTAGGCAGCAGCAACAGGAGAACACCAGGTAGCAGCAACAGGAGAACACCACGTGGCAGGAACAGGAGAACACCAGGGAGCAACAGGAGAACACCAGGCCGCAGCAGGAGAACACTAGGTGGCAGCAACAGAAGAACACTAGGCAGCAACATCAGGAGAACACCAGGTGGCAGCAACAGGAGAACACGAGGTGGCAGCAACAGAAGAACACTAGGCAGCAACAACAGGAGAACACCAGGTGGCAGCAACAGGAGAACACCAGGGAGCAACAGGAGAACACCAGGTGGCAGCAACAGGAGAACACCGGGGAGCAACAGGAGAACACCAGGCAGCAGCAGGAGAACACTAGGTGGCAGCAACAGAAGAACACGAGGCAGCAACAACAGGAGAACACCAGGCAGCAGCAGGAGAACACTAGGTGGCAGCAACAGAAGAACACGAGGCAGCAACAACAGGAGAACACCAGGTGGCAGCAGGAGAACACTAGGTGGCAGCAACAGAAGAACACTAGGCAGCAACAACAGGAGAACACCAGGTGGCAGCAACAGGAGAACACCAGGGAGCAACAGGAGAATACCAGGTGGCAGCAAGAGGAGAACACCAGGCAGCGACAACAAGAGACCACCAGGCAGCAACAACAAGAGAACACCAGGCAACAGCAACAGGAGAACACCAGGCAGCAGCAACAAGAGAACACCAGGCAGCAGCAACAGGAGAACACCAGGCAGCAGCAACAGGAGAACACCAGGCAGCAGCAACAAGAGAACACCAGGCAGCAGCAACAGGAGAACACCAGGCAGCAGCAACAGGAGAACACCAGGCAGCAGCAGGAGAACACTAGGCAGCAACAGGAGAACACCAGGCAGCAGCAACAGGAGAATACCAGGCAGCAGCAACAGGAGAACACCAGGCAGCAGCGACAGGAGAACATCAGGCAGCAGCAGGAGAATACCAGGCAGCAGCGACAGGAGAACACCAGGCAGCAGCGACAGGAGAACACCAGGCAGCAGCGATAGGAGAACACCAGGCAGCAGTGACAGGAGAACACCAGGCAGCAACAGGAGAACACCAGGCAGCAGCAACAGGAGAACACTTGGCAGCAACAGGAGAACACCAGGCAGCAGTAGGAGAATACCAGGCAGCAGCAACAGGAGAACACCAGGCAGCAGCGACAGGAGAACACCAGGCAGCAGCAGGAGAATACCAGGCAGCAGCAACAGGAGAACACCAGGCAACAGGAGAACACTAGGCAGCAACAGGAGAACACCAGGCAGCAGCAGGAGAACACCAGGTAGCAGCAGCAGGAGAACACCAGGTAGCAGCAACAGGAGAACACCAGGCAGCAACAGGAGAACAGCAGGCGGCAGCAAAAGGGGAACACCAGGGAGCAACAGGAGAACACTAGGCAGCAACAGGAGCACACCAGGCGATAGCAACAAGAGAACACTAGGCAGCAGCAACAAGAGAACACCATGGAGCAGAAACAGGAGAACACCTGGCAGCCAGAACTGGAGAACACCATGTGGCAACAGGAGAACACCAGGCAGTAACAGGAGAGCAGGAGAGCAGCAGGCAGCAGCAAGAGAACATTAGGCCGCAACAGAAGAACACCAGGCAGCCGCAGAAACAGAACACCAGGCAGCAACTGGAGAACACCTGGCGACGGCCGCAGGAGAACACCAGGCAGCCGCAGAAAGAGAACACCGGGCAGCAGCAGAAAGAGAACACTGGGCAGCAGCAGGAGAATACCAGGGAGCAGCAACAGGAGAACACTTGGAAGCAACAGGAGAACACCAGGTGGCAGCAACAAGAGAAAAGCAGGCGGCAGCAACAGGAGAACACCAGGCAGCAGCAACTGGAGAACTCCATGCAGCAACAGGAGAACACCAGGTGGCAGCAACAGGAGAACACCAGGCAGCAGCAACAGGAGAACACCAGGCGGCAGCGACAGGCGAACACCAGGCGGCAGCAACAGAGAACACCAGGCAGCAACCACAGGAGAACACCAGGTGGCAGTGACAGGAGAACACCAGGCAGCAGCAAAAGGAGAACACCAGGCAGCAACAGGAGAACACCTGGCGACGGCCGCAGGAGAACACCAGGTAGCTGCAGAAAGAGAACATTAGGCAGCAACAGGAGAATACCAGGTGGCAGCAACAAGAGAAAAGCAGGCGGCAGCAACAGGAGAACTCCATGCAGCAACAGGAGAACAGGGGTGGCACAGTGGCGCAGTGGTTAGCACCGCAGCCTCACAGCTCCAGGGACCCGGGTTCGATTCTGGGTACTGCCTGTGCGGAGTTTGCAAGTTCTCCCTGTGTCTGCGTGGGTTTCCTCCGGGTGCTCCGGTTTCCTCCCACATGCCAAAGACTTGCAGGTTGATAGGTTAATTGGCCATTATAAATTGCCCCTAGTATAGGTAGGTGGTAGGGAAATATATAGGGACAGGTGGGGATGTGATAGGAATATGGGATTAGTGTAGGATTAGTATAAATGGGTGGTTGATGGTCGGCACAGACTCGGTGGGCCGAAGGGCCTGTTTCAGTGCTGTATCTCTAAACTAAACTAACACCAGGCAGCAGCAACAGGAGAACACCATGTGGCAACAGGAGAACACCAGGCAGCAGTAACAGGAGAACTCCATGTGGCAACAGGAGAACACCAGGCAGCAGCAACAGGAGAACACCAGGCGGCAGCGACAGGCGAACACCAGGCGGCAGCAACAGAGAACACCAGGCAGCAACCACAGGAGAACACCAGGTGGCAGCGACAGGAGAACACCAGGCAGCAGCAAAAGGAGAACACCAGGCAGCAACAGGAGAACACCTGGCGACGGCCGCAGGAGAACACCAGGTAGCTGCAGAAAGAGAACATTAGGCAGCCACAGGAGAATACCAGGTGGCAGCAACAAGAGAAAAGCAGGCGGCAGCAACAGGAGAACTCCATGCAGCAACAGGAGAACACCAGGCAGCAGCAACAGGAGAACACCATGTGGCAACAGGAGAACACCAGGCAGCAGTAACAGGAGAACACCAGGCGACAGCAACAGGAGAACACCAGACAGCAGCAACAGGAGAACACCAGGTAGCAGCAACAGGAGAACTCCAGGCAGCAGCAACAGGAGAACACCATGTGGCAACAGGAGAACACCAGGCGACAGCAACAGGAGAACACCAGGTGGCAGCAACAGGAGAACTCCAGGCAGCAGCAACAGGAGAACACCAAGTGGCAACAGGAGAACACCAGGCAGCAGTAACAGGAGAACTCCATGCAGCAACAGGAGAACACCAGGTGGCAGCAACAGGAGAACTCCAGGCAGCAGCAACAGGAGAACACCATGTGGCAACAGGAGTACACCAGGCAGCAGTAACAGGAGAACACCAGGCGACAGCAACAGGAGAACACCAGGTAGCAGCAACAGGGGAACACAATGTGGCAACAGGAGAACACCATGTGGCAGCAGCAACAGGAGAACACCAGGCAGCAGCAACAGGATAACAGCAGACAGCAGTTGCACGGGGACACCATACAATATGCAGCAATAGTTGCAGAGCGTGAACAGATACTGAATTCACCACCTGCATTGCTGCCTCGGATTGGACCGCCCCTGCTTTTTGTGCTGCTTAATTGCATGACCCCTTGTGCTGCACACTGGTTAATACTCTAGCTGTTGCAGCATTGCTTGCTTCCGGCTACCTAATTCAAAAATGGAAAGAGTATCTGCTTCTGGTGCTGCTAGGTGGGAATGTAAGCTGTGAGGAGGACATAACGAGGTTGCAAAGACATATAGACAGGTTAAATGAATGGGTAACAAGGTGGCAGATGGAGTATATTGTGGGGATGTTTGAAGCTAATCACCTTGGTAATGAGAACAGAAAAGCAGAATATTTTTAAAAGGCATGAAATTTCTAAATGTTGATGTTCAGAGAGACTTGGGTGAACTGGTACAATGAATGCAGAAAGGTAGCATGTAGGTACAGCAAGCAATTAGCAAGGCAAATGGCATGTTGTCTTTTATTACAAGGGGATTGGAGTACAAGAAGAAGGAAGTCTTGCTACAATTGTACAGGGTGTTGATGAGACCAGAATTGGAGTATTGTGTGCAGTTTTGGCCTCCATATTTAAGGAAGGATATACTGTATTGGAGGTGATATACAGCAATGGTTCACTGGATTGGTACCTGGGATGAGAGGCTGAGTAAATTGGGCCTATACTTTCTGTAGTTTAGAAAAATGTGAGGTGATCTCATTGGAACATAGAGTATTCTGAAGGGGCTTGGCAGGATAGACCTGTTTCCCCTGACTGCTGAATGGAGAACACAGGGCCACAATCTCAGGATAAGAGGTGGAACATTTAAGGCTGAAATGAGGAGAATGTTTTTCACTCCAAGGTTGTGGATCTTTGGAATTCTGTAACACTGAGGATTTTTTAAAAGTTTGTATGTGGGTGCTGCTGGCTAAGCTAGCATCCCTAATTGCCCTTGAACTGTGTGGCTTGTTAGGTCATTTCCGAGAACATTTTAAGAGTCAACCACATTGCTGTGGGTTTGGAGTCATATGTAGGCCAGACCTGGTAAGGGCAGCAGATTTCCTTCCCTGAAGGGCATTAGTGAATCAGATGGATTTTTACAACAATCAATATTGGTTTCATAGTCACCATTAGACTAGCTTTTAATTCCAGATATTAATTCAGTTCTCACCATCTGCTATGGTGGGATTCAAACCCATGTCCCCAGAGCATTAGCCTAGGATTACTGGTTTAGTGACATTACCACTATGCCACTGCCTCCCCTTGTGGTTGTGGGTGCTCCATCATCGAGTATATTTAAGTCTGAGATAAAGAGCATTTTGGTCTTTCAGGGAAACAGTGGATATAGGAATGCAGGCAGGAAAGTGGAGTTGAGACAGAAGATCAGCCATGATCACATTGAATGGCAGAGCAGGCTTGATGGGCTGAATGGTCTACTCCTGTTTCTTATGTTCTTATGTCCTTATGGGAGTATTCAACAAGGTGACTTCATTCAGCCTAAGGTTTATTACAGCTATAAATAATTTCTTACTAGATTATTTTACCTAAGGAATTCTTTAACAAACAGGCTCGAGTAGAAATGAAAAGCGTTGTGTGAGTATATTGTGCTGAGGCAGAGGTGGTAGAATTGTTGGAAGCAATGGGGCATAGCTGTTTTAATAGGCTTTGGCATCTGCTAAATGTTAGCTGATACATAAACTCACTGGTGTGCTGGTCACTTAGCCTTGGAGCCTGTGACCAAATAAAACAGCTCATCAGACTTAAAAGCACTGCATAAAGCTGCATTTGAAGACACTAAATTTCACTTAAGACACCAGATTAGTGCAATGGGCAAAAACAGAGCACTAGTAAACCACAAATCTATCAAACTATAGCTCCTAATAGCATTTACAGATATTAAAAGGATGAGGAATTGCATGAGAATATGTGAGACAGCAAGATTATTCACAAAGCAAATTAAAGTTGAGTGTTAACACTTTGTTTTATTTTTGTCCAGCAAGTTACTGAATAATAACAAAATTATTTGTCCGAGAGGCATCTGCTCTAAGGAGTTGGGATTTGATAGGTTACTATTATTGGCCTACTTACCATTGTGGGAGCACCATGATCACAACGACTGCAGTAGTTCAAGGGGAAGGCCCATAACTACCTTCTTAGTGCAACTAGGAAAAGGAAATAAATGTGGCCTTGCCAATATCCAAAAACAAATAAGTGAATAAACAACACAAGGCTTTCATGAATACAACAGAACAAAAATAGCAAGTGCATAGTACATCAGTTGGCATCTGATAAAGAAAAAATTAATTTATATTTCGTGGCCTGGAGTTTCCACTTAGTTGTGCTGTTTTCTTCAGTGCAATTGGCAATAACAGCACGAAATATCACGGATTTTAAGTGAAAGTTACCTTGAGTTTCCACTATTTTTGCGCTAGTTTAAAACATCTGGTTGAACCTAGCCCTGCCGACAAAACTAGTCATGTGCCCCAGGACAAATCATCATAGGGAGTTTACACTAATTACACTCCTTTTCAGGCCTTTGAGGCTCTTTTGGGTTCATGGACCTTACAAGGCTTATTCTAAAAGATTCTGAATTTTCTTTTTATTTACTAAGAAATTGATTACTCTACCTCAGTAGAACTAGCAAATAGTTTTGCATTTGTCTTAAAAGTCATTTTCGGTAATTTAAAATTGCAGTGAGAATAGCAGAGACCTGAGAGCACAGGGCGGCACAGTGGCGCAGTGGTTAGCACCGCAGCCTCACAGCTCCAGCGACCCGGGTTCAATTCTGGGTACTGCCTGTATAGAGTTTGCAAGTTCTCCCTGTGTCTGTGTGGGTTTTCACCAGGTGCTCTGGTTTCCTTCCACAGCCAAAGACTTGCAGGTTGATAGGTAAATTGGCCATTATAAATTGCTCCTAGTGTAGGTAGGGGAATATAGGAACAGGTGGGGATGTGGTAGGAGTGTAGGATTAGTATAAATGGGTGGTTGATGGTCAGCACAGACTCGGTGGGCCAAAGGGCCTGTTTCAGTGCTGTATCTCTAAATAAATAAGCACGGAGAGAGCAGTGGAGAGAGGGCACAGTGAGAGCAATGGAGGGATAGAGCACAATAAGAACAGTGGTGAGGGACAGAGAGAGGGCACAGTGAGAGCACCAGAGGCCTAAAAGCTAAATGAAAGGAACAGCGAGAGCAGCAAAGGTGTGAGAATACAGTGAGAGTGGTAGAGGCCTGTGAGAGCAGTGGAGAGGGAGAGAGCACGGCAAGAGCAGTGGAGAAGGTGAGAGCAGCAGAGGCCTAGGAGAACAGCGGAGAGGGAGAGAGCATAGATAGACAAATTAGTAGCACAAATAGAGAAAAAGGGGTTTGATCTATTAGCCATTACGGAGGCACTGTTGGATGGTGACAAAAGTTGGGAACCAAATATTCCAGGGTACTTGATATTTCGAAATGATAGCTAAAATGGAGGAGGTTTAGCCCTGATAACAAAGAATGACATAAGGACAGTAGTAAGAAAGGAGCTTAGCTCGGAAGATATGGAAGTAGAATCAGCATGGGTGGAGATAAGAAATAACAAGGGACAGAGTAGGCGGGTGTAGTTTATAGGTCCCTTAATAGTAGCTATACTGCTGGACAGAGTATTAGTCAAGAAATTAAGAGGAGCTTGTAACAATGCAATAATTGAGATGATCTTTAATCTTCTTTAGTTGAGAAAAATCAAATTGGCAATAGCAATTTCGAGAATGAGTTCATGGAATGCATATGAGACAATTTATTAGAATAATACATAAGGAAGCAACCAGGGAAAAGGTCATTTTAGATCTTGTCTTATATAATGGAACATGATTAATTAGTAATTTTATAGTAAGAGTTATTCTGGGAAGAGTGATCATAATATGGTAGAATTTCACAATTGAGTTTGAGAGTGATTACTTAAGTCCAAAACTAGAATCTTAAACATAAATAAAAGCCTATTTCATAGGTATGAGGGATGAGTTGGGTAAGGCAGATTGGGAAATCAGATTAAAAGGTATGACATTAGAAAAGCAATGGTGGGCATTTAAAGAAATACTTCATAATTCTCAATGATTATAAATTCCATTGAAAAATAAACCCATGGGAAAAGTGATCCATCCGTGGCCAACTAAAGAGGGTAAGAATAATATCAAATTGAAGGAAGAGGCGCCATCTCCAGCGGCACCATGGATTCGAATTTCATGCCTAAAGAGTCTGCAAAGGGAAATAGATAGGTTAAGTAAGTGGGCAAGAAGGCAGCAGATGATGCATAATGTAGGGCAATGAGAGATTATTCATTCAGGTACCAAAACAAAAAGAGAAAGGGAGAAAATCAAATGAAGGTCATAAGTACAGAAATACTAAACTACTATTATAAAGGAGCAACTGATGAGTTTAAGAGCTTCTAAGCAGGCATTTTCTTTGAATAAAGCTAGAGAAAGGAAAACATCTATAAAAGTTATTATACTATCCCATAGGGCAAAATACTGCAGAAGCTAAATATCTGAAAAATAAACAGAAAATGCTGGAAATACTCAGTAGGCCAGGCAACCTCTCTCTACACAGATGCTGCCTGACCTGCTGAGTATTTCTAGCATTTTCTGTTTGTACTATAATATCTCATGAAGCCTCATGGGTTCAAGTCAAACATGAACAAGAAAATAGCAGCCATTAAATTGGTACTTCTCTTTCAGCTGATGAATCAGTACTCTTCCATGTTGCACACCACTTAGAGGAAGCTCTGAGGGTAGCAAAGGCAAGACCATATTCTGGGTGTGGAACTTCAATGTTGATCACCAAAAGTGGCTGAGTGGTACCACCACTGATTGAGGTGGCTGAATCCTGAAAGACATAGCTGCCAGACCCGGCTTATTTAGAACATTCATAATCTTTCTTTTTGTGTCTACATACAGGAGATAATTTTCCAAAGTATGCACTGGTGGGACCTTCACTCTATGAGTGCAAATCAGAAAATGATCTCTCTGCACTTTTGTAACACAAGAGAGTGAATCCAGGTTTGTTTCAAATTCATGTCCTGGAAGTTCAAGGCTGTCTTTCAGCATCATGAAAAGTTAGGATGCATTTATAGTGCTTTGTTTTCACTTATTGGGCTGAATTAGGCGTGGCGACGCCCTTTCAGCTCAGCGCGGCGGCCGCATTTAGCGGCCGCCCCGCAGAGCCCCTACAATATTACGTGCGGGAGCTCATTAGCGTCACTGTGCCAAGCCTTCCCCCCGATATTACGTGGGGAGAGGCGGAACATTCGACACAGTGAGGAACCCTTTGACAGTTGTGCAGCAGGTGCTGGGACCCTATTTTAAGTGCCCCAGCACCTGCTTCCTAACAGCTCTCAAAGAATACTTATCTGACGACTGAAGAGTGGGGCTGCTGTCAATCTGGCAGCAAAGCAGAAAGTGCTGCAGAAGCAAACTCTGCTTCTCTCTCCACAGATGCTGCCTGACCTGCTGAGTTACCCCAGCACTTTCTGCTTTGCTGCCAGATACTTACCCTGCTGTGTCCCAGTGTCCTGTGAAGTTGTGTTCCTGTTCTCCCACTCAAGTGTAACATTCCTTCTTGAAGGCATGCTGCACCTGGATGAATAATCTTAAATTTGCACATTCCAGGACATGAGACTTAAATAGACCATATAAGGTATTACGGAGGTTTATAGAGAACACACTGACACAAATGGGAATGCACGGGTGTGACAGAAATGTAAATACGTCTTTCACTAAATGTTCCTCACCAACGTGTGTGTCCTTTTCTCTGTGTGAATGATGTGTGCCAGCATGTGACGCCAATGTCACATCCCTTTGCACCGTTGGCCCTTCAGAAGAGCCAACATATGCAATAACATCATTGCCCTGCCACCATTACTCATGAGCATCTCCACGGATGCAGTGACATGGACATTGGCTCAGTCAGCTGCTGCCGCTAATGGTTTACACAGGGATGCTGCAGATGTGGACTGGTGCACAGCAGGTGAGCGAGGGTGATGTGTGGCTTGCAGAGCTCATGTCGGTTCCTATGGAGAAGAGAGCCTTTGTCTGATAAACCACTCCCGTGCATCCCTACCTTACTGTTAGTCCTGCGTGCAGAGCCTGGGTGCCATCTGTCTTCCCTTGCGTCTTTCATGTTGTAGGTCCTCAGTGTCCTTCTAATCCGAGGAGGAATCCTGTTGATGTCTCTCCTCATCATGCCAGGCCTGGCCCCTATTGGGTGCGTAGTTGTGCAGAGCAGCAAAGAAAGGAGCTGGCCTTTTCGGCCGGTAGTACAGGGCATCACCCTATCCATCCAGGCATTGGAAGCGCCCTTTCAGCATGCTGATCTCCTGCTCATTAGTGGCTCATGTAGCTCAGTGGCTGGCGTTGTATCTCTCCTCTGCAGCAGTGGTGGAGTCTCTTACCAGTGTCGGGAGCCATGTCTGCAAAGGATAGCCCTTATCTCCAAGAAGCCACCCCTCCATCTGAGCCACTTCAGTGAACAGCGGTGGCAGCCGGGACTGGCACAAGACCCAGGTGTTATGGCAGCTGCCTGAGAAGCGGTCACACATTCGCAGCAAGCATCTGCTGTGATCACATACCAGCTTCACCTAGATTGAGAGGGCTCATTTAATGGTGACGTCTGCAGGTGATAGCCTGGCAGTAGGTCTGATGGCCACATGAGTGCAGTCGATGAATATTAAACCCTATGATTCTCCGGCAATGGTGCCAGAACCAATGGCCCTCTGGACCTGGCTGTGAGAGTCTGTCCCGAAGCGGACAAACTAACTGGCCCTCCGGTGCTGGGCATCGGTGAGCTCCCTGATGCAACGGTGCACTGCTGACTGTGTGACCCCACAAAGATCTCTGTTGGGCCCCTAAAAGGCTGCAGAGGCGTCAGGCTTGAGAACCGCTGCCACTATGAGGAACAAAGGCATGAGATGTCCACTGGAGCCCATGGGCTGCAGGTCATCCTTGAGCAGGGCACAGAGACGTGTCACCACCCTTTCTATATGCACTATCTCCTCTGACACTGGTGCTGTGACGTTCGATGGCATGTCCTGTGGGGCCTGTAGATGCACGGCAACTGTAATGGCGAGCTCCCTTTGGGGGCTGCTGCTCACGACCGGGGGCCTCTACGTGGATCACACCTGCCTGTTGGTATTGCCTCTGGCGCATACGGATCCTCACGTGCAGAGGATCACACAATGTAGGATTAGCCATATCTAATTCCATGCGATAAAGTTGAACTCTTCATGTATTCAAAGGTTCCTAACAGGGCATGTATTGGTGTTGATGGGTAGATCAGCTGCTTTCCTGGATCAACTATGTGACATGCCATGGCATTGCCCATCTTGGCCAACACTCAGAGTGGCACAGCATGACCACATCAAGATCCTACCAGCTGAATCGATTGCCCCCACCATCCATATAACCTTAATGCTCCTACCTTTTCTGGCACCCTCCCCACACACAGGGTGCCTAGTGTGCCATTGCCCCCTCACAAACACAGAGTGTACACTGTTAACAGAGGGATGATACATGGTACTTCCCTTCATTCCAGCACAGCTTTCCCTCCAGTAATCCCAGACCCCCTCCCTTCCAGAATGCAGAGTGAGACCCCTGTGTATCCCCCCTCCCTCCTCCCTTCCAGAATGCAGAGTGAGACCCCTGTGTATCCCCCCTCCCTCCTCCCTTCCAGAATGCAGAGTGAGACCCCTGTATATACCCCCCTCCCTCCTCCCTTCCAGAATGCAGAGTTAGACCCCTGTGTATCCCCCCTCCCTCCTCCCTTCCAGAATGCAGAGTTAGACCCCTGTGTATCCCCCCTCCCTCCTCCCTTCCGAAATGCAGAGTGCCAGCTTTTCAGATCGTGAATGGGACGGCCGCCTGTTCAACAAAATAATCTGGCAGTGTCAGTGGAGAGGCGACGGTCTGCATAATCTGTATCAGTAAGTAATCATTACCATACGTTGATTGTGGTGCCGCCGCTGTGCGCCAGGAGGCCGCACCGAAGTCCTGCTGCTGCCGGTAATATGCGGCGGGCCCTTCTCGACATCACGGGTCAAGGTGGGCCTCTCTCTGCAACATTTTACCGTCTGCCGCGCTGCAACTCGCGGTGTTGAGGGGCCGGTAAAATTCAGCCCATTGTTTCAGTAATGATAAATACTTTTTAATTCTGGTCCTCGAATCAATTTATTATAAGATGATCATTTCCATCCCTAAGTATGCCCCTTCTGAGTTATTTATTGCTCCAATCAAAATTATTTAGTGCTTTGTTGAATACATTTTTACCCTGTTACAAATATGTTGTATTTTAATTGAAGCTTCAGTGCTTATATCTATGGAAATCGTTCATGAAGGCTTAAATTGGTGTTAGCATGAGGTCAAAAGAAACTATTGGGCATTTTTCTCTGTGATTTTAAAGGAAAGCAGAAATGGGCTTTGAAATAACTTGCATTTGTGCTTACAAAAGAAGAATGGACCTGATAATACGGTATTACACCTTGGGTGTTGTTATATTAAAACTCAGTTGCTTGGGAAATTGCACGAGTCAAGGCAAAATGAAACATCTCCACAAGGTATTTTCACAGCACGCAGAAATTACTGACAATTGCTCAAAAGTAACAACTTTATTTATTTGTCTTGGAAGAGTACACAAGATAGTTAAGGATGTTGGTTTTGTTTGTTTGAAAAAGAGGTAGATAGCTTCCAAGCTTTGGAAGGGAATTGACACAGCTGATCCAGGCACATTGTTAACTTTGTTGAAGGGTTCAAATATCAGGGGACGCAAAGTAGAAAATTAAGAAGGTAGGCTGAGCTTTGTTTGCCCTCATGCTTTTTAAAAATTGAAGTCTCCATTTTCTTTTAGAAAACCTGTTACGATGTTGCTGCTGAGATGTTTGAAAGTTGCTGCTGAGAAATCTACAAATAGGGATTGAAACAGCTTTGGTGGGAATCCACCAGAATACTCTCACACTCACAGGACCAGAATGCCTCATAAGGTCAACTATTTAAGTGGTAGTGGCTCTAGTGACTCCTTAGGTCAGGAGCTCCTGCTTCCCAGCCCTCAGAATTGGGCTCACCAGGCATACCTCATGGACAGATCTGGATGTGGGCTGCACACTGGGGTCCAGTCAGGGATCAAGATTTGGATTACTGTATGTAAAGATGTGAATATTTTCTGTTTGGTTTACACAAGTGATGCATAGGGTCATTGAGGGCACCATGATTTTTTTTTTCTGATGTGGTAGGAAAACCTGGCACCTTCCCACCCTCCCAAGGCTGACTGATTGCCACTGGACTCAGGCACTGGTCACCCTGGAACCATTAAAATTGGATGTCTAGAACATCAATGTGGCTGGTGTGCTGTAATCTGTAATGCATAGGTCCTTCTACTCTGCTTCAGGTAGATGGCTGTCAAATGGCTGATGTGGAAGTTCAAAGGTGTGGAATAATAGATGCTGTTAGGTATTACCTGTTAGGTATTACCAGGAAATGAGAACAGAAGCTCTTATACTCAAGATTAGATGCCTACCTTAATTGGGTTGCAGATGAAAGCAGTTATTGCTGAATCTTTGCCCTTTCAGCTGGTGGAACTACCTTTCAATAAATTATAACATGTGCACATGATATGCTCAAGAGGATGATAGTAATGCACTGACGGATTTCATGGTATATTGTGCTGCTCACTGTAGTGCTAAGGAGAATTCCTGGTAGCTGTTTAGAAACACAGAACATAACAACATAAGAAATAGGAGCAGAAGTAGGCCATATGGCCCATTGCCTTCCTCGTGAGGGCTGAAAATCCCATTTTTCAGTTATTTAATGACCAACTGATGATTATTCAACATGGAATAAAAACAAGAAATGCTGGAACCACTCAGCAGATCTGGCAGCATCTGTGGAAAGAGAAGCAGAGTTAACGTTTCGGGTCAGTGACCCTTCTTCGGAACTGACAAATATTAAAAATGTCACAGGTTATAAGCAAGTGAGGTGGGGGTGGGGCAAGAGATAACAAAGGAGAAGGTGTAGATTGGACAAGGTCACATAGCTGACCAAAAGGTCATGGAGCAAAGGCAAACAATATGTTAATGGTGTGTTGAAAGACAAAGCATTAGTACAGAAAAGGTGTTAACGGACTGAATATTGAACAGCAGCAAGTGCAAACATGAAAACAATCAGTGGGTAAGCAAACTGAACAAACTAAGATGAAATGAAATAAATGCAAAAAAAGGTTGTAAAAAATGTAAAAAAGAAAAAAGAAAAAACAACTAAAAATGAAAGTAAAATGGGGGGCTTGTGATGCTCTGAAATTATTGAACTCAATGTTCAGTCCGGCAGGCTGTAGTGTGCCTAATCAGTAGATGAGATGCTGTTCCTCGAGCTTGCGTTGATGTTCACTGGAACACTGCAGCAATCCCAGGACAGAGATGTGAGCATGAGAGCAGGGGGGAGTGTTGAAATGGCAAGCAACCGGAAGCTCAGGGTCCTGCTTGCGGACTGAGCGGAGATGTTCCGCAAAGCGGTCACCCAGTCTGCATTTGGTCTCCCCAATGTAGAGGAGACCACATTGTGAGCAGCAAATACAGTATACTACATTGAAAGAAGTACAAGTAAATCGCTGCTTCACCTGAAAGGAGTGTTTGGGGCCTAGGATAGTGAGGAGAGAGGAGGTAAATGGGCAGGTATTACACCTCCTGCGATTGCAGGGGAAGGTGCCATGGGACTGGGACGAGGTGGTGGGGGTAATGGAGGAGTGGACCAGGGTGTCGCGGAGGGAATGATCCCTTCGGAATGCTGACAGGGGAAGGGAGGGGAAGATGCGTTTGGTGGTGGCATCACGCTGGAGGTGGCGGAAATGGCGGAGGGTGATCCTTTGGATATGGAGGCTGATGGGGTGGAAAGTGAGGACAAGGGGAACCCTGTCACGGTTCTGGGAGGGAGGGGAAGGGTTGAGGGCAGAGGTACGGGAAATGGGCCAGACACGGTTGAGGGCCCTGTCAAAAACAGTGGTGGGGAATCCTCGGTTGAGGAAAAAGGAGGTCATACCAGAAGCACCGTCATGGAAGGTAGCATCATCAGAGCAGATGCGTCGAAGACGGAGAAAGTGGGAGAATGGAATGGAGTCCTTACAGGAGGTAGGGTGTGACGAAGTGTAGTCGAGGTAGCTGTGGGAGTCGGTGGGCTTATAATGGATATTAGTAGACAACCTATCCCCAGAGATGGAGACAGAGAAGTCGAGGAAGGGGAGGGAAGTGTCAGAGATGGACCATGTAAAGGTGAGAGAAGGGTGGAAATTGGAAGCAAAGTTGATAAAGTTTTCCAGTTCGGGGCGGGAGCAGGAAACGGCACCGATACAGTCATCAATGTACCGGAAAAAGAGTTGGGGTAGGGATCCTGAGTAGGACTGGAACAAAGAATGCTCAACATATCCCACAAACAGACAGGCATAACTAGGATCCATGCAGGTACCCATAGCAACACCTTTTACTTGAAGGAAGTGCGTGGATTTGAAGGAGAAGTTCTACATGGATTGTGTTTGTACCAAGATGACATGCCCAGTGATAGGAGATTGGAACAGAGGTGATCCTCCATAGCACATATGTGAGCCAAGCATGTTAAAGTACACCACGGCATGATTGTTGATTGAGCAGCCAGCTTTGCGCATTGGTTGGAAATGGCGGGGTAGAACTATCACTGGGTTTAGGATTCCTCTCACTCACTCCAGGTCATTGTGCAAACCAGTTTTTCTAGTTACCTGAAAAATTGAGAATAAATTTAGCAATGGCCTCTGAAGCAGCCTAGCTTTAGCTGGTTAAATTTTAGTGGTGCCCCAAATTACATTTAAGGAGTAGGGGCAGGGTGGCATGAAGCCTCAGCTGTTGCTAAACTGTGCCTACGTTCTCTGGGTTGTGATGAGTGGGGTGTGCCACTATGGGGACTGTATGCTCTCCATATCGTGCAAACAGGGACTCTTACTAAAGTTCATTTTTCAGTAGTTTCCTATGGATACTCTTAAACATGGTGATGTGGACTTTTCTTGGATTGGAGCACATGGCTGACCAAACAAAAGTTACTTTTTATCATTTCTATCTATTGTAAAGATAAAATACAGTCCAGAGACTGATTCCTTGTGAAACATAGCTTTTAGCTGTTACCATGGAAAATTGGGCAAGGTGTATAACAGGGCAATCAACAACTACCACTAATTTTTCACACCAGTTACAATTGACCTGGTTGTACCTATGCAATAGATATTTTTTCTCTCAATCATAAGTAGGAAATCTCTTTGGATAATCTCTCTATTGGCAGGTAGACCATGTAAACAGGATTTCTGCCAATCTTCCACTGAAGTTACGATGGACCATTGCAAGGGCTTCCTCGGAAATTCCCGGCGTTAGAATGGCAGGTGCTACTCAGTGGCTTATTTTTCGTAAACCCCATTAACCTCTTATATCCTCTTTTATAATGTCAACAAATTGGTGCCATTTGATATCTGTGATGTTGATTATGACCTATTATGAATAATGTATTTAGCACATAATGTTCAAAAGCTACTCTACCACATTTTCAAGTATTTTTTCTTTCTAGGCTGCATAATTACTTCCAGTAAAATTACCAGTAAATCTGCTTATTTTCCCCTTGGAGAGTTGAGAGCCAAGTGAATTTCCCAGCTGCCTGAAATCCCTGACACATGTATTTTGTGGTTATTTTAAGTGAGGCACTCTGTCTCATACAGGGTGTTCAAAATACAGAGACACTGCTGTGACTGACATTCCTATTCTATCATCTTCTCAAGAGCAAACACTTGGTCCTGAAGGCAAACATGGTGCTGCTCACATTTTGCAGATCTGTTTTTCTCAGCTTCCTCTTTGTGTTATCAGGGCCTTTTTTGTTTGATCTGTTGGAAAGCTATTATGGAACGAGACTCAAAACTGTGATCATAGTTGAATCCAGCCCTGCCTTCTAAGGCGACCAATAGATATACTTTTTGATCCATGCCCAGGTCATTTTATTGATTTGCTATTTTGCACAGCACTATGTGGTATACTAGCTTTGTGGCTCCAAGTAGGATTAGTAACTAATGGGATTCAGAGGTTATGCACCATAGCCAAATTCAAAAAGTTGTGCGCTCTGGCTTTTTGTCAAGACAATTTTCTCCAGAATTGAGACTCTTTGTGTGGAATACTTATAGAGCAAAACGCACCTACAAGACACTCTTACCTATGTCAGACTTTCCAGCACTCTCTAGGAGCACAAGCACAGAAAGATTTCTACACTGAGAAATTATATATTCATCTCCGCTGCTATCACGAATTGGCTCAGAGTTTCCTGCAAACTTGCCCCATTGTAATGGTGCAAAAGAAAGGAAATTATGGAGTAAGTGACTTACACTATTAATGATGCCACTCCATAATTTCCTGGGAATTTTGCCATGATCCTCGTCGAAAATCGAAAGTAATTATAGCTCTGAGCCCATTAAAATCAACAGTGATTTTCCCACATTTAAGCTAGTTTTCACATCAATGTTATTTAGATTTTAAAATAGTGGTGCTAGAGGCCTGGTGTGATTTACTGCTGCAAGGTCAGGTTTAAACTTCCAATTATTAAAAATGTCCTATCGTTGAAAAGATTAAACAATTAGGATCTTTGAGTATCCACTTGGTGCACCTGGGATTTTCAATTTTAACATTGCCATACCATATGTCCAAAGCCCATTCAATTTATGGGATCATTTACAGACTTTAAATGATCCCTTCTCAGTTTCCCTGTGTTCAACCTCACTAAAGCCACTGAAACAATTGTTGCAATCAGATATGAGGAAGTTGATAGGAACATAGGAGCAGGAGTAAGCCATTCAGCCCATCGAGCCTGCTCCGCCATTCAGTACGATCATGGCTAATCATCCACATCAATGTCTTTTCCCCACATTATCCCCATATCCCTTTATGTCAATGGTATTTAGAAATCTGCCAATCTCTGTTTTAAACACACTGAATGACTGAGCTTCCACAGTCCTCAAGGGCAGAGAATTCCAAAGATTCACAACCCTGTGAGTAAAGAAATTTCTCCTCATCTCGGTCCTAAGTAGCTTCCCCCTTATTTTGAAATTGTGTGCCCTGGTTCTAGACTTCCCAACCAGGGGAAACATCTTACCTGCATCTACCCTGTCAATCCCTTTAAGTATTTTGTAGGTTTCAATGAGATCACCTCTCATTCTTCAAAACTCTAGAGAATACAGGTCCAGTTTCCCCAATCTCTCTTCATAGGACAGTCCCACCATCCCAAGAACAAGTCTGGTGAACTTTCATTGCACTCCCTCTATGGCAATAATATCTTTCCTAAGCTAAGGGGAACAAAACTGCACACAGTTCTCCAGATTCTATACAATTGAAGCAAGACTTTGCTACTCCTGTACTCAAATCCTCTTGCGATAAAGGCTAATATACCATTAGCCTTCCTAATTGCTTGCTGCACCTGCATGTGAGCTTTCAGTGACTTATTGACAAGGACACCCAGGTCCCTTTGTACATCTACAATTTCTAATTCTTACCACTTAGGAAATACTCTGCACATCTATTCCTCCTACCAAAGTGGATAACCTCACATTTTCCACATTATATCCCATCTGCCATGTTCTTGCCCACTCACTAAGTCTGTCCAAATCCCCTTGAAGCCTCTTTGCATCTTTCTCATAACACACATTCCCACCTAGTTTTGTGTCATCCGCGAACTTGGAGATATTACATCTGCTCCCCACATCGAAATCATTGATATATATTATGAACATGTGGCGCCAAGTACTGATCCTTGTGGTACCCCACTAGTCACAGCCTGCCAATACGGGAATGACCCGTTTATTCCTACTCTCTGTTTTCTGCCTGTTAACCAACCCTTAATCCATGCCAGTCTAATACCTCCTATTTCATCTGCTTTAATTGTACTAACCAACCTCCTGTGGGGGACTTTATCAAAAGCCTCCTGAAAATCCAAGTATACTACATCCCCTTTATCAATTCTGTTAGTAATATCCTCAAAAAACTCCAACAGGTTCATCAAACATGATTTCCCATTCATAAATCCATGTTGACATTGCCCAATCAGATCATTATTATCTAAGTGTCCATTTATCACATCCTTTAGAATAGATTCTAACAATTTCCCTGCTACTGATGTAAGGCTAACAGGTTTGTAGTTTCTTGTTTTCTCTCTCCCTCCCTTCTTAAATAGTGGGGTGACATTTGTGACCTTCCAATCTGCAGGAACCATTCCAGAATCTATAGAATTTTGGAAGATGATCACCAATGCATCCACTATCTCCATAGCTACCTCTTTCAAAACTCTGTGATGTAGAATATCAGGTCCTGGGAACTTATCAACCTTCAGCCCCATTAATTTCTCCAATACAACCTTCTTACTAATGCTAATTTCCTTCAATTCCTCATTCTCCCTAGTCCCTTGGATCTCTAATTCTGGGAGATTTCTTGTACCTTCCTCAGTGAAGGCAGACACAAAATAATCTGCTATTTCTCTATTCCCCATTATAAATTCTCCTGACTCTGCCAGTAATGGACCCACATTTGTCTTAGCCAATCATTTCCTTTTTACATTCCTATAGAAGCTTTTACCGTCCGTTTTAATGTTTTTTGCTAGTTTACATTCATATTCTATTCTCCCTTTCTTTACCAGTTTCTTGGTCTTCCTTTGCTGTACTTTAAAATCTTCCCAATCCTCAGGTTTACTACTATTTCTGGCAACTTTATAGGCCTTTCCTTTTAATCTTTTTCAATCCTTAACTTCCTTTGTTATCCACTGTTGACTGACTTTTCTTTTTGGGTTTTTGTGCCTTGAAGGAATGTATAGTTGCTGTAAACTATGTAATAATTTTTTCAAGACTAATCATTGCCTATGTACCTTTTAATGTATTTTCCCAATCCACCTCAGCCAATTTGCCCCTCATACCTTCATAATTTCCTTTGTTCAAATTTAACACCCTGGCTTCAGATTGAACTACCTCACTTTCAAACATAATGTAAAATTCTGTCATATTATGGTCACTCATCCCTAAAGGTTCTTTCACAACAAGATTATTAATTAGCTCTTTCTCATTACATAATACTAGATCTAAAATAGCCTGTTCTCTCGTCAGTTCCTCAACATACTGCTCTAGAAAACCATCTCTAACACACTCCAGAAATTCATCCTCCACAGCATTAGTGCTCATTAGGTTTACCCAGTCTATATGCAGATTGAAGTCACCCATGATTACTGTATTGCCCATGCTACATGCTTCTCTAATCTCCTGATTAATACCATGTCCCACACTACCATTACTGTTTGATGGCCTATAAACAGCTTCTACCAATGTGTGTTGCCCCTTGCTGATTCTTTGCTCCACCCAAACAGATTCCACATTTTGTTTTTCCGATCTGAGATCCTCCCTTACTAATGTACTAACCCCTTCCTTATTATCAGTGCAACACCAGCTTCTTTTCCTTTCTAAATGCCGAATATTCTTGAATATTCAGTTCCCAGCCTTGGTCACCATGTTTCCGTAATAGCAATTAGATCATAACAATTTACCTCTATTTGTGCCTTTAAATTATCTACATTGTTGCGAATGCTGCGTGCATTCAGGTAGAGTCTCCTTAACCTTGTCTTTTTGACATTATTCTGATTCTAAGCCGAGTTGATGCTCACCTTTGTTTTGCCTGCCTTCTAATTTCATTTGCTACTTTTCTACTTCCTGTTACCAGCTTTACTTCCTTCCAATTTGAGCTACCCCTCATGTTCCCATTCCCCTGACAAGCTAGTTTAATCCCTCCCCAACAGCACTAGCAAATCTCCCTGTGAGGATATTAGTTCCGGTCCTGTTAAGGTGTAGTCCGTCCATCTTGTACAGGTCCCACCTGCCCCAGAACCAATCCCAATGCCTTAGAAATCTGATGCCCTCCCTCCTACACCAATTCTCCAGCCATGTGTTCAGTTGATCATTCCTCCTATTCTTATGCTCACTAGCATGTGGCACTGGGGGTTATCCTGACATTACTGCTCTTGAGGTCCTGCTTTTTAATTTCCTTCCTGACTCCCTAAAATCTGCTTTCAAGCTCATCCCTCTTCCTACCTATGCCATTGGTACCAATGTGGATCATGACCTCTGGCTGTTTACCGTCCCCCCAGAAGGATGTCTTGCAGCCGCTCCGTGATATCCTTGAACCTGGCATCAGGGAGGCAGTACACCATCCTGGAGTCACCTTTACTGCCACAGAAACACCTGTCTGATCCCCTGACTATCGAATCCCCTATCACTATTGCTCTTCCACTCTTCTTCCTCTCCTCCTGTGGAGCTGATTCAGGTGTGGTGCCATGGACTTTGCTCTGGCTGCACTCCCCTGAGGAACCATCGGATAACACTGGTGCCAACTCATCAGAGGGCAAGATCACACATGAGTTTTGCTGCAGAAGACTTAGATGAGGATTTTAATTAGGATTTTGATCAGATGGCAGATGGGCATGCACACAGAAATGTTTGGTGCATTGGCAGATCTGCCAGAGAGCCTGTTGTCACCAAGGAGTATGACAGAGTCCGTCTCCAACTTGGCACAGGGTTTTGCGTAGAGTGTGGCGCCCATCCTAGCCAGCATGGAGCGATGGCCAATTCCATAAGAACACTTGTGGACCCGACCATGGTGTAGTCGATAGTGGATAATCCATGTCTGAACTTGGTTGCAGCATAAGAAGAAGCGAAGCAGCCATCAAACACTTCAGTGCTGCAGTCGAAGCTCACACTGAGGTCAAAAAATCTCTGCATGTTACCATACAAGCCCTTCCTTGAACCAAATACCACTAAAAACAATAACTGGTCGTTCATGTAACTTGTCATTTGTGAGATCTTGTTGTGTGCAAGTTGGCTGCTGTGCTTACATACATAATAATTGTACTTGCATTTCAAAAAGTAACTTATTGGATCTGAAATACTTTCTTAAGACAAAATCTTAAGAGACCTGATGTAAGTTTTTCCTTCCTGACTCAATAATACTATTTTGTTTACCTGAAACATCCTACTAGTTATCCTAATAACAGAAGTTTATTTCTCTCACATAGAGGCACAAATGTCTTCTCGGCTAATTTTTTGAAACTAAGCAGCCCATTTCACATGGTGGCCGCTCACATTCTTGGATGGAATTGTACTGCAGTTTTCATTTGGGGTTAGTCATAAAAGCCCAGTTATTTCCTCTATCTACATCTTGAACGTAGATAGAGGTTTTTTATTGTGTGCTTTTAACATCATGCCTTACCCCTATACAAAGACGGTTCACTGCATATAAAATAGTCCTTATATTGATCAGTAATAATGCACGATGGCTGCAAATATATAAACCAAGGATGATTTCTGAAAAGTATTTTTTTTTAAGTAATGTGTCTGAATTTAAATTTTTTTTTAATTAAACAAACTACATTTTTCAATTTCCCATATATTTTGACTTTTATGCACAGTGTGTCTCATGTAATATGGTATTGCAGAAAAGAATGGAGAGGCTATAATAATAGATACATTAATGGTTCTAAATCATTTTGCTTTTGGTTAACACATCCATAATGGATCTACTAATCAATCTTATATTCTATGTGCAATTCAATTTATTTTGATTTTTTTCATTGGACAACTGGTTGAGTGCACTTTTTTAAACAACAGCAAATATCATTACAAAGTGGTCTGTAATATTCCCTCAAATATCATAAGTAATATCATTAATTAATTATTGGTTAGATGACGCATCACATTGTAAATACATGCGTAGGTATATATGTATGCTGTATAATCTTAAAATATATTTTAAAATATTTTATCTTAGGCCCCATTATTGAAGAAATAAAATCAGCTGCAGGGTATTCTTTAGCTCTTGATCAAAAGTATGGAAGCAAATATTTGGGTGAACTTCCTCTTTTAACAAATCTACTAAAAACTTAACAAAGTCATGGCTTTGGAAAACGTATTTGCTAAGAAAAGCAGTTTCAAGTTATTAATTATAGAGAAAAAATTAGATGTTCCCCTGCTTTTCAGTAAAAGCCACAACTCAGTTGCTGCCAGCGGTTTGTTAGGCCAGCTCTAGATCAGCCAGGTCTCAAATCTGGTCCACTTTGGATCATCAATTCAGTTAATCATTTATTCTTCCCTAAAGGTGCAGTTTTCCATTAACAAAACTCCAGCTACAGGGATAACATTATTAGCAACATGTTTCAGAATCTAGTCCCAGATGTCAACTTGGCCAAGTATCAAATTTAAGTATATTTTCTTACATTTTTATTTTTCTCATCTGGAACAGCATGATACACAATATGAAGAAATACTGAGATGTTGACATGAATGACTTTCAAAATTGCCTTCATTGTCTGTGTTTAATGACACTTCTTTTGGAGACTTTTAAGCCACCAAACTTCGCGGGAGCAGGTGTGCTTGCAGTTTAAACTGCTGTGCAAAGAAATCTGCTCCATAGTCTCCAATTCTACAGTGATAACTAACATACCTGACTGATTCCATCAATACATAAACTTGGAACAAATGATCTGGATATTTGGTTCAGTCCAAACTAACCCAGCTATTACAGGCCATTATCATAGTGTAATTGTATATCAACTGTTAATTTGGAGCTGGGTATTGCTTTCCATAATGTGCTGAGTATTAGATACTCAGTGGTAATAATAACATCCCATTCAGTTTTCTTGTGCAGTATTCAATGAGTTGTAGAATGAACCATAAATGTTTTATGAAGTTACTAGAATGATATGATTATTTCATGGGGCCAGTTTATCTTAGCTTCAAAAATGCCTTATTTGATCTTTTAAATTTGAGTTTGTCTATGGCTTTGTTTTCCATTACAATAATTTGAGGCATTATATGTAAGAACTGATTATTACCTCATAGGAAAATACTGAGACATTAAAAAAAAACTTGACATGTATGAAAAGCTTTACTTTATCAAGAGACGGCTCTCCTTTATCATTTTAAATAAAAATGTGGTTGAGTGAGACAATCAAGTAAAGTCTCTGGTAACATCTCAAACATTATATGCATATTGACTGCTACACTGTGAGCAAGGATAGTGCTGCAACTTGAGTGATAGGAGTGGCCTATACGCTGCAATGAACCGGAGGCATTTTTATCTCATATTAACAGATATGTTAATCACATTATATGACCTAATTGTTGAAATAGCAAGCAGTAATGCTTACTAAAAGCATAATTTTGCAGAACAACCCTAATTGGATTCAACTGCTGCGACTAATTCTTTGTGACATGTCTGACAGACACAGCTTACTGGTGATATTTTGCACTATGCACCTTATATTTTCCCCAAGATTTGTGGAGACTGCATTTTCTAATTACTGCTTCTGCTCCATCTTACTAAATTATGAATTCACTCAGAGGAAAGGAAACCTTATGAGAGTCAATGGATTACTTTAAATATCAAGTATAATGAATGTTTAAATTTGTATTTCTATAGTGCACATCACATAGGACAATATCTGAAGGCACTTAACAAGGAAAGAGGATGAAATCGGATGAGCAATAAGGGAGGAGGCATCAAAAGCACTATTAGAGTCTTTAAGAGGTTTTTGAAGCAGGTGAGGGAAGTAATGAGGGGATTGATTTAGGGAGAATGTTCCAGAGGGCTGAGGCATACTGCCTAAAATATTGGCCACAATAATAGTGTATTGAATCTGCTGGATGAAGTATGCGTAACTTGCTCCATAAATTTAATATATTTTTTGTAAACTGAAATCCAATTGACATAGATCTGCAAAGAAGAGATTTTCATTGAAAGAAATCTCCCTCTCCTCCCCAGATTTCTCCTTTCATTTCCTGACCCACACAGAGGGTTCCGACTGCACAATTGCTAACTGTCTTTAGGTATCTCAGCCAAGCGGTCAGTCTTCATCTGATGACATGGGTATGTCAAGAAACCTTTTACCTGTGGGAGAACCATATCTAATCCCAAATCCTCTGCTTTCCTGACATCTCACACATGCTTACATGCCAGCAGGTTCAAGTAGCAATCAGGAACATGAATGCTAGCTGATTTCCATTCTTACCCCTCTCCTCACCACCCCCATCCCCAACCCCTGACTTCCACAACCTTGGAACACTAAGGTTAGTTGCAATACCTCTATCAATGCCCCTCAGCAAACCCCAGGAATCTGGAATGTTCTTGGTCTGGAATGCTTAATTCAACATTGTGAATTAGCTTTGCCAACTGTGCAACTAGGATTTATGGTTTTCATTTTTAAGATACTTTATAATGAAAGAGAAAACAGTTGCCTGTTGTTGGACCACACTGCGGGCTGGATTTTGTTCCCAGCCTGATGTCGGGCTCTGAGCTGATGGGAGTGCTGGAGCGTCGGAGCAGCCACTGGGATTCCTGGGTCCGATCTTCCCGGCGGCGGAGAAGCTCTGTGGCAGCCCCTCCGCCGCTCTGCAACAGGACCCTGCTTTCCATATGCTAATTAGATGTTTGCATTAATTTAAATGTAACCCGTAGAAATCTTACCTTCAGTTCACAATCTTCAGCATGATGTGCAGCACTCACGCATCTTCACTTTCCAGTCCAGGGGAAAGCTGGTGCCACTGAGGCGGAGAAGGGGTCAACTCTGCACTATTTGTATAGGGAAGGTGGGGAAGGGGTCAACTCTGCATTTTGTTGAACTGTCTGCAGGGTAGGCAGCCTTTAAAAAATGGTGCCAGCACCTGCTTCTGCATCAGGCGACGCCATGAATGGCATTGCCAATGCCACCTCCGCCACGTGATTGGGAGGTGCAGCTGCTGCGAATATGCTTCACGGCGGCGGGACAACTAAATCCAGCCCTTCGAGTACTGTGTTTAATTATGCTCACCATATTATAAAAAGGATATAGAGGCTCTGGAAAGGGTGGAAAAAGGTTTAGAAGGTCGGTACCAAAAATACACGGTTTTACTTATCAGGAAAGAATGAGTGAACAGGCTGGGTCTCTTTCCTCTTGAAAAGAGAAGGCTGAGGGGCGAACTGATAGAGGTCTTTAAAATTGTGAAAGATTTTGACAGAGTGGGGAAGAGCAAAACTGGAGGCCAACAATATAAGAAATCAAATGGGGAATTCAGAAGAAACTGCCCAGAAAGTAATGAGAATGTAGAACTTGCTACCACAGGGAGTAATTGACATGAATTGTACAAATCAATTTAAGGTAAGTTGTGATAAGTATATGAGAGAGAAGGTAATAGAGGGTTATGTTAATAGAATTAGATAGGAAAAGATGGGTGGAGGATGAATTGAAGCATAAGCGCCAGCATGGACTGGTCCATTTCTGTGCTGTATATTCTAAGTAATTCTATGTTATAGCTTCAATTAAATTAATAAAACTGTCAATGCTATTATCAGGACACTGTGTACAATTACACAACTCAAATTATACTTGTGGCTTTGAATTGATCATGCATTAACACCATTAAATATTTAAAACAGAAAATGAATTAGCAACTTTGAATTACCAGGTCTAAAAGTTAAATTTCAATTGAACTGAGCTGTTTCAGTATGTATAACTTGCAGTACTGTGGAGAAAGATTATTTTTCATACTTATTATTTGAAGGTTTTCTTTTCCTTTAACAGTAGCAGAATCACATAAATCACAATTAAATTAGTATTTATATAAGTACCAATGAGAGGTTTAATACACTGTGCATCATCTGCTTTACCACATTCATGTTAAATGCCTGTTTGTACTATTTTAACACAATCATTAACCCATCTCAAAAAATTGTGTTAACAACTGTGGTGAAATAGCTCAGGCAGGAATTTAATGCAAATGAATTAACCAGAGCATCACACAGAAAAAATTCAAACCCCAAAGGATATAATGAAATGATGTATCGAAATTGCACATCCTTGAAAGAAATCCTAGGGTAGAAAGTAACTGATCGCACAACAGCTGAAAACCCCAGTGTGACCACTAGAATTAGGTTCATAACAACAACAACCACTTGTATTTATATAGCGCCTTTAATGTAGAAAACATCCCATTCACAGGAATGTTACCAAATAGAAACTGGCACGAAGCTACATACGGAGATATTACGGCAGATGACCAAAGGCTTGATCAAAGGGGTAGGTTTCAGGAATGCCTTAAAGGAGGAGAGGGAGAGAGGTAGAGAGTTAGAAAAGATGTAAAATGGGGGGTATAAAAAAGTGGAAATAGAGGTGACGGTCTCTGATCCAGAGCAGCAGCCAAAACGCGCAAGTGAATGAACACGGGAAAAACTCAAGTTTCCTAGGCCTGATGTCTAGTGTGCTCACATAAGGAGATAGAAATCACTCTCCTCTCATCAAGCCACAGCAAGATGAGGGAATACTGAGGGTGTCAATGGCCCAGATCTTCCTGCAACAGTGAGATTGGCAACATCCATTGTAAATCTTGCCATCTAACACATTGATCTCATTGTTGCTAATTCGCTCCAAGTTTAGCTGGTTTTCTAATTGGAAAATGGTGCATTGAGCAGAGCAGCAAATCAGGCACTCAGCACCAATCTGACAGCTGAAGTGATGGCGTATTCACCATGCGGAGCTGTGGGAGATGTTTAAGAATTTATATACACTTAAATCTACAATTACTTTAATCTGCAGTGTCCCTTTTTGAGGTTTTTCTCAATTTCACTGCTGTATGTTGCCTATCAATCCAAGTCACTTTTATTATAATAAAAGCAAAATACTGCAGATGCTGGAAGCCTGAAATAAAAACAGGAAGTGCTGGAAATACGCAGCAGGTCTGGCAGCATCAGTGGAGACAGAAGCAGAGTTAATGTTTCAGGTCTGATGAAAGGTCACAGACCTGAAACGTTAACTCTGCTTCTCTCTCCACAGATGCTGCCAGACCTGCTGGGTATTTCCAGCACTTTCTGTTTTTATTTCACTTTATTATAAATTGTTCATAATTTAGGAATAAAATAATGATCAACTTTTATTTTCATGAATTACAAGGGCATAAAACGAGCTAAGCAATCTAACCTTGAATTTTTAGTGTATTATGCTCTGATAATTATTTTGGTTTGAATAAGACTGAAGATTGCAAATCTTTGTGGACAGCAAAAATTTACAAAATGACATGTTGCATTTCCTCTGAGTAGATAGACTTGAATTGTTTTTATACATCATTGTTGTGCATCTGCGAGGTATAGCACATTTAGGGAGGTGGTCACACCAAAGGTTAGGAGCATGCAGACATAGAGGGAATGGATGACTGCCAGGCAGTCTGAGAGAACCAGCAGGTAGTTTAGGAGTCCTGAGTCTATCTTGCTTGCTAATCGGTTTTCCATTTTGGATACTGGTGAGGGTGGATGGTTCCCCCCACCCTTGCTGCAGCCCATTCATGCCCAGTGACTCACCATGTGCAGACCCCGCCTCTATACTGCCCTCTAAAGTATGTGCAGTGCCAGTATTTGAGCTGGTGGCTATGGGTGTCAGATCAACTGATGATGTTTCTTCCTCCTCAGTCTGCCCGTCTGTCTAGGATTTCAGCCTCTGGCACCACTGGCTTGCCAGACAGCAGTCCATGGGTATCTTAAAGCATAAATGCACAAAGGGAGGTTTGAGGTGAGAGAAGGGTGTGGGGAAAGCAACGGGTCCATGGTTACAACATTAGCAGCTTGTCCAGCATAACAGATTGCAGGACGAGGTGAAGTGGGATGTGAGAAGGTGAATTAGGCAGGAACGCACGGTAATCCTCAATGGCTTCAGCGATGCCACTAGCCACTGCTTCACTGTCAGCTGCTCCAAGTATCCCCAGCAGCGTCTCCTCCAAGGGGGTCAGCTCATGTAGCCTTTCCTTCTCCGCATAGGTTCTCTGCTGCTGCCATCTATTGTGGGCCACCTTGTCAGTGAGTGTGTTGCATTGTGTTTGGGTGATGTGCCTGCCACAGTTGAATAGCTGGCACTATGTGCAAGCCATGAGATGCGAGTGTGCAGCTTACAGCAGTGCTAAGTGTGTGAGGGTGAGGTGAAGCTATGAATGTGAGGTTAGAGTCATGGGTGACATAGATTGTTGGTAGGCAATTGAAGGGAGCAGTGTGTGTTTGGGGCTAGTGGTGCAGTTGGTAGGATTTGATATGTAGGACATTCACTAACCTTGACCACTTGTGTGAGGTTATTAAACATATTGCAGCACTGCATCCAGGTCCTCAGTGCCAGACTGTCGGCATTGACCTCCATGGCCGCCTGCTCCCATTGAGTTCTTAGCACTTGTCTGGCGGGCTTCCTGGACTCCTGAGGGAAGAAAATCTCTTTCCTCTAGCCCACCTCCTGCACTAGAACTAGTTAACATGTCACCAACTGATAGAAATAGATTTTAATAATTTAATTTATCAAATTCCCTCATAATTTTAATCATCTCTCTTAGGTTTCCTCTTAACCTTCTCTGTTCTAATAAAAAAGCTCCAGTTTCTCTCATATCTTTTCACAAGTCTTTCATCCCAGGTGTCATCTTAGTGAATCCCATCTGCATTCTCTCCATTGTCTTGGCATTTTTTCTAAAGTAAGGCACCTAGAATTAGACACAATATTCTGTGTGGCCTAACCACCTATCTATTAAGGTTTAGCATTACCACTTTGCTTTTGTGCTCAGTGCCTCTATTTATGAAAGCAAGATCCCATATGCTATCTTTTAACAGTTTTATCAGTTTGTCGTCCCACTTTTGAAGATTTTAAAGATCAGTCCTCCTGAGTATATATCTCAAAGGTCCTCCTGCCAGCCTGCAGGTAGAAGGAGGTTTCGTCTTCTCTCATCTCTTGCATTAGGCCTGTCATGCACTATCAGAAATTGATGGCGCTCACCCTATTGCAGGTTCAGCCATTCCTCAAAGTATCAGATTCAGTAGCGCTACCCACTTGCAATATTGAGCTCCCTGCAGCATTCATGTAAAACAGCATGAAACACCAATTTAATGCGCTGCCTGCAAGACAATGAACTGGGTGGGGTTAATCATATACTGCAGTCCCCACACCTGTTTTCAGGGGTTATCCAATATAATGTTCCCAAAGTCTCTCTGCTCCTCTGCTTTTCAAGTTTTACCATTGAGTGTGAATATGCTGTACTTATTCTTTCTCCCAAAATATATCACCTCACATTTTTCTGTGTTGCATTTCAGGCTCTGAAGGATCCACTGTGACATGTGGTGTGCAAACATGCTCATGCCATACCAGAATCATTGCATTTCAAATTGTTCAGGGTATCCAAAGTTGTCCGGGACACCCACCTGAAATCAGCATTGGCCCATTTCCTTTACAACATCCAGCAGCTTTGATGGTCAGTTTTCTGGTGCTTGACCACAAATGATCAGATTTATTGAATTCAATATTATAATTTGCTATGGTGGGATTTGAATTTAGAACCTCTAGGTTGTGAGTCCAGTGTCAAAACCATTGACATCCAAATAACTCAATGTGCATTGTACCTCGGAGCTGAAGTAACAATTGTGTTATGAACTGAAAAATGGATGAGCATTTATTGAGCAGAATGGAGCTATTATATAAAGAGACTTTGAAGAATGGCTGAACATGAAAGTAATAATGAAAATAATCTTAAAACTTGCTGTGATTTTGCATTGGCGGATTTCTGAGGTTCTTAAGAACACCTACAATAATTTCTGGAGAATTCAAATTAAATAAATTGACACAATGGACATTGATCATATAAAGCATTATGTTATTCATAATGGAATACAGTTTCCTGTCTAGAATAACCTTTCAAGTGATTCATGTTTACATTAATCTGACGCTGGAGTGTTATTTGATATTTTTCACTTATCATTAACTGGTATGTAAGGAATGAAAGTATTCTGAATTGCAATTTTCATCGCTTCCAGAACTAATCAGTTTGTGGATGGTTGTCTCTTAAGACCATTGACATTTGAAGGTTTTTACACACATTGAATTGAAATACTTCACTAAGATGTTTGGAGTAACTATGCAAAATTTTTATTCTGCACCTGAATTAATAATACTGCAATCAATGGTTCTACATTGTTTGAGCTGGAGTAAAGGGATCTCTACGTTGTATCTTGTTGTGCTACACTAAATCTGGAAGTGCTTGATGCTCTGTTTTCCTTCAGTACCACCAAGGAAAGTGTACCCACTGGGGAAAAAGGCAACGAAGTGAAATCATTGAAGAGCATCACACGAATAATGATCCTTGGATGAATAGCCTTAAACAGTTAAAGACCAAATTTACTAGGGAGGGTGCAAATTGGACATATTTTTGTGCAGGAGCAGGGCCTAAATTTGCGAGGTGCCTTAACTCTGCTCGGGTTACTGTCCCATTTCTGCAACATCCCAAATTTTGGTCGAAAAGGAGACAAACTGAAAAAGTGCCAGCCCTCTTACCAGAGCTGACATGCAAATAACACATATAGCTCCAAATACCACCTTCCCCTCCACTCTTCCAAAGAAAATCAATGGGAAGCAGGTACTCTTGCCAGAGCTAGCTAATCAATGTGGTAGGAATTTCTTAAAGGTAAATTGCTGTTGTTTGGCTTTAGCTAAAAGGGTTTTGTCCATAACTATGTGTTGCTTCCGTTGGTTTAGATTTTTTCTGTGTACATCTGAAGAATTAGCAACAATTTAGTGGAGGGAATACTCACACAGCAGAATTAATGCAGCATCAATTAAGATTGCAAGAGGTGTGGGAATTTCATTGTGTATGATTTACATATTGGAAGAAGAAGAGAAGGAGGTACAGCAGCAAGAGGCCAAATAGGAAGCCAGGCATGATGGGCATCAAAGAGAGCCAGAATCTCCCAATGGTCCCCAGCCAGCAGAATATATTAACCTAGATGGTCTTTCCTACATCTTTCTAAGGAGTTTTTAAAATTCATTCTTGGCAAGGCCAGCATTTGTTGCCCATCCTTAATTGCCCTTGAACAGATGGTGGTGAGCTGCCTTCTTGAACCGTGGCAGTCCATGTGGTGTAGGTACACCCACAATGCTGTTAGATAGGGAGTTCTGACTCGCAACCATGCAGGAATGGCAATATAGTTTCAAGTCAAGATGGTTTTTGATTTGGAGGGGAACTTGCAAGTTTTGGTGTTCCCATGCATCTGCTGCCCTTGTTCAAAGGAGTATTGGTGAGTTGCTACACTGCATCTTGTAGATGGTACACACTCTAGCCACTGCCGCCGGTGGTGGAGGGAGTGAATGTTGAAAGTGGTGGATGGGGTTCTGATCAAGCAGGCTGCTTTGTCTTGGATGGTGTCGATCTTCGTAAGTGTTGTTGGAGCTGCATTCATCCAGGCAAGATGGTTGACAGGCTTTGGGGCTTCAGGAGGTGAGTTAGTCACTGCAGAATTCCCAGCCTTCGACCTGCTCTTGTATCTATAGTATTTACATAGCTGGCGTAGTTAAGTTTCTGGTTAATTGTAACCCATGGGATGTTGATGGTAGGGGATTCAGCAATAGTAATGCCATTGAATGTCAAGGGGAGATGGTTAGATTCTCTCGTGTTGGAGTTGGTGATTGCCTGGCACTTGTCTGGCACAAATATTACTTGCCACTTATCAGCCCAAGCCTGAATGTTGTCCAGGTCCTGCTGATTGCAGGTACTGACTGCTTCAGTATCTGAGGAGTTGCGAATAATACTGAACACTGTGGAATCATCAGTGAACATCCCCACTTTTGAGCATTTGTTGGCGGGAATGTCATTGATGAAGCAGCTGAAGATGGTTGGGCCGAGGACACTACCCTGAGGAACTCCTGCAACAGTGTCCTGGGGCTGAGATGATTGACCTCCAACAACCACAACCATCTTCCTTTGTGCTAGGCATGATTCCAACCAGAGGAGAGTTTCCCCCCTGATTCCCATTGACTCCAGTTTTGCTAGGGCTCCTTGATGTCACACTTGGTCAAATGCTGTCTTGATGTCAACGGCAGTCACTCTCACCTCACTTCTGGAATTCAACTCTTTTGTCCATGTTTGGACCAAGGCTGTAATGTAGTCTGGAGCTGAATGGCCCTGGCAGAACCCAAAATGAGCATCAGCGAGCAGGTTGTTGCTGAGTAAATGCTGCTTGATAGCACTGTCAACAACACCTTCCATCACTTTGCTGATGATTGAGAGTAGATGAGTTGGTAATTGCCCAGATTGTATTTGTCCTGCTTTTTGTGGGCAGAACATACCTGGGCAATTTTCCACATTGTCGGGTAGATGCTGGTGTTGTAGCTGTGCTGGAACAGCTTGGCTAGGGGTGTGGCTACTTCTGGAGTACAAGACTTCAGCACTACAGCCAGGATATTGTCAGTGCCCATAGTCTTTGCTGCATCATCGACAGTGCTATCAAGTGGCACTCACTCAGCAACAATCTGCTCACCGATGCTCAGTTTGGGTTCAACCATGGCCATTCAGCTCTGGACCTTATTGCAGCCTTGGTTGTGTCTGAGAAGACTGCAATTCACCCAAGAAGTTCTGGAATAACTAAATTCAACTAGATCGTCAGACCAGGTCTACAGCATAGTGGTAGTAAAGGTCACTACAGTTCTGATCATTTATGCAACAGGGTCCTTCCAGGCAGAGACATCTGGCTCCCTCAAAAAGGCATGGGATTCATTGGGATGTTCAATGAAAGAGGTGGAGTGTCCATAATGGAATGATTCGGGGGTGCACTCAGGATTTCCCCCATTTCCATCTCTGTTTCCAGGGAGCCACTCAAAACTTGTGCTAACTCAGTCAATTTGTTGTACGTACTTTGACCAGACAGCCACAAATGCCTTCTTTATCAGTGCTGCACAGTTAATATTATTTGACAATGGTCTCAGGCAGATGAGTGAAAGAACAGTAAACAGGATTTCCCAGGGTGCAGGGGCTATTCAGACCACATATGTGGTAATATATGCCCCAAATGCCATCCCCAGAATTACATAACAACAACAACTTGTATTTATATAGCATCTTTAACGTAATAAAATATTCCAAGGTGCTTCACAGGAACGGAATAAAGCAAAATTTGACACAAGCCATATAAGGTGATATCAGGACAGATGGCCAAAAACTTTGTCAAAGAGGCAGGTTTTAGATTAGAGATACAGCACTGAAACAGGCCCTTCGGCCCACCGAGTCTGTGCCGAACATCAACCACCCATTTATACTAATCCTACACTAATCCCATATTCCTACCAAACATCCCCACCTGTGCCTATATTTCCCTACCACCTACCTATACTAGTGACAATTTATAATGGCCAATTTACCTATCAACCTGCTAGTCTTTTGGCTTGTGGGAGGAAACCGGAGCACCCGGAGAAAACCCACGCAGACACAGGGAGAACTTGCAAACTCCACACAGGCAGTACCCGGAATCGAACCCGGGTCCCTGGAGCTGTGAGGCTGCGGTGCTAACCACTGCGCCACTGTGCCGCCCATTTTGAGGAGCGTTTTAAAGGAGAAAAAAGAGGTAGAGAAGTGGAGAGCTTTAAAGAGGGAATTCCAGAGCTTGGGGGATTAGGCAGCTGAATGGTGGAGTGATTAAAATCGGGGGTGCTCAAGAGGCCAGAATTAGAGAAGCACGGATCTCTTGGAGGGCAGTGGGGCTGGAGGAGATTACAGAGATAGGGAGGGATGAGACCATGGAGGGATTTGAAAACAAGGATGAGAATTTAAAAATTGAGCTATTGCTTAACCGGCTCTTACCAAATTCACAAATGACATGTAGGTCAGTGATTAGAGGGGTGTTGGGTGAATGGGACTTGGTGTGAGTTAGGACATGGGCAGCAAAGTTTTGAATGACCTCAAGTTCATGGAGGATAGAATGTGGGAAGCCTTTTTTTTATTTATTCATGGGATGTGAGCATTGCTGGCTAGGCCAGCGTTTATTGCCCATCCCTAATTGCCCTTGAGAAGGTGGTGGTGAGCTGCCTTCTTGAACCGCTGCAGTTCCTTGTAAGAACACCCACAGTGCTGTTAGGAAGGGAGTTCCAGGATTTTGACCCAATGACAGTGAAGGAACGTCGACATAGTTCCAAGTCAGGATGGTGTGTGACTTGGAGGGGAACTTGCAGGTGGTGGTGTTCCCATGCAATTGCTGTCCTTGTCCTTCTAGAAGGTAGGGGTCACAGGTTTGAAGGTGCTGTTGAAGGAGCCTTGGTGAGTTGCTGCAGTGCTTCTTGTGGATGGTACACACTGCTGCCACTGTGCATCGGTGGTGGAGGGAGTGAATGTTGAAGGTGGTAAATGGGGTGCCAATCAAGCAGGCTGCATTGTCCTGGATGGTGTTGAGCTTCTTGAGTGTTGTTAGAGCTGCACCCATCCAGGCAAGTGGAGAATATTCCATCACACTCCTGAATTGCACCTTGTAGATGGTGGACAGGCTTTGGGGAGTCAGGAAGTGAGTTACTTTCCACACTGAAAATTAATTTCAAAAGCAAAAGAACTTTATTTGAGAAAACAAATATCAAACGTCAAACACCTTTGAAATCCCAAGTATGTCTAGGTTGTTTTCTTTATACATTTACAAGAGCTTCTATGAGGTGTAACCCCTGTGTTAGCAGCTGGGCTGGAGGCAGGCTGCTGATCAGGCTGCCCCTTGGCCTGTGATGGCTTCTGCAGCCGTCCTCTGGATGCCTGAGGCCTGGAGGGCCCCGGCTGGGTGAGGGTTTCCTGCACTGGTGCAGGACTCTCCTCAGGTGTCGCAGCTACTGGAGCTGGACTTACTGGAGGAGGGGCTGAGGAACCACTGTCCACACTCGGAGTGCCCAGAGGGGAGCCCCTAGCTATGGAAGTCAGCATCTACTCTTCCCTTACAAGGCTCACTTGAACCTCCTTGTTGACTAGAGAAGGATGATGAGCTGGAGAAGACTCCAGGTGCCTCGTCCTTGTCGTGCCTTGCCACTGCTGCATTGAGCTCATTGCCAAGGCAATGGTGTGTAGGTCTGCGCGCATTTGTGGGATCTGGCTCTCCATGAGGGTCGCCAACCTCTCAATGGTGGAAGCCATGCACTCACATGCTTGAGACATGGCAGCACTCATGACATGGATGGACTCCTCCATTCTCCGCTCAAGGCTGTGCACTTCTTCTGGCACCTTCGCCAGAAATTGTCTTACCCCTCTCTGCAATCCCAGCATGCCCTGCTGTCAACACCAGAGGCTCGTCTACAGCCTGGAGCTCAGCATGGGCCTGGCCACCCACATTCCTCCGAATGTCAGTGGCCTTGACTATCTCAGCCTCCGCCAGCTACTCGGACGCCTGTGAGGCACTCTCACCAGCTTGTGCCCTTGATTCTAAATCGGAGCTGAAACTTACTGAGATCAAAGTATCTGTGCTGGTGGAAGGTGCAGGAGAGTCATGGGACGGTGCATCCCCTGACTCCGGATCCTCCTGAAAGGTGGAATTTTAAACCCTTCTACTAGAGTCTCCTGTGGTCTCCGACCAGCATGAGAGAGCACAAATATGTGTGGGTTAGGATGAGCAGATCTTGTCATGCAAACCATGGATGATGGGGGTCTCCAGAAGTGATCTGTATGTCGATGAAAGACAGTCCTTACTCTCTTGCACAGAAACTCCAGTCTCACCAACTGCTACTGAGCGGCCACCCTGGGTCCCTGCTAGTTTAAGTGCTTCCTCCTCAGCCATGGAGAGAGGCCTGATGTCTGGGATGCCTCTGCCAATCTGGGATGTCTCCCTGCTGTTATAGGCCCTCTTTTCCTACAAATGGAAAAAGGGAGCTAGTCATACTTCACAGAGAGATCAACATGACAGTTCTGCTAGTGGCAGCCCATCGTCCCCCACTGGGGTATCCTGTATAGCTCATTCTCCCCTCATCTCTAAGGCCAGTTAACAGGAGTGAGCTGTGAAAGAGGGTGGCCTGTGGCCGAGATGCAGCCATATGTCTGTCAGGATGAGGAGATTGTTAACCCCCTTTACCAGCACCTTTGGTGGTGCCTCCCTCCACATGTCCTGCTTCCTCCAGCATAGCCACATGCAAACCCTAAAAAGGAAAGAGGTGTGGAGCAGTCACCTTGACAAAACAAAGGAGGTCGCTGACTCTCTTGCAGCACTGTACCCCTGCCCTGGGGGTGACCCCACGGCTGCTGACCTCCTATTCAATCACCATCCAGGCTTGCTTGGTAAGGTGAGAGGACTTCTTCCTAGGGAAGAGGACCTCCCGCCTTTCCTTTGCAACCTGGAAGAGAATATTGAGGGAAGCATCACTAAACTGTGGGGTCACCCGGTGTCTTCCTTCAGTCATGGTCGCTGCAGGCTCACATTCAGCTCCTTGCCTATCAGGCAGCAGAGGCAGCAGAAGGGGTCCGGGGGCAGTAAAGGGCACTCAGGAAGGCACTCTTTTAGACCAGACAGGAGTGAATGCAAGGCTGGTAGGTTTTTAAATATGGAGCCAGCACCTACTCCAGAGTCATCTGACGCCATAGTCAGCGTTTCACGTCCAGCCGCCACCGCGTGCTTGTACAGGCCCTGCAACTCCATTATGATAGTGGGCCACCCACCACATGATCACGGTGCGCCAGCTGCACATGTGACAAGTGAGTCGGTGCCCACTTCTGGGTCTGCCGCAACGGGCTCATTAAATCCTCCCTCAGAATGCCACCTTAGGTGATACCCTAGCCTTGGCTGCTCAGGGCTCTGATGATGTGCAATGTAAATGGGAAATGGGCTGGGTCATGAAAGGGATGATCATGAAAGAAGACATAGAATTGGCGATTCCACTGAAATGCTTCCACTTCTCACACGTTACCCCCCCAGTCAGAGCCCCACATGCTGCCTCATGTCCTGATAGCCGAGTCTGCTCTTTCACTGCTGCAGTCTTTGGCAGGACCCTCACAGGTTCCAAAACCAGAGGACATTGTCGAAAAGCCTCTTAGATGTCAGGGCATGGATCTAAGCAGCCTGCCTCCAACTCTGCTAAAATCACAGGGGTTGGATCTCATAGAAATGGTAGAAAAAGGAAGAGTAAAGATTTGAAGTCACACAAGAGAATGTACGTTGATTCTGTTGTGTATTCGAGCTATATAAATATGAATGTTTTGCACCACTTTCCTGTCATGCTCATTCTTGCTCATTGGCTGGTAGGTGGCATTTTCAGTTGTGTGATGATGAATGGGAAGACATGAATAGATGCTGAGCAATGGGGGTCTGTGAAAGGGAGGCTTGGTTATTTGCAGGATTGTTTTGTGTTAATGGCATTGGGGAAGGGGAAGAAAAGTGGCTATTGCATGTGGTTGTTAAATGGGCGCACTGGAGGAACCTAAATGAAACTCACAATATCCCAGGAAGAAATGTGTGCCACTGGTGATGCCTTGCCTGCAGCACCTTCCATCTCCTTCTCCTTGCTTCCTCCTCCTCGTCATCCTTCTCCTCTTCAGAATTGTCCACGGAGACTCTGTGTTCCTCCTACCGGTCCAAACCTCACTGCTGCGCAATGTTGTGCAGAGTACACCACACCACAGCTATTCTGTAGCCCCTCGCTGCACTCACCAGCATGTACTGAAGGGCACCTCCAGATGTGCCCAGCCACCTGAAGCGCATCTTCAGCATGCCAATGGCTTGCTCAATGACACCTCTGGTGGTCATATGGTATTTGTTGTATCGCTCCTGTGCCTCGGATTTCTGAGAGGTCTCATCAGCCAGCTTGAAAGTAGGTATCTCTTGTCTCCAGGCAACCAGCTTATAATTCTGTTTTGAGGTTTGAATACACTTGGGAGGATGAAAGCATCATGGCAGTTGCCCGGAAATCTTGCGCAAACTTGCATAATGATTTTTTTGTGGTTTCACACTAGCTGGAGTGGAAGCCCTTGCCGTTGAAGAATACTACCGGATGATCCCGGGGTGCCTTAATGATCAATGATTTCAAAAGAAAATCGGATAGGCACTTGAGGGAAATAAACTTACAAGGCTATGGGGATAGAGTGGGGGAATGCGACTCACTGATTGCTCTACAGTGGGGGCAGCATGGACTTGATGGGCCAAAAGGCCTCCTCCTGTGCTGTAATAACTCTATGACTCCATGACTCTATCTTAAATCTGTGTCCTCCAGTTACTGACCCACCCCTTGTGGAAACTATGGGGATTACAGTTGACAATAGTTAGCATTCTGAAACCAAGACTGCTATTAAAGCTATAACATGGTTAAAATGAAAGCATTAGCTACAATCTACTTTAATGGTCCAAACTTGATAAGGATATTGAAGCTTGTCTAATCTGCTGCCAAATGTGTTTGGCAAACAGAATTACTGCTGCATATCTCTGGAAATAGGAAAACAAATTGTGACAGGAAGTTAGTAGTGATTTTGCTGAAAGAGACAACTAGATGGACCTTATTGCTATCAATACCTATTCTGGATACATAAATGTTTTTCACACCCTCGCTTTCTACTCCTAAAATTACAGAGCTGCTGAAAAATGTGTTTGCTTCTTATAAGGAGAAATTGTCCCTGATGAAGAGAGTCTGTTTATATCAGAGGAATTTGCCTCACTCCCGCACCAACACACCCAAACACTGCAAAGGCAGATCCCATCTGAATTGTGCTGCGCCTGTCCAGGCCTCAAAACACCTAAATTTGGTGGGTTAGTTTACTAACATATGGAAGACAGACAAGTTCAGGCATGATGCAGAGTTTATGGATGAGATATTTGACTTCCACCCAAGATGGGGCTGAAATTGACAGAGCGTTTCTCTGCCGCTCGCTTGTGCCAGTGTGAGGCCTGAACCAAATGGGGTTTAGGTTTGATTAACATGCTGCCCCCAAGCTGCTGTGCATGTTCTGCCATTTATACCTGAATTTTGGAATCAGGGAATTTTGCAATCGGGGTCCTACAACCAACATCAGACTCTGATGTGCAATTTAAGGAGCCCATATATACCCAATGAGACCAACTTTCATGAGAAGCCTCTGTTAGATACTTATAAAGTAACATCATGAGAGAAGTAAATATAGTGATGTAATATACAAATTAGAACTGTAGTCTGAAACTAGGGTCTTAAATCTGAACAAAGCAAATTCCGTCAGTATGAAGGACGAGTTGGCCAAGGTAGATTAGGAAACTAAATTAAAAGATATAATGGTAGATAAACAATGGCAAACATTAAAAGAGTTAATTTGCAATTCACGACAAATACATGTTCCCTTAAGGAATAAAAACCTCATGAGTGGTCCAGCTTTGGTTAATAAGAACCTTAGATCAAAGGAAGAGGTTTGTAATGTTGCCTGAGAATTGGAAGGATTTTAGAATTTAGCAAAGGATGACTAAGAAATTGTTAGAAAAAGAGAAAATAGAATATGAGAGTAAACAGATTGTAAAAGCTTCCATAGGTTTGTGAAAAAGAAGAGATTAGCAGAATGAAATGTGGGTTTCTTAGAAGCAGAGACAGGAGAAACTACAATGGGGAATAAGAAAATGGCAGAGCCATTAAATGAATACTTTGTATCTGCCTACACATCAGAGGGCACAAAAAACATTCCTGAAATGGTGGGGAACCAAGTGTCTAGTGAGAATGAGGAACTTAAAGAAATTGGTATTAGTAAAGAAATAGTACTTCAGAAGGTTCAAGAAGGCAGTTCACCATCACCTTCTCAAGCTCAATTAGGGATGGATAATAAATGCTGCCCGAGCCAGCAACGCCCACATCCCCGAAAGAATTTAAAAGAAGTTAATGTGACTAAAAGCCAACTAATCACCTCGACCTGATGACCAACATCCTAGGATTTTAAAAGAGGTGGCGATAGAAATACTGGATACATTGGTTCTTATCTTCTAGAATTCCCTAGATTATAGAATGGTCCCATGGATTTGAAGGTAGTAAGCATAACCCCGCTATTCAAGAAATGCAAGAGGGAGTAAACAGGGAACTATAGGCCAGTTAGCCTGAGATCAGTAGTAGGGAAAATGTTAGAATCTATTATTAGGGACGTGGTAATAGGGCACTTAGAAAATTATATGATTTGACAGAGTCAACACGGATTTATGAAAGGGAAATAATGTTTGACAAAGCATGAAAGATTTATAAGGTTGTAACTAGCAGAATAGATGAGGGGGAACCAGTGAATGCCGCGAATTTGGATTTTCAAAAAGCATTCCATAAGTTGCCACACAAGAGGTTATTACACAAAGTTAGAGCACATGGGATTGGGAGTAATAGATCAGCATGGATTGAAGATTGGTTAATGGATAGAAAACAGAAAGTAGGAATAAATGGGACATTTTGGGATTGGCAGGGTGTAACTAATGGAGTAGCGCAAGGATCTGTGCTTGGGCCTGCGCTATTTAAAATTTATATTAAGGACTTAGATAAGGGGACTGAGTGCAATCTATTCAAGTTTGCTAATGATAAGAAGATGGGAAAGAAAGCTGTGAGGAGGCTGCAAAGTGAATTAGGCTAAATGAGTGGGCAAAAACATGACAGATGGAATATAATGTATAGAAGGTGAAGTTATCCACTTTGGCAGGAAAAATATAAAAGCAGCATATCTTTTAAATGATGAGAGGCTGGGAAATGTTGATATTCAGAGGGACCTGGGTCTCCTTATACACGAATCACAGAAAGTTAACATACAGGTAAGCAAGCAATTATGGTGGCCTTTCTTACAAAGGAATTGGAGTATAAGAGTAAAAGAAGTCTTACTGCAACTAAACAGAGTCTTGGCGAGACCATACCTGGAGTACTGTGTACAGTTTTGGTCTCCTTCCCTAAGGAAGGATATATTTACCTTAGAGGAGTACACCAAAGGTTAACTAGACTAATCTCTTGGATGAGGAGATTGACCTATGAGGAGAATTTGAGTAGATTAGGCCTATATTCTTGAGAGTTTAGTAGAATGAGAGGTGATCTAATTGAAACATCTAAAATTCTTAATGGGGTTGACAGGGCAGATACTGTAAGGATGTATTCTCAGGCTGGGGAATCTAGAACTAGTGGGGAGGTCACAGTATCAGAATAAGGAGTTGGCCATTTAGGACTGAGATAGGAGAAATTTCTTCACTCAAAGGATCATGGATCTTTGGAATTCTCTAGCCCAGAGAGCTGTGGATGCTCAGTCATTGAGTATATTCAAGACAGAGATCGATTGATTTTTAGATATTAAGAGTATCAAGGAATATGGGGACATTGTGGGAGGGTAGAGTTCAGCTCATGTCCAATATGTCTGAGCTGTCTGTAGAGCATAAAACACACCAATTTTAGCAATTGTTAAGATCAACTCAGTCAAACAACACCTAAATATTCACAAGCATATGCTACACTTTACAATCTCTGAAAAAAAATTCATTCCCTGAAAACATTTTTGCAAAGTCTATTGAGCAACTGAGTTAGTGTCCCCTCCCCAAACCTATACGACCCAAAAGTTTTTTCAACATTATAGGCATATTAAAAATATGAAAATTCTGACCTACTTATAAAATTGTCCATTTTCTAATTCCTCCAACAGTTTTGCCCTGCACCAAATTCTTCCACTATCGCTAGACCTCAGCTCCTCTCTCCCGTAATTGTTCTCAGATCATTAACATTCCCCTACCATTACTTCTATCATGCATAACCCCATTCCCAGTGCTAGCATGCCCCAGACTGCCCACTGCACTTTCTTGCTAAATCCAAGTTACTTGTGTCCATTCCAACCCACGTGCCAAATTCAGGCTAATATTAATTTCCTCCTAGTATCAGGCTCCTGACCGAAAGTCCCAGTTTCTTGTTCTCTTGTGTAGGTTGTCTTAAATTCCTGCACATCCTGTTCCCAGCCAAGATTGATACCCACCTCTGTCCAGGTTTATGTTGCCTGCCATCTTGTTGTACCTCAGAAATTAAACCAAAGCAAAAGATTGGACCTGAGTATAAAAAGAAAGGAATGTATGTAAGATCCATGTGGAGAGAGAGAAAGAATGGAATTCAAACTGAAAGACAAGAGAGGAACACAGAAGGACTAAAAAAAAGAAACAGAGACCCAGAGAGCAGAGAGATAGACTTCTTTGCATACATGAGTAGTGCCATGGAAATTAGCTGGTTATATTAATACAATATACAGTGACTATATAATATTCTAATAATATGCCAATAAAGATGTTTTTATGCCACTAAGTTTCCTGTCCTATGATGTGATGTTTCACCTTTCATCATAACTGCAGTTGTGTGCTCAGTGCTAATTGTCTTGGGCTATAACTGCCATTGGCCCAGTGGACTTTGCTCACTGCTTAATGCTAAAGTAACAGCCAACATATTATATAAAGTGACATAGTGGAATAGTTGCACACTGCAGTCCAAATAAATTAGAATGATTCCTGCTGTTGGGGAAATGTTAATGGATATTATGGTAAAAGCTGGCTGGTTATTTCCTTTATCAAATTCTCTGGTTAATTACATTAATGATAATTTTGGTAAACAACAAAGGAATTCATAAATAAAAACAAAAAGTGCTGGAAATACTCAGCAGGTCTGGCAGCATCTGTGGGGAGAGAAGCAGAATTAATGTTTCAGGTCGGTGATCTTTCATCAGAACTGGCAAAGGTTAGAAATGTAATAGGTTTTAAGCAAATAAAGCAGGGGTGGGGCAAAAGATAACACAAGGGAAGGTGTCAATAGGACAGAGGGTCACAGAGAATAGCTGACCAGAAGGTCATGGAGCAAAGTCAAATATTTTGTTAATGTTGTGGTGAAAGACAAAGCATTAGTGCAGAGAGTGTGTTAAATGACCGAATAATGAACAACCCTGGCCAAAAGCACAAACATGAAAAAAACAGTGTGCAGGCACATGGTAAAAAAATGAATGATGAAACCAACTAAAATAAAATAAAAAGAAAAAAGGGATTTCGTAGTCTGATTGTCCATTTGTTGCACAAGTTCATGCAAGTTACCAAGTTTTATATAGATCCCTACAATGTAGCAGACTAGGAAGCAATTATAAAGTGAGAGTAAAATGCGAGTTGAGATAGAAACCATTGTGGGCATGACCTAATAAAATAACCACTCTGAGAATGATTCCAAAAAGAGCTGTTATGATTTCATTAAAACACCAACCAAAGGATATCTTCCTGCATTTATTTACAATGTTGTTATGCATAACCACTTTTTTAAACTTGTTGTTAGGATGTGGGAAGGCCACATTTATTGCCTTGAGAAGGTGGTGAAGGTGGTTCTTAAATACCAACTGCTTTGCAACCAAATGGCTTGCTAGGCTACTTCAGAAGACTTTCGAGCTAATCACATAATCACAAACACATAGAGAAGAGTTACTTCTATTAAAATTCTATATAGTGTGCATTTCTGTGATACTCTGTGCTACTGATAAATTATATTGACATATTTAAATGGGTGTGTAATTAAGTAATCTATTATATCGATGTTCCAATAATAGTAAAAATGCTATTTGACTCATTTTTATAATGGACATGCAATTACATGAATATACAACTATAATGCAGTATTACATAGTATGCCTTATATAAAAGTTTATTTCACAACAGTGTTGTTTTTTTCCTAATGAAGGTGCAGTTTACTCACAGAAAAATAGGTACAAACCTCATTATCATTATTTTGTATAGCTGTATTTGGATATGGATTTGGACATGTACTAGTAATTTGGATGGAAAATTGAAGTGCAAGTGCAAATTAAAAGGTTGTGGAAAATTAAACAGAAATATTAGACTAAATGTTTTTCAGTATAAAGTTCAGAGGCATTTCAACTTATTGCCAAGGCGAAAGCAGAGAGGATCAAAGCAGTGGATGGTAAAAGTAAACTGAAAGGAAACCCAGTATGGAGGCTCAAGTCTTCAGCAAGGACTGGAGCAGTCTAATCCTCTTGTTCAATGGTTGCTGAAGTGGAAGAGACACTGCATTAGATGATTGCGAGGATTGAGGTCCTGTTTTCCATTCCATGGCATCATCCCCATAGGTCATCATTGCTGCATGCATGCAAAGAGGCAGAGGAAGTGGTAGATTTAAGGTTGCAGTTGACAGTTATTGTCCTTGGCCTTTGCTGCATGTTAGCTGCACAGCTCTGCAACTACCTCTCTGTTGATCCAAAGCTTCTGAAGATAGTTCCTCATAGTAGTTGGCAGGTTGGTGTTCCAGGGCCTACAGATATGGCGTCTTGGTAATGTGCTGATCAAGCTATTTTGACTGCTGGTCATTGATTCATGCACTTCCATGTAAAGCCTGATACACTTAGATTGTGGTGTTTTTGAAGAATTATCTAGCATTATGTTAAGATTCACATATTGTTTTTGTCCCATGGTCTCCTTTAGGAGTTGGAGCCTTTCTATGTGCAATTTCCTGCCAAAGCAATGTATGTCCATCTCTATCCATTGATGTGATTTTGAGGGTGCTGTTAGATGTGTATGAACACCACTGCTACAGTCTGACCTCCTTGACAACTTCCACTGAACCTCTTTACTGAAAACAGACAAATGTAAAGGATTCTCATTGGGAAAGCCATTGGTGGTTATAAAAAACGCACAACAATTGTCACAAAGTTGAATGAAACCTAAATGACAGTAAAGAACCACCACTCCAATCACCCCCACATCCCCCCATCCCGCCCCCCAAAATAAAGAAAATAATATGACACGAGCTTTGAAATTTTGAAACTTTCAATGAACTTATGCTTATTTGTCACTAACAACCCATTATTCATTGGTATAATTGTGACTAAGCATCCTGCATGCTCTAATGTTAGGAAATGATATGCAGGGCATTCTTCCCCCAAACACCAGTACCCGCCTCTATTTAAATGTTACTGTCACAATAACATGCTATGCCAAAGTGGGATTTTTAAAATTAATTGATCGGAAATCTAAATTTCCAAACATTAAACTTTTAATGAAGCAGGAAGAGCTGGAATTCGACAGTTAACTTTTAAGAAAGCCAGCAACCAAGATGGCCACCGCAATTTACATTTGAACACCTTACACATTCCAAGGCCTCAAAGCGGAGACACATGTCTGATGTGCCTGTGCTCAAGATAAAGGTTTGCTCTATTGAGTGAACCAGAGGAGATTGAATTCATTAGCAGGACATTCAAAGCCATCGTGACACATTAACCTTGAAAGGGCCAACACTTCCAGGTGTAAACATTATCATCCTGAGGCCTAAGGGACTAAAATTCCTAAACTTGAATCTTATTTGAAGGTTATAGACAATACACTGAGGCAGTCATGTGACTGTCTGTCCATCTCTGTGAAAGCTGGGCGTTTTCCCTCGGACAAAGGGGACAAGGCAGTGACTGATTTCTGGGCAGAAGCCAGGAGCACTCGCTCTCTCTCTCTCTCTCTCTCTCTTTCCAGAAGTCTAGCTGCTGGTTGCTGGATCCAAGCCAAAGACACCAGGGGAAGAAAACCACCTGCAATTCTGTCTACAAGAAAAGTTTGAACCAGGTGGGCCAGCCACAAACTGTACACTTACCAGCCAAAGAATTCAAAAACACAACTTCAGCTGGAAGACAACGGAATTGCACAACCCCACAGACTGTGCATCAATTTTATTTGTTCTGGACTCTAATCCAACCACAAATCTACCCCTCATCACTCTGTAATCTATTTGTGTGTGTGTGATTGTCATGTGAGTGTGCGCATGAATGTGTAGCATAATTTTTTTTTAGATTGGGTTTAGATTGTTAAGTATTAAAAAACAGACCTCTTTCTTGTTTAAACTCAAGAAAACCTGTCCGATTGGTTCTTTTACGATCACAACAAAGGTAAAAGGCAAAACACTCACTGAAATGGCAAGGACATCCACTGTTTAAAAAGGAATAAACTCTATTGTGGTCAAGTAAGAGGAAGAACAAGAGGGGAGCGTTGTGACCTCTCCTCACTTGATGGTAACATTACAATAAAGCTCCTGCCTGTTTGAAGCAGCCAGGGATGTTTTTCTACTTTTATGCATTACATCAGTGCAAGTTGCTGTTGTCTCAAGCAACTGATCCTTGCCTCCACTTCCCTATTCCTCTTTGGAATTGTGTCAAAGGGGAAACCACCTGTAATTTTAGTAAATGTTTCATCCATCTCTCCCCATTGCTACCCCCACCCCCATCCACCATTGGTATCCATGACATCTAGCACCCACCATAACCTTTATGCCCCTTACCCCAATGCTTGCCCTCTGCCAGTTCCCCTCCAAGACCAGTTCTGTGGCATTTATGTTATTGGCATTTCATAAAAGACGTTCAGGAGCACCTATAAAATATGTAAGTAAGTTGAATTCATGTTATGGCACAAATCCAGCTTGTTCATGCAGAGTTTTTTTTTATTCGTTCATTCATGGTATGTGGGTATCACTGGCTAGTACAGCATTTATTGCCCATCCCTAAATCCCCTTGAGAAGGTGGTGGTCAGTCACATTCTTGAACCGCTGCAGTCCATGTGGGGTAGGTACACCCACAGTGCTGTTAGGAAGGGAGTTCCAGGATTTTGACCAAGCAACAGTGAAGGAATGGTGATATAGTTCCAAATCAGGATGGTGTGTGGCTTGGAGGGGAACTTGCAGATGGTGGTGATCCCATGCATCTGCTGCCCTTGTCCTTCTACGTGGTAGAGGTCGTGGGTTTGAAAGGTACTGTCTAAGGAGCCTTGGTGCATTGCTGCAGTACATCTTGTAGATGGTACACACTGCTGCCGCTGTGCGTCAGTGTTGGAGGGAGTGAATGTTTGTGGGTGGGGTGCCAATCAAGTGGGCTGCTTTGTCCTGGATGGTGTCATGCTTCTTGAGTGTTGTTGGAGCTGCACCCATCCAAACACATGGAGAGTATTCCATCACCCCCTCCTGACTTGTGCCTTGTAGATGGTGGACAGGCTTTGAAGAGTCAGGAAGTGAGGTACTTGCCATATGATTCATAGCCTCTGACCTGCTCTTGTAGCCATGATATTTATATAGCTACTCCAGTTCAGTTTCTGGTCAATGGTAACTCCCAGGATGTTGATAGTGGCGGATTCAGCGATCATAATGCCATTGAATGTCAAGGGGAGATGGTTAGATTCTCTCTTTTTGGAGATGGTCATTGCCTGGCACTTCTGTGGCATGAATGTTACTTGCCACTTATCAGCCCAAGCCTGGATATTGTCCAGGTCTTGCTGCATTTCTACACGGACTGCTTCAGTATCTGAGGAGTCGCGAATGGTTCTGAACATTATGCAATCATCAGCAAACATCCCCACTTCTGACCTTATGATTGAAGGAAGGTTGTTGATGAAGCAGCTGAAGATTGTTGGGCCTCGGACACTACCCTGAGGAACTCCTGCAGTGATGTCCTGGAGCTGAGATGATTGACCTCCAACAACCACAACCATCTTCCTTTGCACTAGGTATGACCCCAGCCAGCAGAGAGTTTTCCCCCTGATTGCCATTTACTCCAGTTTTGCTAGGGCTCCATGATACCACTTTCAGTCAAATGCTGCCTTAATGTCAAGGGCAGTCACTCTCACCTCACCTCTTGAGTTCAGCTCTTTTGTCCATGTTTGAACTAAGGCTGTAATGAGGTCAGGAGCTGAGTGGCCCTGGCGGAACCCAAACTGAGCATCACTGAGCAGGTTATTGGTAAGCAAGTGCCGCTTGATGGCACTGTTGACAGCTGTCATCACTTTACTGATGATCGAAAGTAGACTGATGGGGCGGTAATTGGTCGGGTTGGATTTGCCGTGCTTTTTGTATACAGGACATACCTGGGCAATTTTCCACATTGTTGGGTAGATGTCAGTGTTGTAGCTGTACTGGAACAGCTTAGCTCGGGGCGCAACAAGTTCTGGAGCAAAGGTATTCAGTACTATTGCCGGAATATTGTCAGGGCCCATAGCTTTTGCAGTATCCAGTGCCTTCAGTCGTTTCTTGATATCAGGCGGAGTGAATTGAAGTGGCTAGAGATTGGCATCTGTGATGCTAGGGATTAGTGCCTGAACAGTGATGGCTGGGTGCACAAATGAGGGCCACTTTATCATCCTTATATTTGCAGAGAAACATCAACACTGATATTTTCTCAATCAGACCAATATTCACACAGGTGCATATTCACACACACCTTTACACACAAACAGATTCAAACAAAGAAATCATCACAGAAATATATTTTCACACATAGATACAGATTCACACAGGTAAAATACTTTAATAATATGAATGCATTTATGTTAAGACATTTTTATGGCGATACAAATTGTTTCAAAATAGTTATTCAATGAGCACTTATTTACTTCTTACTCTATCTCACATGTTACCAAAATGACATCATTCAGTACTGTAGTGGAATCCAGTGCTATCTCCGATGCAAGACCATTGGAAAAATGTTGCATTCGCTAAATAATAAAAAGAATGTTTCTCACTTCTGGTGCTCGCTCCACTGTTCATTTTTTAAGGAACACAATCACACAGGTGAAGACCTTCACTTCTTTGCTGCAACATTGGAATTGTGCCACAGGAAAAATGGTTGTCATGTGGTGGGTAAAAGGTGAGCCAAAAGTGAACCCTCAAATTTTATAAAACATTGAATGAGACCAAAAAACTGCACAGAATTCAATGATCCTCGAGGCAGGAGCCCACTCATTATCAGGTAAAAGTTCGAAGTGTTCATTGGTATTTTAGAGATCCCAGTAATAATAAAAACTAATCAGCCTCCCTCAGGATTGCACCTACTCTTTTTCTGGGTTAACCATCTGTCACTGCTATTACAAGAGTGGCAAAAATAGTATCACTATTGTTAACGCGAGAGAATATCTTTCATTTACTCTTGACACTTGTCCGGAAAATGCTTCCAACTTGCTGCACAATGTTTATTTAACAGTGGTAAGCTGGCTTTATTTGGCCTCAATCAGGCGGTTGATGCAGCAACCACACCCTGTTTCATAGTAAATACTTAGGACCTCAAGTGAGTTTCTCTTCACAGCTAGTGGTAAGACTCTGAAGCTCGCTAACACAAGGAGTATTTGAGACGAATAGCAGAGATGCATTTAAGGGGAAGCTAGATAAGCACATGAGGGGGGAAAGGAATAGAAGGAAATGCTGATAGGATTAGATGAAGAGGGATGGAAGGAGGCTCATATGGAGAATAAGCAATGACATTGATCAGTTGGGTCAAGTGGCCTGTTTCTTTGCTGTTGATATATAATTGCATGTAATATATGCAAGAATTTAAGACTGATTTCATGAGCTTCTACTCCTGGCATAATCCGTAGATTTGTTAAACATCTTTGCAGATTTCTGTAACACTGAAGTCTCGTCTATCTGTTGAAGTTGACAGAAAAGTTCCGATGGCACCATTTGGAAAAAAAACAGGAAGTTCTGATATCCTAGCTGCAACAAAGCCTTCCAAAACAAATCAACTGACATTTCTCTCATTTTCTGATTGTGTGGGGAATTTACACAAATTAACTGTCATGTTTCCCTATATAACAACTGTGACTACACTTCATAAATAATTAATTCAATTTCAAGTACTTTGAGACATCCCGAGGAGGTGATATGGCACGGTATAAAGCAAAGTTCATTCATTCATTCTTAATTAGAAGGTAATCATTTTCTTCTCTAAATATGCAGTTGAAGTTCAATTTTCCTGCAAGCCAAATTATTTAAGTAAGTTGTGAAGAGGATATAAGGAGGCTGCAAAGGAATATAGATAGGTTTATTGAGTGGGCAAAGATTTGGCAAATGGAGTATAATTTGGGAAAATGTGAAATTGTCCATTTTGGCAGGAAGAATATAAAAGAAGCATATTATCTAAATGGTGGAAGATTGCAGAGCTCTGAGATGCAGAGGGATCTGGGTGTCCTTGTGCACGAATCACAAAAGGTTAGTATGTGGGTACAGCAAGTAATTAGGAAAGCTAATAGAATGTTATCATTTATTGTAAGGGGAATTGAATGCAAAAGTAGTGAGTTTACGCTACAGTTATACAGGGCATTGGTGAGACCACATCTGGAGTACTGTGTACAGTATTTGTCTCCTTATTTCAGGAAGGATGTAAATGCATTTGAAATAGTTCAGAGAAGGTTTATTAGATTAATATCTGGAATGGGTGGGTTGTCTTATGAGGATAGGTTGGGCAGGCTAGACTTGTATCCGCTGGAGTTTAGAAGAGTAAGAGGCAACTTGATTGAAACATATAAAATCCTGAGAGGTCTTGACAGGGTGGATGTGGGAGAATCTAGAACTAGGGGTCACTGTTTAAAAATAAGGGTCGCCCATTAAGACAGAGATGAGGAGAAGTTTTTTCTCTCAGAGGTTCATGAGTCTTTGGAACTCTATTCCTCAAAAGGCAGTGGAAGCAGAGTCTTTGAATATTTTTAAGGCAGAGGGAGATAGATTCTTGGTTAGTAAGGGGTGAAAAGTTATCAGGGGTAGGCGGGAATGTGGAGTTGAGGTTACAATCAGATCAGCCATGATCTTGTTGAATAGCAGAGCAGGCTCAAGGGGCCGAGTGGCCTACTCCTGCTCCTAATTCGTATTTTCATATGTAAGTATGTTTACAGTTCCAAAGGATACAATGCTGTGTTTTAAATACCCAGCAATAAAATTGCAGTGGGGGTGAAAACACTCTTTTTCAATTTTGCGTTGTATTGCACCGACAGGAAAGCACTAAGTACAATGTGATACAGCTAATGGGCTGGATTTTGGCATCAGTGGCAAAGCAATGGCACTCACCACTGACCTCAAAAAATGTGATCTTTTGTGACACAGACTTTCATCTTCCCAGCAGCTGTTTAAATCTGGCAGTACGTTATGGGAATCTCCAAGTGTCCAGCAGCAGCGATGTCAGCAAGCAGGGCAAGCAGCCAGGCTCATTAAACTATTCTCACAGAGTGCAAATCAAGAAGTTAAAAGCAATGATTACCCTTCACTTTTAATCTAAGTTTTCAGATAGCAAAATAAATGAATATGATTGACTAAGGTAGGGGCTAAAATATTATAAACAGACTATAAAAATATTATTTTAAATAATGTATATGTTTTATCATAATGGAGAAATTCAACATTCTGTAACTATAGGGCAGAATTTTTCCATGCATGAAGTCCCACTGCCAGGGATGAAAGCAGGAGCCAACACCATTGGCTGGGGCCCGTGGGGCGGCATTTTGTTCGAATCGGCCAATTAATAGGATGCCGCCAGGGCCGCTGTCCAATTGAGGATGGTGTTCAGGAAGGACAGAAAAGGGGTAGTTGTGGCGTTATTGATTAAGGAGAGCATTGGCATGCTGGAGAGAGAAGATATCCCAGAAGGGTCAAGGACGGAATCTTAGCTAGATTTAATGAACAAAGAAGGTGCAATTACATTGCTCGATGTAGTCTATAGGCCACCAACTAGTGGAAAGATTGAAAAATAAATTTGTAAGGAAATTACAGAGAAATGCAAGAAGTATAGAGAAGTTATAATGGGAGACATTAATTATCCAGATATAAACTGGGATAGTAGTAGTGTAAAGGGCAGAGAAGGGCATGAGTTCTGAGAGTGTATTCAGGAAAATTTTCAACAGCAGTATTTTTCCAGTCCAGTGAGAGGGGAGGCACTGCTGGACCTGGGTCTTGGGAATGAGGTGGGCCAAGTGGATCAAATATCAGTAGGGCAACATTTAGGGGACAGTGATGAATGTATCGTAAAGTTTAGGTTGGTTCTGGAAAAGGACAAAGAACGATCGAGAGGAAGAATAATTAACTGGGGGAAAGCCAACTTCAATGGGGTAAGATTGGATCTGGGCCGAATAAATTGAATCAAAGGTTGACAGGAAAAACAATAAAGGAACAATGGGCTATATTCAAAGAAGAGAAAGTTCTGGCACTGTCAATGTATATTCCTTCGAAGGGGAAAGATAGGGCAAACAAATCCAGAGCTCCCTGGATGACAAAAGGGATAGAGATGAAGATGAAGAAGAAAAAGTGTGCTTTTGACAGATGTCAGGTGGTAATACAATGAAGAAACTAGAACAAAAAACAAAGAACAAAGAACAAAGAAAATTACAGCACAGGAACAGGCCCTTCGGCCCTCCAAGCCTGCGCCGATCCAGATCCTCTATCTAAACATGTCGCCTATTTTCTAAGGGTCTGTATCTCTTTGCTTCCTGCCCATTCATGTATCTGTCTAGATACATCTTAAAAGATGCTATCGTGCCCGCGTCTACCACCTCCGCTGGCAACGCGTTCCAGGCACCCACCACCCTCTGCGTAAAAAACTTTCCACGCATATCCCCCCTAAACCTTTCCCCTCTCACTTTGAACTCGTGACCCCTAGTAATTGAATCCCCCACTCTGGGAAAAAGCTTCTTGCTATCCACCCTGTCTATACCTCTTATGATTTTGTACACCTCAATCAGGTCCCCCCTCAACCTCCGTCTTTCTAATGAAAATAATCCTAATCTACTCAACCTCTCTTCATAGCTAGCACCCTCCATACCAGGCAACATCCTGGTGAACCTCCTCTGCACCCTCTCCAAAGCATCCACATCCTTTTGGTAATGTGGTGACCAGAACTGCACGCAGTATTCCAAATGTGGCCGAACCAAAGTCTTATACAACTGTAACATGACCTGCCAACTCTTGTACTCAATACCCCGTCCGATGAAGGAAAGCATGCCGTATGCCTTCTTGACCACTCTATTGACCTGCGTTGCCACCTTCAGGGAACAATGGACCTGAACACCCAAATCTCTCTGTACATCAATTTTCCCCAGGACTTTTCCACTTACTGTATCGTTCACTCTTGAATTGGATCTTCCAAAATGCATCACCTCGCATTTGCCCTGACTGCACTCCATCTGCCTATTCTCTGTCCAACTCTCCAATCTATCTATATTCTGCTGTATTCTCTGACAGTCCCCTTCACTATCTGCTACTCCACCAATCTTAGTGTCGTCTGCAAACTTGCTAATCAGACCACCTATATTTTCCTCCAAATCATTTATGTATATCACAAACAACAGTGGTCCCAGCACGGATCCCTGTGGAACACCACTGGTCACACGTCTCCATTTTGAGAAACTCCCTTCCACTGCTACTCTCTGTCTCCTGTTGCCCAGCCAGTTCTTTATCCATCTAGCTAGTACACCCTGGACCCCATGCGACTTCACTTTCTCCACCAGCCTACCATGGGGAACCTTATCAAACGCCTTACTGAAGTCCATGTATATGACATCTACAGCCCTTCCCTCATCAATCAACTTTGTCACTTCCTCAAAGAATTCTATTAAGTTGGTAAGACATGACCTTCCCTGCATAAAACCATGTTGCCTATCACTGATAAGCCCATTTTCTTCCAAATGGGAATAGATCCTATCCCTCAGTATCTTCTCCAGCAGCTTCCCTACCACTGACATCAGGCTCACCGGTCGATAATTACCTGGATTTTCCCTGCTACCCTTCTTAAACAAGGGGACAACATTAGCAATTCTCCAGTCCTCCGGGACCTCACCCGTGTTTAAGGATGCTGCAAAGATATCTGTTAAGGCCCCAGCTATTTCCTCTCTCGCTTCCCTCAGTAACCTGGGATAGATCCCATCCGGACCTGGGGACTTGTCCACCTTAATGCCTTTTAGAATACCCAACACTTCCTCCCTCCTTATGCCGACTTGACCTAGAGTAATCAAACACCTGTCCCTAACCTCAACATCCATCATGTCCCTCTCCTCGGTGAATACCGATGCAAAGTACTCGTTTAGAATCTCACCCATTTTCTCTGACTCCACGCATAACTTTCCTCCTTTGTCCTTGAGTGGGCCAATCCTTTCTCTAGTTACCCTCTTGCTCCTTATATATGAATAAAAGGCTTTGGGATTTTCCTTAACCCTGTTTGCTAAAGATATCTCATGACCCCTTTTAGCCCTCTTGATTCCTCGTTTTAGATTGGTCCTACATTCCCGATATTCTTTCAAAGCTTCATCTTTCTTCAGCCTCCTAGACCTTATGTATGTTTCCTTTTTCCTCTTAGCTAGTCTCACAATTTCACTTGTCATCCATGGTTCCCTAATCTTGCCATTTCTATCCCTCATTTTCAGAGGAATATGTCTCTCTTGCACGCTAATCAACCTCTCTTTAAAAGCCTCCCACATATCAAATGTGGATTTATCTTCAAACAGCTGCTCCCAATCTACATTCCCCAGCTCCTGCTGAATTTTGGTCAGGATTGTGATGGAATACACTCCACTTGCCTGGTTGGGTGCAGCTCCAACAACACTCAAGAAGCTCGACACCATCTAGGACAAAGCAGCCTGCTTGATTGGCACCATATCTATACCCATTCACTCCCTCCATCACCGACACACAGTGGCAGGAGTATGTACCATTCATAAGATGCATTGCAGCAATGCCCCAAGGCTCCTTAGACAGCACCTTCCAAACCCATGACCTCTATCACCTAGAAGGACAAGGGTAGCAGATGCATGGGAGCACCACCATCTGCACGTTCCCCTCCAGGCCACACACCTTTCTGACTTGGAACTATATCACTGTTCCTTCACAGTTGCTGGATCAAAATCCTGGAACTCCCTTCCTCATAGCACTGTGGGTGCACCACCCCACATGGACAGCAGCAGTTCAAGAAGGTAGCTCACCACCACCTTCTCAAGGACAATTAGGGATGGGCAACAAATGCCGGCCTAGCCAGCGATGCCTACATCCCATGAATGAATAAAAAAAAATAAAATGTACAACTCTAAAGAGAGTGCAGGGGCAGAGGGACCTGGGTCTATTTTTCATTCGTTCATGGGATGTGGGCATCGCTGGCTAGGCCAGCATTTATTGCCCATCCCTAATTGCCCATTGGAGGCACTTAAGAGTCAACCACATATCTGTGGATCTGGAGTCACATGTAGGCCAGACCAGGTAAGGACAGCAGATTTCCTTCCCTAAAGGGCATTAGTGAACCAGATGGGTTTTTACAACAATCGACAATGGTTTCATGGTCACCATTAGACTAGCATACATGTGCATAAGTCATTGAAGGTGGCAGGACAGGTTGAGAGTTTGGTTAATAAAGCATACAGTATCCTAGGCTTAAAATTAGGGACATAGAGTACAAGAGCAAGGAGGTTTTCTTGAACTTGTGTAAGACACTAGCTTGGCTTCAGCTGGAGTGTTGTGTCCAATTCTGGGTGCCGCATTTTAAGAAAGATGTGAAGGTATTGGGGAGAGCACAGCAAAGATTTGCGAGAATGGTTCCAGGGATGAGAAACTTCAGTTATAAAGATAGATTGGAGAATTTGGGACTGTTTTCCTTGGAGAAGAGAAGGCTGAGAGGAGATTTGATAAAGGTATTCAAAATCCTGAGGGGTCTGGACAGAGTCGATAGGGAGAAACCGTTCCCACTTGTGAAAGGATCAAAAACGAAAGAGCACAGATTTAAAGTGATTGGCAAAAGAAGCAAAAGTGAAATGAGGAAAATCTTCTTCACACAGCAAATGTTTAGAATCTGGAATGCACTGCCTGAGAGTGTGGTAGAGATAGGTTCAATCAAAGCTTTCAAAAGGAAATTACACTGTTATCTGAAAAGTAAGAATGTGCAGGGTTATGGGGAGAAGGCGAGGGAATGGGAATTAGGTGAATTGCTCATTCGGAGATCCAGTGCGGACATGATGGGCCGAATGGCCTCCTTCTGCATTGTAGCTGTGAATGCAAAGACAGGTTTAGAATGCATGTATAAGAACACACAAATGTGGTGAATATGGTTGGTGAGTTACAAGCACAAATAGCCATGTGGGAATAACAGAAATGTGTCTTAAAAATGTCAGGACTTGGTGCTTTATATTCAAGGATACAGCAGTCAGAAAAGATAAGGAATGAAAAAAGAAAGGTGAGGTGGCAGTACTGATTAGGGAAGACATGGTAGTGTTGGAAAGAAAGGATGTCCTTGAGGGAGCAAGGACAACGTCCATTTGGTTAGAGTTGAGAAGCACAAAGGGTATGATCACGCTACTGGGGGTATTCTATAGGCCTCCAAATATTGAGTGAGAGAGATAGAGGAGCAAGTCTGCAGGGAAATTACATAAATGTGCAAGAACTATAGAGTGGTGATATTAGGGGACTTTAATTACCCAAATATCGATTGGGATAATGTTAGAGTAAAGGAAAAGGAGGGGGAGGAATTTCTGAAATGTGTTCAGGAGAACTCCCTTGACCAGTATGTTCTGATCCATCTAGGAAGGAGGCATTGCTGGATCTGGTCCTAGAAAATGAGGTGGGCCAAGTGGACCAAGTGTCTGTTGGGGAACACTTAGGTAAGAGTGATCATTGTATCATGAGATTTAAGTTAGTAATGGAGAGGAGCACGGATCATTTAAAGTAGAACTTCTAAATTGGAAGAGGGATAACTTCAATGGGATGAGAGGGGACCTAGCCAGGGTAAAATGGAATTTAAGATTGACAGGAAAATTGTAACTGAACAATGGGTGATCTGTAAAGAGATGTTGTTACTGATACAGGCTAGGTATATTCCAACAATAGGGAAAGGCAGGGGAACCAAAGCCAGGGCTCCTTGGATGATGAGATATCTTCTTGGAGATAGAGAATATGATGAAACAAAAGAGGAGGGTGTATGATGCACATCAGGTGAATTCTTCAAGTGAGAACCAGGCCAATTACAATAAGTTGAAAGGGGAAACAAAGAAGAAAGTACAACTGGCAAAGAAAGAATATGAGACAAAACTAGGTGGGAATGTAAATTGTGAGGCAGATGCAAAGATGCATCAAAGGGATTTAGACAGAATAAGTGAGTGGGCAAGAACATGGTAGATGGAATGTAATGTGGAAAGATGTGAAGTTATCCACTTTTGTAGGAAAAACCGAAATGCAGAGTATTTCTTAAATGGAGAGAAATTGGGAAGTGTCGATGTCCAAAGGGTGTCCTTGTTCATAAGTCATTGAAAGTTAACATGCAGGTGCAGCAAGCAATTAGGAAGTCCAATGGTATGTTGGCCTTTATTGCAAGAGGATTTGAGTACAGGAGTAAAGAAGTCTTGCTGCAATTGTATAGAGCCTTGATGAGACTGCACCTGGAGTACAGTTTTGGTTTCCTTATCTAAGGAAGGATATACTTGCCATACGCAGGTTCACCAGACTGATCCCTGACATGAAAGGATTGTCCTATGAGGAAAGAGTGAGGAGACTGGGCCTATATTCTCTAACATTTAGGAGAATGTGAGGTGATCTCATTGAAGCATGCAAAATTTTTACAGGGCTCGACAGGGTAGATGGAGGAAGGATGTTTCCCCTGGCTGGGGGGTCTAGAACCAGAGGACACAGTCTCAGAATAAGAGGTGGGCCATTTAGGACTGAGATGAGGAGGAATTTCTTCACTCAGAAGGTGGTGAATCTTTGGAATTCTACCCCCAGAGGACTGTGGCTGCTCAGTCATTGAGTATATTCAAGACAGAGATCAATAGGTTTCTAGAAATCTACAAATATCAAGGGATATGGGGATAGTGCAGGAAAATGACATTGAGGTAGAAGATCATCCATGATCTAGTTGAATGGCAGAGCAGGCTTGAGGGGCCAAATGGCCTACTCCTGCTCCTATTTCCTATGCTCCTATGAGCATAGAATAGCAGCTAACATAAAAGGGAACCCAAATATCTTCTGCTGGCATGTACATGGTAAGTGTGTAGTAAGAGGCAGGATAGGACCTATTGGAGACAAAGGAGGTGGTATATGCTTAGAGTCATTGGGCAAGGCTAGAATATTTAATAGGTGCTTACTTTATTATTCTTTCATGGGATGTGGGCATCACTGGCAAGGCCAGCATTTATTGTCCATTCCTAATTGCCCTTGAGAAGTTTGTGGTGAGCCACCTGCTAGGCCATTTCAGAGGGCAGTTAAGAGTCAACCAAATTGTTATGGGTCTGGAGTCACATGTAGGTCAGACCAGATAAAGATTACAGATTTCCTTCCCTAAAGGACATTGGTGAACCAGGTGGGCTTTTAACAACAAACAATGATAACACTATTACCAAAGCTACCTTTTAATTCCAAATTTCAATTAATTAATTAATTGAATTTAAATTCCACCAGCTGCTATGGTGGGATTCAAATCCATATTCACTAGGCCTTAGGAGTGTTAGTCTGGTGACATTACCACTATGCCACCATTACCCCTATGTGGAAGGATACTGATAAAATATCAGTAGAAGTGGAGACAGTAGAGGTAATGGATGGGGTGACGATTGATAGGAAGGATGTACTGGAAAGACTGGCTATGCTTAGAGTGGATAATGTGAGGTGATCTCATTGTGTTATCATTGTTTGTTGTTAAAAGCCCACCTGGTTCACCAATGTCCTTTAGGGAAGGAAATCTGTCATCTTTACCTGGTCTGACCTACATGTGACTCCAGACCCATAACAATTTGGTTGACTCTTAACTGCCCTCTGAAATGGCCTAGCAAGTGGCTCACTACAAACTTCTCAAGGGCAATTAGGAATGGACAATAAATGCTGGCCACATTTGGTCACTTGGTCTGTATGGCTTACATACCAGATTACTAAAGGAAGTGGGAGTGGATATAGCAAAAGGGATTGCCATAATCTTCCAATCTACCCCAGATCTGTGGGGAGGTGCCAGAGGATTGGAGAGTAGCAGAAGAGATGCTCTTATTCAAGAAAGGGTGTAAGGACATTCCTAGTAGCTAGAGGCTGGTCAGTTTAACAACAAGGCTTTAGAAACAACAATCAGGGAAAAAAAGTCAACAGGCACTTGGAGAGGTTCCGGTTAGTTAAAGAGAGCCAGCATGGATTCGTAAAAGGCACATTGTTCTTGAATAAACTAATTGAATTTTTTGATGAAGCAGCAGAGAAGGTTGATGAAGGGAATGCAATGGATATTGGCTATATGGATTTTAAGAAAGCATTTGACAATGTATCACAGAAAAGCCTGGTTACCAAAATTGTGCCTCATGAAATCCTAGTTCAAAATCCTGGAACTTCCTCCCTAGCGGCACTGTGGGTGTACCTACACCAGATGAACTCCAGCGGTTCAAGAAGGCAGCGCATCACTTTCTCAAGGGCACTTAGGGATGGGCAACAAATGCTGACCGAGCCAGCAATGTCTACATCCCATGAAATGAATAAAAATGAAATAGAAAGGTCAGTGTCAGCCTGGATAAAAATTTGGCTTATGGACAGAAAACAGTGAGTCATGATAAATGGTTGTTTTTCAGACTGGAGGTTTGTAGACAATGCTGTTCCCCAAGGGTCAGTGCTAGGACCACTACTTTTGATATATATAAATGACTTGGATATTGGAATACAGAGTAAAATTTCAAAATTAGCCAATGATACCAAACTTGATGGTGTGGCAAACAGTGAGGATGATAGGCTAGCAGAATGGGTAGACAGGTGGCAGATGGAATTTAATACAGAGATGTGTGAGGTGATGCATTTTGGCAGAAGGTATAGGGAGAGGCAACATAGACTTAATGGCACAGTTCTAAGCAGTGTACATGAACAGAGGGACCTGGGAGTTCACATGCATAGATCTTTGAAAGTGGCAAGACATACTGCGAAAGTAGTTGGCAAATCATATGGGATCTTGGGCTTCATAAAGAGAGGTATTGAGTACAAAAGCAGGAAAGTTATTCTGAACCTTTATAAAGCTCTGGTTAGGCCGCAACTAGAGTTTTGCATCCAGTTCTGGTCACCACACATTTGGAATGATGTCCTTGAACGGGTGCAGAGGGGATTTACCTGAATGGTTCCAGGGATGAGGGATTTTAGCTACCAGGTTAGATTGGAGAAACTGGGATTGTTCTCCTTGAAGCAAAAGAGATTGAGGGGAGATTTGATAGAGATGTATAAGATTATGACAGGTTTAGATAAGGTAGACAAAAAAAAGCTGTTCCTATTAGCTGGTGGTATGAAGGGACATAGTTAAGGTTTTGGTAAGAGATGCAGGGGGAATGTGAGGCAGAACGTTTTTATGCAGCAAATGGTAATGTCCTGGGTGTTGGAAGCAGAAATGATCAATGATTTCAAAAGGAAATTGGCTGGGCACTTGGAAATAAACTTGCAGGGTTACGGGGATAGAGTGGGGGAATGTTACTGGCTGGATTGCTCTACATAGATCTGGCAAGGATTCGATGGGCTGAATGGCCTCCGTCTGTGCCATACTGACTCAATGACTCTATAAGTCCAGGCTAATATCTTTTTATCCAAGACCATGTATCAGCCAAACAACCCCAAGAAGGAATTTCTTTCCCCTTCCTTTTCCAACTATTTCTCCCTCCTGTGTTGTTCCTGAGTTTTATTGCAAAGTGCTTGCAACTATAAGATATTGTAGGCAGGAATTCATGTTCTCATTACAATTCCCACCTACGCCATGTAATGGTGGTAATCAATTTCTCGCAGTGTATTGCAGTAAAAGGACGATTTAGTCTGTGCGTCAGCGTTTGCTAACAAGAATCAGAACAGACCAAACCCTTGATCTTTGTCAACAAATGCAAACATACAGCTTGGTCTCTAAAATACAGCCTGTCAGGGTGAATCCCTGATGGTTAGCATGTATTAAGATTTATATATTTTATTGTATTATTAGCCAACATTAATGTCATCTATTGAGGGCAACAGACAATAAACACAATAAGGACATCTTTCGCCAATACTTCAGCTATTGCTCTTGAGACATTACAATCTAAAAGCTATTCTATGATGGTGACTGGTGTAAAAGCAATGTGCAGAGCTTAAGGAAAGAATTCATCATTGACAGCATGACAGTTGCCCTTCCAACAATGGCTACATTGTCATCCTTCTGATCTTCCTTAGTTTTTCACTAATCTTCCAACAAATACCATGATGTGGCCTATGTTAATAATTATATTGTACAGCACACAATTCTCTACTCTTACTATGATATCTCACTCTGGACCTCATGGTAAGATGCTCTTTTCTCATCTCCTGCTGAATACCCCAAGTGTCTGCTTCATGAGCCCCCATGTTGAAGCTGGTTGAAGCTATTGGGATACAGAGTGTGCAAAGATGTGTTGTAAGGCACAGTTTCAGTCAGTTACCAAAGTCTTTCCCCCTTGGTTTTGCTTCTGTTGGAGTACCCATGGTGCTTGAGAATGAAGGAGCTGTGAGCACTCCCAAGGAATTATGCTTCACATGTATGATTATTTGATGTTGCTTATGTACCATTTGCATGTTTATGGAGAAACAGCCCTGCCTGTTGAGGTATACAGAAGCATTGTGCACAGATGTCGCCTTGGATAGCAACAATTATGAACAAATTTGCATGTTCTAGTGCTTCTGTGGATTGTTGCTGTAGTCTTGTAGGTGCTCACATGGTGAAATAATGGCCGGAATTTAATGTGGGGGTGGTGGCTCCATCCACCAACTGGAACGTTGGGGGTTGAGACCGCCTCCATCAGCCCTGGAAGCCATAATCGATTTTACGGTCCTCAGGCAGTTAACTGCCTGTATTGTGACTCCCACCCAGCCAAGGCAGGATGTCCTGCCTTCAAGAGCTGCCAGCTAATTACCACACGTGTTGCTACTGCATAGTAGCAGCGTGAAACAGCCTGCATGACAACAGCGCCAATCATTTCTTGCTGTATATCACACAAACGTATGAACGGGCCTAAGGCCGTATTTTTCAGCCCTGAAGGTTTTGTCCTATCTAATAGCAGAGATCAGTGATGTTCTTCCTGCTGAGTTTGAATCGTCTTAGTAAATTATTCATTCTCTCGTATGCCTAGGTAGCTCACTCTGCTTGCATAGGATACTGCAGGTCCTATGCCCTGTGAAAGCCAGCTTGTTCTGTTCTGCGTGTTCCTCCAAAACATCTGTCAGTGTAGTACTGCATGTTGCGTCCAAGGTAATATGCAGGAAAAAAATGCTTCTCTATTCCTTCATAGAGCACTGGCAAATCTCTCCACTGCTCTGGCAGCAGTTTTTGCTATGCATTACACATGCACTGCATGTAGGAAGATCAAGGCTGAGCAATTTTGCACAACGTAATTTTAACTGGCCTTTAAAAGAGCCTGAAGGTGCTAAACGCAACTTAAAGTTAGACTATTTACAATGGATTGGTAGCAACTTGTTCACACAAAGCAGGAATTCTAAGATAGCACTGGAATAAGGCAAGTGTTTCACTGGTGCAAACTGCGCAAATTTCTTCATTTTAATGATTAATTTTGCATGGGATAAAGTAATGACAGTAGGAATCTCTGCCTTTTAATGCTTGTAGTTGTGAAAGTCCTTCATAATGCTTTAATTTACAGGAAATATGTGGTCAGGCAATGGACTCTGAAAATTTAAAGTAAAGTTGAAATGCGCTTGGAAATGTGTTGCATTAGTGCTCATAAAAAAAATATGAACCTGATGATGCAGTATTACACCTTGGGCATTCTTATATTAAAACATAGTTGCAAAGCCCCACAAGATGTTTTTTCATGCTTTGCCAGCTAAATGGCTGTATTCCAACAGTAATGCTTGACAATTGCTCAAATTTAACAATTTCATTTCATTACAAAGGATTACAGTTGCATTCAGGGTAGCTTCAGGAACTTTTGTAATAGAATTAAAGCCCTTCGTTCCAAGCAAGGTTATATTGAATCTAATTTAGGAAAGTATTAAACTGTGATTTTTTCCCCCACAGGGCTAAATTATCATGCAGCATTACAAGGTAGGTACAAGGGATACTCTTGACCAAAATGAAGACTCTTTTAAATAATGGCTGTATCACTTTCATTTATAGTTTAAAGAGTCATAGGTCCTGATATTTACGGGTCAAATTGGATTAAAAGTAAAAAGCTTCTTAAAATGGAGGCACACAGTCTCTGTAAAAGCTATTAGCGACTGACCCACCTCCTGAGAGTGGCTTAGTCACTTCCCCCACTCCACACCATACCCTCTCGTCCTGTCTCTGTTAAAAACAAAGTGGGCAGGTTGGTGTTGGGTTTGAAATTGAAAACATTTGAACTTCTCATTTGACCCAAACCCACCCTTTCTTGGGGGTTAAAATTACCCCTGTAGAATCAGAGGGGGCTAAATTGGATAGCCCCCCCCAAAAAAATAGGCACAGGGATCGCGATGTGCAATTAACCAGCACCCGCTGAATGCAATGCAGGCAGATACCAAATTCATGCTGCCTGCTCATTTCCATAATGTTTGCGTTCAGCCAGCACCAAGCATGCTGTTCATTGGATGAACACATCAACAGGGGGCCAGTATCATTACTGGCTAACACCACTTAAAGCTAGCCTGCACTGTTTAAAGCCAGCCTGCACCTCTTAAAGGGGGCAGATGCATTGTGGCTGGAACAGATGCTGGGAGTCTTGGTTGATGAGAAACTGAGTGTGGCACTCCTGTGCCTTCACTTTCCTGTCCAGGGAAAGCTGGCACCACCGAGATGGGGAAGGTGGAGAACTCTGCATTTGTAGTGAAGTGGAGGAGGATGCAGGGGCCAACTCTGCATTGTCAGTATAGTGGTGTGGGGGGAAGGGTTGAACTCTGCACTTAGGTCATTTTGGGGGTAGTGAAAGGGGTCAACTCTGCACTTAGTGCATTTGGGATGAAAAAAGTGTAATCAGGGCTTTTCTGTTGTAGTTGGAAGGCATGGATCAAACTTTATTTTTTGTTGCAGTTGTGGGGTTTGGGGAACAGGATCAACTTTCATCTGTCACGCAGGTCTGGCAGTCCTTTAAAAAGGGTGCCAGCACCTGCACAGAAACAGGCGCTGCCATTGCCGGTGTCAACAAGGTCGCCCCCGCCACATGATTGCAGGTGGATGGCTGCCCTGCATATTATAATGAGTTGTTGTGTGCTAGATTGTGGCGGCATGGCGGCACGTCGCCCACACATGTGGGCCGCCATTTTTTTTCGCCTGGCGGTGAAAAAATAAAATCCAGCCCTGAGTGTCGTTTTGATCTGTCTGCTCGGCATACTTTTCTAACATCTGCCCCAATATGGCATCTGGCATGTTTTACCCCAGAAGTGTGCATACGTGTCATGGACGGCATTTTGGAGCACTGAGGGCAATCGCTGTATCCAAAAAACGGGCACCAGTGAGCCCAATTTCTCCCCCATATAGATGCTTAGAACACAGAAGGCGGCCATTCGGCCCATTGTGTCTGTTAGCGGGAATGAATCTAGAAGAATCACTCGACACTCAGGTCTGCTCCAATGTCAAACAGTTTATTACGCCAGCGGGGAGCAGGTCACTGGGCTGTCCAGATGCCTCTCCACCGAACAAAGGAAAATTATCAATACTTATACATTTTCAAACAGTTACTCAGCCCATCCTGGCTGGACATGGTCCAATCACAATGATTATAGATCATATACATTGATTATTAGTGCCAATAGAAGTGGTTACTAGGCATGGAGGGACTGCATAACCGGCCCATAGACAGATAGGGGATTACTCATGATGTTTTCCATTCCCTCTTATCCATTATCCTTGGTTCTCATGTACGCGTACCATCTTATCTTGACTTCGTTATAGGCTGGTACCTTTGTCAGCATTCCACAAGGACATCTACTTTCCATTTAATGAGTCTTTGTTTGAATTTATGTTACTCAGCTCCTGTGTGGAATGTGGCCAAGTTGGCTAAGCCCCATGATGCCTTGCAACCTCTTCATTGTTCACTAAGATTATACGTTACTGGTTACTCAAATAACATTTAAACAGTATGATATTTACTGCAGGTGCCTCTGCGCTTGGGAATACCCTACAACAGTGTCTGTGTTGGGTCTTTGAAGGAGCTATCAAGTCCCACGTCCCCGTTCCTTCCCTGCATCCCTGCAATTTTCTACCCTCTGAGAATTGTTGCAATTTTGTAAAGAAATAGATTAAACAAGCATGCAATGATTTCAGTTAAATTAAAGCTTAAAATAATTAAACTATTCTAATAAGGAAATCTATTCTGATGATTGCCTCGCTCAGAATGAATACTACAGTAATGGCAGCTAAATTTTTCCTTAGTACTTATACAAAAATTTTGAAAACTGAAATGTGTCATTCTAAACAGATTACATAACGTTTGGGACCATATGAAGGCATTATGCCACTGACCGTCACCTGCAATAACTGGTGACTTTACTACATGAAGTCTGAAAGCTGCTATAGGAGGGCACTTCTGCATATATTTCTTTTCACCAGTCCACATTAAAGCTGCAAGAATCAATATTAATTTCTAGTAAATGTTGCTATCAAGGCTGTTTATTTTCCCCTTGGGGAGTTGAAAGCCCAGCTAATTTGCCGACTGCTGTAAGTCCTTCATGCCCATTCACTCGGTGGTTATTTTAAGTGAGGCACTCTATCTCGGGTAATGCGTTTAAAAGACCTAGAGACATTGCTGCAACTGGCATTCCCATTACATCGGCTTCTGCAAATAAGATGTCTGCTCGGGAACAAAATCCTGCTACAAAATGCAAATTCTGGAGTCTTAAAGTTCTGCATACCATTTTACCTCATTTATTCCTGGTCTTCCTCCTGGTAATGTATGCTGTTTTTGGAGCATTTCTGTTTGAGCAGCTGGAAAGCACCAATAAATCAGCAGAGAACTATGACAATTTTTTGAATGAGCTGTGGGAAATTGCCAACAAAACTCATGGCAAAGAAGGTATGCCAAATTTATCTTTGTGTGAACCTTTGCTTTAATTGTTCACGTAATAGCTTTTCAGTTTCTATCATTAATGTCTGCCACGAATCCTTCCTTAAAATTCATATCCTAAATGAAATATTATAAATGCATGAGTTTATTATCTGCAGAGTTCTTATTGTCTTTGCCAGTTATACTAGGACATTAATAAATATAATTACTTGTAGGGATTGAAACTGCGGCTGGGAAACTGTACTTTAAAGATGAAATAAGGAATAAACTGATGGATTTCCAAAGTTATTGGTCCAATCTTAAAGAAAATAAAACTCAATGGAACTTTCTTGGTTCTCTGTTTTTCTGTTGCACCGTGTTCTCTACTGTGGGTAAGTCTCCTGCCTCTGAAATGATAATACAAATTAACAAGCAACTTTCGCAGGGAATGTTTATAACTTGATTCTATTTTAATTTTCAGATATGTCTGTGGTTCAGCGTTACACCAGTTTCCTAGCTGACTTTGTGTTGATTTCCAGCTGATTATATTTGGTGTCCCTGCATTCAAGCCACCAGTTTAAAATACTTCACTTTACCAAAGCGTTATCTGGAATTAGTTTGCTTTGAAAATATTTAACTTTTTTCTTTCTGTCTGATCACAGTCTCGCACTTGCAGCCTTTATGGGCTGTGCGTATATCAGTCCTGAGACAAATAAACTTTACACATATTTGAACAATCAGCACATGATAACAACAGGATAGTACGTTTTTGAACACGCAAACAAAATTGAATATCTTGGGTTCGGGGCAATTGTTCAGAATCATCTGTGTTTTTCAGAGAATACGAATGGTATAAAAGGGAAACTGAATGGGGAGGGGAGGAGATAGGATAATGTCCATGTTCTTTTTAAAACTGAAATAATGGAAAATCAAAGGCAACTTTGTTACATATTCTATTCAATCCTATTTATTCTTAGCTTCACCCATCAGTAACTGTAGGCTGGAAATTGTTGACAGTGCTGCCGTACAAAAACTTAAAATGTTAGTACCAAGTTCCTCTTTATGTTATTTTAATGTCAATAACCAATGGGTTAAAAAAGCAAAGAGAGGACTTTAATACAAGTGTTTGCATGATAAATTTGCTGACAGTGATTTCAATGCTAATGAGTTTGAATTGCCTTATTCGAGCTGTCCTGGTGGCTTATTTGCTAAACGCACAATGTATTGTGTATATGTAACTACACAGCTCAGTAGTGCCCAGGTTCAGTTGTTCGTCTGTGCTGAGCTAATTTGTGGCAGTTGGGTGGCTTAAATAGGCATAGATAGTCCTTTGATGATAGAGTATCGGTTAGAATCCCTGCTCCTGTTTGCTATCCAGTGATCCTTGCTGAAAAGCATGCATAGATCCTGAGAGGTGAGAGGATTGAACACAAGCTGTGAGTGAATAGTCTACAAACATTAAAATAAAAGCAAAATACTGCGGATGCTGGAAATCTGAAATAAAAACAAGAAATGCTGGAACCACTCAGCAGGTCTGGCAGCATCTGTGGAAAGAGAAGCAGAGTTAACGTTTCTACAAACATCTACAAACAAAGTCTACAAACATTCACTGCCTAGGCTCATAACATGAAGAATAGTTATTTGAATCAGCTACTGAGGGCATTCAATACACATGGACCCAAACAAGAATAGTGTCTTCAGGAAAAGAGGGAGAATGTATTTTTTAAATCACTTTATCAAAACCACTTCACAGGGACAAATTTCTGAATACACCCTTCCGGTACAGAGCTTCAAGCAGCAGTGAAGCATATCAGAATGTAAGGGTTGTGCCACCCATGATTTTCAATTTATTAGAACTAAGAGTGAAGCTTTGTATCAGAAATGCACTTTGTAGATTCATTCCTCGCATATTCACTACCATATGGAGTTCATTCTGCAGAAGGAGTGAACAATAAAGTGTTTTTATTAACATATGTGTTAGTCACCTTTGAGTGTGTGTGTGCATGAATTGCAATTCTCACTGTGCTGTGATTTCTTACAAAAGTAAATTTTTGCCGGGGGGGCGGGGAATTAAAATCCTTTTCATACCTATCTGTCAAACTTCATGGGATACTGCAGCTATAAAATCAATACGATAAATAATATCAATTCAAATTAATTTTGGAAGCAAAATCACAAGCAAGTATAAAAAGTGCATGCTGCTGTTGATTGAGGGGCTGATGATTTACCTGAGCGCTATCCAGTTGGACCTCCAAACAGCCAGATATTGGCTGGGCAAAACCTGGAGAATTGCCCCTGGACACACATTTTGGTGGACAGCACGTCACATCAATGTTCATGAGGTTCTGCTGTTAAAATGGGAGAAGTGCAGTCATAGCATTTCCAGGATGTGGGCCTGCATAATCCACCAGCTGACTGCCTCAGAGTTAAAATTCACCCTTATTCAGGTCCTGGACTAGGACTCTAATCCACAATATTCCGACGAAGCCAAAAGAGTGCTGCCAACATAGTGAAACAGACACTATGCCAGAAATTATTGGCTTGCACCAACGCTCATAAAAATTGTCACCATCATCCTTAAGATAAATAGAAATTTAAGATAATGCACTTTTTGTATATCTCAGAACAGAGCTATTTATGAAATAGCTTAATATCTAAACTCAGAAGGAGAAAAGCATGAATACTATAATTTTATGCTGTTTGAAAATCCTACAGTTCCAGTATATCCTTGAATCAATCATCTTCTTAATTTCAAGTCACTTTCAGTGATTCAAAATCAGCCAGCCAGTGGCCTGTATGTAGATAGTCGTGCTTCTAAGCTATCATGAAATAGAACAGAGCTCTGTGGTTAAAAATGTAATAATTTTGCAGGAATTCATTGCTGAAAGGAAGTTGTATTATGCTGTATAATTAGTCAGTATGGAGGTGCAAGAGATGCAGGAAAGGATAATTTTAAATAAAGTCACATTTGCAACAGCAACACTAGTATAAACTAATATGCACAGGTACATAATGTTATCTGATGTATAAATTTTTTTATTTTGGACATATATTTTTGAAACAAACTTTCCATGTTTCAATGAACTTGTCTAAACCTACATCTCTCAAGGAGCATCTCATTCCCACATAAATGTATGCTGTCACCTAAGTCAACAACTGATGAAGCTGGTTGTCTAACACATGATTCCCACCCTAAGCTTTGTGTACACTGGAGTGTAACAGACAGCGTCCTTCCTTCTTATATAAAAGCAAAATACTGCAGATGCTGGAAATCTGAAATAAAAACAAGAAATGCTGGAAATACTCAGCAGGTCTGGCAGCATCTGTGGAGAGAGAAGCAGAGTTAACGTTTCAGGTCAGTGACCATTCATCAGAACTGGGTCACTGATCTGAAACGTTAACTCTGCTTCTCTCTCCACCGATGCTGCCAGACCTACTGAGTATTTCCAGCATTTCTTGTCCTTCCTTCTTACCCCAGTAAAAAGCAGTGGATGTAAAATTATCAAATTTTATTTTGATTTTTATGGTTCAGGATTATTTTGATTTCCTCAAGAGTCCCATTATCATGTTTATTGCTTTTTAAAAATGTTAAGTTTGGTCTGAAGATTTCCACCTTTAAAATTGTTGAACGGAAGATTATGACCAACTAGTAACTTGGCTTTGAGGGAATAGAAACTAACTGGGTCTCGTGGAGCTGAGCTGGTTGCAAGATGATCATCCGGTGAGGAAGATTCCAGAACTAGGTCAACCTTCTGTGGCAGTCTTAGTAACTTGATACTTAAACTAGAGAGGTCTGCCATACTCCGGGTCAATATTGATGGGTGACCAGTCAGTCTGGTTCACTCATGGAACCTGAGCTTGTCATTGGGATTTTTCCCACTCAGCTTCACGGAGTCCTGTAATCCCTACCAAGTGGGAAGTCCTAACTGGAAAAGCAGTGGGAAGCTTCTAGTGTTCTGCACTGGAAACTTATGCAGCTTTCGCTGGTTCAGCTCAAGCACACCTGAGGGTCCTTAAGTCTTGGTTGTGTCAAACTGCACCCAAGCTCTTTGGACCTATGTAAGTATGGTGTGTTTCTATAGGGACAGGATGTGCCCAGTTTATTAGACAAACAGAAATTTCACATGCATATATTTATAGTAGCTTGGTACAAACACATTTGTCTTAAATTCCTCTCACCAGTATTTTATTCGACTAGTTAACACATTTAAAATAGCAAACAGAGAAATTTCAGATGAATAAATTGTGTTTGTACCTACTATCCCATAGCATAATTTCAAGGTTATAATCTAAATGTGCCAAAGCATAACAGATTCAGCATAGTGGGATCAACATATTAAATCAGTGTTTCTATATTCAACTGTGAGCTGTTTGGATAACTGTCTGTGTCATACGTATGTTACTAAATGTATTCGGCTACATTTTTGACTAAGGAACTTAAAACACCCTGCAGCTGTTATCTATTGTCCAGCAATAAACCTTTTATTAGTTCCAACAATGTCACTCAGTTACTAGAATAGTAAATATTCCAGACTAACCAAATGCATTTCAGTAATTTGCAATATGCATTTTCATGTGCAATATTTAATGGTGTACAGGCACTAATTTACAGGTCAGTTGGTAAAGGCAATATGAAACTGAGCCACATAGGCTAAATAGGTTCATATTCTAAACTCCAGTGAGTGAGCTGATGCCAGGAGAGGCATAATTGGCCTCAGTGCTTCTGAGCTAGAAAGAGGAAAGAAATCAGTTGGATTTGTTCTTCTGATCACTATTCATTGGCCTCTGCTGGAGTTTACGGGCAGGATTAGTCTCAGCTTTGATGCTCTTCATCCTGAGTTTATTATACAATGATTTTTATAATTAAAAAATGGAGTAATCTAATATTTGGAAGCATAGGTAAACCATATGCCGTTAGACAGCAGGATGTGCAATCTGTAAAACAATGAGGAATTTTTGAGTAATGCAATGAGTTTGTAAAATCACAGATTTTATGACAGTCATTGCTCAGCCTTGAGTTCTAAGTAGCTCAAAAGAGAATAACAAAGCATAGGAGTGGTTAGTTGACTCATCAAGTCTGCTCCTCTCATGGGCCATATTCAATAGAAATGTCCTCTGATTGCCAAAATAATAAAGCAAATGAATATTTATCCATTGCACATCTCCATTATAAATGCATGATGCATTCAGTTGTTTCATGAGATCAGTAAACCACTGTGAGTCCTAGACTATACTTGTAGGGTCTTCAGTTGAGCATGTTCAGATTTTCATCTGAAAACAATTAGCTGAAGAAAGGATATTACTGAACAATAACACTAACCATCATCTTAATTAATCTTACATAATTATTTTCAGGACAGGCCTAGACCTCACACCCTCTCTGTTTTTGTCATATTTTTCCCACATGTCTCTTTACTTATTATATCTCCTCTTTTAATAATCTCTAAGCATTTCCCTGATCTACTACCATTTTTCCTGTTAATGGATTGACTCTTTTTACAGCTCAGTTGGAATCTTTCTTCCTGGCACATGGTCCTTGGTGTCTTTCTGTTTCTCTATGATGCCTCTATTTAGTCTCTGTAATATCTCACTCTCTCTGTTCCTGGAGGTATTTTTATCTTATTTCACTGTGACCTTTCCCTATTCCTGTTATGTCTGTCTCCAGTGTTGCCCAGTTTCTGAAGTAGCTTTAGAATCTCACCTAGTTGTCTCCCGGTGGGCCCTCTAAATAATGGGGTAAGGTAGCACAATGGTTATGTTACTAGATGAGTAGCCTAGAGAGCTTAATAAATGATCTAGGGGCCATGAGTTAGAATCCCACCACAGCAGCTGTGGAATTCAAATGCAATTTGTTAAGTAAATCTAGAATAAAACATTAGTATGAGTAATAATGACTAAGTAATTACAGGATTGTTGCAAAAAACTATCTGTTTTACTAATGTCCTCTAAGGAAGGAAATCTGCTGTCCTTATCCAGTCTGGCCCATATGTGACTCCAGACCTACAGCAAAGTAGTTGACTCTTAAATGGCCTAGTGTTCCATCTTCTCATGGGCAATAAGTACTGGCCTTACCAGCAACAGCTACATCCTGTGAATTAATTCCATTGAGCGCAATAAAACTGGCTATTGGATAGTGGGCAGCCAATCCAATGCTTCCATTTTGCGCCACCACATGAGACAAATTTCTACCCCATCGTGTTTTAATGCGAACTTGCTGAGCTCTGCCATCGCTGCTGGAAAAAAGTCAGTTTTGTGATGCTGGCAAAAATGGGGTTGTGCTGACCCATTTTGCACCCATGATTCACTAGGTGGGGCACCCCCTCTACTAAGCAGACGACAGACACAGGAAAAACTTGCCCTGATTGCTAGGCTTACCGTATATTTGGATGAGGAAAGCAAATTCCAGTGCAGTCACAACTGTTAAAGGACTTCAGTTTGCCCTAAAAAGGGAAGTAGTGGGGGGACAGAAAACATGCCTATGACACAATAGGGACATGGAAGCAACACTTTGACGCTGAACAGTTAAAGGTCCTGTTGCAAGATGTGTCCCAAAAGAGGATGACAATTGGAGGCTATGGGCCACAATCCTATTAAAACATTCAGAAAAGTCAATGCGGAATCAGTGCAGTCACCCAGCTAGCTCAGACCTGGCTACAAGTGAGGGAGAAGGGATTTGCTATCAGGACAAAGATAAGGGTAATTATACCAACATTTCATGTGAGGTCCAGCAGTGATGGCACAAACCCTGGTTGAGAACTCCAGCCCCCTCTTGGAGGTACTATTTCAGGTATTGTTTGCACCCATTGCCTTATTTTTTTCTTTTTTTTTTAGAGATACAGCATAAGCTGCAAGGTACACTTCCTTGAAGATAAAGGTAATCAATCCCCAAGGATCAGCAAACAGTTGCTGGGGATTGCAAGCTGAGGCAATCCTCTATGTTATGGGCTTTCTTGGTATGGTAACCAGGAAGGGATGCTAAGGATAGTCCTGATCTCCTGAGAGCTGTCGGTGCTTCATCTGCTTCAAAAGCATGCAGAGTGAACTGCTTCCTGGCTAACAGCCACTAATATGAAATGGGGGTTTCTGTGGTTAACGGTGTTTGACTGCAACCCTTTCTCTTTATGAAAGTCCTGGGCTTGACTTGAAGAGTTTTGGTGCCTGCATGGCCACTATGTGTACCTCTTTGTAGTTGAGGAAACCCTGCCATGTGGTGAAATCTGAATGTCCTTGTGGATCCTGGTGTCGGGGATGAGAAACAGAAGTTGGGACTGTTTCTGGGCCCTGAACCCGAACCCTGGGACGGAAACAGAATTGCCACGATTTTCATGGGGTTTGGTGACCCCTTAATTGCCATGGAGAAGGGTTTGGTGGCCAATTAGCGGCTGTGGAAGCAGGAACGGAGGAGGGTCAAATGAAACGAGGGCCCCATTTCAAGTCACTGCACGTTGCTGCAGGAGGACAGAGAAGACTGTCACTGAGCTTTGGGCATTTCATAATGTCTCAGGAGAGCCGGAGGCCTGGAACCTGAGGCTGAGCAGCTCTTCATTTTTCTGACAATGACCTTGAAATGATGCTGGAGGCCATGAGGGAAAGGAGGGAGGTACTTTTCCTGGAGGGTGGCAGGAGGAGGCCACCCACACAGACAAAGCAGGCTTGGGTTGACATAGCAGCCACTGTGAGTGGTAGAAGTGTTGTTAGACGATCCTGGATCCAGTGTAGGAAGAGATTCAATGATCTCATGCGTTCTGGCAAGGTGAGTGTAATCCCCAAGTCTCAGGACAGGCCTCTGGCTATTCGCCCTCCAGCAGACACAGCAGCTGAGGAGCCTCAGGGTGCATGCTGGTCCTGAACATGGGAGGAGTGTGTACCCAGGGCACTTACTGACCCCTCAGAATGGCTCAAAGTCATCGTGCTGATGAGGACCAGGAACCACTGAAACATGCAGCTTCTATTGAATAGGGGCAGATACCATTGCTGCAGAGCACAGCAGTGCCTTATCTCCTCTCATTTGTCCTCGCAGGAGAAACGGGCACACAATGCCCGGGAGAGGGCCCAAACAGGTGGAGCGGTGCCCTACTTCCAAATGACCACACCAATGGAGGATTGAGTCATGGAAATAGCCAGGATGGTGGACAAGGAGGAAGTTGGCCCTGGCAAAATGGGCACTCATGGTGGAGATGGTGATTACAAAGGTAATGAGCTCATTTAAGGAAGTGCAGTGCACCTCACCCCATCCAACAGCATGCTGAACACAGAATTGCATTGGGAAGCCTCAGCACATGCAAAGGCTTCAGCCCTCCGAGACTAGCTCCCATCATTTCTTCTTGTGTCTCACACAGGTGCAGATGTCCAACCCTTGAGAACTTCTCCCTGACCCTCCATTGCCCTAGAAGACCAGCACAGAACTGAAGAAGCACCATCACACCTTACAAGCGCATCATCTGCCAGGGCAGATGCTCTCACCTCGGTGAGTCCTCGTGCGCATTTAAATGGGGAGGCACTGGGTGAGGAGCACAGCACTAGTGCGCAGGAGGAAGTGCCAAAGACAGATGCAGCCATGGGCAGTTCCTCTCGGAAGAGGGAGCACAAACAAAGCCCTGCTCGGATGGCCAGGGATGCAGGGCCTCAGAAGTCACTGGAAAGGAGGCTCCACTTAAAACATCAGCAGAAGATGTGCTCCCACATGTCAGAGTTTCCTGACACAGTGTGGTGTCACAGGCTGAGAATGGAGGAGTCCATCCAGCTCACGTGCACCACAATGGCTCAGGGCTATGAGCTCATGAGAGAATGATCAACATCATGGAGAGCCACATGCGGCAACACTTGGAGTGTATGCAGAAAATGTGCATTGATGCTCACAGGATGCATTCCACACGATGTAACCTGGACCGATCAGTGGCACTGGTAGCACATAGATGTCTGGAGAGGATGCCAGTTGCATCCCAGCCATTGCCCTCTTCCAGCCATCTGGAGAGCCCACCAAGAGCTGAGGATGTCATGGAGGAGGATGAGGGTACCTCCCCTCATGGGATGCCTTTGTCATCCTCAGCCTCCTTGACTCTTCTGACAGTAGGAGCATCTGTGCAGCAGAGCCAAGTGACGGAGGTTGCCACTTCAATGATACAGGTGCAGCAACCTCTGGAGATGCCCCCATGGGCACTCCATGATGAGGATGAACGTCACATGCATCTCAGCCGCAAGCAGAGGTAAGTGAGCTGGCGGGACAAGAAAAGAGGTATGAGGTGGTGAAGGAAATCAAGGGTCCCTACACAGTGATGGCAAAGCCTCTGGGAAGGTGCCTCCTTCATTGAGCAATAAGAGGTTGAATGGTTCAGGCTGCATCTTCAATGGATCTGTTAGTACAGGTAGCTCAGAGTGATTTCCATACAATGCCCTTTATCCTGGGTCAGAGGGACTCAGCTGAGTCGTTGCTGAATTAAATGATTCCTGACATTCACGAGACCTTTTAGTGATTTCCTCAGCCACCTTAATTGGCCTTAATCGTGCAGCAGGCAGGATTGCAATGTTGCCCTCTCTGCGCCCTGGTGAAACTGGCCAGTGCTGGGAACGGTGTTGGAAAACCTGCTCACCAGCCACTGCCAGTATTTTCAGGCCCCATCCGCCTCCATTCCAGCTCCCGGTGGGGCCTGAAAATTCATCCCGTTATCTCTTGCAAATATAGCAACCGTCACTTCCCTGATGCATGTGTACACAGCAGCTTGACTAATGTGGCACATCCCTCCAGCAGAAGATCTTTATGGCTACAGACCCAGTGTATCCAGTTTTAATGGGCAAGATTACCACTGCAGGCACTGGCTGCATGTGAAGCCCTATTATGGCTCCAACTGGTAATTTCCTATTAAAATGGGTGATTCTGTTATGCTATCCAGGGTCATACTCAAAGACCTGAATAAGTAATTTTAAAGGCAAAAACCAATGAGTTAATTATTAAGAGTGCTCTCATAGGTTAAAAGTACAGAAAATGAAAGTTCATGATGGAAGCAGTGAATACTAAGCTCTCTGTGAGAAATATAGCAATTGATGATAATTTAGGATCAAAATTGAAAGGGGAAAATAAACATAGTAGGGTCAATGAACTAATGTGATATGTGGTTCCTTTTTCTTTTGAATGAACTACTTTCAACAGAAAGTACAACAATTTCATCCAATTCCAATCAGTTAGGAAATATTATCAATTTTAATACATAGTCGTAATAAATGAACAAATGAATGGAAAAATAATCCTTTGACTTGTACAATTGCTATATTTTTGAGTAATAATAGAGTTACCATATCAGTTGCCAGGCATTTTGAAAGACTTGGATTTATATTTTGCCTCATCATGTCTCGCACAAACATCTCAAAGCAAATCACATAACATAAATTACTTTGAAATGTAATGACTATTGTTATATAAGAAAATAACTGTACTGTTTAGTAGACTGTTACGACCCGATGAGGACAGTGTCTAGGGGTCCCTCTCAGCCTTCACCTGGTCTTACCGTAACAGGGTTTAATTTTAAAAACACAGTGTTTTTAGTTCCCCCTTGGTGAATCTTTGTTCACCACTTTCCAGTTATAAGGCAAAGAAACCAGCACAAACGTGCCCACGCTAGCATGCATACACACATGCAAATAGAGACAGAAAAGAAAAGAGCAGAAGAAAAATAAAGTGGAAAAGTTTGAGGCAATATCTGAAGAGTTTTTGTTACGGTTCTTCGAGCTCACTGTAAAGTCCTTGATTGTAGGTAGATCTTGCTTTTCGTTGGGGCCCAGTATTCTTCTTAAACCTTGTTCACTGTCAGAGACTTCTCTCTCTTGGGGTTCATGTGTCTTCAGTGGATTTGGAGTTCCATGAGAAAGAGATGGCAGCAGATAGGAGAGATCTTCTCAGTCCAAGATCAAAATGTCTTTCTGAGTTCAAACTCTCTGTGGCCAGTTCATCATGTGACCAGCTGGTCTAACCAGTCCTGGCCCTTGTGGATTGTATTCTTCTTAGCAGGCCCTGGAATGCACTTCCTCACCTTTAATGTCTGTTAGTATGTACATTTTATTTCCAGCCACAGCTGATCTGTTTAACAAGTCATTTCCTCGCTCCGACAACAGTTTAAAATCAATGTTCATGTGACAAAATTAATATGTCTCATTCTTGGCAGTTGGGGGCCTAGCATGACAAAACACTCATGTAATTCTAGGTGCAGTATTCCACCCTGACTTCCACTATACTAAGTCAACAATTGCAACATGTCCAAAGGGAGACTCAATGTAACATCCAAGCAGCAGTTTCAAGACCTGAAGGAGCATCAACTTATGGAATTTTCCCTTTGTTTTAAAAAATGTTCTGAGTTTCCATGAATGTGTGCACATCAAAGTGAAGGATATGAAGGAACATTTTGCCACTTATGTCAGGTATTCAGTGGCTAGGTGTAAAATTGTTTAGAATCCACTAAAGTTCACTCTGGCCCTGGGTTCTCCAGGGATGTGCATCTATTGTCTATTGGCATCAACCTGATTTCCCATTCAGTCACTGTGGTCTGTCTGTCTGAGACTGACAACTTGATAGTTATTAAAATACTTTCATGATATGGATCCGTGCTGCCTGGTAATTGACGTTCAGCCAATAACTTAAAAACCATGAAAAAGAGATTTCCATCCCTTAAATATGGGCTGGATTTAAGATCAGGGCCAAAATAAAAAGCACAGTGCACCTGTCTGCCATTATTGAATCACCTGAGTCAAATCCACATTTTTATTCAGTGTAACCTTTGTATGGGAGAAGGCAGCAGCAAACAATATGCTTTAAAATGAGGTTCTTCAAATATTATCATATGAAAGCTTAATGCATCATAGCTGTAGAAATTGATATTCGGATGAAAATGCGTGCTGTGCTCTTTGCGGCCAACCAATTATGTGGATACAACTAAGACCCGAAATTTGTCCCCCTAACTGAGATAAAACAGATGGGCTATCATGCTGTTCATTGGCAACTTGCTTGATGCGGGGGAGTGTGGGCATCAATATTGCTGACATCATTTGAAGGCAGCCTCCACCTCTTAAAGGGAAAGTTCACTTTGGCTGCAGGCAAATATAACTGAGGAGTGTGGAAAATAGCAAGCACAAGAGAAGCTGTAAAGGTCCTCTTTTTTTACTCTACAATGGAGGTATTGGCAGTGGTGAACAGCGGAGGAAGGATGTCTTCTATCCAACAGGCAGCAGGAAGATAGCAAGACAAGCTAACGGCATAAGTGGACAGAGGTGGCAGAGCCAGTCAGTGCCAGAACTATTACTCCCCAAGACCTGGTTGCAATGCAGGAAAAAGTTCAAGGAACTCACAAGGATAACTAAGGTAAACCTTCTAACTGATTATCAACACTCTGCAGAGTGATATAGACAGGTTGAATGAGTGAGCAAGAACATGGCAGAGGGCACACAGTGTGAAGTTATCCACTTTGGTAAGAAAAATAAAAAGGAATATTTTTTGAATGATAAGAGGCTGGGACAGTTTTGCATTCAGAGAGACCTGAGTGGCCTTGTACATGAATCATAGAAAGTTAACATGCAGGTATAGCAAGCAATTAGGAAGGCAAATGGTACGTTAGCTTTTGTTACAAAGGGATTGGAGTATGAGTAAAGAAGTCTTACTAAAATTATACAGGGCATTTGTAAGACTACACTTGGAGTGCTGTGTGCAGTTTTAGTCTCCTTACCTAAGGAGAAGCCTGTCACTCTAGAATTGGCCTTTATAGCCACTCCAGGCGCTGCTCCACAAACAACTGACCACCTCCAGGCACGTATCCATTGTCTCTCGAGATAAGGAGGCCCAAAAGAAGAAAAAGAAAAAGAAGAACCTAAGGAAGGACATATTTGCCCTACAGAGAGTGCAATGGAGTCTGGTTCCTGGGATGAAAGGATTGTCCTATGAGGAGAGATTAAGTAGTCTGGGCCCATATTCCCTGGAGTTTAAAAGAATGAGAGGTGATCTGATTGAAACATATAAAATTCTTAAGGGGCTTGAGAGGTTAGATGTTGAGAAAATGTTTCCCCTAGCTGGGGAATCTAAAATGCAGGGTTAAAGTCTCAGAATAAGGGGGTCAGCCATTTAGGACTGAAATGAGGAGAAATTTCTTCACTCAAAGGGTTGTGAGTTTTTGGAATTCTCTAACCCAGGTTGCTGGGGACGCTTAGTTGTTGAGTATATTCAAGTCAGAAGTTGATTAATTTTTGGGTATCGGTATTTTTAAGGGATATGGGGATAGTGTGGGAAGGTGGAATTGAGGTAGAAGATCAGCCATGATCACATTGATGGCGTACTCCAGCTCCTATTTCTTATGTTCTTATGTTGTCTCCTCCAAAGACTGAAACACACTTTATTCCACCTCTTTCTGCTCCTGATGAAGCCCTCCATGCCTGCTGCTCTCCTCATTATTACTCCTTTCAACTCCTCACACCTCTTTTGCACACCAGCAATGCTGTTCTACCCTGACATGCATATCTTCAAAACTTCTCACCACTCTAATACTGATACACTTCTTTCTTTCTTGCAAAGCACACATGTACACAATACTGGGAACAGGCAGCCACAGGAAAAAAGCTACTCTTCATCCATATGCTGTCCTCAGTTGAAGAACACCATATTGACATTTTCATTCTTTCATGAGATGTGGGCGTCGCTGCCTAGGCCACCATTTATTGCCCACCCCTAATTGCCCTTGAGAAGGTGGTGGTGTTGCCTTCTTAAACCGCTGAAGTCCTCGTGGTGTAGATACACCCATAGTGCTGTTAGGAAGGGAGTTCCAGGATTTTGACCCAGCAACAGTGAAGGAACGGCAATATAGTTCCAAGTCAGGATGGTATGTGACTTGGAGGGGAACTTGCAGGTGCTTGTGTTCCCATGCATCTTCTGCCCTTGTCCTTCTAGGTGGTAGAGTTCGTGGATTTGGAAGGTGCTGTCAAAGGAGCCTTGGTGTGCTGCTGCAGTGCATCTAGTTCCACTATGTGTCGGTGGTGGAGGGAGTGAATGTTTAATGTGGTGGATGTGGCGCCAACCAAAAGGGCTGCTTTGTCCTGGATGGCGTTGAGCTTCTTGAGTGTTGTTGGAGCTGCACTCATCCAGGCAAGTGGGGAGTATTCCATCACACTCCTGACTTGTCCCTTGTAGATGGTGGACAGGCTTTGGGGAGTCAGAAGGTGAGTTACTCACTGCAGAATTCCCCACCTATGACCTACTCTTGCAGGCATGGTATTTATGTGGCTGCTCCAGGTCAGTTTCTGGTCAATGGTAACCCCAAGGATGTTGATAGTGGGGGATTCAGCAATGGTAATGCCATTGAATGTTAAGGGGAGATGGTTAGATTCTCTCTTGTTTGAGAAGGTCATTGCTTAGCACTTGTGTGGCACGAATATAACTTGCTATTTATCAGTGTTATCCTGAAGGTTGTCCAGTTTTTGTTTCATTTGGACACGGACTGCTTCAGTGTCAGAGGAGTCGTGAATTGTGCTGAACATTGTGCAATCATCAGCGAATATCCCCATTTCTGACCTTATGATGGAGGGAAGATCATTGATGAAGCAGCTGAAGGTGGTTGACCCTAGGACACTACCCTGAGGAACTCCTGCAGTGATATACTGGGACTGAGATGATTGACCTCCAACAACCACAAACATCTTCCTTTGTGCTAGATATGGCTCTAACCAGTGGAGAGTTTTTCCCTTGATTCCCACTGACTTCAGTTTTGCTAGGACTCCTTGATGCTACACTCAGACAACGGCTGCCTTGATGTCAAGGGCAGTCACTCCCACTTCACCTTTTGAGTTCAGCTCTTTTTGGACCAAGGCTGTAATGAGATCTGGAGCTGAGTGGCCCTGGCAGAACCTAAACTGAGTGTCAATGAGCAGGTTATTGCTGAGTAAGTGCCACTTGATAGCACTGTCAAGAGCACCTTCAATCAATTTGCTGATGATTGAAAGGAAACTGAAGGGGCGGTAATTGGCCAGGTTGGAAATGTCCTGCTTTTTGTGTACAGGACATACCTGGCAATTTTCCACAATGTTGGGTAGATGCCAGTGTTGTAGCTAAACTGGAACAGCTTGGCTAGGGGCGAGGCCAGTTCTGGAGCACAAGTCTTCAGTACCATTTCCAGAATGTTGTCAGGGCCCATAGCTTTTGCAGTATCCAGTGCCTTCAGCCATTTCTTGATATTACATGGAGTGAATCGAATTAGCTGGAGATTGGCATCTGTAATGCCTGGGACCTCAGGAGGAGGCTGAGATTGTTCATGTCCTCGGCACTTCTGGCTGAAGGTGGATGCAAATGCTTAAGCCTTGTCTTTTGCACTGATGTGCTGGGCTCGTCCATCATTGAGGATGGGGGTATTTGTGAAGCCTCCTTCTCCTGTTAGCTTTTCAATTGTTCACCACCATTCACGACTGGATGTGGCAGGACTGCAGAGCTTAGATCTGATCCGTTGGTTGTGAGATCGCTTAGCTCTGTCTATCACATGCTGCTTCTGCTGTTTGGCACGCATGTAGTCCTGTGTTGTAGCTTCACCAGGTTGACACCTCGGACTGAATTTTATGAGCCCGCCGCCGAAAGCGGTGGTGGGCAAAAAACATGGCGGCCTGCCTGTGCAAGCCACATGCAAAGAGCCTCCACGATGCCAAGCGCGGTTGTTTATTTAAATAGCCGGGACAGGCTGACGCCCACACCCCCACCTCCGCGATCATGTCAATTATGCCATTTTTAAAGGGCTGTCAGTCCTACTGGGATATTTAAATATTTAAAGTGATATTGAATTAAAATCAATAAATACATTTATTTTGCCTCTCTCCCACCCCCACCCCAGTGTCAATTAAATTAGTTATTTGCCCTTTCCCCCAAAACACTATCCTTCACAATCTGACCTTCCCCCCAAGCTGCGCAAACATTAAACTATAACCCTTCCCACCATCCCTGACACCCATGATGTTAATTTGATCCTGTCTGCCCACTCCCGCACTGTGAAAAGTACCTCCCCCATTCCCCACCAGTGTTGTGCCTTGTTTCCCCAGATGGGGAACTGAAGGCGCGGCACTGCCAGCTGCCGGGGTGAAGCAGGACCTCAAGGAGGTGGCGGGAGACTCATTAATTCAGATGATTTAATTTATTTAATTATTAAATGGCGGTGCTGTCACCAAGTGGCGAGGGGGCTGCGAGACCTCGCCGCCACCGGCAATATCGGGCCAGGCCGTGCCGGCATTGAGGTTCGTGGCAGACCTCATCCGGGGCCATCTTCATGACCTCCCCCCTGCCACAGATCCCGACATTGAGGGCTCTATAAAATCTAGCCCCTCATTTTTAGGTATGCCTGGTGCTGCTCCTGACATGCCCTCCTGCACTCTTCAATGAACTAGGAGTTGTGTCAGGAGCTTGGCATCTGGCAAGGCTGGTGGACAAGTCCTGCAGGGTTCGAACCATCTTCCTCTCCTTCCCTTCTCACTTACATTTAACATTTACATGCATGGCAAATTGCTGCTGCCTTCAGGAACCATGGATCTGTCTCTGCCTTGTTCCACACAGCCTTTAGGAAGAAGAAGAAGAAGGGACAGCACTGCCCAACAGGAAGCATCACTCAATGTTACACTTCCAGATACCAGCTCAGAGACTGGCACTGAGCATAGCTCAGAAGGCTAGAAGGGGTCTGCATCCCTAGGGCTATATTTCGTTCTCAACCCGATGTCGGATTTCGTGGCGGGGGCGGGGGAGGCGGAGAATCGGAATGGCAGCCGCTGCCACGGAGACCAACGCTGGGATTGCCAGGCCCAATCTTCCCAGCGGTGGTGAGGCTCCGTGGCGGTACCTCCGCCGCTCTGTGATGGGACCCTACTTTAAATATTGAAAGTACCTCTTTGCATTCATTTAAATGTAACTCACCGCAATCTTACCTTCAGTTCGCAAACTTGAACTTGTCAAGCACTCAGGCGCCTTCACTTTTCCATCCATGAGAAGCTGGCGCCACCGAGATGGGGAAGGGGTCAACTCTGCATTATTGGTATTGGGAAGGGGGAGAAAGAGTCAACTTTGCATTATTTAGTGTATGGTGGGTGGGGGGCGGGGGTGGAATGCATCAAGTCTGCATTATGTTGAACTGTTTGCAGGTCTGGCAGCCTTTTAAAAATGGCACCAGCACCTGTTCCTGCATCAGGTGACGCCATGAATGGCATTGTCAATGCTGTTCCCACCACATGATTGGTGAGGAGGCGTCCGCCGTCAATATGTTAAGTGGCCATCCGCTGCATAATGGCGACGGCGCGGCTGCGTGGGTCCCATGGGGGATGGCCACCATGTTCCGTGCCCGCCGTCACTCCCGGCAGCGGGACTACAAATCCAGCCCCCAATGGCAACCAGAGGGAGATAGAACAGCCCAGCAAGAAACCTCATAGGCACATGAATAGATAACTGAACACATAAGACAAGGGTAGGTATCAGTCCTGTAACCATTTGTTAAATCAAGAATGGGGTTTTGAGGTAATGAAGTAAAATAGTCTATTTTAGTAGAACTGTTGGTCTTCAAAATCTAATGATGTTACAGGAACATCTTGTTTACGGGCATTGTAATGGTGCATGTCAGGGCTGGGTCAAATGGAAGGAGGGAGTGTTGATGGTTTGGGGAGAGTAGAGATGATTCAGTAAGAGCTCTCTTCAATAATTTTTTGTATTAATGTTATGGCAGTTCTCAGTACAGCTAGGCCATGCTCTTCCTCTGTTATTTCCAGTTCCTCGTCATCTTCCTGCTCCACTTGTTCCTCCTCAGGCAGCTCCATGGCAACTCCTATTTAAACAGAAATATTTGGAGCATACAGTAAATGATTATGAATGTTGACACTCGCTGTAGGCTGCACTAAAGGACTGACCCAGGAACCCCCAACCCCGACCGCTCCCAACACCAGAGCTGGCCAGTGTAACCATTGTTTCTGGACGTCAATGCTTCTCTCCAGGTTGGTGCCCAAGTTCCTAACAGGAATCATGAGGCAGTTGCTCTTCTCCCCCAGCAGCCAGCCCTGTCACCAATGGTCTGGTTGAAATGGAGTACTGAGGACTGGCAAAATAAGAAAAAATTATGACTACTGTTAGGAGACTAGGCACAGCCCTAGACGACTCAGTGCCTGTTCTCATAAACAAGTTGAACATTGAGTGAATGGAAACCCTTCCTATTGAGATGCAGAGGTGATTTGTGATGGGGAGTACAAAGGGCTATGTGTGTTCAGCCTTCAATGCCATGCACCTGCAGGAATCCAGCAATGTGGGCAATTCCCAGTGCTCTGTCTTCTTGTTTGTTGGGGAAGGTAATGAACTATTGCCACAAACAAAGCATCAGTAACCTGCCGGATCACTGTACTCACAGCAAACTAACTGCTGTTGCTGATGTTCCCCGAAACAATTTGAAAAGAAACAGAGGCATACAAATTGAGAGCAATGATAGCTTTAACCAGCCCAGGCAGTGTAATGCAGTGCATGCCCTGGTTTTGGCTTCCAATTCTCACTTCAACAGGTGGGACAGGTCCATGACTGTCTCCCCGTTGAAATGCAGCCACCTTACACTTTGCTCATCTGTCAGATTCAGGTATGATGTTCTGTTCCTGAAACCCACATGCTATAATGGCTCCTGTACCCTTGCCTCTTTTCCCTCTTCTTGCAGCCTGTGCAGGTCCTTGCTGCCTTCCTTACTGCTGCTCCTTCTCTTGTTTTGGGAGTCTCAGTGATAATCCCAGCAGCTTTCTCATGTTCACCAACTGAGAACAAGCAAATCCTGCAAAACAGTGTTTGTCCTCCACTAACTCACTGTGCAAATGTATCTCACAAACACTTGTTAAAAACCTGTCCTAAAATGATTAACCGGAGACTAATAATATCTGTAAATGCTACTTACGAAAGCTGTTTGCCAAGTTTTCATGGCATGATTTGCTGTGTGGGTTAAGGAAGTAATGTTTCAGGTGCACATTGAGACCTATTAAACAAAAGGGTACTGATATAAACTCGCTACCGTTACCACCATATTTAAATGATGCCTACGTTTGCTGAATGCAGTCACTAGGGACATCTGTCAAATGCCAGAACCAATGTGGTGTTGCATAAAATTCTGGCACCATTCTGGAACAGAACATTGTGCTATACGGTTTGACTTTTTGGCATACATTTTGGAAGTGGAAAACATGTGAAATGCATAACAATTTCTACCTCTACAGTGCCTTTTGTGATCACTAAAAACTGACTGCATTCAGCTGGTTAATTAAAAGGCTCCATACTAACCCTTTATTCAGCAATCCATGCCACAAACTCTAATTATTAGTACTTACTTTAGGTGTAGACACTGATGAGGATTGGTAGATCACTTGTATCTTGATCCTTAGACAGCCAGCAGATCAAGGGGAATGGCTGTCAGGACTTGTATTTTCTGCTCACTGCTAACAATTTGGCCGGACTTTTACGGTGGATGGATGGGTCATGTGAAAGTCAGTAGTGAACCCGCTTCCGCCTAACCCGGGGATCCGTCCCGTATTTTATGGGTCCCCGGGCTTTAATTGTCCCGAGGCGGGACTTCCACCCACTTGAGGGAGGAGGTCCCACCTCAGTGAACAGCTGGCCAATCTTAGGCCCAGCAGTGCCACCGGGAGCGGTGGCCACTGCTGGGACTGCAGCCCAGCCGACGCGATGGGTCAAGGAGGGAAAGTAAGTAGGTCCTTCCCTGGTGAGGCTGGAGTGGTTGTTTGGGGGGAGGGGGTGTCTTGGGTCCCGGAAGTGGGTTGGGAGGTGGGGGCAGCCCTCAATTGGGCACCCTGTGCCCGACTGCCATGTGCCTCCCGGAGCCTGCCGCTCAATTTTACGCCACCCCCGCACCACCAGGCGACCCGCTGGGGCAACGTAAAATTTTGGCCTTTGTAACAAAATCTAATATGACAGAAACAAGACAAACTAAATGTGAGGAATAACTTGAATGCAGCTAAATGAAGTTAAATTACAAAAATAAATTCTTGATACTCAACTTTAAATGTAAATTTGAAATAATGCATTATATTACATCTGTTATTCTCTGTTCCCATTTTCTTTCTTTTCACTGTAAATAAGGAAATGTAAGGGAGGGAGGACCTCAAGAAAATTACAATCACCAGGCAAGTGGTACTGAGCAAATTGTTGGAGCTGCGGGCTGACAAGTCCACGGGTCCTGATGAACTTCATCCTTGGATCTTAACAGAAGTGGCTAGTGAGATAGTTGATGTGTTGGTTTTAATTTTCCAAAATTCCCTAGATTTGGTGAAGTTTCCATCACATTGGAAAATAGCGAATGTAACTCCTTTATTCAAAAAGGGAGGGAGACAGAAAGCAGGAAACTACAGGCCAGTTAAAAATAAGGGATCACCCATTTAAGACAGAGATGAGGAGAAATTTTTTCTCTCAGAGGGTCGTGTGTCTTTGGAACTCTCTTCCTCAAAAGGCGGTGGAAGCAGAGTCTTTGAATATTTTTAAGGCAGAGGTAGATAGATGCTTGATAAGCAATGGGGTGGAAGGTTATTGAGGTAGACGGGAATGTGGAGTTGAGGTTACAATCAGATCTGCCATAATCTTGTCGAATGGCAGAGCAGGCTTGAGGGGCTGAGTGGCCTACTCCTGCTCCTAATTTGTCTGTTCATATGTTCACTATTTTATTATGCTAATTTTACTTTTTTCCCATTATATCTAACCTTGTCCATCCATTCTAACCACAATATATTTAGGAATAAATGTAGAGAGGTAGGGTTTTTGATAGATTGCACAAGTTTTCAGTGCAGCCCAGGTGAAATTGTCCAAACCAGTGAAAAAGATCAGGGAATTTTAAATGTAAGTTACGCCAAGCATAAATCGAGTTTCTGGGATCTTTACCACTTGCTAAAAGGTGATTGCTGCAAAATTTGGATGTGTAGCACCGTTTACTTGGGCATTATGGAAGTTGTACTGGATGTTACTTTAGTGAGGGTGTTAGCACACAAACAGTGAGCATCAGCCGGAAGTGTGCAGAGTAGGCAGAGTAAGATGGGAGAGAGTATTTGGAAGTGCATTCACTGACCTTAACCACTCATTGAACTTTTTCCGAAGGTAGCATTGGAGAAGCTTCAGCCCTTGTACTTGTAGAGCAGGTACGAAGTTCTTGCAGCCCGTGTGGACAAGAGCAGGGAGGGTGAGCAAACTGACCACAACACCATGGTACAGGAAGTTGGGGAGAAAAAAGAAATCTATTAGTGGTAGAGGATAGTATAGTTAGAGGGTTAGATACTATTCTCTGCAGCCGAGAGCATAAGTCCTGAAGGCTGTGTTGCCTGCCCTGTGCCAACTTTAAGGACATCTCTTTGGGGCTGGAGAGGAACTTGGAATGGGAGGGGAAAGATCATGTTGTCATAGTCCACATAGGTATCACAGAATCACAGAATGACAGAATAATACAGTGCAGAAGAGGCCCTTCGGCCCATCAAGTCTGCACCGATGCATTAAAACACCTGACCTATCTACCTGATCCCATTTGCCAGCACTTGGCCCATAGCCTTGAATGTTATGACGTGCCAAGTGCTCATCCAGGTACTTTTTAAAGGATGTGAGGCAACCTGCATCTACCACCCTCCCAGGCAGTGCATTCCAGACCGTCACCACCCTCTGGGTAAAAAAGTTCTTCCTCAAGTCCGCCTTAAACCTCCCGCCCCTCACCTTAAACTTGTGACCCCTCGTAACTGACCCTTCAACTAAGGGGAACAGCTGCTCCCTATCCACCCTGTCCATGCCCCTCATAATCTTGTACACCTCGATCAGGTCACCCCTCAGTCTTCTCTGCTCCAGCGAAAACAACCCAAGCCTATCCAACCTCTCTTCATAGCTTAAATGTTCCATCCCAGGCAACATCCTGGTGAATCGCCTCTGCACCCACCCCCCACAATGCAATCACATCCTTTCTATAATGTGGCGACCAGAATTGCACACAGTACTACAGCTGTGACCTTACCAAAGTTCTGTACAACTCCAACATGACCTCCCTGCTTTTGTAATCTATGTCTCGATTGATAAAGGCAAGTGTCCCATATGCCTTTTTCACCACCCTATTAACCTGCCCTTCTGTCTTCAGAGATCTATGGACAAACACGCCAAGGTCCCTTTGTTCCTCAGAACTTCCCAGTGTCAGGTCATTCATTGAATACTTCCGTGTCACATTACTCCTTCCAAAGTGTATCACCTCACACTTTTCAGCGTTAAATTCCATCTCCCACTTTTCTGCCCATTTGACCATCCCATCTATATCTTCCTGTAACCTAAGACACTCCACCTCACTGTTAACCACTCGAGCAATCTTTGTGTCATCCGCGATCTTACTGATCCTACCCCCACATAGTCATCTATGTCGTTTATATAAATGACAAACAATAGGGGAGCCAGCACAGATCCCTGTGGTACGCCACTGGACACTGGCTTCCAGTCACTAAAACAGCCGTCTGTCATCACTCTCTGTCTCCTACAGCTAAGCCAATTTTGAATGCACCTTATCAAGTTACCTTGTATCCCATGTGCATTTGCTTTCTTGATAAGTCTCCCATGTGGGACCTTGTCAAAGGCTTTGCTGAAATCCATGTAAACTACATCAACCTTAATCTACACACCTGGTCACATGCTCAAAAAATTCAATCAAATTTGTCAGGCATGACCTCCCTCTGACAAAGCCATGCTGACTATTCCTAATCAAATGTTGCCTCTCCAAGTGGAGATAGATTCTCTCCTTCAGAATTTTCTCCAATAGTTTCCCTACCACTGACGTGAGACTCACTGGTCTGTAGTTCCCTGGCTTATCTCTACAACATAGGTAAGAGTAAGAAAAAGTTTCTGCTGAGGGAGTTTGAGCAGCTAAGAGCTAAATTAAAAATCAGAACCACAAAGGTAGTAATTTCTGGATTACTACCTGAGCCACAAGCAAATTGGTTTAGAGTCAATAAGATCAGAGAGTTGAATGCATGGCTCAAAGATTGGTGTGGAAGAAATGGGTTTCAATTCATGGGGCACTGGAGCCAGTACTGGGGAAAGAGGGAGCTGTTCTGTTGGGCCGGGTTTCACCTGAACCATGCTGGGATCTGTGTCCTGGTGAGTCAAATAACTATGGCTGTTGGTAGGGTTTTAAACTAAATAGTTTTTGTTGGGGGGGGGGGGGTCGGAGGGTTCACATGAGAAGAAATTTAGGAATTTAAAATGAAAGGACAAGGTAATAATGCAGGATAATGATAAGGGCAATGAGAATCAGAGTGTGACAGGAAGCGACAGAGTATACAAACGTAAGAGTGCACCAACAAATAAGGTCAGAGTGGTAAAAAGGCAACATTAAAGTCTCTTTATCTGAAAGCATGCAGTATTGTAACAAAATAAATGAACAGATGGCACAAATAGAAATAAATGAGTATGTTTATTTTAGCCATTACAGAGATGTGTTTGCAATGTGACCAAGGTTGGGAACTGAATATTCAGAGGTACTTGACATTTCGTAAATGTAGGCAGAAAGGAAAAGGAAGTGCTAATTAAAGATGAAATCAGTACAATGGTGAGAAGTTATCTTAGCTTGGAAGATCAAGTTATAAAATCAGTTTGGGTGGTGATAAGAAATAGCAAGGGAATGAAGTCACTGATGGGGATAGTCTAAAGGTCCCCTAAACCTAACTATACTGTCGGGCTGAGTATAAATCAAGAAATATTGGGGCTTGTTAGAAAGGTACTGCAATAATCGTGGATGACTTTAATCTTCTTGGACAAATCAGATTGGCAAAGGTAGCCTTGAGGATGAATGCATAGAGTGTATTTGGTACAGTTTCTTGGATCAATACATTGTGGAACCATCCAGGGAACTGGCTATTTTAGATTTGGTAACATATAATGAGACAGGATTAATTAATGATCGCATAGTAAAGGATCCTCTCAGGAAGAGTGATCATAACATGATAGAATTTCATATTCAATTTGAGGGTGAGAAACTTGGGTCTGAAACTAATGTCTTAAACTTAAATACAGGAAATTACAAAGGTATGAAGACAGAGTTGGCTAAAGTGGACTGGGAAAATCAATTAAAAAGTAGGTGTAGAGATCAGGGAGGGGTATTATGATATACTCGAATAAATTAACATTGAAAGGGAGGAGGTATTAGTGGTTTCAGCAGGCTTAAAAGTGGATAAATGCCCATGCCCAGATGAGTTGTATCCCAGGCTGTTATGTAAGGTAAGGAAGGAGATAGCAGGGGCTCTGACACACATTTTCAAATCCTCTCTGGCCATAGGAGAGGTACAAGAGGACTGGAGGACAGTGAATGTGGTACCATTATTCAAGAAGGGTAGCAGGAATAAACCAGGTAATTCTGAGGGGCAGGATTAATCTCCACTTGGAGAGGCAGGGATTAATCCAGGTTAGTCAGCATGGCTTTGCCAGGGGGAGATCATGGCTGGAATTTTACGTTGGGTAGACGGGAGCCAGACTCCGACGTCAATGTCGGTGCCGAACCCGCTTCCGCCCAGCCTGGGGAATCCATCCCATATTTTACGGATCTTTAGGCTTTAATTGGCCCGAGGCGGGACTTCCACCCACTTGAGGGAGGAGGTCCCGCCTCAGTGAGCTGCCAGCCAATCAGCGGGCCGGCAACTCAGTCTCAGCAGCGCCACTGGGAGCGGTGGCCACTGCTAGGACTGCAGCCCAGCCGACCAAGGAGGATACCAAGGAGCCGGGACTAAAGGTAAGTTTGGGCTGCCTCACCAGGGGAATCGGTCGTGCCCTGGTGAGGCTAGGGTGGTCGTTTGGGGGGAGGGGGGTGTTTTGGATCCCCGGGTTGGGTTGGGAGGCGGGGGCGACCCTCAATCGGGCACCCCACCCCCGGGGTGCGGAAATGCCGGCAGCTATAGCTGGGTGGCCTTTCACGTCCCGGCACACCCGCTTGCCATGTGTAAAATACCCGTGGAGGCGGGCGAGGGCCCTTAAGTGGGCGTTAAGTGGCCACTTAAGGGTCTTGATTGGCCTCGGGCGGGCGGGCCGCTTCTCACCCCCGCCCTCGCTCCGGACCTCCATAAACTTGGTCGGAGGTGGAATCGGGGCGGTTAGGCCTCCTGGAGCCTGCCGCTCAATTTTATGCCTCCCCCACGCCACCATCCGACCCGCTGGGCCAGAGTAAAATTCTGGCCCATGTCTAACAAACTTGATCGAATTTTCTGAGGAGGTGACCAGATGTGTGGTTGAGGGTAAAGCAGTTGATGTAGTCTACATGGACTTCAGTAAGGCTTTTGATAAAGTCCCGCATGGAAGATTGGTTAAAAAGGTAAGAGCCCATGGGATCCAGGGCGATTTGGCAAATTGGATCCAAAATTGGCTTAGCGGCAGCAGGCAGAGGGTGATGGTCGAGGGTTGTTTTTGTGATTGGAAGCCTGTGACCAATGGAGTACCGCAGGGATTGGTGCTGGGACCCTTGCTGTCTGTAGTGTACGTTAATGATTTAGACGTGAATATAGGAGGTATGATCAGTAAGTTCGCAGACACGAAGGTTGGTGGTGTTGTAAATAGTGAGGAGGAAAGCCTTAGATTACAGGACGATATAGATGGGCTGGTAAGATGGGTGGAGCAGTGGCAAATGGAATTTAATCCTGAAAAATGTGAGGTGATGCATTTTGGGAGGACTAACAAGGCAAGGGAATGGATGATAGAACCTGAGGAAGTTCTCCCTGTGACCGCGTGGGTTTCCTCCGGGTGCTCCGGTTTCCTCCCACATGCCAAAGACTTGCAGGTTGATAGGTAAATTGGCCATTATAAATTGCCCCTAGTATAGGTAGGTGGCAGGGAAATATAGGGACAGATGGGGATGTGGTAGGAATATGGAATTAATATAGGATTAGTATAAATGGGTGGTTGATGGTCGGCACAGACTTGGTGGGCCGAAGGGCCTGTTTCAGTGCTGTATCTCTAAAATAAAAAAAAAAATTAAAAAAAGTACAGAGGGTCAGAAGGACTTTGGTGTACTTGTCCATAGATCACTGAAGGCAGCAGCACAGGTGGTTAGGAAGGCATGTGGGATACTTGCCTTTATTAGCCGAGGCATAGAATATAACAGCAGGGAGGTTATGATGGAGCTGTATGTAATGCTAGTTAGGCCACAGCTGGAGTACTGTGTACAGTTCTGGTCGCCACACTATAGGAAGGATGTGATTGCACTGGAGAAGGTGCAGAGGAGATTCACCAGGATGTTGCCTGGGCTGGAGCATTTCAACTATGAAGAGAGACTGGATAGGCTCGGGTAGTTTTCCTTAGAGCAGAGAAGGCTGAGGGGGGACTTGATTGAGGTATACAAAATTCTGAGGGGCATAGATAGGATAGATAGGAAGAAACTTTTTCCCTCAGCGGAGGTGTCAATAACCAGGGGGCATAGATTTAAGGTAAGGGGCAGGAGGTTTAGAGGGGATTTGAGGAAAAATGTTTTCACCCAGAGAGTGATTGGAATCTGGAACACACTGCCTGAAGAGGTGGCAGAGGCAGGAATCCTCACATTTAAGAAGTATTTAGATGAGCACTTGAAATGCCATAGCATACAAGGCTACGGGCCAAGTGCTGGAAAATGGGATTAGAATAGATAGGTGCTTGATGGCCAGCACGGACACGATGGGCCGAAGGGCCTGTTTCTGTGCTGTATAACTCTCTCTGACTATGAGAGTAAGCCAGCAGGAAATATAGAACCAGATATTAAGCGCTTCTATAAATATATGAAAAGGAAGAGACTAGCTAACATAAACTTTGGTCCATTCGAAGATAAGAAAGGAAAGTAATAATGGGGAAACAAGGAAATGGCAGAGACTTTGAACTAAAAGCATTCCAATAATAGTAGAAAATCAGGGGGCAAAAGGGCGGGAGGAACTTGAAACAATTATGATTACCAGAGAAAACGTACTAGGCAAACTAATGGGTTTAAAGGCTGACGAGTCTCCTGGACCTGATAGCCTGCGTCCTAAAATCAGGAGTCATGTGTCAATATTTACAGTGTCATCAAAAAGTAACAATGTTCACATTTACAAGTGAAATAAACCCCTGTGAACCACTCAATTGTCTGACCAACGCAGTGGCCTCCGCTCACAGCCACTTCTATGCAGTGCTCCCCTGGTGACCATGGCTGAGGTCGAGGCAGTGTGCTCACTTGTGTCTGCTTGCAGCTGAGATATCTATAGTGGTCATTCTTGTCATGGAGTTGCCAGTGAGGGCACCTCCAGAGGCTGCTGTATTGACGTCAATGGGCCTTGCTGCAGAGACTGTTCCTTGGTCAGAGGGACCAGAAGACCAATGATGATGATGGTGCCCTGAGAGGGGAGGCTCCCTCATCCTCATCGATGGCTGCCTCAGCCCTTGAATTGCACTCCGGGTCAATGGAGGGGACTGCCATTTGGGGCGCAACTGACATCCATTCCATGCATCTTTGTGCCACCAGCACCACTGAACAATGCAATGCTACAGAGCATTGCATGCATTCTGTGCATGCCAGTGCACTGTTCCTGAATCCACTCAGAGGTTGGCCACTCTCAATGGAGAAGCTCATGCGTTCAAAGCCCTGAGCATGAGCTGAATGGACTTCTCCATTCTCAGCCCATGGTCCCACACTGCCTCAGGGAACTCTGACATGTCGGTACACATCTGTTGCTGCCAGTCAAAGAATCCCTTTCTTGGGATTCCCAAGGCCTTGCATCTGTGCCCAGCTGAGCATGGCTATATCTGTCCCACATCCTCCAAGGGGGACTTCCCACAGCAGTCTCTGCCTCTCTTACCTCCTCTTGCTCACTCGTGACATGCTCCTCACCCAGTGCCACCCTTTCTAACCACATGTAAGGACTGTTACAACCAGGTGAGAAAGAGGTCTAGGGTTCCGTTTCAGCCTTCACCTGGTCTTACTGTAACAGGGTTTAATTTTTAAACACACTGTGTTTTTAGCTCCCCCTTGGTGAATCCTTGTTCACTGCTTTCCAATTATAAAGCAAAGAAATCAGCACAACAGGCTTTCTCAGATTTAAAGAAGAAAAGTGAAATTTTATTAAACAAACTCTAATTTGGTTAATGCCTACGGATACACGATGCACCTACACTAGCATGCATACGCAATACATGCATGCAAATAGAGACAGAAAAGAGCTGAAGAAAAAATAAAGTGGAAAGGTTTGAAGCAATATCTGAATAGTTTTTGTTACAGTTCTTCGAGCTCACTGTAGAGTCCTTGATTGTAGGTAGTTCTTACTTTTTGTTGGGACCCAGTATTCTTCTTAAACCTTGTTCACTATAGGAAACTTTTCTCTCTTGGGTTTCGTGTGTCTTCAGTGGGTTTTGGTGTTCCGTGAGAAAGAGATGGGAGCAGACAGGCAGACAGAAGGTCTTCTTCAGTCCATGAGTATTCGCTTTCTGCCAGTTCAAACACTGTCTCTATAATTTAAAACTCTCAGTTCAAACTCTGCAACAGCCAGTTAGTCATGTGACTAACTGGTCTGACCACGTCGGTTTGTGGATTGAATTGGAGCAGGGGATAGTTCCTTTGTCCCATACACTGTCTGTTAATATGCAAAAATGTCTTTCCAGCCAGGGGCCTGGCAACACCTTGTCATAGACCTTCTCTTCTTCCCAGCAACAATTTGAAATTTCATGTCCATGTGGTGAAATTAATATGCCTCATTCTTGGCAGGTGGGGGCCTGCATGACAGGACCCACCAATGTGAATATATCTGCACTGGTGGAGGGTGCTGTTATAAGATGTGGCAATGCTGGCTCTGCTGTTTCAAATTTTTGAGATGGCCCCGGTGGCACAATAGAACACAGGTGCTAGCCCTCGACGACTGACCTTATGGGACACACGCGAAGATCATGAGAACTAGCCTTTGACAGCAGGTAGGGAGGAGTGCACGCCATCCCTTTTATCTACAGAGCAATATCTTTTCACCCTCTCCTCCAGGTATGCCCATCTCTCCACCCCGACATAGTCCTGCAGGGCCATCCTGGCAATTTCCATCGTTCCCTCCTCTTTTGTACTGATGAGCTGGGGCACTCCTCCTCCAGTGCGACCTTCTCTCTGGCATTGTGAGCCCTTTTCTCCTGCAAGGACAAAAGAGAGAGAGATAAGACTCTGCTGACCTCTTTGACCAATGCCAGTAGCTCATTTACGATAGAAGCTGTATCAGTGATAGCAATTCCTCAACAGCGCTCGGGCTCTGAACCTTTCTAAGTGGTGAGTGAGTACCCTGGGCACACATTTCTCCCATGTTCAGGAACATAGGAAATAGGAGCAGGAGTAGGCCATTCGGCCCATTAAGCCTGCTCCGCCATTCAACTAGAACATGGCTGATCTTCTACCTCAATGCCATTTTCCTGCACTATCCCCATATCCCTCAGCTCCTTTGCTGGTGGATCTGCTGGAGGTTGAATACCCGGTAGCTGTCATCAGGGTCTCACGCTGCACTCACTTTGCACCTCTAACAGCACTGCACCCAGTTCCTCAGCACTACACTCCTGCTTCTGATGGTCTCAGCCACCTCCAGCCAGGCCTGTTTTGTTTGGCTGGGTGGCCTTCTCCTGCCACCCTCTGCAAAGACGATCTCCCGCCTCTCCCTCACATCCTCCAGGAGCACCTCAAGGTCAACAGTGAAGTAAGAGGCAGCCCTGCCCAACGTACCAGACCTTTGCTTCTCCTCCTGTCACCCTGGTGTTTGCATCCTGCTTCTAAATGGTTGCCTCAGTAATGGCTGGCTTATAGCTTATAATGGTTATAGCTTTAAACCAGGCCCACAAATTAAAGGTCCTGCCTCCATACTGTACCAGCCACTGCTAATAGGCTGCCCAACCAATTAGCTAATTCGTTACCACAAAAAGCAGTTGAGGCCAAAACATTGTAAGAAGGAGTTAGATATAGCTCTTGGGGCGAAAGGGATCAAAGGATATGGGGGGAAAGCGGGAACAGGTTACTGAGTTGGATGACCAGCCATGATCATAATGAATGGTGGAGCAGGCTTGAAGGGCCGAATGGCCGACTCCTGCTCCTATTTTCTATGTTTCTATGTTTCAACCTACCCTCCAGCCAATTAGAGGCCTGCCTCTGTGAATATTGCGGACTGTGACTACTTCCTGCCCCTCCCCGGGGTGGGGTCGAGACCCGGAAATGGTCCTGATGTTAGGTTCCCAACCCCGGAATCAAAATTCCTGCCCTATATTTTAGGTCAATGAGATTTCATCAGAACTGGAAGAGAAGTAGCAGCGGAAGATCGGATGAAAGGTCATTGACCATCATGTTTCACATTGATGACCAAACAGGGACACATATAAAGGAACGCCCAAAGCAATATAGTTAATATTAGAGTGCAATATAACTTCAGGCAATAAATCTGCTTTGGCCAATATATTGTAGTTAACTCCAAAACTGAAGTTCATCTCTGTTTTCACTAATAATCAATGAAGATGCAACTACAGTATTTAATTTGCCTGTTGATTTGATAGACTTGGCTGCATTCATATAATCTTGAACTTTCAAACTGAGGCCACTTCACAGTATGCTGTTTCTGAATGCATTCCCAATTTTGCTGGAAATACCAGCCTGAAGAAATTTTCATGAGCACAGTGGCATTGATGCTATACCTAGCAGTTACAGTAATTCACCGCCCAAATCTGTCCTTTTACCATTTATAACTTTAAGAATGACATCCATTGACCATTAGATTCCAGAAGACACTTGAATATAAAATATTACAAGCCACATGTAATCATGGTAGTCTCAGAAACTGTCAGTAGGTATTGTACATTAATCTTACTGTCGTGCTGAATAATGTCTTTCTTTTTAATTTTAGGTTATGGTCATATCTCTCCTTTAACAGTTGGAGGAAAAATTGCCTGCATGTTCTATGCAACATTCGGTATCCCCATTATGCTATTAGTCATCACAGATGTTGGAGACAAGCTGGCAGCTTTACTTTCCAAAGTTTACAACAACACAAGAAAGCGGTTGAGAAAGAACATGACTCCACCGCCCTCAGCAACCCCCTCAAGATGGTCTTCATTAAAACAGAGCTTCTCCAGATCGGAAACAAAACCTACAATAAGGTCTATCTCCTTTAAAGGTGGCTCACATGTGATCATAACACCAATGAGCATAAAAAATGTGTTGAACACTCAATCTTCAGTTAAAAAGAAATCTGAGCTGCTGAGAAAAACTGAAATATTTGAAAAATTAATTGTTCAAGAAAACTTCAATCAGAAGCCTTTCCAGCTTTGCAAGAGAGATCGAAGTAAGTCATGTCCCCAGCTGGATGTGAAGCCAGCTGAAGGTGACCATTTTTTTCCAAGCCTGGGACAAGAACTAGAAAAATTTGATGTGCCAATCATCATTATCATAGGTGTTATTATTGCATACCTTCTTTTTGGTGCAGGTATACTTTCAATTTGGGAAAAATGGAAATATCTCGATTCCTTTTATTTCTATTTCATCACAATTACCACCATTGGCTTTGGAGACTTTGTCCCTGAACATCCTAACTTTTTCATGATAATGTCTATTTTAATTATTACGGGTATGGCTATCATGTCCATGGCTTTTAAATTAACCCAGAACAGGATAGTTTCTTGCTACAAAGAAATAAGTATATGGATCAATGGTGGGAAGAAGAAAAAATTTAAAATGATTTGAAACAAACAATTATTCTGCTTTCTGGTGAGAGATAGGAACATTGAGCTTCAGTAATTACTTTGAATTGCTTGTAAGGTTAAATAATGATGATTAAGCCTGTACATTTTAGGGTTGGAGTATTGAACAAACATGTATCAGCAAGATGTATCAGTAAGATGTATTCATGTGTAAATTAAGTTAAAGAAGTATTTAAGATTATGGAGTTAAGGTTTCTTACTATAAATGTACAATAGCAAAGAAACCTCAAAGTAAAGTTAAATCTTCCTTACAAATAAATAGATATTGCAAACATCTTTTTTCTTTTTTTTATGTTACCAAATTTGGACAATGCACTTCCTTGTCGACAGACTGTGAATTGCACTTTGTAATATTATGCATTAGGTAGGACAGCCCTCTATGTAGTTATTTAATGGAGGGGTCCAGGATAACAAACAGTTAACCATTCTGTAAATTGTTTTAATTACTGAAACTGTTCTATAATTCCCCAGGGATTTTCTCCCATCTTCAAAAAGCAGCAGAGCAGAACAACATCAAACGCATTTTAGACTTTAATAAGTGAATATAATACATAAAAGACAAGCAAGTTACATATCAGAGCAATATAATACATATATATTTACAGCAGATATTTATGTCAGCAATTCCACAAACAAAAACAAAAAGTAGTGACAAATTATATATTAAGCTATTCTTCTGTAGTTGTCTTCTATATATATGGTAATCTTCTCACCTTGTAGCCATTTAAATGCAAGAACTAAATGGCCTGACCAATTCCACAGAACTTCATGATTCAAACTGTTCAACTTATTTAAATACCCCTCAAACGGTTGCTGAGGTATGTTTGATTTAAATAACCATCACCTCAATTCAAAGGTTGATATCATACACATATTGAACATATAGCGCAATATTGTTTTTAGTTAAATGTCACTTTACACCTCCTTGGGTGCTCAAGCTACAGCCTTTTGGAAACAACCAACAAATACAACATTGGTATTGAGTTAGGCAAAACACAGGAATCGGACTGGCATTTTAAATTCTTTGGTCCAGAAAATCTGTGGAGGGGTGAGATCCTTGCAGTTACATGACCTCATCAAAGCTCATGGTGTAAGGAGTAGGGGCTTCCAGAAATAACTTTCTGTGGTGTGTCCACCTATTAAAAAAATTAATAATTGAGATATGGGTGTCACTAGCAATACCCCAAAAATTTGTTGCCCATCCCTTTTTGCCCTTCAGAGGTGATGGTGAGCCAACTTCTTGAGCCACTGCAGTCTATGCGACAAAGGTACTCCTAGAGAGCTGCTCCTGGCTGGTTCAGGCCAAGGAAGGTGCCGACTTCTCCCGAGAAGAACAATCTGGCTTTTTCCATAGCCCCTTACAAATGTGGTCACTTTAAATAGAAAAAAAACCTCCCCTAATCTTCAGGGGTCCAGACGCCAACCCCCAGCCTGGACTCAAAGGTAGGGCCCATTATCACCATTTTCAGTGAGAACAAAGACAGTTCTTGATGTAGGGAGACCCCACTCCCTTTACTTCAATGTCCTTGCAGGTAAAGGCTCCACTCCTACAAGGCAATACAAGAAACTCTGCCTTAAAATTGGGGCCTAGAATGCCCAGCACCTCACCAAGGTTGTGGCTATTCTCCCAAAGCCCCACCGCATGTACTGTGGCATTCTATTGGAACAGTTAAGGGCCTTATATCTTGTGATGGAGTTAAAGCTCAAGCAAAACAAAAATGCTTCACATTTGCATCCTCATCACTGAGAACATATCCTAAAATGAACCAGTATATCTACATAGCAGTACAAACTGTGAAGTGTTTAAGGATCCCCTACCCCTCCCCCCTCGCACCCCCTTTGCCCCACACCCCGTTCCCCTTGCACCCCCTTTGTCCCTCACACCCCCTCCCCCTCGCACCGCTCCGCACCCCCTTCCCCCCACACCCCCTTCCCCCCCGCACCCCCTCCCCCCTCGCACCCCCTTCCCCAGCCCCTCCCCCTTGCACATCCTTTCCCCCTCCCCCTCACAGCCCCCTCACCCCCTTCACCCCTGCAACCACTTCCCCACACCCCCTCCCTCCTCGCACCCCCTCCCCCCTTCCCTCTCCCTCCATGAAATCGCACAGTTTACTTATAAGGGCCCCTGCTCAGGGATAGGAGCTAACAACCCCACTGCCTTGTGGGCATCTCGGGAGAGACCAAGGTTAAGGGAGTAAACCCTAAAAGAAAATCCGGAGCGAAACCCCTAAGCTGGTCATGTGTCACCTTTGGCATGTTTCTGGCAGTTCCTGCAGCTATACCGGTGCCAAACATCATGCTCTGCACTCCTTTGGACCCCACTAGGACGGCTGAGAGGGCGTTTTGACACTTGGGCAACTCACAACCTCCATACATTCCGCCCAGGCATGCGCCATGGAGAGGTCACTCCATAGTCGCCTCACAGCAGCCAAAACAACATGGAAGGCAGCAGTCACGGGTTATAAGTCCAGCTCAATTGGAGTAGAGATTGGGCACCACAGGTTGCCTTTGTCGGTGGGAGAGGTCATCGCATCTCACTGGACAGCTTCATCCCGCCTCAAACCGGGCAGCCCCCGGTCAGAAAGGTTCTGTTCTGCCACAGTCCACCTGCTTCAATGGGTGCTTGGAGCTCAGGGTCATTGCCCGACAAGTGGACCGTAACACCGCACCAAACAGCACGACAAAAAAGGGAAAGAAGGTACCAGCCCTTTGTTTTGCAAGCTGGAAGATCAAAACTGTGTGTCCTGGCCTGTTGGAAGACCTTACACAAATCAACGACTCTCGGAAGACCACCATCATATACAACGAGGTCAATGGACTCAATGTGGATATGGTAGCACTTCAGGAGACACGCCTTCCTGCGAACAGATCTCTAACAGAACAAGACTATCCCTTCTACTGGCAGGGTAGGGATCCTGAAGAACCATGACAGCATGGAGTGGGCTTCGCCATCAGAAACTCTTTGCTCAGCATGATAAAGCCACCTTCAAATGGCTCGGAACACATACTGTCCATCCGACTGCTCACCGCCTCTGGTCCAGTACACCTACTCAGCATCTATGCTCCAACACTCTGCTCCCCACCTGAAGTTAAAGACCAGTTCTACAAGGAACTCCATAATATCATTAGTAGCATTCCTAATACCAAACATTTGTTACTGCTGGGGGACTTTAACGCCAGGGTTGGGGCAAAGTTAGACTCAAACCAAAGAAGCCGCATCACTCCAAGCAGAAGCACCGCCCGCGCATCAACACAAACAGAATTTCTTATCCACAGCTGTTACATAAATTTCTCAATTCACTTGAAAAAGCCCTTCAAAGCACTCCTACAGGGGATGCAGAGATGAAGTGGGCCCACATCAGAGGCGCCATCTATGACTCAGCAATGACCACCTTTGGCAAATGTGAGGAGCAGAATGCAGACTGGTTTCAATCTCACTTTGAAGAGCTGGAACCTGTCATAGCCACTAAGCGCATTGCACTGTTGAACTACAAGAAAGCCCCAAGCGAGTTAACATCTGTAGCACTTAAAATAGCCAGAAGCGCTGCACAAAGAACAGCCAGGCGCTGTGCAAATGACTACTGGCAACACCTATGCAGTCGTATTCAGCTGGCCTCCGACAGTGGAAACATCAGAGGAATGTATGATGGCATTAAGAGAGCTTTTGGGCCAACCATCAAGAAGATGGCCCCCTCAAGTCTAAATCAGGGGAAATGATCACTGACCAACGCAAGCAAATGGACCGTTGGGTGGAGCACTACCTAGAACTGTACTCCAGGGAAAATGTCGTCACTGAGTCTTTGCCAGTCATGGATGAGCTGGACGAACAGCCAACAAAATTGGAACTCAGTGATGCCATTGATTCTCTAGCCAGCGGAAAAGCCCCTGGGAAGGACGGCATTACCCCTGAAATAATCAAGAGTGCCAAGCCTGCTATACTTTCAGCACTCCATGAACTGCTTTGCCTGTGCTGGGATGAGGGAGCCGTACCACAGGACATGCGCAATGCCAATATCATCACCCTCTATAAGACCAAGGGTGACCGCGGTGACTGCAACAACTACCGTGGAATCTCTCTGCTCAGCATAGTGGGGAAAGTCTTCGCTCAAGTCGTTTTAAACAGACTCCAGAAGCTGGCTGAGCGTGTCTACCCTGAGGCACAGTGTGGCTTTCGAGCAGAGAGATCCACCATTGACATGCTGTTCTCCCTTCGCCAGCTACAGGAGAAATGCCGCGAACAGCAGATGTCCCTCTACGTTGCTTTCATAGATCTCACCAAAGCCTTTGACCTCGTCAGCAGACATGGTCTCTTCAGACTACCAGCAAAGATCGGATGTCCACCAAAGCTACTAAGTATCATTACCTCATTCCATGACAATATGAAAGGCACAATTCAGCATAGCGGTGCCTCATCAGACCCCTTTCCTCTCCTGAGTAGCGTGAAACAGGGCTGTGTTCTCGCACCTACACTGTTTGGTATCTTCTTCTCACTGCCGCTCTCACATGCGTTCAAGTCTTCAGAAGAAGGAATTTTCTTCCACACAAGAGCAGATGGCAGGTTGTTCAACCTTGCCCGTCTTAGAGCGAAGACCAAAGTACAGAAAGTCCTCATCAGGGAACTCCTCTTTGCTGACGATGCTGCATTAACATCTCACACTGAAGAGTGTCTGCAGAGACTCATGGACAGGACTGCGGCTGCTTGCAACGAATTTGGCCTAACCATCAGCCTCAAGAAAATGAATATCATGGGACAGGACGTCAGAAATGGTCCATCCATCAATATCGGCGACCACGCTCTGGAAGTGGTTCAAGAGTTCACCTACCTACGCTCAACTATCACCAGTAACCTGTCTCTCGATGCTGAAATCAACAAGCGCATGGGAAAGGCGTCTGCTGCTATGTCCAGACTGGCCAAGAGGGTATAGGAAAATGGGATACTGACACGGAACACAAAAGTCCGAGTGTTTCAAGCCTGTGTCCTCAGTACCTTGCTCTACAGCAGCGAGGCCTGGACAACGTATGTCAGCCAAGAGCGACATCTCAACTCATTCCATCTTCGCTGCCTCTGGAGAATCCTTGGCATCAGGTGGCAGGACCGTATCTCCAACGCAGAAGTCCTCAAGGCGACCAACATCTCCAGCTTATACACCCTACTGAGCCAGCAGCGCTTGAGATGGCTTGGCCATGTGAGCCGCATGGAAGATGGCAGGATCCCCAAGGAAGCATTGTACAGCGAGCTCGTCACTGGTATCAGACCCACCGGCCATCTGTGTCTCTGCTTTAAAGACGTCTGCAAACGCGACATGAAGTCCTGTGACATTGACCACAAGTCGTGGAAGTCAGTTGCCAGTGATCGCCAGAGCTGGCGGACAGTCATAAAGGCGGGGCTAAAGAGTGGCTAGGCGAAGAGACTTAGCAGTTGGCAGGAAAAAAGACAGAAGCACAAGGAGAGAGCCAACTGTGTAACAGCCCCGACAACCAATTTTATCTGCAGCGCCTGTGGAAGAGTCTGTCACTCTAGAATTGGCCTTTATGGCCACTCCAGGCGCTGCTCCACAAACCATTGACCACCTCTAGGCGCTTACCCATTTTCTCTCGAGACAAGGAGGCCAAAGAAGATTTCAGGAAATTCTTTTAATTTTGTCAATACATCCCGATGAAGTAAATCCTTGAAGCTGGAGGAACAGCATATCCTGTGCCAACACTAGAAAAGATTTCCACATGTGGCTGAGGCACAACAAAATAGTTAACGCTGTCTACTAATATCCATTATAAGCCCACTGACTCCCATAGCTACCTCGACTACACTTCTTCACACCCTGCCTCCTGTAAGGACTCGATTCCATTCTCCCAGTTTCTCCGTCTCCGACGCATCTGCTCTGATGATGCTCCCTTCCATGTCAGAGCTTCTGATATGTCTTCCTTTTTCCGCAACCGAGGATTCCCCCTCCACTGTGGTTGACAGGGCCCTCAACCGTGTCTGGCCCATTTCCCGCACCTCTACCCTCACCCATTTCCCTCCCTCCCAGAACCGCGACAGGGTTCCCCTTATCCTCACTTTCCACCCCATCAGCCTCCGCCATTTCTGCCACCTCCAGCGTGATGCCACTACCAAACGCATCTTACCCTCCCTTTCCCTGTCAACATTCTGAAGGTTCGTTCCCTCCGTGACACCCTGGTCCACTCCTCCATTACCCCCACCACCTCGTCCCCTTCCCATGGCACCTTCCCCTGCAATCGCAGGAGGTGTAATACCTTCCCATTTACCTCCTCTCTCCTCACTATTATAGGCCCCAAACACTCCTTTCAGGTGAAGCAATGATTTACTTGTATTTCTTTCAATCTAGTATACTGTATTCGCTGCTCACAATGTGGTCTCCTCTACACTGGGGAGACCAAATGCAGACTGGGAGATTGCTTTGCAGATCACCTCCGCTCATTCCGCAAGCAGGACCCCGAGCATCCGGTTGCTTGCCATTTCAACACTCCCCCCTGCTCTCATGCTCAAATCTCTGGGATTGCTGCAGTGTTCCAGTGAACATCAACGTAAGCTCGAGGAACAGCATCTCATTTACCAATCAGGCACACTGCAGCCTGCTGGACTGAACATTGAGTTCAATAATTTCAGAGCATGACGGGCCCCCCATTTTACTTTTATTTTTAGTTATTTTTTTCTTTTTCCTTTTAAAAATTTTTTTTGGTGTTTATTTTATTTTATTTCATCTTAGTTTGTTCAGTTTGCTTACCCTTTGTTTTTTTCATGTTTGTACTTGCGGCTGTTCAATTTTCAGTCCGTTAACACCCTATCTGTACTAATGCTTTGTCTTTCAACACACTATTAACATATCTTTGCTCCATGACCTTCTGGTCAGCTATTCTGTGACCTTGTCCTATCTATACCTTCTCCTTTGTTATCTCTTGCCCCACCCCCACTTTACTTGCTTATAACATTTTACATTTCTAATATTTGCCAGTTCTGAAGAAGGGTCACTGACCTGAAACGTTAACTCTGCTTCTCTCGCCACAGATGCTGCCAGACCTGCTGAGTATTTCTAGCATTTCTTGTTTTTATGTAAAATAGTTAACATGTTGACCTAAAAATTTAGTCACGTAGTGTCCATTTTACAGGCAATAAACAACCTTTTAAGCCTCCAATATGGCAGGAAGGGAATGCACACTTACTATGAGTTGGAGGTCCACCACCTGCCATATTGGTAAAGGCCAAAAAAATCAGCATGCAACAACCAATCCTGAAACAGGTGCTGGACTCTTTGCATATGCAAGTAAGGAGCCAATGCTGTTTGAGGCACCCATTGCAAGATTTGGTTTGCCTTGAGACAGTCTGCAGCAGCTGAACACAGGATAACCAGGCCTGCACACAACCTAACAGGTGTTCCTTTAGTTCACCACCCGTGGGCCACAGCCATCAAGGTAAGTTTTAAACATATCTTACCTGAATGTGAAGCCCAGAACAACAGGAGTGCTCCACCTGATCCCACATTCAATGGCTACCACTCCAGCAGTTGATTTCTTTTACACACTCCATTAAAAGGTGGGGTTTTATTGGCAGTGGGGGGCTGGAGAATCGGCACAAAGTCATCCGCCATGGAACCCAATGGCCTAATGCCGGTTTCCGAGTTTCTCGGAGGTGGTGAAGTTCCATTGCGGCACCTCCACCGCAACGCGACGGGATTATAACTTAAATCTGTCGCATACTGTTCTGTGTGAATTTGTATCTCATTCGCCGCGAAACTGCCAGTCATTCGCAATCTTATGCATGGCATGCAGCACTCATGTGCCTTCACCTTCCCGTCTTTGAAAAGCTGCCACCGCTGAGGCGAGAGTCATTGGTGCCTGCAAAGGTTAGGTAAGTTATCCCTTGTTATTTTGATATTTCGCGCGGGGGCTCATTAGCATCACTGTGCCAAACCACACCCCCCGCACCCCCATATGACAGTGAGAGACCTTTTGACAGTTGTGCAGCAGATGCTGGGGCCCTATTTAAAGCGCCCCAGTACCTGCTTCCTGACAGCTGTCAAAGAAATACTTACCTGATGGCTGAAGAGTGGGGCTGCTGTCAATCTGGCAGCAAAGCAGAAAGTGCTGCAGAAACTCAGCAGGTCAGGCAGCATCTGTGGAGAGAGAAGCAGAGTTAACGTAACCAAGTTCACAGACCTGAAAGTTAACTCTGCTTCTCTCTCCACAGGTGCTGCCTGACCTGCTGAGTTTCTGCAGCACTTTCTGCTTTGCTGCTGCATACTTACCCTGCTGTGTCCCAGTGTCCTGTGAAGTTGCGATCTGACTCAAGTGTAACATTCCTTCTTGTAGGCGTGCTGCACTTGGGTGAATAAAATTAATTTTGCACATTCCAGGATGTGAGATTTAATTATGCCATAAAAGGCAAATACACAACAGAAATAAAACCATAATTGAAAAATAATTACCTTCTATGAGCTTCTAATCATCTGACTGTGAAAAGCCGCAGATTAATATGCATTTGGAATCTGTATTCATTTCTCTGCTAACTGTGATGTGAAGATACAGGTAACTGCCATTAAATGATCTTTGTTAAAAAACAGGAAAATATAGTCATATTCTAGCTGCATTGCCAACTAGAAATATTACAATAAATATGATCAGCTGCTGCAGAAGCAAAGTGTTTATGAACACATGTCGATGTGTAATAGTTGAAAAACCATGACAACGGCACAGATTTCCTCACTAGTCCTGCGTTGGTTTTCAAATATGTGCAAGACAAACCCTGCAGCCAGAATTTAAAGCAGTTACATGGTGGAGTCACCTTTGCATTTAAAGGACTACACCAAAAGCCGAGGATGGCAGAGGGGTACTCTAGGTTGGCTCCACAGTTCAGCGATGCCTCCCTGCTCACTCTCGTCCAGGCTGCGTGGGCAAGATGGGAGGTCCTTTTCACCAGCGACGGTAAGAAGAGGCCCTCCCGCCTGAACAAGGCAGTCTGGCTGGAGATGACAGAGGAAGTGAATATCCTTGGGGCCATCCGCTGTCAAAGGGTCCAATGCTGGAAGGGGATGCACGAGCACTCCTCCAGCCAGCTGGGGTCCGCTAGGCCTCGTGTGCACAGGGTCATCCACAGCCAAAGGGCAATCAGATCAGCAGCCATCCTCCAGTCAGGCTGCTAGCGCAGATGTTGCACCAAGAAGGGACAACCTCTCCGTTTACAGAGAACACACTGACTCAAATGGGAATGCACGGGTGTCACAGAAATGTAAATATGTCTTTCACTAAATGTTCCTCACCAACATACGTGTCCTTTTCTCTGTGTGAATGATGTGTGCCAGCATGTGATGCCAATGTCACATCCCTTTGCATCATTGGCCCTTCAGAAGAGCCAACGTATGCAATAACGTCATTGCCATGCCACCATTACTCATGAGCATCTCCACGGATGCAGTGACATGGACATTGGCTCAGTCAGCTGCTGCCTCTAATGGTTTACATAGGGATGCTGCAGATGTGGACTGGTGCACAGCAGGTGAGCGAGAGTGCTGTGTGGCTTGCAGAGCTCATGTCAGTTCAGGACAAAACAGCCCGCTTGATTGGCACCCCATCTACAAACATTCACTCCCTCTGCCACCGACGCACAGTGGCAGCAGTGTGTACCATCTACAAGATGCACTGCAGCAATGCACCAAGGATCCTTAGACAGCACCTTCCAAACCCGCGACCTCTACCAACTAGAAGGACAAGGGCAGCAAATGCATGGGAACACCACCACCTGCAAGTTCCCCTCCAAGTCACACACCATCCTGACTTGGAACTATATTGCCGTTCCTTCTCTGTCGCTGGGTCAAAATCGTGGAACTCACTTCCTAACAGCACTGTGGGTATACCTACCCCAAATGGACTGCAGCAGTTCAAGAAGGCAGCTCACCACCACCTTCTCAAGGGCAATTCGGATGGGCAATAAATGCTGGCCTGGCCAGCAACGCCCACATTCTATGAATGAATTTTAAAAAAAATATGGAGCAGACAGCCTTTGTCTGATAAGCCACTGCCGTACATCCCAAGCTCACTGCTAGCCTTGCGTGCAGAGCCTGGGTGTCATCTGCCCTCCCATGTGTCTTTCATATTGTAGGTCCTCAGCATCCTCACAGACCAAGGAGGAATCCTGTTGATGTCTCTCCTCATCACACCAGGCCTGGCCCTTATTGTATGCGTAGTTGTGCAGAGCAGTAAAGAAAGTAGCTGGCCTTTTCGGCCCATAGTACACTCTATCCATACAGGCATTGGAAGCGCTCTTTCAGCATGCTGATCTCCTGCTCAATGGTGGCTCATGTAGCTCAGTGGCTGGCGTTGTATCTCTCCTCTGCAGCAGTGGTGGGGTCTCTCACTGGTGTCGGGAGCCATGTCTGCAAGGGATAGCCCTGATCTCCAAGAAGCCGCCCCTCCATGTGAGCCAGTTCAATGAACAGCGGTGGCAGCTGGGACTGGTGGAGGTCCCAGTTGTCATGGCAGCTGCCTGAGAAGCGGTCACACATTTGCTTGAACCATCTCCGGTGATCACATGACAGCTGCACACAGATTGAGAGGATTCCTTTAATGGTGACATCTGCAGGTGGTAGCCTGGCGGGAGGCCTGATGGCCACATGAGCGCAGTCTATGAACATTAAAACCTATGGTTCTCTGGCAATGGTGACGAAAGCAATGGCCCTCTGGGCCTGGCTGTGAGAGTCCGTCCTGAAACAGACATCCTCACTGGCCCTCTGGTGCAGGGCATTGGTGACCTCCCTGATGCAGCGGTGCACTGCTGACTGTGTGACCCCACAAAGGTCTCTGGTGGACCCCTGAAATGCTGCATAGGCGCATGCTTAAGAACCATTGCCACTATGAGGACTGCAGGTATAGGATGTCCACTGAAACCCATGGGCTGCAGGTCATTGCTGAGCAGGGCACAGAGACGTGTCACCACACTCTCTACATGCTCAGTCACCTCTGACACTGTTGCTCTGACATCCAATGGCATGTCATGTGGAGCCTGTAGATGCGCAGCAATCATAATGGTGAGCTCCATTTGGGGGCTGCTGCTCATGACCAGGGGCCTCTACGTGGATGTATTCGAAAGTTCCTAACAGGGCAGGGATTGGTGTTGACGGGTACATCATGTGCTTTCATGGATCAACTATGTGGCATGGCATGGCATTGCCCATCTTGGCCAACATCAGAGTGGCACAGCATGACCACATCAAGATCCTACCAGCTGAATCGATTGCACCCACCATCCATGTAACCTTAATGCTCCTACCCTTTCTGGCACCCTCCCAACGCACACGGTGACTAGAGTGCCATTGCTCCTTCACAAACACAAACAACTGCAGAGCGCACACCATTTACGGAGGGAGGGTACACAGTACCTCCCTTCATGCCTGCAGAGCTTTCACTCCAGACCCCCCTCCCTCCTCCCTTTGAGTATGCAGAGCTGTGACCCCTGTAATTCCCCCTCCTCCTCCTCCCTTTCAATATGCAGAGTGAGACCCCTGTAATCCCCCCTCACTCCTCCCTTTAAGAATGCAGAGTGAGACCCCTGAAAATGGAACTTACCTTCCATAGCGAAGCCTTCTGCTGCTGATGACCCGCCAGCTTTGCTGTTCCTGAACGAGATGGCAGGTGACAGCCGCCCATTCAAAGTAAAATCCAGATGTGTGCAGGAGAGGCGACGGGCTGCATAATCTGCAGAGGTAAGTACCGTTTCACATATGTCAATTAGGGTACCACCGCCGAGCGACGGGGGTGGGGTGTCCCACACTGAGGTCCCCCCCTCCCCCCCCCCACCCCCTGCTGCCAGTAATATGTGGCGGGCCCTTCTCGAGGTCACGGCGTTGAGGGGCCGGTAAAATTCAGCCCAAAATAGTTTCCTGAGCAGCCTCTAGCAGTCACTTTAAATTTATATTCAAAGCAGCATCCAACTTATTTCAGGTGAGCAGGCTGATCGCCCATTTACAGGCCCACATGAAGATTGCAAAAGGCTGACCTTCAGCAGCAGTGGGGCAGCCAAGGCACCTCCCCAGTTTTCAATAGCCGGTGACCCATTCTTCAGAAAGAGCATATGGGGCCAGAAATTGATGTTAAGGGATCGTGGGTTGTAAGCTATAATTTGGACAACCCTAGACGTAGGTGATGAAAAAGATAATATGGTCTTTGTTATTTCATATTTGCAAAAAAAAACTGCAACAGAATTTCCCACCTGTGGAATATCAGGCACTTCTGCCCCTTCAAAGTTTCAATTAGTTTCCACCAGGCGGCAGCCAAATATACAAATAAATTTGTCAAGTGTTGCGGTGGGAACAGTAAAGCACAGTCATGCACAGCAGTGAGTTGCAGTAAGTTGTAGTATTATCATCAGCTGCCAATGAAATAGCACTTCGCTGCATGAAAATGCTGTATCATGGAGTAATAGATGAGAAATGGATTCTCTCCTTGAATGTGTCACACATTTTACACTCCATTCTCAGCCAGGCCGTTGCGAGGGACTGTGCGGAGGAGAGAAACATTTCTGGAAGAGGAAAGGAAATTTAGAGAGAGAGGGGCCAGCTGTACCTCCTGTGAGCTGATAAAAGAATGGGGTTGGCCTGAGAATAAGCGACCAAATAGTGTTCTCAGCCGAAGAATGCTTAAGAAGAATCTGAGAAAAGGAATAAAACAGATCATGTAATTGAAAGCTTAACAGGAAATCCCTCTAAAATATACATTATTTGGGAACAAATTGGGCTCTACAAGAGTTTAACACATTTGCACAATATTCTTTTGCACTGTTTTAATGGAAGCCTTTACCTATTTATTTTAAACAGGTTAATACTTCCATTAAAACAGTGGGCAAAGGGGTTTTAAGCAACCACATTAAAAGAAAGAACTTAAATTCATACAGCACCTTTCAAGATGTCGCAAAGCACTTTACTGTCAATTAACTACTTTGGAAGAGTGGTCACTGTTGTGATATAGGAACCATGGTGATTAATTTGCACCCAGCCATGAGCCACAAATTAGACAATGATCAGAATAAGCAGCGCTGTTTGCTGAGGGATAAATATTGTGCAGGACACTGGGACGAGTGCCCCAGTGAGGCAGATGAGCCAAATTGAATGGATTGAAATGGGAGAGCTGCCTCTGGAGGTGCCACAAACACTGGCAGCTCACTCCAATTATTACAATGAGGCCCCAGGTGAGCCTCAGGCCATCAAATTCAGGCACACTCTGTCTGCGTGCCATCAGTTATGCATCTGAAAACAGCCCATCATGAATTTCTACCCCCTCATGTTGTAATTACAGCTGCCTAACAGCTATATGAAATTCCCATGCTGCAACCAACTCTGCAGGCAGCATTTTCATTCCTGAGTCCCGATCCTGCCACTGGAAATGTGGGTTGGGAACCCACAAATGCCGGCGGCAGGACTCAGAGGGATATTTTGGAGGAGGTGGCGAATTAAGTGGCAGCTTCCAGGAGTCCCATACAATTAAGGTTGGTGGGTGGGCTCCTGAGTGTGGAGGGCTAATAGGAGGCCATCCAGCACTAACAGATTGTCAGCTCCACCTTCAGAAGTGGGCACTGCTGAAGTAGGTGGGCACCTCTGAGGACTTTTCAATACTTAAAAGTAAAATGTGGCCAGTGCTGCTAGACCTCATTGTGGAGGATGGCCTGCGGTTGCAGCTGTGGCCCTCTGGCAATCGCAGCTTGGCAGGGGGTGGAAATTAAATGAGGCATCGATGGCCCCCCAACCTGCCGGCAGGTGCCCACATCCATTGATCCATTCAACTGACTTCGGTCTCAGCTGGGGGCTCAAATGCCGTCTGGAAAGTTTCAGATGCCATGTGAAGACTGTCCTCAATAGGCAATTTAATTGGCCGAATTGGTTACCCACTGCTGGCTGGCAGGCAAGTAACCATTACCCCCTAGAAGCAGCTTCCCTCAAAATAGGCTGGAGGTGGCAACATGACAGCAGAGCATCGTGCCGGCTGGTAGAGTGAAATTCCCATGCCCGCCTTCAAACCTGCCTCCGCACCTCTATGAAAATTCAACCCTACTTCTCGTCCTAAAAAAATTGGCACAGTTTTTGCTATGTAACAATAATTAAGAGTAGAACTACAAATATGAGATAAAATAAGGATGGAATGCATGACTCTAAAAATATGGACTGAATTATGTCTGCGTGCCCTGGTCTGATTGGCCTCCCCACCCTGTAACCAAGCTTTACTTGAAGAATGCTGTTGGGCTTGATTTCCAGCATGCAATGTCACAGAAGATCAACTTGTATATATAATAAGTAACGCAGCCGATAATAGTGAGAGCGCTTTATTTAGTCAACGTAAAATGGTGTCCTCATTCAAAGGGTAAATTCATAACGTTAACACTGTAAGATTACTAGAATTTAATCCTCAATAAATTCCTGGAAAATAGTGCCGCTACATATATTAATGGTTCATACTTTGGGATTACTGAATTTAGATGATCCATGATCAGGTTATGCTCATTGGGGGCATTAAAATGAGCTGAAGTTCCTGCATTTAACAGTAGCTGCTAGTGCCTTTTAGTACATAAGGAAATATATACCTCCAAAAAGCCTGTTAAAAATTCTGTACATTCAGCTTCTCTTGCACTCATTAAAAAGAGTATGCAAAGTGCAAGGCTGGTAGCAGCATCAGCAGAAACAGACCTGCGTCATTGGATTCAACTGACCACAGGTCAGGTGAGTAATGTTGGATTCACATTGTTACGATCATCTGATTCATGGTTTATATTAATATTTTAGAGGTCACTTGTAGTTTTGGGAAATTAAATGTGTAGCTGTAAGAATTTCAAAAGGTTGCAGACAACCCAAGATTTAAAGTTCGAAATCCTCTCCATGAGTGCTTACAGAGACAGAGTTAGAGAGGTGAGAGCCATACAACTGCAGGTGGGCTCATTTAGTTGGACAGTTAGAAACAAAACGTTTAGAAGAAATTGCTCTGTCATTGTTAACAATACCAGTTATTCACGTGGATATCAGAAATCAAAGAGATGTTTTGGGAGGTGGAGGTAATTAGCTTAAATTGCTATCTGGGACATCCCACGTGTACCACTTGCAATGGAGATAAATGATGCAGGGGGTGCCTGTTGGTGTTTTGATCTTTGTGCTTGCTGACAGACAAGCAGTTGGCTTTTGGAAAAGCAGTTGGCTTCAGACAGGCTGTTGGTCACAGAGAAAGCAATTGGCTTATGAAAGCAGCTGGATCCAGAAACAAAGAGGCCATCAGGAACCAAGGGTGTTTCTGTTTTGAGTAAGGCCCGTGCTCAAACTGGGAAGTCCAGATTTGGGAGATCTGATACCTCAGAAGATAGCTTAGCAGAACTCATTGCTATCTAGTGTGGTTATGTACAGTTGATGCGACAGATCTCTGCTATCCAAGAACAATTGCTTGCTTGCTAAATGATCCAATCCTCCCTCCCTCACTGTGCATCAACTGCAATTATATCATAATTGTATCATAATTTGTTTAGTTTAGAGATACAGCACTGAAACAGGCCCTTCGGCCCACCGAGTCTGTGCCGACCATCAACCACCCATTTTTATACTAATCCTACACTAATCCCATATGCCTACCACATCCCTACCTGTCCCTATATTTCCCTACCACCTACGTATACTAGGGGCAATGTATAATGGCCAATTAACCTATCAACCTGCAAGTCTTTGGCATGTGGGAGGAAACCGGAGCACCCGGAGGAAACCCACGCAGACACAGGGAGAACTTGCAAACTCCACACAGGCAGTACCCAGAATTGAACCCGGGTCACTGGAGATGTGAGGCTGCCGTGCTAATCACTGCGCCACTGTGCCAATTGTACAGAGCAATTGTACAGAGCAATTGAAAACTAGTCCCATTTCCCATTGTCTTCCTAGACCTCTGCATCTTTATTTGCTGCAAATACATAACCATATTTTCCAGCAGGGATTATTAGATTATATCACGAAACCTCACCAAATCTTCACTTTCTTATCCCAGAGAGGGTGGAGCCCATTGTATCACTTTATAGCTGCCCTGGCTGAGATAAGGTATTTCAGCTTAGACTGGGAATTAAAGCTGATCTGTATTGCTCAATTGAATTTACCAGTTGTGTCAGGAAGTAGTAAACAATTTTTGACGAATTTTTATGGAATGGTTTATATCAGTCTCCATTGCTTTCTTACTTCCTCTTTCTTGAATTTATTTTGTTGTCTCTCCTTCATTGTTTTCATTCTCTTAGTATGTCTCTCCCAATATTTTTTCTTTCTCTGTCCTTCTTACCATTTCTCTCTCCTCAGTATTTCTCTCTCTCTTTCATGATGCTTAGTCCCTTCCTTCTCTTATTTCTCAATCTGTCAGTATTTGCTTCCCTCCCTTGTGTTGGTCTACTCTTAATTCAAAGTTGCTTAATTCAAATGATCTGACAACTCAAATCTTTTTAGGACTAAATTTCTTCTTTGCTGTGTCACGTATATTGTTTAATTCAAATGAATGGATGATTCACTTTTATTGCACAGAATATGACTTCAAGAGTAAACTGCATTTATTTGTGTTGGGGCTGTTGCTCTTGACCATCTATATCAATGATCTGGGCAAAACTGTTGGGAGAGCTGTCTTTAGATTTGTGGATGACACACAGATCAGTGACGGTCTTGGGACCTTCAGTGAGAAAAATACTTTACAACTAGATGTAGGAATGGGACAGCCGTGATGGGCCATTTGGTCTTTCCATGTTTGTTATTTCATGCTAGATTGAATTATATAGAATATACAGTGCAGAAACAGGCCATTCTGTCCAACCAGTCTATGCCAGTGTTTATGCCGTACTCAAGCCTCCCTGCATCCTTCCTTATCCAACTCTATCAGCATAACCCTCAACTCCTTTGTCCCTCACGCTTATCATTGGTGGTAGTGAGTTCTTGAATTCCACATTCTCACCACTATCCGGGTAAAGAAGTTTCTTCTGAATTCTCTCTTTGATTTCTTGGTGACTATTTTTTATTGATGGCCTCTAATTTTGTTCGTCCCCACAGTGGAAACACGTTCGGTGTTTCCTCAATCAAAAACTTTCATAATTTTAAGGACCTCTATTCGGTCAATCCTCAGCCTTCTATTTTCAAGAGGTAAAAGAACAGCCTGTTCTTTCTTTTCTGACAGTTATGTTTGTATGTTTGCAGTTGTTACAATTTCTTCATTCTCTGATGAGATGATACTTTGGGTTGGTGCCTGACCCTCATGGCCTGCTGCTTAATTTTTCTATCAAGGCCACACTAACTGATTGAGACAGTAGTTATGCTGCCACTTTTGTGCAGATGCAAAGCATTTTTGTCTGGAATAATGTAAGCCCCTCGACCAGGGGAGCCTCATTTGCTTTTAGTTTGCATCAGTGGCAGAGCAGCTCCAATTCAGTACAAAGTTGAAATTTCAAAAGTAGCCAAAGCTGACTGCTGGATCTCCCGGAAATTTAAAAAAAAACTTTACATGGAACTTGTTTTAATACAGTAAGAAATGACACATTCCTTCCCGCGCTTCCCAATATTAAAAATTGAGAAACACGACTCACATATCCACATACATGTGAACAGAGCTTAGTTGTGGCTGATATTGCAATATGGACAGATGCACAATTAGTGGTCTGCCAGCTGCACAAAGCACTCAATAGATCCCTGCCCAGCTTGCTGCCCTTGCCTGCTTGAGCTACACTAGAAAACTGTTGTGACTCAGAAGAAAGATCCTTGAGAATAAATTTTATTATCAGGTAAGTTACTTGCCAAGCAATGCCTATACCACTTGTCACCTAAGTGGCTGTGCTGCCGGTATATTCTTATTATTCATCTCTCTTCGACATATCTCTCTACCTGACATATGTATACCTAAAAGATGGATATATTACAATTGTGCACCATATTTAAAAAAATCAATACCAAACCACACATTACTAGTTTGTGAAAAACTGCACACACATTCTAACAGCTGGTAAAGATTTTCTCAAGCTACGTGTTCCATTTTTACTTTTATGTTCTCGCAAACTGAAGATGACGTTGAAAGAATATGACTGCTTATGTTCAGAGTTAACAAAACTAATTACTCTGATTTTAATTCCGTGTGCCATCTGTCTGTTGCTTTGCAAGAATAAAGACAAATTGTGGTTCTTGGTTGCAGTGACATTGAGTGATTGCTTTAATGTACCTTAAGAATTTTGCATGGACAATTAGATATAATTCAGTCTCATGCATTAAAAACATAGGACAGAATAACACAGCTTAGACAGTTCATCTGAGAGTAGCTGCAGTTCTGGCTAAACATCAGGTTTCTATGGAAATTGCTAACTAATAGCCTAGTTGCGACTTTTAAATATATTGGCGTGTAACTGTATGTTAGATATGATTCCTAGCTGTCAGATATTAGTTTCAACCTTTCTGGCAATCCTATGCTATTTTGCTTTAGTTCCTATTTGGTACATGGTACTTCAAATACTCTCACACGGTAAAGAAAGACATTTACAGGTAAGTGGAGAGGGTGCAGGGTAAGCTCAAAATGGCTACAATATATGGCAAGGCTGGGGACATGGAGGTCCTGCTGAACTCAATAGCAGGACTTCGTATAATTTTTTTGATCTAAAGTTTGGCGATTGGAAATGGTTGGGATGGTGAGGATGGCTAGAGAGAGGTTGCGAGTTTTGTGGGAGTGGAGGAAGCGAAGAGAATCTGACAATTGAGAGGTTGGAGGTCAAAATCTTCCTTGAGGGACTGGGGGGAGCACTCCTGCTTTTCCTGGACCTCAAGGAGTGCTGTAAAAGAGACTTAGCTTTTGGAGCCGGCAGCTCCAGCCTTCCTTTCACTGCCAGGGTTTCCCGACTCCTGATAAATTCGTGCAGCAGCGAATTTTAAATTGGGTTCTCAATTACACAATGGGAGCCCAATTTAAATATGTTAATAAAGTGGCAGGCCTCACCAAGCTGAGGACACGTCGCCATATTTAAGTCTTTAAACCACTACCCCCCTCTCCCAATGTGGGGATATTAATAATGAGGCCACTGTGTTAATCTACAAAAAGTGTGACTGAAGCCAAAGATTTTTGTTGCATTTTGATTTAGTTTTGCAAAGCATTCTTCAATTTAAGATTTTTTTTCCAAAGTACTTTTTCTTAAGTGTCTTTTTTCTCACCTTTTATGTCACATTTTATAGGTCCTTATGTCATTATTACATAATACATTAACATATTGTTTGTCTTTGCTCCATGACCTTTTGGTCAGCTATTCTGTGGCCTTGTCCAATCTACACCTTCTCCTTTGTTATCTCTTGCCCCACCCCCCGCTTTACTTACTTATAACCTTTGACATTTCTAATATTTGCCAGTTCCGAAGAAGGGTCACTGACCCGAAATGGTAGCTCTGCTTCTCTCTCCACAGATGCTGCCAGACCTGCTGAGTATTTCCAGCATTTCTTGTTTTTATTCCAGATCAGTCTAATGCTGATTCATTTTATAAGTTACAAAATAAATATTGCTATCTAAGTAGACGTCAGGGGGAAAAAATTAAGTAAAAACAAAGAATAACATGTTCAGCATATGTGTAAAAGGTGTCTTCTTACAGATAGCAGCATTGGAAAATTGCAGCCCTGGAGGTTTATTTAATTATGTGAAACAATTTATGCCAGTTCCTTTTCCTGATTGGGCATTCTTATTGGAAAATTCATCTTAATATCGATACAGCCCTCCTTGGTGTTTTTCTTCATCATGAGTCTTCTTTCAACAGATGTATACCTTGAACAGGAGCCTGCAGAGATTTTTCTCAGTTAATCCAATCTACTATTACTGAAGAGAAACATGTTTGTGCTTTTGTAAAACAAAACAGAGAAAGTGATGAAGAGGCAGTGGAAAGCCCTGTTGATTTCAATACACTCAAAAATAGTTTTGTACTGACATAGCACAAATGCGACATATTCATCAGTTTATTTTTGTTTATTAATATTTATCTGAAGAAGTGAAATTATCTATATTCCTTCAGATCCATCCATCACCAAGACTGCTTACTTTCACCTCCAAAACAGTATCTAGCTCTATTCTCACCCACCCAATCACCTCCCCTTCTACCTATTGCCTCACCGCCATTCAACTGCCTCCCCCTCCCAATTACCTCACCCACTCCTGATAGCCTACCCTTCTACCGATTGCTTGCCCCTTCTTCGATCATAGGAACATAGGAACAGGAATAGGCCATTCAGCCTATCGAGCCTGCTCCGCCATTCCATACAATCATGGTTGATCATCCACTTCAATGCCTTTTTCCCACACTATTCCCACATCCCTTTATGTCATTGGTATTTAGAAATCTGTTAATCTCGACTTGAAACATACTCAATGACTGAGCTTCCACAGCCCTCAGGGGTAGAGAATTCCAAAGATTTACAACCCTCTGAGTAAAGAAATTTCTCCTTATCTCTGTCCTAAATGGCTTCCCCCTTACTTTGAAATTGTGTCCCATAGTTCTAGACTCCCCAACCAAGGTAAACATCTTACCTGCATGAACCCTGTCTATCCCTTCAGTATTTTGTAGGCTTCAATGAGATCACCTCTCATTCTTCGAAACTCTAGAGAATACAGGCCCAGTTTCTCCAATCTCTCTTCCTAGGACAGTCCTGCCATCCTGGGAACAAGTCTGGTGAACCTTTGTTGCACTCCCTCTATGGCAATAATATCCTTCCTGAGGTAAGGGGACCAAGACAGTGCACAGTACTCCAGGTGCGGTCTAACCAACGGTCTATACAATTGAAGCAAGACTTCACTACTCCTGTACTCAAATCCTCTTGCGATGAAGGCTAACATACCATTAGCCTTCTTAATTGCTTGCTGCACCTGCATGTTAGCTTTCAGTGACTTATTGACAAGGAGACCCAGGTCCCTTTGTACATTTACACTTTCTAATTGATTCCCCCCATGTTCTGTTTGCCTCACCCGCTCCTGGTTGTGTCCCCCTCTCCCAATCGCACACATCCCAACCCAGTCAACACCTCCTCCCCTCACCTAATCCCATTAACCTCCACCATCAACACCCCCTCTCCCAATCACCTTCCACCTCTTACCATCGCCTCGTCCCCTTCTGGGATCTACCTGAGGACTACTGCCAGAGATGTAGTTATCTGAAATATAACTCTGCTTTGCCTGCGTGTATCCTATCCTACACAAAATTCCACTCATCTATCACCCCTGACCTTGTCAATCTCTATTTGCTCCCAAATGCACTGCATCAATTTATAAATCTTTGTCTACAGATCTATCAATGGCCTCACTCTACCTTACATTATCTGTCTCCTCTACTAGGAGCCTCCACTCTTCTGCCTCTATTCAATTGGATAATCAGAAGCTTTTTCCCAGGGTGGAAGAGTCAGTTACTAGGGGACATAGGTTTAAGGTGCGAGGGGCAAAGTTTAGAGGGGATGTGCGAGGCAAGTTCTTTTACACAGAGGGTGGTGAGTGCCTGGAACTTGCTGCCAGGGGAGGTGGTGGAAGCAGATACGAGACGTCTTGACAAATACATGAATAGGAGGGGAATAGAGGGATACGGTCCCTGGAAGTGCAGAAGGTGTTAGTTTAGGCAGGCATCAAGATCGGCGCAGGCTTGGAGGGCCGAATGGCCTGTTCCTGTGCTGTACTGTTCTTTGTTCTTTGTTCTTTGTACCACTCTCCACTTCACCATCAGTAGCAGAACCTTCACCCATCTGGTCTCACTTTTTGAAATTCCCTTTCTAAATCTAACAACCTTGCTATATATCTCCTGACCTTTGAAACAACAACCACAACTTGCATCAATATAGTATATAATATAGAAAAACATCCCAGTTACAAAAAGGAAAAAGCCTTTTTGAAACATTACCTCAGTGTGGGATGCTGGCTTTGTAAATAGGGGTATTAAACACAAAAACAAATCATTGGTTAGCCTCAGCTGGAGTAGTGTGTACAATTCTGGACACCACACTTTAGGAAGGATGTCAAGGCCTTGGAGAGGGTGCAGAGGAGATTTACCAGGATGATACCCGGAATGAGGGACTTCATTTATGTGGAGAGGTTGGAGAAGCTGAGATTGTTCTCTTTCGAGCAGGGAAGGTTAAACGAAGACCTAATAGAGGTATTCAAAATTATGAGGTGTTTTGATGGAGCAAGTAGGGAGAAAACGATTTCCTCTAGCAAGTGGAGCAGTAACCAAAGGTTATGTTTTAAAATAATTACCAAATGAACTAGTGGGGTAATGAAAACACATTTCTTCACACAAAGGGTGGTTAAGATCTGGAACAACCCACCTGGAAGCAAATTCCCTTGGAATTTTCAAAAAGCAATTGGACATGTACTTGAAGAGAACTAATTTTCAGGGTTATGGGGAAAAAGTTGGGGTGTGGAACTAAATTGGACAGTTTTTTCAATGAACAGGCATAGGTTCGATGGAGTGAATGGCTTCTTTGCTGTAAGATTTCATGATTCTATACATGAAAAGGAGAAACAGTTAGGACTAGGGGGAAAGAGCAGAGGAGTGGGACTAATCGGATAGTTCGTGAAAACAGCCAACACAGGCACAATGCTGTGCTGTAAGATTCTACCTACCCCTTTGACTACTGCTTTGATAACTTCCCCTAATTCCACTCCTTCTGCTCTGGTCAAGGGCCTTTGAAAGCTTCACCATATAAGTTGTTGTGGTGGTTGTTTTGTATCCTCTAAAGCACTCATACCAAACAAATTGAGAATAGTGGAAAACTTGAAGACAGAAAATGCTCAATAAAAAGAAACATTTATTATATCATGAACTTTTATTCATCTGCATGAAATGGCCTTGCCACAGAACACAACAGATCTTGATGTACTCTGCTAGTGGTAAAAACAAACATTTTCAAAGATGCTTATTATCGCATAAGAGAAATTATAATTGTTTTTAAAGACAAAAAACATGGCAAAAGAGAATGTATTCACATAATTTATAAGATGCTGTCTCTTAGTCTTCACGATTCATAGCCCAATATTTGAATGAGAAAGCAATATATAAATAACTCATTCATATTCAAGTACAGGAAACACACTTCTTTGATCAAAGCCTTTGAATAACAAAAGCTTGCAATAGATTTTTTATTCGAGAAATACACAAGGCTTAATTATATTTGGACACAGCCTGCCTCCAATTACAGATACCAGCCTCGGCACTGACTGTCTTTATCAATCAACAGTTGTAAGCAGTGAAACATTTTTTAAAAAGCTGTTTGATTTGGCATTATCTGCATCATGGCCATTGCACATTAATGCTTTGAAATCAATAATCTTTTAAAGGGAGCTGAAATGAAGCTGTTACTCCTTTTACGAAGTATATTTGCCACAGCTTAAAGTCTTGCTTCAAAAGCAAAATACTGTGGATGCTGGAAATCTGAAACATAAACGGAAAATGCTGGAAATACTCAGCAGGTCAGGCAGCATCTGTGAAGAGAACAGAGTTAACGTTTCAGGACTGTGATCTTTCATCAGAATGAAAGAATCTCCACATTAACTATTTATTGAACACAGTGTCAGACTTGGCCAATGACGTAGCTGCATACAATGGATAGTAATATTTTTTACTCTAATTATTGTTTCATCTCAATTGAACATCTTGGCACAAATGAGACTGACATTAACTTCATGTATTGGTGTATGCTGACTTGAGATGCTGAATAAAAACATCAAATAAGCATTTTTCTAGTTTCCTGCAGAGCATGGATACTCCGTGCTGTACTCCACATTTGAACAGAAGGAACTTGCGAATTACCTCTCCTTTCTGTATTGAATGTTTTTATAAAAGCCGCAGATGTTTTCCTCAAATCACCAAAATAAAATCACTGCTCATTGTTAAGAATGCCAGAGAGGCTGGTATATACCATCATATATACAATGTACTGTACTAATCCATTCCTTGTTTTCTATTTGATACTAGCACAGTCTGATCAAATGTTTTCATTTTATTCATTCATAGGATGTGAGGACCACTGACAAGACCAGCATTTGTTGCCCATCTCTAAATGCCCTTGAGAAGGTGGCAGAAAGCTGCCTTAGAGTCATAGAGAGATACAGCACTGAAACAGACCCTTCGGCACACCAAGTCTGTGCTGACCAACAACCACCCATTTATACTAATCCTATATTAATCCCATATTCCCTACCACATGCCCACCATTCTCCTACCACCTACCTACACTAGGGGCAATTTACAATGGCCAATTTACCTATCAACCTGCAAGTCTTTGGCTGTGGGAGGGAACCGGAGCACCCAGCAGAAACCCACGCAGTCACAGGGAGAACTTGCAAACTCTGCACAGGCAGTGCCCAAAATGAACCCGGGTCGCTGGCGCTATGAGGCTGCGGTGCTAACCACTGCACCACTGTGCTTTCTTGAACTGCTGCAGTCTGTTTTATGTAGGTACTCCCACAGTTCTGTTCGGAAGGGAGTTCCAGGATTTTGACCCAGTGACAGTGAAGGAACTACGATATACCATGTCAGGATGATGAGTGACTTGGAAAGCAACTCGCAGGTGGTGGTGTTCCCATGTATCTGCTGCCCTTGTTCTTCTAGGTGGTAGGAGTCACAGGTTTGGAAATTGGTGTTGAAGGACCCTTGGCGAGTTGCTGCAGTGCATCTTGAAGATGATACATATTGCTGCCACTGTGTTCTGTTGGTATAGGGAATAAGTGTTTAAGGTGGTGGATGGGGTGCCAATCAAGTGGGCTGCTTTATCCTGGATGGTGTCAAGCTTCTTGAGTGTTGTTGGAGCTGCACCCATCGAGGCAAGTGGAAATTATTCCATCACACTCTTGACTTGTGCCTTGTAGATGGTCAACAGGCTTTGGGGAGTCAGGAGGTGCAGAATCCACAGTCTCTTGTAGCCAAAGTATTTATATGGCTTGTCCAGTTAAGTTTCTGGTCGATGGATGTTGATGTTGCGGAATTCAGCATTAGTAATGCCATTCAATGGTGAGGGGAGATAGTTAGATTCTCTCTTGTTGGAGATTGTCATTGCTTGGCACTTGTGTGGCACAAATGTTGCCACTTTTCAACCCAAGCCTGAATGTTGTCCAGGTCTTGCTGCATGAGGGCACAGACTGCTTCAGTATCTGAGGAGTCGCGAATGGTACTGAACACTACAATCATCAGCAAACATCCCCGCTTCTGACCTTATGATGGAGGGAAGGTCATCAATGAAGCAGTTGAAGATGGTTGGGCCTAGGACACTACTCTGAGGAACTCATGCAGTGATGTCCTGGGACTGAGATGATTGGCATCCAACAATCACAACCATCTTCCTTTGTGCTCAGTATGACTCCAAACAGTGGAGAGTTTTCCCCTGATTCCCATTGACTTCAATTTTTCTAGGGTTCCTTGATGCTATACTTGGTCAAATGTTGCCTTGATGCCAAGGGCAAACGCTTTCACCTCACCTCTTGAATTTAGCACTTTTGTCCATGTTTAGATGGAGGCTGTAATGAGGTCTGGAGCTGAGTGACCCTGGCAGAATCCAAATTGAATATTGATGAGCAGGTTATTGCTGAGTAAGTGCTGCTTGATAGTATTGTCGATGGCTCCTGGCATCACTTTACTGATGATTGAAAGTAAACTGATGGGGCAGTAATTGACCAGATTGGATTTGTCATGTTTTTTGTGGACAGGCCATACCTGGGTAATTTTTCACATTGTTGTGTTGATGCCTGTGTTATTGCTGTAATGGAACAGCTTGACTAGGGGCATGGCTAGTTCTGGAGCACAAATCTTTAGTACTGCAGCTGGGATGTTTTCAGGGTGCATAGCCTTTGCTGTATGCAGTACTTTCAGCCATTTATACAAAGTGACTCCTGACAATGCAGCAGCCCGCTGGCATCATCAGAATGGTCCGAGCTGTGCACATGCGCAAACAGTCTCCTGTGCTCAGTGAGATGCTGAGCATGCGCAACCTCCGTCTTGCCAAGACTAATTGGCGCATGCGTGGGAATACGTCATCAGGTACCCGCTTCCCCCCATTCAGCTACTCTCTCCTGCCCCACTGGCTGCTCTCCCCCCTCGGCCACTTGTTCCTGGCCTTGACGCTTTCTCCCCCTCGCTCCCTCTGTCCCCACCCCACCGGCCGATTGTTATCCGCTCACCCCTGACGGCCCACCTTGCTTCTTTGGGCAATGCTGTGTGGAACGATTGAATGTGGGAGCAAGTGGCCAAGAAAGGAGAAGTGGTGCATCCTGGAGCTAGAGTCTTAAGGGAGGGCGGGGGCGAAGTGAGGAGCGAGCAGCCGGAGAGCAGGGAGGGGGTAGGGGGTGGGGGAAACGGGGAGCGAGCGGCCGAAGAGCTGGGGGTGGGGGGAAGCGAGGAGCAGTATCATACCAGAGTTCTTCTTTGTCAAAAAAAACCAAAAACAGTTAAGCAGTAAACATCCAAGAAATGATACAAATGGCAGGAGTGACGGGGGACTGCTGGGGGTGGGATGGAGGTGGCGATGGCAGCCTTTCAGGGGGTTTTCGGCTTGAAGTTGTTTCTCTGTGATAAATTGAGCAGCGCCATCTTTAATCCTGGCGGCTGCCTGAATGTCGCAGACAGTGACGTTTCAGTGGAAGAGGATGCATTTGCACATGTGCTAGTACTGCGCCACCTAGTGGTTGCATTGTCAGCAAACGCAGCCTTATTGATATCTCATGGAGTGAATTGATTTGGCTGAAGTCAGTCATCTGTGATGCTGGAGACCTCATGAGGAGCCCGAGTTGGATCATCCAGACTGAAAATTATTGCAAATGCTTCAGCCTTGTCTTTTACACTGACATGCTGGGCTCCCCCATTATTGAGGATCCGGATGTTTGTGGAGCCTCATCCTGCAGTTAGTTGTTTAATTGTCTGCCACCATTCACAACTGCTTGTGGCAGGACTACAGAACTTTGATATTTACAATGACAGACTTGAGAAGCAGGGATGGAAAAGTGTGTCTCAGCAAGTAATCAAGGGGCAGAATTGTGGGAGACCTGAGTTTTCAGGCAGTCCATTGGTTCATGTTGCAGGTTGATGGGATTGGTTGTTTCAACTCATGTGCCATCTTCAGTCTTCTCTCGTCAGCACTGCAGGAGCGACTAGTCACTAAGTATATTTGAATAAACCATCAAAGACAATTCCATGACTCAACATATTAACCATCAAACTACTTGATTGTCATAAAAATCCATCTTGTTTACTAATGTCCTTTAGGGAAAAGAAATCTGCCATCCCAACCTGATCTGGCCTATATGTGACTCCAGGCCCAAGCAATGTGGGTGACTCTTAACTTCCCCCTGAAATAGCCTAGCAAACAACACAGTTATATCAAACCAAGATGAAGAAAGCACTGTGGGTGTGCCTACACTACACGACTGCAGTGGTGCTGCAGTTAGGAGGAAACTGAAGCAGCTTTTCAACATTCACTCACTCATGTACACTTCAAACAGTAACCACCATCAACAGCAGTAGAAAGAGCTAGAGTTTTTTTCCCCCCAAATTGATGATTTCTCCAAGATACAGGAGATCATTGATTGTACATATGGGGCCTTGCTGACACTCACCAACAATCCGATAAAATACCAAATTAGGAAGGGCTACTATTTCATTGATGTGCAAATGGCATGTGATTCCCACCAGAAAATAATCTATGTCAATGCCTGTTTCCTGGCAGGCGGGTTGCATGATACTTTCGATCTGAGGCAATTAAATGTGGCACAGCTATTAGAGGAATGAAGGAAGGAAAGCCAACAAGATTCTTGGAGATATATGTTATACACACAGCGGATAATGCCTCAGCACAACTCTACATCACTTGAAAGAATAGATACAACAAAGTGCATGTGCAAACCATGTCCCTCACCAAATAGTCTCTACTTTGAGTGATAACGGACTCCTCCTGTCCTTCTCCACGTTAGAAGCCATCTCTTTGCCCAGAATACTGGGCAACTATTTGATTCCTTAATAAATAAAAACTGGAAATTCGTGGCAGGCCAGCTGACACATGTGGAGAGAGAAACAGAATTCATGTTTCAGGTCAAATGACTTTTCATCAGAACAGGGAACTATGCAATCCTTTGACTCCCTTCCTTAATGGTTGTCTGTAAGGCTTCACCAAGCAATTTGAAAATGCATCTTGGATTTTGCATTCGCAGCATCAGTGGCAGAATTCATGTGAGATGGTCCACTCAGTGAGGGCTGGATTTTGGGTAGGAGGCAGGGCTCCTGGCAACAGGCTGGAAAAGCGGGGGCAACCCCGCCTCTGCATTTTCGTGGCCACCACCAGAGCGATCCTCCAAGCAGAGGACCAGCAGCTCAGCAGTATCGGCAGCTACACTGGGGGTAGTGGCCACTGCTGGTACTGCAGAAGCCTCAGGCATAGGCCCGGCAGTGGAACCTCAGAACAGAGGTAGGTGAGGTGGGGTCCGGAAGGCCCCAGTGAGGGGTGGAGGGGGTAGTCGCAAAGTCAAGGGGGAGGGTGGCCCCGGGGAGTAAATTTGCTCCCGGTGGAGGTCCTCGCAGGGACGGTGCCTCGTGTTGTAAGACGTCCTCCCCGTCCTCCCGGCGGAGGTCTCCCCGACACTGGTAAGATCTCAGCAGTGGCATGACTAGGCCCTTAATTGGCCATTAATAGGCCACTTAAGGGTCTCAATTGGCGTCTGGGCGGGAAGGCCACCATCAGCCTATCCTGCCCCGGGGAAGATCGCTTAGTGACAGGCCCTCTGCCCCGCCGTCCCCCTTGCCACCTGTCACAATACTCCGTGTCCCTGCTACCCCCTTTCCCGCCTCAGGGGGGGCACATAAAATCCTGGCCAGTGTGTCTGTGATGCATATAACTGAAGTCATTACTGACGTTGCTCCCTGTTATACTTTTCTGTTACCATATCATTAAAGACTCAACAGCACAGAAGGAGGCCACTCATCCAATCGAGTCCATGCCAGCTCTCCAAGCAGCTATCTAGACAGTCCCACTCCCCCACTCGATCCCCATAGTCCTGCAAGTTTAGGGAAACAAGCAAGTTTTCAAAATTTATTCACTTACATATAATCCCACGAAGCATGGAATATTTTCTACTGGGGACCACATACACTTTGCATATCAATGGCATAATAGTTCCTTTGGATGTTTTTACTACACTAAAGGTGCTATATAAATGCAAATTGTTGTTGCTCAGTGGTAGGATGCAGTGTGGATAACAGTCTACCTTATCAATAAACTGCCTTGCACTGATGTGTGTATGGAAGCCAGTGAATGCCCAACACAAACTATTCCGTGTTGGAAAGCAACGCCACAATGGTCTGAATCCCTACATAATTGAGGCGAGGTAGGCAGCACATTAAACCTCTGGTCTGCTGGCCTCCATCAATGCCCATGTAGGCTGCCCAGGCATCACCCTGCTTTGTAATTTAAATAAATTAGCATGCCATTCATTATGCTTTTGAATAGAATGCCATAGTCATTCAAATTTACAAAAATTAATAATGCACTGCAAATCCCTATTACAGTTTTTTGTGCTACATTAAATAGAACATGCATCACAATATGAAGCTGACTGTACTGGCAATACAATGAGCCTAAAGCTAAGTTTGTTAAGTAAGTGGCCCAGGAACTAAGCCCACTTCAGGAATTCCTCCGCACCCAAACTATGACAATTTTCCTTAAAACTCTGAACACAAATACCTCGGTTTAAGAAAACACAGCTTAATTATGATTCTTCACCTTATTGTTCCCATCGTAAACCACTTAAAGAAGATAATAATATGATAATTCAGGAAATGTAAAGTTTCAGCTGACCTTATAAATAAAGCAAAGAAATGGCTTTCTGGACTGAAGCCAAAGAAATGGGCAATGACGGTTCTTCATCGTGCTTTGAGACATTATGTGATTATAGTCAGCACTTATCTATGTGATGTAAATGATCCAAATGTGCCTAATAATTGTACACTCAATTGATGTAAAACTGGTGCAATTAGAATTATGGCTGGAAACTCATAAAGTACTATGGCATTAAGCAGGCAATATATTTGTAAAAGGTTCACTTGAAGTTAACCTTTAACAAAGACAATCTACTGATCAGAAAGGCTCAATAAGCTACATAAACTGGACAGACTCAATATTTTCTGTTTTTATTTCCGATTTCCAGCATTTGCAGTTTGTCCTTTTTTATTTTATTAAGCTTTGCAATTCAGCACAATTACTTTCTATTGGGCATATTTACAACCATACAAATTCTATTTATTTTACAGGTTTGGATGCTGCAGTAGACTGTATATGTTCTATTAGGTTTGTTTTTTGGATGTTCTATGCTTTTGTTTCCACATAATAAAAGAATGATAGACTGCAAAATATATTAAAAGTGATTTAAATTTGTTAAATGTTCCAGTGCTTGTGATGTACATGTTTGATATGCTTTGCTGGTGCATTTGTACATTGTGCTGAGCAGCATGAAACCCATCATTAAGGTCTCTCAAGTTGATCCCCTAGCCTGCGCAATATGAGAATGAAAGTGTCCTGTAAATTAGAGCCCAGGTTTCAATAACTGCGGTCACAGTGGCGGTAATTTTAACTTTTGGCCATTGCGTAAAACAGGTGGAATTGGATCAGCTGCTCGGTGTGCATCTTGTCTGATTATCTTTGCATTGTATTGAATGGAAAGGAAAATCAAGTGTGAAGGACTGAGTTGATCTTCCACCTGTTACCTTGCTGGGCGTATATTTTGGCACTGCACAAGACTCTCCTCAGCCCTAGACATAATTACAGACTGCTGTTGTGTCTCTTCTAAGTGGAAATCTGATCTGTTTTCAATACATGGGATAGTTCTGCTCACTCTTCTTTGGCCACCTTCTGTTTCTTGGTTTGCAGATTTCTGGTAGGTTACTAAATCGGCTAGATTCAAGTTGCAGCAGCAGCTCTTTAACAGCTACTTGTGTTGGCACTTCTGCTCCTCAATGGCATTCATATGGTACTGTGCCTCTTTGTGCTGGGTCCTGACATGGCCCAATAACTACTGACAAGAGAGGTGCTACTCAATATGTGAATAACAGAACAGTCTCAATATTACCAGCCTGGAGTTTTAATTATACATTTTACAGACATCACTCTTCAAGAAATGAGTGTAAAGCATAACAATATTTTTATAACGATAAGAAAGGTGTGCGCTTAGAGTTGGTGAGTTATGTAGCCATTCAAACATCTTGCAAGCAAAAATGTCACAACTCCAAATATGAATGTCATAACTGAAAATAAATACTAACTGAGTTGTTGCTCTTTGAAAGGCTTTAACATTTTTCACTTCTGACTTTCAATATATATGGATTTTTGCATTCAATTTCCTATCTACTAAATGCCAAAGATTTCTTGATGTTACTTGCAAAAAATATTATCTGAAGGAGCTTAGTGCATCCACAGGAGGGTCTCATGCTTGATTTATGGTTATACTGTGTTAGCTGGCCTCACTTTGGATAGCAGTGGTGGTGCTACAACACACCTTACAAGTTCATTAGAAATATGACAAGCACAGAAGCCCTGATCATGAAAATACGCTTGAGAAATAAAATCATAAAATCTGACAGCACAGAAGGAGGCCATTCAGCCCATCATGCTCATGCCAGCTCTGTGAAAGAGCTACCATTAGTTCCACATCCCTGCTTCTTTCTCCATGGAACTGCAAATATTTCCTTTGTCGTATGGGTGAGAGAGTTTGCAGTGATCCCAGTTCCCTTTATTTGGAGGAGGATAGTTCCCAATAATCACTAGTGAAAGAACAAGATACGTCATTGAATGTTAATTTAAGTATAATATTGGTTTATTGGATAGCTTCCCAGAGTTTTGTATTTATTGTGTTACTTAAATAACTCTTTTTCTCAACTGTTCTTAACCAAAAGGTAACTTTCAAAAAAAAAGCTAATACCATATCTGCAAAAAAATTGAGAAAATTATATGTGACTTTCCAATGATTATTTTTTTCCTTCACTCTAAGGTCTTTGTTTATTGTAAGATACTAAAATTATCAAACTATTTTTATTCTTAGGTACCATGATGGTAACCATGGGAATATACTAGTTGTAGCTCTGTTGTGTGAAACTGAGTTGGTTGCACACAGGGTACTTGAGTAATCCAGAAATTTCATGGCAAAATAGCTCAAGATTTAAAATACAGAAACAGCCGATATTCTCTGGATCAAAGCCTATTCTTCGCTAGATATAAAGTTCATAGATTTTGTTCTTTTCTGTGGTTCTTGTTTGGTCTTTAGTCTTAAGCGCAGATTGGTTCAGGGAAGGCATTCTCCTCACTGAGCCAGAAGGTTTAAGACCAACTCCAAGATTTGAGTTCATAATCTAAACTTGACACTTCAGTACTGAGGAAGTGCTGCATTGGCGGAAGTGTCATCTGTCATATGATGTATTAATCTGAGGGCCATCTGCCTGTCTAGGTGCGTGCAAAAGATCCCTGGGAATTATTTACAGAAGAACAGGGGAGTTCTCCCAGGATCCTAGCCAACATTTATCCCTCCAAGAACTTTACAAAAAAAAACACAGATTAACTCTTCATTTCTTTCATTGTTGTCTGTGGGATCTGTCTTTGCTCAAACCGGTGGCTGAGTTCTCCTAATTAACAAACATTCATTGACTGTGAAGTACTTTGAAACATCCTGAGGATGTGAAAGGCACTATAAATGCAAGTCTTTTCTTTCTTCCTTTACTCTATAATCAAGTAAGAATTAAAATCAACAACAACTTACATTTATAAAGCGCCTTTAACATAATAAAACATCTCAAGGCGCTTCACAGGAGCATTATAAAACAAAATATGACACCAAGCCACATAAGGGGCTGAAGTTTATAGGCGCCATTGAAGTGGGTTCAGAGGCGGGGTGGCCCATAGAATTTCGACGGTTGGGGGGGTGGGGTGGGGCGGAGGGCCAAAGACAGCCTTCCCGCACAGAAACCAATTGAGGCCCTTAAGTGGCCTATTAACAGCCACTTAAGGGCCTCTTCCTGTTGCTGCTGGATTAGAAGCGGGTGGGGCCTCCACTACACGAGGAGGTGGCCCAGTAAAATGAGCGACTTCCCTCCAGCTTGGGTGGGGGGAGACCTCCTCTGTGGGCCATATGTGGCCTACGGTGGGCTCCCATCGAGAAAACACACCTCACTGAACTCCCCTTACCCCTGTACTAAACGCCCAACCTTCCCCCACCCCCTCACTGGGGCCTGCCAGTCTGGCCTGGCGACCACCACCGCACCCCGCCCCCTCACTTACCTTGGATCTGGCCTCCGGTGCTGGGCCTGGGTCCAAGGCCTCTTGCAGTACCGGCAGTGGCCATCGCTCCCAGTAGTACTGCCAATACTACTGAGCTGCCGACCCTGTGATTGGTCGGCAGCTCTTGGAGGCGGGATCTCCATCATTAAAGAGACGGGGATCATGGCGCCGAGCTGTTAATTGGCCTGGCACAGTAGAATCGCTCCAAGGGGGGGAATCCACCTGGCTGAGGTGGGATTTCCCCCTCAAAGAACAAAGAAAATTACAGCACAGGAACAGGCCCTTCGGCCCTCCAAGCCTGCGCCGATCCAGATCCTCTATCTAAACATGTCACCTATTTTCTAAGGGTCTGTATCTCTTTGCTTCCTGCCCATTCATGTATCTGTCTAGATACATCTTAAAAGACGCTATCGTGCCCGCATCTACCACCTCCGCTGGCAACGCGTTCCAGGCACCCACCACCCTCTGCGTAAAGAACTTTCCACGCATATCCCCCCTAAACTTTTCCCCTCTCATGAGCCCCACAGTGGGCAGAAAATTCAGCCCAAGCAGATATTACGTCAGATGAGGAGATATGAGGTTTTAAAAGAGGAAAGATAGAGAGATGGAGAGGTGTAGGGAGGATATTCCAGAGTTTAGGTCCTCGGCAACTAAAGGCGCAGCTACCAATGATATAGCAATTAAAATCAGGGATGCCCAAGAGACCAGAATTAGAAGACTGCAGATGTCTCGGAGAGTTGTGGGGCAGGAGGAGATTACAGAGATAAGGAGGGGTGAGGCCGTGGTGGGATTTGAAAACAAGGATGAGAATTCTAAAATCAAGATGCTGCTTGACAGCAGCCAATATGGGTCAATAAGCATAGGGTTTATTTAATTAGAGATACAGCACTGAAACAGGCCCTTCGGCCCACCGAGTCTGTGTAGACCAACAACCACCCATTTATACTAATCCTACATTAACCCCATGTTCCCTACCCCATCCCCACCATTCTCCGACCACCTACCTACACTGGGGGCAATTTACAATGGCCAATTTACCTATCAACCTGCAAGTCTTTGGCTGTGGGAGAAAACCAGAGCACCCGGCAGAAACCCACGCAGACACAGGGAGAACTTGCAAACTCCACACAGGCAGTACCCAGAACTGAACCCGGGTCGCTGGAGCTGTGAGGCTGCGGTGCTAACCACTGTGCCGCAAGATAAGACAGGGGCAGCAGAGTTTTGGATAACCTCAGGTTTACAGAGGGTAAAATGTGGGAGAGAGCTAGGAGTGCAGTGTCACATATAGAGGTAACAAATGCATAAATGAGGGTTTCAGCAGCAGATGAGCTGAGGCAGGCGTGAAGTTGGGCGACATTATGAGGTAGAAGTAGGCGGTCTTAGTGATGGCGAGAATATGAGGTCAGAAGCTCAGGGTCAAATGTGACACCAAGATTGCAAACAGATTGGTTTAATCTCAGACTGTTGACAGGGAGGATAGAGTCAGTAACTAAGGAATGGAGTTTGGACGGGGGGATCAAACACAATGGCTTCAGTCTTTTCAATATTTAATTGGAGGAAATTGCTGCTCTGTGTAGTACTGGATGTTGGATAAGCAGTCTGATAATTTAGCAACAATGGAAGAATCGAGAGGACTTAATGAAGTAGAGCCGGGTGTCACCAGTGTACATGTGAAAACTAATATGGTGCTTTTGGATGATGTCACCGAGGGACAGCCTGTAGATTAGCAATAGGAGGGGGCTATGGATAGATCCTTGGGGGACACCAGAAGTAACGGTGCAGGAGCAAGAAGAGAAGCCATTGCAAGTGTTACTCTGGCTACGATTAGATGAATAAGAATGGAGCCAGGTGAGAACAGTCCCACCCAGCTGGATGAGAGTGGAGAGCTTTGGAGGAGGATGGTGTGGTCAACCTTGTCAAAGGGTCGAGAAGGATGAGGAAGGAAATTTTACCTTTGTCACAGTCATCTGGGATGTAATTCGTGACTTTGATAAGAGTTGTTTCGGTACTGTGGCAGGGGAAGAAACTTGATTGGAGGGATTCAAACATGGAGTTCTGGGAAAGATGGGCATGGATTTGGGAGACAACAACATGTTCAAGGACTTTGGAGGGGAAAGGGAGGTTGGAGGTGGGACAGTAGTTTGCAAGGATGGTGGGTTCAAGGGTTGTTTTTTTGAGGAGGGGGTGGTGACAGCAGTTTTAAAGGAGAGAGGGTCAACACCTAAAGACAGAGAACCGTTAACAATATTGCCGAGCATGGGGACCAGGAGGGGAAGTTGGGTGGTCAGCACTTTAGTGAGAATAGGGTCGAGGGAGCAGGAGGTGGATCTCATGGACGGGATAAGCTCAGTAAGGGCATGAGGGGAGACAGCAGAGAAACTGGAAAAAGATATGTGGCCAGGGCTAGCGCATGGTGGAGAATTAAAGGACGTTAAATTCAAAAAGCGAAAGGGAGCAGGTTCACAAAGTATGTATTAAAAATATACTTGCCCATAATAAGTTATTCTAATATTCCTGTATATGATCTCCAGGTTGTCTACACATACAGAAAAGCAAGCTGAGTTAAAATAACTCGATCCGATTATCCAAAAATCTGGTAAAAGTAAATGAAAATTGCGCCTAGGTAACTTCAGATTCCAGCTTCCTGAATGTTCAGCCTTCTGCAGCAAGAAAGATTCACAGGTACATCACAGAAACACTATAATTAAGTGGTCTTCCAATAAAGCATGCAGATTCACAATGTAGCCCATATTATCTGTCTCAGATGTTGACTGACCAGCTGTGTATTTCCAGTGTTTCCTTCAAAAAGTGCACTTAACTATGCTAAACTTCATTGTCCAGCAGAGGGAGCCATTATGCACCTAATTGTAGGCAGTGCAATACATAGTATAGCTCAATATTCAGTGTATTAACAGCTAATCTGTACTAATGCTTTGTCTTTCAACACACCGTGACCTTTTGGTCAGCTATGTGACCTGGTCCAATCTAGACCTCCTTTGTTATCTCTTGCCCCACCCCCACCTCACTTGCTTATAACCTGTGACTTTTCTAATATTTGTCAGTTCCGATGAAGGGTCACTGACCCGAAACGTTAACTCTGCTTCTCTTTCCACAGATGCTGCCAGACCTGCTGAGTAGTTCCAGCATTTCTTGTTTTTATTTTATATTAGTATAGCTGAAGTGTTCTTCAGAGTGTATATCTAAACACCTCTCTATAAACCTAGACTGTCTTCAAAGTGCAGGAATAGTTTTTTGAAAAAGCAATTTTTCATACATTTTCAAAGCTGTTTTTGCTTCAAATTCAGGATAAAGTATTTATATTATGTTACAATCCTGTTAAGGACAGGTCATTTTTTAAAAGAGAAAGTCCGAATTTCCAGTTATTACTGAAAGAACTATACCACAAGATTTCACATTTTAATCAAAAAACTTTACTGTACAAGAGTTTCTTTTGGGCCTCCTTATCTCGAGAGACAATGGATACGCGCCTGGAGGTGGTCAGTGGTTTGTGAAGCAGCGCCTGGAGTGGCTATAAAGGCCAATTCTAGAGTGACAGGCTCTTCCATAGGTGCTGCAGAGAAATTTGTTTGTCGGGGCTTTTGCACAGTTGGCTCTCCCCTTGCGCCTCTGTCTTTTTTCCTGCCAACTACTAAGTCTCTTCAACTCGCCACATTTTAGCCCCGTCTTTATGGCTGCCCGCCAGCTCTGGCGAACGCTGGCAACTGACTCCCACGACTTGTGATCAATGTCACAGGATTTCATGTCGCGTTTGCAGACGTCTTTAAAGCGGAGACATGGACGGCCGATGGGTCTGATACCAGTGGCGAGCTCGCTGTACAATGTGTCTTTGGGGATCCTGCTATCTTCCATGCGGCTCACATGGCCAAGCCATCTCAAGCGCCGCTGACTCAGTAGTGTGTACAAGCTGGGGATGTTGGCCGCCTCAAGGACTTCTGTGTTGGAGATACGGTCCTGCCACCTGATGCCAAGTATTCTCCAGAGGCAGCGAAGGTGGAATGAATTGAGACGTCGCTCTTGGCTGACATACGTTGTCCAGGCCTCGCTGCCATAGAGCAAGGTACTGAGGACACAGGCCTGATACACTCGGACTTTTGTGTTCCGTGTCAGTGCGCCATTTTCCCACACTCTCTTGGCCAGTCTGGACATAGCAGTGGAAGCCTTTCCCATGCGCTTGTTGATTTCTGCATCTAGAGACAGGTTACTGGTGATAGTTGAGCCTAGGTAGGTGAAACAAAGCAAAACACTACTAACTTAACACAACAATTTGAAAACATATACTTTAAAGTTAAAATCTTAACAAAACATAGAGACGTACACTTTAAATTCTAAATCTCAACTGAACACCCCACTTGACTTTTACTTCCACCTATTACTTTACAGGATCTTGGCAGTTTGTTCACTTCTCCTGAGACCAATCCAAAGTGTACCACAGCTCTTAGGAATTCACTTTGATTTCCTTAATTTCTCAGCTATATTCTGAATTATGAGATCTCCCGAATCTGGACTTCCCAGCTTGAGCACGGGCCTGCCTCAGAACAGAAACATCTCTGGTTCCTGATGGACTCTTTGCTCCTGAGCCCAGCTGCTTTCAAAGCCAACAGCTTTCCAAAAGCTAACTACTTTCTCTGTGACCAACTGCCTGTCTGAAGCCAACACCTTTCCAAAAGCCAAGTCCCTGTCTGTCAGCAAACACACAGATCAAAACACTAACAGGTACCCGCTGCATCATCTATTGCCATAGCAATGTGGTACTTGTGGGATGTCCCAGATAGCAACTTAAACTAATTATTTCCAACTGCAAATTGTCTTTTTGTTCTACAGCTGCAGACACACTGTCTCCATCAAGAAGTTCAGAGAGGTTCCCATTATTTTGCATCTTCTCACTTCCCATTATGACCTTACTAAATAAACATGGGCCACCCTTTGATTTGTAAGCACCCTAGGTTTGTTTGCTAGGTTCTCAAACCAGGTGTTTTCATTTGGCATGCATTAAAAAAATTCAATTTCCAAATTAAAAGATACGTCTAGAAAATTAATACAAACCATGAACCAGGTGATTGCAACAATTACTACATTTGGTTGGGTCCCACCAAGTAATCGATAATACTTATCAAAATTCAATTTATAAAATGAAAGTCCATTTGTAGTGCACTTTAAGAAAGCTAAGTACTCCATTTAACTAATAGATGAGATTATTATTTTGAAAACAAGTGATCTTATGAATTGCAATTTCTCTAACGAGTAGCCGTACTGACAACAGATTTAAGAGAGTACATATGATAAGATTTAAGTAGTAGAAATATCACACAAGTTAGACTCAATTTGATTTTACGTTCACATCAAATGCCTCTACTTTCTCCCCACTACCCCCTCCTCTTCCTAACCCCGATCCTGATTTAACTTAAAACCCTGTCCAACCCTCCTTCATGAAGCCGACAATCTGCACCATTGACCTCCTTCTGATTCAGCATAAGAAGATCCAACTTCTTTATCTTGGCCTCATGCATGCTGGTATTATCAACTTTTCTCGCTCTTCAAGCACCTCTTTCAAGACTGCCGTCAAAGCCCTTTCCTTTCTGTGCAGGTGGGGCTGCCTACCTGCAAATAAGAACATAAGAACCAAAGAAATAGGAGCAGAAGTAGGCCATACAGCCCCTCCAAACTGTTCTACCATTCAATAAGATCATGGCTGATCTGGTTGTGGCGTCAACTTCACTTTCCTGCCCGTTCCCATAATCCTTGACTCTCCTATAGTTCGAAAATCTGTTTAACACATCCTTAAATATATTCAATGACCCAGCCTCTGTGGAAGAGAATTCCACAGATTAACGGCCCTCTGAGAGAAGAAATTCCTCCTTCTCTCCATCTTTAATGGGGAGCTCCTTATTCCAAAACTGTGTCCCCTAGTTCTAGATTCCCCTAAGCATGCGAAACATCCTCTCAGCATCTACCCTGTCAAGCCTCCTCAGAATTTTACATGTTTTAATAAAATCACCTCTTATTCTTCTAAGTTCCAATGAGCATAGTCCCAACCTGCTCAACCTTTCCTCATAAGACAACCCCTTTACCCCAGGAATCAAGCTAGTGAACCTTCTGTGAACTGCCTCCAATGCAAGTAATTCTCTCCTTAAGTAAGGAAACCAAAACTGTACACCATACTATAGGTGTGGTCTCACCAATGCCCAGTACAGTTGTAGCAAAACTTCCAGATCCTTCTGGACCTCTGGATCCTTCTTCCTCTTCCCTTCCTTCTGACTCCATCTCTTCTTTGAATCTCACCCTTTTCCGTGTATTCATGATACTCTCTAACCTTCCCCTCTCTGACTCTGAACAATCTGTCCTCAGTAAAGGCATCAGCTTCATCCCCTTATGCCCCCATCTCAATGAATTTCGAGCTCAGCATGACGCTGAGCTCTTCTTCTGCCGCCTCCATTTCCCCACCCACTTGTTTAGCCAGCAGTCACTCCCGCTACTCAGCAGACCCTTGTACATGTCTCCAATATTCTCCCTCCACCTGGACCCCTCCGTTTGGCCTCTTACCCTCCCTCGATCTGTTCATTAGAACTGTCAACGTGACATCAGCCGTCTCAATTTCTCTGTTCCCCTCACTCGTTCTAACCTATCTCCCTCTGAAATTGTAGCACTCCGTTCTCTCAGGACCAACCCGTATATCATCATCAAACCTGCTGACAAGGGCGGTGCTGTTGTTGTCTGACGTACCAACCTCTACCTAGCAGAGGCCGAACACCAACTCTCTGACACTTCTGCCGACCTCCTCCTGGACCATGACCCCACTACCAAACATCAAACCATTGTATCCAAGTCCGTTATTGACTTCATCTCCTCCGGAGATCTTCCCTCCACAGCCTCCAAACTCATAGACACCAACTCCAAACAGGCCACTTCCACCGCCTTCCCAAAATTCACAAATAAGACTGCCCTGGTAGTCCCACTGTTTCAGCCTGGTCCTGCCCCACTGAACTGATTTATTCCCATTGCAACTCTATTTTTACTCCCCTTGCCAAGTCTCTTCCCATCTACATCCGTGACTCTTCTGATGTCCTCCATCAACATTTTCCAGTTTCCTGGCCCTCACCAACTCCTATTCAGCATGGACGTCCAACCTCTCTACACTTCCATTCCCCACCAGGATGATCTGAGGGCTCTCTGCTTCTTCCTTGAATAGAGGCCCAATCAGTCCCCATCCACCACCACCCTCCTCTGCTGGGCTGAACTTGTTCGCACATTGAACAACTTCTCCTTCAACTCCACTCACTTCCTCCAAATAAAAGGTGTTGCTATGGGTACCCGCATGGGTCCTAGTTATGTCGTCCCTTTTGTGGGATATGTGGAACATTCATTGTTCCAGTCCTACTCAGGTCCCCTCCCTCACCTCTTCTTCCGATACATTGATGACTGTATCGGTGCCACTTCCTGCTCTCACCCCGAACTGGAAAATCTTTTAAAAATTGATTCATGGGATGTGGGCATCGCTGGCCAGGCCAGCATTTATTGCCCATCCCTAATTGCCCATTAGAAGATGGTGGTGGCCTTCTTGAACCACTGCAGTCCATGTGGGGTTGATACACCCACAGTGCTATTAGGAAGGGAGTTCCAGGATTTTGACCCAGCGACAGTGAAGGAACGGTGATATAGTTCCAAGTCAGGATGGTGTATGGCTCGAAGCGGAACTTGCAATTGGTATTGTTCCCACGTATCTGCTGCCTTTGTCCTTCTAGATAGTAGAGGTCGTGGTTTAGAAGGTGCTGCCTGAGTAGCCTTGGGTGCGTTGCTGCAGTGCATCTTGTAGATGGTACACACTGCTGCCACTGTGCATCAGTGGTGGAGGAAGTGAATGTTTGTGGACAGGGTGCCAATCAAGTGGGCTGCTTTGTCCTGGATGGTGTCGAGCTTCTTGAGTGTTGTTGGAGCTGCATCCATCCAGGCAAGTGGAGAGTATTCCATCACACTCCTGACTTGTGCCTTGTAGATGGTGGACAGGCTTTGGGGAGTCAGGAGGTGAGTTACTCACCACAGGATTCCTAGCTTCTGACTTGCTTTTGTAGCCATGGTATTTATATGGCTACTCCAGTTCAGTTTCTGGTCAAAGGTAACCCCCAAGGATGGTGATAGTGGGGGATTCAGCGATGGTAATGCCACTGAATGTCAAGGGGAGATGGATAGATTCTCTCTTGTTGGAGATGGTCATTGCCTGGCACTTGTGTGGCACGAATGTTACTTGCCACTTATCAGCTCAAGCCAGGATATTATCCAGGTCTTGCTGCAGTTGTACACGGACTGCTTCAGTATCTGAGTAGTCGTGAATGGTGCAGAACACTGTGCAATCATCAGCGAACATCCCCACTTCTGACCTTATGATTGAAGGAAGGTCATTGATGAAGCAGCCGAAGATGGTTGGGCCTGCCCTGAGGAACTCCTGTAGTGATGTCCTGGAGCTGAGATGATTGACCACCAAGAACCACAACCATCTTCCTTTGCACTAGGTACGATTCCAATCAGCGGAGAGTTTTCCCCCCGATTCCCATTGACTCCAGTTTTGCTAGGGTTCCTTGATGCCATACTCGGTCAAATGCTGCCTTGATGTCAAGGGCAGTCACTCTCACCTCACCTCTTGCGTTCAGCTCTGTTGTACATGTTTGAACCAGGTCTGTAATGAGGTCAGGAGCTGAGTGGCCCTGGCGGAACCCATACTGAGCATCACTTAGAAGGTTATTGCTAACCAAGTGCCACTTGATAGCACTGTCGACGACACCTTCTGTCGCTTTACTGATGATTGAGAGTAGACTGATGGGCAGTAATTGGCCTGGCTGGATTTGTCCTGGATTTGTCCCAGGACATACCTGGGCAATTTTCCACATTGCCAGGTAGATGTCAGTGTTGTAGCTGTACTAGAACAGCTTGGCTAGGGGCGTGTTCTGGAGCAAGTTCTGGAGCACAAGTCTTCAGTACTATTGCCGGAATGTTGTCAGGGCCCATAGTCTTTGCAGTATCCAATGCCTTCCGTAGTTTCTTGATATCACACGGAGTGAATCAAATTGGCTGAAGTCTGGCATCTGTGATGCTGGGAACTTCAGGAGGAGGCTGAGATGGATTATTCACTTGGCACTTCTGGCTGAAGATTATTGCGAATGCTTCAGCCTTATCTTTCGCACTAATGTGGGGATGAGGATATTTGTGGAGCCACCTCCTCCAGTTAGTTGTTTAATTGTCCACCACCATTCACGACTGGATGTGGCAGGACTGCAGAGCTCAGATCCAATAAGTTGGTTGTGGGATCGCTTAGCTCTGTCAATTGCATGCTGCTTCCACTATTTGGCACACAAGTAGTCCTGTGTTGTAGCTTCACCAGGTTGACACCTCATTTTGAGGTATGCTTTGTGCTGCTGCTGGCATGCCCTCCTGCACTTTTCATTGAACTAGGGTTGATCTCCCAGCTTGTTGGTAACGGCAGAGTAGGGGATATGCCGGGCCATAGGATTACAGATTGTGGTTGAGTACAATTCTGCTGCTGCTGAGGGTCCACAGCGCCTCATGGATGCCCAGTTTTGCATTGTTAGATCTGTTCGAAATCTATACCATTTCGCACAGTGGTAGTGCCACACAACATGATGGAGGGTATCCTCAATGTGAAGACGGGACGTTGTCTCCAAAAGGACCGTGCAGTGGTCACTCCTATGTCATGGACAGATGCATCTGTGGCAGGCAGATTGGTGAGGATGAGGTCACGTATGTTTTTCCCTCTTGTTGGTTCCCTCACCACCCGCTGCAGAGCCAGTCTAGCAGATATTTCCTTTAGGACCCAGCCAGCAGTGGTGCTACCAAGCCACTCTTGGTGATGGACATTGAAGTCCCCCACCTAGAGTACAGTTTGTTCCCTTGCCACCCTCAGTGCTTCCTCCAAGTGATGTTCAACATGGAGGAGTATTGATTCATCAGCTGAGCGGGGGGGGGGGGCGGGGTGGGGGTGGGGGGTGGGTGCGGGGGCGCGGTGCGGTAGGTGGTAATCAGTAGGAGGTTTGCTTGCCCATGTTTGACCTGATGCCATAAGACTTCATGGGGTCCGGAGTCGATGTTGACAACTCCCAGGGCAACTCCCTCCTGACTGCATACCGCTGTGCTGCCACCTCTGCTCGGTCTCTCCTGCCAGTGGGACAGGACATACCCAGGAATGGTGATGGTCATATCTGGGACATTGTCTGTAAGGTCTGAATCGATTAGTATGACTATATCAGGCAGTTGCTTGACCAGTCTGTTGATCAGCTCTCCCAACTTTGGCACAGGCCCCCAGATGTTAGTAAGGAGGACTTTGCAGGGTCGACAGGGCTGGATTTGCCAGTGTCATTTCAGGTGCCTAGGTCAATGCCAGGTGGTGTGTTTGGTTTCATTCCTTATCGACCTTTTAGTAGACAGTAGTGAACCAGATGGGTCTTTGCGACAATTGACAATGGTTTCATGGCGATCCTTAGACTAGCTTTTTAATTCCAGATTTTTTTTTATTTATTGAATTTAAATTCCAGCTTCTGTCATGGTGGGATTTGAACCCATGCTCCCAGAGGAATACCCTGGGTCTCTGGGTTAATAGTCCAGGGACAATACCACTACGCCACCACCTCCCCCAAAATTTCATTGACTTTGTTTCCAATTTCATAAGAACATAAGAAATAGAAGCAGGAACAGCCCTTTGAGCCTGCACCACCATTCAGTGAAATCATGGCTGATCTTCTACTTCAACATCATTTTCCTGCACTATCCACATATCCCTTAATGTTTTTAATATGTAGAAATCTATCGATCTCAGTCTTAAACGTACTCAACAACTGAGCTTCCACAGCCCTCTGGGGCAGGGAATTCCAAAGATGCACCACTGGCTGAGTGAAGAAATTCCATCCTCATCTCCAGTCCTAAATAGCCTGCCCCTTATTTTGAGACTGTGTCTCCTGGTTCTAGCCTCCCCAGCAAGGGGAAACATCCTTCTTGCACCTACCCTGTCAAGCCCTGTAAGAGTTTTATATATTTGAATGAGATCACCTCTCAATCTTCTGAACTCCAGAGAATAAAGGCCCAGTCTATTTAATCTTTCATACATACGATCATACGAATTAGGAGGGGTAGACCACTCGGCACTTCGAGCCTGCTCCGCCATTCAATAAATTCATGGCTGAACTGATTACTCCACATTTCCACCTACCCCCTACACCTTTCCTCATAGGACAATCCCGCCATCCCAGGAATTCATTTGGTGAACCTTCGTTGCACTCCCTCTACGGCAAGTATATCTTTCCTGAGGTAAGGAGACCAAAACTGCACACAATACTCCAGGTGCGGTCTCATTAAGGCTCTATAGAATTGCAGTAAGACATCTTTACTCCTATACTCATATCCTCTTGTAATAAAGGCCAACATACCATTTGCCTTTTTAATTGCTTGTTATACCTGTATGTTAACTTTCAGTAACTCATGATCAAGGATATCTAAGTCCCTATGAAGTTCAACACCTCCCAGCCTCTCACCATTTAAGAAATATTCTGTATTTCTGTTTTTCCTACCAAAGTGAATAACCTCACATTTCGCCACATTGTATTCCATCTGCCAAATTTTTGCCCACTTGTTTAGCCTTTCCAAATCCCCTTCTCTCACCTTCACACGGCCCATCTCCGACTCTTCCCTTCCTCGACTTCTCTGTCTATATTTCTGGGGATAGGCTATCAACAAATATTAACAAATATTAACAAATACTTCTGTATTCGCTGCTCACAATTCCGTCTCCTCTACATTGGACAGACTATATGCACTCTGACCGCTTTGCAGAACACCATCATTCAGGTCGCCAGCATGACCTCGAGCTTCCTGTCGCTTATCATTTCAATTCTCCATCCTGCTCCCACTCTGACCTTTCTGTCCTTGGCCTGCTACAGTGTTCCAATGAAGCTCAATGCAAGCTCAAGGAACAGCACCTCATCATTCGACTGAGCACTTTATAACCTTCCAGATTCAACATTGCGTTCAATAATTTTAGATCATAACCTCTGCCCTCGATTTTTCTTTTCTCTTTTTTTTTTTTGCTGCTTCACTTTCCTTACCACCACCCCTGCACCCCCGATTCTTTTTTAATCCCTTTACGTTGTGTTTGACGGCTGCTATCCTTTCATTTACACCTCACCAGACACATCTTTTATTTGTTTATTTGTCCCACTCTGACTCCCCTTGGCTTTGTCCATGAAACCTTTTGTCATTTAATCTTTCCTGCCCTTAACCCTATCATATACCTTACCATTTGTTCTTCTTCCCCCCCCCCTCCCTCCCCTTTACACTTGCTCAAAACCTATTACATTTCTAACTTTTGCCAGTTCTGATGAAAGGTCACACAGACATGAAATGTTAGCTCTGTTTTTCTCTTCCCAGATGCTCCCTCACCTGCTGAGTATTTCCAACATTTTCTGTTTTTGTTTCAGGTTTCCAGCTTCCGCAGTATTTTGCTTTTGTTTTGTGTTGTGGTAGCAGAACATTCCTACTTTTATACTCCATCCCTCTTGCAATAAAGGCCAACATATCCTTTGCTTTCCTAATTACTTGCACTACCTACGTGCTAACATTTTGTGTTAATCTTCCAAAAATCCCTAGTTTCTGGAAAGATCCCAGCAGATTGGAATGTAGCACCTCTATTCAATAAAGGAGAGAGGCAGAAAGCAGAAAATGTGAGGTTATCCACTTTGGTAAGAAGAACAAAAAAGCAAAATATTATTTAAATTCATAGAGACTACAGAATCCTGCAATACAGAGGGTTCCGGGTGTCCTCCTACATGATACATAAGATCATAAGATCATAAGAAATAGGAGCAGGAGTAGGCCATTCAGCCCCTCAAGCTGGCTCTGCATTCAATGAGATCATGGCTGATCTGTTTGTGGCCTTACCTCCACTTTCCTGCCTGCCCCCCACCACCCCCCCCCCCCCCCCCATAACCCTTGACTCACTTGTACTTCTGCCTGATTGTATTATGATTTTCTAAATGCCCTGCTACTACTTCCTGAATAATGGATTCCAACATTTCTCAATTACAGATTTTAGGCTAACTGGCCTATAGTTTCCTGCTTTCTGTCTCCCTCCTTTGTTGAATAGAGCAATTACATTTGCTGTTTTCCAATCTCCTGGAACCTTTCCAGAATCTAGGGAATTTTGGAAGATTACAACCAAAGTATCCATTATCTCAGCAACCACTTCTCTTCAGACCATAGGTTGCAGGCCATCAGGTCCAGGATACTTGTCAGCCTTCCGTCCCATTAGTTTTCCTAGTATTTTTTCTCTAGTCATAGTGACTGTTTTACATTCCTCCCTCCTTTTTGCCTCCTGATTTTCTACTATTATTGGGATGCTTTTAGTGTCTTCTACAGTGAAGACAGATACAAAATATTTATTGAAATTCTCTGCCATTTCCTTGTTTCTCATTATTAATTCCAAAGTCTCAGCCTCTAAAGGATCAACATTTACTTTAGCTACTATCTTCCTTTTTATATACTTGGAGAAGCTCTTACTGTCTGTTTATGTATTTTTTGCTAATTTACTGACGTGGTCAACTTATTAAAAATGGTGCATTCTGCTCAAGTTTAGAACACTTTATTTCACTTTGCAGCTGATAGATTTTTAAACTTGATAAAATGCTGGGAAAAATAAATTACATTTTGGTTTACGCATATTGAACATATTAACTGGCTATCTCTTTCCCCAAAAGCTGTCTGACCAGTCACTAACTGAGACTGAAAAAGTTATTTCATGCAAGATTAATCACAAAGCCAAGTACTACTCCTTGTTACTGTTAGACTTTCAGATCATTAATACTTTACTTCCACATTTCTTTCAGAACAAAAGCAAAATGCTGAGGATGCTGAAAACCTGAAATAAAAAGCTGTTAGAAATACTCAGCAGGTTAGACAGCATCTGTGGAGAGAGAAACCATGTTATATTTCATCAGAACTGGAAAAAGGTATAGGCATGACAGGTTTTAAAAACCTAAGAACGTAAGAAATAAGAGCAGGAATAAATCAAATCGCCGCTCGGGCCTGCTCCGCCATTCAATACGATCCTGGCTGATCTTCTGCCTCAACTCTACTTTCCTGCCCACTCTCCATATCCCTTGATTCCCTAAGAGACCAAAAATGTATCAATCTCAACCTTGAATATATTCAATGATGGAATATCCACAACCCTCTGGGGTAGACAATTCCAAAGATTCACATCCCTCTGAGCGAAGAAATTTCCCCTCATCTCAGTCCTAAATAATTGACCCCTTATCCTAAAACTGTGCTTCTGTGTTCTAGATTCTCCAACCAGGTGAAAACAACCTCTCAGTGTCTACCCTGTCGAGCCCAGGCACATTCGTATGTTTCAATGAGATCATCTCTCATTCTTCTAAATTCCAGCGAGTATAGGCCCAATTTACTCAGCCTCTGATCTTAGGACAACCCTCTCATCCCAGGAACATTGTAGTGAACCTTTGCTATATTGCTTCCAAGGCAAGTATATACTTTCTTTGATATAGAGACCAACAATTCACACAATACTCCACATTATACTCCATCTATATCTCTTTGCAGCCTCTTTGTGTCCTCCTCACAGCTTACATTCCCAGCTAGCTTTCTATTGTCAGCAAACTTGGATACATTACTCTCAGTCTCTTTGTCTAAGTCATTAATATAGACAGTGAATAGCTGAGGTCCCAGCACTGATCCTTGTGGCCCTCCACTAGTTATAGTCTTCCACCTTGAAAAACCCTGTTTATCTCTACTTTCTGTGTCCTGTCCATTAATCCATCCTCCATCTATGTTAATATGTTACCTGGAACTCCATGGGCTTTTATCTTGTGTAATAACCTTTTATGTGGCACCTGATTCTTGTACTTCTTTCAATTTAGTATACTGTATTAGCTGCTCACTATACAGTCCCCTCTATATTGGGGAGGCCAAATACAGATTGGGTGATCACTTTGCAGAACACCTCCGTCAAGCATGCCCCTGAGCTTTGGTCGCATATCATTTTAATTCTCCAACCCATTTCCACTCTGACCAAGGCCTCCTACACAGTTCTAATGAACCCTAACAGACGCTCGATTAGGAAATCTACATCTTTTGGGACTTAAAACTGAGTTCAATAATTTCAGAAGCACCACTTCTTATTTTTAGGAGAGCAACTGTTGGTAATGATTCTGCTATTGCCATTTACAGCTCCTCTAGATCCATCTTTTATTTCGCCACATTACCATCCCCTTTTGCCTTGCATCATCGTCTCTCTTGTTATTTTATCTCCTGCCTTCCGTCCTATTACAGACCTTCCTATTTGTTTTTGTGTCCCCGCTTTCCCTGCCTTGCTGAAAATCTGTTACATCTCTAACTTTTTTCCAGTTTTGGTGAAAGGTCAATGACCTGAAACATTAACTCTTTTTCTCTTTTCACAGATGCTGCCAGACCTGCTGAACATTTTCATCATTTTCTGTTTCTTTCAGATCTCTCATTTCCTTCTCATCCCCAACTGCAATGCTTGCAGTTTATCAGGGAGGACCTAGGATCTGGGATGAAAGGACAAAGCCATTCTGAAATATGATGATCCATCTGAAAATGTCTGGACAGGAGATGGCAGCAGACACTCAAACATACTTGTTAAATTCAAATATCATATGAAGCTGAATTTGAACATTGACAACCTGCAGGCAGTTCAATACTTCTAAATTACAAAGTGAGCAGTCCTACACACTGCCACAATTCTACTGATAGCTGTGGGTATCTTTAAAGTCTTTCTTTGTGTTAAACTAAAGGTAATGGCTGTGAAATTATCCCAAGGATAGTAATGAATAAATTCGTGCTCATCTAAAATTCCTCTCTATCCCATAAATTAATTTATCTTAATGTCTCATCAAAATAGCTGGAAGAGGAATCTTAGGTGAAACTGTTAAACAATCAAACAGTACTATCAGTGTTCTGATGAAAGGCCACAGACCTGAAACGTCAACTCTGCTTCTCTCTCCACAGATGCTGCCAGACCTGCTGAGTGTTTCCAGCACTTTCTGTTTTTTACAAGCAGTACTATCCCTGGTGTAATTTAAAGGTCCTAATATTTGGTGGAGGTTAGTTTTGATGAGACTTTGTATGTAAACTTGCATCCCTAGTTTGAGAACCTTTTTTCTGCATTACTGGAAGATTGGGGAAAAGAGAGCTGTAATGCTCCTACTTCATTATGAAAGATCTGGCCAGACAGCACAGTGCAAAAGGCTATAGTGATGGACAGCAGGAGGACAGTCTCATATATGTATAGCATCACAAGCAGACCGATTAGAAGATTCGTATACATCCAACATTCAACACAAACAGATAGAGAGGAAGAAAACAAAAAGCCAACTACAATCAACTAATAATTATAACTTAAAAAGCAAACCAGTGTTGATTGTAAAAAATCAAATTTACATCAAGACTGCACGTGGAAGCTGCTATGCAAGCACCCAGACAGTCACTTACTTTACAGTCAATGAAAACACTCCAATCACAGTCCAAATTGGGATTTATAGGCTGCTGATGAATGCCATTGAAACCCATGAAGAAAACAATGGGAATAAAAACAAGATATTTCTCATTAACCAGCAAATCCTATGAATAGAAAATTATTTTTTGCAACCATGCCAATTAATTATTATGTAAATTATTCTATGGAATGCAAAGCCACATGGTCCAAGGCCTTTTGTGTAAAAGGAGAGAAGAGTGGAAACCGTCCCTGCAGGATTCCTGGCATGCTGAAACAGCTGATTTACTGCCCCAGTTGGGAAGAATATACACATTTGCATACAGTGTCTTTGCCTGTCAATGCTGCTTCCCCCAGTTATCTCCACTATGCACCAAGGCTCTATTTTTGGTCCCCTCTTGTTCATTACAACATGCTACCTGTTGGCAACATCATCCAGAAGGATGGGTTCAGCTTCCACATGGATGCTGATGACACCCTATAATCCCTCTACATCAACACTGTTCCTATGCTGTACAATCAAAAGCATAGCGCACTGTCACGTTCAGCCCTGAGCTAGCCGGCGAGGAGGTTGATGGACTCAGAATCAAAGTTTCTGCTTGCAAGAGGAAAATGGTTGGCTTCAGTTTTGCTGGTGCTGAACTGCAGAAAATTTGAATTGTTCAGGATTTTATAAGACTTTAACTTTCACCAATGGGCAGAAAACAGGCAGCAGCGTGTCAGCTGAGCATTGTACACCCTGCCAGAAACGACTGGCAAGGAGAATCCAGTTGGATGTATAATTAGCAGTCATTTTGCACCAATTGCAGGTCATTTATTGCCCAGCGATCAAAGTTAAAATCAATGCCCCAGTCTGTTAGCAGATGGTTTTCTCCTACTGCTGGAATATTGACTGCCTATAAATCTATCGCAGCCCCCACCACTAATGAAATCTTCATCCATATCTTCATTACTTTGAAGATTGATTTCATATAATCAGGGCTAGAGGCCTGCTTTAGGTTGGGAAAAAGAACCCGACCGAACCATTGTGGGCCCAAGCCCGACCCGGCCCGAGTCCTTCTGATTTTGCCCCAAGCCCGACTTGACCCGAACGCACCACTAGTCGGCCCAACCCGACCATCCCTTTACTTACGTTCCTGATATCGAACCTGCAAGAAGCTGCAGCGCATGCGCGAGATGTTATAGTGACGTCACTCGCTCACTGCACAGACTCAGTTTCGTCCCGGACTCCCAGCTCATGTAAGTTTTTTTTATTTTTGATACTTACCAGCAGAGCACTTACCGTATGTGTCCAGCCCGACTCGACCCGACTCGATCTGGACTCGGCCCATCGCAACCCGAGCCCAAAAGATGGCCCCTGAAGATGGGCCCGACCCGACCCGAACCCGACACATGTCGTCAGGTCCTGTCGGGTTCGGGTTGGGTAGCAGGGCCTCTACTAAGGGCTATATGAGGGTATACTGATCACACCTACTATATACCTTTGGAGGCTAATTATGAATTAGGATTAAAGAGTGTTATGACAAGGTGAAGAAGGGGTCTCAGGCTGCCTCTTGTCCCTTCACTGATTTGGCCGTAACAGGGTTTATTTTTTAAAACACAGTGATTTTACCTTACCACCTCAGTGAGCCTTTGCTCATTGCATTCTAATTGTAATTGCAAATGAACCGATCAGACAGGTTTTCTTAGGTTTAATCAAGAAAGATGTAAGTTTATTTAGCCTTATCACTCTAACTCTGTTGAAATGACTAAAATTCACAATGCAACCATGCTCGCATGCATATGAGAGAGACACACACACAAATAGATATAGAGGGGAAGAAAGAATTGGGGGAGGGGTTGAAGTAGAGTTGGTAATAAATGGAATACAGGTACTGTCTTTTGCATTCTTGATGTAATGTCCTGATTGAAGTTAAGGTCTTGGAGGTCTCGCTGGAGCCTGGTGCACAATTTCTGACTTGCTTCTCTGGTACCAGAAAGACAAAGATATGCTTTGTCTATAGTCTTGCAGTTTATGCTGCCACTGTGGGTTCCCTGGGACTTTGCTGGAGAGAGAGACAGAGAGAGAGAGAGAGAGAGAGAGAGAGTGTGTAGACCCAGTAAAAACACATACAGTAAAAACACATATAGCAAAAACACATAAGAACTTAATTAAAACAAAGGGGCCAGTAACACAACAATGAACAGTGTGTTGAAGCGGGATGAGTACAAAGGAGCACAGCACACAGATAGCCGAGGAATTGTAGATATGATTATAGAAAAGGTATTGAGGAGGATTCCAGAAACTAGGCATCGTCATGGACACCAGATATGATTAAACACATAATAGACAATGGGAAACTGTGAAGTTTTGAACAGGTTCTCACTGAGCCAAATAAGGAATTATCATTATGTCATTATACCAGACCCCTATGAGTAAGTAAGAGGGGCGGGTCTTAGAAACAAGATTTAACCCCTGACTGAAACTGAGGAAGGTACGAGAACCCCGGGGAAGAACACTCGAGAAGATACCCTGAGCCAGGGGCTCAGAGAACAGAAGAGCAGCCGCAAGTCCGAGACTGATCACTCGTGTCTTGACGGGTAGTATACTGTACACGTAGTGAGAGCTTGTACTTGATGATTTAGTGTGTGAATAAAATATTGATATACCTTTCACCAATCGGATTCCGTGGATTGTTTAAGAGTAGAGTGCATGTTAGGCACAAGAGAGAGAGAGGGGGGGACTTTTCTTCTGCCAGTCCAGTTGTAATCTTTTCCTTTCTGTGAGGCACAATTCAAAAAAGCCCCAGTCTGAGCAGCAGGTAGGTCATGTGACCCTCTCTTTGTTTGAAACAGCCACTTCTTGGAGGGTGGTTGGATTTCAGAGCCTCCCAGCCATACTTGGTGGGTTGGAGTTTTGTCTCTTACAAAGTCAAAAGCCGTCGGTGTCTTTTGATCATCACTATGGTCCAGACCAATCTTGTTAATTGAATCAAGGAGCACCCCCATTGTCTCTCCATTCATGTCTCTCAGAATGCAAATGTGCAACCATGTTTTCAGCTGCTCAGTTCTGTTTTTTTCAAACAAGTTCTGTGCAATGTCCAATAAAAGGTTTCATGTAGTGTCCCATATGAGAAAATTAATATGCTTCCCTTTGGCCGGTGTGATTTCCGTCACACCTCTGCCCCTCCCCAAATGAAATGCGATATTGGGAGAATTTCATTATAAGTTAGAAGGAAGGGAAAATACAGGAAAGCACACATGCATTTCTCTCATTCATTCTCATTCATCCAGAAATCTTAAAAACTGTTTCAGCCTGTCTTTTCTTTGTAGCATTCTGGTATTTACTGCACTCTCTGGGAGAAAGGTCAGGCCATTTCCCAGAAAAAGGGATTTGGTGGCCCCTGTATTCCTTACTTGCCCCCTTTCCCCTGAGGTGGATCTGAGATAGTTAAATAAACATGTAGTTTTTGGGGAGGTTTGATGTTTGCATATTTCTATAATTGTCCAGGGTGCCTTTGTTCCTGTTGGGGTCTGCAGGAGGATTGTTAGATTGCATTAGCTCTGAGTTTGAGCTCTGATCATGGGAGTCTGCAGTGGGTGGATCCACTCTGACCTCACTTTCAATGCTTTGGTGAGTCATGCCAGTGCTGTTCACTTCAGGGTATTGTTGATTCCCTTTTCTCTTGACTGTGGGAGGTGGATTCTTTGCTACTATTGCCTTTGTCCTCTGGGACACTCCTGCTTACAGGCATTTGGCCAAATTCCACTGCACTCCCCTGTGGCACTTCGACTAAGTGAGGCATCACCCTCACTGTTTCTCTGCCCTCTTGAGGATGTTATTTGTCCCTGCAGGTTTCTGAAAATGCTGTTAGCAGCCCTGGTAGAGTGCTTCTGTTGTCTGCATTTACATAGAAGGATGTGAGGTCTAATTTTTCCAACATGCCAGGGTTTGCTGACCAGACAATAGGGGTTTTCATTTGGGAATCCCCCTGGATGTCTTTGACCCTGTCCTCTTTGTCTCTTCCTCTCTAACATGCTGCCAGACCTGTGCCTGTCTGTCCCTTTTGTTCTCGGCAGGGGTCCCTTACAATTCACCAGCCCTCTGCTGGAAGGTTTCCCAAAAGCTGGTACAGAAATTAGGGGTGCAGATTTCACTGTAGGTTGGGGATTCCCCTCAACCTGGCACATGTGGCAACTCCTACATTACTCCACCACATCTTTGTGGAATTTTGGCCAGTCAAACTGTTGTCTTATACGGGCTTTGGTTTTTCGTATACTGACATGTACAGCCATTGTAATCTCATGGGCCATTGTTAATATTTCTCTCCGGTACCGTTGCAGCACCACTAACTGGTGAACCACTGTCCACTCTTTGTCCTCAGGTCTGTGAGGAGAACTCCACTTCCTCATCTCTACCTCATTCTTCACATAGTAGCAATCAAGGACTCCCTCTGCTTCAATTTCAGACTGGGCAGCCTGTGCTAACTCTCTCAATACTGGGTCAGCTCGCTGAGCCTCAGCTAGGGAAAATCCATCTACTCCATTCCCTGGGTCTTCTAAATTTCCAAAGAAAGTTTCAGACAGACAGACCTCATGGTCATCTGACTGCAGTGCCAATTCAGTCTCCTCTAGGGCAGCTGCATTGGCCATGGCCTGATTCACTACACATTCAGGGGAACTGCAGGGGACTGTCTCCTGCCACTGCCCTGTCTCTCTGACCTCCTTCAGTCTCTCTATCACTACTGGGGAAGCTAACACCTTCGTCCCCGCCAGATCATTACCTAGGAGCAGGGGAACCCCGTCCACAGGAAAACAAGGAACAATCCCTACGGTTACCTGTCCCGAAACTAGGTTGCACTCCAAGTGAATCTAGTGTAAAGGTACAGGTGTACACTGCCCTCCGATACCATTCACCACCATTCTGGTACTTACTGCACTCTCTGGGAGAAAGGTCAGGCCATTTCCCAGAAAAAGGGATTTGGTGGCCCCTGTATTCCTTACTTGCCCCACTTTGAGGGGGAAAGGGTTACTCTCCCTTCAGGTACAAAATCCTGATAACATGCAGGGATCCTATTAAATTTTCCTGCACCCACAACAATATTTTTTCTGGGTCTTACTACTGCTGCAGTTAAAGCCACAACCTGCTTAGCTGTGCTTTCCATCAGGGTCCCTTCTCCTGAGCTGGCTGGGTGTGCCCCAATTAACCCTACAGGCTTTCCCTGTAGTTTCCAGCAGTCAGCTCTTACATGATCTGTCTTATTACAATGGAAGCACACAGGCCTCCAGGTCTCACTCCTACTTTCAGCAATATCTCTTTTGGCTTGAGTAGACCCGCTGTGTGTCCTGCTTTTCTTTCTTTCCCATGGGCTGCTTGAATTCCTATCACCTTCCCACCCTTTGTCCTTTTCGGGTTTGTGGGAGTGACTAGGAAAAGTTTTGCCCTGGGGAACCGACTTGTATATTACAGCAAACTCATCAGCCAGAACTGTGGCTTGCCTCGCTCTATGTACTTTTTGTTCCTCCACATGGGTCTTTATGGAGAGGGGGAGAGAGTTTTTGAATTCCTCTAGTAAAATCACCTCAACATGGATTTATGAATGGGGAAACATGTTTGATGAACCTAATGGAGTTTTTTGAGGATGTTACTAACAGAATTGATAAAGGGGAGTCGGTGGACATGGTATACTTGGATTTTTAGAAGGCTTTTGATAAAGTCGCCCACAGGAGGTTGGTTAGCAAAATTAAAACAAGCAGAAAGCAGAGAGAAGGAATAAATGGATCATTCGAACATTGGCAGGCTGTGACTAGTGAGGTACCACAGGGATCAGTGCTTGGGCCCCAACTGTTCACAATATATATCAATGATTTGGATGTGGGAACCAAATGTAATATTTCCACGTTCGTGGATGACACAAAACTAGGTGAGAATGTGTGTTGTGAGGAAGATGCACAGCGGCTTCAAAGGGATTTGGACAAACTTAGTGAGTGGGCAAGAATGTGGCAGATGGAATATAATGTGGAAAAATGTGAGGTTATCCACTTTGGTAAGAGGAATAGATGTGCAGAGTATTTCTTAAATGGTAAGAGATTAGAAAGAGTGGATGTACAAAGGAACATGGGTGTCCTTGTCAATAAGTCACTGAAAGCTAAGATGCAGGTGCAGTAAGCAATTAAGAAGGCTTTATTAGCTATGTTAACCTTTATCACAAGAGGATTTGAGTACAAGAGTAACGAAGTTTTGCTTCAATTGTATTGAAGCTTGGTTAGACCAGACCTGGAGTACTGTGTGCAGTTTTGGTCCCCTTACCTTAGGAAGGATATTATTGCCATAGAGGGAGTGCAACGAAGGTCACCAGACTTGTTCCTGGGATGGCAGGATTGTCCTAGGAAGAGAGATTGGGGAAACTGGGCCTGTATTCTCTAGCGTTTCAAAGAATGAGGTGATTTCACTGAAACCCAAAAAATTACTTAAAGGGTAGGGTAGAAGCAGGTAAGATTTCCCTTGGATGGGGAACCAGGGGACACAATTTCAAAATAAGGGGTAAGCCACTTAGGACAGAGTTGGGAGAAATTTCTTTACTCAGAGGGTTGTGAATCTTTGGAATTTTCTACCCCTGAGGGCTGTGGAAGCTCAGTCATTGAGTATGTTTAAAGCAGAAATTGACTGATTTCTAAAAAAACAATGACATAAAGGGATATGGCGAGAGTGTGGGAAAAAGGCATTGAAGTGGATGATCAGCCATGATCTTATTGAATGGTGAGGCAGGCTTGATGGGCTGAATGGCCAACTTCTGCCCCTATGTTCCTATGTATTAATTCTAAAATTATCATTTCACCCTTCTCATAGACTGGCAGCTTTTACAAACTCCATTTCTGTTCCACCAGGGCCATTCAGCTCCAGACTTCATTACAGCCTTGGTCCAAACATGGACAAAAGAGCTGAATTCCAGAAGTGAGGTGAAAGTGACTGCCCTTGACATCAAAGCAGCATTTGACTGTGGGATCAAGGAGACCTAGCAAAATTGAAGCCAATAGAAATCATCAGGAAAACTCTCCACTGGTTGGAGTCATACCTAGCACAAAGGAAGATGGTTGTGTTGTTGGAAGCCAATCATCTCAGCCCCAGGACATCACTACAGGAGTTCCTCAGGGTAGTGTCCTAGGCCCAACCATCTTCATCTGCTTCATCAATGACCTTCCGTCCATCGTAAAGCCAGAAGTGGAGATGTTCGCTGATGATCGCAGTGTTCAGTACCATTCACAACTCCTCAGATACTGAAGCAGTCCATGCCCACATGGCTATTTATTTATTTAGAGATACAGCACTGAAACAGGTCCTTCGGCCCACCAAGTCTGTGCCGAGCATCAACCACCCATTTATGCTAATCCTACACTAATCACATACTCCTACCACATCCCCACCTTCCCTATATTCCCCTACCACCTACCTATACTTGGGGCAATTTATAATGGCCAATTTACCTATCAACCTGCAAGTCTTTTCTCCAACAAGAGACAATCTACCCATCTCCCCTTGCTATTCAACAGCATTACCATCGTTGAATCCCCTACCATCAACACCCTGGGAGTTACCATTGACCAGAAACTTAACTGTGGCTACAAGAGCAGGTCAGAGGCTGGGAATTTTGTGGCAAGTTACTCATCTCTTGACTCGCCAATGTCTTCCCACCATGTACAAGGCACAAGTCAGAAGTGTGATTGAATATTCCCCACTTTCCTGGATGAGTGCAGCTTCAGCAATACTTAAGAAGCTTGACAACATCCACAACAAAGCCGCCCGCTTGATTGCCACCCCATTTCTCCACCACAAGCACGCAGTGGCAGCATCATGTACTACAAGATGCACTGCAGCAACTTACCAAGCCTCCTCCTCCTCCAACCTAGAAGACCACATGGACTGCAACAGTTCAAGAAGGCAGCCCACCACCATCTCCTCAAAGGCAATTAGGAATGGGCATCAAATGCTGGCCTTGCCAGTGACACTCACATCCCATAAACAAATGAAAAAAAAGTTAGTCCAGGACACCACAACGTGAGCCCTTTTCAGTGCTAGGTCTTATTTAGTTTCCATTTTTACCCCAAGTAAACCACCCTGAGACATTGGGCTGGATTTTGTGCTCGAAATAATGGTGACGATAAGGGCACATAGTGTTAATTAAGAAGAAATTGAACATCAACTTCTGGCAACTGCATATGCAGTTAAACATGAAAATCAGGAAGTCACTGTCCAAGATACAGTTTTCTTCCAAAAGCTTCCTTAAAATGGTACCTTGCCATTTGGCTCCCCATTCAAATACAATGAACAGAATGAAGTTGCTATACTGACATCATAGATATGACCTAAACTCACCAGAAAGAGTGTAAGTATCCTTTCAACATTGTGGTAAGTCTTAATTCCTGCTGAAAAATCGCTGTTGCATTGTAATCAACTTTTACAAGTGTGGAGTCTCATTCCTTCACATCTTAATGATTGTTGGAATATTTTTAAATTCCTTGTACTTTCTTTTTCTTTTATCTCTGTATCCCTTAATCCAATTTTTCTTTCCCCCTCCATTCCACTTTCTGTGCCTGATTGGACATGGAATTAAGGGCAGAATTTTGTTCTGTCCTTGGAGATGTGCAAGGAGGCAGGGGAGAAACAAAATAACAGGGGGCCCTGTTTCCAATGTTGCAGGGGACCCCTGTCATTTTATCTGGGGTGGGGAAGGCTGATGATGGCTTTGCCATCCCAGGCCAATTGAGACCGTAAGTGGCCAATTAATGGCCAATTAATGGCCACTTAAGGGCCTCTTCCCACCTCCAACTCAATTTTGTAGAAGGCAGAGAGGCCTGCTGCCATGGAGAGATGCCACCAGGTAAAGCCTGGTGCCTCCTAGCGGGGTCGGAGGGGTCCATCCTTTGGGGCAATCGAGGGCCCCCAAAGGATCCCGTCAGGGGCAATTGCCGCCTCCCCTCCCCGGAGACACACCCCTCACTAATGCCCCCAACCCCGCCGCCGGGGCCTCCCTGAATGGCCCCACCAATTCCCAACCCCAGTCACCTCTCCTAGGATCTTCCCTCTCCTTGATGCTGCAGGGTTGATAAGTGGCAAGTAACATTCACGCCACACAAGTGCCAGGCAATGACCATCTCAACCAAGACAGAATCTAACTGTCTCCTCTTGACATTAAATGGCATTACGATCGCTGAATCCCCCACTATCAACATCTTGGGGGTTACCATTGACAAGAAGCTGAACTGGAGTAGCCAAATAAATACCATGGCTACAAAAGCAGGTCAAAGGCTAGGAATCCTGCAGCGAGTAACTCACCTCCTGACTCCCCAAAGTCTGTCCACCATCTACAAGGCACACGTCAGGAGTGTGATGGAATACTCTCCACTTGCCTGGATGCGTGCAGCTCCAACAACACTCAAAAAGCTTCACACCATCCAGGACAAAGCTGCCCGCCTGACTGGCACCCTATCCACCACCTTCAATATTCACTCCCTCCACCACTGCGCACAGTGGCAGCAGTGTGTACCCTCTGCAAGATGCACTGTAGCAACGTACCAAGGCTCCTCAGACAGCACCTTCCAAATCCGCGACCTCTACCACCTAGAAGGACAAGGGCCGCAGATGCGTGGGAACACCATCACCTGCAGATTCCCCTCCAAGCCACGCACCATCCTGACCTGGAACTATATCGCCATTCCTTCACTGTGGCTGGGTCAAAATCCTGCACCTCCCTTCCTAACAGCACTGTGTGTGTACCTACCCTAAATGGACTGCAGTGGTTCAAGAAGGCGGCTCACTGCCACCTTCTAAAGGGCAATTAGGGATGGGCAATAAATGCTGGTCTGGCCAGCGACGCCCACATCCCATGAGTGAATAAAAAAAGGCTGCGTTTGCCACTAGGTGGTGCTGCAGTGGCACATGCGCAAATGCAGCAAGTGCCACTAAAACGTCACAGTCTGTGACTTCAGGCAGCTGCCAGGACTAAAGATGGCGCAGCTCAAATAATCACATGAAGGCAACCTAACCTAAACACATGGCAGCACACAATGGTGGGAGGGAGAGCGAGCGAGCAAGCGGAGCGAGCCGGGGGGGGAGGTGAGTGGGCCGGGGACGGGGTGGGGGGGAGCCGAGTGGGCCGGAGACGGGGGTGGTGGAGCCGAGCGGGCCGGGGACGGCGGGGGTGGGGGGGGGAACCGAATGGCCCGGGTGGGGGACCGGTGTGGTCCAGGGACGAGGGGAGCTGAGTGGGCCAGGGACAGAGCAGAGCGGACCGGCGACAGGGGGAAATGGGCCAGGGAAGGGGGGGTAGTGGAACGGCCGAAAGAGCGGAGCGGGCGGAGAGAGCAGTGAGGAGGGGGGAACGGAGCGGCCGAAAGAGCGGAGCAGCTGGAGAGAGCAGTGAGGAGGGGGGAGCGGAGCGGCCGGAGAGAGCAGGGGGTGGGGGAGCAGAGCTTGACGCATGCGTGAGTTTCCGTTGACGTTGCATTGCTGTATGCGTAAAGCGCATGCACAGAGGCTGACCAGGCACGTTGCCCAAAGATGCACACATCACGCGATGACGTCATTGGCGCATGAACTAACCAGTCTTGTCAAGTCAGAACGCAGCGCACGCGCAGAGAGCAGGAGCACCTCGGCGCAGCCTGATGACGTCAGTGGCCGACAGCGTTGTCAGGAATCACTTTGTAAAAAAAATGCCTCCTGCAGTACTTGCTCTGATAGGGAGCTAATTGGCTGTCTGCCACTAAATAGCTTTAGGGGTCTGATGGAGTGCTGACATGGGGTCTCCCCCCATGTTCCAGTCAAATGCGGGGCCCCCTGTCACCAGAATAAAATGCAGCCCAATGTATTCTGACACTTCTGGTTCAAATTCTACAATGCTCAATTTGATTGGTTGAGGAGATACACAGTTGCTTTCACATAGGTACCAGCTGTCCTGTACTATTAGAACATAGAACAGTACAGCACAGTACAGGCCCTTCGGCCCACGATGTTGTGCCGAACCTTTAACCTACTCTAAGATCAAACTACCTACCTACCCTTCATTCTACTATCATCCATGTACCTATCCAAGAGTCACTTAAATGTCCCTAATGTATCTGCTTCTACTACCACCGCTGGCAGCGCATTCCACGCACCCACCACTCTCTGTGTAAAGAACCTACCTCTGACATCTCCCCGAAACCTTCCTCCAATCACCTTAAAATTATGCCCCCTGGTGATAGCCCTTTCCACCCTGGGAAAAAGTCTCTGGCTATCCACTCTATCTATGCCTCTCATCATCTTGTACCCCTCTATCAAGTCACCTCTCATCCTTCTTCGCTCCAATGAGAAAAGCCCTAGCTCCCTCAATTTTTCTTCGTAGGACATGCCCTCCAGTCCAGGCAGCATCCTGGTAAATCACCTCTGCACCCTCTCTAAAGCTTCCACATCCTTCCTATAATGAGGCGACCAGAACTGAACACAATATTCCAAGTGTGGTCTAACCAGGGCCTTATAGAGCTGCAGCATAACCTCGCGGCTCTTAAACTTAATCTCCCTGTTAATGAAAGCCAACACACCATACGCCTTCTTAACAACTCTATCAACTTGGGTGGCAACTTTGAGCGATCTATGGACATGGACCCCAAGATCCCTCTGTTCCTCCACACTACCAAGAATCCTGTCTTTAAGCCTGTATTCTGCATTCAAATTTGACCTTCCAAAATGAATCACTTCACACTTTTCCAGGTTGAACTCCATCTGCCACTTCTCAGCCCAGCTCTGCATCCTGTCAATGTCCCGTTGCAACCTTCCACACTATCCACAACTCCAGCAATCTTCGTGTCATCGGCAAACTTGCTAACCCAGCCTTCCACTTCTTCATCCAAGTCATTTATAAAAATCACAAAGAGCAGAGGTCCCAGAACAGATCCCTGCGGAACACCACTGGTCACCGAGCTCCATGCTGAATACTTTCCATCTACTACCACCCTCTGTCTTCTATGGGCCAGTCAATTTTGTATCCAGACAGCCAACTTTCCCTGTATCCCATGCCTCCTTACTTTCTGAATGAGCCTACCATGGGGAACCTTATCAAACGCCTTGCTAAAATCCACATACACCACATCCACTGCTCCCCTTCATCAATGTGTTTTGTCACATCTTCAAAGAATTCAATAAGGCTTGTGAGGCATGACCTGCCCCTCACAAAGCCATGCTGACTGTCTCTAATCAAACCATGTTTTTCCAAATAATCATAAATCCTGTCTCTCAGAATCCTCTCCAATAATTTGCCCACTATTGACGTATGACTAACTGGTCTATAATTCCCAGGGTTATCCCTATTCCCTTTCTTGAACAAGGGAATAACATTTGCCAAACTCCAATCATCCGGAACTACTCCAGTGGACAGTGAGGACGCAAAGATCATCGCCAAAGGCGCGGCAATCTCTTCCCTCGCTTCCTGTAATATCCTTGGGTATATCCCGTCTGGCCCCGGGGACTTATCTGTCCTCATATCGTTCAAAATTTCCAGCACATCCTCCCGCTTAACCTCAACCTGTTCGAGCATATCAGCCTGTTTCACGCTGTCCTCACAAACGACTAGGTCCCTCTCACTAGTGAATACTGAAGCAAAGTATTCATTTAGGACCTCCCCTACCTCCTCCGACTCCAGGCACAAGTTCCCTCCACTATCCCTGATCGGCCCTACCCTCACTCTGGTCATCCTCTTGTTCCTCACATAAATGTAGAACGCCTTGGGATTTTCCTTAATCCTACCCGCCATGACTTTTTCATGTCCCCTTCTAGCTCTCCTAAGTCCATTCTTCAGTTCCTTCCTGGCTACCTTGTAACCCTCTGGAGCCCTGTCTGATCCTTGCTTCCTCAACCTTAAGTAAGCTTCCTTCTTCCTCTTGACTAGCTGTTCCACATCTCTTGTCATCCAAGGTTCCTTCACCCTACCATCCCTTCCTTGCCTCATCGGGACAAACCTATCCAGCAGTCGCAGCAAGTGCTCCCTAAACAACCTCCACATTTCTGTCGTGCATTTCCCTGAGAACATCTGTTCCCAATTTATGCTCCCCAGTTCCTGCCTAATAGCATTGTAATTCCCCCTCCCCCAATTAAATATTTTCCCATCCCGTCTGCTCCTGTCCCTCTCCATGACTATAGTAAAGGTCAGGGAGTTGTGATCACTATCACCGAAATGCTCTCCCACCGAGAGATCAGCCACCTGGCCTGGTTCGTTGCCAAGCACCAAGTCCAACATAGCCTCCCCTCTAGTCGGCCTATCTACATATTGAGTCAGGAAACCTTCCTGGACACACCTGACAAAAACTGCTCCATCCGAACTATTTGCACTAAGGAGGTTCTGCATTATTTTGATAGTTGGCTTCCAGTTCATTGAAAGTCTCTGAGCAAGTTTAAGTGTAATGACTGTCCTTGACTGTAAAATCCAGCCCAACCACCTATGTCATTATCTAGCAATGTAATTGATGATCAAACTAATAGGCTGAACGATTACTAAGGAAGTAACAGCATTGAGAATCAGTTACTATCAGATTCTTCACCATGATGGATAAGTTAGACACAATAAACTTCTTATCCATTTGTTTCGCTTACTAAATAAGACTTTGCCTTTTTCGTTGGTGATTGTATTTGTGTTCTATCACAGGGTGGCGATTGAGTTTTATTTAGTCAAATCGATCCATGTTTATACCCATGTCATTACTCATGTTAACATCCTGCCATTTCTTCTCAGAGGTAGGTTGTGGGGAGTTGATGTACAACCGGCTTTTCTGTTGTCTTAGCAATGATCGGAGTGGAAAAGAATTCGATTGAAAAATGTATTTACTTTTCGGATCTGAATCTAATTCACTCCTCTGCGGTATCTGTAAGGTTGGCAAGGTGAGGCGAGAAGACAATCTGATAAAGTAGCAATATGGGATCTGTTCCACATTTTTATGAGGTCAGGATAGAGCATGTACTTAATTTGTTACGTTTGCTTGTTAATAATTACTACAGTAGTCCTCATGTCAGAAATTGCAGGCTGTTAAGTTAAGTGTGCTAACAGCGTTCAGTCTATATGAAATACATAATTGCCCCCAAAGCACATTATCTATCTACTTTCCTGTAGGATGATTGGGTTGCTTCTATTTGGAGGGAATAACACGTTTATTAAATAGAATGTGAACTTGGATTTTCCAAGTGGAAAGTATTGGAACAAATTCTGAGCAGGAGCGGATTGACACGCGGTCTGTTAATAATCGCACCATTCGACGCCTTTTCAAGCGACTCCCTCCCACGTCAACACAAGAAACGACATGAATGTGAAGAATCACAGCGTCACTGGGAGGGAGCAATAACTCGAGCTGCCTACTGGCTGCATGGCTCTCTTATACACTTGGAGCTATCGGAGATACAAGCGGCTTTTAATATCCCAGCCCTACGCATTTCACATCAAAGGTGAGTGCTGGCTGCACAAGATCAGGGTTTAACACACTATCCCTTCTCTGTGAAGAAAGACAGTATCCTTCCAGTGTATGCAACAGCAAAAACTTAGCCAAAATACTGTTTTAGTTGTAATGGTTCTGAATGTTATTTAAAAGTGCAGTGCAGCCGGTTTGGCTTCGTATAATCATTAGTGTCTAGTATGTTTTTATTATTATTTATGCTTTTTTCCCCCTCGAAGTTATTCTGTGCACGACGAGTGATGGGTGGACTGGAGAGGCTGAGAGAGTTTAGTTTTCTGCGTTGGTTGAGAGACGGTCGGCAGTCGCGAAAACTGATTCTGTTCATAGTGTTTATAGCACTGCTCCTGGACAACATGCTGCTGACTGTGGTGGGTAAGTGAAAGGAGGCTTGTTACCGGAGTGGGGTTGAGGAATGGAATCAACGTCTCTGCGGGGTGCAGAAACATCGTGGGCTCGTTGGGAACCACATCGAGTAAAAGGGTGGTTCTAAATTTTGCATCGTCCAATACGGCCAAGAATAACACTGAAACTCGGCGTCCCATAGAAGCTTGGGAAAGTATATTCCATCTGGATTTCTGTTAAAATGCCCTTTTCAATTGTTTAACGATGACCTAAGAAGGTGGTTTCTACACAAAGTGACAAATCTCACCTAATGAATGGACAGAATTTTAAAAACGATTTTTACATTTAGTCAATGTAGTATTTAAAATAAATAACAGTATTCCAGTATAAAATGTATTGGCTTGACGCTCTAATGTGAGAAACGAACAGCACAGATTGCATTTGGCGTTTTAATCTGGATCGGATCAACCCTGCAACGCAGTTGACCTCCAGTTGGGGTCGGTGCATCCTGTTTTGAACATATATCTGTAACTTTTATTCGCCCCTCCCCTCCCCCGCCAAAAATCCTGAGCCCTTACGTTAGTTTATCTCTAATTCACTAACTGTGTAGCACATTCAGGGCGTATTGTATCGGATTTTCTGTATTCAACGAACCGTGTCATTACTGGGACCACCCTACCATTAGTTACGATTTTACATGACATTGTTCTTGAAGGCGACAGAACAGTGTGTGAAGGGCACAGAGACAGTAGAGATCCTATTTCTTGGTGAAGTCAGTTGTTCGAGAACCTTTACGACAAACTTGCTTATGGGTTACAGACACTAATTCTGTTTCGGGTCATAGACACAATAGGGAGTGTAGTTTGCTTCTGATTATAGACAGCGTAGGGACTGTAACTAGTTGTCGGAAACCAAACACTGTAAGGACGGTCATTTATGGGATCTTACAGTACAGGAGGCAGCTGTTCAGCCTGTGCTTTGAAAGAGCTGACCAATTAGTCCCACACCCCATCTTTTTCCCCATCTCCCTGCAAATTAATTATCTTCAAGAACATGTCCAATTGCTTTTTAAAGGTACCCATGGAATCTGATTTCACCATCATTTCAAGTAGTGAATTAAAGATCTGAACCACCCGCTGTGTGAAATAAATTCTCCTCATTTCTCCTCTTGTTCTTTTTGACAATTGTTTTAAACCTATGGCTTTTGTTACTGACTAACTTGCCAGAGGAAAGTTTCTCCCTGCTTATTTCAACAAAACCCTTTTAATTTAAATGCCTCTGTTAGGTCTTCCTTAACCTATTCTTTCCTAAGGAGAACTATCCCAATTTCTCTAAAAGTCTCCACATAACTGAAGTCCCTCAATCCTAGTCTCAGTCTAGTAAATTTCCTCTGCACCCCCTCCAAGACCTTGACATCGTTCCAAACATGTGTAACTTGTTTTGGGATTATAGACAATGTAAGGGCTATAATTCGTTTCGGATTATAAAACCTGCAGAGACCGTAACTTGTTTCTGATTATAGACAGTAGGGATTGTAATTAAGTGCCCATTATAGACACTGTAAGGGGTTTATAATTAAATATAGAGTGACTGAATATCTTGAAAATTTTCAGTTAATCAGAGAGAGCAAGCATGGATTTGTAACGGGTAGGTCATGCCTGATGAACTTGATTGCATTTTTTTGAAGAGGTAACTAAAGTAGAGGACAGGGGAATGTCTATGGGTGATATTTATGTGAAATTCTGGAAGAAATTTGATAAAGTCTGTCATGAGAGACTTTGAAACTCATAGAATTGATGGCAAATTATTGACCCAGTTAGGAGTTTGAATGGGCAGCAGGAGAATAGGGATGATGGGCAGGTACACAAATTGGTAGGTTGTGACCAGTGGTGGTCCATAAGGATCTGTGTTGTGGCCTCAACTACTCACTGTATTCATTAATGACTTAGATGACAGGATAGAGTGTCAAATATGGAAGTTTGCCAATGGTACAAAGATAGACAGCATTGTAAATAGTATAAATTGAAGCATTAAATTATGAAGAGATAGTAATAGATTAAGTGGATGAGCATAAATGTGGCAAATGGATGTTAATGTAGGCAACTGTGAGGTTATCCACTTTGGACCAAAAAAGGATAGAACAGGGTACTTTCTGAATGGTGAAAATCTAGAAGCAGTGGAGGTCCAAGGAGTCTTGGGGATCCAGGGTCATAGATCATTAAAATGTCTTGGCAAGGTGCAAAAAATAATCAAAAAGACTAGTGGAATGCCGGCCTTTATATCTAGAAAAGTAAAATACTAGGGTTTAGACGTCATACTACAGCTATATAAAGCCTTAGTTAGACCATACATGGAGTATTATGTTCAGTTCTGGGTACCACATTTTAGGGAGGATATATTGGCCTTGGAGGGAGTGCAGTGAAAATTTGCCAGAATGGTACCTGACACCAAAGGTTAAATTGTAAGAGATTATGCAAACTAGGGTTGTATTCCCTTTCATTTAGAAGATTAACGGGTGATTTGATCAAAGTTTTGGAGATATTAAAGGGGAATTGATCGAGAAACCATTTCCGCTAGTTGAGGAGTCTAGGACTAGGGGATATCACCTAAAATTAAATCCAAGCCTTCCAGGAGTGAAGTTGGGAAACATTTCTACACACAAAGGGTGGGAAAGGTTTGGAACTCACTTTGCAAACGTTAGGTCAATGTTAATTTTAAGTCTGTGGTTGATAGATTTCTGGTAACCAAAGCTATTAAGGGATATAAGGCAAAGGCGAATATATGGAGTTAGGTCACAAATCAGCCAATGTCTAACTGAATGGCGGAACAGGCTCAAGGAGTTAAAATGCCTACTTCTGTTTCTATATCCGAAGCATCTTTTTTCAACACTGCAGGGACTGTAACTTGCTTCGGATTATAGACACTGGGGACTGTAACTTGATTCGGATTATAGACACTGGGGACTGTAACTTGATTCGGATTATAGACACTGGGGACTGTAACTTGATTCGGATTATAGATATTGTAAGGACTATAATTCTCTTCGGATTATAGACACTGGGGACTGTAACTTGCTTCGGATTATAGACACTGGGGACTGTAACTTGATTCGGATTATAGACACTGGGGACTGTAACTTGATTCGGATTATAGACACTGGGGACTGTAACTTGATTCGGATTATAGATATTGTAAGGACTATAATTCTCTTCGGATTATAGACACTGGGGACTGTAACTTGATTCGGATTATAGACACTGGGGACTGTAACTTGATTCGGATTATAGATATTGTAAGGACTATAATTCTCTTCGGATTATAGACACTGGGGACTGTAACTTGCTTCGGATTATAGACACTGGGGACTGTAACTTGATTCGGATTATAGACACTAGGACTATAATTCGTTTCGGATTATAGACACTGGGGACTGTAACTCGCTTCGGATTATAGACATTGCAGGGTCTGTAACTTGCTTCGGATTATAAACACTGGGGACTGTAAATTGCTTCGGATTATAAACACTGGGGACTGTATCTTGTTTCGGATTATAGACACTAGGACTATAATTCGCTTCGGATTATAGACACTGGGGACTGTATCTTGTTTCGGATTATAAACACTGGGGACTGTATCTTGTTTCGGATTATAGACACTAGGACTATAATTCGCTTCGGATTATAGACACTGGGGACTGTATCTTGTTTCGGATTATAAACACTGGGGACTGTAACTTGCTTCGGATTATAAACACTGGGGACTGTATCTTGTTTCGGATTATAGACACTAGGACTATAATTCGCTTCGGATTATAGACACTGGGGACTGTATCTTGTTTCGGATTATAAACACTGGGGACTGTATCTTGTTTCGGATTATAGACACTAGGACTATAATTCGCTTCGGATTATAGACACTGGGGACTGTATCTTGTTTCGGATTATAAACACTGGGGACTGTATCTTGTTTCGGATTATAAACACTGGGGACTGTATCTTGTTTCGGATTATAGACACTAGGACTATAATTCGCTTCGGATTATAGACACTGGGGACTGTAACTTGCTTCAGATTATAAACACTGGGGACTAATTTATTTCGGATTATAAACACTGTAGGAATTACAACTGGTTTCGAATGATGGAAATTGTAGCGTTGCGGTAACATTATTGTTGAATATTCTATTCGATTAACAGTAAAGCGTAACGCACTTGCATTTTTAACTGTAAAGATTGCAGCAGACATCAAGCAACACAGCGATTTAAAAAAACGTATTCCCACTGTTGCTTTACTTTAGAAACTAACGTTAACAGAGAGGGAAAAAACATGGAACAATGCAATTAGTTTACGGACAGAATTGAAAGGCCCGAAGTCAACAAAATTTACCACAAGGCTGGCTTGAAGTTTGCTTTTTATACATTTCATTCCGCTTGTTTGAGTGAAATTCTGAGCTGCAATGAATCCCTAATCGGGCTGGAGATCAATCTATTGAAGGGTTTCCAATGCAGTGAGTTCACAGGATTGAGACTTTTATCACTTCTGAAACAAATTTTGAATTCGGAATAACTGGGAAATAAACTATTACAACGATAAGAGACACACAAGAGCAGAGAAAACAGCCGGAAATAAAGGGAGTAAAATAATTATTTGCGGTTGTGCAAACTGTTTAGAAGGATTATTGGACTAAATAATCTTCGGCTGCATGTTCCAAGGTGGAGCACACCATAAAGTGCACACTTAACTACAGAGGAGATATGAGGAGGATGCTGCAGTCTGGGGGTCAGCTCTGTCCTAGTGCCAACATTGATTAGTCTGGCTCATGTTATACAGGCCAATCAATCTAAAACAAATATGATTATTGTAGTCATTAAACACAACCAAAACTCTTGATCCTTTCAAGATACGCTTAGAGTTTATAGAAGCAGATCCTTGTTTGTTATTTTGCTAAGTGTAGTTATTATACACTTCATGCCCATGTACAACGATCACTAAATATCACGATTTAATTGTACAGCATTACAACGAAAGGAGATGCGCTGATTGAACGCCGCCTCCTTACTAAATTGAAGTTCTACCATTTGCAGAGATAATCACAACAAATAGAAATGTCAGTCATCCTATTCAGTGTAGAATATGTGACAGCATATATTGCAGTCACACTTTAATCAATATATTTTCAATTGATAGGCAGAGGAATCAAATTCACCCCAATATAACTGTCCCCACTCCCCGTCCCCGCCGAGAACATTTACAATGCAGAAGAAAAAAGCTACTCATAGCAATACAGCGGAGTCGCGATAAATCGACATCTTATACAATAGTAACGATTCAAGTGCAGAAGTTGAAGCCTCTGCCAATTGAAGTAGTCTAATCGAACTCAGAGTGATCTCGACACAAGTCTAAATGTATAATCCTCCTTTTGTTGACAAGGATTTTGTATCGTGCCAGCATTCGACACAATTGTCCAGGTTCCCTGCACAAATTAGATATGATCGGGGTCGAAGTCTGTTGTATTTACCGCCGGTAGCTTGGGGGAATGCTAACTGAACATAGATTGTCAAGCTCCAAGCTGTAAAGATACAATCACTGAACCAATATTACAATAACATTTTTGTTATGTGTACTGTGTATTTAGAACAATGGCCAGCTTGATTTTAGCTCTGTATGTTTTGCAGTGCCCATCATCCCCAGTTACTTGTATGCTCTGCACCATCAATCAATGGCGGAAAACCCGACCCAAAACCCCGGAGAAGTTTCCGCGACTAGATTTCAGAAAATATTTTCCTATTATGACAACTCGACAATGATAACTGAGACGGAGAGCGGGAAGGGAGATAAAGAGAAGGGATTCAGTACAACGCAGCCCTCGGTGACCAATGCGACTGGGGCACCTGATTCCAACCGGAGCTGTTTCAATAAGGACAAAGACCTGCTGAATGAAAATGTTCAAGTTGGTTTGTTGTTTGCTTCAAAGGCAACCGTGCAGCTGGTAACAAACCCCTTCATTGGGCCATTGACAAACAGGTGAGTGCCTCCCTGCGCATCTTCTCAAATAAACCAGTGCCCCTCTGTATAAGCAAACCAAACTATCTCAATAGGGGAAAAGCAAACTTATACAGAGGGTACAAATCTGAAACAAAAAAGCATAAAATGCTGGAAACACCAGCAGTACAGGCATTTGTGGAGAGAACAGATTAATTACTTTGCAGGTCTGGCAGCATCTGTGGAAAGAGAAGCAGAGTTAACGTTTCGGGTCAGTGACCCTTCTTCGGAACTGACAAATATTAGAAAAGTCACAGATTATAAACAAGTGAGGTGGGGGTGGGGCAAGAGATAACAAAGGAGAAGGTGCAGATTGGACCAGGCCACATAGCTGACCAAAAGGTCACGGAGAAAAGGCAAACAATATGTTAATGGTGTGTTGAAAGACAAAGCATTAGTACAGATTAGGTGTGAATACACTGAATATTGAACAGCAGCAAGTGCAAACCTGAAGAAAAACAACCTGAAAAAAACAGTGGGTAAGCAAACTGAACAAACTAAGATGAAATGAAATAAATGCAAAAAAAGATTGTAAAAAATGTAAAAAGGAATGTAAAAAAAAGGAAGAAAAAATAACTAAAAATGAAAGTAAAATGGGGGGCTGTCATGCTCTGAAATTATTGAACTCAATGTTCAGTCCGGCAGGCTGTAGTGTGCCTAATCGGTAGATGAGATGCTGTTCCTCGAGCTTGCGTTGATGTTCACTGGAACACTGCAGCAATCCCAGGACAGAGATGTGAGCATGAGAGCAGGGGGGAGTGTTGAAATGGCAAGCAACCGGAAGCTCAGGGTTCTGCTTGCGGACTGAGCGGAGATGTTCCGCAAAGCGGTCACCCAGTCTGCGCTTGGTCTCCCCAATTGGGGAGTTCAATAATTTCAGAGCATGACAGCCCCCCATTTTACTTTCATTTTTAGTTATTTTTTCTTCCTTTTTTTTACATTCGTTTTTACATTTTTTACAATCTTTTTTTGCATTTATTTCATTTCATCTTAGTTTGTTCAGTTTGCTTATCCACTGTTTTTTTCAGGTTGTTTTTCTTCAGGTTTGCACTTGCTGCTGTTCAATATTCAGTGTATTCACACCTAATCTGTACTAATGCTTTGTCTTTCAACACACCATTAACATATTGTTTGCCTTTTCTCCGTGACCTTTTGGTCAGCTATGTGGCCTGGTCCAATCTGCACCTTCTCCTTTCTTATCTCTTGCCCCACCCCCACATCACTTGTTTATAATCTGTGACTTTTCTAATATTTGTCAGTTCCGAAGAAGGGTCACTGACCCGAAACGTTAACTCTGCTTCTCTTTCCACAGATGCTGCCAGACCTGCTGAGTGATTCCAGCATTTCTTGTTTTTGTTTCAGATTTCCAGCATCCGCAGTATTTTGCTTTTAGATTAATTACTTTTGCAGGTTTTGACCCCCGCTCTAGTGGAAGGTCTACACCTGAATCGTTATCTTGTCTGTTCTCTCTATAAATGTTGGCTGACCTGCTGAGAGTTTCCAGCTTCTGTTCTAAACTATCCGAATATGCTGCATTTACTCCTCCCAGTCTTTAACCTCACCCCGAGCACTCACACAGCTTTTCTGTTGCATGCCTTCCACTAACACGAGGGGATTTCCTATTTATATATCTGTAGGTAAAATAAGATTGTCACTTTACTTACAAAATGTTGGATCAAAGGAAAGTGCTCTTTCTAGAAACGTTATCACTTGTAAAAGTACACTTATATCATGTGGAACTCGTGAGATGCATTTCAGGGAAAGCGTACATGAGGGAAAAGGAATAGATGGATATGCTGATTGGGTGATAAGTAGAGTGGGTGGAGGGTCTGGTGGAACATAAACAACGGCATAGAATTGTTGAGCAGCATGTTTTTGTGCTGTAAATGGATGTAATCTGACCTCTGACAAAGTCCTTACAAATTTTAGAATGCACAATGGACAATACATTACTGTTTATAAGAAAGGTTCCCCTGTATTCTCTTCCTTGTCTGTCTTCATTCAATCTACATACAACTTAACCTTTTTTTGCAACATCCATAAAAATCTGACAGTATAAAATGGTCAAATTATAGAGGTCCTGGATTAGAGAGACTGGTTCAAAATCAGCTGACACTTCTCCTTTACAAGAAGCATGGTTGCTTTCTATTTCCGTCTTGGTGTTTGATAAAAAAGTGTCTACAAAATTTGTTTACGCAGCCACATCTCCTTCCTCAGTGACTGTCTCCGGCCCCAACTTATTCCACGTGGATTCCAACTGAAATTTCATCCTTCATGTTTTGAAACCACCCAGCATCACAGGTATCTCCGAGAAATACAACGTTCCTCGGACTGCTGCTCTCGCCGCATCCTGAGATCCACACTCAGTGCCATGCGCCGCCATATGTACACATTGGACCTCTCTCTCCAGAAGCACCGCCTCACCTTATCTTAAAGCTGTTCTACTCCGCATTTTCATTTCATCCTTTGTCTCATCCGACGCATTAGCAAAAACCTTTTTTCTTCCTTTCAGGTGTTAAGGAACACAAGCTCCAGCAGCTGATAGGAACTAATGCCCCTCCAGATCCTTCCCCTTCACTTCCCTCTGATCCCATCCCTTATGATCTGACCCCTTGCCGTGTATTCACTATACGCTCTGACCTTCTCTGCTTTAATGCTGAACAATCTGTAGTCAGCAAACAACTCAGTTTTATCCCCTTACACCCCCACATGAATGAATTTTGCACTTGGCATGATGTTGAGCTCTTCTTCTGTCTCCTTTGCCTCCGTGTTCACTTCTTTGACCAAGAGTCCTCTCCCTGACCAGCTGACCCATTCGCCTGCCTCCAGCATTCTCCCTCCACCTGGACACCTCCCTCTAGCCTCTTATTTACTCTTGATCTTTTTATTGAGAACTGTCGGCGAGACATCAGCCGTCTCAATTTCTCTGCTCCCCTCACTCACTCTAACCTGCCTCCTCTGAACTTGCTGCACTCCTTTCTCTCAGGTCTAACTTTTACATTGTGATCAAACCTGCACACAAGGGTGGTGCTATTGTTGTCTGGCGTACAGACCTCTACCTTGCAGAGGCTGGGCGCCAACTCTCAGACACTTCTTCCTACCTCCCCCTGGACCATGACTCTACCTCCAAACATCAAGCGACTATCCACAGAACTGTCACTGACCTCATCTCCTGCAGAGATCTTCCCTCTACAGCTTCCAACCTCATAGTCCCGCAACCCAGACAGCCCGCTTCTACCTCCTTCCTAAAATCCACAAACAGGACAGTCTTGGCACACCCTCCATTCAGCCTGTTCATGCCCCACTGAACTTAATTCTTCCTATCTTGACCCTATCTTTTCTATTCTGGTCCAGTCTCTTCCCACCTACATCCGTGACTCTTCTGACGCCTGATGTCATTTTGACAAATTCCAGTTTCCTGGCCCCAACTGCCTCCTCTTCACTATGGACGACCAATCTCTCTACACCTCCATCCCCCACCAGGATGGTTTGAGAGCTCTCTGCTTCTTCCTTGAACAGAGGCCCAACCAGTCCCCATCCACCACCACCCTCCTCCGCCTGGCTGAACTTGTTCTCACATTGAACAACTCCTCCTTCAACTCCACTCACTTCCTTCAAGTAAAAGGTGTTGCTATGGGTACCCGCATGGGTCCTAGTTATGCCTGTCCTTTTGTGGGATATGTCGAACATTCCTTGTTCCACTCAGGCCCCCTCCCCCAACTCTTTTTCCAGTACATCGGTGCCGTTTCCTGCTCCAGCCACAAACTGGAAAACTTTATCAACTTTGCTTCTAATTTCCATCCTTTTCTCACCTTTACATGGCCCATCTCCGACATTTCCCTTCCCTTCCTCGACTTTTTTGTCTCCATCTCTGGGGATAGGCTGTCCACTAATATTTATTATAAGCCCACCGACTCCCACAGCTACCTCGACTACACTTCTTCACACCCTGCCTCCTGTAAGGACTCCATTCCATTCTCTCAGTTTCTCCATCTCCGACACATCTGCACTGATGATGCTACCTTCCACAACAGCGCCTCTGATATGTCTTCCTTTTTCCTCAGCCGAGGATTCCCCCCCACTGTGGTTGACAGGGCTTTCAACCGTGTCTGGTTCATTTCCCGCACTTCTGCCTCACCCCTTCCCCTTCCTCCCAGAACCACGACAGGGTTCCCCTTGTCCTCACTTTCCACCCCACCAGCCTCCACATCCAGAGGATCATCCTCTGCCATTTCCGCCACCTCCAGCATGATGCCACCATCAAATGCATCTTCCCCTCCCCTCTCCTGTCAGCATTCCGAAGGGATCATTCCCTCCGTGACACCCCAGTCCACTCCTCCATTACCCAAACACCTCGTCCCCTTCCGATGGCACCTTCCCATGCAATCGCAAAAAGTGTAATACCTGCCCTTTTACTTCCTCTCTCCTCACTATCCAAGACCCAAACACTCCTTTCAGGTGAAGCAGCAATTTACTTGTACTTCTTTCAATTTAGTATACTATATTCGCTGCTCACAATGTGGTCTCCTCTACATTGGGGAGACAAAATGCAGATTGGGGGATCGCTTTGCTGAACACCTCCACTCAGTCCAAAAGCATGACCCCGAGCTTCCGGTTAGTTGCCATTTCAACACTCCCCCCTGCTCTTATGCCAACATTTCTGTCTTTGGCCTGCTCCAGTGTACATCAGTGAAGGGAACAGGGAAATGACAGATAATTTAAACCAATATTTTGTACCTGTCTTCATAGTGGAGGACACTATAAACATCCCACAGATACAGATAAGCAAGGAGCTAATGGGAAGAAAGATCTTGTAACAGTCTCTATCACAAGGGACAAAGTATTTGACAAACTAATAGGACTAAAGGCAGACAAGTTGCCTTTAAGGGTTTTAAAGGAAGTAGTGGCACAGTGGTTAGCACCACAGCCTCACAGCTCCAGGGTTTAATTCTGGGTACTGCCTGTGCGGAGTTTGCAAGTTCTCCCTGTGACTGCATGGGTTTTCGCCGGGTGCTCCGGTTTCCTCCCACAGCCAAAGACTTGCAGGTTGTTAGGTAAATTGGCCATTGTAAATTGCCCCTAGTGTGGGTAGGTGGTAGGGAATATGGGATTACTGCAGAGTTAGTATAAATGGGTGGTTGTTGGTCAGCACAGACTCGGTGGGCCGAAGGGCCTGGTTTCAGTGCTGTATCTCTAAATAAATAGTGGAGGCATTGGTCAAAATATTCCAGAACTCACTGGATTCCGGGAGAGTGCCAGCAGATTGGAAAACTGCTAATGTGACGCCTCTGTTCAAGAAGGGAGGGAGACAAAAAGCAGGAAACTATAGGCCAGTCAGCCTAACATCAGTCATTGGGAAAATGCTAGAGTCCATTATTAAGCAGGAAATAGCAGGACATTTAGAAAAGCTTAACGGGATCAAACAGAGTCAACATGGTTTTGTGAAAGGGAGAACATGTTTGACAAATTTGCTAGAGTTCTTTGAGGATATAACAAGCAGAGTTAATAAAGGGGAACCAGTAGATGTAGTGTATTTGGATTTCCAGAAGGCATTCGATAAGGTGCCACATAAAAGGTTATTGCACAAGATAGGAGCTCACAGTATTGGGGGTAATGTATTAGCATGGATTGAGGATTGGTTAACTCACAGAAGATAGTGAGTCAGGATTAATGGGTCTTCTTCAGGTTTGAAAGAAGTAACTAATGGAGCCACAGGGATCAGTCCTAGGGCCTCAATTATTTACTATCTATATTAATCACTTGGAGGAAGGGGGCAGAGTGTAATATATCCAAATTTGCTGATGATACTAAAATAGGTGGGTGGGCATGTTGTGATGAGGACATAAGGAATGTGCAAGGGGATATAGATAGGTTGAGTGAGTGGGCAAAAACTTGGCAGATGGAGTTTAATGTAGGAATGTGTGAGGTCATGCACTTTGGTAGGAAGAATCAAAAGGCAGACTATTATTTAAATGGAGAGACTCCAAAAAAAGTACAGCACAGAGGGATCTGGGTGTTCTTGTGCATGAAACACAAAAAGTTAGCATGCAGGTGTAGCAAGTAACTAAGAAGGCAAATGGAATTTTGGCCTTTATTGCTAGGGGCTTGAAGTTTAAAAATAGGGACGTCTTGTTACAACTGTACAGGGTGTTGGTGAGGCCACACCTGGAGTACTGTGTACAGTTTTGGTCCCCATATTTAAGAAAGGATATACTGGCATTGGAGGCAGTTCAAAAGAGATTTACGAGGCTGATTCCTGGGATGAAGGGGTTGACTTATCAAGAACAGCTAAACAGGTTAGGCCTTTATTCATTAGAGTTTAGAAGAATGAGGGGTGATCTTATTGAAATGTACAAGATTCGGAGGGGGCTTAACAGGGTAGATGTTGAGAAGATGTTTCCACTAGTGGGGGAACCTCGAACTAGGGGACATAGTTACAGAATAAGGGTACACTCATTTAAAACTGAGATGCGAAGGAATTTGTTCTCTCAGAGGGTAGTGAATGTCTGGAATTCTCTACCCCAGAGAGTTGTGGAGGCTAGATCACTGAAAGTATTTAAAGAGGTAGATAGATTTTTGAAATATCGGGGAGTTGAGGGCTATGAGGAGCTGGCACGAGAAAGGAATTGAGGTCTGGGGCAGATCAGCCATGATCTTATTGAATGGCGGAACAGGCTTGAGGGGCCGAATGGCCGACTCCTGCTCCTATTTCTTATGTTCTTATCAACACAAGCTCGAGCAGCAGCACCTGATCTTTCGATTAAGCCCTCTACAGCCTTGTGGACTAAACATTGAGTTCAATAACTTCTGAGCATGACTGGCCTTTTTTTAATATTTTATTTTTTTAACCATGTGCCTGCTTTTCATGTAGTCAGAGCTGCTCATTATTCCGCTATTTACAGTCTCTCTGGACTATGCTTTGTCTTTCACCACAAGCATTAACACACGCTTTGCCTTTGTCCCAGGATAGTTTTGTTATTTAATCTCTCCTGCCCAAACACCTTCCCCTTTGTTCTCTCCCGCACCCACCTCCCCTTCACTTGCTTAAAATCTAATTCTTTTCCAACCTTTGCCAGTTCTGATGAAAGTCACAGACCTGAAATGTTAACTTTGATTCTTTCTCCACAGATGCTGCCAGACCTGCTGAATATTTCTAGCACTTTTTGTTTGTGTGAGCAAGAAAGAATGTTTGTGCATGGATGGATGATAAGATGAGATATGTCTATGTACGATATCAGAAGAGACTGTCTGTATCTTAAGTCATTGGGCTTGTGTGATAACAATAGCAAATGTATGCGAGATGACGATGGAGAATATGTGTGTGTTTAGTCTGACAGAAAGTGTATGATAATAAGAGACAATGAATGCATGCACAATTGTTGAAGAAAATGTGTGTATGATAGCAGGAGAGAATGTATTTGGTTGTAAAAATGAGTGTGTATGCAAGTATGCATGCCCATACAGGTGATTAACTGCACAACAGACCATTGGGCAGCATGATATTGTTTCCAGCATGCGTTTGGAAAAGTTAACTTAGTGACCATTATAAAATTAAATTTATTCTGACCTTAAGTAACCATCTTTGCCTATATTATTCTACTAACATACCCATTCCCCTGGTCAAAATGCAAACTTATAGAGTTTATCATGCAAATAATATTGTTCAACTGTTCAAAAACAGCATGAAGCAAAACTGCTCATTGTATAAACTGTATGTATAACAAATTGCTGACTATATAATATATATATCACTGTGCTGGCAACCACAATAGTCTTTGTATATGACTTATATTTATTCTTGAGCTGTCTATTTAGAAAGGGCCATCTTCCAGTTTTTATAAATTGTTCTGTACAATGGTTAAGTATTTATGTGCTACTTAATTTGATGTTTTCTTTTGCTTGCAGGATAGGATATCAAATCCCAATGTTTGCAGGGTTTATCATCATGTTTATGTCAACAGTTAGTAAGTATTTCAAGTTTATTTTTTGCCTAGTTAAAACACTTAACAAGATTGGATTCCTTATTGTGCTTATGGTTTTTGGACATGGAGTTCTTTTAACATAATCTCAGATACAATCATATCCCTAACAAAATAAACATTACATTTGCATTTTATTTTTGATATTCAATTTGAATGTTAATAAAGATCAAACTCTTATCCAGCTTTTGCTTTTGGCAAAGCCAAGTTGACTGTGAAGGAGTCGGTTAGTAATTTGTTGTGTATTCTATGGTTGAGAGCATTGGAGTTGGTGAGGCGCGGAGAACCTGGAAGTCGGGGCTCTCCTGCATGATGTGGAGCTTTAACAGCACAGCATGCATGTGGAATCACCAGTCGGTTCCCCACCTGGAAGCCAGTCTGATTGACAGGCTTAGCTTCCAGTTGGGTGGGAAGCCTGTCACTGGATACTCCAAGACGGTAGGTCCATGCCAGGGGAGATGGATGAGCAATCTCGGTGGGTGAGGGGACCAATCCAGGAGCATGGTTGGGGGGTGGGGGGGGGGGGGGGGGTGGTGGGGGAGAGGGGTCGATCCCAGGGAGGGGATAGGGGCTTGTCAATCAGGTGGGGGAAGGGGGCGATCCTGAGACGCGAGGGATATCAGAGACCTAGAGGAGGTGGGATTGGAGGTCTCAAGCAGGTACGCTGGATCCAGCAGATAGGTGTGAAAACATTCATCTCTTTGATCTGGTAGCCCTCACCTGGCTGTAGCTGCCGGGTTTCTGGAGGCTTGGGAAACTCAGCCATCCACAATTGGCAACATTCCATCTGTGAAAGATGATGGGCACGCAGCAAACAATCCATTTAGGTGGTGTGTCTTCTCTTGGCGCCCTTTTGTTGATAGCTGTGAAGGCCAGTTAAATTCAAAAAGCTGAATAACAATGAGCCTCACAACCTCATTATAATATTTAAAGAGCCAACCTATCGCCTTGAAGCGGATGGGTTGTCCGCCCACCTTCCCGCCTCCATTAAAGCCAGAAGTGGGTGGGTTGGGTTTGGGGCGGATTCTGATTTTCAAAACTTTAACATCTCCCCCACCATCCGACTCACACTCGTATGTTTTTTTTTGTGGTTAAAATTCCCCCCATAACTCTTGAATTAATTGTGCTTATATAACATTCATACATCTTTTATCCCTACAGTGTTTGCTTTCTCGAAGAGTTACGTGTTACTATTCTTAGCCAGATCTCTGCAGGGTATAGGCTCATCCTGCTCCTCTGTGGCAGGTAAGGGGTAATTGCCATAGTGCCAGTAAAGTAAGATAATAACATACATACACACACATAAAACACAATGCAATTACATTTACATTTCCCGGGTGATTTACAGTACAGATAATTTGCCATAAAAATAAAGTACACATTTAATATTTTCTGAAACGTTTCCATTTTCTTTTAAAATTTGACTTCTTATTATTTAAGATTTGTACAATATTTAGCCTTTGGGAATTCAATATGATGCATCCTATATTTATATAACTGAGCGAGACAGACATTTTACTTTATTGAGAAGTCATGTTGTATTGCAGGTTGATCAACACTGTAAGTGTGTAGTATCATGCAACATTTACACAGACTGACAGGTATCTCTTTTCTCATACAGGTATGGGGATGCTGGCCAGTGTTTACACTAATGATGAAGAAAGGGGTAATGCTATGGGTATCGCATTAGGAGGCCTCGCAATGGGGGTTTTGGGTCAGTATCCCTCTAACTGCATTGTGTTTGCCTCCTCCAAGAGGAATACAATTCATAGACAACACAATTTACTAAGTATAATGTAAACCAGGGCCACAGTTTTCTGAATATCTTCCCACAATAGAATGGCAACTTCCAGAAGTTTCTAAATGTATATAGAAGCTCTTCTAAAAAAAACACAGTAAGATTGGACTGGCCTCTTTAATAATGTAATAGTTACCTGTAACATCAATTGTTTATTGGAAAGTGGACAGAATATTACTGAGAATCAAGATTGAATACCAGATCTGATTCAGAATCTTCAGAACCTGAATTGGACGATTTGGGATTTTGTTAGAGTTCCTATATTTTGTCCAATTCAAACCTTCAAATTCAGGTCAGAAGGTACTGGAGGCTATTTGACCAAGTTACTGATCCAATCACAAAATAGTTCAACTGTTCCCTCCACATTGTATCAGTTAGCCTCTTGTTACATTTATAAATGTCTAGAAGTTGTCGTTATATTGGAGAAAAAGAATTCAGAAAACAATGGCTCACATTATGCTATATAAGGTTCAGTTAAGTAAATCAAAGATTTTCACTTCCATTTACTCAGAACCATTCCAAGTGTCGATAGCTCGCTACATGAAGTTCTTTGAAATTTCTCTTACACAGTCCTTCTGATGTGCTGATTTATCTTGAAATAGTGCTGCAGATTTACCTTACCTGTATTGTTTAATATCTGTATACTTTTATGAGATGTCTTCTTAATTGACTTCTTTCAAGACCAAGGAAAGCCTAAGAGCACAGAGATTGTTAAATCTCATGAGGTATATTAATCAAAAGGCACCAAATGAATCCTTAACCTCTTCAGCTTAACTCCTCAGGAAAAGAAATACTGGATGCTAAATTTAGCTTCTTGAACGGTCCTGCAACAACTAGTTCAAATTATAGTAACATTCAACAGGACATAGATAGGCTAGCAGAATGGGCAGACAAGTAGCAGATGGAATTTAATACAAAAAAAACAAGTGTGAGGCGATGCATTTTGGCAGAATAGATAGGGTGAGGCAATATAGACTTAATAGCGCAGTTCTAAAGAGTGTGCAGGAACAGAGGGACCTGGGGATGCATGTGCATCAATTTTTGAAGGTGGCAGGACATATTGACAGAGTTGTGAAGGAAATATCACATGCCAAATGGAAAATATTAATTTCGTCGTATGGAACTTTGCCTGAGACTTTTACTGAAGTTGTTCCAAAAAACTTTTTAAAAAACAGAACAGAGCAGCAAAGATGACCAAGCATGAATTTGCACATGAAAAGCCAAAGGCCGACTGGAGACAAAGGTGATTGCCCAGTCTAGCCAGAACAATGGGGGTGCTCTCTAATTAAACTACTGAGAATGGTTTTGTCAATGTTGATTATCAAAAGCCATCGACACCCATTGACTTTGAAAGAGCCAAATCCCCTACCAAGTATGTTTGCACAACCTGAGACAAGAAATTTGAATTTCAAAAAAACTTCTGGAAACTTCTGTTTCAAATAAAGAGGTGGTTACATGACATGCCTGCCTGTATAACTCTGACAGTGTGAAATGTGTCTCCGAAAGCAGACAGTAACTGAACTCCAAGGAAGAAAGCACCGCTCTCTCTCTCTCCCTCTCCAGCAAAGTCCCAGGGAGCCTCGGCTGCAGCTAAACCTCAAATCTACAGATCCTCACATTCAGCAAAAGAGGATGGATAAAGCTTCACTTCGGCCTTCCATAACCAGAGAAGCAAGCGTGGATTGTGCACGTGGCCCAGCGAGGACTTCAAGACTTCAATTTCAACTAAGGACACTGGGACGACACTTCCGTATTTAAATTCCATTTTTATTAAGGACTCTACTCCAACCTCCCAACTCTGTTTTTCCCCTCTGTAATCTATTTGTGTGTGTGCCTCTTGTATGAATGTGAGCATGGATGTGTTGCGTATTTTAGCAATTTTAACCAGTTTAGAGTGATAAGGTTAATAGACTTACATCTTACTTTTTTAAACTCATGAAAACCTGTCTGATTGGTTTATTTGCAATTATAATTAGAGGAACAGGAGCAAGTGCTCACTGAGGTGGTAAGCTAAATTGCTGTGTTAAAAGAATAAACCCTGTTGCAGTCAAACCAGTGAAGGGGCGAAAGGGGAGCCTGAGACCTCTTCCTCACCTGGTCGTAACAGAGTGGTTATCAAAGCATATGGGATCGTGGGATTCATAAATAGAGGCATACAGTACAAAAGCAGGGAAGTTATGCTGAACCTTTATAGAGTTCTGGCTAGGTCCCAACTGGAGTATTGCATCCATTTCTGGTCACCACACTTTAGAAAGGATGTGAGGGTCCTTGAGAGGGTGCAGAGGAGATTTACCAGAATGGTTCCAGGGATGGGAGAATTTTAGTTACAAGGTTAGGTTGGAAAAGCTGGGGTTGTTCTCCTTGGAGCAAAGGAGATTGATCGAGCTGTACTAGATAATAACAGGCTTAGATAAGTTAGACAAGGAAAACTGTTCCCATTACCCGATGGTACAAGGACTAGGGGACACATGTTGAAGGTTTCGGGCAAGATAAGCAGGGGGAATGTGAGGAAGAACTTTGTTTATGTCGCGAGTAGTAATGACCTGAAATTTGTTGCCCAAGAGGGTGTTGGAAGCGGAGACAATCAATGATTTCAAAAGGAAATTGGATGGGCACTTGAAGAAAATAAAATGGCAGGGCTGGAGGGATCGAGCGGGGGAGTGGAACTGACTGGATTGCTCCACGGAGAGCTGGCATGGACTCGATAGGCCACCTTCTATGCGTAAATGACTCTGTTAAAGATATTGAGGGATATGGGGATCGTGTGGGAAAATAGTGTTGAGCTAGAAGATCAACCATGATCTATTTGAATGGCGAAGCAGGCTCAAGGGGCAAATGGCCTATTCCTGCTCCTATTTTCTATGTTTCCTACGACTCTACTTACATTTGTATTTTATGACTAAAAGCCTGGTCAAAGAGGTTGGTTTTAAAGAGAGTCTTAAAGGAGGAATGAGAGGTGGGGAGGCTTAGGAAGGGAATTCCAGAGCTTAGGGCCTTTATGGTTAAAGGAGTGGCTGCAAGTGGTGGGGTGAAGTGAGTGGGGGCAAGCACAAAATGCTTGGGTTGGAGGAACGCTGAGATCGCGGAAGGTTGTAGGGCTACAGGAATTACACAGATTGGGAGGGGAGAGGCCACAGATGGATTTAACGAGAAATTTAAAATGTTGTAAATTATTACTGCAGGTGGACAGAATTTCCACTGTATACGTACAACAATTTTGATTTTGCCCTCTGCCCCCTGTGCAAGTTCACCATTTGCATTAAATTCACCATTATAATGGCCAACATCAAAGATGTGTGGTTGAAAAAAATCATATATTTCATGTTATTTTTGGTGGTTTATGGTATGAGAAGAAATTCTTTGCAGTTTAACAGTGAGCGCAGGTTTGATTCCTGCTAGTGTGTTTGGAGAAAATATCCATATTTCCTGGTCTCGCCATGAGAATATATCCAATTTCTGGAAGTTTACTATGGTGGGACAGCAATGTACCTTGATGTTCTACTCGTGAGTCTGCTTTTAATCCCTGAAACATAATATTATTGTTGACTAGCAGTGAACAAGTGTAGGCATTGAAATCTAGAAAGGGTTAAGGATTGAAACATTCTTTTAAACCCCAATAGTGCTGAAGTAATGAATTTTTCAATGAAACTTTATTCATTGCTAATCCAATATTCAAAGTGCCCAATCTCTGGAAGTCTAGCAGAAATGGTCAGGAACAGGGGAAAACAACTGGTTGTCTGGTAAAGGGGGTATTTAATCCCTAGAGGTCCAGTATTGGCTTTTGGTTGCATCCACATTACCTAAAGAGTACATGTGGTGTTGGAGACAAGACATTTTATGTATCCCAGCTATCCAGCAATGACTGATTTCAGTCCTTGGTGTTTGAGTGGAGTGATAGTGTTCAAATCTCTAGAAATATAGTGATGGCAGTGGTAGGAGAATGCCTGTATATTCTGATGATTCAGCAGTCAGTATGTCCATTCTCTGTTGGTTTCATAGAGAGATACAAACTAAAACAAGGCCCTTCGGCCCACCAAGTCTGTACTGACCAACAACCACCCATTTATACTAATCCTACATTAATCCCATATTCCCTACCACATCCCCACCATTCTCCTACCACCTACCTACATTAGAGGCAATTTACAATGGCCAATTTACCTATCAACCTGCAATTCTTTGGCTTGTGGGAGGAAACCGGAGCACCCGGTGGAAACCCACGCAGTCACAGGGAGAACTTGCAAACTCCACACAGGCAGTACCCAGAACCGAACCTAGGTCACTGGAGCTGTGAAGCTGCGGTGCTAACCACTGTGCCACCCCGTTTCATAGGGGCTTTCTTCTCAATTCTCTAAAGATTATCCGTGGAGTATGTGTTTGATCTCTAACAAGCTGATAGCTGCATATAAGTGCACAAGTTAGAGTTTTCTGCTCATTCTTGTGCATTATGTTCATCTGGTCCACCATAAACAATTTTCTATAATGTCCGGGTTTGCTCAAGACTTGAATATGCTCCCAATATGGGAAGGATCTTCGAACACATCTCCCACATTCCTGGAGGGAGAACACATGGATTTGCATTGAATGGATCGCACACAAACTGAAAGATTAAACTTATTGCATTTCTTGAACTGTGTGATCTAGTTGCTGCTCTTTATAATTTGAAGATTTATTTTGCTCATGAGTCTTGTGGTCTTAAAACAGTACGTAATATGTATGAGCAAAGCCTCTTTATATTTCCCAATTTGTGGTTAATCTGAAGTGAAATTCCAAAACTTGTATAAGTGCACACATAATGTGTGAAAAGGTAATATTTAACAGATTGGGTAAGCTCTAGTATGGTGGCATCATATTGATTTTCAACCACGCAGCACTGTAGAATGGAAAGAGGTGGGTTTGTGTGGTGATTCTGCTCATGGGAAATTCCGAATTTCAGATATGGCATAAGAAAAAGTGGTAGGAGTGGTCACAGAGAGCGAGAGAAAATTAATGGGCAATTACACAATAGCGTTGGCAGTGGTCCGGAAGCTGATTCTGCGTGGTCTTAGAATAGCGTATGCTATGCGAAGTAAATAGGTAGAAAGGCAAAAACCACATTGCCATTGGGTGCAAAGAGTGAAAAATGCACAATTTCAAAAGCTTTCTTATCCCTTAGAGTAGTGACATTGTGATAGTTTCAGGCAGGAGAACACTTTCAGTCCATCTAGTCCACGTCTCCACAATATACCCTTGGTGCATTTATAATAACCCTGATTCCCATTGGTTGACGAGACCTGTCTAGTTCCTGCTTCAAACCCATTAAGGTTTCTTTTTACACTACCCATGCTGGTAATCTGATTAAGCACAAAAATTTAAAATTAAATGAACGGCTGACTGCCTATCACTGGTGTTACATTGTACTAACTGCTCTCGCTCTGATACTGAGATATATTCTCCCATTATCAAGGTTGTTGGTGGAATGTGTTGTTTGAACTAACTTTTAAAGATCACATCAAATCCTCTTAATTAAAGCGATATTAGTTTAAATATATATGGGAGCCGATTACAGAGATTATAATACATTTAGGGAAAGACAATAATCTCACAACGATCAACTCAACAGACAGGGGGAACTATGTTATCTCATACATATGGAGAAGATTATAGGTTATGTTTAGAGCAAATAATACTTTAAATAATTTTTAATTATATCTTTCTATTGCACAAATACTTGATAAATTTTGCTTTCAATTCTGCTAGTAAATAAAACACAAGTCAGATAAAACTGAAGAGGCACGATACAGCCTCGTAAGAAAAAAACATTTTTTGTTGAGAAATCTGTGCTCAGGATAAAGGATATTAGGACTGAGAAATGAAACAATTTTCCATTTCAATATCTCAATTTCAGCACCAAGAATTCCCAGGTCAAATGTAGCACAGATAAATGTAAAATAAAAGACTGAGTGAGACTGCCAAATTAGAACAAAATCTGGGAAATCAGCTATTGGATCAAGAATACCCAAACTCATTTTACATAGAACCGTTGTGCCGATGGTGGAGACTTGCTTGCTATCAGTCTAGTCTGAATTCAAACGCAAAATTTCAGTGTGGCACCCACTGTCTGTTTGCTGTGTTTCCTTCCTTTTCTTTTTCAAATGGAGTACCTTATAAAATCTCTGCACATTAGTTTGATATAAAAAGTAATTCAAAAACAGGGTACATAATAAATGACATTTCACGTTTCCTAGAATGGAAGCATATTCTCCATTGAATTAGCTGATCACAGGTGGGATGGGACTAAGGGTGCTACAACTGCTCTCTATGTCCCAGAGTTAAGGAGGGGGAAAATATAACCAAGGCCCTCTCATAATCACTAAACTCTGGAAGTTGCCATGGGTGAGGGCAGGCACAGACTTAGTTGTGATAGTGCCTACACTAAAGTGTTCTTCCAAAACTCAAGCCTACATTTTCCAACACTCTTTTGCCTCGATTGGGGTAAATCTCCAGCAAGGGCAACTTTTGCCAGCCTTCAACTTTATTTGGGGGCCCCCATGATGTTTAAATACGGGAAAGTGGGCCCTCCAGCCTCGGCCTGGGTCTTGCAGCAATCCGAGGATAGAGACGCTCCACTTATTTTTGAATGTTAGATTTCAAGGCCCTAACAGATGGCCCCTTGATCCAGAGTTCAAATGCTGAGAAACATAGCAGAGGTTGTGTTTCCACATTTGCATAAAGTTTGTATATGTAGGAGGATATAGTGCCCTTGATGGGACCAATTGCTGGAAAACTGTGGGGAGTCAGGAATATAGTGGAGCATACCCCCAAAGAACATTCTGCTGCACATCTACACCAAGTTCAGTGAGTCGGAGGTGGAAAATCTCAATCTGAATGTCAATGGCCACTTTGGCAAGGTACTAGAGGGTAATGAGTGGACATTGAATTATACCCCAGAAAGGAGATAATGGGCCGGATTTTAACTCTGGGTGGGTTTTCGGCAGGTGAACAGCAGCGTGAATTAGAAACAGCATCTGCTGCTCCAAAATGGAGGCCTCTGATATCTTAAATGCCGGGCCTCAATTAAATTCCACCCGGTGGAAAATTGCACTGCCCAGATGCCACCCATTGACATGGCTAAGTGGTGGGATCATCTACCAGTGAATTCCACCTGGGTTTTGAGATTTGGAAGGAGGCGGGTTCTTGTGAGAGGAGAGGGGGTGGGGGGAAAACGCCTAAGCTTTCCTTATGGGAATCCCACAAGTGGAAACAAAACTGCCTTTTTGAGCCTCTTCCAGCCTGCTCAGGAGAACAGATGAAAATCAGAAACTGCCAGCTTCCAGCGGCTCTAGGGTAGGTAAATAACGTGCGTGATTTTAACTGCCCACCTGCCTGGTTCTGGGCAGTTAGGGTTAAAATCATCCCCACTGTAGTCGGGAGAAGAGATGGACAAAGTTGCAAAGAAACTTACAAGGGAAAAGAATAAAAGTATAGTAGCTCACCTCCTCTTGGGTTTGTGTAAAATTCATGAATTAAAATAAAATGTACGTTTATGAGATGCAATCTAATGTGTAATGTGGGTGCTAGTATTAACAAAGGAAAACAGTCACCAGACATTTAAAGTGCTGCCTTCAATATGGCATGATGTTATCTCATTTAGTCATCCTACCACCTCGTGTGCTTAATTGGCACTTGTTAAACAATGGTCTTTGTGCATTTGTCCCAAATACACAGTGATTTTCAGTTTTAAGTGGCAAGTATTCTTAATAAAAGTCATTAGTGTTTGTTAGCTTTTCAGACTGATTTATGCAAATGATTTTTGCTGTATCTTTGGTATTTGACCAGTTTACATTTAAATTATCACATTATTCTTTTAACACATTAATACAAGTTTAAATTCGGGCTAGCTCACTTCAGTCAGAGGTTTGGGATTTTGACTATTGAACACTTGTCAGTTTTCAAACACACTCTATATTACTTTCTTTGAACTGATTTTAAACATTTCATGTAAAGTGAAATGGTGAAATGCATGAAGCCATTTCATTATTCTCCCAGGAAATTATTTTTGATATATTTGGTTCTCAGTAATGGATTAGCAGAAAGTAGTCAGCGCTGGGGCATGTAATACTATTTCCAATTTTGTCTCTGTCAAATCCTTTGAGGTCAGGTATAGCACAGCCAGCTGTAAAATGAAGTTTTTTATATTCTGCTGCAACACTGTGTTCAAGCATCTTTAGAAGATCATTTTCTGTTTCATTCCTAACTTTTATTCAATTCTGCCACCAGCAACCTTTATGGCCCCTCTGAATGTGATTGTTAATTAGAGGCAGTTTTTTTCTGCCTACCAGGAACTAGGTTGAGGCTGTTCCAAACATTTCAAACATCAGACACGGGAGACTTTCATTGCAACTGTCTGGGTTTAATTCAAATCCTGGGCTTAATTCAAATCCCAGGTCTCAGTGGTGAAATGACAGTGTGCTAACCCACAAGGCCACACAGGGTCAGTTTTCTTTTTGTATTTTGTTTTGATATTAGAAGCATTATACCAAAAATGTTAAGCAACAATTATAGAATCAACTGTACCAAAAAATGTATCAAAAAATCTGAACACACAAAATTAATTCATGACAGGAATTAATGACAAAGTGCAGGCAGAAAAACAAACTTCCAGGAATATTTAAAAATAAAATAAAATATTTATATTGTTGACTGTAAGAATCAACGTGTCTGCCTCCCTGCACTGTGTAGGATTTTGTCTCAAAATCTACCCTGACTTATTCATAGCAATAATCAGAACACAGCATATCTCTGAATTAAACGTAGCATTTGAAGTTTACATATACTATTGATCTCCAACTACTAATTGATATAAAAGTGACATATTACCACCCAGAATTTGTGTGTAGTCTATACTACATATTATAATAATCAACATTATATGATAAGGTAAAATATGTTTGATTCCAAAAATGACTTCGGCACCAATATTTGATGGTCACTTTCTTGTGTAAATGTTTATATGACATGGCAACAAGGTCGTTGTTCGTCCTTTGAGGCAAAGATGACCATGTCCGTCAACTGAGGTATTTGGTAGAATTTCGGTGGGTCCATAGGTGACTGCTAAAGCAGATCTGTGCTCGGAAGGTTCTGTTGCAAATAAGTCAGGATACTGCAGATGATCAAGTTTTAGATGAGCTGGTTCGGGATTTCCTCTCCCTCTCTGATATGCGCTTGCTTTTGAAGGGGGATGCACTTTTTTTATTTGGTTGCGCCAGGTGCAGCTCAATATCTTCTACATAATCCACCAAATTTACATGGAAGGTGAAGAATTGCAGCAAGACTGAACAATAAGGACAGGAATTATAATACTGCATTTCTACCTTCTAGAATATTCTAAGGAGATTACTTTCTCTGTATTAAATCAGGCTGGGGACCTGGATTTTCATTTTTTTAAAAAATCAATTGTGATCAGATGAAACATGGAAAAAATCCTGAGTTTCAACTTTAGAAGCCTAATGATTACATCTAAAAATATAAAGCAAATATCCGTGGGTATCAGTGTGCATGTAGAATCTACAAATGAGGTCACACTTACTGGAACTAAAGTCAGTATTACATAACCAAGTTGATTATATGCCAGCTTATATGACAATTGAATGCATTTTTTAAAGAGTGAATTTCATTCTAAGCAGGTGCAATATTTGGGGATATATTTTGATCTGTTTGTAAAGTTAAAAGAAAATTATTTTACTAAACAGCCATTATAAACCATTCTACTTTTCACAAAGAAAATGTAATTCTTAGTTATGCTCTTTGCTCGTGTGATGATTCACCCACTTTGTGGGTGTGAGTAATTCATATTGATTATTCAAGTTGACCCTTTACAGTGGGCCCACCTTTTGGCAGCGTGATGTATGAATTTGTGGGAAAAACTGCTCCCTTCCTGATTCTGGCAATGCTGGCACTTCTAGATGGAGGTAAGTAAAGGAAAAAGTGGTTGAGTATTGTCAAGCATTCAAAATTGATTTAAACAGAATAATGATTCTTGCCTGCTTTAGCCCTACAGCTGTTTATCCTCCAGCCATCCAAAGCACAACCAGAAGTAAGCATTACATTCCAGATTATTTTAAAATACGACTGTGCCTTGTTTACCAGGTTAGCACTTAAAGATATTTAAATTCTGATATTTCTCTTGATTCAGCCACCATTATTTTTTGTGTGTATTGTTTGATCTTTTCTAGAGTCAGAAGGGGAGCTCGCTGTTTACACTTTTACGTGATCCTTACATATTGATTGCTGCAGGTACTGCACTTATTTTAAGGCTTGGAATTGTTCCATATATTTTAAATTAATCAATCCATATTCAAGTGGTATTTCCAGAATAAACACAAACATACAAAAGTAATATTACAACAGCATCTTTCAACATTTATGTTGTACCATTAGTATCAGTAATATCCAGAGTGCTTCACAGGTTGGGCAAATGAAAATTGACCCCAAATGGGAAGGAGTAGATAAAATGGATTTGAGGGGAAGAGCCGCAAAAGTGGTTGAAAAGTCTTGCACAACTGATTGAAGGGAGAAGGTTAGACAAAGGGATTTTCAGAAGGTTGCAGCAAAATAGTCAATAGAGAAGCTACTGATGATAGAGCAGCGAGACAGTGAGTAACGAGTGGACCTGTTTCAGGGAGTGAAGAGTGCAAGAAGGGACTTAAGGCTGAATCACTTCAAGATTCACCCCCATAGCAACGTTGATTGAAATTCCAAAATTTCATAGACAGAGTTTTGTATTGCTGAAAATAGAGAATGTTGTTGAAGCTTTTTGTCTTGCACTCATCAGGACAATACGCAAGAATAACCAATGTAAGGGAAAACAACGACTTATACTTCATGAAAAGAGAGTGATGATTGGTTAGCAAGTGAACTCCGATTGGTAGAGGTGTTGCCATGGAGAATGCACCAAGTTATGGTGACTGACAGTTAACTGCCAAGCTTTGTTTGAAATTTAAACCAGGCAGCTTGACTCTGATTGGTCAAGGCACTGCCCTGAGGAATGAACCAAAGGGTGTCACTTATTTTGTTAAACTGAAACAGACTTTTCAACCACTTTAGCAATATGTGTACATATTCTGTCTGCAAAGAACAGTGCCCTATGTATTAATATATGCAGCTTCCAGTATGCAGAAATACACCACACTGCGAGCCCTACTGACAATCTTAAATTGTTTGCAACATAATTCTTAGCACACTGCAGATTATTTAGCAAATGTTGTCCAATCGCGGAATCACATCTAATGTTGGACACTGTGTTTTGAGTTTTGCAAGCATGGGCTGGTTGGGTACGGCCTGTACCTCGCCCATTGTGAACAGCCGAAGGGACATGTTTGATACGATCCACCAGTCTGTGGGATACATCACATTACTCATTTGTGTGCTAGGCACGACGTCTTTTTGGCTTGATGACAGCATCCTGTTAGTCCTGTATGGTCTTCGTATGTGGAGAACTTGTTCAAAACTAGTTGTAACAATTCGCCCCACCATTTGGCCAATTCATCTTGTGCAGAACCGGTCATAGATAAGATAGAGCATAGAGGGTCATCACTTTTGTGTGTCTTGAGCAGCCCATACATACGCGGGCGCAGTGAGACGTGAAGACGAACCCTGTCATATATATCACCCGGCAACTCATTGCTCTTACACAAGTCCAGCAAACATTTTTTTAAACTTACTTTCAAGCAAGGCTGTCCTGTCATGCTGAGCAGCAGGTCCAATGAATACGACTTTGGACCTGTCATTAAGAATGGCGTGCGTTTTGTTGATATAGTCACGCTTGTTAAGGATGACTATTCCCGTCCCTTTGTCAGGTTTACTGATGTGTATGTCCGGGTTGGTCTTAAGGCCTCCCAATGCTGTCAGACATTCACGTTGCATGTGGAAATCAGGCATGTTGTTCAGAATCCCGCAATATGCGTGTGCTAGATCAGCATGACGCTCTCAAGGTTTCAGCATCTTCAGTGGACGCTGGTTTGTGGTGGGGAATTTGAGAGTAGAGGAGTTCAAACTCAGCAAATACCTCTTCCCGTTTAATTTGGGATGAAGGCACACCAAAATTGAAACCATGCGCAAGAACAAACTCCTCAGTTTCCGAGAGTACATGGTCAGAGAGATTTGTTGTGTATAATGGCGTCATTAATTGCATTGCCAAACCACTTCTGCTTAAGTGTGTTTATGGTGCAGGTGTATTTCAAACGGGTACTGTTTATGGTGTGATCATCTATTGAAGCAATATAGTGGCATAAACGGATCAAATTGAAAAATGAAAGAAATTTGCGCATAATAGACCAAGCACAGCGTAGGGCACGGCATAAATTAATAACCCTATTACCATCTGTTCAATCTCATCTCGCATAAATGCTCACTCAATCTCTCACCTTAGAATTATCTTTATGTTTGGAAATGAAAACTAGCACAAGCTTAGGTTTAATACACACTTGGAGAAATTCGATAGACTGCTTACCTGATCTTAACTTACCTGTAATTCGAACTATGTTGTTAATTTCCCGAATTTGGTCTTTGTTGTACCTCTGTCTCAGGTTCTCTACCACGGTCTACTGCAAACCTACTTTCATTGTTCAATACACACGTTGGAATTCTTACTGTTCCACATGCTATAACCTGGCAACCTTGTAAATAGTGCCCAAGCCATTTGTTCACCTTGCAAGCTTGATGCTGAAATAGGGTGAATCAAAGACATCCTGCATGACTATGGCTACCCTGATCAGATCATTTCTCACTGTATATTGTGCAAACTTATGAACGGGCCTAAGCCTGTCATTTTCAGCCCTGAAAAGTACCCAGTCTACCTCAAATTACCATGGAAGGGTAATGTATTCCAAAAATTTGAGCAACAGGTAAAGCCAGCTGTTTCACGCTGCTACTGTGCAGTAGCAACACGTGTGGTGTTTGCCACTAACAGGATGCTGCCGTCAAGCCAAAAAGAAGTCCTGCCTATCACACAAATGAGTAATGTGGTATATGAACTTCAATGCCAGTGCAATGCCAGGTATATAGGCCATATGTCCCAAAGACTGGCAGATTGCCCTTCCACTGTTCGCAATGGGCAAGGTATGGGCCGTACCCAACCATCCCATGCTTGCAAAACTCAAAACACAGCATCCAACATTAGATGTGATTCTGGGATTGGACAACATTTGCTAAATAATCCTCAGTGTGCTAAGAACTACGCTGACAACTAATTTAAGTTTGTCAGTAGGGCTCGCAGTGTGGCACATTTTTGCGTACTGGAAGCTACATATATTAATACACAAGGCCCTGTTCTTTGCAGACAGAAAGTACATGTACACATATTGCGGCTGTTACATCTGAACAAAATAAGTGACAGTCATTCACTGGTTCGTTCCTGAGGGCAATGCCTTGGCCAATCAGAGTCAAGCTGCCTGGTTTAAATTTCAAACAAAGCTTGGCAGTTAACTGTCAGTCACCATAGACTGGTGCATTCTCTATGGCAATGCCTCTAGCAATCAGAGTTCACTTTCTAACCAAGTTGATGTTTTCCCTTACATTGGTTATTCTTGCGTATTTTCCTGATGAGTGCAAGACGAAAAGCTTCGACAACATGTTTCTATTTTAAGCAATACTCAGTTTCTGTGCTACCAAATGACTATTTGTAGGCAGACTTTCATTAAATCAGAATGTCTGAAGACTACAACCACTCACAGGATGTAGACAATCTATTCAATTATAACTGAGTTTGATAACTCTCTTCCAAGTTCTCCAATTCACACCACCTCGCTGCTATGTCAATTCAGGAGCTGTAGCGCTCCTTATCCTTGCCTATCGAAGGGTTCAGTGATTCCTATTTCTCCACCTGTGGCACTTCATTGCTGCTGATAATGGACTACCTTCCCTTTACAAAAGAAAAAATATTTTGAAAGACCACTGATTAATTCAAAAATGAATTTCACTCAGGGGACGTCTGCAGACATTCCACAGTGATAATGCAGGCTATGCAGCAATCATTTCACTTTTCAATCAGCATTCATGAAGTGAGTTAAAGGTCAATGGAATGGTGCGAGAGAGATGGTTGGTTGGATGGAGCTAGTGAGGGCTCATACATATTGAATGCATCATTCATCTTTCATTTACACTGACCGGGCTTTTGTGTGTTCTCCACCCCCAACCCCGAGGCGAGATTGGAGGTGGGGGTCACGGAGTATTGAGACAGTTGGCGGGGGGTGCAGGGGGATCACATGGCCCGTTGCCTCCCTGTCACCAAGCAATCCTCCCGGGGGTGGGGGATAGGCCGATGACGGCCTGCCCGCCCGGAGACCAATTGAGGCTCTTGTGGTCTATTAACAGGCAATTAAGGGCCTCTTCCCACCGCCACCGGAACCCGACCAGTGGCAGGGGGTGTCTCCACCATACAGGGAGGATGCCTTGTAACATGAGGCACCCTCCCTGTGGGTTTAGTGGGGGAGTAGGTCCCTCCTCCTCGAGCAATCTGTGACCCACAGAGCACCCCCACTGGGAACCTGTTTAGCCCCAGGACATCCGCCCCTCCTCCTGGATTACATGACAACACCCCCCAGCCTTTCAGACTGACCCCAGTGACCCTGCCTCACTCACCTTGGGTCTGGGCTTCCAGCACTGGTCCTGAGTCCAAGGCCTCTGCAGTACTGGCAGTGGCCAGCACTTCCAGTGGCGCTGCCGATACTGCTGAGCTGCCAGCCCTGTGATTGGCTGGCAGCTCTTGGAGACGGGATCCCCATTCCTGTAAAGGGACGGGGATCCCAGCTCCTGAAACTTTGATTTAAAAAGTCTGGATGATCACTCCGCAGCGGGGGCACAAAAAGGCAGAGACTGGTTTTCCTCTGCCTTTTCAGCCCAGTGGTGGGAGCCCTGCCTCCAGCACAAAATCCAGCCCACTGTGTGGACATGGATCATGCTTCCAGCATTATTTCAGGACATGCACAGGGACTTCAACTACACCACCAACTTGCATTGCTATAGTGTCTTTAATGCTGATAAATATTGCAAGGTGCATCACAGAGGAGTAATCAGACAAAACTGGACTCTGAGCAAAAGGAGGATATATTGGGAGGGGAGATTAGTTTTAAGGAGAGTCTTAAAGGAGGAGAGGGAGGTGGAGGGGTTTAGGGAGGGAATCCCAAAACAAAGAGCCTACATGGCTGAAGGTACAACTGTAATGCTGGGGTGAAGCAAGGAAAGGATGCACAACACGCTAAAGTCGGAGGAATAGAAATTCTGGGAGGGTTATAGGGCTGGAGAAGGCTACAGAGATAGGGATGGATGAGGCCAGGAAGGACTTTAAACATGAGAATGAGCATTTTAAATTGGAGGGGCTTTATAGGTCAACAAGGACAGGGATAATGGGTTAATGGGACATCCTACCTGATAGGATATGGGCAGCAGACTGTTGATGAGCTGAAGTTTAAGGACATAAGAACATATGAATTAGGAGCAGAAGTTGGCCATTCGGACCCTTTAGCCTGATCCGCCATTCAATAAGATCATGGCTGATCTGTTTGTGTCTCGAATTCCACACTCCCATCTACCTCGATAATCTTTGATTCCCTTGCCTAACAAGAATGTTTCTACCTCCGCCTTAAAAATAAGCAATGACCTTCAGAGGCAGAGAGTTCCAAAGTCACACAACCCTCTGAGAGAAAACATTTTCCTAAAAGGGCGACCCCTAATTTTAAAACAATGCCCCCTAGTTCTGGACTCACCCACAAGAGGAAACAACTTTTCCAGATCCACCTTGTCAAAACCATTCAGGATCTTATAAACTTCAATTAAGTCTCACCTCACTCTTTTAAACTCCAGTGAAAACAAGCCCAGTCTGCCCAACCTTTCTTCATAAGACAACCCACTCATTCCAGGTATCAATCTAGTGAACCTCCTCTGAACCGCCTCCAACGTATTTACATCCTTCCTTAAATAAGGAGACCAAAACTGTACACAGTATTCGAGATGTGGTCTCACCAATGCCCTGTATAACTGAAGCATAACATCCTTACTATTATTTTCAATTCCTCTCATAATAAAGGATAGCATTCCTATCGCCTTCTTTATTACTTGCTGTACTTGCATACTAACTTTTTGTGACTCATGCACTAGAACACCTAAATCCCTCTGCACCTTGGAATTCTGCAGTCGTTCTCCATTTAAGTAGTACTTTGCTTTGTTATTCTTCCTGCCAAAGTGAACAACTTCACATTTTCCCACATTATATTCCATCTGCCAGATTTTTGCCCACTCACTCAACCTATCTATATCGGTCTGCAACCTCCTTATATCCTCTTCACAACATACTTTCCTGCCTAACTTTGTGTCATCTGTAAATTTAGCTACCATGCCATCGCTCCCCTCACCTAAGTCATTGATAAAAATTGTAAAATGTTGAGGGCCCAGCACAGACCCCTGCGGGTCTCCACTTGTCATATCCTGCCACTCAGAAAAGGACCCAATTATGCATACTCTGTTTTCTACCAGCCAGCCAATCTTCTATCCATGCTAATATGTTACCCTCGCATGAGGACTGACAGTACATTAACCATAGCTAACCTCATGAGGTCACTGCATTGTCGTTCATGGAGTGGTTGAGATAGGCCATGCCTGACTGCCTAAGTCACCTCTGTCCATGTGGGAACCCCATTGCAGAGGCTTTCTTCTTTAGGTGCCGGCAGCTTCTTGCAGTATCTTTGCCAACATTGGGATATAAGTTCACCTTGGACAGCAGCGCAAAGCAGGTGATAGCAAATTGGCAGCCTGTTCTACATTAGCTAATGGGAAGGAATATCCAGCAGAGTGCAAATACGTTGCTGATTCATTATTGTATGTTTTGCTCCAATGTCCAAGACACATTTATACCCCATTATCTCCATTGAAACATCTGAGAATCTGGGTACTTTGTTTACTGCTGCTCTTCCTTCAAGTTATTTTAATTCTCTTCTTGGACTCCCGTTTTCTCTTTTAAAGGCAAATTTCTGTGATTCTGGCCCTGTAAAGTTAAAAAAAAAAGAGAGCGATGAGGATGAGACACTATCTGAGATCTAATGGGGACAAAAGGTGGGTGAGGCACTTCTGGAGCATTAATGTTCTGCTGCTGAGAGGGAGGGAATTGGGTTTAGCTGTTGCAGTCAGGAATGGGAGTTCCCCTTTCAATCCATCCTACCTTTTAAGTTAGCCTTCCTCCATTAGGAAAATGTGGACAGCTGCTGACGAGATGTGAGTGGGCAAAAAACCTTGCCTTGCCATGTTTCCCCAACAGGAAAATTCAGGTCCTAGAGGTTAGGGTTGTTTCTACCCTTCAAAATAATTTTAGACTCATGGATGAATAAGACGCTTCCAGGAAAAGAGATCAATGATAAGTCTTAAACATCCAAACCAAATTTGAGAGTGAACAACCAGGCTCGTTGCACAGCAGGTATGTTTGAGCTTCTGACCAGTGGATATTAGGGCATGAAGGGAGATATTGTATCAGAACATGAAATAAGGATGCAAGATCATCTAAGAGCTACTGGGGTCAAACTGTTGGAATCTATGATGAGATAACTGAACACTTGGAAAATAATGATATGATTGGGCAGAGTCAACATGGATTTGTGAAAGGGAAATCATGTTTGACAAACCTGTTAGAGTTTTTTGAGGACATTACTGCAGCAGAGATAAAGGAGAACTAGTGGATGTGCTGTTTTTGGATTTTCAGAAGGCTTTTGATAAGGTCCCACACAGATTAGTAAACATAATTAGAGTACATGGGATTGCTGGTAACATACTGCAATAGATTGAGAATTGGTTAACAGACGAAGCAGAGAGTAGGAATAAATGGATCACTCTAAGGATGGCAGGCTGTTACTAGTGGGGTACCACAAGGATCAGTGCTTGGGCCACAGCTGTTTACAATCTATATAAATGATTTGCATATGGAGACCAATTGTAATATTTCCAAATTTGCAGATGACACAGAACTAGGAGGGAATGTAAGTTGTGAGGAGGATACAAAGAGGCTTCAAGGGAATTTGGACAGTCTAAGTGAATGGGCAAGAATATGGCAGATGGAATATAATATGAATAAGTGTGAAGTAATCTACTTTGGTAGAAAAAACAGAAAGGCCGAATATTTTTTAAATGGTGAGAGGTTGAGAAGTGTTGATGTCCAAAGAGACCTGGGTGTCCTTGTTCATGAGTCACTAAAAGCTAGTATGCAGGTGCAGCAAGCAATAAAGAAGGCACATGTTATGTTGGCCTTCATTGCAAGGGGCTTTGAGTACAGGAGTAAAGATGTATTGCTTCAATTGTATAAAGCCTTGGTGAGTCTGCACCTGGAGTATTGTGTATTGTCTATTGAGTTTTGGTCTCCTTATCTAAGAAAGGATAGACTTGACCATAGACGGAGTGCAACGGAGGTTCACCAGACTAATCCCGGAGTGTGGGATTGTCTTATGAGGAGAGACTGCAGAAACTGGGCCTGTATTCTCTGGGGTTTCGAAGAATGAGAGATGATCTCATTGAAACTTACTAACTTCTTACAGGGCGTGACAGGGTGGATGTGGATAGGATGTTTCCTCTGGCTGCTAAGTCTAGAACAAGGGGACACAGTCTCAGAATAAGGGGCAGGCCATTTAAGACTGAGATGAGGAGGAATTTCTTTACTCAGGGTGTGATGAATCTGTGGAATTCTCTACCCAAGAGGGCTGTGGAAGCTCAATCATTGAGCATGTTCAAGACAAATCGATAGATTTCTGAATACTAATGACATCAAGGGATATGGGGATAGTGGGAAAAAATGGCGTAGAGGTAGATGATCTGTCTGACTAGCAGAGGAGGCTCGACAGGCTGAATGGCCTAAACCTGCTCCTATTTCCTATGATCCTATTGAGGCAATTATGGAGCAGTTCTGCAGAGACCTCAACATCATGACAGAGAAGATGGATATTGGAATTTACTAACAAAAATGTTTTATTTGCCTAATTACAGAAAGGTCCACATTTCTCTTCTTGCAAAGTCTGTCTTCAATAACATATTCAATTTTATTCTGAAAATACTACATTGCTATATTACCTAACAAAATGTGATTCTTATTTAATATAATTCTACTTTGGTCACCTTAGTCAAACATTATGATGAGATCATTTGCTCTGTATTTTTTCTGTGCTGTATATTCTATCTAATGTGAAGTGTGACAATGGGCTGGTACCAATATCACCCTAATGGGCTTTTAGTATCAGCCCCAAAGATTACAGTGCACTGTATATATACTAAAAGTGATGCTGCTAGAGTGCTCCCCTAACATTAAAAATAGTCACTGAAGAATTAAACATTCTGTGCGTTATTCTAGCAAGCAGAGTGTAAGTCTCAGTCTGCAGTCTGTTGGTCTTGCTGACTGCACTCGTCACTCTGTAACAACTGGTCTCAGAGCGGCGGTGTATAACTGCAGCCAAATAGTCTAGAAGATTTGACATGTTATTCACAGGAGAATATACCACACTGAAACAGATAGAAGGACCTGGCATAGATGATGTTCTTGTATTAACAAGTGCTAGCAACTTATCAAAAAAATCATATATTGAATGTGTTCAAGCTTTGCATTAAAGGTTATTCTATCATCTTCCTTTGTGCAATCATTGATTAGAGCTCGGTAAACAGTGACGCTAACTATAGCTGTGCTCTGTATTTCATTAAACTTGTTGAAAATTGAACAGGCTTGTTTGCTTAAGTGGTTTAACCTTTCAATAATAAATATTAAAAAGTACAAGAATAAAAGCATTTCATGTAATTATACCCATTGCTTGATTTGACAGTGTTCCTTCTGTCAGTCTTTCCTTTATTAGAACTGCTTATGATAAAGGGTACATTTTTCTCGAGTCCTGTTTTATTAAGTTCATTTAGCGCATGCTACCTTCTCTTCTCATAACCTTATATTTGACAATTAATGATTGCTGGTCATTATTAATAACTTGATTCTTTTTTTTTTAATAAGGAGCCATATGCTTTGCAAACATGGGAATTGCAATGCTAGAACCAGCCTTGCCCATTTGGATGATGGAGACCATGTGCTCCCCGAAATGGCAACTGGGTAAATATAAATTCATAGCAATTTCTCATTTGAAATTCTCACTAATCATTAGAGAATCCTCTGGCTATCACGTGTAGCTATGTTCTTAATGCTTCACGGATGTTGCTTCTGGTCAGTATTATTAGCATAGTTATGAATAAAGAAATAAATTGCATTTATACAGTGCCTTTCATGACCACAGGACATCTCAAAATGCTTTACAATGAGATACTTTGAAGTGTAGTCACTGTTGTAATGTAGGAAACGTGGCGGCCAGTTTGCTCCCAACAATCTCCCACAAACAGCAATATGCTAATGACTAAATAATCTACTATTGTGACGTTGATCGAGTGATGAATATTGGCCAGGGCACTGGAGATAACCTCCCGGTTCTTCTTCAAAACAGTGCAATGGGATCTTTAATGTCCACCTGAGGGGGTAGACAGGGCCTTGATTAAATGTCTCATCCAAAAGACGAGCCTTCAATGGTGCAGCACACCCTCAGTACTCCACTGGAGTGTCACCCGAGATTTTTGAGTTTAAGTCCTGGAGTGAGAACCTGACCCCACAACCTTCTGACTCAGAGGTTAGAGATTACCAACTGAGCCATGGCTGACACTGCAATCTACTCAAAGAGAGTGGGTTTATGTTCTCACCAGAAATACCCACCAGAGGAAATCTTCATTAACATACTCATCATATTGCCACATCAAGTAATCAGGGCAATTGTGCTGGAATTTGGGTTATCAGAGCCAATTAACCCTTTAACCTTTTATTCTCAAGTTTAAAAATTATTCAAAATGATAACACTTATTGGTGACAGTGGTTATACTTTATGCAGTATAATTAAGGCTTGAGACCTACTAATACATGAGCAGTAATATCAAAGCACAACAGCATTATCATTATGCCATGGGTAGGAACGCAATCTCCATCTAACTACTGCATGGTCATTCCCCAGATAATATCACATCAGTCAATGCAACACTTCAACCTCTACCATCTCAACGCTCAGGGAATCCCTTCTTATACTTTCTTTATCCAGCAAAGCCTTTGGAGACCAAGTTAACCTAATCATTACCTTGCTATTATTTGAATGGCCCAATTACAAAAGATGTCACTTAACCATCTGCCTACCCAAGCCAGGTCAAACTCTCAAGATCTCTGGCTTGCCATGCTCAGACTCCTATCAGCTTGTAAACATTCCAATGCCAAGCTTGACTAAAGCAAGAAAAACATGGTGGCCTTGGTACTCGGCTATTTTGCCTCATCTCTACGTACATCTGGGCCTCTGAGATTCTGTTAAGGTGCTTATATTTAGTTCTCATGCAGCAGCCTGTCTATTTTCATACTTTGTTAGATTTCTGAAGTTTTCTTTTTTACCATTTGGTCAATGAAGGCACAAACCACAATTCCTCATCAAGACACCTCTCAACTGTCTTTACGCACAGCATATCACAAGCAGGATTAAGAATATAGTTCAATGCAAGCATTATCATAGCACAACTAATGAAACCTCTAATTTACAGTCAGTCATATTACTGAAGTTAGTTTTTGTTAATTAGCAAGAAAACCTAATGTAGAGATTTCCCAGGATTCTTACAATTCTCCCAACAAGAATTAACTCAAAATTTCAGAACTGTGCTATAATTGATTTGTTTCCTATCTAGTGCATTGTTTACTTGTAAACTCCTATCTTTGAACAAATTTACACTTTAAGATTTGTTAAATTCACACTATCAGCCTATTGAAGTGCACTAATCCTTCATTTTCCACCTATAAAGTAAAATTTATGCTGATAATTCATGGCACGGGATTTTAAATGTTTAGCAGTTAACCACACAAGAAAGTATTCATGCTAATACTGATTAGTATTAAGTAAATATGCTGTTCAGCAAGCAGTACACTTTCGCAGAAGAAATCTTATATGGTATAGAAGCAACTGGTTAAAGAAAAAGACAAGTTTTCAAAAACTGTATCAGTATACAAATATTATTCCTGTCCTTTTGTTATTCTAGCTAAACCTTCAGCAGGAAATTAGAACTGTTTATTCATACTGCAGCATTTTATTGCCTTTACAGTTATCAATACCTGCTTCTTGCAGATTGTGATTTCATTACATTTGAGTGACATTAGTACTGATAAGCTTTATTTCGGTTTTCAGGCATTGCTTTTGTTCCAGCAAGTGTCTCATATCTAATTGGAACTAACATCTTTGGTGTCCTTGCACACAGAATAGGCAGGTAGGAAATTACCTTGTGAACCATTTATCGAGCATGTAGGTCTCACAATCTATGCAATAGATTTTGATGACTTTACTAATAAAAACAGATCAATAGATATCCAGTGGTTCCTGTCTCAAACTATATTTAATAATCTAATGCCCTATGTGTCTGCTTGCTCAGGAAATGAAATCACATGGGTTTATTTTATGAAAGAAAATTTAGAGGCTTGGCAGCCAGACTTAGCCTTCTCTCAGACAGCAGTCATATTAAGGCAAAGCCAGCTTCTGAATATGAAAGCACTTGAGTGGTAAACATCAACAGTAAATCCTGCCAACATTCACGAGTTCTCATCTCTTCCTCAGGTGGTTGTGTTCTCTTCTTGGGATGATAATCGTTGGAATAAGCATTGTTTGTGTAAGTTTAACAATAATAAATAATGGGGTTATCAAATGACTTGCTGTGATGGTGAGTTTGCTCGATGTTTATTTCACTCACCTTTTACTAAATATGGCATGTTTTAATTCCTGAAATTTAATAACTTTTAAATTTAATTAAGCTTCTTCAATTAATCACTGGTATTTTAGCAGTTCATTTGATGTAGGCCATGGTCTAAACTACAAGCAACAACCTAGGCATAATTTCATTGATTTGAACACTAATAAATGCATTTAATGTTGACTGAGTTTTGTATACACTATATTTCCCTCTTAAAGGAAAATTTTAAATATAAATTTATAATCTTGAAAAGAGCGTAATGAATAACCATGCTTATGCATGTATACATGCAGACAATCATTATTTTTGGCAAGAATTAACATTCATGAATATAGAGCTAGAATTTGCAGTCAACGGCAAAAGGAATGGCAATTGCTGCTGACAATGAAGAAAGCTGCGCATCTCTTGGAACGGATTTCCCCTTTCCCGCGTCAGTTTAAATCTGACGCCAAGTCACAGGGATCTCCAGGTGTCCAGTAAGAGTGATGCCATCAAGCAGGGTAGGTAAGCAGCCAATCAGATTGAAATATTCTCCCAGACAGCAAATCAGGAAATAAAACCACTGAATCTCCACTTTTAATTTTAAATTTTACAGTTAGCAAAATAAATGATTGGGATAAACACATGGGATTAAGGTAGAAACTAAAATATCAAATTTTTTATAATTATAAATGCGTGCTATTAGTATTAAATAAAGATGTTAGAATTGCAGAATGGGACTCAAAATGAGGACAGCAATTAAAGTTAAGGATAATGCTAACAGTTTCTTCTGATATGATATAAAGGAAAAAGTAGTTAGAATTGTAAAAGAGATGGAGCTGAAGCATTTATAAAAGAAATTTCAGCAAGAAATTGAGAAAATGATTTTACAAGATAATTAACATGTCTGCTTCATTAATTACAGGTACCGCTTGCCAAAAATATATATGGACTCATTGTACCAAACTTTGGAGTTGGTTTTGCTATAGGTGAGCAAATATTTGTTTAAAAGACAATGACTTCTTAACTAAAGGACAACAGGCAGAACACCATATTGAGAAAGAGGATGCTGTCTAAAGTTAAGATCAGCCCCAATCACAAATGACTAAACCTTCAGCATAAGTTAAAAATACAGTCTTGCAAAGTATCATAGGGTACAGTAATGCTGCTATGGTGCATTGATGTGAAGTGGCTTTGTGTCCCTATCAATGCAAAAGTAACAGTAAAAGGGAGTATCAAGCCCCCAAAACCATGAGTTGTGAGCAGCCATCTTGCAATGAAGATACAAGATATTATGCTTCATGTTTATGCATCCAAATTTTAACTCCATATTTAAAATATTAAACTCCACCCCCCACCCTTCCAAAAAAATTAGCTTGTCACAACCCTAAACTTAAATAAAAACAGAAAATGCTGGAAATACTCAGCAGATCAGGCAGCATCTGTGGAGAAACAGAGTTAACATTTCATCAAATTTGTTCTTATTGTTTGATAATCAGCAAGTAGGCAGATAAGTACCTGTTTGTAATCATGAAATATGAAATTTTCAGCATGTTAATACATATTTTAATAATCTTTCAATTTTTTATGGGATGTGGGCATCGCTGGATTGGTCCATCCCTAATTGCCCTCGATAAGGTGGTGCTGAGCTGCCTTCTTGAACTGCTGCAGTCCTTGGGGTGTAGATATACCCACAGTGCTGTTAGGAAGGGACTCTGAAGGAACGGCAATATAGTTCCAAGTCAGGATCCAGTGGCTAGGTTGATGCAGGGTGGTCTGTCCAGTTTATTCCTTTACTTACACTTTGTAGCAGTTTGAGTGGCTTGCTAGGCCATTTCAGAGGGCATTTAAGAGTCAACCACATTGCTGTGGGTCTGGAGTCACATGTAGGCAGGTCAGGACAGCTGATTTCCTTCCCTATAGGGTATTAGTGAGCCTGATGTGTTTTTACAACAATCAACAATTGTTTATGGTCATCATTAGACTAGCACGAGCTTATTCATTCCAGATTTATTAATTGAATTCAAGTTTCAACATCTGCCGTGGTGGGATTCGAACCCATATCCCCAGAGCATTAGCCAAGGTCTAACTAGATTATTAATCCCGTGACATTACCAATACGCCTCCCTCACTTTGATCAACTTGTCCTTTTTTTTTAAATGCTTCAAGTTATTGGAGTACTTATTGCTTACACCTGAGCTGCCATCTCTAATCAATTAATTTTTCCTTTTAGGAATGGTAGATTCCTCTATGATGCCTATAATGGGTTACCTAGTGGACTTGCGTCATGTCTCTGTGTATGGAAGTGTTTACGCAATTGCAGATGTGGCATTTTGCATGGGGTTTGCATTGGGTAAGTTTATACAACACTCTGTTGGGAATCAAAAAATAAAACTGTTTAAAACTTGTTTGAAAGGTAAAAAAAATCAAAGAGTTTGCATTCATTTAGCACTAAGTCCTCAGTGACAAGTATTGCACTTAATATTGTTAATTGAACACTAGATGGCCCTAGATGGGAACAAGCATATTGTAGCAATTACCCTTCAAGGTCTTTATATGTTGAATGTTACATTCAGAGAGAATGTTCCAGACAGTCTGAAATAAAAGCAGCCATTACATTGAAGGTTTATAGTCACACACTTCACAACAGATGAGGTACTTTTGAAGTGTAGTTGCTGTTGTTTCGGAGGTAACTGCCGCAGCCAATTTGTGCACAAGTTTCAGCAATGAAGTAAATGATTAGGTAATCTGTTTTTGTGGTGGTCGACGGATAATTGCTATCCAGGTACCTCTCTAATAATGCAAAGTAAGCTTGCTTGACAATGTTGCAAGAGAGATGAAATGCCATATTGTTCCTGTAGAAGGAAAGCATAGATGTCCACATTGGGCTATTGGTTGGAAGTTCATACTCAGACATTGTGTTTATTGAAGGTTTGTAGAAGTGCTAATGCTATGAACCTCATTGGATCACGCAGTCATCGATAATATAAGCACTCAAGTTTTATGTAGTATCCAAAAGACACATATACTGACTAGTCTGAAATGTTCAAGTAATTCCTGTATGACCAGGTGAGAAAGAGATCTAGGGTTCCCTTTCAGCCTTCACCTGGTCTTACTGTAACAGGGTTTAATTTTAAACACACAGTGTTTTACGTCCCCTTTGCTGAATTCTTGTTCACTGCTTTCCAATTATAAGGCAAAGAAACCAGCACAACAGGCTTTCTTAGGTTTAAAGAAGTTGAAACTCTAATTCGGTTGACGCCTATGGATACATGATGCGCCCATGCTAGCATGCATACATGGTACACACATGCAAATAGAGACAGAAAAGAGCAGAAGAAAAATAAAGTGGAAAAGCTTGAGGCAATATCTGAAGAGCTGTTGTTACGGTTCTTCGAGCTCACTGTAGAGTCCTTGATTGTAGGTAGATCTTGCTTTTCATCGGGGTCCAGTATCCTCCTTAAACCTGTTCGCTGTAGGAGACTTTTCTCTCTTGGGGCGCATGTGTCTTCAGTGGATTCAGAGGCTTGTGAGAAAGAGATGGGAGCAGACAGGAGAGAGATCTTCTCAGTCCAGGAGCAAACAGACTTTCTTCCAAAACTGTTTGTACAAATTCAAAAAACTCAGGTTGCCCAGCAGATTAGTCATGTGACTAGCTGGTTTGACCATGTCCGTTTGTGTATTCGTCCATCTTAGCAGTCAACCTGGAATGCGAGCTCCCCCACCTTCAATGTCTGGTGATCAAAAGTCCGCTGTGGGTTGAATGTCAGGGAATGGCTGCTTTGTCCTTCCAAACACTATCTGTTAATATGCAAATGTCTTTTCCAGTCATGGCTGATCTGTTTAACAAGTCCTCCCCTCACTCCAGTAACAGTTTAAAATCAATGTTCATGACAAAATTAAAATGTGCTTCATTCTTGGCAGGTGGGGGCCTAGCATGACACTTGTATATGGGAGAAGTTTGGACAGAAAGATATCAACTAATCAAGATCCAATGGTCCAATGGCTCAAATCCAGCCCACAGTTGCACAATTTCCTTCCCTGGTCAAATCAGCTTAACTATTGCAAAGCAAACGAGAATCAAGAATGGGATTAAAACCTATTCTAGAATTCGGTGTGCCATCCCCATCTTGTTCTTGCTTTTCTTCATTAGAATAATGCATATCCTACCATTGGGAAATGTGTTTAGATTATTAGTATTAGGACATGTCCCTAGATGGGTAGAGCCTTTATTATTCATAAATACTTAAAAAAACAGCTTTTTAAACATTAATTAGTTGTTGTGGAAAATAATACCTTGTCTATAGTGTCAAACAGAAGATGAATTTTGAGAGGTTTGGGGGGTGGGGGGGAAGAGAGCTCTATCAAATGTTAATCAGGAAAACAATCAGTAAAATTAATTATTTTTCCAAAGCTAATCTTTAAGCAAGCCTATGGCAGCAGAGCAGCCAATGAGCTGAGATTCATTAATGTAGTGAAGTTAGCTAATTCAGAACTAAACCCACTTGTTTGACGTTTTTTCAAGCTAACTAGATGTGGAGCTCGAACCAGCTGCTGAATATCTAATTCACAGTTGTGCAAAAACATGTCAGCCCTATAACTGTCTCTTACTTAGGGTATTCTAACCCTACACACCCAGTGAAAACTGGGTGGGTAAGCAGTTAAAATAACCGGAATTATTTACCTGCCTTGGAACAGCCATCACCCACGATTTTACTCTGCCTTTCTGGACACCCCCACCCAAAGACAACAGTGTTCTTCTCTACATATGTATGTTGAATCCTGATCATGTCATCTGGATCTGACTGCAATCTTAACACAAACCTAAGTGGGGAAGCAGCTCAGACCAACCTGGGACAGAAAAAGATCAGTTCTAGATGAGATGGAAAAAGGCAAGAGTTTAGTTTCTTGCATTGGACAAGGAGAGGCAGGAATGCTCATGCGGGACCCACAAGGAAAGATTAGACCTCTCCTTCCCAGCAAGAGCCCCATGAGATGGCTATGCTTGCGGGAATTTCCACCACTCCCTGTTGACTTCCAGCCTGGGATGGGAGGTCGACCAGTGGGATTTAAACGAGACCTGGCCATTGAATCAGCTAGGCTTCACTCTGGGGGTGGGAAATTAACTTGCCAGCAAGGTCTTCCACCACCATATAGTTTAGCAACTTCTGTTAATTTTCTGCACAGAGGCTCTGGTGCTGTTGAGTAATTGTTAGAGGGTAGAGGGGCTGATTGAAGTTCCCCCCACTCCAGATGCACACAATACCTGAACAGCCTGCATCAATGGAATAGAGAAGTAGAATGGCTGGTGCCAAGTTTGAATTTTTTTGTAATCATTTTATAGAGATGTATATATACATGAGAAGTTATCTGTAGCCCTGTAGGTTTGATGTATGGTGGATTACAGAGGATAAAATGAGCCGTTTATATAATTTCATTTACTGCTGACAGAAAGTTAAGGTGTCTTATGCACCTCTGTCAATATATACATACAAACATACGAATTAGGAGCAAGAGTAGGCCAATCGGCTCCTCAAGCCTGCTCCACCATTCAATAAGTTCATGGCTGAACTGATTACTCCACATTCCCACCTACCTCCGATAACCTTTCACCCCATTGCTTATCAAGAATCTATCTACCTCTGCCTTAAAAATATTCAAAGACTCTGCTTCCACCACCTTTTGAGGAAAAGAATTCCACAGACTCACGACCCTCTGAGACAAAACATTTCTCCTCATCTCTGTCTTAAATGGGCAACCCCTTATTTTTAAACAGTGAACCCTAGTTCTAGATTCTCCCACGAGGGGAAACATCCTTTCCACATCCACCCTGTCAAGATCCCTCAGGATCTTAAGTTTCAAACAAATCGCCTCTTACTCTTCTAAATTCCAGCAGATACAAGCCTAGCCTGTCCAATCTTTCCTCGTAAGACAGCCTGCCCATTCCATGTACTAGTCCAGCAAACCTTCTCTGAACTGCCTCCAAAGCATTTACATCCTTCCTTAAATAAGGAGACCAATATTGTACACTGTACTCCAGATGCGGTCTCATCAATGCCCTGTATAGCTGAAGCATAACCTCCCTACTTTTGTATTCAATTCTCCTTGCAATAACGATAACATTCTATTAGCTTTCCTAATTATGTGCTGTACCTGCATACTAACCTTTTGCAATTTATGCACAAGGACACACAGATCCCTCTGTAATCTCTCACCATTCGATTCACTCTGCTTGATATCAAGAAACAACTAAAGGCACTGGATACTGTAAAGGCTATGGACCCTGCCAATATTCCGGCAATAGTACTGAAGACCTGTGCTCCAGAACTTGCCGCGCCCCTAGCCAAGCTATTCCAGTATAGCAACAACGCTGGCATCTACCTGGCAATGTGGAAAATTTCCCAGGTAAGTCCTGTACACAAAAAGCAGGACAAGTCTAACTCGGCCAATTACTGCCCCATCAGTCTACTCTCAATCATCAGTAAAGTGATGGAAGGTGTCATCAACAGTGCCCTCAAGCGGCACTTACTTAGCAATAACCTGCTCAGTGATGCTCAGTTTGGGTTCTGCCAGGGCCACTCAGCTCCTGACCTCATTACAGCCTTGGTTCAAACATGGACAAAAGAGCTGAACTCAAGAGGTGAGGTGAGAGTGACTGCCCTTGACATCAAGGCAGCATTTGACAGAGTATGGCATCAAGGAGCATGAACAAAACTGCAGTCAATGGGAATCAGGGGGAAAACTTTCTGCTGGTTGGAGTCATACCTAGCACAAAGGAAGATGGCTGTGGTTGTTGGAGGTCAATCATCTCAGCCCCAGGACATCACTGCAGGAGTTCCTCAGGGTAGTGTCCTAGGCCCAGCCATGTTCAGCTGCTTCATCAATGACCTTCCTTCAATCATAAGGTCAAAAGTGGGAATGTTTGCTGATGATTGCACAATGTTCAGCACCATTTGCGACTCCTCAGATACTGAAGCAGTCCGAGTAGAAATGCAGCAAGAACTGGACAATATCCAGGCTTGGGCTGATAAGTGGCAAGTAACATTCGCACCACACAAGTGCCAGGCAATGACCATCTCCAACAAGAGAGATATATAACCATCTCCCTTTGACATTCAATGCACTACCATCGCTGAATCCCCCACTGTCAACATCCTAGGGGCTCCCATTGACCAGAAACTGAACTGGAGTTGCCATATAAATACCATGGCTAAAAGAGTAGGTCAGAGGCTACAAATCCTGCGGCGAGTAACTCACCTCCTGACTCTCCAATGCCAGTCCACCATCTACAAGGCACAAGTCAGGAGCGTAATGGCATACTCTCCACTTGCTTGGATGGGTGCAGCTCCAACAACACTCAAGAAGCTCGATACCATCCAGGACAAAGCAGCCCGCTTGATTGTCACCCCATCCACAAACATTCACTCCCTCCACCACTGACGCACAGTGGCAGCAGTGTGCACCATCTACAAGATGCACTGCAGAAACGCATCAAGGCTCCTTAGACAGCACCTTCCAAACCCGCGACCTCTAACAACTAGAAGAACAAGGGCAGCAAATGCATGGTAACACCACCACCTGCAAGTTCCCTCCAAGTCTCACACCATCCTGACTTGGAACCATATCTCCATTCCTTCACTGTTGCTGGGTCAAAATCCTGGAACTCCCTTCCTAACAGCACAGTGGGTGTCCCTACTTCACATGGACTGCAGCGGTCCAAGAAGGCAGCTCACGATCACCTTCTCAAGGGCAATTAGGGATGGGCAATAACTGCTGGCCTAGCCAGCGACGCCCGCATTCCATGAATGAATTTTAAAAAATGCTTCTTTTTTATTCTTTGTGCCAAAATGGATAATTTCACATTTTTCCACATTATACTGCATTTGCCAGGTCTTTGCCCACTCACTTATCCTATTTATATCTCTTTGTAGCCTCATGTTCTCTTCACAACTTACTTTCCTACCTATCTTTGTGTCATCAGCAAATTTAGCAACCATACCTTCGGTCCCTTCATCTAAGTCATTTATATAAATTGTAAAAAGTTGAAGCCCCAGCACAGATCCCTGTGGCACACCACTCATTACATCTTGCCAACCAGAAAATGACCCATTTATGCCTATTCTCTGTTTCCTGTTAGCTAGCCAATCTTCTATCCATGCCAAGATGTTACCCCCTACACCATGAGCTTTATTTTTTGCAATAACCTTATCAAATGCCTTCTAGAAATACATCCACTGGTTCCCCTTCATCCACAGCACATGTAACTCCCTCAAAGAACTCCAATAAATTGGTTAAACTTGATTTCCCTTTCACAAAACCATGTTGACTCTGCCTGATTATCTTGAATTTTTCTAAGTGCCCTGCTATAACGTCTTCCCTAAGACAGATGTTAAGCTAACTGGCCTGTAGTTTCCTACTTTCTGTCTCTCTCCCTTTTTGAGTTTGCTATTATTCCAATCTAACGGAAACTTCCCTAAATCTGGGGAATTTTGGAAAATTAAAACTAACGCACCAACTACCTCACTAGCCACTTCTCTTAAGACCCTCGGATGAAGTCCATCAGGACCTGGGGACTTGTCAGCCCGCAGCTCCAACAATTTGTTCAGTACCACTTTCCTGTTGATTATAATTTTCTTGAGTTCCTCCCTCCCTTCCATTTCCTGACTTACAGCTAATTCTGGGATGTTACTTGTATCCTCTATATTGAAGACAAAATAGCCGTTCAATTCATCTACCCTCTCCTATTATCCATTATTAATTCCCAGACTCACTTTCTATAGGACCAATGCTCACTTTGTTAACTCTTTTCTTTTTTAAATATCTATAGAAACTCTATCTGTCTTTATATTTCTAGCTAGCTTTCTCTTGTACTCTAATTTTACCTTCCTTATCAATCTTTCATTTATTCTTTGCTGTTTTTAATATTCTGTCCAATCTTCTGACTTGCCTTCCATCTTTGCACAATGATATGCTTTTTCTTTAAGTTTGATACTATCTTTAACTGTTTTAGTTAACCACGGATGGCGGGTTCCCCCCCCCCCCCCCCACCGGAATTATTCTTTCGCGTTGAAATGTACCCATTCTGTGTATTCTGAAACATCCCCTTAAATCTCTGCCACTGCATCTCTATTGACCTATCCCTTAACCTAATTTACCAGTTCACTTTAGCTATCTCTGCTTTCATGCCCTCAGAATTGCCCTTATTTAAGTTTAAGGTACTAGTCTTGGACCCATTCTTCTCTCCCTCAAACTGAATGCAAAATTCAATCATATTAGGATCCCTGCTACCTAGGGGCGCCTTAACTATGATGTCATTAATTAATCCTATCTTGTTGCACAATACCAGGTCTAGTATAGCCTGCTCTCTGGTTGGCTCCTGAACGTACTGTTCCAAGAAATTATCCCAAAAACTTTCTATGTACTCATCATCTAGGCTACCTCTGCCCATCTGATTTTTCCAGCCTATACGTAGGTTAAAATCCCCCATGATTATCGCCATACCTTTCTGACAAGCTGCCATTATTTCTTCCTTTATACCCCATCCTACAGTGTGGTTAATGTTTGGTGGCCTGTACACCACTCCCACAAGTGACTTCTTGCCTTTATGATTTCTCATCTCTACCCAAACTGCTTCGACATCCTCGTTTCCTGAACTTAAGTCATCCCTCTCTATTGCGCTATAACGTCACTATGATCTCACTGGCGTGTTACAAAGATTACATAGAATGGAGGTAATTTTCACTTTGAGCAATGGTGTGAAGTGGCCAATATCAAATCATCTGCCCATTATTGTCTGATTGTTCCCTATGGAAGTCAATATCAGAGATAAGAAAGGTATGAAACCCCTATTAATGTTACTATGCTGCCAGTATCTTGTGCCATCAGGTCTCCCATTATATTCATGGGTGAATTCAGCTTAGTTTATAGGTCAATCGTGCAATTTTAACATTACTATCATGTATGGACCTTCCTCTGATATTGGAGAGGTCTGCAGTGAGAACAATGAAGTTATCAGAGTAACTTTATAGTTACTAGTGAGTGCTAGTGAGGAGAGAAATGTTGGGCTGTGGTGAAGGACTAAGTGCAATGCTCCAGGGATCAGTGCCGGCCTCCAGTCTACATGCTCAATTCAGAAACAATGTAAATTGGTCAACTTTTCAGATACTACTAATGAGCAGTCAAGTTTGATAAAGCAATCACAAAGCTGCAGAAGGACATAGGAAAATTATGGTTGATTACATTCAACACAGTTAAGTGCAAGATGTTTGACAGAGAAAAAGAGATATTTAATAAATGGTGCCAAACTGATGAGGGAAGAGCTGAAAGAGAGCTACAGATGATAATGGATTTGTCAGGCAAACCTTCCAACTGCCAAGATTGGAGGCACACAGGATTTCTCCACATGAACAAAAACTTAAAATTGCAAGCCCTGACTGGAAGGACATTTGCATAGTACCAGACAATGTTGAAACAATGGGGACCCAGTAGCTGCTTCCCCAATACAAAGAAATGGTCAAACCAGTTTTAGTCAGATGACTAGCTGGCCGGAGCTTTTGAATTTGAACTTCCAATAAAGCATTTGAACTGACAACGCCATGTGCTCTTGAACTGAGAACATCTCCTATCCTGTCTGCCTGCTTCCATCTCTTCCCATGGAACTGAATCTCGTGAAAACACGTGAGACTCAAAGAGAGAAAGGTTTCTTACGTGAACAAGGTTTAAGACGACTACTGGGCCCCTATGAAACACAAGACTATATCTTCAATCAAGGACTACAGTGAGTCTGAGAAACAGTAACAAGATATTGCCTCAAACTGTCCTACTTATCTTTTCCTCTGCTGTTTTCTGTCTCTATCTGCATGTTTATATCCTGTGTGCATGTTAGCGTGGGCGCTTCATATATCCATAGGCATGAACCATATTAGAGTTTAAAGTTTAATACATTTCATCTTTCTCCTTTAAACCACAGAAATCCTGTTTGTGTTCATTTCTTTGCCTTAAAATTGGAAAGTTGTGAACAAGGATTCACAAAGGGGGAGCTCAAAACACAGTGTGTTTAAAAGAAAACCCTGTTACAATAAGACCAGGTAAAGACAGTAAAAGACCCCTGACACATTTCTCACCTGGTCGTAACAGATTCAACACTTAGGATGTTCAATTATTGTAGAGCAGTAATTAAAAAACTAAGAAAGCTGAGTTACATTGCCAAATCAGGAAAATAAAAGTCTGGGGCAAATGTGGTAGTCACATATAATTTTTCATTAATCACTTGAGTACTGCCTTCAACCCTGCTCAGTAAAGTTCAAGAAAAACATCAGAGCCCTAGAAGCAATGCAGAGATGGCCCATGAGGCCGATTGGTAGTATTGGAGAACCAAGTTAGGAGGAAAGGTTAGAAGTCGGTTCCTTCAATCTTGAATGGAAATGAATGAGACATGAAGGGAAAGGCTAATCTTGAGGACTATTTCAATTCAGAGAACATTTGTAGTTCAGGGGGTTTATAGATACAAACAATAAAAGGCAAATTCAGAGCTAATGACAGGAAAGAGAAATCTAACCACTCACCTCAAGTTTTTGCCATCCTTGAAATTTTGTTTATGCTCCATTTTGTACCACCATCACTCATGTACCAAGATCTCTGTGCAATGACGCAATTGGGTTGACCCAGGAAATTTGAGTGATAACAACAAATCAGCAGTCAGGCAGATTTAAATTGAGCCTTTTAGACATGAGTTGCGCCAGATGACGAAAATTGGTTCCCAATTTACCTAGAAGCAGGGTAATTTCCTGTCTTTTCCCCTTCCCCTTTCTTGAAAGAGGTGCAACACTGAACACATTTCAGTTCTTTGGCAGAATACTTGTTACCAAAGATTTTTGGAAAGTCTCTATCTTCTTGTTGCTATTATTATATTACTTATATATGAAGGATAATTTTCACAAAATCATTAAGTGCGGAGACAGCTATCAATGGCAGAAAAAAAATCAGAAAACAGTAATACTTCCCCATAATTTGGAAGAATGCAATATTCAAGTTAATGGACAATAGGAAGTGTTATCAAAGCGATAATCTGATCTCCGTTCAGATTATGATTGTAAATCTATACATTGCGCAAAGATGCTACACCTCTGCCACATAAACAGGATAGCTCTTGCTAAACATTATCCAAAACATTATCCAACGGAGGAGAAGCATCGTCATCGGAACTACATGTACAATTCAAAATGTTCAAAAAACATTCCTGAACATTTACTGTGTTTTGTTTTGGTCATTGTTCAATTCAGTGTTTTGTATTTTAATTCTGCAAGTTAAAGGCATTCCCTGGGGGCCAGGTACCTTTATTCTTGTGCAGTGCTCAACTCATTGACATCATGAAAATCCTGTCCAGTTGGAAATGCTGTTGAAGGACCTCTCTCCCATTTTGAGCGTCAGGGACAGCAATGAAGAGAGTTCTGTACAAAATGTCTATTGTTATCAAATCAAGGCTGACACTCCAGTGCAGTACTGAGGGAGTGCTGCACAGTCAAAGGTGCCTTCTCTCAGATATGTTCAGCTGAGACTCTGTTTGCCTTCTTAGTTGGACATTAGAGATCACATGGCACTAATTTGAAGAGCAGGAGGAGATTGCCCTGTGTCCTGGTCCAAACTCATTCCTCAATCAACGTCACAAAAATAGGTTATCTGGCCATTGTCACATTGCTGTTTGTGGGAGCTTGCTGTGCACAAATTGGCTGCCACATTTCCTACAACAGTGGCTACACCTCAAAAGTACTTCATTGGCTGTAAAGTGCTTTTGGATGTCCCGTGGTCGTGAAAAGCAAGTTTTTATATTCCCCTTTCTGTTAGGTAAGCTGTGAGAGGCAGCCTTTGAAGAATGATGGTGCATTTCAGGAAGGGGGAACAGGCTGGTGTGATTCCCAGTACAGTGAAGGCACGTGAAAGTACAGGTGTCAGTTTTCACAATACAACTGGCACTGTGTCACATTTTAATAAATAGTTGGTCCAATTGTGTCTTTCCCTATTTCTCTGTGGTGGAGCTTCACAGTCTAATATAGCAGCAATAACTTTTCCATACGGTCAGCTTCTCCTTTGAAGCATCAACACAGCAGTAAAAGAATGCCAAGACATCAATAATGAGACACGATGAAATTTCTCTTCGATAATACTTAAAAATGCAGAGTGATTCAAGTTGATAGTAAACAAACATCTGTCATAAAGACCGTCAGAACACCAATGCAAATCATCACAGGGTGATGAGTTCAGTTCTCGATCTCGGTCTCATGTTGAGCGGTGGGAACCAAATAGCCGACAGTTTTTTCACAGGGAAAAGGAGGAAATAATGACGGGAGAAAAGTTGTTCTCTTGTACATCTTCTTGTGGCCAGAAGAGAATGGCATTGAGAGAAGCCTGTATTAGATGCCTTACCTTCCATCTATCTTAGCTATGTGATAGGGAGAGAAAAAAAGAGAGATTTACCCACGAACAAATTTTTTTTGAAAAAGTGTGATTTTATTTCAATACATCACAGCATCATTATATTGCAGGTCTTTGCGAAAATCTGTAGCTCCTTAGAGCAGCATGGTGCGAAACTGCTGTGTGATATTATCAGCTCCCCATTAACTCTCATCAGGTAATGTGTAACTCTGTGAATGTGCACTTTCACAAAAGCCAGTTACAAATTACACTTCCATTTTTTAATATTGGAGAAGAGCTGACACTATAAAAAGAGCCTTTGACCCAGTTTCAGTTATACTGTAGGCACAAAGCCTGAAGCAGCCAGAATTATCTTCTAGAGGTGGTCTCAAGTGCTCCTGTTAAACAGCACGCAAAGGAAATCTATTCAAAGGTATTGTTACAAACAGGTGAGAAACTGGGTTCCCTCTCAGTCTTTGCCTGATCTAACCATAACAGTATTTAATTTTAGAAACACTGTTTTTAGCTCCCCCTCAGTGATTCCTTTTCACCGCTTTCCAATTGTAAGACAAAGAAATCAGACAGGTTTTCTTATATTTAAACATGAAAGATGGAAGTTTATTAACCTTAAACTTTAATTCGGTTAATAACTACAAATATTCGACGCAACCATGCTAGCATGCATATGCGATAAACACACGCAGATAGAGACAGGAAAAGTAGAAAAGAATAAAGAAGAAAAGTTTGAGGCAATAGATGGATTGTAGTTACAGTCCTTTGAGTTTGATGTCGTGTCTTTGGTTGCTGGTAAGTCTTGCTGTTCGTTGGGCCCAGTGCATACTTTAACTTGTTTCGATGTAGGAGTCTTTTCTCTCTTGAGGTTTACGTGTCTACAGTAGGTCCAGAGGCTTGTGAGAAAGCGAGAGAGGCAGCCAGGAGAGAGGCTGTCTTGTTCCAGGTTCAGTTGTAAACTGCAGCCTGAATTCAAACTCTCCCGCGAGCCCAATTCAAACAAAAGGCCTGCTTGGTTCTGCAATTGAAACCCAACAGAACCACATCCGACTTGAGCTTGACCGGCCAGAGTCCTCTGATTTTTTTCCCGCGCCCAACCCGACCCAACCACCGGAATGAATTTGATTATATTAAACAGGTTGTGCTCTACCTTGGATGGAATCGCTCACTGCAGACTAGTGCGGAGTCTGGATGCACGTTTCCCACCTTGACGTCCTGGCTGTCCACTGTGTCCAACCCGGCCCGAGCTCGAATGCTGGACCCGGAAGAGTGACCCGACCCCAACACATGTTGTTGGGCCCGGTTGGGTTCAGGTCGGGTTGCCATGCTCCAATTCAAACCTTCAAGTAGGTCAGCAGGTTAGTTATTTCAATAAACTCTCCTGCGTCTTTTATGGATTCCAAAGCTCTTGGTGGGCAGGTGTAGTGCTGTCTCCCACCCGACAAGGTGTGGATTACCAGTGCCCAGACCAATCTCTGTTAATTGAGTCAGTGAGCAATACTTTTGTCTCTCCAAGCACTGTCTTAGTATGCAAACATTCTTCCAGCCACTGCTAGTCTCTTCAAACAAGTCATCTCTCCACTCCAGCAACAGTTTAAAATTGATGGTCATATGACAAAATTAATATGCCTCATTCTTGGCAGGTGGGGGTTTTCATGACAGTATATTGTGGATTCTAGGTTGAATGTGCAGTACAATACAAGCAGACTAATTTCCGCTGAGCTGGTTTCTCCGGTTTAACAAATGTTTATTCTAACCAGAGCAGGGCTACTAATGTTTGCCTGATAACAGCTAAAATCATGACAAAAGGTGTGGATGAGAATGGACCATATGGCTCATTGATTCTCATTCCTCAAGTATATTAACTCTTATAAAGTATGGATTCTGATTGTATGTTGAATAATTCACTTTCGATAAAAAAATCTGTACTTGTGCAGATGCTCGACAGTTACTTTGGTTAATCAGCTGAATAATTTCAGTTTTTTTTAAATATAACTGTAAACAGACAAGTTGAATATTATTGGCTGAAGTATCAATTAAGAGCTGAAACTCCAGTAAAAATGATTGCCACCTTTTCATTATCACCATAAGGAGTAAAATCATTCTAGATAATGTCAAATTGTGGCTCATTTACCTACATTTCCTGCAACTACAGAAAATTTTAAGTAATGGGAAAGATATTCCTTTTCTCTGTATTCAGATATATGGATTATTTTCAATATGTTTAGTTTGGGAGAACAGCTTTTGTCTGTAAAAATCTTGTCTGCAATAACTAAGCTACACTATAAATGGTTAATCAGAAATAATTGAAGGAATTAGAAACTGCAGCATTTTACTTGATCTGCATTCCATAGGCACAGTGTTGACAGCCATGTTTGTCCATGTGACTTAAAACACGGATGTAAAATTAAACTCAGAGTAAGATTAATCTAACCAAGCTGCTTCAGAGAATAGCATAACTTGAATAGATTTAGTCTGGACCTAGTTTAAAAGGAGAATGTGAGCCCTGTGTTTGAGTTTCCTGGATTTACTTGATCATACATAGGCTTTAACACTGAACACAGGATGCAAGTTGAGTTAAACAATGCTGTTTCAATTCCTTTTCGTTTTCAACCAATTTGTTAATTCAATTATTTTGTATTCAGCTACACAGATATAAAGAAATTTAGCAGCTGTTTTGGAACTTAAATATTTTAAAGCTTTTTACATTTCTTACTTCAAGGCTCAACCATGCTCTTGCTGAACTGTATTTGATTATGTTCTTATAATTGACTTTTGAACATTTTTGTTCTTATCAAAGTGGCGTCTGTTAGTGTTGCGTTCCCCATCACTTCCCATTTAGGGCATTCATTAACAAGCAATACAAGTTTAGATTTAGTCTTGTTCGAGTGAATTAACCTCAACAGATTTTATTTGTTCTTCTTGTGCAGGAAACAGCAGTTGGTCAGCCTCCCATTTTGTACCCTGCCCAATTTCCCTTTCCATGGTGCAAAATTAGCTGCCAACTAACTACCACCCATTTCCTGTCTCATGGGAACAGTAAATTGACTCCTCTATTTTGTCCCAAAGATTGCCTACACCCAATATCAGACTAGCATACTGAATAAACTAGTATAGCATTTCTCCAGTTTAACTTCGGTGGTGGGAAATCTTCTAGAAAAAAATAATTCGGGACAAAATCAATAGTCACATGGACAAATGCAGGTTAATTAAGGAAAGCCACATGGATTTCTTAAGGGAAAATCATGTTTAACTAACTAGCTGGAGTTTTTTGAGGAGGTAACAGAGAGGGTTGATGAGGGCAATGTTGTTGATGTGGTGTACATGGACTTTCAAAAAGCATTTGATACAGTGCCACACAACAGACTTGTGAGCAAACTTGTAGCTCATGGAATAAATGAGGGTAGCAACATGGATACGAAATTGGCTGAGTGACAAGAAACAAAGAGTAGTGGTTAATGGATGTTTTTCAGGCTGGAGGAAGGTTTGTATTGGAGTTCCCCAGGGATCATGTTGGGACCCTTGCTTTTCCTGATATATATTAATGACCTAGACCTTGGTCTACAGGGCACAATTTCAAAGTTTGCAGATGATACGAAACTTGGAAGCATTGTGAACTTTGAGGAGGTTAGTGTAGAACTTCAAAAGGACATAGACAAGTTGGTGGAATGGGCAGATAGGTGGCAGATGATGTTCAATGCAGAGAAATGTGAAGTGATTCATTTTGGTAGGAAGAACACGGTGAGATAATATAGAATAAAGGGTACAATTCTAAAGGGGGTGCAGGAGCAGAGAGACCTGGGTGTATATGTGCATAAGTCATTGAAGGTGGCAGGACAGGTTGAGAGAGTGGTTAATAATGCATACAGTATCCTGGGCTTTATTAATAGGGGCATAGAGTACAAGAGAAAGGAAGTTATGTTGAACTTTTATAAGACACTCGTTCGGCCTCAACTGGAGTATTGCGTTCAGTTCTGGGCGCCGCACTGGAGGAAAGAAAGACGTGAGGGCATTGGAGAGAGTACGGTAAAGATTCACAAGAATGGTTCCAGGGATGAGGAATTTCAGTTATGAATATAGATTGGAGAAGTTAGGACTGTTTTCCGTGGAGAAGGCTGGGAGGTAATTTGATAGAGGTATTCAAGATCATGAGTGGTCTGGACAGAGTAGATAGAGAGAAATGTTCCCACTCGTGAAAGGATTGAGAACAAGAGGGCACAGATTTGAAGTATTTGGTAAGAGAAGCAAAAATGACATTAGGAAAACCTTTTTCACGCAGCGAGTGGTTAAGGTCTGGAATGCGTTGCCTGAGAACATGGTGGAGGCAGGTTCAAATGAAGCATTCAAAAGGGAATTAGAGAGTTATATGAAAAGGAAGAATGTTCAGGGTTACAGGGAGAAGACAGGGGAATGGAACTGAGCGAGTTGCTCTTTGAGAGAGCCGGTGCAGACACGAAGGGCTGACTGGCCTCCTTCTGCACTGTAACAATTCTGTGATTCCACTTCCCACACTCGCTATCCTGTGACACGTCTGAACGAGACTGACAGTTTATTGGCAAGTTGTGGCAAATTACCGACTATTTTGCAATTGTGGACTCATGCCCTCCACAAAGTTCTTAAACCTATTTCACAGAGGACCCTTACAGCTATTAGAGTTGAACATTATTCCATCAATCTAACTGGATTTGGACTTATATCTCAGAAGTAGAAGGACCACACAACCGGTCACTCAATTTACCTGCATTTTATATTTTATTGATAACTACAAACCATATGTTCCAGAAGCCACTAACTTAATTTTTCTCTGAATGTCCTTCATTAGAAACATAGGGATAATGAAACTTTCAAAGAAAATAATAGTTAACTAAGGATGTTACATGGACACGATTTTGTTGCTGTTTAAATGGTTCAGGCTTAGAACCGTAAAAAAGTTACAGCACAGAAGTAGGCCATTCAGCCCATCGTGTGCGTCAGGTGCCTGATCTAATCCCATCTTGATTCCTGAAGTTTATTTCCTCAGAATAGCAACCAGATTTTACAACTGGTCTACTCCAACCAACTAGGAAAGTTCTGGACACCTGCAGCTATTGTAGATAGAAAAATGGTAATATCACAAAAAATAATTAGCTGCTCTCTGTTTACCAACAAAAATTAACTTTGATGCATCTGACTTATTTATATATGAACATTTGTATTTTGAATTATAATTTGGCTGTGTGTCCAAATTAGAGGCAACATTTTCTTTGTTATCTCAGACTCCCTTCCTAACACCACTGTGGGTGTACCTACACCCCAAGGACTGCAGCGGTTCAAGAAGGCAGCTCACCACCACCTTCTCAAGGGCAATTAGGAACATCCACATCCCATGAATGAATAAAGAAAAATCTCAAGACAACTTTTAGTCTGTGCAATAGTTATTACTATTCTCATGGTGACAGTACTAAACTGATTAACATACATGCTGCTCAGTGCCCATCAGACACAGGATTTTAAAACACCAAATGTACTAAACACTGGGAAAGAAGTTGCTTAGGTTACATTTTGAAGGAACTCATCAGGTTCCAAATAAACTATTTATCTCTAAATATATTGTTGCTAGTGCACTGTGTTTTCTTTAATTTATTATGTCTTTTCACAGGGCCTTCAAGTGGCGGAGCCATTGCTAAAACAATAGGATTCCCTTGGTTAATGGTAATTATTGGTATCATTGACATACTATATGCTCCACTGTGCTTTTTCCTTCGAAGTCCTCCTGCCAAGGAAGAAAAGATGGTAAGAAGCAACAAATAATTTATTATTAGTTACTACAGATTGCTAAATTCCTGCACACAGTAACACTTGAATTTATTTTATTTTAGGCTATTTTGATGAATCAAAATTGCCCTGTTAAAACCAAAATGTACACAACTCAGGACCACTTTCAGAATGCCCCTGTGGTTGATGATAATGAGGAAGAGTCTGAGAGTGATGAATGATTGAAGCCATACCATATTCTTTACAGTATATATTTTAATGTGCAATATGCAGTGTTTTTGTGAATTGTCTTTTAAAATTTTGTCCTAAATGTAGTAACAATTAATCTTAGTTTAATCTTTTAATCATTAAAACATACCAAAGCTGTAAACTTATTCACCCATATTAGAACTAATTAGAATCACAAGTGGGGGGGTGGCGCGGGGGGAGAAAGAGAGGCAGGGGTACGTAATGTTGGTTAAGTAAAATTGATTGCCAGCAGCCTTATCACATCAATGGGGATATTTATTCCAATTTTTTTTAAAGCATTTAATCTTACATTTTATGCAGTATATTTTATACTCATGCATCTATGAGTGAAAACAAACCCATGTATACACAGCTATTTAAATACTAAGAGTTTATTGTTGTAAGCTGTTTGTTCTAACAAAACTGATTTTGATTTCTCATGCCACTATTTAAGATGCCTAAAGACTACTACAATTCTATTAATCAGTTTTGTGGATTGGGACAGCTCATTTTATGTCAAAATAATGAATAATTTAATAGCTGCAGAATGCTCACAGCATGCTTATTTATCGATCATTTACAGTAAAGTTCATGAATCAAGCAACTATTAATTTGAAAAAAATACTTAATTTTATTATTGATCAATGAAGTGATGGTTTCCTTGGCATTTATCGAGATGGATAGCAACATCTCCCCTCTTCTATAAAAGACATCAGGTTTCTTGCACTGATAAAGTTGCACATAAACTGATTGAACTGTAAACTATATATAAAGTGTATTCAGAGAGCAGTAAAAGGTGAAAACTGTTTACTAGTTTGAAAGCAATCATCAACACATTTTCTAACAACTATACATGTATATATTGTGTGCAATCACTTTTCTGTTCTGTAACTCAAAATATTTATGTGCCTTCATTAAATTAAATATATTTACATGAATTAGATATGTTGGCATATCTTTACTGCATTAATGCTCTACGCTGACTGTTCCTGGTAACAATTAAGCTTCACAACAAAGTCCATTCAAGCACTGTGATGCACTACAGCCGATGAACATTCAGAATCCATGACTTAAACTACCCTGGATGACCTGTTTCTGTCAATACAGTTCATGAATACTTAAAGTAGGCATTTATAAATGGCTCTTATTTCACAGTGATGAGATATCAACTTTATGGTAAAGACAACATATTTTGTTCATGCAAACATGATCACTGTCCACAGATAGATTGGACAGTTGGCTGCTTTGTGCATTGTAACAGATGGGCAAATATAAATAAAGACGCACAGATCATTTTCTGTTGATCAATAAGTGGGCTCTTAATCATCAATCAGGTGTGTGTGTGTGTGTATACACACACACCTTCACTTCCTGGACAAATGTCTATAATAAAACTATTCTGAATGGAATGGCCTAATAATTTAACTGTTATTTGGATTTAGGTAATTACTTCAAATCCTATTCTGAAATGGTTATTTGTAAATTATACTTATTCCACATTCTTAAATATCTGATTAACAGTTTTCTAAAACATTGGCACAAAAACTAGAATGGTAGGAATTGTCCTCCAGTTGCTTCATACAATCATGCAAAAGCGACAGACTGGAAAAGATCAGCAGGTCCATCAAGCCTGTCCCACACAGTCATGTTGTAGTTAAGTATCATGATGCTCCAACCCATCAGCAGTTCTGTAATCTCCTGGTAGATGCAAAAGAAAAACCTGGATCAAATTAGGGAAAAATAAATTCTTTGAAATTCCTTTCCACCCCCAAATGCAGGAGATTTCATTAACCATGAGGCACATCACACAACATACCTTTAGTACAGAATGATGCAGCCTTGAACAGGAACTCGTCCAGCTCCCTTTTAAATCATTTGTGACCTTGTGTAGGATATCTTATGATGTAGCATTGCTCACCTAGGTTCTGAAATAAATCTATTAGATGGTAGATGATGCATGCTTAAGGCATTCATCTAAAACTCCCGTCTCTTTTAGCAGAGGCATTTTAATCCATTTATCTTAAATGACTTAAAGTTTGCAGTAGAATAGAGAAAAAATATTAAAACAAATGCATTAAATGTTTTAAAAGCAAAATACTGCGGATGCATTAAATGTTTGCTTGCTACTAACCCAGGCCTTAATTTCAAGATCTCGGTGACTTTGTAAATGCACAGAGTCATACAGATCAGTAGGGTCTGTGCTGTGCTGTGCGTTCTTAGGGTGGATGGAACATTGGAACAGGAGTAGACCATTCAGCCTGTCGAGCCTGCTCCGCCATTCAATTAGATCATGGCTGCTCATCTATCTCAATGCCATTTTCCCATGCTGTCTCCATATCCTTTGATATCATTAGTCTCCAGAAACCTATTGATTTCTGTCTTGAACATGCTCAGTGATTGAGCTTCCACAGTCCTCTGGGGTACAGAATTCCAAAGATTCACCACCCTCTGAGTGAAGAAATTCATCCTCATCTCAGTCTTAAATGGCCTACTTCTTATTCTGAGATTATGTCCCCTGGTTCTAGACTCACCAACCGAGGGAAACATCCTAACTACATTCACCTTGTCACGCCCAGTAAGAATTTTATGAGTGTCAATGAGATCATCACTCATTCTTCAAAACTCTAGAGAATACATGCCCAGTTTCCTCAATCTCTCCTTACAAGACAATCCCGCCATCCCAGGGATTAGTCTGAATATCCATTGCACTCCCTCTATGGTAAGTATATCCTTCCTTAGATAAGGAGACCAAAACTTTACACAATACTCCAGGTGTGATCACACCAAGGCTCTATTTGATTGCAGCAAAACATCTTGCCAAGGCCAACATACCATTTGCCTTCCTTATTGATTGTTGCACCTTCAGACTAGCTTTTGCTGACTGATGAACAAGGACACCCAGGTCCCTTTGGAGGTGGAGGTGCTACAATTGATGTCATTTTCTATATGAAAGTTAACAATTGGCTTACCCATCGATCAGCTCATGTTGCAGAATGGCTAGTTGGACGAGATACCAGAGTGCTGCTGCTACCTATCAAATTACAACATAAGTCACCAAGTTCTAAAGTAGAGTTGAGCACAAGGAAGGAAATTCATTGAGAAAGTATATGAGCGGCATGCAAGGAAACTGACAGGTCATGTTCTAAGTGGAGATACTCAAATTGGCCAATCCTCCCTCAACTTAAACTTTTATATATAGGATTGACATTTTATATAATTTTTAATTATTCTGGTGAATAATGAAAACTCATGTAATCAGCCAAAATATTTTGGTTCTTTCATTTTTGATAATTGAAGGGAAAAACAAGACTTGCACGCAGCCGAGTCAATTTTTACAAAATTGATCAAAAACTGAGTTTTCAGAAGCATATGTTGGCTTATGTGAATCAATATCCAAGGAAAATTAGGTACATTTCCCTTTATATATCAGTTCTGCCATGAACAAATGATTTGGGGCAAATCATAAACCATATCTGAAAATTAACAGTAATTTTGCAATTTGTGCTATTCTTTAAATTTAGTGTCATCTTTCAGCAACATTCATTGTTTGAAGGGCATCTATTTATTAAAAATTGGTAATTTTAGACAAATGGATAATATTTTCTTTCTAATTAATTGATGTTGTGATCAAGAAAATTTGAATCTTTATATTGGACTAGTCGTACAAAGTTTCTTCCTAGGCAGTTCATGATGACATATGAATTATCATCTGGATCACAGTGTGAAAATAATTTAGGTTAGTATGTGTGCAACTGTTAACAAATGTGTTCAATTGTTGATATCTTGGGGTGATGCAGTGGGTTAGATGCATTGGTTCTTCACATGGAACACCAGAGTTCAAATCCAGCTCAGACTGATGGGATTAACGTTTCCTCCAGCTGCTGTGAAATAAATCTTGGTGGGTCCCAAGCTGGTTCACAAGACTGCCGCTAATTTGTCAGTTCTACTTGGAGGTCACTGATGGCCAGTGTAAGAGTTAGAGAAGTGTCACATTGGTGTAGAGTTACTCTTCGAAGGTTGGATTGCGAAGAGTCGTTAGGCAGAGGGGAATTTTCTTTACTTTTAACTGTGGTATATCATATAGGCGCCTGAAATGAAAAGTGTTCCATTCTCCACTGTCAATATAACTCACCTGGAAGAATACACAAAAGATATTTCATGTATGATTTAAGAGAAGATTTACTAGAATGGTACCATTCTGATGAGGGACTTCAATTATGTGGAGAGACTAGAGCACAACAAAGAAGGTTAAAGGGAGACTTGATAGAGTGAAGATGGAGAAACTGTTTCTACTGATTGATATGTTGATAACCAGATTTAAGACATTTGGAAAAAGATCCCGGGTGGAGATGAGAAATTTATTTACACAGCGAGTTTTTATGATCTAGAATACACTGCCTGAAAGGGTGGTGGAAGCAGAGTCAATGCTAACTTTCAAAAGGGAATTGGATATATGCTTGAAAAGACAAGAATTACAGGGTTAAAGGTAAAGGCAGAGGAGTGGAACTAATTGGATAGTTCTTTCAAAGAACCAGCACAAGCCCAATGGCTCCTTCTGTGCTGTAGGAGTTGATCACAATTCCGTATACTCATGGATAAAGACGAGAGTGGTCCCAAAGGAAGAGTGCTAAATTGGGGGAAGGCCAACTATACCAAAACTCGGCAGGAGCTGGGGAATGTAGATTGGGAGCAGCTGTTTGAAGGTAAATCCACATTTGATATGTGGGAGGCTTTTAAAGAGAGGTTGATTAGCGTGCAGGAGAGACATGTTCCTGTGAAAATGAGGGATAGAAATGGCAAGATTAGGGAACCATGGATGACAGGTGAAATTGTGAGACTAGCTAAGAGGAAAAAGGAAGCATACATAAGGTCTAGGAGGCTGAAGAAAGACAAAGCTTTGAAAGAATATCGGGAATGTAGGACCAATCTGAAACGAGGAATTAAGAGGGCTAAAAGGGGTCATGAAATATCTTTAGCAAACAGGGTTAAGGAAAATCCCAAAGCCTTTTATTCATATATAAGGAGCAAAAGGGTAACTAGAGAAAGGATTGGCCCACTCAAGGACAAAGGAGGAAAGTTATGCGTGGAGTCAGAGAAAATGGGTGAGATTCTAAACGAGTACTTTGCATCGGTATTCACCGAGGAGAGGGACATGACGGATGTTGAGGTTAGGGACAGATGTTTGATTACTCTAGGTCAAGTCGGCATAAGGAGGGAGGAAGTGTTGGGTATTCTAAAAGGCATTAAGGTGGACAAGTCCCCAGGTCCGGATGGGATCTATCCCAGGTTACTGAGGGAAGCGAGAGAGGAAATAGCTGGGGCCTTAACAGATATCTTTGCAGCATCCTTAAACACGGGTGAGGTCCCGGAGGACTGGAGAATTGCTAATGTTGTCCCCTTGTTTAAGAAGGGTAGCAGGGAAAATCCAGGTAATTATAGACCGGTGAGCCTGACGTCAGTGGTAGGGAAGCTGCTGGAGAAGATACTGAGGGATAGGATCTATTCCCATTTGGAAGAAAATGGGCTTATCAGTGATAGGCAACATGGTTTTGTGCAGGGAAGGTCATGTCTTACCAACTTAATAGAATTCTTTGAGGAAGTGACAAAGTTGATTGATGAGGGAAGGGCTGTAGATGTCATATACATGGACTTCAGTAAGGCGTTTGATAAGGTTCCCCATGGTAGGCTGATGGAGAAAGTGAAGTCGCATGGGGTCCAGGGTGTATTAGCTAGATGGATAAAGAACTGGCTGGGCAACAGGAGAGAGAGAGTAGCAGTGGAAGGGAGTTTCTCAAAATGGAGACGTGTGACCAGTGGTGTTCCACAGGGATCCGTGCTGGGACCACTGTTGTTTGTGATATACATAAATGATTTGGAGGAAAGTATCGGTGGTCTGATTAGCAAGTTTACAGACAACACTAAGATTGGTGGAGTAGCAGATACTGAAGGGGACTGTCAGACAATACAGCAGAATATAAATAGATTGGAAAGTTGGGCAGAGAAATGGCAGATGGAGTTCAATCAGGGCAAATGCGAGGTGATGCATTTTGGAAGATCCAATTCAAGAGTGAACTATACAGTAAATGGAAAAGTCCTGGGGAAAATTGATGTACAGAGAGATTTGGGTGTTCAGGTCCATTGTTCCCTGAAGGTGGCAACGCAGGTCAATAGAGTGGTTAAGACGGCATACGGCATGCTTTCCTTCATCGGACGGGGTATTGAGTACAAGGGTTGGCAGGTCATGTTACAGTTGTATAAGACTTTGGTTCGGCCACATTTGGAATACTGCGTGCAGTTCTGGTCGCCACATTACCAAAAGGATGTAGATGCTTTGGAGAGGGTGCAGAGGAGGTTCACCAGGATGTTGCCTGGTATGGAGGGCACTAGCTATGAAGAGAGGTTGAGCAGATTAGGATTATTTTCATTAGAAAGACGGAGGTTGAGGGGGGACCTGATTGAGGTGTACAAAATCATGAGAGGTATAGACAGGGTGGATAGCAAGAAGCTTTTTCCCCAGAGTGGGGGATTCAATTACTAGGGGTCACGAGTTCAAAGTGAGAGGGGCAAAGTTTAGGGGGGATATGCGTGGAAAGTTCTTTACGCAGAGGGTGGTGGGTGCCTGGAACGCGTTGCCAGCGGAGGTGGTAGACGCGGGCACGATAGCATCTTTTAAGATGTATCTAGACAGATACATGAATGGGCAGGAAGCAAAGAAATACAGACCCTTACAAAATAGGCGACGTGTTTCGATAGAGGATATGGATCGGCGCAGGCTTGGAGGGCTGAAGGGCCTGTTCCTGTGCTGTAATTTTCTTTGTTCTTTGAATTGTTCATGATCGTATTAGGTCATTAAGTTAGCATTTAAAGTTGAGGCAAAATATTAATTATATACATATTTTTTAAACTGCCCAATAAGTTAACAGTGATTATATCTTAACTGGAATGTTTCATATACTTCCCTATCAACCAAGTTAACGCCCTACTGTTGAGCCCAACCAATAGATGGAACTGTCCACCTGTGTGAACATGAGAAATGCAAGGGTCATGCTCTTCTTTAGTTAAGCCAACGTGAAGAACACGTGAATGCTATGAAATAGGATTTCCCTCTTATCGACCCTGCCCATAGCCAGCAGAATTTCCTTCTGGGGAACTATAGTGCAAATATATTTATATTCGCATTGAAAAGTGAACTTTGGTCTCTCATTGAAAGTCCTGTATTTCAGCATTATAGGTACAACACTTACTGATTTTATTTTGGTTTAAACTTGTATAAAAAGAGCAGAGTAACTATATTTTAAAAGATCCATATATAAAATTAAATAAGGTTACAAAAACCACAATTTTGTAATATCATATTTATTGGGCAGTGCTAATGATCTAGACACCCAACTCTTCATTCTGCTGGGGTTGGGGTGGGAACACCAAGGTCCAAATATTAAACAAAATCAAACTGAAAACCTCTCAAATTAATTACTTTCTCAGCTTTCAGTAACAACTTTCAATTTTCCTACATGTGCAAAAATTACTAGTTGGTAAGTCAATTTGAATTATGTTACATTCTATCAAAATTTAAATACCTGCAGGTTTGCAGAGCAAACCTAACTGAATGCTTCAGTATGCAATATATACTTAAGTATGAATTAAATAGCCATCTCTGTAATATACATTACTGTTTCATTAAAGATGAGAAAGTGTCAAATGTTTTTTGCACTCTTGCACAAGTATTTCAGAGGTTCAGAGTCGTCATCCCTTAAGTTGCAAATATTCATAAAGAAACATATATAGTAGCAAAATTAGCTTTACTAAAATACCTTTAATAGACACAAAAGCTCACCACACAGTTTTCTATGTTGATACACATTTGGCAAAGAAACATCTACACAAAGAACAGAAAAGGTGAACTTAAAGAATTACAGGTTATGACATGATTCAAACTCTGAAACCTGGTCCCAAAAGAGACTTGAAATCCACCTTCCCAACATTATTGCAGACTCATCTGCAGAGTACAATAACACCAAGAATTAATTTAAATATATCTCACTAATATTCTAACAAAAAAACTGTGGGGGAGGGGAAATCCTAGACTGAACTGGCTTTGTTGTTTGTTGACACCATAGTCACATTAAAAGTCAAATTCACAAGACAGAATAACAGTTGCATTATTGCACAGAAGCAAAAAAAAGAAAGTGAATTTGGTTTACTACAATCATCAGGAAACTGTCATACAGTCATGAAAGGGATTCAGCATCATCAATAATTTGCTCATTCGCTACATCAGTAAATGGCTGCACCTCTGTCTGATTGGCAATGTCAATTTCATCTGCTGTTATGGATAAGATATCATCTGAAAGCTTTGTGACCTTTCTTGCTTGCTGTTCTGAAGCAGATGTACTCTCACTTAATTCTAAATCTTCAATTCCTGCTTTATAATGGATTGTGAGCAGTGTAAGGGCTTGCAGTCGTTCACCTGATTTTGAAAGAGCAGCAGACAGGAGTGACTTCTTTCTAGGATCCGTGCTCTCCTTCTCTTCTTTCATCAAAGCATAATTGTGTTCTAGTTCCTGGTCTATTTCATTTTGTAGCTTATCCAACATCAATTCCAGTTTTTGAAATCGTTCATCTGTTGGTAATCCTCGATACAGATCGCGACCAATCTCTTTTACGGCAATGAATACACTATCATCAAGACCTCCTTCTTTCTTCACTGCTAACTTGGGACCCGCGGAAGAAACCTGCCGTTTGGAAGGGCTACTGGCACTGTAAGTCTCCGTGTCACTGCTTTCATTGTCTGAGGTGTTTGGAGTGTGCTTTGGTGATGGCTCTACCAAATCAACTCCAGGATCAGCAAGCCGAGCTCTGGGTCCTGGCCTTAGGTTCAGCAAGCGTGAACTAGTATTGATGATATGTCGCGTTAACCCAGTAGACCTGTTGAAGGATGACTTTGCTTCCAAGTCAACTCTCCTTTCTGTAGCAACAGAAAATGGTGTTTCTGCTAGACATTTGTCCTGGCACTTTTTATGACATACATATGCACAGATCATGCACTGAGAAGCTGCTTTGGTCCAGACTTTCTTTTTACAGTAATCACACCAAGTTGGGTTCTGAAACTGAGTATCTTGGAAATTATGCTTATTGTCTGTGCACAAGATATTAGGATCCTCCTTACTGAGAGCAGGAATGTCCTCTTGTGGAGTATCTTCCTTTTCCCTTTCTACTTGAACACTAGACATTTCTGAATCACCCTCTTTTAGATATGTAAAATTTAAGGTAATGTCACCATAACACAGTTTCTCATTGAATCCCTTATGAGTGCTTAGATTTCGTAATGCAGTCCTACTGACAACAGCTTTTGGTTCAGGAGCACTTAGCCTGAAGGTTGTCTGGAACTCTAGTGATGCTGTAGAAAGACATTCCATTGCTATCTCTTCAAGTTTTATACTTGCATGGCCTAAACAAATAAGTCCGCCTGGTTTAAAAGGTTCTTTACACCAGATTGCAACATTGATGTACTTATGGTGGCCTTCAACCTCAAACACACATGTTGCCTTGTTCCATTTCCCAAACCTCTTCCGGTAGAATATCTCTGGTGATTCCCAGATTTGATTATCTTCTGTTCCTTCACGCATATTGCAGGTAGCTTCTGGAACTTTTTCTTTAGAATCTTGTTTACCTGCTGCCGACTTGGACAGTGGTGGATCTTCATTTTGATCTACATTTTTGCCTATACTCTTTTCCACATTTTTCTCTGTATTATTAGCGGAAGGTGTTGGTTTGTCAAGTTTTTCTGTCGCTACATCTCCAGATTCAAGCTGGTAGTGGGCTTCAGAGGAAGCCAAAGTTAGCTTAATTTGGGGCCTTGGGGGCACAGGTGGTTTATTTGTGGATCCCAGTACTGGCTTACTTGGCTGTTGTGGTGCATCAGGGATATCTAAACACTTTGGTTGGGCAGATTTAACTGCATCTTTTTGTTGTGATTTCAGGGGAATCTGATAATTCCCCAAATTTAATTTGCGATTCAAAATGGGAGATATAGTTCCTAGTGGCTTCGTGGCAAGTGTAGCTACTGAGCGCTTTGGACTTTGATTAGTTGGTGCAAAATCCTCCTTTAATATTGTGGGTGGTGGTTTGATTTCAGGGTATGCTAGCTCTTCAAATTCAGAATCTAAGTCTTTACCATCGGCACTGTCTAATACACCATCATCGTCGAAGGTTTGTTGACCAAACTGCTGACCAAAGCCAGCGTCTTCAAGTTGACCAAAGTTATCTTGGAGGGAGCTACATTGTTGATTCTGATGTCCACCTACAGGCCTCTCGTAGTAAACCAATACTTTGTCACCAGCTTGTTTTATAAGTTTCAAAACCTGCACAGAGGATGTCACTTTGACTCCTGTTGATAAATCAAAGCAAACCCAGATCAGAAATTCAATATTCAAAAAAATACACAGCATTATTAAATGTTTATTCTGACAAAGTTTTAAAAATTAAGTAACATTTTTAAAAAAACCTTAGATTTTTAAGCAAAAGAGAGAAGGAATTGTGCTTTTTAATTGTATTTTGGAGATCAGGCGTATAGCTATACAACAGGCATATTAGGGAATGAAGACAGCCATAGAGTCATAGTCATAGAGAGATACAGCACTGAAACAGGCCATTCAGTCCACTGAGTCTGTGCTGACCAACAACCACCCATTTATACTAATCCTACATTAATCCCATATTCCCTACCACATCCCCACCATTCTCCTACCACCTACCTACACTAGGGGCAATTGACAATGGCCAATTTACCTATCAACCTGCAAGTCTTTGGCTGTGGGAGGAAACCAGAGCACCCGGCGGAAACCCACACGGTCACAGGGAGAACTTGCAAACTCCGCACAGGCAGTACCCAGAACCGAACCCGGGTGACTGGAGCTGTGAGGCTGCGGTGCTAGCCACTGTGCCGCCCCAGTCTCCTCCTATTATTCTTAACAAAATTTGAAGTCCTTTTAAGTGCTCTCTACATGTTACCCAAAGTTGGGACTTTAGCCATTCTGCATATCAAATACATAATAGAAAATTCACCCACTTGTTCATTACTTGTACTTGCTGTTAAAAATCATAAGAATCTACAAAGTTACATGAAAATACAATTTAATTTTTCCTTTCAGTTATCCATTCTCAAGTGCTTTTTTTCCTCCAAGCTACCAACTTACTTTCTCTTCTCCAATCTAAGAAGTTTTACCTCCTGTTTACTATTAGACATGAACATTGTAATAGTTTGAGAAAAATATTTTGAATATATGCACACAGAAATTTTGCTCTCTAACTTCACTCAACAAACACATTTTAACCAGAGAAAATAATTCTTAAAGGAATAAAATGCACGTTGACATAGATTAGCAACCAGTGAGATTAGCAACAACCTGGAAGAAAATTCTGAGTTTTCTATTGAAGTAGCACAGGGGTAGGGCAAGGAGATAAGCGGCAGGCATAAAGTGCATACTGTGAGGTATGTTGGAAACAGTTCTTTTACATCCCATCCATCCGTGACTGTAAATGGTCAAATGCACTGTAATCCAAATTTAAATACAAGAATAGTAATAAAATCTAAATATTTTTAAAACTTCAAATGCACGCATTTTCCATTCATCACATGGCAGATATTATACACTATATTCATTTGTAATGTATAGAGCAAGTTTGCAGGAAAGCAAAATTCCAGAGACATTGTATCAAACTGTCATGCTGCCTTCCTGCTCAGGTGTACGTAAAAAAATCTCTGCACTATTTGCAGAGTAGGAAAGTTCTTCCAGGGCTCTGGCCAACATCCATCCCTTGATGAAACCACCATAACAGATTATCTACTAAAATAACGACAAAATACCGCAGAAGCTGAAAATCTGAAGTAAAAACAAAGTGCTGGAAATACTCAGCAGGTCAGGTCGCATCTGTGCAGAGAGGAGCAAAGTTAACATTTCAGGTCGTAGAAACATAGAAAATAGAAGCAGGAGTAGGCCATTCGGCCCTTCGAGCCGGCTCCGCCATTCATTATGATCATGGCTGATCATCCAACTCTTAGGTTACTACCTGTTCCCGCTTTCGCCCCATATCCTTTGATCCCTTTAAACCCAAGAGCTATATCTCACTACTTCTTGAAAACATGCTATGTTTTGGCCTCAACTGCCTTCTGTGGTAACGAATTCCACAGGTTCACCACTCTATGGGTGAAGAAATTTCTCCTCATCTCAGTCCTTATGGTTTACCCCGTATCCTTAGACTATGACCCCTGGTTCTGGACTCCTCCACATCCTTCCTGCATCTACCCTGTCAAGTCCTGTTAGAATTTTATAGGTTTCTATGACCTGTGACCTTTCATCAGACTGGCAAAGGTTAGAAAAGAATTGGGTTTGAAGCGTGTGAAGGTGCGTGATACGGCAGAGGGCAGGAGAGATTAAATGACAAAGCTGTTTTGGGACAAAGTCAAAGAGCTTGTTAATGCTTGTGGTGAAAGACAAAGCATTAGTCCAGAGAGAGTGTTAATGGCAAAATAATGAGCAGCTCTGTCCACATGAAAAACAGGCACATGGTTAAAGAAAAATATTTTAAAAAGGCCAGTCATGCTCTGAAATTGTTGAACTCAAGGTTATTTCTGCAAGGTTCTTGAGTGCCTAATCGAAAAATGAGGTGCTGCTCCTTGAGCTTGCGTTGATGTTCACTGGAACACTGCAGCAGGCCAAAGAAAGAACTGTGGGCATGAAAGCAGGGTGGTGTGTTGAAATGGCAAGCAACCAGAAGCTCAGGGTCATGTTTTCGGACTGAGTGGAGGCGTTCCGCAAAGCGGTCCCCCAATCTGCATTTGGTCTCCCCAATGTAGAGGAGACCGCATTGTGGACAGCGAATACAGTATACTAAATTGAAGGAAGTACAAGTGAATCGCTGCTTCACCTGGAATGGTGAGGAGAGGAGGTAAAAGGGCAGGTATTACACCTTCTGCGATTGTATGGGAAGGTGCCGTGGGCAGGGGTGAAGTGTTGGGGATGATGGAAGAGTGGACCAGAGTGTCGCGGAGGGAATGATCCCTTTGGAATGCTAACAGGTGAGGGGAAGGGAAGATGCGTTTGGTGGTGTCATCATGCTGGAGATGGCAGAGGATGATCCTTTGGAATGTGGAGGCCGGTGGGGTGGAAAGGGAGGGCAAGGGGAACCCTGTCGCGGTTCTGGGAGGAAGGGGTAGGGGTGAGGGCAGAGTGCGGGAAATAGTTCTGACACGGTTGAGGGCCCTTTCAGCCACAGTGGTGTGGAAGCCTTGGTTGAGCAAAAAAGACGACATATCAGGAGCACTGTTGTGGAAGGCTGCATCACAGCAGATGCGACGGAGACAGAGAAACTAGGAGAATGGAATGGAGTACTTACAGGAAACAGGGTGTGAGGAAGTGTAGTCAAAGTAGCCGCGGGAGTCAGTGGGCTTATTATAAATATTAGCAGACAGCCTATCCCCAGAGATGGAGTCACAGAGGTCGAGGAAGGGCAGTGTCAGAAATAGACCATGTAAAGGTGAGGGAAGGGTGGAAATTGGAAGCAAAGTTAATGAAGTTTTCCAGTTCGGGGCGGAAGCAGGAAATGACACCAATACAGTTATCAATGTACTGGAGAAAGAGGTGAGGGAGGGGGCCTGAGCAGGACTGGAACAAGGAATGCTCGACATATCCCACAAAAAGACAGGCATAACTAAGACCCATGTGGGTACCCATAGCAACAACTTTTATTTGAAGGAAGTGAGTGGAGTTGAAGGAGAAGTTGTTCAATGTAAGAACAAGTTCAGCCAGGCGGAGGAGGGTGGTGGTAGATGGGGACTGGCTGTGCTGTATAAAACGCTAGTTAGGCCACAGCTGGAGTACTGTGTACAGTTCTGGGCACAACACTATAGAAGGATGCGACTGCACTGGAGAGGATGCAGAGGAGATTCACCAGGATGTTGCCTAGGCTGGAGCATTTCAGACATGAAGAGAGAATGGATTGGCTAGGGCTGTTTTCCTTAGAGCAGAGAAGGCTGAGGGGGGGCCTGATTGAGGTATACAAAATTATGAGGGGCATTGATAGGATAGATAGGAAGAAACGTTTTCCCCTTAGTGGAGGGATCAATAATCAGGGGACATAGATTTAAGGTAAGGTGCAGGAGATTTAGAGGGGATTTGAGGAAAGAATTTTCACCCAGAGGATGGTTGGAATCTGAAACACACTGCCTGAAGGGGTGGTAGAGGCAGGAACCCTCACATTACATTTAAGAAGTATTTGGATGAGCAGTTGAAATGCCATAGCATACAAGGCTACGGGTCAAGTGCTGGAAAATGGGATTAGAATAGACAGGTGCTTGATGGCCGGCACTGACACGATGGGCCAAAGGGCCTGTTTCTGTGCTGTACGACTCTTATGACTATGTTCAAGGATGAAGCCAAGAGCCCTCAAACTGTCCTGGTGGGGGATGGAGGTGTAAGGGATTGGATATCCATACAGACGAGACGGCGGTTAGGGCCAGGAATCTGGAAATTGTCAAAATGACGTAGGGTGTCAGAAGAGTCGAGGATATGGGTGGGAAGAGACTGGACTAGGGGAGAAAAGATAGAGTTAAGATAGGAAGAAATAAGTTCAGTGGGGCAGGAACAGGCTAAAACAATGGGTCTACCTGGACAGTCCTGTTTGTGGACATGCTTCGGACATGTCTTCCTTTTTCCTCAACCGAGGATTCCCCCTCCCCACCCACCCCCCCCCGCCACTGTGGTTGACAGGGACCTCAACCGTGACCGACCTATTGCCCACAATTCTGCCCTCACCCCTTCTCCTCCCTCCCAGAAAAGCGACTGGGTTCCCCTTGTCCTCACTTACCACTCTACCAGCCTCCACATCCAAAGGATCATCCTCTGCCATCTCCGCCACCTCCAGCACGATGCCACCACCAAACACATCTTCTCTTCCTCTCACCTGTCAGCATTCTGAAGGGATCGTTCCCTCCGTGACATGCTGGTCCACTCCTCCATCACTCCCAACACCTCGCCCCTTCCTATGCAATTGCAGGAGGTGTAATACCTGTCCTTTTACCTCCTCTCTCCTCACTATCCAAGGACCCAATCACTCCTTCCAGATGAAGCAGCGATTTACTTGTACTTCCTTCAATTTAGTATACTATGTTCGCTGCTCACAATGAGGTCACCTCTACATTGGGGAGACCAAACATAGATTGGGTGACCACTTTGCAGAACACCTCTGCTCAGTCTGAAAGGATGACCCTGAGCTTCTGGTTGCTTGCCATTTCAACATACCACCCTACTTTCATGCCCACATTTCTGTCTTTGGCCTGCTGTAGTGTTCCAGTGAACATCAACGCAAGCTCGAGGAGCACCACCTGATCTTTTGATTAGGCACTCTACAGCCTTGCGGACTGAACATTGAGTTCAATAACTTCAGAGCATGACTGGCCTTTTTAAAAAAAAAAATTGTTTTTTTTATTAATTTATTTTAATTTTTAACCATGTGCCTGCTTTTCATGTGGTCAGAGCTGCTCATTATTCTGCTATTAACACTCTCTCTGGATTAATGCTGTGTCTTTCACCACAAGCATTTACAAGCTCTTTGCCTTTGTCCCAGGACAGTTTTGTCATTTAATCTCTCCTATCCTCTGCCCTATCACACACCTTCTCATTTGTTTTCTTCCCCGCCAAACCCACCCCCAACCCCCTTTCACTTGCTAAAACCTAATTCTTTTCTAACCTTTACCAGTTCTGCTGAAAGGTCTCTCCTCAGATGCTGCCTGACCTGCTGAGTATTTCCAGCACTTTGTTTTTATTTAAAACAGATTATCTGTTTGATCTATTCCATGTGCGCAGATTGGTTGACTGGCACTGACAATTTTCATCTGCTGGAACATCCCAAGGATGCAAAATGCATCATATAAATGCAAGTTCTTTATTTCTTTCTTTGCACAAAGAAAGCCAGAGTTGTTATTTCCAACCTGGTAACAATTAACCTTGGAAAGAATTTATCAGTTAAACACTGCAGTCCTAAAAGGAAGATGTATAGTTCAGTGAAGGAATAATACCTTCTGTATTGCATAATAAAGTTCTCCCATCTTACTGATTTCCAGTTTAGTTTCATTGCAACCAGATGGCAATATCCTCAAGATGCTAGATATACTGGAATATTAATCAATTATTGCAGTATCATTAGCAAAGTAGGGACAATAACCTTAACTTTTAGTTCCAGTTTAACCAAAAGGTCTGAACTTAAACCCTCTTTCTCCTTGGCACACAACAGGAAATTAATTGCGATGCCAAATAATATAGATAAAAGTGGGTCTGTCTGCTTCACATGTCTTAATTTCAATTGGCTTTGCTTTTTCAATTAACTCCTGTATTGGAATAAAAATGTCAGGTAAGAATTTCTGATAAGGGCTGCAAAACAGTCAGGATTCTCTTTCTCTAAAATCATTTATAAACTTGTGCACATTCTGTCAAAAGTTTTTGCCAAATCTATGAAAACCACCACCAATTTGTCTATACTTTTGTTTCGGTCCTTCACAATGTTCTGCAAAATAGAAATATTTTCATTACAACCCTGGATGCATGCTCTAAATCATTTTTCTTGTGGGTTTAGGCATAGCACAATGTTAAGATGTTCTGAAAACATTTTCAGAAACAAATGAAGTAGAGTGCGCCCTATCATGGCTGGCCTCCAATTATTGATGGGAGCTATAACAGATCAATCAATAAGAATTACTTTGGGAAATTGTACATCAAAAGGCTGCAGAATGATCAAAGCATAGTGATGTTAATATGAGTGCGCATAAATATTATGCAACTAAAAAAAAAGAGCAAGCTGGAAGATCCAAATAAAAATGGACGAAAAGGTCATCAAAACAATTGATGAGAGCTCCATCGGAAATTAAATTAAGAAAGCCAGTGTGATCGCCAACTGATGTGAGGATCTGCTAAGAGTATATCAAGCTCAGGAAGATAAAAGTTACTCCTCATGGCTTTAAAGTTTAAGACTGGCACAAAGCAAAAAAACAAAACAAAATGGGGTTCATGGTCTGAAATTGTTGAACCAAATATTGAGTCCAAAAGGCTGTAAAATGCCTAATTGGAAGATGAGGCGCTGTTCCTCGAGCTTGCATTGACCTTCACTGGAACACTGCAGCAGGCCGAGGACAGAAATGTGGGTGAGAGTACAAGGTGGTGAATTAAAATGGCAAGCAACTGGAAGCTCGGGGTCATGCTTTCGGACTGAGCGGAGGTGTTCCACAAAGCGATCATCCAATCTGCATTTGGTCTCCCCAATGTAGAGGCGACCGCATTGTGAGCAGTGAATACAGTATATTAAGTTGAAGGAAGCACCAGTAAATTGTTGCTTCACTGGGAAGAGTGTTTGGGGCCTTGGATGATGAGGAGAGGAGGTATTACACCTCCTGCGACTGCATGGAAAGATGCCGTGGGAAGGGGACGGGTGTCCGGGGTGATGAAGGAGTGGACAAGGGTGTCGCGGAGGGAACGATTCCTTCAGAATGCTGACAGGGGAGGGGAAGATGATATGTTTGGTGGTGGCATCATGCTGGAGGTGGCGGAAGGGGTGGAGGATAATCTTTTAGATGTGGAGGCTGATGGGGTGGAAAGTGAGAACAAGGGGAACCCTACTGCAGTTCTGGGAGGGAGGGGAAGGGTGGAGGGGAAGGGTGGAGGGGAAGGGGTGAGGGCAAAAGCGTGGGAAATGGATTGGACACGGTCGAGGGCCCTGTCAACCATTGTGAGGGGGAATCCTCGGGTGAGGAAAACGGAAGACATTTCAGAAGCGCTGTTCTGGAAGCTTGCATCATCAGGCAGATGTGACGGAGACAGAGAAACTGTGAGAATGGAATGGAGTCCTTACAGGAGGCAGGGTGTGAAGTCGAGGAGCCTTCTGGACTCAACACTGAGTTCAACAGTTTCAGACCATGAGCCCCATTTTGATTGTCTTTTTTTTTAAACCATGTGCTGGTCTTAAACTTGTTTTCCATGTTCCTTATTCTGCCGTTAACACTCTCTCTGGACTAATGCTTTGTCTTTTACTGCAACTATTACCACTCCCTTTGCCTTTAGGAGTGAAATTGGGAAGCACTTTTTCAAACAAATTACAGTGCAAATTGAGAACTGAATCTCCCAAAAGGCTGTAGATGCTGGGCAATTGAAATTTTTTAAGACCGAGTTTGATAGATTTTTGTCGGCTAAGGGTGTCAAGGATATGGAACAAAGGTGGGTAAATGCGTTGAGGTAAAGATCAGCCATCATCTAATTGAATGGTGGAAAAGGGGGTCATTCCTGCATTTTGGGCTTCCTCATGACAATGAACTAAAATGTATACACTTATGCATCTCATGAATGGGGCAGTATTCCACATGACTTACAATCATCGCCTGTCTATTATCTCAGAGTTCAATAATTTTGTCTGTCTACAGTGAAAGGTTGTAAATACCATTCATCAAATTGTTACATTCAGGCTAAAATTAATAGATGTATTTAAATAAGGCATTACAGCAGCAATGAAGTATAGTGAGAAGGTAACAGTACAATACGTGGCATACACAATATGTAAACTGCTTCAATACAAAAATGGTCTGAGTTCTTTGCAGTTCTTTTCAGTAGCTTTATGAATAAATCTCTGATTGATTATGTGGGAGATGATTCGCATAATGCTCCTCTTAGCCATTTCATGGGGCAAAGGCAATGTAAAGCACAAAAGCAATAACCATGGATAGACTATAAATGATACTGAATATCCTTTCTTTTAAAAGTAAAGACAAAACCACAAAATCCATTTGCTTTTGACAGCTGCTGACCATTGCAATCATATCTTGTTCACTTCTTACATACTTGCCAATGCTTTTAAACAATCGGAACTCCTCTTAGAACAACGCTTTTTGGTGGTTCAGCTATTTATGAAATGATACATTTATCTGTGCGCTTTAACACTTTTAACACTTTCCAACAATTGAAACCATTCCTGTGCCTGGTAGACGTGGACTGGAGTCTCGCATATAGAACACCTGTTGTACTTCAAATAACCAGTAATTTAGTTAGTACCTAGACTCCTAGCTCATCAAATTCTCAGACAGCTGGACTCCTGTTGCCATTTTAAAGTTTGGTCAAAGGGAGGTCAGTTTTCATTTTAACTTTAGCTATTACAAAATTGCGTAGAAACTTGTCTCTATTTAATGCTGATTGAAATCTGTTTCCATCACACTTGCTATCCGATGTCTTCAAAAGAAACCTCACTAGCATAGTTCCTTTAAAAAAAAAATCAAACCATTACAAAGAATAGAGACTAAGTAGAGCATCCTTTTTTCTGTTCACAATGGATAAGAGAAAACTGACTCGGAGGGAGCAGGATTAAAATGTAGTTCAATTGCTGAAGTATCTTGGGTTAATCATATTGCCCACAGAGGTTAATTCAGCTCCCTTGCTCAACTGGTCATTGCGTTTAAACTTAAAGTTTATAGTGGTTAAGTGGCATTTAATTAATTTTAACCTGATTAAGTTCACTATAATTATAATGGATCTAATTACTGAATGAGTAACTGATTCAAATCATTGGCATAAAAGCAGAGAAACAATTTCACCCACTGTTCTAAGTTCAGTATTTTCAATCTTTTGAATTTGTGTTTTAATTTAAATCTGCATTAGCTTATAATATTAAGCACATACTGAACTGAACACAGGTGTAAGCTAAAGAAGCATACCTGTAGACAACTTTCAAACTTGATTTTTTTCCAAGGACTATTGTTTCCAAGGATTCAGGTTAGTAACGTGTAGTCAAATATTAAAATTTGCTTCTCACACCCAGCTCTCAACTTTGAATATATTATTTTGTGTTGTTTTTGCTTTTATGGATTTATACATCACAGTATAATTTGAGCAGTTACTTCTGCAGTAATTAGATTTATTGTAATTATCATGTGAACTTGATCAGGTTAAAATCAACGAAATGCCATTTGCTACTATAAGCTTTAAAGCTTAAACCACAAGAACGAGTTGGATAAGAGAGATTAATTAATCATGAATAAATGACAGCCCAGTATGCAAGTGCACTTTGTAGTGTGGGATCAGCTGTGATGACTAAGAAGGCCCCAAGTTCTAACCCTGATCAGCAATAAATTAGCTGATCCGAGTGAGACATCAGTGGGTGTACAATAATTGGTTTCCGTGCCCTCAAACTACAGAGAGGGAGGGGAAACAAAAAGCCAGGTCTCTGGTTCCTGAACTGTCATGGAATGTATGCTGAAGAGGTCATTGAACAGCATTCCTCCAGTACCTTTACTGAGTGGCCTGATGAGCTGGGGGGTGAGTGTCAGCAGATAATTCCACCAAGTTTTTTGGGAGGAGCAAGAAAGGGAGCATCACATCTTAGCCTGATCCTGAAATCTGCACATGCATACTTTCCAACAGGAGACAACAGCTTGCAACTAGGAATGGGAACTGTTGTTCAATTTTTTCCTCACAACATGGCCCAGTCCAAATCTTTTGCCGCAACTACCATCTTGGCTTAGATTTAGTTTAGCACAGACCAGGAAGCAAACCTAGAGATGACCTGTCTGTATGGCTCAGCACCACACTAACATTTATTCAGAGAGTCATTTGAAATACCGTTTTCGGTTATTTTTCTCGACTCCCCATTGACACTGGCTGAATGAACTTCCAGGTCTCCACTAATGTTGTTCTAAATCAACTCCCAGAAATCACGTAACTGCATCCTGCCAACACTGACGCTCTCCTTGTCACCCAACCACCACTTGACACACTATGGTGAAGGAGCCGAGATCAGAAACTTGTGAGCCTACATCCCACTGCTCCATTGTTGTGCAGTGATGATAGTGTGCTGCCTTATGCCATGCTTACACATCAAACTTAGAGCACGCTGTGCAAAGCACATTGTAGGGGGAACAGAATCTTGCAATGCTCGTTTTATTCACAGAACTACAACAGACAATGGTGCTATTAAACAGTAGAGGAAAATACAAAGGAAGATCTTAGAGCAGGTCTATTTCTTTTATCGTACATTTAATCTGAACAAAATAGTAAATATATTCCAATAATTGCTATAGAAGACATTGTTGTGTTGCACTACGGAAAAAGGAACCAAATTACAGCATCAATAGATGCAGCCACAATTGAAGTTATACTGTATTATCGGATTTGAAATGTTCTAGCTATGCTTTCAGTTATGTATGTAAATATTATTCTGTTTTTAAGCAAAAGGGAGGATTCTGAATCACTGCCATTTTGAAGTGCTGCCTCTCAATTTATACTCAGATGAACAAAATAAGGCAGAATACAAATAAAATTCATGGATACTATTATTTCATGGTGGCACCTGCTACACAATAACTCCCACATTGGCCAATAAACTGACAAGACCCACTGTAATGGAAAGTGAATTGCCTTCATGTGGTGAATGGAGGTGCATACATTTATTTATTTTTTAAACAAAAGAGCAATTTTCTACATCAAACTAGAGTTTTGTTTAAACCACTGGCAGGTGAGCACAACCACATAAACAGAGGGCAAATCAACCTTTAAAATCAATCGCACTACTGTTAGCATGTTAAAGTCAGGTGGATAAAGGATCTATTGCAAGGTACTGCCTTTGTCCTTGATGGTGTATAATCCACAGTTTTTGGCAGCTGACTTAAAGCTGCAATGCCTCAGAAGTATATTTGGTAGTTGTACACTTGGCTTGCTCCACTATCATGGTTAAAGTGGGATTCAATTGAAGTATATTTAAATTTGACCTCCACATAAAATCTTTTCAAACCAAATGGAGTACCTCCATTGCAGGCTTCTCTCACCTTCCCACCCTATCTGTTCAGAGAAAGCGGCTAAGGCATACTTTGTCATGGAAATATCTATAAAGCCAGTTTGAGTGACTGAATGACTGGGTTTCCATTTGCTTGGTCATCAATCTCAATCTCTGGAGCATTTCCATTGGAATAATGCACAATCTGAATTTGAAACAAGGAATTTTAACAGAGTTTATTAAAACATTATTTTTCAAAGAAGTTAAGGTAATTATTGAACTTTCACATGAAAATATTAACATGGTTTCTGCTTTATCCTCATACCCTTTTTATTTTTAACTCCCATCGCGGCGACAGACTCAAGACTCTCACAAAATATTAACATTGTTTCTGTTTATCTTCCCTTTTGTATTGATTTATTTAGCTGGAAGTCTTATGGGTTGTAAAATCTGAAATTCCCTTTTTATTTTTTAATTATTGAGTCTGAGTATCTTCTATTCTTCCCTCTGGCTGAAAATGTATGTAGAGTTTATATCTCCAGTGCAATTAATTCAACTAATATTCCTAGTAAGCCACTTATAGAAATGAACCTGCAATCTGAAGGAATAAAAAACAAATTTGATATACCAAATTATGACCAATTATCATAATCAAATTAACTGGCCACATTTGAGGACAGGATTGAGCTTGGCTATGAAACTCTCAGTAACTGAACAGTTTCAATTTCTATGATGAAGGCTTGCATGTGAATACTGAAGTACAGGAGGATGTCAGAAAAAAAAGTCAATGCCTCCAGACAAGGCAAGATGGAAGAAGATACTCAGACTCAATAATTTAAAAATAAAAAGGGAATTTCGGTTTTTGCAACCCATGAGACTTCCAGCGAAATAAAGCAATACAAAAGGGACAATAAACAGAAACAGTGTTAATATTTTGAGTGAGCCTTGAGTGTGTCACAGTGAAGGGGTTAAAAATAAAAAATTGCATGAGGAAAAAGCAGAATTCTATTTTCCCAGTCTGTTTGACAAGTGACTCATCATAACCCCTAATAGGTGAGCTTGACTGGGGACATTTGCGTCAATACAGTTTCATGAGCTAAAGCCAGCCCAGACCACCATGCCAGATGTGCCCAATTTAAAGAGCATGCCACACAGGGAAAAAAAACAACACAAAGCAAACTGCGTGTGCCTTTGCTCCCTCCTTCAAATTTTTGTATGCTCAAACTCCCAAGGCACATTTCCTTCAGATGTTACACAAAACTAGTGGCTCTCTCATGGCTTCACTCATGGGAAGTCAGGTTAAAGCAAAGTGATGCGATAGATATAGGCACCAGATGGGCGGCACAGTGGTGAGCACTGCAGCCTCAGAGCTCCAGGGACCCGGGTTCGATTCTGGGTACTGCCTGTGCGGGGTTTGCAAGTTCTCCCTGTGACCGCGTGGGTTTTCGCCGGGTGCTCCGGTTTCCTCCCACAGCCAAAGACTTGCAGGTGATAGGTAAATTGGCCGTTGTAAATTGCCCCTAGTGTAGGTAGGTGGTAGGGAATATGGGATTACTGTAGGGTTAGTATAAATGGATGGTTGTTGGTCGGCACAGACTTGGTGGCCTGAAGGGCCTGTTTCAGTGCTTTATCTGTAAATAAAAAATAAAAAGATCTGCAGCTTTTGGAGTAGATGAAGCTCCACCTAGTGCTAGAAGTCTGCAGCTGCCATCGTGACTATGTCACAGAATGATAATTCACAGATAAGGTGTGTGTGAAATACGTAGCCAATTTAATAATATAAAGATGACACAGAAGGCTTAACAACGTGGACAGCAACACTTTTTTGGGGGGGGGGGGGGGGGGGGGGAGATTTGTTTTTGGGATGTGAGCAACATTAACCAAGCCCCATTTATTTTCCATCTAGTTGCTCTGGGATGGTGTTAGTGATTGATTTTACAAATGACTGGCTTGCAAGGCTATTTCAGAGGGCATGAAGTGTCAACCACAGAGTGCAAGGGAGGAATCATCTGAAGGCCAGATAGGTTGAGGCTCCTTTGCTGTAAGACTTTAATGAATCAGTTGGATTTTGACTGTACCACTTGGTTGCACGGTCCTCAGCATTAACATTTAAAATGAGAGCAAAAGTTAAGTTGATTAATTATTAATAGTGCAGTTTCAATTAGTCTACTTCAACCAGTAGTGGCCCAGCATGGCCTACAAGGCTGCAGAAACCTGCACACGAGACTGATAACACAGTAATCGTCCTTTTCAGGCAACTTCATCGTCTAATACTTTTAATGAGCTCTTTTATATGGATACCTATAAAACAGTCAAGATCAAAGGGAGATGTTATTATAATATACAGCAATCTGTTACAGGCCCAACCAGAGAGTTGCAGGCTTTTCTGTACGGGGGAATCATCTGAAAATATTGCAACAGACTAAAGGCCTCCCTCTGGTAACTTTGAAAAGACCAGCATCAGCTACCTAAAGAAAAGCAATGCCAACAGTAAAGATTTATTCTTTTAATAGTATATAGCAACGGAAGCAATGAGCTGGTAAATCAACTCTTACAGGGCAAAAAATCAAACACACAAAATGCTCATACATACTGTCCTGTGGCTTGCAGTATTGCAAAGTGCAAATGTACAGAAATCCTGATGATCTCATGGAGTGCTTTGTGGGCCTATGGTTCATGGACCCCAGTTTGTAAAGGTATGTACAATACAAATGCATCCTGTTCCTCTTTGTGTCACAACTTTCCTCTTCTCTATATTTTGATACTACTACAGCCAGTACTCTGAACCTACCTCTTGTTCTCATTAGCTGCAAACAGACAACATCCCACATGTTCTTTCTCCCGGTGTGTTGTAAATGTGCTGAAAACAAGACATGTTGCATTGGCTTCGCCTCCAAACCATTCTCATGCAGCACCTCAAAAATGTACATCTTCCCTCAGTCTTCTTTTCACATACACGTTTTTTTCCAACACTCCTACCCAATTTAGCTGAAATGTTAACTGTTTCTCTCGCCACATCCGCTCCCTGACCTGCTGAGTTTTCCAGCATTTTCTGTGCCTAAATTAATTCTTAGGTTCATACTCTTTTCATTCTTGAGGTGCACTGCATTAGGTTGGTCAACTTAACAAAAAAAATGGAAAAGAAATAACCCAAGCAGATTAGCTATTGTGTAAACATCAATCCAAACTACACAACTCTATTAAGCAGACAACAGTGCATTGTGGAGTTATGAGCAACAAATTATTTTGGAAATTGCAAAGAAAAATATAAAGGCCCATTGTACTATCCAGATTGGTATACAAACTTCAGTCTGGATGTGACATAAACTTACTAGTTTTACAACTGTGAACAATTACATGTACAGGAATTAATTTGCTGATTTTCACTATAAATATATAAACACAATATGTTCTCACCTCCAATTGCAATGAGACGATCTCCCTTTTGGAGGTCAGCAGCTGCAGCCGATGAGTTAGGGGTCACAGTTTCAACACTAACGTGCACTGCATCTCCATCACTGCCTTGGATTTGACGGAAGGTCAATCCTACGCTTTGTGAATTTCCCTTAATTAGCTCTACCTAAATAAAAAATAAAAATAATTACACTCACAAAACATTATAAGCTAGATTTTCCAATATAACCTGCCAGCGCAGCAGTAATTAGGATAGGATGCAACCTCACTAATAAGTTGCTTTGAGAATGCATATGGACCAGAGAGTGTTGAGAGAGCTCTTTTTACACATTTGCTATTTTTAAGGAAAACAAGGGAACAGCCATAAGAAATACATTTCATGGAAGAATTAAGTCATGCAGTTACCAGTTACAAAAGGCTTTCTCATGAATGGAATACAGTGCATATTTCATGGTTACATTTTATTCATATAACTGACAGGTAATTGAATCTTAAATTACAATTAAATCAGTTTAAATGAGGAACATAGTAAGAATGCAAGGCATGTTAAGACTCTCTAATGGCACACAAGTTTTAATATTGAAAATACCCTTAGCTAGCATAGAGGGATTACATTTATGGGCCACTTCAGCCTAAATATCAATTTAAATGCTACAAAACATTAAGACACCCGCCCGTCAGTCTTCAAGTGAACAGAACGCCATTTTTGCTATAACGCACTGTCACTACAAACTGCATCAATAATACATGCTTACTAAAGAATTAACGAAGCAACTCCAGATGGGTATCAACAGTGTGTACCAGTTTTATCACCATCCATTTGTGTGAAAACAGGTGATCAAACTACTATTTGCATAATAATTCAGAACTCTGCCAAAAACGCAGCTAATATTTAATTAAATCCTTTGGTCAAAACTTCTTGGCTCAAGGTTGCCTGGGTTTGATCTTCATCAGCTCAATAAGCAGCAAAGGGCATCGCCAAGCTTCTAGTGGATACAGTAAGGGCAATATGACAGAAAATGGAGCTAAACAATGCTCAGAATATTAGCCACATTATGCAGAAAGTAGGACACTAAATTGATTCTTTATCTTATCATATAACAGTAACAGTGACTGAGTACACGTCGGCATGCGCATCTGCTGCTGAAACCCTCATTCGTGCCTTCGTTACCTCCAGAATTGACTATTCCAACTCACTCCTGGTTGGTCTCCCACATTTTACTCTCCATAAACTTGAGGTCATTCAAAACTCTGTTGCCCGTGTCTTAACACACACCAAGTCCTTCTCCGCTGTCACCCCTGCGCTTGCTGATCTACTTTGGCATCCGGTCAAGCAACGTCTTGATTTTAAAACTCTCATCCCGGTTTTCAAATCCCTCATGGCCTCACCATTCCCTACCTCTAATCTCCTTCAGCCCCACATACCTCCTAGATATCTGCAGTCCTCTAACTCTGGCCTCTTGAGCATCCTTGATTTTAATCACTCGATCATTGATCGTCACACCTTCAGTTGCCTAGCTCTGGAATCCCCTCCATTCACCTCACTTTCCTCCTTTAAGACACTCCTTAAAACCTATCCCTTTGTCCAAGCTTTTGGTCACTTGATCTAATATCTCCTTTTGTGGCTCATTATCATACTTTTGTTTTATTAATGCTCCTATGAAGCACCTTGGGATGTTTTATTACATTAAAGGCACTACATAAATAGTGGTTGTTGCTGAAAGGACCAGTTGATTTTTAGTACTTTTTTTCCACGACCACACTTCCTATTGCAATATTTGAACAAATATGGTCTGAGTTATATAATGCTCATATGAAATGCTAACATAAAAGCTTAAGCACTTTTCTCAAAATGACATTGGTTTAATAAAGGATTTGCACAATAAGACAGGAATTGTTAGTGAAAATGTTAACCCTTGTATATATGGAAAGACCTTGGAGGAGAGAAGGGAGGAAAAAAATTATGACTGACTAAAAGATCAGGGTGGCTCATTTTTATAGCCTAGTGATTATTAATGTAGATAAACACATTATAATCATACATTTCCAGTGCTATTAGCAGATGTATAACTGTGCAGAGCACAAAGGTTTATCCTGAGAACCAGAAAAGCCATTAATGCTGCATAAGCAGCTAAGTACATAAAAAAGCCCACAGAGCTTGTGGCTATTTCTCTGTAAAATCCTTTTGTTGTAGATCTAATCAAAAGCACCTTGACAACAAAGCGCAAAATACCTTTTTTTTTGAACAAGCCTTTAAAATCATTCAACAGTAAAAATGTTCAATTATCTCCTTGAGGTGGGCTTTTCCCCGTTCCTTGAACATAGGTTAACATCCTCACTCAAATAGAATATGGCACCATCCGCTGGAGATTAACACGCTGTCGCACCACTCCTTTAAGAGCTTTGTGCCACAGTGTTTTCTGCAGAAAGTCTTCTTCACTTTGTATACAGGGACATTCTGGGCAACAAAAATGGTATTTTTCCCAGAGGAGGCAGCAGGAAGAGCACACAAATGCACAGAAAGTGATAAAATAACAAGCAGATTCAGGTCAGAAAGAGAATCCAGGACAAGGTTGAGCAAGAACCTTTCAACAATAACATCAACAGCTTGCTTTCATATAATGCTTTTAATGTAATGAAACATTCCAAGGTGTTTCACAGCAGCATTATCAACAACATTTGATAGTGAACCACATAAGCAGATTTTAGTGCAGTTTGTCAAATGTTTCTTTTATGGAGCATCTTAAAGGAGGAAGGAGAGGTTTAGGGAGGGAATTCCAGAATTTAGGGCTTCAGCAGCTAAAGGCAAAGGCACCAATGGTGGAGCAATTAAAATCGGGGATGTGCAAGAGGCCAGAATTGGAGGAGCGCCGATACCTTGAAGGTTGTAGGTCTAAAGGAGGCTACGGAGGAATTTGAAAAGAATGAGAAAGTGGGGACCAATTGTAATATTTCCAAGCTTGCGGATGGCACAAAACTAGATGGGAACGTGAGTTGTGAGGAGGATGCAAAGAGGCTTCAAAGGGATTTGGTCAGGCTGAGTCAGTGGGCAAGAACATAGCAGATGGAATATAATGTGGATAAGCTCACTTTGACAGGAGGAACAATGGGGCAGAGTATTTCTTAAATGGTGAGAGATTGGAAAGTGATGATGTCCAAAGGGTCCTAGGTGTCCTTGTTCATAAGTCACTGAAAGCTAGCATGCAGGTGTAGCAAGCAATTAGGAAGGCATACAGTATGTTAGCCTTTATTGCAAGAGGATTTGAGCAGAGGAGCAAAGAAGTCTTGCTTCAATTGAGTAGAGCATTGGTGAGGCTGCACCTGGAATGTTGTGTGCAGTTCTGGTCCCCTTGCCTGAGGAAGGATATATTTGCCCTAGAGGGAGTGCAGCGGAGGCTCACCAGACCGATTCTTGGGATGGCGAGATTGTCCTATGAGGAGAGATTGAGGAGACTGGGCCTGAGAGGTGATCTCATAGAAACTTACAAAATTCTTAAAGGGATAGACAGAGTAGATGCAGAAAAAATGTTTCCCCTAGAACCAGGGAACACAATCTCAGAATAAAGGGCAAGCCATTTAGGACTGAGATGAGGAGGAACCTCTTCACTCAGAGGGTAGTGAATCTTTGGCATTCTCTGCCCCAGAGGGTGGTAGAAGCTCAGTCACTGAATAAGTTCAAGACAGCGATCGGTAGATTTCTAGTTGCTAATGACATCAAGAGATATGGGGACAGGGCGGGAAAATGGTGCTTAGGTAGATGATCAGCCATGATCTAGAATGGCAGAGCAGGCTCAAAGGGCTGAATGGCCTACTCCTGCTATTATGTTCCTATGTTCCTTAAAATTGAGGCATTGTTTAACCAGGAGCCAATGTAGGTCAGCAAGCACAAGGTGAGGGATGGTGAAAGTTGGATATGGATATGGGCAGCAGAGTTTTGGATGAGCTGAAGTTTATGGAGGGTAGAAGATAGGAGACTAGCCGGGAATTTTAGATTAGATTAGAGATACAGCACTGAAACAGGCCCTTCGGCCCACCGAGTCTGTGCCGACCATCAATCACCCATTTATACTAATCCTATATTCCTACCAAACATCCCCACCTGTTCCTATATTTTCCTACCACCTACCTATACTAGTGACAATTTATAATGGCCAATTTACCTATCAACCTGCAAGTCTTTTGGCTCGTGGGAGGAAACCGGAGCACCCGGAGAAAACCCACGCAGACACAGGGAGAACTTGCAAACTCCACATAGGCAGTGCCCAGAATCGAACCCGGGTCCCTGGAGCTGTGAGGCTGCAGTGCTAACCACTGCGCCACTGTGCCGCCACTGTGTTGGAATAGTCAAGTCTAGCAGTAATAAAGTAATGGGTGAGATTGTCACCAGCAGATAAGCGGAGGCAGGAGCAGAGTCGGTGATGTTACACAAGTGCAAATAGGCAGTATTAGTGATGGTGCGGATACATGGTGAGAAACACATCTCGAGGTCAAATGTGACACCAAGGTTGCAACTCAGGCAGTTACCAGGCAGAGAGGTGGAGTTGGTAGCTGGGGAACAGAGTTTGTGGTGGGGACTGAAGACAATGGTTTTGGTCTTCCCAATATTTAGTCGGAGGAAATTCTGGTTCTTCCAGTAACGTCAGACAAGCACGGTGACGATTTAGAAACTGTACAGGGGATGAGAGGGGTGGTGGTGAGGTGGTGCGTACTGTCAGCATACATGTGAAAACTAATGTTTGTGCTTTCGAATAACATCAGAGAAATAAGAGGGGGCCAAGGATCGATCCTTTGGGGAAACCTGAGGTAAGAGTATGGGAGCAGGATGAGAAGCCATTGCAGGTGAATCTCTAGCTACAGCTGGATAGATAAGAATGGAACCAGGCGAGTGCATTGTCACCCAGTTAGACAACAAAGGAGAGGCATTGGAGGAGGATGGTGTGGTCAGCTGTCAAAGGCTGCAGATGAAAAGGGTGAGGAGGGGCAGTTTACCAGTCACAACGGATGTCATTTTTGACTTTGGGAAGAGCTGTTTTGGTACTGTGACAGGGGAAGAAACCTTACTGGAGAAATTCAAGCATGAAATTCTGGGAATATGGGCACAGAATTTCAAGTGAGCATTGAGTAGCATTTAAAGAATGAGAGTGATCTTATTTGATATATATAACCTAACGTTCTTTGTCATTCACTAAGCTTTCATCTACAAATAAGGATTTATACCAAAAGTAGTGCGGAAACTGGATCTGGATGTCTGAAGACCTAACTGTTGAACCCAACTTGAGCTCTAGCAGCATTGGAGAGCTCGACTCCTGAACCATAAAATCAAGATGAAAATGCTTAGTGAAAGCATACAATTTAGTCAAATAGCTGCTCTGCAGATAGCATTTAAGAAAAACCCTTTGCATATTAGCCTATGAAATAAGCAAAGTACAGCTAGACTAGTCCCAGCTTTCCAAAGTCATTCCTGGTGAGCTAGGAACCTGTTCACTCAATTCCATAATACATTTAGTGATGAGTTTACTCAAAACCTTGTGTCTGTATGAAGCAAAACAACTGCCTGGAATGATTAGTACTTTAGTTTTAACTACAGAGAGAGCATTCTATGAATATTAGTAAAATGTTCTCATCCTTTTATGCAAGAAATGCAAGGTGACAAAGAGAGATTTCCTAAGGTAAGTCGAAACAAGGTCCAACAGTTGGCTAAAGCAGCAGATATGACATCACTGTTCTATGCAAGTGTCAAAACAGATATAGCATTATATGTTCGCTATGTATGGTAAACTGCAAGTTGGCAGGATGCAAGAAATTTAAGGGCACAAGAAACTACATACTCAAATGATTTTAACCTCAGTTTCATCAGAACAAGGGCCAAATCCCAGATGAAAGTAAAATTATAACTGCATTCCCCAACCAAATTATCTAACAAAGGTAAGTGGTGCACAGTGATTTTCACAATCAATATGGATGAAGGTACTTCTTTTTAAAAAAAGGAAAAGAATTTAGAAGGAGCTACTTTCTTCAATCGACAGCTACTTTCTTCAACAATAGAAATAATCCTCCTTAGAAGGCACCTATTTAGACCACTTTCCATCAAAGAATTGCTGTGAAATTACCTGAAAGGGCTAGGCCTATTTAGCTCCTAACCATTTTGGCTATTTGACACACCACAGACTACTTGACAGCAACACCTTAGGATCTCCTGTTATAACATTTGCTGATGATACTAAACTACATGATAGCGTCAACTGACTGCATTTAAACAGATCTAAACCGAAGCATCAGGGAGCCATTTTCAACCCAAATAAATGAAAATTTATTGCCACTACTTGCCAACACTGTGGGATACAAGGTGTTGCAAACTTTAAAACAAATCTGAAATGGGAAAAATTCATTTTTTAACCATACAGCATTTAACAAGAGCCATGTTGTATAATTAACAATGGCTTCCCAATTACTGCAAGTTTCTTGAGAAACATTCTGCAGTACCCAATGATGACAATTTGCCCCAGTACTTTAGTATCAATATTTCCCAGTGCTTGTCCTGGAAACATATTTTGCAGCCACAATGGCTGCAACTTGGAAAGCTCCAAATAACCAAAATTGCAACGGATATAAATTCTTTACTGTTTTTGCTAACTTGTTCACCAACCTAATCAAAAGGTCAAGAAAATGTTATTGGCAAATTGCCAAGATAGCTAGTGGCAACATGAGCAATAATTTTCTTCCACTGAAGAGAAAGCTTTAAGGATTAGATTACTGGGAATTTGAAATCAACCAACATGGTCAAACAGAAACGTATAATTAGCTTTGAGATATTACTATTCTTTTGGAGATTGCTAGTGACGTGACACAATTAAGAGAGAGGTGCGAGATGCTCTCTTGAACTAATGCAAGGGATCTCTCTGCACATTATCCAAGCTGAGCATCCAACGTTCAAAGTGCTTATTTTTAATCAGACAACCAAGCCAAAAGCCTCAACTGACTGTTTACAATGCTGTTTACTATAAACTAGAACCGCAGAAATATGTATAAACATAAAAGAATTCTTTACTTATTATGTGAAAAATTGTATTGTGGGCTTGTTATTTTTGAATCTGCCATCAGAGATAGCAATCAGATTAATTCTTCTCCATTGTTCTCTGAATAATGCAAATTCTATTTTTGTGTGACTATAATGCTATATAGTTCTTAAAGGATTACAAATCCCTTTTTTTCCAATTTTGAGGGATACAAGTGCTGGGGAACGCATAATTTTCCATTCAGGGCCTCCAATATCAAAGTTGGTTAATTGCAATGTAAAGCATCCTTTGCTCTACCCCAGTAATGTAACTGAGTCTCACTGTCTATTTCTGAATTGAATATACTCAATGACTGAGCATCCACAGCTCTCTGCGGTAGAGAATTTCAATCTGAAATGAGTTTGTCTCCAAAATTAACAATTGGTATGCTCAGTTTAGCCTACACAATACTGATTATTGGACATACTCTCAGATTTAGTAGTGTCAGTCACTCCGTTGAGTCTTCTGAGTGCTTTACTTTTAAGCGAGTTGATTCACACTGTCCTGTGTGTACTGGTACAATAACATATTCTAGGGATGTAACAAAAGAATCTGCTTGGGATCTGGACTGGATAATCATGTCTTCCATGATTCTTCAATCTCGCCAAAAGTGAAGTGAGGTGAGGCTTGGTACACTGCTCCATTTCACAGCACAATGACCATACAGAGTTGTGATCAGATTTATTCAGTTCAATCAGTACAATGTATCTTCAGGTAATGATACAAAATAACAGACAGACCATACTACCCCACATCAATCTTACTTGGCTTAAACACAAGGTCATCTAACTGTTCCTTCAACATTTTAGACTTTAGGCCTGCCTCAGAATAGGAGCCACAACTATCCCTTTAACAAAATCTGGCTGCCCTCGCAGCTTTCTTTTTTGAAAGAGCAACTTTCTCTCAGGCTGTCCCCCGGCCCATATCTTCATATCGCTTTTCGCAGACAGATGGAGATGAAAGGGCTTTTGAACACTTGGGTGCAAGCTATTTTTTTGATTATCAGAGAAGCTAATGAATTGCTTATTTTGTTTCTGAGGACATTTCTATTTAGTATATTACCCATCCTTCGTCTAGGTGTCTTATCTCATGAGAATACACACTGGTTTTAAATACTTAGCATTAAAAATATTTTTTTCCCAAATCATTTTTGTGGGAAAATGATCAAGACATCCCAAGTCAAAAGGTGAACAACCACAATCAGAGTATCAAGAACCTTAACATTTGTGGAAAGGCTAAGGAAGTTGAATTTGTATAATTTGTCAACCGAGACTTTGACATGATCTAATTGAAGTTTTCAAGACTACAAATGTAATTTGCAAAAGTCATCTGGGCAAGTTAATGCCTATGGCAAGGGATTCAAATATCAGGGGACACGAAGGTTAAAAATGAGGAAGTTAGAGCCAAGAAGGGAAATCAGGCACGACATCATGAGCATAAAAGAGCTGTGGAGTAAACAGGGAAGGCCTCTGCAGCAGGTATAAACAAAGAGGTTCATGCAACATTTGAATGTTTTGACACAGAGATGGGATTGAAGAATATATTAAGAAAGTTAGTAGTGATTTAAGAAAAAGGACTAATTTACTTAGAACTAATGGTCTGTTCTTTTTAAAACTGATTAAACTCACACAGGGGAAACGGACATTTGGATGAAGTACCAGTGGTCTGCAACCATCTACAGAACCAAAAACTAACACCCCAGTCAGGAGGAGAGGAGAAAAAGTATTTATGTGGGGTGGGGGTGTGGTGCTGGCCGAGAGAGATTAATAACCAAAAGTTAGAGTATGAATATTTAACATATAAAGCCACATGTGGTAGCATTGAAGGCAGTGAACCAACAATACGTAAAATACCTGGTGTTAAATTTCAACTAGAATTTGATTAATTCACTGGATCATCTAAACATTTTCCCACCATTAATTGGAATTTAGTAATTTTGGAGAGAATACATACCTTGTAACATAACTCCAGTGTATCTGGCGTGCAGCTGAGAAACATAGGCAATGTCTAGAAAGAGGCTCCAGTTTACTGAGAATTTGGAATCAGGAAGGTAAAAAGCAAATACAGAAAGCCCTAGATTTTCATGCATTGCCTCTCACAAAAGTGTTTTGCCAAGCTGTTTTTGTTTATGATGGATTAACTTAAACGTACTGAAATGCGTTATTCCATCACATACATGTGACTGACGATTAAGAAAATAGAAGCAAGAGGCGGCCATTCGGCCTCAAGCCTGCTCTACTGTTCACTAAGAGCATGGTTGATCTTCTACCTCAGCTACACCTTCCTGCACTATCCCTATAATTCCTTAGATTCCAAAATCTGTCGATCTCTGAATTGAATAAACTCAATCTGAGCATCCACATATCCCTCTTCAGCAGAGAATTCCAAAGATTCAAAATCCTCTGGGTAAAGACATTTCTCATCTCTGTCATAAATGGCCAAATGTGACTCCTTGTTCTAGGCTTCCCCATCAGTGGAAACATACCCCCAGCATTAAGTCAAGTCCCCTAAGAATTTTATATGTTTCAATGAGATCACTTCCCATTCTTCTAAACTCTAGACAATATAGGCCTACTCTACTCAATCTCTCATCATAGGACAATCCCCTCATCCTGGAATCAACCTAGTGAACCTTTATTGCCCTCCCTCTAGGGCAAGTATGCCCTTCCTCAGGTAAAAGAGTACACAGTTCTCCAGGTATGGTCTCACCAGGACCCTATATAATTGCAGTAAGAATCCTTTATTCTTATACTCTAAACACTTTGTAAGAAAAGCTAACACGATACTTACTTTCCCAAATGCTTACTGTACCTGCATGTTAATTTTCTGTGATTCATGTACAAAGACACCCAGGTCCCACTGAATACCAACATTTTTCAATCTTTCACCATGAAAAAAAATTCTGATTTTCTATTTTTCCTTCCAAACTAGATAACTTCACATTTCTCCACATTATATTCCATCTGCCACATTCTTGTTCACTCACTTAACCTGTCTAATCCCCTTTGCATTCTCCTCACAGCTTACATTCCCACCTAAATTTGTATCACCAGCAAACTTGAATACATTACACTCACTTCCTTCATCTAAGTCATTGATGCAGATTGTAAACAGCGGAGGCCTAAGCTGTAGATTGCCAACCTGGAATTGACCAGTTTATTCCTTCTCTCGGTTTTCTGTTAACAAATCCTTAATGCTAATATATTACCCCAATCCCATGAGCCCTAATTTTGTGCAATACTTTCTTGTATGGCACCTTATCAAATGCTTTTTGAACATCCAATTATACTATATAGATCTTATTCACCCTACTAGTTACATCCTCAAAAAAATCTACGTAATAAAAAAGCATTCTTCTTCAATAAACAAAAGATTTTTCAAAATGTATTTTCATAATGACAGGGCACCTTCAAACTTTAGAGTATAACCAACACAGCATCATCTTTCCTGAAGAAATTCAGTGTAAGGAATACTTTAGAGATAGAGATAATCAGCTCCTAATAGATCTCAGCTACCCATGAAACAGGAAGAACCACATATCAAAAAAAAATGCTTTGCAGCTATTCCCGTCAAAGAAATAAGTGTTAATTGCTAATTTAGAAGCTTTTCTGTAATTAGAGGTAATGATATAGTAGTGCTTGTCACCATGATGCCAGATGTCTTGGCCACAACGAACACTGTGTCCAAAGAACAGCAAATCACATTTTCTACTCTGTTTAATTAAGATCAGTTTGATGCTTGTGTGCACAGTTTTTTCTTCCTTCATTTTTGCATACTCTAAATAGGTTAACTTCAATTACTGTGAATGCTAAAATGTTCAATTGACAAGAGTATAAACACAAAGATCAGGATTTGTGCACTAATGCTAATGTATAGAAATGATGCAGCATAAGGAGTGAGTCGGAGTGACAGCATCGCCCTTACATCAGATATAAATGTTATTTTAAACGAGCTGCCTCATGAGAGCGCATCTTACTTTTCAGCAGTAGTCTTGTTTCCTGTCAACAGCCACTGTTACAAGCCTGGCCTCCTCATTGCTTAGTAACTTCATTCTCTTCCTGGCCATGTGATGCAGAGCACCACAGCAAAAGGCAGTTATGTATCCTACAAAGGACACGAAAAGCTTGGATTGAGTCCAAAGATAACAGAAGGAGTTTGGATGATATTTCTGAACTGTTCTTGCTTTGTTCTCATATTAACATCACCATCCTATGAGGGACTTCATTTATGCAGAGAGACTAGAGAAACTGGAATTGTTCTCCTTACGGCAGAGGAGGTTAAGGGGAGACTTAATACAGGTATTTACAATTATGAAGGGCTTTGACAAAATTGATAGGAAGAAACTGTTTCCACTGGCAGGAGGGTCAGGAATCAGAGGACATAGATTAAAGATAAAAGCAGAAGATGCTGGAAATACTCAGCATATCTGGCAGGATCTGTGGAGAGAGAAACAGAGTTGATGCTTCAGATTGATGACAGTTTGTCCGAACGGGGGTCCCGTTTTAACGAAAGCTCATCAATCTGAACTGTTAACTGTTTCTCTCTCCACAGATCCTGCCAGATATGCCGAGCATTTCCAGCATCCGCAGTATTTTGCGTTTTTGCAGATTTAAGATTATTGGCAAAAGAACCAAGGAGAAATTAGGAAAGTTTTTTTTCTCCAATGACATGATCTGGAATACACTTCCTCAAAGGGTGGTGGAAGCAGATCCAACAATAACTTTCAAAAGAGAATGACATAAATACTTGAAAAAGAACATTTTGCAAGGCTATGAAGAAAGAGCAGGGGAAGGGGACTAATTGGATAGCTCTTTCAAAGAGCCAGCATGGGCAAGATGGGCCAAATGGTTTCATTCTGTGCTCTATGATTCTATGAGCTAGGAAGACAGATCCAGGTATAAAATCAGGATGCACTAAACCAACACAAACATGATATAAGGATGAAGTAAGCTGAGCACAAATAGAATGGCTTGAAATATTTTGGACCTTTGAGATTCGTATAGATACCAACAGAACAACTTCTTGTTAGTTAAAAACAAACAGGTATTTCTATTCTAATGAGGTAAATACTTGTGTTACTAAATAAATAATTAAATTTTACTCATTGCTACATTATGTCTTAAGGATCAATATCTGGGTAAGAAAGGACATGGAGTATAAAACTGGAACCATGAACAACAATCAGGTTTAATTTAAATTACATGGGAAAATGAATTTTTTCCATATTCAACCTGAAATAAGGAAAGGTAAAAACGGCACTAATTTCTTGATGTATTTTCTTGAATAATATAACTGCTGGGCTCTGCACAATTGAACATATTTGTTCTAAACAAAAGGGTGTGCGCATCTGGTACTGAGTTCAGACTGACCCAAGTAACCTCGAACATGGGTTCAACTGGGTAGTCAGCAGCAATGAGTTCACACAGACAGCAGCTCAGGCCAAAATAGAGGCAGCAATCCTACAGAATAGGTGAAGCTGTGCGTTGAAGATAAGTGTCAGAAGATGAGATTTCTCAAAGTAATTCTTTCATGTCATTTTAACCTGCTGTTGTGACAATTTTGCATGTCCCACATATAACACAGTAGTTGAGAATTTTTTTTGAAGAGTTATGTTTACATGTAATAAAAGGCCCCATTTAATTGACAGAAAAAAAGTCACTGTGTTAGATTTTAAGAGCCCGACGATGCTCCCAGCGGCGAGCTCAAAAAATGGCAGCCTGCACGAAGAGCCGCCACGACCTCCCGCGCTGCGGCTTATTTAAATAACCGGGGCGGCCCGCCCATGCCCCTCCCAAATCACGTGGAGGGGTGGGCTGTCCGTGCCAGCTGCCTGTGCACAGCCGCTGGCGCCATTTTTAAAGGGCAGCCAACCCTACCGGCATATTTAAATCTTTAAAGATACACCCTCCTCAAAATTTATCAAATAACATTCCAACGTCCCTTTCCCACCCCCCAATAACAATTACATTAACTATTTGCCCTCCCCCCACCCCCCCAAAACACTTACTTTTTAAATCTGACCATTTCCCCCGCAGACTGCACAAAGTTTAAAGATCACCCGTTCCCACCATCCCCTACCCTCATTCCCTTTATTTGACCCTGTTCCCCACACTCTACCCCGCATTGAAAATCTTAATTGCTTCCCCCTCCCCACTTTCATCACGCCAGTTTTCCCCAGACGGGGAATTGAAGGCGCGAGTATGCTGGCCACTGCACTGAGGATTGCAGTGGGACCAGAGGATTGCGGGTAAGTTCATTTAAATTTATTCATCTCATTAATTTAAATATTAAAATTCAGGTCCGGTCGCCCAGCGGTGTGGGAGGTGGAGGGGGTGCCGCCGGAGAGCCTCACTGCCGCCGGATCGGACCGGGCCCTCCCAACGCTGAGCTCCATGGAGGACCTCTGCCACATCCATCTTCCTGCCCTCACCCCTCCCCCCACCATGAAGCCCAACATCGTGGGCTTGGTAAAATCCAGCCCACTAGGTTACACACTTGTGACAGAATGATTGGCAGTTATTCTGCTCAGCCTTAATCCCATAATATGCCAACATCCCTTTAATAGATACACTGTTTCATGATCACACTGATAATTTTAAAAAAATCATTGCAGGAATCAAGTCACAAGTCAAGTCTGACTTGAAAATAACTAGTGCAAGACAGAGGATTGACGCAAGAAGCAGAAGGGTGACTTCAAACACATGCAATTTAATTCTCACCACCTCACAGCATGTGGGCACCAATACTTCCTGTTGCATAAGCTCCACTGTACACACTTTAATACATGGCCTGGTTTTCCTGCCTGCTCCCAGACTCCATTTAATCTTCAAAGTAAAACCAAGTAACTAATATTCTACAGACATCATCACTTTATCTCCAGGATCATCTTCATGAAAATAAGCCATAGTTATAACTATTGCTTCAGCACTGAGACTGTTATGAATGCCGGACACTGTGCTTTAACTGATAGCTTCAGTGTAGGAACATGTGTAATTAAAAGTTTAAAGTGTTTAACTCTATAGGTATTAAATACCATGCATGATAAATACTAACTAGTGGGTGACTCCCACATACTTTGTTTTAAGAATCAGAGTACCTTTTATGAAGCTTCATATTTACACAGATCCTCTATATGTATAAGATCACATTCACTTGGCCAATGTAGGCTGTAGCGAAGCATTGTACAAAATGTCATTAAATAATAGAAACATGGCAGTACAAAGGGAATTTATAGGTCAATGACAACTGAAGTGCAGTTTTTTGTGCAGGAGAAAAGTTCAATGGCTATTTTTTTCAGAATACTGCTAAATGGTTGACAGCTGACAGATGGTAAATGGTGTAGTTGGAAGGGCATTAGTTTGCGTTTACACAAAGTGGTTTTGACTTTACATAAATGCGCACTGTGTCACATAACTCATGAGCAAAACCACCCAAAGCAAGGTGTGTGTGATCACATCCAAAAGGCAGACTGCCTGCATCTATTATATACAAAGTGACATCACTTGGACTGTGCCAGTGTGCCTGTGCTGGGCGTTTCAAAATCAGCTCGCTATCATTATATATCAGTGGGCATTTTTGAATGTCTACTAACATTAGAATTTAAATGACGTTCAACTTCTCTAACCACGGAAAAATGAAAGTATAATTCAGCTTGGTCATTCTCATTTGAACAGTTACTCATGATCCCAGGCTCAGACTATAACTTTGCCCAAAGGGATGGCAACAAGCTTGAAGTGCAACAGACTTCCTTGACAACACTATCAATGATCAACAGCTGGACGACGAACAAAGGAGAGGCTGGAACACTGCTGTGCCTGAGACTAGTAAAGTGACAGGATAAGAGTACAACAGATTTTCTTTACAATGCTAACACTAATAGACAGCTGGGAAGTCAGTAAATGGACTGTTTTTACAGTTTACCACATCCATCTCTAAGTATCAAAAACCTTTCCACATTGCCATGGTTCTTGTGTAGTCTAAGGCTATTACTGTGTTTAACTATTATTGAGCACCAGAGATGTGCAGCCCTTCTAAAATTGTAACGTATTTGATTTTTGGCAGTGTCTTGCCACAACCACTATGATTCTTGGATCCAGGATCCTTATAGCCAGCAGAGAAATCAGGGTTTGATTCAAACCTGGACCCCAGAGGTGAATGGGATAGATACTCATACCCTGTACCCTTCATGTATTCATGGTAATTAAGCAATGAAGAGTAGCCCTGGGCAGCAGCAGAACAATTTTGTGTCACGTTTAAACTGCTGGAAGCAGTTCTGGAATATAGTGAAGTTACGAGTTTTCTGAATTTGCCCTGTTTACACTACTGTATTAATTTGGAGCATTGATCGCCAATGTAAACCCCATATTGCTGAGAACCAGTCTGTAGCCAGCACAAAATGGTGGCCTCAGTATCCAGTGAGCACTACCATGAATATGGGCAGGTTTGTTCTAAGGACAGGGAGCAAAATCATCTCCCAAAGTGGCGTACTGTGTCCCAGCACAAATCATTTGATGATAATAAAGGAAGAATGTGCAAGGTTATGTGGCGAAGGCAGGGGAATGGCACTAGCTGAATTGCTCATTCGGAGAGCCTGTGCAGACACGATGGGCTGAATGGCCTCCTTCTGTGCTGTAACAGTTCTGTGATAAACAAGGTATGAGGCATTGCTCAACAAACAAATTAATTCAACACACTGCACTACATTAAAGTGCAACAGGACAGTGAGTTAACGGGATGCATCTACAATAGTAAGTATATCTCACATGTATTATATGCACACTCTTAGCCTCCCTCAAATATTAAGCCCTGGTGTGAACATAACTGCGTATACTGTGTTCATATAGTGTCTACCATTTTATCAGATGTATGAGAAAATAATACTAGTTAATTTTAAGGGGAATTTGTTTTTTTAAAAAAAAATGTGGAAAAACTAAGTATGCTACATTTTTAAATTCACTTCATTTTCAATGTGGATCCACACCACTACTCTAAGATTACCACAAGCATAAGGACACTGTAAGGCAATTAAACGCCAATGATTAGCTGATATGGTGAACACATCATGACATGCAGCAAGCACAATTACGGGAAGCAATAACCTTTTGCAGGCCTGAAGAGCAAACACACCACAAGCTAATCATACCTTTCATCTCAGAATTGGACCTTAACAAGCACTCCTGGCTATAGCACCTAGACAGAGCTCTTGATCACAGGCCAGGACTGATTGTGAATGCTGATGTGGAGATACAGAAAGTTCTTTTCTCTCAGAATGCTCAATTTGTTTTGTCACATCAGTATATATTTTGTAGGGAGGATAGAAACGGAAAATGAACACATTCTTAACACTGAAAAAATCTGGTTAATTTAATGTACAAATTTAGCTTTGCTACTTATTTTACGGTGAACTGCTACAAGGTTTCACCTCTATACTTTGCACAGAATATCATACAGACTGTAGACCCAATTTTTCAGTCAGTTTTATGGGTTCTCTAAAACACGGATGTCGGAAAATGTACACAATGAACATAACCACACACAAATCTATTTCAGTATCATCTAAGTGCTGGTGGGAAAAATCAATCAGGGACTTGGAGTGCCGCTTATTGTCATTCTGGGTTACACTATCTTGTTTTCTTAAAATGCTGACGCAAATGTTAGGAATCAGCAAGTCTAATAATGTGTACAAGGCTGCAGTCTGTGTGCAAGTCCCAGGGTCAAATAAGATGGGGAGGAAGAAAGAGGATGTCAATGGATTTAGAAAATCATTCTAGAAGGCATTAAAGCAACTGGCTTAACAGGAAACTTTGATCTCACAATGTCTATGTTCAGAAGATCACAAGATAGGTTAGGATGAAGGCGGCAGCTCTTCTGCCTAGTTCGGGCATGACTCACCGTACAGCTCCAGTTTATCGTGTGAGTACTTTTAGTTCACAGACATACATGAATACCAGGAATATGAACTAAATCTCTCAGCGATGCACCTTCAACAACACTCAGGAAACTCAGCATCATCCAGATCAAAATAGTCCACTGGATTGCACCCACCACCCTCAATCCAGCACCTTAAACATTCACTTCTGCTAAGAATGTTGCTTTAAATTATCATCTTCCCAGGAAGACTTACTAAATCTAACAGAAAAGTTTTGTTTTCCTGTTCCTGGAAAAGCAACATAAAAATAAAATAAAAGCAAAATACTGCAGATGCTGGAAATCTGAAATAAAAACAAGAAATGCTGGCACTACTCAGCAGGTCTGGCAACATCTGTGGAGAGAGAAACAGAGTGAATGTTTCAGGTCAGTAACCCTTCTTCAGAACTGACAAATATTAGAAATGTAAAAGATCTTAAGCAAGTAAAGCGGGGGGGTGGAGCAAGAGATAACAAAAGAGGTGTTGATAGGACAGGGTCACAGAATAACTGACTAGAAGGTCATGGAACAAAGGCAAATGGTATGTTAATGGTGTGCTGAAAGACAAAGCGTTAGTATAGAGAGGGTGTGAATTGACTGTAAAGCACAAAGCACTCTGAACACGAACATAATATTTTGTTAAAAAAAACAGGAACAGTGGGTAGGCACAGTAGAAACAAACTAAACACACAAAAAATAAAAACAAAATAACCTGTTCAGGAAAATGTGTATATTGAGGACAAAATGGTGGATTAGCAAAAAGTATTCTCCATTGCATAGCTTTGATCATCAAAGTCGTTAATCAACTTTATGTAGATACTATGACAGATCTTAAAACTTGCCTACATTTAGAGTTGCTGAAACTCCCAAGCTAGGAGGCCAGAAGTAATCATATTTCCACAGCACATTTAAGATGAGATAATCAATAGAAGCATTGAAATTGTCGGTTCATCAAAACTTTAAGATAATCTGAATATTCTAATTATGAATGGTCAGAAAACACACGTGCTAACTAATTAGAGGCTTCCTATTTGTTTCAGAATTAATTTTTTTCTTTGAAAGTGAACTCAAAATAGGAAGAGGAAAGATTCTCAAATTATGAGTTTATAGAACAAACGGTTACAACAGGTAACAATTGGTCTGTCATTTTTGACAGTTTATATAAAGAAAACTTCATCTGAATTAAGCTTTTGGTATTTTGTTCTTTAGTTTTTCTCTTTTTTGTTTAAAACAACTGATCAGAATGAACGAGATGAAAAGAAAATTCTTGCAATTCATTTGACTAAATGCTTCAGATGCTTAAACTGCATATGCTCAGTCTAAAAACCTGCTTGTACTTAAAATAGTGACAGGTCTGGCCAAAAATATAGACCCTAATTTTGTATCCAGATGCAAAGCAAAGGCACTTGCTGCTGGCCTCAAAGAAAGCTGCCTACAAATATCTAGCAATCTCCCCTTTCCCAATGGCAGTTTAAATCTCGCGTTATGTCAAGGGGATGTCTTGACATGCTGCAATAATGATGTCAACAAGCAAATAAAGAGCCAAACACATTGAAGTATTCACATAGGGCAAACCAGGAAGTTAAAAGCACTAAATATAATTTTCAGATAATGAAATACATGATGATTATTTTAGCTTCTATCTTAATTCAAAGATATACATTTTGAAAAATGAAAAAATATTAAATATAGAATTTTTTTTTATTCATTATGAAGAAATTTGACAATTGAAAATATAAAATTAGTTTTTCTGGACTAGTAAGGGTGTTTAGCAGTAATTCTGAATTTAGTGCACCGTTCAAAACCCAGTCACACATCATTCAACAAAGTGCAACTTTTTCAAGGGTTTTTACAGCGAGACCAACAGCATAGATGTGGAATAAAAACAAGAAATGCTGGAAATACTCAGCAGGTCTGGCAGCATCTGTGAAGAGAGAAGCACAGTTAACGTCTCAGGTCAGTGACCCTTCATCAGAACTGGCAAATGTTAGAAATGTAACAAGCTTTAAGCAAATAAAGTGGGGGTGGGGCAAGGGATAACAAAAGGCAAGGTGTTGATAGGCCAGAGGGTCAGAGAATAACTGACCAGAAGGTCATGGAGCAAAGGCAAACAGTCGGTTAATGGTGTGCTGAAAGACAAAGCTTTAGTGCAGAGTGTTAATTGACAGAAAAATGAACAGCCCTGGCCCAAAGCACAAACATGAAAAAGAACAGTGGGTAGGCACATGGTAAAAAAATTAATGATGAAACAAACTAAAATAAAACAAATAAAAGACACTAAGTAATAAAAAAGAAAAAAAACTAAAAAAAAAGGGGGGAGCCCATCATGCTCTGAAATGATTGAACTCAATGTTCAGTCCGGCAGGCTGTAGTGTGCCTAATCGGTAAATGAGATGCTGTTCCTCGAGCTTGCGTTGATGTTCACTGGAACACTGCAGCAAGCCCAGGACAGATACCAATTTCAGTGGACTAATGGTGGTGAACACTGACAGTTTTATCTTTATTTGCATAACAAAATCCGGGCCATGAAATCCAAACACTCCTTTTTGGTCAAGCCTGAAGCCTTCAAGTGAAAAATTTGGTGAAGTAATTGAGAGATTTTGAAGGATAATTGTAACACTGTTACAATGAAATTTGCAATTATTTGAATTTTTAAAAATACCTTATTTGGGACATTAGCAATTTCAGTCACCGAGAAAAATGGGTGGATGAAATTTTTCAAGAAGCATTTTGAATGATTTGGTGGGAAGCAAAGGGTAAAACGGTGTGACAGATAACTATATTTGATGTCAGAATTCCCAGTACAAGCACCAGCTAACAACGATACAGGCAATGGTTACAGGTAATAAGTCAAATTTTAATATTGGAGTTCTCATTAAAAACATTTACGTTACATTTTGTGATGTAAAATAGTGACACAGGAAGTACGTGCTATATGCAGGATTATTTTTATATATGGAGAAGATATAAATACAAAGTGCCCACAGATAGTCATGGGTTCACAAAGTACCAGATAAGAATGTGACAGACTATAATCAGAATGCATCAAAACATAAGGTGCTTTGTGGAGCCAAAACACAGTTTTAATCCACATTAAGTAAAGGAAAATAGAAAGGTTCAATGATCTGGAATATTATACCCTGCAACAACACAAAAGAAAATGCTGCTGCTTCTTCGAATGGTGGAAAATGATGAATTATCTGCGACATGTTTCTTTTGGGCCTCCTTATCTCGAGAGACAATGGATACGCGCCTGGAGGTGGTCAGTGGTTTGTGAAGCAGCGCCTGGAGTGGCTATAAAGGCCAATTCTGGAGTGACAGGCTCTTCCACAGGTGCTGCAGAGAAATTTGTTTGTTGGGGCTGTTGCACAGTTGGCTCTCCCCTTGCGCCTCTGTCTTTTTTCCTGCCAACTACTAAGTCTCTTCGACTCGCCACAATTTAGCCCTGTCTTTATGGCTGCCCGCCAGCTCTGGCGAATGCTGGCAACTGACTCCCACGACTTGTGATCAATGTCACACGATTTCATGTCGCGTTTGCAGACGTCTTTATAACGGAGACATGGACGGCCGGTGGGTCTGATACCAGTGGCGAGCTCGCTGTACAATGTGTCTTTGGGGATCCTGCCATCTTCCATGCGGCTCACATGGCCAAGCCATCTCAAGCGCCGCTGACTCAGTAGTGTGTATAAGCTGGGGATGTTGGCCGCTTCAAGGACTTCTGTGTTGGAGATATAGTCCTGCCACCTGATGCCAAGTATTCTCCGAAGGCAGCGAAGATGGAATGAATTGAGACGTCGCTCTTGGCTGGCATACGTTGTCCAGGCCTCGCTGCCGTAGAGCAAGGTACTGAGGACACAGGCCTGATACACTCGGACTTTTGTGTTCCGTGTCAGTGCGCCATTTTCCCACACTCTCTTGGCCAGTCTGAACATAGCAGTGGAAGCCTTACCCATGCGCTTGTTGATTTCTGCATCTAGAGACAGGTTACTGGTGATAGTTGAGCCTAGGTAGGTGAACTCTTGAACCACTTCCAGAGCGTGGTCGCCAATATTGATGGATGGAGCATTTCTGACATCCTGCCCCATGATGTTCGTTTTCTTGAGGCTGATGGTTAGGCCAAATTCATTGCAGGCAGACGCAAACCTGTCGATGAGACTCTGCAGGCATTCTTCAGTGTGAGATGTTAAAGCAGCATCGTCAGCAAAGAGGAGTTCTCTGATGAGGACTTTCCGTACTTTGGACTTCGCTCTTAGACGGGCAAGGTTGAACAACCTGCCCCCTGATCTTGTGTGGAGGAAAATTCCTTCTTCAGAGGATTTGAACGCATGTGAAAGCAGCAGGGAGAAGAAAATCCCAAAAAGTGTGGGTGCGAGAACACAGCCCTGTTTCACACCACTCAGGATAGGAAAGGGCTCTGATGAGGAGCCACCATGTTGAATTGTGCCTTTCATATTGTCATGGAATGAGGTGATGATACTTAGTAGCTTTGGTGGACATCCAATCTTTTCTAGTAGTCTGAAGAGACCACGTCTGCTGACGAGGTCAAAGGCTTTGGTGAGATCAATGAAAGCAATGTAGAGGGGCATCTGTTGTTCACGGCATTTCTCCTGTATCTGACGAAGGGAGAACAGCATGTCAATAGTCGATCTCTCTGCACGAAAGCCACACTGTGCCTCAGGGTAGACGCGCTCGGCCAGCTTCTGGAGCCTGTTCAGAGCGACTCGAGCAAAGACTTTCCCCACTATGCTGAGCAGGGAGATTCCACGGTAGTTGTTGCAGTCACCGCGGTCACCTTTGTTTTTATAGAGGGTGATGATGTTGGCATCGCGCATGTCCTGGGGTACTGCTCCCTCGTCCCAGCACAGGCATAGCAGTTCATGTAGTGCTGAGAGTATAGCAGGCTTGGCACTCTTGATTATTTCAGGGGTAATGCTGTCCTTCCCAGGGGCTTTTCCGCTGGCTAGGGAATCAATGGCATCACTGAGTTCCGATTTGGTTGGCTGTATGTCCAGCTCATCCATGACTGGTAGAGGCTGGGCTGCATTGAGGGCAGTCTCAGTGACAGCATTCTCCCTGGAGTACAGTTCTAGGTAGTGCTCAACCCAGCGGTCCATCTGTTTGCGTTGGTCAGTGATTATGTCCCCCGATTTAGATTTGAGGGGGGTGATCTTCTTGATGGTTGGCCCAAGAGCTCTCTTCATGCCATCATACATTCCTCTGATGTTTCCGGTGACTGAGGCCAGCTGAATATGACTGCATAGGTGTTGCCAGTAGTCGTTTGCGCAACGCCTAGCTGTTCTTTGTGCAGTACTTCTGGCTGCTTTAAGTGCTGCGGATGTTAAATCGCTGGGGGCTTTCTTGTAGTTCAAAAGTGCAATGCGCTTAGCGGCTATGACAGGTTCCAGCTCTTCATTATGAGATTGAAACCAGTCTGCATTTCTCTTCGCACTTTTGCCGTAGGTGGTCAAAGCTGACTCATAGATGGCGTCTCTGATGTGGGCCCACTTGGTCTCAGCATCCCCTGTGGGAGTGTTTTGAAGGGCTGTTACAAGTGAATTTAGAAATTTTTGTAACAGCTGTGGGTGAGAAATTCTGCTCGTGTTGATGCGCGGGTGGCCCTTCTGCTTGGAATGATGCAACTTCTTTGGTCTGAGTCTAACCTTGCTGCACACCAGGGAGTGGTCGGTGTCGCAGTCCGCACTGTGGAAGCTGCGTGTGATTTGAACACTGTTTAAGGCGGCTCGCCTTGTGACAATGAGGTCTAGCTGGTGCCAACGACGTGATCTTGGGTGCCTCCATGAAACCTGGTGACAGGGTTTAGTGTGAAAGAACGAGTTGGTGATGCAGAGGTTATGATAGGTACACAACTCAAGCAGTCTCTGCCCGCTCTCATTCATCCTTCCAACGCCATAGCGCCCAAGGCAGGAGGGCCATGAGTCATGGTCGGCCCCAACCCTGGCATTAAAGTCCCCCAGCAGGAATAGGTGTTCGGTGTTGGGGATGCTGCTAATGATGTTATGGAGTTGTTCATAGAACTGGTCTTTAGCTTCAGGTGCGGAACAGAGTGTTGGAGCATAGATGCTGAGTAGGTGTACTGGACCAGAGGTGGTGAGCAGTCGGATGGACAGTATGCGTTCCGAGCCATTTGAGGGAGGCTCTATCATGCTGAGCAAGGAGTTTCTGATGGCGAAGCCCACTCCATGCTGTCTTGGTTCTTCAGGATCCCTGCCCTGCCAGAAGAAGGTGTAGTCTTGCTCTGCTAGAGAGCCACTCGCGGGGAGGCGAGTCTCCTGAAGTGCTGCAATGTCCACATTGAGTCTACTGAGCTCGTTGTTAATGATGGCGGTCTTCCGAGAATCGTTGATTTGTGTAAGGTCTTCCGACAGGCCAGGACACATAGTTCTGACGTTCCAGCTTGCAAAGCGAAGGGCTGGTACCTTCTTTCCTTTTTTCATGTTGTTTGGTGCGGTGTATCAGTCCACCTTTCGGGCAATGACCCTGAGCTCCAAGCACCCATTGAAGCAGGCAGACTGTGGCGGGACAGAACCTTATTGACCGGGGGCTGCCCGGTTTGAGGCGGGCGGTAGCTGTCCAGTGAGGTGCAATGACCTCTCCCACCGACAAAGGCAACCCGTGGCGCCCAGTTTCTACGCCAATTTATCTGGACTTATAACCCGTAACTGCTGCCTTCCGTGTTGTTTCAGTCGCTGTGAGGCAACTATGGAGTGACCTCTCCATGGCGCATGCCTGGGCAAATTTATGGAGGTTGAGAGTTGCCCAGTCGTCAAAACCCCCCTCTCGGCCTTTCTGGTGGGGTCCAAAGGAGTGCAGGACACGACGTTTGGCACCAGTATGGCTGCAGGAACTGCCGGAAACATGCCAAAGGTGACACATGACCGCCTACGGGGTTCCGCTCCGGATTTTCTGTTAGGGTTTACTCCCTTAGCCTTGGTCTCTCCCGAGACGCCCACAAGGCAGTGGGGTTGTTGGGGCCCCTACACAGGTGTAGGATGGTGCCGGTGGGAGGAGGGGATGCAAGGGGGAGAGGTAGAGGGAGGGGGTGGGGGGGGGGTGCAGGGGAAGGGGGTGCAGGGTGAAGATGGTGCGAGGGGGGGGCGGGCTGGGACGGGGTTGTGAGGGGGTGAGCTGAGAGGGTGGAGCAGGGAAGGGGACGGGGGGGGGGGTGGAAGGGGGGTAAAGGGGGGGGGGGTGGAAGGGGGGTAAAGGGGGGGGGGAGGGGGGGGGGGTGGAATCTGGTGCAGGTAATAAGCCATTTCCTCAGTGCCCACCATCGACGTCCGGAAAGCTCATCCACGTCCTTCGGGAGGTGAAGCATCATTTGGCAGACTTAGAGGTGATTACATTTGTTAAGGGTTTTTTTTTGCAGTGGTTTAAATAAAGGCATGCAGCATTGCCGACAGTGCGCTGCAGATGCTCTCCGAGCCATCTCCCGCGGGCGCTTTGAAGTTGCGGCCGGGGGGGCCGTTCGTGGATGTTTTGGGTGTTCGGGGCACCTTTTCACAGGACTTCTCTCGGGTCCCGCAGCTCCTTCTTCACCTCAATGGACTTACCGCATGCCGTGGCTGCAGACACTCTGGACTGTGAAGACAGCAGGATCGGAGATTAAAGTATCGGCAGCTGTGCTCGTCAGTTTCATCCGGATCAATTTCATTGAGAAAACAAAGAGCAGGTGTGGCTGGGGGAGGGCAGTGGGCCCAGGTAACATACACTAAACTAACTGTTAACTTTTAGATAGGGCTAAAATGAACTGATTTAAAGAGCCAGGGGAATTTAAAAAGTTTAAGAGGGCAGATTGGGGGAGAAAACGTTAGGGATGGGAGCAGATGGCCATGGATAGAGTTGAACAGCAAGGGAGCTTCCTAGGGAGCTTCCAGCCCTGCGACATGTGAAGAAGTAAAATTGTCCTACAATTATCAAAAATTGCTGCTACATTTTGACTAAATAGCAATTACAGGAATTGAATGGAAGAATTAAATGTGTTAGGAACTCAAGAGGTTGCATCAAGCTGTGCCCATAATGTCAGAGCCAGGTAAATGGCAAATCCCAGCCGCCATGGATGATCATCTTCAGGAAAACAGATTACTGAAAACACTGATGCAACTCTCATTCAAGAGCTCTTAAACGCCGACACCCTTTTAGTCTTCACCTGCAGCAACTACGATATTTTACTTCACGAAAGCAGTAGGAAAATGTAAAATATTGATTTGTGTCATTTTGACATTCTTGCGGAGGTTTTGATCTGAAAGTAAAATTGCACAGGTAGCTACAAATAAGCTTTTACCAGTCACTCTATAGATGTAAAGGACATAAAAGCACACTGTATAAGGGGAGTCACAGTTGAACAAGCTTTCAAAGACTACAAAGCAGACACTAGCTTCGGTAGCCGTTCTTTGCTGTGTAGATTATTTTAATTATGTTATTTGGAAGAAAACTAAAGGCATATTCATGTTCCTTGATGGAACTGAGCAGGTTTCTCCCAAGTTTGCTTTGAGTTTGATAGCGCCATTCATAGAGACAACTCTAAAACCTGATCGGAACTCGGAGATTCATTTAGTGATGACATAACATTATGATCCATGCTGCACAAAACAGTTTAATTGATTCTGTAACCTTTAAAATGATTTCTAATTTGGCTCCCAGCAAAGACAACTGAGAGCATATTTTTTAATATATATAAATAGTAAACTACCCTTTGGAACCAGAACAGCAGAAGACCACGTTTATACTGTGAGCTCAGATCCATAGTTCAGGTTTCAAACCACCAGGTTACTCACTCAGGTGTGCAGCCCAGTTTCATCTGCTATCAATCCTGTTAATGCATCAAGAGGCAGAGAGCAAATCATATAAAGAGGTAAGTGGTTGAACTGTTAATATATGCATGTTCAATGTGATCTCTTGGACTTGCTTCAATCCCTTGAGGCCAGAAAGGAATTTTCCAAATTGTTTCCTCTTATTAGCCTGATTTTTTTTTTTTGCCTCTCCTGGGGGGGGGGGGTAAGAAGTGTCCAGTCACAATGCTCTAGGCACCAGGAGTGTTGGACAGGCTGCTTAATGGACCAGCTGGTCATTTCCTTCTCATCATTTTTGTATGTTCATACGATGGGTAAGACACTGTGGAAACACACCCAAAATTAAACTGCTACAATTCTAAGTGTCTAATATGGCTTTCTTTGAGGCAGGCAGAATGGAAAAAGTAACCAAAACCAAGCATTTGGCCAAATCTTTAGGCACACAGCCACAATGGGATGCAATCACCTGATTTATTTGTCAGACAACGTTAGGATAAAATTAGCCAATTAAAACAGGCCAGTTTGCAACAACTCTGCAAGATAGCAGAAGCACCACTTAGTCAGAACTCAAAAATGGTGTCATAAGCACAGGATGGGGCCATGCCTACTATGTTCTGCAGAAAATGAGAGTAATGTGCCTTTCGCAGAGTCAGTGTCTAATTCCATTTCGCACATATTAACAAAAGGGGTGTGTGCCCAACACTCTCCTCACTGTCTTCCTGAACAACATCTAATATACTCCAAAACTGAGCTATTCATATCCTGTTCCACTCATCCATTACCCATCCTCAATGACCTCCAATGACTTCTAGTCCCCAGTAATGAATACTGAAACCTTCATTCCCTTCAACGGCTTTGCCCCACCCTACCTCAGTAACCTCTTCAAGCCTAGGTCATGCCTCGGTTCTTCAATCGCTGGCCCCGTGTCCCACAATAAAGCCTGGCTCGGGTATAAAATTGAAACCCGATCTCGGCCCGAGACATTTATTTTCTTTTTAAATGCCCGAACCAACCCGAACCCGACAAATGTAGTCGAGTTTGGTTGGGTAGTCAGGCTTTACTGCAGAGCGCGGAGTCCGGACTGCACGTTTCCCGCCTTGACGTCCTGAATGTTCACTTGAAGATTACTTCCCGGAGCAAGGCAGCACTGTCCACGTCCAGCCCGACACGACCCGGAAGAGACACCTGACCTGAACCCGACACATTGTCGGGTCTGGTCGGGTAGCCACGCTTTATCCCACAACCTCTGCTACACTGGTTTAGGTGTTTCAGACCTTCACTCAAACTCCCTCTAAATTCCCTGTGCCTTTCTTTATCTCTCCCCAATTCTGGAAACCTATATCATCCACCATGCCGTCAGTCATCACCCCATGCTCTTCTACTACTCCTTGGAAATTGTTCTGTCTCTGTGAAGTGCCTTAGGCCATTTACTACATTAAAGGCAATATATAAATACAAATTGTCGATGGCCCCCAAAAGGCTGTGGTTGCTGGGACAATTTGGACTTTCAAGACTGAGATCGATAGAGTTTTGTCAGGTAAGGATATCAAAGGATATGGAGTTGAATACACATCAGGCATGATCTAACAGAATAGCAGAGTCGGCTCAAGAGGTTGAATGGCCTACTCCTGTTCCTATAGTGCGTTTATTCATTTTAGAACTATGAATCAACAACATACAGATGACTGGAGCAATCCAACTATAGCCTGTGGAACAGTGATTGTAAAAATGATCAAAACAAGAGAGAGTTAAGTTGGAAAGAACAACTTTCATTTATATAGCACCCATAATGGCCTCAGGACATTCCAAAGTGCTTCAGAGCCAATGAACTAACCTTGAAAAGTACTGTAAGTAAAATTTTGCATTCATTATTCTTGATGTCTTATTCCAGGTGTTTCATTGCTCCCTGTCACACATCCTTTATGAGTAATTCAGAAATACTGTACAACTCTCCACCCCCTGGTCCATGTCCAAATTGCAAGTATTTTGAAACTGAAGCTATAGTTCTCGTGCAGCAACTCCCAGTCACACAAACTTACCTGCTGGGGCCTTCTTTGGCTGGACCGCCAGCTGAGACTGGGCGGAGCGACCATGGCACAAGTTCTGTCCTGTACTATCCTAAAATCCAAGTATTTCATAGGACCCCAGTTTGCATGTTAAAAGGGTCTTCCGCCTGACTCAAGCGGGTGGTTTGGCAGTTCAGTGAGTGGCCACACCATCAGCGGGAATGGGGCGGTTGGTCATTCCTTGCCACTTTCAAGGTACTACTGTGGTGGGAACACAGCCAGACCAGTGGGTATAAAGAGTGGCGGCAGAGCACAGTGAGCCCAGCAGCGGGAGCACAGTGAGCCCAGCAGCGGGAGCACAGTGAGCCCAGCAGCGGGAGCACAGTGAGCCCAGCAGTGTTAAAGAGCTGGGGGATGGGGCATCAGAGTAGAAAGAAAGCATTCAAAAAAAAAAAATCAAAGTGTGACATCACAGGAAAGCAACTAAGTGATTGGTTGGTGAGTATTTCTCTTTTTCTCTCGATAAACTAGGCCGAGAAATTAAAAATTTCAATCGGGCTAAGTATACCAATAAGTAAATTAATAAGAGCATTAGTGCAGATCAGATCTAGAGGCATTAATTAAAATTAATAATTTAAACAAGGTACCAACTTGATGGTAAAAGAGGGAATAGAGGCTATTTGTTTTACATTTGATCGAATAATTAGTATAAAAAATAAACTTAAAAGCAATTTGATAATTTATGATATAATTAAAATCAGTGCTCAATCAGATCTGGGGGATATAGTTAACAATTAAATAATAGGAGAGAGTAAAACTAAAGACGACTGAATTTTTCAGTAAATTATAATCTAAGGCTTTTAGATAATACGAGTTAAGTAAAAACATCTCAGATAAGCTCCATATAAAATAAAGTGACGTCAGCACAGGAGAAGCAGCTGATTGGTGACTGGTTGGTGAGTCTTTATTTAAGTAGTAAATTTAACAGTCTAATAAATAGAGGCATGGCAGGGAAGCCTGGGCCCATGAAGTACACATCCTGCTCCATGTGGGAACTCAAGGACACTTCTCATGTCCTGGATAACCACATGTCCATTAAGTGCCGTCAGCTGTAGCAGCTCATGCTCCGGGTTTCGAAGCAACTGACATAATTGCGGTGTATCCATGAGGTTGAGTGTTTCGTGGACAGTGCGTTTATAGATGTGTTCATCCCACAGCTTCAGGGCATGCATGCAGAGAGTGAATGGTTGATAGCTAGACAGTCAAGAAGGACCAGGCAGGTAGTGCAGGAGTCCTGAGTGAATCTCACTCTCCAACCAGTATTCCATTCTGAATACTGGTGAGAGTGACGGTTCATCTGGGGTATGCAGCCGGAGCCTAGTCCATGGCACCAAAGCTGGCTCGGTGGTATAGCGGGGCAATAGCAAAAGGAGGGGTAGGGCTGATTAGGGAACTAAATGAGGATTTACGCATGGTGGTAGGGGCATAGCTGAGGTACTAAATGAGTATCTTGCATCTGTCTGTACCAAGGAAGAAGATGCTGCCAAAGTCATAGTGAAAGAGGAGGTAGTTGAGGCACTGGATGGGCTAAAAATTGATAAGGAGCAGATAGATAGGCTGACTATGCCTGACACAAGACTCCCAAAACAAGCTTTCTACTCCGAGCTCCATCATGGCAAGAGGCTACCAGGAGGGCAGAGGAAATACTACAACGATGTCCTTAAAGCCTCCCCGAAAAAATGTGACATCTCCACCGATTCGTGGGAATCTCTTGCTCGAGACCGCCCAAAATGGAGAAGCAGCATCGGCGAAGGTGTCAGCCAGTTCGAACAATGTCAACATGCCCAGGCAGCGACCAAGTGCCAACAGCGGAAGCAGCGTTCGGAATTTCGAGCTTCCCCTTCACTCGCCTCACCAAACACCACCTGCCCCACCTGTGGCAGAGTGTGCAGATCCAGAATTGGACTCTTCAATCACCTAAGGACCCACAACCCTGGAGTGGAAGAAAGTCATCCTCATTCCCAAAGGACTGCCAAAGGTTAAGAGAAGAGACTTAAAAGTTCATACGTCACTAGGACATGATGAGATGCATTCAGGGAAATAGCAGACACATTGGCCATAATCTTCCAATCCTCCTTAGATACAGGGGTGGTGCCAGAGGACTGGAAAATTGCAAATGTTACACACTAATTCAAAAAAGGGTGCGAGGATAAGCCCAGCAACTACCAGCCAGTCAGTTTAACCTCAATGGTGTCAAAGCACTTGGAAATAATTTGGGACAAAATTAATAGTCACTTGGATAAATATGGATTAATTAAGGAAAGCCAGCACAGGTTTGTTAAGGGCAAATCATGTTTAACTAACTTGTTTGAGTTTTTGATGAGGTAGCAGAGACAGTTGATGAGGTGTACATGGATTTCCAAAAGGCATTTGACAAAGTGTCACATAACAGGCTTGTCGGCAATGTTAGAGCTCATGGAATAAAAGGGACACTAGCGGCATGGATAAAAAATTTGCTGAGTGTTAGGAAACAGAGTAGTTGTGAATGTTTTTTTCATACTGGGAAAAGGTACTTGGTGGGGTTCCCCAGGGGTCAGAGTTAGGACCCCTGCTTTTCTTGATATATATTAACGGCCCAGACTTGGATGTACAGGGCACAATTTCAAAATTTGTGGATAATGCAAAACTTGGAAGTATTGTGAACTGTAAGGAGGATAGTGATAAACTTCAACTGACAGATAGGATGGTGGAATGGTGGACAAGTGGCAGATGAATTTTAATACAGGGAAGTGTGAAGTGATTCATTTTGGTAGGATGAATGAAAAAAGGCAACATAAAATAGAGTACAATTCTAAAGAGGGTGCAGGAACAGAGGGACCTAGGGGTATATGTGCACAAATCATTGAAGGTGGCAAGGCATTTTGAAAAAGCAATTAATAAAAGCATACACGATCCTGGGATTTATAAATAGGGACACAGAATACAAAAACGAGGAAGTTATGATAAACCTGTATAGAACACTGTTTCGGCCTCAATTGGAGTATTGTCTCTAGTTCTGGGCACCACACTTTAAGAAGGATGCAGTGTGAAGGCATGCAGAAAATATTCACGGGAATGGTTCCAGGGATGAGGGACTTCAGGTATGTGGATAGGTTGGAGAAGCTGGGGCCGTGCTCCTTGGAGAGAGAAGATGAAGAGATTTGATAGAGGTGTTCAAAATCATGAAGGGGCTGGACAGAGTAAATAGGGAGAAACTGTTCCCATTGGTGGAGCATCCAGAACCAGAGGACACTGATTCAAGGTTATTGGCAAAAGAAGCAACAGCGACATGAGGAAAACCTTTTTAATGCAGCAAGTGGTTAGGATCTGGATTGCATTGCCCGAGAGTGTGGTGGAAGCAGATTCAATCGAAGCCTTCAAAAGAGAATTAATTATCTGAAGAGAAAACATTTGCAGGGCTACGGGAAAAAGGCAGGGGAGCGACACTAGATCAGTTTTTGCAGAGAGCCGGCACAGACAGGATGCTGTAACCATGCTATGATTCCTCCTGGCCAGAAGGCCTCAAAATCTCCAGCATAATCCTTTCAAACAAGTCATCTTACAACATTCATTGTTTAGCATTTGGTACAAAGTAGAACAAAAGACATGTGGGAGTTACAAGACTAATCAAATATAGGTATTCAGAGGATGTCCTAAGCTTCAAGACTAAAGGTCCAGCAATGTATAAATGTCATCTGAATGCCTGCATTAAACACAATTTTAAATTCACACTTTTTTGGGGGGAAAAATGACATAGCATAGGTTTTGCTTCATGTACAAGAGAGCTGCAGTCAGTTATACTCTGCTACAGCTCAGGCAGAAAGCGGAATTTAATTTGTCTCTAACCTCCGCTGTGAGCACTGTAAAGAGTCTTCTGGCGATAGTAAGTTTATTTAACACTTTGGGTTTGGCCCCTCAGTCTGTGATCAAGCAATAACCCTACTTGTTGAAAGTAACATAAAAATAGCAGCCCAACAAACAGTAAACTCCTTTGTCAAACCCAACAGCTTTCATCATCCAGATTACATTAGTTCAGCTATTTCTCTTAAGGCACATTAGTTTTAGTTATAGCAAATTAACCAATGTAGCACTGTAAGTTGTGAAGTTATTAATTACCAGTCATATTAAAAAACTGCCACATTTTCAATACTTTTATTTCATATCAATCATTTTAAAATGTATAATACAAATATGTTCAAAGCTATTAGGATACTTTGCATCTTGCATTCTTACAACAGCATTGTAATATTTCAAAGTCTCTTATTTGCTTGGGAGTTGTCCCTCTGTTTATTTCTGTCTCAACTCTTCCTTCTTTAAAGTACTTCAGGCTCTTCTCTTGCTTGATCTAGACACCTACCAATTCCTTGATGCCTTTTTCAATTTGCGCAATGTCCAGCAGTCTGCTTTACTATTTCGACTCTCAAATCTGGTTTTTTTTAAATGACTCACTCCATCTTCAGACATACATTGCTATTTCATTCTTTTCTGCTCCCTTCCACTTTTCTCTCTCTTCAGCCAGATACTTTTTTGACCAGCACATAGGATCTAACCTAGCTCTATTGATTTTGTTTTTAAATCCAACTGATTTCTTATTTACTTATGTCTCACTCATTTCCATTTTGATTCAATATTTCTTTCACTGCTCAGTTCTGTGACTACATTTTTCTTTCCCTATGAAACACGGTAACCTTTTTTGTACACCACTCACTTCATTTTGCTTAACTGCCCACTCCCTGCCTTTTTAACATATTTGCATTATTAAGGAAAATAAAACCAGGTTGGACTTGGTTTGAGTAGTTAAGTATCACTGTAGCATTATCACCTGTTTAACAAAAACATAAGATGAACTGCTGATTTTATTCAGTAAATTTGCTTTCTTGCAGAACTCAGAAACTCCATTGTTCAAATACAAAAAGCATATTTTAACTTGGGGAAATAGCACTAAGGCTGTTCAATTTGTGCCACAAAAGTAAAAAATATTTTAAGCAATTTTGGAGTTTGATAATTAGTGCATGGCATGTAACAAGAATACTGCACAAATAGCATGATGATTTTAAACAGTTTTTTCCATTGTGAAGAAAGCGTCATCCAAGAGCTCCCTGCATAAATGTGCCATGTGGTGCATTACTCAGCCCCTCAGGTTCCAGGTTTGACTGTCACTGTGCAAATCTCAGGTGGAACAGCAGTTAGGGGGGGTCCAGTTGGTCTCAGTGCCCTTGTGCTATGGGCTTGGGTGGAGGTGGTGACAGAGGAGACGTAGGTGTTAAAAATCAACCAGGTGTCCTGTTTGTAATTGTTATGTGCAATGCATACGTGGACACCAGGTCCAAACATGACTAGCTCAGCTCTGATGTCCACTGCAGTTCAATTGTCTGCCAATACTTGGAAGGTGCCATCTATGCAATGGAACTACATCGAGAAAACGTCAATGCTTTCAGCAGAGAAGGAAATAAAAAATTAAAGAGCAAAACTTAAAATTGGTGCATAATTTTAAATGAAAAGTTAAACCAAGACCCCGTCTGTCTACTCAAGATAGAACTAAAAGAGCCCATCACACTACTTTGAATTAAAGAAGTTCTCAGAGTCCTGACCAACATTTATTTTTCAAGCAACTAACAAAAATAAACTATTTGGTCATTTATCTCAATGCCATCTGTGGGACCTTGCTGTGTGCTGGGCTTGCCTACATTAAAACAGTGATTACACTTCGAAAATGTGTACTTTTTATTTGCTGTGAAGCACTTTCGGAAGTGTTCAGGCCATGAAAAGCTTTATATAAATGCAGCTTCTTTCTACCTTCAATGATGATTATTAGTTTCTTATTTAACTAATCTATCTCCAGCTCTGGGCTTTATGTATCATTTTTGCCCTGTGATTGAAACGAATATCGGGTCATCTGACAGTGGGAGCAGTGACTGAACTAACTGGCTCCTGCTGCATGCGCAGAAAGAAGGAACAATCCAGGCTGACAAAGATCTAAAGCACGACTGGTTAAGAATTACACCTTTGACACTGGGCCAGGGTCAGTTTCCCAAGGGTATTTACAACATTTATTTATTTTTTTCCCATTTTTCACCCCTTCCTCTTGAAGCTGCTGACTCTTGTTGGGCTGGGTTCCATGGACACTGGCAGTGCTCCAGGGTCTCACGCCAATGCCCACTCTTCACGCAAGCTGCAGCAGTAAGTCTTTGACAAGTTTGTAAGCTGAGCCGGTTCTCATCTGAAGTACACATACTCTTCCAGGATGGGTCAATGAGATAATTATCAGGAGTGGGACTCAGGCTGATTCTTTACCCCTCCCCAGCCCAGGGCATTTAGAGCATTTCACAATAAAACAATGGTCTAGAATAAAATCTTGTACACACGTACATCAGAACATTTTAGTTGTACAAGCCACTGAGAGGTTATTGGATTATCTCCATTCTAATTGTTTCCGACCTGACTGATGCTAAAAGGACAACATCCCTGATGTGTTCTTCTGTTGCGAGCCACTGAAACCTACGTCTTTGAATAGGGGCATATGGTGCTTAAAAGATAGGAGAATTATGCAGTCAGTGGTTGGAAGCTAATTTCCTCCAATACTATATGTCAGATCAATTTGAGCACGGTTATAGGGTACAAGTCACCGGCAGGCAAATAAACAGTGGTACACTGCCACTTCCAATTACCAACAACAGTCTGATGACCTGTTTAGGGCTGGGATTTTATAATGTTACCAGCCACATTGATAAAACCACACTGAAAAGGCTGAAGCTTCCCAATTGTGATTAAATGTCAGGATGTTGATCTGCATATTTCTAGCAATTTATCATCCAGAGACCACACATCCGGATTAATATCTTCAGCACACGTTTGCTACTAATGCGACAGAATTGGTACCACACTCCCATTCTATTTGGCAAGCCCGGTCAGCTTATTGATTAAATTAAATTAAAGACAAGTAGCAAACAGCAGCTCAGACAGGGTGGCAACCCATTCTTATAAATAAACAAAATACTAATGAAAAATTTGTATCTGAACTATCAAACTGTCAAAACACATTTTGCTCTCATATTATCAAAGTCAACATTTTATTCCAAACTACAAAGTTAGAAATCAGGCAATTTAAAGTAAAGTAGCAACATTCCTTTCCACATACCATCAGAAAACTCAGGGAGATATTGATATGGTTACATATTATACAGGCTGTTTTCAGACCTATGTGGTTGCCCGTCATGATCAAACAGCTGGCCTTGTTAAGTACAGCTAGGATTGGCTTGCTCCCCCATCTTTGGCATTGAAATGCTAAGTCTTCGACACTGCTGTTCAACAGTAGAAACACCACCTGGGAGTGGGAAGAATGTTTACTCGTTAACAGCAGCAGGCTGGAGCAAGTCTTATCTGATACAATATCCAAGCAGATTGCTTCTAATTGAAGACTTGAAATAGAGGCCCTCCAGAGGCTACTTTCACAACTGCAGTAAAATTAAACACCTTGTCTCAGGGAGGCGGTAGATTTAAGAACCTTTTCTAACAGACATGGAAGTGGGGGGGGAGGGGGGGAGGGGGGGGGAGGGGAAAGCATGTGGCCATTATCCAATTTATTCCATGGACTGGTAGATGAGAAATTGTTCAAAGCAAGGTAACTTTCCAATAAGTAAACCATGGGACAGTAAATTGTTCAATTCCTTTTTTGAAAGTACTTTAAAGTCACATGAGGTTATAGTTTCATCCTTTTCCTGTTGTGCATATATTGTATGCATCTGGACTGTAAATAAGCCATTTCAGTGGTCCTTCACAACATAAATGCAGTAACGGCAGCCCAGAGATCACAAAGTCATATATGGCACAGAAGGTCGGCCATTTGGCCTATCGAGTCCATGCCAGCTCTTCACGGAGCTACGCAATGAGTCCCACTCCCCGGCTCGATCCCTGTAGCCCCACCAATTTATTTCTCTCAGGTGGCCATCCAATTTCCTCTTGAAGTTATTGATCGCCTCCACTTCTACCACCCTTGCGGACAGAGTGTTCCAGGTCGTTATCCCGCTGCGCAAAAAAGTTCTTCCTCACATTCTCCCTGCATCTTTTGCCCACGCTTCCAAACCATGTCCCCCAGTCCTTGTGTTATTTGTTAATGGAAACAGCAAAAGCCCACGTTGAGCCCACTCTGCCTTCAATCCAGAGCATCTAACTTTGGAGCATTCATTGTTGGAGCAATCTTCAATGTGGATGCATGGTTCCAAAACAAAGAAAAGTATCCATCACCAGCTTCATAAAGCACCACAGGAACCAGAACTCCAAAACCAGCAAACAGCTGCTTGGCCATTATCGACACTCACATTCTCTGTGTAACCACCTGCCTCTGACAGCCGTGGGTTTGCTGTTTCATGTGTACACAAGGCTTCAGCCTTTTCACTCGTGACTTCCGAAGAAGATTTTTGCCGGTGAGGAGGATCACAGAGGTAGTTAGGTTTGAAAAGCTACTAAGAAATAAAGTATCAAGTTTCTAATGCATGTGGATGGGATATCCCTAAAATCCTCACTTTATTTCATGTTCTGTAAATGATATTTAATCTTTACTAAAGGTGCTGTACCATCATACCATTATGCTTGCTTTCGGCTAGGAAAGCACAAGTAAAAGTCACCAACATAAATGAACAGCCTTTCTTGCGTGCAAAACGGCTGCTGCTCATGGAAATAATTACAGGTTAATTACACACATTATAAAGAGGTTATTCAGCCATCAATCAGGCCTGCAAGATCCACATTGAAGATATCCATATTAATACTATTTCCCAGATGGTTCCCCCTTACTCTTCAACATCTCTATAAATACAAGAGCCAGAAACTCATTTCCACCTGAAATTCTGCTTTATATATATCAGCTTTCCTGCACCACTGGATCTCTCTGATCCTTCGCTGACAATTTTTACTGTTTAGGGTATATTTCCATTCAGTTCTCTTCCCAGAAATGCCCTACTTTACGTTCATCAACATGGGCATTCTGTTTGACTGTGGTAAGGAATTATCATTTTCTCCTTCTCTTCCCCTGCTGTGATTTCTTTGTATCATCACAATCCTAGGTGAAAAAAAGCAGAGAGGAGACCTGCTTCAAACAACTGCCAAAGCCTCAGCGTGTGGCTTGGAGGTACACATGAATGTAGAAAAGCATCTTATCCAGTGATGCACTTTGTGTGGGGTAAAACACTTTGATATCCCTTTGGTAACTCAATACGGGAGAAACCATAAGTAAAATCCCATTCCCAACCTTAAAGTACAACAATGAAACATTACTTTGAAATTCTGTCCTTTTGAAAATGCAAGGATTCACAATTCGCAAACTGTTTGAAAGCGTTCACATTGTTGCATTCGTGATATTCATATAGTAGTTTAATACAAAGATGGCAAAATAAACAAGTACTGCCTGTAGTGCAATAAGTTGATAAAGACAGGAGAAGATTTCATTATGTAATATTTAGAGTCTTTTTCTATTGAATCTGAACAGGACTGGACAGTTTTATTGAAAAAAAGAGACATAAAACAATAAATACTTTACATTTTAGGTTGTCAGGTTCAATTCCAGACCATAATAAACCAAAACTGTATTAAAATTCAGAGAGCTTTAAACAGATGTGAATGAGAGTCTGCTGAGGAAAGAATAACATATTTACTATATATCCAACAGCTCTCATGCTGCATCTTTCAGGTCCAGCAAAAGACTTAACTTGCATATCTGAGCAGTTCTGCTACCAATCACAAAATTGTACAGAATAAAGACAGTAGGAACTATTCATCTACAAAGAGTCCAACAACCTTTCTATATGCAAGTGGAAACAACAAAAAAAAACAAAGAGCGCCTCTTGTGTTACCATAACAACTGTCTCGTCTCCACATATTATACCTTTTCTTGACACAAGTAGTTGCTCACGTAATATCTAAATGAGCTTAGATTTGAAAGCAATAATTGAGAATTAAATAGGGCATCAAAAACAAAAAAAAACCCACACATGCAGTTTGTTGCCGCAAAAATATGTTCTGCTACAATTTTACTACACGTGTTGAGTAGGTAAAAATCTATTTAATGATCAGAAATTATCTATTGTAAAGGCAATTTGATATGCTCTGTAATATGATATGCACTTTGATACATTGTTTCAGCAGTAGAGTGTAACAACACTGAAATGTGACACATTGTCACATTTCAAAACTTTTTTTACTTTTTCCACAGAAATGATTTGAAAGAGTTATTTATAACTATTAGTTTTTAAAGAAAAATGTATTCACGCAAGTTTTTTTTACAAAAAGATGTAAGGTAGTTAAAACGTTGATGAGATAGACATTGAAGTTGATTTCTTAAAGGTTGGAAAGAATAAGCACCTAACTGCCTGTCTTATTAATCGATAAATACCATGTATTTGAAAGTTCCTGGTCCTGGCGATTCGGCAGGGGTTGAATGACATCCACTAATCCCTCTGGTTGTGAACAAAGAGGGATAAAATAGGGACAGAGACACATAACAGGAAGTTTGTTTAAACAAAAGGTTGCTAGGGTAGGCTTTTACTCAGACACAGAAGATTAAGTTGCGCAAGGGTAGTTTGAAATTATTTTGTTTAAGTCAAGCAAGATGACCCACTGATATGAGGAAGTATAGCATATTCATTATTTGGTATTTGCACACAAAGAGAAGTTACACTAAATGGACCAAGTGCGTCTGATCATAATTGTTGCTACATATGGCCGACATCCCCGGCACATACACCCTGAGCCAGTGGCGCTTGAGATGGCTTCGCCATGTGAGCCGCATGGAAGATGGCAGGATCCCCAAGGACACATTGTACAGCGAGCTCATCACTGGTATCTATGGCCACCGGCCGTCCATGTCTCCGCTTTAAAGACGTCTGCAAACGTGACATGAAGTCCTGGGACATTAACCACAAGTCGTGAGAGTCAGCTGCCAGTGATCGCCAGAGCTGGCGGACAGCCATAAAGGCGGGGCTAAAGAGTGGCGAGTCAAAGAGACTTAGCAGTTAGCAGGAAAAAAGACAGAAGTGCAAGGAGAGAGCCAACTGTGTAACAGCCCCGACAACCAATTTCATCTGCAGTGCCTGTGGAAGAGTCCGTCACTCTAGAATTGGCCTTTATAGCCACTCCAGGCGCTGCTCCACAAACCATTGACCACCTCTAGGCGCTTACCCATTGTCTCCCAAGACAAGGAGGCCAAAGAAGAATATGTTCATTTGCTGTCTTAGGAAAAGCAGCTAAATTTCCATTTGGAAGTGTGAACAGTCTTCTACTGAAACTCGAGAGAAGCAAATGTGAAGGTGTAAATGAAAGACAAGATGTATTAAAGATGACACATTGCTACATCTTCTAGATTACACTTTCATACAATTCCTTATTGAGTCAACACTGGAAAACGAGAAGTATGGAATCCATTTACAGGAGTAATTGATGCTACTGGACCTGAGAAGGTATCTAATGCAAACTAGAATTTGTAGCACATTCAGTCCTATAATTATAACTAGTGATAATTCTTGTACCTTACTGTAACTAGCAACATCACTGTATTCTGTAAAAAATCTGATCACAGCTATAGTCATTTACGGCACAGAAGGAGGCCATTCGGCCTGGGTCCATGCTAGCTCTCCACGGACCTACGCAGTACGTCCCACTCCCCGGCTTGATCCCTGTAGCCCTGCAGGTCTATTTCTCTCAGGTGGCCATCCAACTTCCTCTTGAAGTCCTTCATTGCCTCCACTTCCACCACCCTTCTGGGCAGTGAGTTCCAGGTCATTGCCACCCACTGCGTAAAAAAGCACTTCCTCATATTCCCCCGGAGACTTATGCCCAAAACTTTCAATCTGTCTCCCCTAGTCCTTGTACCATTTGTTAATGGGAACTGTTTTTCCTTGTCTAACATATCTAAGCCTGTCATAATCTTGTACACTTCTATTAAATCCCTCCTCAAACTCCTTTGTTCTAAGGAGAACAACCCCAGCTTTTCCAACCTAACCTTCTAATTAAAATCCCCCATTCCTGGAACCATTCTGGTAAATCTCCTCTGCACCCTCTCAAGGACTGTCACATCCTTCCTGAAGTGTGGTGACCAGAACTGGCCTAACCAGAGCTTTATAAAGGTTCATCACAACATCCCTGCTTTTGTACTCAATGTCTCTAATTATGAAACCCAAGATCCCATATGCTTTACTAACTACTCTCTCAATATGTCCTGCTACCTTCAAAGATCAATGTACATGCACCCTCAGGTCCCTCTGTTCCTACACTCTTTTTAGAACTATGCTATTAAGGATATATTGCCTCTCCCTATTCCTTCTGCCAAAATGCATCACCTCACACTTGCCAGTATTCAAATCCATCTGCCACCTTTCTGCTAGTTGTACCTTTAAGTAGAACCAAGGATAAGGGTTTCTTCCAATCTCTTACATTTCAATTAATTTCACTGAACTATATTAGGTTTTATTATTAACTACAGTTCATGCCTTTGCCCAAGTATCCCATATCAAATTGGTGCTGTGGATGGGGAAGTTGCAAGTGGATATAATCAGCAGACTGGATCATGCAGCTTGTCAACATTGAGTTCACACCCACATTATTGGCACAGTCTGCTTTACTGTGACACCAATGATGACATGCAAACATTTCAAGGACTCCCTGAAGAAGTCCCTCTCTGTGTGCCACATCGACCATTGCCAGTGGGAAGCGCAGGCCATAGATCGTGATGCCTGGAAATGCTACATCAAGAGGGCTACAGACACCTTTGACACGGAGCGAAGAACCAGCATGAAAGAGAAGAGGAGAAGGATCGATTCAATTGCCCCTAGCAGCAACTACACCTTCATTTGTACCTGCTGTGGGAGAATCTGCCGCTCACGGATAGGGCTGACTATCCTCAGTGGGCCTGCTGCCAATGACTACAACTTTCCCAAAATCTTCGTCCGTGAAGAAATGCCAAGAGAGAATGATGACACCTTTATACTAGTAACAAACTGAAATACTCAGCAGGAGGGGACTTCAAACCCAAACTTCAGCCCTTAGACTGTAACACAAAGAGGTCTTCAGTTGCTCAGAATGCAAATTGTCACTTCCTTTCATGGGCTAGCTTTCAATATCATGAGGTCATTTTGGTTAAGATGCTCACAGTAAAATACCTTCTTTTTCATAATGGGCAGGCTGTCTCACTGCGTTTACATGCCGCCAATGCCAGTAAGCCACAGGAAACAACAGTTTTGCAAAAAGAGAAAGGGACAGTATAAAGGGCGGCACAGTGGTTAGCACCGCAGCCGCACAGCTCCAGCGACCCGGGTTCGGTTCTGGGTACTGTCTGTGCGGAGTTTGCAAGTTCTCCCTGTGACCACGTGGGTTTCCGCCGAGTGCTCCGGTTTCCTCCCACAGCCAAAGACTTGCAGTTGATAGGTAAATTGGCCATTGTAAACTGCCCCTAGTATAGGTAGGTGGGGATGTGATAGGGATATGGGATTAATGTAGGATTAGTATAAATGGGTGGTTGTTGGTCGGCACAGACGCGGTGGGCCGAAGGGCCTGTTTCAGTGCTGTATCTCTATGACTCTACGACATCAGGCCTTGTACTGTCCGTGTAAATCGACTCTCCAGAGCCAGTGAAGTTGAGAGTGATTCACACTCATTTGCTTGGTGCAATGTAACTGCACTTAAATGGCAGTGCCCCAAAATGCTGGGTTTTGAAGAAAATCAAATAGCTTCAAACCACAAAATGCTTTACTAAAACCATTGCAGTGCTAGGTTAATTGTAGCAATAATTTGTATTTCCATTAACTTACAGTCAAGACGTTGCTATCATAGGGCCACTAATTAGCAGGACAGTTCCTAACCCGACTGAACCCTGGGGCTGAGATGTACCAATTTACTTAAACCCTCACTCCCAAAAAAAAACATAACCATACCAAGATATATTACACACATCCTATATATTAAAATTGAAGTGTAATTCGTTATAAGCACCCACAGTAACAGTCAGTGCTGTAGATGGCATTCTAAAAAGCTATGTTCATTGTTAAAGGTATCAGACAAAAGCTATTATTTTGTAGTGGTTTTTGAAAAAAGTTTCATGGAATGAGAGCATCACTGGCTAGGCCAGCATTTGTTGCCCATCCCCAATTGCTCTGGAGAAGGTGCTGAGCGGCCTTCTTGAACCGCTGCAGTCCATCTGGTGTAGATACACCCACAGTGCTGTTAGGAAGGGAGTATTTTTTTATTTTATTATTAGAGATACAGCACTGAAACAGGCCCTTCGGCCCACCGAGTCTGTGCCGACCATCAACCACCCATTTATACTAATCCTACACTAATCCCATATTCCTACCACATCCCCACCTGTCCCTATATTTCCCTACCACCTACCTATACTAGGGGCAATTTATAACAGCCAATTTACCTATCAACTGCAAGTCTTTTGGTGGTGGGAGGAAACCGGAGCACCCGGTGAAAACCCACGCAGACACAGGGAGAACTTGCAAACTCCACACAGGCAGTACCCAGAATTGAACCCGGGTCGCTGGAACTGTGAGGCTGCGGTGCTAACCACTGCGCCACTGTGCCGCCCTAGGTTTTTGACCCAGCGACTGTGAAGGAACAGCAATATAGTTCCAAGTCAGGATGATGTGTGACTTGGAGGGGAACTTGCAAGTGGTGGGGTTCCCATGCATCTGCTGCCCTTGTCCTTCTAGGTGGTAGAGGTTGTGGATTTGGACGGTGCTGTCAAAGGAGGCTTGGCAAGTTGCTTCAGTGCATTTTGTGGATGGTATACACTATTGCCACTGTGTGCCAGTAGTTCAGGGAGTGAACATTTAAGGTAGTGGGTGGAGTGCTGATCAAGCGGGCTGCTTTGTCCTGGATGATGTCAAGCTTCTTGAGTGTTGTTGGAGCTGCACCCATCCAGGCAAGTGGAGAGTATTCCATCACACTCCTGACTTGTGCCTTGTAGATGGTAGACAGGCTTTGGGAAGTCGGGAGGTGATTACTTGCTACAGAATTCACAGCCTCTGACCTGCTCTTGTAGCCACAGTATATATATGGTGAGTCCAGTTAAGTTTCTGATCATTGGTCATCCCCAGGATGCTGATGGAGGAGTATTCAGGAATGGTAATGCCATTGAATGTCCAGGGGAGATGGCTAGATTCTCTCTTGTTGAACATGATCATTGCCTGAACACTGATCAATGCTGAACATTGTGCAACCTTCAGCAAACATCCCCACTTCTGACCTTCTGATGGAGGGAAGGTCATTGATGACGAGCTGGAGATGGTTGGAGGAACTCTTGCAGCGATGTCCTGGGGTTTAGATTTTTTTGTTATTCGTTCATGGGTTGTTGGCATCACTGGCTAGGCCAGAATTTATTGCCCATCCCTAATTGCCCTAGAGAAGGTGGTGGTGAACTGCTTTCTTGAACCGCTGCAGTCCTTGGGGTGTTGGTACACTTAGTACTTTTAGGAAGGAAATTCCAGGATTTTGACCCTGTGACAGTGAAGGAACAGTGATACAGTTCCAAGTCAGAATGATGTGTGGCTTGGAGGGGAACTTGCAGTTGGTTGTGTTCCCATGCATTTGCTGTCCTTGTCCTTCTAGGTGATAGAGGTCACGGGTTTGGAAGGTGCTGTCGAAGGAGCCTTGGCAAGTTGCTGCAGTGTATTTTGTGTATATTTCATACTGCTGCCAGTTTGTTTATGCTTGGCCTCCAACAACCACATCAATCTTCCCTTATACAAGGTATGAGTCCAACTAGTGGAGAGTTTTCCCCGATTACCATTGATTTCAATTTTGCTAGGGCTCCTTGATGTCATACTCGGTCAAATGCTGCCTTGATATCCAGAGCAGTCACTCTCACCTCACCTCTGGAGTTCAGCTCTTTTGTCCAAGTTTGGACCAAGGCTGTAGTGTGGTCTGGAGCTGAGTGGCCCTGGCAGAACCCAAACTGAGCAGTGGTGTGCAGGTTATTACTTTGTAAGTGCTGCTTGATAGGACTGTCAACGACACCTTCCATCACTTTGCTGAGTAGACAGATGGGGCGGTAATAGGCTGGATTGGATTTGTTCTGCTTTTTGTGGACCTGGGCAATTTTCCACATTGCCGGGTGGATGCCAGTGTTGTAGCTATACTAGAACAGCATGGATAGGGGCGCGGCAAGTTCTGCAGCACAAGTCTTCAGTATTACAGCCCATAGCCTTTTCTGTATCCAGTGCCTTCAGTTATTCCTTGAGATCAGGTGGAGTGAATTGAATTGACTGAAGACAGGCATCTGTGATACTGGGGACCACAGGAGGAGGCAGAGATGGATCATCCACTCGGCACATCTGGCTGAAGATTGTTGTAAATGCTTCAGCCCTATCTTTCGCACTGATGCGCTGGGCTCTCCCATCATTGAGGATGGGGATGTTTGTGGAGCCTACTCCTCCGGTTAGTTGCATAATTGTCCAGCACCATTTACGACTGGATGTGGCAGGACAGCAGAGCTTTGATCTGACTAGTTGGTGGTGGGAATCGGTTAGCTCTGCCTATCACATGATGCTTCTGCTGTTTGGTCCTGTAGCCCTGTGTTGTAGCTTCACCAGGTTAACACCTCATTTTTAAGTATGCCTGGTGCTGCCTCTGGCATGTACTTCTACACTCCTCATTCAACCAGGGTTGGTCCCCCGGCTTGATAGCAATGATAGAGTGGGGGGATAGGCTGGGCTTTAAGGTTAGAGATTGTGGCTGAATACAATTCTGCTGCTGCTGATGGTCCACAGCACCTCATGAATGCCCAGTTTTGAGCTGCTAGATCCATTCTGAATCTAACCTATTTAGGATAGTGGTGATGCTACACAGCAAAATGGACAGTATCTTCAGTGTGAATCGGGTCTTTGTCTTCACAAGGACTGTGCCGTGGTCACTCCTACTAATACTGTCATGGACAGATGCAACTGCAACAGTTAGATTGGTGAGGGGTGAGGTCAAGCAGGTTTTTCTTGTTGGTTCCCTCACCACCTGCCACAATGACAACACATTACCCTGAGATTGAGCAATCTGGTCATAGGTATTCCAAAAGTCACTCAAAATGATTTCAGCTATAACTTTTTTCCTTAGCAACTGCAGTTTCTAAGTCCCAGAAAAGAGTTTAAATAAAAATAAACATTTGCAAAATTTACATGTTTTCCATTGACGTGAAATTTGTCTGTTGAGTTGCCCTTTGTGTCTTTTAATGCATTCATTGAAGTTTTCACTTGAAAGCCTCAATCATTCCCAAAAGCCAAGTCTTGGATTTGATATTTTGCCCAGAGCTGTAACTGTGAGCTAAATTTGGAATATGCAGTCCGAATATGTGCAATGCACCCATCTTTTCCAGCATGCATCAGTACCGTTCAGCCAGCTGCACTGAAAGGTTTTTTTTTTAAACTCTCAGCAATTTCTTCCTGGCAGCATTTCTTAAAATAATTTTGAAAAATAACTGGACAAATTCCAAAAGTTTTGCTGACGTGAAGCTTATATTGAGTATTTTTGAATTTAAAAAAACAAGGTGATGTGCACACAACTATGTGGGTGAGAGCAAAATAGTCAGTGTTTCAATGCAGTCATAGCCTCAAAGAGAGATACTTAGTTTTTGTGTTAAATAAATGTTTAAATGTTGCATTGAACTGAGGGAGGGGAAAGACAGATTGGAGCCAGAGAAAGAAAAATCGGGGCTACATTAATTTTGAAAAAACCCCTGAATTTTGAAGCTAATTACCTCCGCTTTACAGTTGGAAAAAGTCAATGGTATACCCGAACACCCTTCAGTGAGATATTCTGATTTGTAACACCTATCAGTGTGAGGGACAAAGAGAAAGATAACTTAGAGAAAGGCAGAAGGCCAGTTCCTTTCTTCATTCTAATTGGATCAGCATTTTTAGAAACTACAAGATGAATTTTGGAAGCAAACAAAGCCTCTTTGAGGTCAACCGATAGGAAGGGAGGGTAGGATGGAAACTTATTGAGAGTGAGGGGGCCACTAATCCATGGTGGAGAACGAGAGTGGGAATGGAGAAGTGAATGAGGGTTAACAGTGAAGAAAGTGATAGCTCAACAAGGGAGAGGGGAGGATGCAGGGCTTGAGCGGGCAGTTCAAAGGGAAAGATGTCAAGGGATTGATTGGTGTGCCAGGTGAAGCAATGAATCGTGGAAAGTGAAGGGAAGTTGTATGAGTGATTGGGGAGGAGATGGAAATTAAACCGATGCAAGGGTGACATTTGCTGCACAACCTGAAATCAGCCTATAGCAGTTGGTGGCTCCTTTCCCTACCACAGGACAACATATCACCCACTGCCTCCCACCTGAAAGGAAAGAAAAAAAAGACAGCGAATGAGGCAGCAGGGGGAGAAATTAAAAAGCAAAAGCAGCTAAGGGAAAAGCAACGGAGAAGAGAGATGGAAACAGAAGAGACAAAGAAAATCAGCAAAACAAAGATAGTGCAGACAAGAAATCATATTCTCCAACTTAACATAAGCAATGCTATGGGAGAATGATGAATACCAAGAAATCTTAGTGTGTGCAAGCATCATGTGACAAAAATAGCTTCATGAATATGTGAAGTTGTGATGGAAGAAAAATACAAGAAAAGGAAAAAAATTCTGTGAAATTTGCTATCTCTTTTCTCTACCCACAGTTCTAGAAGGCCACCAACAAGTTCTGTAATTAATAGGGAAACCATGTGTTTCAAAATCATCATCTGTCATTTAAATAATTTGATTAGCATAAAAAAGGAATCCCAATACCTTTCATAAGCCTTTTTAGGTTGCATTCATAAAGCATAATTTCAGCTTCAAACAGAAACATTAATTTACCTGTGCATAAGTGTTTACTCACTTTCCAGAAAAGTACTATATTTTAAAATTCAAAACGATTCATCTTTAAACCAGTGTCATCAACCACTGCTTGCATTGGCAAATGCAGAATGTAAAACAGGATGCTTGAACAGGGAATTTTTAAGTGATATTAATGCAGCAGCACCACGAGGCACTAATTATCCATTACTGTTTCTTCCACACTTCAGAATAAGCTTCCCTGCTTTGTTCTTGCATCCCTGTGGTTTGTTTTTACTTACTGGAGAGGACTAGCAACATTATACAACAGGTTTTAGTCACTAGTCAATGTGACTGCACATTTGCACCAAAAAAAAATACTTTAGTTCCTTATGTCTGCTTTTGTGACCTCCCCTCTCACAATAAAGTTCATAAATGATTTACCAGAAAAAAAAACTTAGAAACAGACACTGGGGCCTAAGCCTTTGGACTGGTGTGGGGGAGGTGGGGGGGGGGGGGGGGGGGGGAAGAGAAAATCTCAATGTCCCCTCTACTGATATTTGAATGCTGATTGACAGGGTCTCAATGATAGTCCTGAAGCCCAGAGTACAAGAGGCTGTGTTTCTCTCACCATCATTCAATTTGCATGCATCAACCAATGTGTGGGCAGACATGAAGGCAAATGTAGAGCCATTGGGCCTGCTCTTCAGAAAAGTCAGAGCCATATACCCAAGATCCACCTGAAAAGCAGTAAGGGGCTGGAAAGTCTAGGCAAAAATGATTTTTCTTCCCTTGATCTTTTCTTGCCCCATGACCATTGCTTTTTGCCTTGCAACATCATCCTTTTTGTCAATTATTCACTCTTACTTTCTACCCTATCCCATTTGTTCTTTCCTCCCCGCTAACTCCCCACCTCCCCCCGCACCCCGTTCATGCCCCTGTACTTGCTTAAAACCTATTATATCTCTAACACTTTCCAGCTCTGATGAAAGGTCATCGACCTGAAACGTTAACTCTTGTTTATCTTCCCAAAGATGCTGCCCGATCTGAATATTTCCAGCATTTTCTGTACCTATTTCAGAGTTCCAGCACCCGCAGTATTTTGCTTTTGTATTTCGTTAAATTAATGTTGTTTACTTGCCACAGTTGTCCTAGTCTACTGTTGCAAATGTCCCTAATTATTCGCACCGCTATTTTGTAACACATTGTTTGCAGATCATTTGCAGCGAATTTGTTAACCAGTTACCTTTAGCCACCAGCAGCCTCAAGCATCATGATTTCAAATTAGCATATTTTAATGTAAGTCCAGTAGAGATGTTTGGGAAAAGTGGTTTTGCAATTTAAAGTAAAGTAATTAATCCATGAGCCATATTGACTTAAAAGGTTATGTACTTTACATTGTCTTTGAATGTTTATTCTCCTACACATCACTGTAGTTTATACCCAATGTGATAAATTACAGTAGAATGGCACAGATTAAGAGATGCAGTGGTTTTTGTCGAGGTTCATCCCAAGCAGCTCTGTAACACAGGAGTTTGTGCTCTACGGACTGTTCCCAGGGACGCACACCGAGATAAACATCAACTACTGCTGGAGGACTATCAATTTGGTGAAAGACACCCTTTGGTCTGCCCGAAACTTGCTGGTCTTCCAGTGCAAAGAGTTGTCCATGACCGAAAGTTGCAGACTGGCACATTCCAAGGTCCAGGACTACGTACTGAGGGATGCACTAAAGCTTGGGGGAGCCGCAGCAAAGGCTCAATGGGGAAAGACCACAGTGTAAGGTCCCCCCACCAAGCTGAACTGAGGGGCTGGATCCATGGAAAACCCCTCGAACTGTATCGGGAAAATTTTCATTTGCTGTAAAATGTAAAAATGTATATGGCATGACAAATGAAATGGAAGGGTTGTGAGGCAACTCATGATTGTATTGAAGGAAACTGATCTCCTTTGCACAGTTTGTATTTTTTGACTTGGTGCTGTTTGAAACTGTTTGGTAATGTATTTTTTTTTTAAACAGATTATGAATAAAGTATATTTTGGAAATTAAAAAAAAGAATGGCACAGATTATTAGGTTCCCCCTTCCAATTTTCTCTCTTCTCCTAGATGTGCTGACTCATAATTTAGTAGTTTGACTGCATCACTGCAGGAGTTCCTCAGGGTAGTGTCCTAGGCCCAACCATCTTCAGCTGCTTCATCAATGACCTTCCTTCAATCAATCGCTGATGATTGCACAATGTTCAGCACCATTCGCGATTCCTCAGATAATGAAGCAGTCCGTGTAGAAATGCAGCAAGACCTGGACAATATTTGGGCTTGGACTGATAAGTGGCAAGTAGCATTCGTGCCACACAAGTGCCAGGCAATGACCATCTCCCCTTGACATTCAATGGCATTACTATCGCAGTGGTTAGCACTGCAGCCTCACAGCTTCAGCGACCCGGGTTCAATTCTGGGTACTGCCTGTGTGGAGTTTGCAAGTTTTCCCTGTGTCTGCGTGGGTTTCCTCCGGGTGCTCCGGTTTCCTCCCACATGCCAAAGACTTGCAGGTTGATAGGTAAATTGGCCATTATAAATTGCCCCTATTATAGGTAGGTGGTAGGGAAATATAGGGACAGGTGGGGATGTGGTAGGAATGTGGAATTAGTGTAGGATTAGTATAAAATGGGTGGTTGATGGTTGGCACAGACTCGGTGGGCCGAAGGGCCTGTTTCAGTGCTGTATCACTAAACTAAACTAAATCCCCCACTATCAACATCCTAGGGGCTACCATTGACCAGAAACTGAACTGGAGTAGCCATATAAATACCATGGCTACAAGAGCAGGTCAGAGGATAGGAATCCTGCAGCAAACAACTCACCTCCAGACTCCCCAAAGCCTGTCCACCATCTACAAAGCACAAGTCAGGAGTGTGATGGAATACTCTCCACTTGCCTGGATGGGTGCAACTCCAACAACACTTAAGAAGCTCGACACCATCCAGGGCAAAGCAGCCTGCTTGACTGGCACCCCATCCACCAACTTCAACATTCACTCCCTCCACGACCGACACACAGTGGCAGTAGTGTGTACCATCTAAAAGATGCACTGCAGCAACACACCAAGGCTCCTTAGACAGCACCTTCCAAACCTGCGACCTCTTACCAACTAGAAGGACAAGGGCAGCGAATGCATGGGAACACCACCACCTGCAAGTTCCCAAGTCACACACCATCCTGACTTGGAACTATATAGCTGTCCTTTCACTGTCGCTGGGTCAAAATCTTGGAACTCCCTTCCAAAAGCACTGTGGGTGTACCTACCTTCCATGGACTGCAGCGGTTCAAGGCAGCAGCTCACCACCGCCTTCTCAAGGGCAATTAGGGATGGGCAATAAATGCTGGCCAAGCCAGCAACGCCCACATCCCATGAATGAATGAATAAAAAAAATTCCAAGGAAATCAGCTGCCCTCCAAGTAGTAATTGTGAGCCTAGCCTGACTATTTGACTGTGGAGGCAGCTCAGTCCTGTTGTCATCAAAAATCCCCACGCAGACACAATAATATACAGGTAGGAACTCAGGCTGATTTTTAGCCCTAACTCAGGGTTCCTGGGGCCTATTGTAATGGCAGCTTTTCTATGCTGGTGGAGATTGGCTAGCTCAGCACAAACCAGCGATTGAGCACAGGCTGTTCTTAATCTGGTTTAGCTCCATTATGGTAGTCACTGGGGAGTCTGTGGATGAACAGCCAAGATCTGAGAGATCAGTGTTGAAGATGGTGGAGAAGAAAGGAAGGAAGCAACAGCCTGATGGTAAAGCAGCACTGCCAGCAGACATAAGTAGCAAACGCTTGAGTGGGGCCACATAATAAAAGTTTAAATTTTTTTCCCCATTGTTTCACACTGCTGTCACCAGTTCTACTTTCGGGGGTGGGGGCGGGTGGGAGGGAGGGAGGTGGGGTGGGGAGGGTCTCAGTCACTCTGGTGGAAGATGGATGTAACAGAAAAAGGAAACAGTGCAAAATAGCACAAAAATATAGAAAGTGGAAAAAGAAAATGCCTACATTTCTGGAGATCTGGACTCTGATCACAGAAAGGAGATTCTTAATCTTTCATCAGTTATGATCATTAAAAGATCAGCAAAAAATAGCACAGATTATCTCCACTTAGTTTTTAGCAGTTCATTGCATAATGCCAACCCATTATACAATGAAGTGGAATAAGAAGTCCCAACTATAGGAAAGCAAGGCCACTGCATTCTCAGAATAGAGGCGCTATGCCAGTCGGCATTGGAGTGGTGTTCTTTCATTTTTGGATTGTGCTGCACTGCTTGGACAGAAGAACTGAGAATGTAATCCTTTTCCACATTGCAAAGCAAAAAAATCACTGCTGATTTTCCAGGAAAAATAAACCAGGGTGGTGTGGCAGCAAACCATATATACCAGCTCCCCCGGTTTGCTGCTCCAAATGTTCCAAGTTAGCTGATTGAAGGCAGCGATAGGTTTACTGTGACTGACCTCAGTTCTCTCAGGTCGAGGGAAGGAAGAGAATACAAATTGCTCAAGGTTCCTTTCTTGATCGTTATCTAGTTACCACCCTGCTGGAAAGTGCACTTGGGATATTGGATGCCGACTGGAATGTGTTTGGCTGTGATGCTCTAGATAGTCAAATATTCCATCACCAGCCACTGTTTAAGATGAAGAATGGTCATGAGTGAGGGCAAGAAAGCTGATATCATAGAGCTATACCAAATTGTCAGTGACTACCTTTAATAGAGGAAGGAAGTGAATGAAACAAAATTGAGATTGGCATACATATACAATTAAACAGTTTTTGCTAAAATGGAATTTCTAATCCACAGAAAGTCAGAAATCTCTCTCTATACCTTTGAGTATAATTATGCAAGACTGTCATTGCGCACACGTGTTCTTACTACCCCATAAGTAATGCTTTGTAATCAATTTATGCTCGGAGATTTAGATGATGAGGCTTTCCCCTCTTTAATAACTTTCTTTTGGTTGCAGCAGCTTTTTCAGAAGCGGAGAGTGCGGAGTGAATTATCAGCTGGGAGGTCAGTTTCAGTTTAAAGTTAAAGTTAATTCCCTTTTGTTTCGGAGGACCAGGGGACTGCTGGGTAAGTCAAAACCTATATATTTGGGCAGTAGCTGAACCCGAGACAGTACACGTGTAGTGTCTCCCACCCACCCTCCTCCTCTAACCAAAAAAAAAGGACTATGGTGTGTTGAAAAGGTAAGCTTTTTATTTTATTTCTTCTGTATCGTGTGATTGGTAAAAATTTACTTTCTTCTTTTACTTTTTTGACTTATCTATTAATTGGTTATTTGAAAAAGACCACAGCAGAGAAGTATCAAAGTATTTAGCTCATAAATTTATATAAATTAATAAAGTAATTAACTAAGTAGAGATGGCTGGGCAGGTGATGTGCTGTAGCTGTATGATGTGGGAGCTGGCTGATCCCATTGTGAACGGCAGGGACCACATCTGCGGGAAGTGCACCCAACTCCAGCTCCTCGAGAACCGCGTTAGGGAACTGGAGCTGGATGAACTTCGGATCATTCGGGAGGCGGAGGGGGTTATTGAGAGGAGTTATAGGGAGGTAGTCACACCTGAGGTAAAAGAAGTAGGTAGATGGGTTACCGTCAGGGGAAGGAGAGGGAACCAGCAGGCAGTGCAGGGATCCCCGTGGCCGTTTCCCTCAACAACAGGTATACCGTTTTCGATACTGTTGGGGGGGACGACTTACCAGGGGTAAGCAATGGGGTACAGGTCTCTGGCACAGAGTCTGTCCCTGTTGCTCAGAAGGGAAGGGGGAAGAGGAGCAGAGCATTAGTCATTGGGGACTCCATAGTTAGGGGAACAGATAGGAGGTTCTGTGGGAACGAGAGAGACTCACGGTTGGTGTGTTGCCTCCCAGGTGCCAGGGTTCGTGATGTCTCGGATCGTGTTTTTGGGATCCTTAAGGGCGAGGGGGAGCAGCCCCAAGTCGTGGTCCACATAGGCACCAACGGCATAGGTAGGAAGAGAGATGGGGATTTAAGGCAGAAATTCAGGGAGCTAGGGTGGAAGCTTAGAGCGAGAACAAACAGAGTTGTTATCTCTGGGTTGTTGCCCGTGCCACGTGATAGAGAAGCGAGGAATAGGGAGAGAGAGGAGTTGAACACGTGGCTGCAGGGATGGTGTAGGAGGGAGGGTTTTGGTTTCCTGGATAATTGGGGCTCTTTCTGGGGTAGGTGGGACCTCTACAAACAGGATGGTCTTCACCTGAACCAAAGGGGTACCAATATCCTGGGGGGGAGATTTGCTAGTGCTCTTTGGGGGGGTTTAAACTAATTCAGCAGGGGGATGGGAACCTAAATTGTAGTTCCAGTGTACAGGATGTTGAGAGTAGTGAGGTCAGGGATAAGGTTACAAGGACGCAAGAGGGCACTGGCAAGCAAGAACTTGGTTTAAAGTGTGTCTACTTCAACGCCAGGAGCATCCGGAATAAGGTGGGTGAGCTTGCAGCATGGGTTGGTACCTGGGATCTCGATGTTGTGGCCATTTCGGAGACATGGGTAGAGCAGGGACAGGAATGGATGTTGCAGGTTCCGGGATTTAGATGTTTCAGTAAGAACAGAGAAGATGGTAAAAGAGGGGAGGGTGTGGCATTGTTAATCAAGGAGAGTATTACGGCGGCAGAAAGGACGTTTGAGGACTCATCTACTGAGGTAGTATGGGCCGAGGTTAGAAACAGGAGAGGAGAGGTCACCCTGTTGGGAGTTTTATATAGACCTCCGAATAGTTCCAGAGATGTAGAGGAAAGGGTAGTGAAGATGATTCTCGACAGGAGCGAGAGTAACAGGGTAGTTGTTATGGGGGACTTTAACTTTCCAAATATTGACTGGAAATACTATAGTTCGAGTACTTTAGATGGGTCAGTTTTTGTCCAGTGTGTGCAGGAGGGTTTTCTGACACAGTATGTAGACAGGCCAACCAGGGGCGATGCCACATTGGATTTGGTACTGGGTAATGAACCCGGCCAGGTGTTAGATTTAGATGTAGGTGAGCATTTTGGTGATAGTGATCACAATTCGGTTAGGTTTAACCTTAGCGATGGGCAGGGACAGGTATATACCGCAGGGCAAGAATTATAGCTGGGGGAAAGGAAATGATGATGCGATTAGGCAAGATTTAGGATGCGTAGGATGGGGAAGGAAACTGCAGGGGATGGGCACAATCGAAATGTGGAGCTTATTCAGGGAGCAGCTACTGCGTGTCCTTGATAAGTATGCACCTGTCAGGCAGGGAGGAAGTTGTCGAGCGAGGGAGCCGTGGTTTACTAAAGAAGTTGAAGCGCTTGTCAAGAGGAAGAAGGCGGCTTATGTTAGGATGAGACGTGAAGGCTCAGTTAGGGCGCTTGAGAGTTACAAGCTAGCCAGGAAGGATCTAAAGGGAGAGCTAAGAAGAGCGAGGAGAGGACACGAGAAGTCATTGGCGGATAGGATCAAGGAAAACCCTAAGGCTTTCTATAGGTATATCAGGAATAAAAGAATGACTAGAGTTAGATTAGGGCCAATCAAGGATAGTAGTGGGAAGTTGTGTGTGGAATCAGAGGAGATAGGGGAAGCGTTAAATGAATATTTTTCGTCAGTATTTACAGTAGAGAAAGAAAATGTTGTCGAGGAGAATACTGAGATACAGACTACGAGGCTAGATGGGATTGAGGTTCACAAGGAGGAGGTGTTAGCAATTTTGGAAAGTGTGAAAATAGATAAGTCCCCTGGGCCTGATGGGATTTATCCTAGGATTCTCTGGGAAGCTAGGGAGGAGATTGCAGAGCCTTTGACCTTGATCTTTATGTCGTCATTGTCGACAGGAATAGTGCCGGATGACTGGAGGATAGCAAATGTTGTCCCCTTGTTCAAGAAGGGGAGTAGAGACAGCCCTGGTAATTATAGACCTGTGAGCCTTACTTCGGTTGTGGGTAAAATGTTGGAAAAGGTTATAAGAGATAGGATTTATAATCATCTTGAAAAGAATAAGTTCGATAGTCAGCACGGTTTTGTGAAGGGTAGGTCGTGCCTCACAAACCTTATTGAGTTTTTTGAGAAGGTGACCAAACAGGTGGATGAGGGTAAAGCCGTGGATGTGGTGTATATGGATTTCAGTAAGGCGTTTGATAAGGTTCCCCACGGTAGGCTATTGCAGAAAATACAGAAGTATGGGATTGAAGGTGATTTAGTGCTTTGGATCAGAAATTGGCTAGCTGAAAGATGACAGAGGGTGGTGGTTGATGGCAAATGTTCATCCTGGAGTTTAGTTACTAGTGGTGTACCGCAAGGATCTGTTTTGGGGCCACTGCTGTTTGTCATTTTTATAAATGACCTGGATGAGGGTGTAGAAGGGTGGGTTAGTAAATTTGCGGATGACACGAAGGTCGGTGGAGTTGTGGATAGTGCCGAAGGATGTTGTAGGTTACAGAAGGACATAGACAGGCTGCAGAGCTGGGCTGAGAGATGGCAAATGGAGTTTAATGCGGAAAAGTGTGAGGTGATTCACTTTGGAAGGAGTAACAGGAATGCAGAGTACTGGGCTAATGGGAAGATTCTTGGTAGTGTAGATGAGCAGAGAGATCTTGGTGTCCAGGTACATAAATCCCTGAAAGTTGCCACCCAGGTTAATAGGGCTGTTAAGAAGGCATATGGTGTGTTAGCTTTTATTAGTAGGGGGATCGAGTTTCAGAGCGACGAGGTCATGCTGCAGCTGTACAAAACTCTGGTGCGGCCGCACCTGGAGTATTGCGTGCAGTTCTGGTCACTGCATTATAGGAAGGATGTGGAAGCTTTGGAAAGGGTGCAGAGGAGATTTACTAGGATGTTGCCTGGTATGGAGGGAAGGTCTTACGAGGAAAGGCTGAGGGACTTGAGGTTGTTTTCGAGAGAGAAGGAGGAGGAAAGGTGACTTAATAGAGACATATAAGATAAACAGAGGGTTAGATAGGGTGGATAGTGAGAGTCTTTTTCCTCGGATGGTGATGGCAAACACGAGGGGACATAGCTTTAAGTTGAGGGGTGATAGATATAGGACAGATGTCAGAGATAGTTTCTTTACTCAGAGTGGTAGGGGCGTGGAACGCCCTGCCTGCAACAGTAGTAGACTCGCCAACTTTAAGGGCATTTAAGTGGTCATTGGATAGACATATGGATGAAAATGGAATAGTGTAGGTCAGATGGTTTCACAGGTCGGCGCAGCATCGAGGGCCGAAGGGCCTGTACTGCGCTGTAATGTTCTATGTTCTAAACTGCCCTGATGTTGGTTTCAATGAATGCATTTCACTGTAACACTGCTACATTCTGCAATTTGCTTTAAAGTAATTTGGAAAACTAGAGTTTTGAATACATGTTACAATAGAGACCTGGAAGTGATTAAAAGGCAGTAATCTAATTAAGGGGTCTAGATGACGTCAAGATTGACACAGCAAAGCTCAAATGATTTACAGAAATCATCTGAATTGACAAATTAAATTACTGCCATGAAATCCTTGTCTGTTACCCATTATTACATTTTATTTTAATATACACTTTCAATTTTGTGAAATTTTAAAAATTGCTTTAAGTTAATTTTTATGCTGGTAATAGCTGTCAGTGCTGGCTATGTGTGCTGTCTCACTGAGCGGTGACACCTTTGACAGTGGAAGATAATTGCTGAGATGAATACAGATTTATTAAAAAGAATAATCTACAGTGAACTACTTGAAAATTCTATGTCCAGAATATACAGGTATTATAATATTTAACAGTGTTACTTCGATATAATGTGAGATTTGCAACAGAAACCTATTTGATTTTGAGTAATAAAAGTCTGGTTAAAATTTTTTTTTAAATATTTAAAACGGGTTTTTATAGCAAACTGTTTGTCAAATCCACAACGTAAGTAACTCGGCTCATAGATACCAATGGAGAAATTGGACTCTGAACTTCTAAATAGAAAACTTAATGATTGGATATTGGATTACAGTATGATCATTGAGATTTACTTAGTTGAAGCTTTGACTCATTGACCTGAGAAATGGGTAATACTGGCACCACACTCAGTACCTTATCCAATAAGACTTCTGTTACAATTTCTCCTATCAACTTATAAAAGGGATGAACTCTTGTCGGAGTATGGTTGCTCACTCCCTAGTACCTTACTCAAGTGGCAATTATTCAGCTATCAGCCTGAACAGCTGGTGTCAACAGACAATTCATCCGCAGAGGAGCATCACACAGCTCAGACTGACCTGTCCTCACCCGATGCCCAGACACACTTGTATAAGGGATAATTGGATGTTCCCTTCCTAACCTAGGGATACCAAGGACAAATATTGTCTCATTCCCAAAAAACCCCACTCATTTTTGCTGGTATTTTAAAAGATATACATATTTACAAGAAACAAGTCCACTCTTAGATCATTGTACTTGAATGTGTTCTAACTTGATGGGCTAGCATTATGAGACAGAGTCCTCATTAATTTTTTGTATTTCTCAGTGGTAGCCTTACATTCACCGGCCCACAGTTTTACCATGTGGAGATAATAGTGTACTTCTCTGATCACAGCTGTCATGGAGGTTAATAATTTGGTCTGGCTACATGTTACTGCCATGCCAAACACTAGCGTCAACATTATTACTTGGAAAGAAAAGTCGGTGCAGAAACCCTGAGGATAATACAGGTCAGTAACCTAGATTTCACAGCATCTCACTATGAAACAAAAGATCAGTTCTGCAGAGGAAATGAATTACTTCCTTTTCTGCTTTTCATTGTTGCAGAATTTATCAGGAATCACCTGATTTCTCCAGAGCTCAGAAAATATTTTATCCCAAAAGCACTCCAGTGGAAAGAGGGAAGAAGGAATATTCATGGAACGCATCCACTGCTCACCACAAGACTTCAAAAAATAACCCCTCTCAAGTTTAAGCTCACTAGGAACCATCATGGTTGTTCCTTAAAAAAGCTCGACAGCAAGCAATGCAGCTGAGAGATGTTCTCTTCTCTGCTGGATGTCATCAGAGTTTTTTCACTTTAGTCGAACGTCTGCCCCCATGAAGTCACCCTGAGAATTTAATCTATAAATGTGGGTGTAAACATGAAAGCTGTGGGTCACACAAGTAGTTCTTATGTATGTTCCACACTTAATGTTTTGTTTTGTGGGCTGAATCCTAATAATATTGAAAGATGAAATTAACAACTGCTTTGCTCCTGGAAGTTTAGATGTGTTAATAATTAGGGATGGGCAATAAATACTGGCCTTACCAGTGACGCTCACATCCCATGAACAAATAAAAAAGCTACATTTTTGTTCTTCGCATGGATTTCCTTCCTCCTCTCCTGAAGGCACCAACTCCTTGCTTGGATATTGGATGTTCACTGATACCTTGCCAAAATAATTGTGAACCTTCCCCCCCACCCCCCCAAAGTGTGGGCCGTGTATTCATTTGTGGGGGACACTAAAGCCGAGCTCCATCATCTGCTCATCCGACATCCATGCATTCATGCTTCCAATAGGCATTGTTAGCCAACAACAACTGCAGTGGTTCAAGGCGGTAGCTCACCACCTTCTCCAAGGATGGACAATAAATGCTGGCCTTGCCAGCAACATCCACATCCCATAAAATGAATAAAAAAACTTTGTTAATACCTCAGGGATGCTGGAGCTAATTGTAGTGCCCACAATACCTTCATGGCTGAAGTCAGATAACTCAACAAAGACTGGGTAAAATGAGTTGGAGGAATTTATTATGTAGTTAAAATAGCCAACAGCTTCCCTTGAACTCCAGTTTAAATTTAGTTGCATTTTAAAGAAAAAATTAGCAAAACCATGCAGTGCAAAAAGATTAAATCAAAATGCAATGGCAGTAATCTTTTCACGCATGAATACTGCCTACAGGTGTATTAACATGAATAAACATACTACTGGGCGACTGGTTAGCAGAATCTTTTTGACCACATATTGTAATGATAGAGAATGAATCACTCATTTGAGGCAACATCTGCTCGTGCATGAAGTAACTGAATGGGACAGCAGGAGTAACAGCACATTACCCATCATTTCTATGTCAGTGCTGCTGGCCTTGAGGATGAATGAGAAATAAACCACTGAAATGGACTGAACAAGTTAAACTTTTGACAAAAACCGCGTACAAGTAGTTCATCAGTGGGTGGGACTGGTGAGAAGAACGGAAAATGCTGGAAATTCCCAGTAGGTGATGTCAATGCCTGAAGGAGACATTAAGGTTAACAGCTTGACTCTTCAGTAGAAGATAATCAAACCTGAAAATGTTAACCCCTCTCAGATATTGTTGGCCTGCTGAATATATCTGAAATTTTGCTTTTTTTCAGATCTTCAGTGTTCATGATTTTCCTCTTAACTCTACAAAATATGGATAGCACATTGATAGAAAGTAAAAGAAAAACACTTGCAGTTAGATAGTATTCTAACATGCCTCTCCAATGAACTACTTTGGAGTGCATTAATTATTGTTATGTGCACAAATGTGGTAGACAATTTGTGTACAGCAAGAGTCAAAGAGCATCGAGATGAATAACCAGTTAATGTGTTTTTGACAGTGTTGGCTGATGGAAGAATGTTGGCCAAGAGTAGAATTCTATTCTTTATCTATAGTACCATGTGATCTTTAACATCTATCCGAATCACTGGAACCCTTAAAGTAATGGAGAGCAATCTTTTGCCAACAGGAGAACATATGGGGAAATCAAACTGCAGTAAAACTCTACACTTTACATCAATTTATTTTTAACATCTTTCATTAAAAAATAAATTACCACAATTAATTTCCTCCACCCTCCTTGCAGGAATATAAGTATGGTTCTTTGGGGTATAATTGGCTCGACACGGACACGCCTTGTCTACCTGTGGCCGGTTCTATAGCCCGATACCAAACCAACAAGATCCACAAGACATCAAGGACACTGATAGCATCTACAAGGGTAGACTCATTACTGAGTCTAGGACAGATTTTATTCAGCTCCAGGTAACTCTACAAGTCACAGTTTGGGCTGTCCTAGCTAGATGATCAATGGATGATTGAAGCAAATTATGGTATTAGTTTTAGCAGCAAAGCAAACACATAATAGAAACAAGTAGAAGAAATCTCTATCAATACTTCGTTGCGAAAATTGAATATATTAGCATTTTATGAAAGTTGAACCTTTTGGTATTTTATGGAAGTTGAAACTTGGCACATCAAGAAATACTGATCTTTCTGAAATATTTAGCACATTCTGCTTTTATAACTTCTCTACATGTGCCAGTAATTGTACAGCAAGCAGGAAATCATTTTCAGATCCAGTAAATTGCTGCACCCATTTTGCAAGCATGAAGACACTGGGCACAAAAGACTGGGAAGCCCTGAGGGTTTAGGATGTTCCAATTAAGGCAAGGAAGGCCCTCATGCTGAAGTATTCTTTTAAGAAGAAATTCAATTTAAAAAAAAATAAATTCCTACATCCCCTCAATGAATGAGTGGTCTCTCAGTACTTCAAAACTGTGCAACTGGCTCAAGGGGCTGAATGGCCACTCCTCTTCCAATGTTTGTTCTTTATGTTGCCACATTGTGAAGACAATCAAAAATATTAATGCTTTTAAGGCCATCAAAACAATGACATTCTTCCTTGTTTCTGTAGTGCATATTGAGCAGGTTGACGTTACTGTATCTGTCTCAAGACGTGCAGAATTGCAGCTGCTTCTTAAAAGGAGAGCTTTTATGCCTTTCATTCGGAAAACTGAGAGAAATTGCTCTGAAATAACATTATTTATGTTGCATTTTTATTCCATTCTGAAATCATGGCTTTGCAAACACTCTGCTGTCAGCAAAAGATTGTCTTCTGTTGCTGTATCAATGTGCCACCATTATCCAGTCGCTTAGCGAGTGGAGTCTCTCCGAGTCGAATTGCCTCTCAGATAACATGCCGAGCAGTGGGAACTTTCATTGAGTATTTGACAAACACTTGACACAATAGCACTGTTAGTAACATGAAACGCTGCAGCAATGCTTGCAAATAGAGTCACCAATGCAAAAATGACACAGACAATTGAGTATCAGTTTCTTTGCTCTTTTTTCTCCTCTTTGGCCCTTCCCTCTTCCCCTGCCCTATCACCTTAGACCCAAGCATAAAGTAACACCTCCTTTTCAAAAATATCAAATACATGAATCAAATTGTAAAAAAAAAGTTAGGCAAAACCAGTTTAAGCAATTCTAGAATGACAGAAGGCGCTGAAGGAAGGAAAAGGAACCTTATTTGATAAGTTTGAATCATCCACAACACAGCAGCATGATAATGGAGAAGTGGAATTGTGAATGAACTTTTACAGTGTAAACTTTTCCAAATAGGATAGAGCTCTTACCCACTGAAACCAGTTGTATTTGTTACTACTCCACCTTGTAACACTGCCCATCTCCACCCCAGCCTCAGACCATCTGTTGCTGAAACACGCATCCATGCTTCTGTCACCTCCAGACATACCTAATCTAATCCTCTCTTAGCTGGCTCCCATCCTCCATATTTTGAAAACTTCAGCGCAACCAAAACTCTGCTGCCTGAATCCCACACCAAGTGCCACTCAACTATCACTCCAGTCCTTGCAGGCCCTCAATGCAGGTGTTGTAGGACCGTGAGCCAATGTAAAAATCCCATCTTCATGCTCAAATGCCTTAATCGCCTTGGCCCTCTCGACCTCAGTACCCTCCGCCAGCCTTACAACCCTGCAAACTCTGAATTCCTTCAACTCTGGACTCTGGTACATTTCACTCCCTTTGCCTCAATATTGACAGCCACACTTTCAGTACTCTAGCCCACTAGCTCTGGTATCTTTCCTTAAAACTTTCCTGTTACTTCTCGTCCTTTAAGACCCTTCTTAAAATGTCTTCAACCTTGCTAATATCTCCTCCTTTGGCTTAGCATCCATTTTTTGCCCAATTATGCCTCTATGAAGTACCTTGGAACATTTTTCCACGTTAAACATTACATAATTGCAAGTTCTTGTTGAATGTACAATCAACTGGATAATTTGTTTCTGTATCCAATTCTTTGTAGAACTAGATTAGCATCTTATTCAAGGAACCACTGCCAATCATTAATGTATTTCTTCCTACACTTCATATCACATTTTAAAAAAAACTGAAAGGCTGGAAATGTAGGTGGACAAGATTCAGCAGAGTGTGAACCAGCAATCCTCATAATAAAGGATATGGTGGTAGCCAACGGTGATTGAACTTTAAAAATATACACAATGTGGACAGTGTGGAAAAAGGCAGTGACAGACTAAGAATACAAAGCACAAGAAATAATAAAACCTAATTTTATCAGTTCTGAATCATTTACGCCCAGTCGAAAAAAGCAGCTTCTTGCACTGTAGAACTAACATATCTGAAACACTTAAACCTAATGCCAGCGAAGAGTAGTAAAGTACCTCTCAAAGTATGATCAAAGGCCAGTCCAGCCGTCAGTCAAGACTGAGAGACAATGGCATCCTCCTCCTGGCTTTTTGCAATACATAGTGCTAGCAATCACATCAAATTGCATTTTTGAAGTGTGGTTACCTCAACTTACTAAAATGCATTTCAATATACTTTTGTTACTCCAAACCAAACTGTCCTAAATAAATGCAGCATTATGGAACTCTTTCCTGCCAATTTTCTTCCTGATGTCATGAAGGTGTTGGTTTCTCGCTGTACTATGTACATTAGTTGCTTCTGGGACATCACCCATGGCCATTATTCATACGCGAGCCGCAACAGTGAGTGCCAAGTCATTCCACCAAGTGGGCATTACAGCGGAGTCAACTCCTTTCCTCACAAGATATCCCACACAGATGCACGTGCAGCACCAGAGCATGACAGCACCACCCCCCTCAATTTTACTTTTATTTTTTTTTTGTGTTTGTTTTATTTTATTTCATCTTAGTTTGTTCAGTTTGCTTACCCACTGTTTCTTTTTCATGTTTGTACTTGCGGCTGTTCAATTTTCAGTCTGTTAACACCTTATCTGTACTAATGCTTTGTCTTTCAACACACCATTAACATATTGTTTGCCTTTGCTCCATGACCTTCTGGTCAGCAATTCTGTGACCTTGCCCTATCTACACCTGCTCCTTTGTTATCTCTTGCCCCACCCCCACTTTATTACTTATAACCTTCACATTTCTAATATTTGCCAGTTCTGAAGAAAGGTTACTGACCTGAAACGTTAACTCTGCTTCTCTCTCCACAGATGCTGCCAGACCTTCTGAGTATTTCCAGCATTTCTTGTTTTTATTTCAGATTTCCAGCATCTGCAGTATTTTGCTTTTATTTTAGTGTAACTTAAATTAAGTTTAATTAATTAATAAAAAAATCTGGAATTGAAAGCTAGTCTCAGTAATAGTGCCATGGATGGACATAAAAACACATTTGGTTCATTAATGCCCTTTAGGGAAAGAAATCTGCCCTCCTTACCTGGTCTGGCCTACATGTGACTCCAGACCCGCGGCAATGTGGTTGACTCTTAAATGTCCTCTGAAATGGCCTGGAAAGCAAGTTGTCAAGGGTGATTTCAGATGGGCAACAAATGCTGGCCTTGCCAGCAATGCCCACATCCCATGAAAGAATTAAAAAGATAAAATATAGCTGATAATGCTCGCATTGGTAGTTGTGTGAATTGAGGCAGGATGGAGAAATTGTACTCCATTTTTTAAAGACAGCAGGAACATTGGAACTCTTATGCATTGAATACTGCTGAAGCCCGACTGAAAACTGATCAGATATTCATAATTCTTCAATATTTTAAGTCACATTTCAACCAGTTAAAGAAAGAATTTGCATTTATATAGCACCTTTCATGACTTCAGGCTATCTCAAAGCACTTTACAGACAAGGAAGTGCTTTTGAAGTGTAGTCACTTCTTTAATATAAGGACATGAGGCAGCCAATTTGCACACAGTAAGCTCCCACAAATAGTAATGAGAACGACCAGATAATCTGTTTTTGTAATGCTGGTTGAGGGATAATTATTGGGCAGGACACATAGGAAAATTTCTCTGGTTTTCTTCCAATAGTGGAATGTCATCCTTTATATCCAACTGAGGGGGCAGATGGGGACTTGGTTTAAGATCTCATTCAAAAGAAACCACCTCTGACAGTGCAGCACACCCTCAGTACTACAATAAAGTGCCAGCCTTGATTAAGTGCTCAAGTTTCTGAACTAAGGAGGCAGATATTGTCAGAATGGAAGACTGACTTGGTAAGAAAAAGGACGTGGGTGATGGAGTCAAGGTAGGAGACTGTGTAGGTGTTAGCATAAATAAGAAGATGATGACCTTGGTTTTGCTGACACAAAGCTGGAGACAAGTTCAACTCATCCAACTTTTAACGCTGAATGGTCGGTTGGAAAGCGCAACAAACTTTGGATCCACAGTGGCCACTTATCACAGCAAAATTCTTCCACTTTTGAGCTGAGGATCTTCTCATCATAAGAACAAGGTTCACCTAATCTGCTGTTATACCCATGAAACCCAGATTGTTCCCTTCTGGGGAGGGTCGCAACCCTTCTGGGGAGGGTCGCAACCCTCCTGTGCTTCACCTCTCACATTAGCAGCCCGGGTCCACATTCGCAACACAACATGGTTATTAAAATATTGGAAGGACCCCGCATGTACCTTGAGATACATATGTGGACTCCTGGCTCTCCTGCTGCTGCATTAAAAGCAGAATCTCTCCCCCTCAATCTTCATGAATGGACATAAAATATTTGCATGTCCTACTCAGCAAATTAAACTTCAGGTGTAGATTTGGGATTTTGAGTTTTCATAGGAAGTGATCAGCTGTTAAATAATTCAGTAGCTTTAACGGGTGAATTCATTTTTAAGTCAAGGGTTGTTTTTGTAATTGGAAGCCTGTGACCAGTCGTGTCCTGCCAGGACCCTTGCTGTTTGATTTAGACGTGAATATAAGAGGTATGATCAGTAAGTTCGCAGATGACATGAAAATTGGCAGTGTCATAAATAGTGAGGAGGAAAGCTTTAGATTATAGAACAATATAGATGGGCTGGTAAGATGGGCAGAGCAGTGGCAAATGGAATTTAATCCTGAGAAGTGGGAGGTGATGCATTTTGGGAGGACCAGCAAGGCAAGGGAATATACAATGGATGGTAGGACCCTAGGGAGTACAGAGGGTCAGAGGGACCTTGGTTTACTTGTCCATAGATCGCTGAAGGCAGCAGCACAGGTAGATAAGGTGGTTAGGAAGGCATATGGGATACTTGCCTTTATTAGCCAAGGCATTGAATATAAGAGCAGGGAGATTATGATGGAGCTGTATAAAACACTAGTTAGGCCACAGCTGCAGTACTGTGTACAGTTCTGGTCACCACACTGTAGGAAGGATGTGATTGCACTGGAGAGGGTGCAGAGGAGATTCACCAGGATGTTGCCTGGGCTGGAGCATTTCAGCTATGAAGAGAGACTGAAAAGGCTACGGTTGTTTTCCTTAGAGCAGAGAGGACTGAGGGGAGACCTGATTGAGGTATACAAAATTATGAGAGGCATAGATAGGGTAGATAGGAAGAAACTTTTTCCCTTAGTGGAGGTGTCAATAACCAGGGGGCATAGATTTAAGGTAAGGCGCAGGAGGTTTAGAGGGGATTTGAGGAAAAATGTTTTCACCCAGAGAGTGGTTGGAATCTGGAGCGCACTACCTGAAGAGGTGGTAGAGGCAGGAACCCTCACAACATTTCAGAAGTATTTACATGAGCACTTGAAACACCATAGCATACAAGGCTATGGGCCAAGTGCTGGAAAATGGGATTAGAATAGATGGGTGCTTGATGGCCAGCATGGACACGATGGGCCGAAGGGCCTGTTTCTGTGCTGTATAACTCTTCAAAAGAGCATGGCACATTCAAAGGATACTTCCAATAAATGTTGTGTTACCTTTGTATGTAGTGCAATACATGTCTCCATATTTAATGCACACGTCCACATGGATGAAATTGGCAGACAACAGTGGAGGCTGGGTCATTGAATATTCAAGGCTGGGTTGGACAGATTTTTGATCTATATGGGAGTGAAAGGCTATGAGGGGCAGGCAGGAAAGTGTAGTTAAGGCCACAATCAGATTTGCGATGATCTTATTAAATGGTGGAGCAAGCTCAAGGGGCTGAATGACTTATTCTTGCTCCTATTTATGATGTTCTTATATTGTAGTCACGGTCAAGGAGTCAAAATTCAGCTCCAATTTCAGTAGGTGTTCAACAAGACTATAATCGCTGGTTTTGCTGTACCTTTTTAGCTGGCTTTAAATAAACACAGCTAGTTACATATACCGGCGCTTTGATTGTAAGCCACTTAAAAAAAAAGTGATTGGCTTACTTGGTTATATTTTTTCCAGCACTGCCTAATAAAATCAGTGCTATCTTTCACACACAATAGCCCATACAATCTGTGTTAGGTACAGCTACCTCTGTGACCAGGACAATCTGCTTACACAGGCAGGCTTAGAATCAATACATATATCTATTTCCTTACAAAGCTGAAAAGAGTTGTCTGTAAAACCCATTTAAAATTCTTCGCAATAAATGGTTTTATACGTACTTCCTATACATTCATATATATGTGTATATATTTATTTCTTGAGAGACAGAGACAGAGAAATAACTGCAAACAGGAAGCTATATCAAAGTTGCAGATATAGGAGTAAATACACTTCCAGGGAGGTCAGCAGCAGTACAATTAAATCACAGTTTCCTCTGTTAGATTTCATTTCTATGACTAACACACAGTCTTTAATCATTCTAATAAATTGGAACTGATTAAACAGACTGAACTTCAGTCAGATCACGTGTATTGCCCTGTAGACTTGCTCATAATTATATTTCCAACAGCTGATAATTAAAGTATTTATTTAAATCATGTATTACAGTAGATAGAATCCTACCTTCTGTTAGTAATAGGTACGGCTGTGAAGAAGGTTGTAGATTTTTACTCATCAAAATATTTCTTAATTTACTACTCCCCCTTTGCTAGGTTTTGTGTGTAAAATTTTATTTTTGGGCTACTGTATAGTGACAGAGTACTCTAAAGATGAAAGCTTCATGAGACAGTAACTTTCCGATTAATACTCATATGATTTCACTACAACTGCAATAAAAATAATGAGAAACAGTCGTGTCACTACTACTCAATTTATCCTGTCTTATAATCTGTTCAAAAGATGATTTTCTGTACTATGTGCTCTGCTCCCATAGTGCTTCTGCACTATGGAGTGCGGGCGAGTGACGCGTGAGCTGGCTTTGCACAGTTAAACTGCTTTCTTATCCTGATGACAACAATTCTTGTGTGGCCATGATTCTGCCATTGAGATGAGGGAGCGCAGATGTCAGCCTTGGCTCAGCAGTAGAACTTCCTGCCTCTTAAGTCAGAAGGACATAGGGCTGCATTTTCCCGGCCCATTGGAAATAGGCTAGGAAGTGGGAGGGCTGGCAAGATGGCGGGGGAAGGATGTTGGGAGGGGATCCCGACATCTTTTGCTGCCCTGCTATACTGCTAGCGGCGAGAAACGTTGAGCCAAATAAAGGCCACTTCCCACCTCTGCAGGCATTTGCCTGCGTTGGGAGGGCCCATAGCCACGGGGGGAGACGGCCAGGTAAACCTTGGCAGCTTTCAGGGTGGGGGCCTTCTTTATGGGCACTCGATGGCCCACGGAGGGGCCCCCCGACAGCAATGACACTGCTGGCGCACCACGACCTTCAAACACCCATTGATCACCAGGGCCTTGCCTACAGGTCCTGGCTTCACTCAACCCAACTTAGCAGTCTCTAAGGAAACCCCACCACTGAGGCACCATCTCCCTGGAGCTGCAGTTTCAACACTGGCCACTGTTAGTGGTGGCGCTGCTGAGGATGCCAGCCCTCTAAGTGGAGCTCCAGCTCTTGGGGAGCAGGCCGCCATCCATAATTAGACTGCGGCCCCGGCAGCGGCCTCTTAACTGGCTGCTGCCAGCGAAATGCCACTCCAAGGTCCCAATGCTGGCCGAAGTAGGGTCAACTCCTGCTTTCAGCCCCAGCTGCAGGATTTCACCATCACAGAGAAAATTCAGCCCATAGTTTGAAGCCACACTCCAAACACATATACAGGTTGACACTTCAGTGCTGTACTTGAGACACCATTTTAAGATGAGATGTTAAATCAAGGCTTTGTCTAACTTTTCAGGTGAGTATAAAAAAATCCATGGCACTATTTGAAGAGGAAGTCCCCTGGAATTTTGACTAACATCTATCCCTCAACCAACATTGCTAAAACAGATTATCTGGCCATTCATCTCACTGCTGCTTTTGGGAGCTTAACGTGGACAAATTGATGGGCATATTTCCCTACATTACAACAGTGACTACACTTCAAAATGTAATTCATTGGCTGTGAATGGTGTTGGAATGCCCAAAGATGGTGAAAGAGTCTACATAAATGCAAGTGTGTTCTTTCTTGAAGACAGATTATAACACCTCTTCCATAATAGAAGGGATTTCTATTAGCACAGGAGAGAAGGTGGCTCAGGAATCCATCAAGTCAGGTCTGTACTCTCAGATGTGACTGATGTTTCAAAAGACTACTACAGAACTTAGTGAAGATCAACATCCTTCCTCCCCTGGACTCCATCCTGGGGTTCAAAGACACATTTAAGGCTCAATACTGGTTAAGACAGAGTTTTAACATTCATTTAAACACTGGCACATTCCTACTCTTGGCGACCAATCCCCCTTTAGTCCAATAGCTGTTATGTCTGTGCCAGTTAGAAAACCTAGCCGATATAAACATTAACATTGCTCTCTCATGAATTGTAATAAACTATATTTAATAAGATACATGGAGCAATTCTTTGCAATTGCTCAAGCTTATATTTGCCTTCCACTTTCCAGCTATTGAAGTTCATGGAGGTGCGGCAAGGCTCTGCTGTTAACTTAGGCATCAAAAATAATAATTTATAAATAAAATTAATTTCTTTACCAAACAAAGATTATAATGTAAAGTCTCATAACAAGGGTATGGCTTAAAATATGGCAGTGTCAAATTTAACAAGATTGTCTCAAAATCTAAATATTACTTGGTAAATAACTGCAGTGCTAATATTGCAAAGCATTGGCCCGGATATTGCTGCCAAAATAACAGCAAATTTAATGCTCATAATGTTATTAATGTGTAAATCATACAGTAACCTGCGGTGAGGAAGAGATAGCCTATGAATTGCAAATACCATCAAGATACTGGGTGATTTGTGCCACTCCACCTTTAACCTTGCAAACCCAACATCTCACCCTCAACCTCCCCATGAGTTTTATGAAATTATTAAATTAGGGCATTAATTGGCAATTAAACTTGCCGAAGAAAGGTAGGGCTGTTACCTATCAGTGCAAGTACCTTTTTAATGATGTGATTTATGTTCCTACAATGCCAATCAACCTCTTCAGTCCAGAAAGGGAACATTCAAACTGAGTCCCATTTCTGCCGGTAGTAAATTGTTCTTAGAGATTTAATTTTCTTCAAAATGTCTTTTCTTAATTTTCCTGTGCCTCTTCATTTCCTCTCTCTCAATCCAATATTTCTTTCCCTCTGTTTATTTCTCATTCTGTGCCTGATTTGACTCTAATTCACTCCATTTCCTTCTCTATTATTACTGTTTTCTCTCAATCGTTAAATCTCATTGGTTGAGGAGAAAGACTGCTGGTCCCATCCAGCGAGAGAAAAGGAGTGTAACTAATGGACACACCATTGGGTACCCCACTCCAGCAAAATCTGTGATCTTAAATTCAATTTTGCCTGATTTTACTGAATCATCAAGTTAACAGTTTGATGGAGGCCAGTTTTATAATGCAAATTTGTTAATCCTCTGAGGTTTTACATGTCCTTCATCCACTGAGAATCCCCTCTCTATATGCTCCTTATTAACAAAGGATCCACCCATGGTGCATTGCTTTGTTGCACTACATTCAAGGAATGATCAGCTCTTGGATCATGTGCTGTTTCCAATAATGTGTTCTAATCTGCAACGAAGTAGCAAAGGGGAAAAAAAATCCCAGCAGGACTCAAACCCCTGCACGAGAATCCACCTTCCAGACAATCATTCACAATCAGCATTGATCTAGAAAAGTTACTTGATGACCACCTAGCCAGCTGAGTGGGAGGATGGGATGAAGAAGAGAGATGGGCAGTCAGACAGCAGAGACAGGCAAATGGAAGGTGATAGATATGCAGGGAGATAAAAGAGAGACACAGACAGAGAGGCAAAGAGATAGTCACACAGAAACCCCAAAGGACAGAAATAAGAAAAAAATAAAATGAACATTCATTCAGAAAAACAATTAGTTTTTAAATACAAGCTCATTACACAATACAGGAGGAGGCCATTCGGTCCATCAAGTCCATTTCAGCTCTCTGTGGAGCAATCCAGTTAGTCCCATTCCCTGCACGATCCCCTAGTCCTGCAAGTTTATTTCCCTCAAGCACCTATCCAATTTCCTTTTGAAATTATTAATCGTCTCCACTTCCACCAGCCTCATAGGCAGCGAGTTCCAGGTCGTCAACACTCACTGCGTAAAAAAATTGTTCAACACATTCTGCCCTGCATCTCTTGGCCAAAACCTTAAATCTGTGTCCCCTAGTTCTTGTACCATCAGCTAATGGTACAGCTTTTCTTTGTCTGCCTTATCCAAACCTGACAGAAACTTGTACACCTCTATCAAATCTCCCCTCAATCCCCTCCAAGTAGGACAACCCCAGCTTCTCCAACCTAACTTTGTAGTTAAAATCCACCATCATCTAGGTCTTTTTTTTGAGTTAGCTAATAAGAATCTGTAAATGCACAACATGTAGAGGAGCTTCATACTTAAGGTTTGAGAGAAACCTGAAGGTCACTTTCTTTGTCATATCAGTTAAGTTCCACAACCAAGTTGCAAAGAGTAATCTCACTTGATGCAGTGGAAAGGCATAGAGCAGGGTTACAGAAAACAAAATATCCTCTTTCATCTTGCTCAGAACTGCTGCAAAAATACTTGTATAAAACAGAAATCATGCTGATTGGTTTATGCTTGGTAGCATTTACTGGAAATCTGTCTCATTACAACACCACACTTTTACAAAACCAATTTATTAGCTAAAACTTTACCTGCAACTGTCATTAATTCAAATTTATGTTCTAAACAGTAAGTGATGAAAGAAAATGTGACATTTTTAAAAGAATATATTCTAATCCTAATCAACCTCACTTGGTAGGATGTGAAGACTTTTATAGAGATTAAAGAGAAATTATAATAAAAGCACTAGCTGCAAGAGATTTTGCTCAACAAGGGCAAAATATTTTATTATGCTAGATTATGAATGTTTGTTAGCTGTTTCCCCATACAGCTTTGTTCAATAGTGCATTTGATTATTGCCCTACCAGAGCTAAGGTTTGAATAAAGAGTATTTTAAAATAAAAACCAATGAAACGTGAGTGAGCACACTGTAAACAAAAGAATTTAACAGGATTAGGAGTAGGTTATTTGGCCCTTTGAGCCTGATCCGCAGTCCAATAAGATCATAGCTGATTATCTCAACTACCTTTCTTCACCATCCCCATATTCCTTGATTCCCTTAGTATCCAAAAATCTATCAATCTTTCTCTTGAATATACTTAATGGCTGAGCATCCACAGTTCTCTGTGATAGAGAATTCCAAAGATTCACAACCATATGAATGAAGAAATTTCTCATCTTAGTCCAAAATGGCCGACCTCTTATTCTCAGACTGTGACCCTGAGTTCTAGCCTTCCCAGTCAGGGGAAGCATCCTCCTTGCATCTACCTTGTCAAACCCCTATAGAATTCTACATGTTTCAATGAGATTACCTCTCATTCTTCCAAACTCTTGGGAACATAGACCTGGTCCAGTTGATCACTCCTCCTTTCATCCCAGGAATCAGGTGACTGAACCTTTGTTCTCTCCCTCTAAGGCAAGTATATCATGCTATAGGTAAGGAGACTAAAACTGTACACAGTACACCAATCTCTCTATACCTCCACCACCCACCCCACCCCCCCCCCCAAAACCAGGACGGTTTGAGGGCTCTCCGCTTCTTCCTTGAACAGAGGCCGAACCAGTCCCCATTCACCACCACCCTCAAGCTGAACTTGTTCTCACATTGAATAACTTCTCCTTCAACTCCACTCACTTCCTTCAAGTAAAAGGTGCTGCTATGGGTACCCACATGGGTCCTAGTTACGTATGTCTTTTTGTGGAATATGTCAAACATTCCTTGTTCCAGTCCTACTCAGGCACCCTCCCCTAACTCTTTTTTCCAGTACATTGATGACTGTATCGCTGCCATTTCCTGCTCCTGCCCTGAACTGTAAAACATCATCAACTTCGCTTCCAATTTCCACCCTTCTCCCATCTTTACATGGTCCATCTCTGACACTTCCCTTCCCCGACTTCTCTGTTTTCATCTCTGAGGATTGGCTGTCCACCAATATTCATTAAAAGCCCACCGACTCCCACAGCTACCTCGACTACACTTCTTCACACCCTTCCTCCTGTAAGGACTCCATTTCATTCTCCCAGGTTTTCCGTCTCCGACGCATCTGCTCTGACAATGCAACCTTCCACAACAGCGCCTCTGATATGTCTTCCTTTTTCCTCAACTGAGTAATCCCCCCCACTGATGTTGACAGGGCCTTCAACCGTGTCCGGCCCATTGCCCACACTTCTGCTCTGAAGCCATCCCCTCCCTCCCAGAACAGCGACAGGGTTCTGCTTGTCCTCACTTTCCACCCCGCCAGCCTCCACATCCAAAGGATCGTCCTCTGCCATTTCCGCCACCTCCAGCGTGTTGCCACCACCAAACACATCTTCCCCTCCCCTCCGCATTCCGAAGGGATTGTTCTCTCCATGACACCCTGGTCCACTCCTCCATTACCCCCAACACCTCGTCCCCTTCCCACGGCACCTTCCCATGCAATTGCAGAAGGTGTAACACCTGTTCTTTTACCTCCTCTCTCCTCATTATCCAAGGCCCCAAACACTCCTTTCAAGTGAAGCAGCAATTTACTTGTACTACTTTCAATTCAGCACATTTAGCATTCGCTGCTCACAATGCAGTGTCCTCTACATTGGGGAGACCGCTTTGCGGAACACCTCTGCTCAGTCCGAAAGCATGACCCCGAGCTTCTGGTTGCTTGCCATTTCAACACTCCCCCCTGCTCTCATGCTAACATTTCTGTCTTTGGCCTGCTCCAGTGTTCCAGTGGGCATCAACGCAAGCTTGAGGAGCAGCACCTCACCATTGGATTAGGCACTCTACAGCCTTGTGGACTGAACACTGAGTTCGATAACTGGCCTTTTTAAAAATATTTTATTTTTTAACCATATGGTTGCTTTTGTAGTCAGAGCTGCTCATTATTTTGCTATTAACACTCTCTCTGGACTAATGCTTTGTCTTTCACCACAAGCATAAACATGCTCTTTGCTTTTGTCCCAGGACAGCTTTGTTATTTAATCTCCCTCTGCCCTATCAAACACCTTCCCCTTTGTTCTCTCCCCCACCCCCCTCCCCTTCACTTGCTTAAAACCTAATTCTTTTATAACCTTTGCCAGTTCAGATGAAAGGTCACAGACCTGAAACGTTAACTTTGCTTCTCTCCACAGATGCCGCCAGACCGGTTGAGTATTTCCAGCACTTTTTGTTTTTATTTCAGATTTCCAGCATCTGCAGTATTTTGCGTTTACACCCTTCATTTAAGTCACTGATACAGATTGTAAATAGCTAAGGCCCAAGCACTGATCTTTGCAGTACCCCCATTAGTTATAGCCTGCCAACCCAAAAATGTCCCATTTATTTCTACTGTTTTCTGTACATTAACCAATCCTCAATCCATGCTAATATATTACCCCAAATCTCTTGAGCCTTTATTTTGTTTAATAACCTCTTATGTGGCATCTTATTGAATGCCTTTGTCAAAACAAATACACTACATCCATTGGCTCCCCCTTTTCCATCCTGCTAGTTTCGCGTCAAAAAACTACAGATTTAACAGACATGATTTCCTCTTCATAAATCCATGTTGACTCTGCCCAATCATACTATGATTTTCTAAGTGCCTTGTATTCACATTGCTAATGATAGATTCCAGCAGTTCCCCTACCACTGATGTCAGACTAACTGGCCTATAGCTCTTTGTTTTCTCTCTTCCCTCATTCCTTGAATAGCAGGGTAACATTTGCTACCTTCCAATCCACAAGGACCATTCCAAAATCTCAGGAATTCTGGAAGATAAAAACCAATGTATCCACTATCTCTGTAGCTACCTCTTTTAAACCCAAGGATGTAGGCCATCAGGTCCAGGGGATTTGTTGGCTTTTAGTTCCAGTGATTTCTGAAGTACTATTTCTTTACGAATACTAATTTCTTTAAGTTCCTCATTTTCAGCAGACCCATGTTTCCCCACTATTTGAGATGTTTTTGCGTCTTCTGCGGCGAAGACAGATACAAAGTATCTGTTTAATAACTCTGCCATTTCATTATTCCCCGAATTTCTCCTGCCTCTGTCTCTAAGGGACCCATGTTTACTTTTGCTAATCTCTTTTTTTTCATACTTAGAGATTTTTACAACCTGTTTTTCTGCCTTTTGCTAGTTTGCAGTCATATTCTCTTTGCTGTTTCTTAGTCATCCTGAGCTGAATTCTAAAATTCTCTCGATCTTCAGGTTTACAACTCTTTTTGGCATTATTAGAAGCCCTTTCCTTTAATTTAATATAATCTTTAACTTCTCTTTCATACTGCTCACCAGTGGGACTGAAGGATTCGGTCCATCTTCAAGCTAGGACTTCATCCTAGGGTCTTAAAAGAAGTGGCTAGTGAGATAGTTGATGCGTTAGTTTTAATTTAAGGAGGGATGTAAATGCATTGGAGGCAGTTCAGAGAATGTTTACTAGACTAATACCTGGAATGGGCAGGCTGTCTTACAAGGAAAGATTGGACAGGTTAGGCTTGTATCCACTGGAATTTAGAAGAGTAAGAGGCGACTTGATTGAAACATACAAGATCCTGAGGGGTCTTGACAGGGTGGATGTGGAAAGGATGTTTCGCCTTGTGGGAGAATCTAGAACTAGAGGTCACTGTTTAAAAATAAGGGGTCGCCTATTTAAGACAGAGATGAAGAGAAATTCTCTCTCTCGGACGATTGAGTGTCTTTGGAACTCTCTTCCTCAAAAGGCGGTGGAAGCAGAGTCTTTCAATATTTTTAAGGCAGAGGTAGATAGATTCTTGATCAGCAATGGGGTGGAAGGTTGTCGGGGTAGGCGGAAATGTGGAGTAATCAGTTCAGCCATGAACTTATTGAATGAGGGAGCAGGCTCGAAGGGCCGAGTGGCCTACTCCTGCTCCTAATTTGTATGTTCGTAAGCACAAATATTAAAAGTCCATCAAAATAAGTACTGGAGGCAACATGACCACAGAACCTTAAGAATTACACCAAAGGTATCAAGTGTTGATTGACCTATGAGATAACGGCATGCACAGGTTCTAAAAAGGAGGCAGATTTTTTTTAAATCAGAAATCTATTCTAAAATGTCAGTTTGAACTTACTGGAATGGGATCTGTGAAACATACTTAGAGTATGATCAGAAATATTTGTTCCCAGTGGAATGATCTTTCAACTTAAACCTGAAAAGGATAACACAAGACAACATCGGCTTTGTGCCTTTTTTAGCCACTGTTTGAACTACATTATTTGATTCAAACCTTCTCTTTCAAGTGCAAGCTGGATATTTGCACAGCTTTGTAACTGTTATTTGAATACACAAGGGATTGAAGTTATTTAAGACTAGACCAATTCCCGGGGACGAAGAAAATGGGGTCAACCACAAAAATAAGGTCTTGTGTCCTCATAACCAGGAAGACTTTTACCATGAAGGTAAACCACAACTGCAAAACTCTACAACAAAGATAAGCAATGGCAAATTTTATTTTTGAGGCTGGTTCTGTTTATCAATGTACAGCATGTCTGCTCTGCAATCTAAATAGTCTGTGTAATCCTGCTTTGTTGTGCTCAAAGCTGTTTGAAAGCAACAGTGACGAGGAAGCAGGGAAGGACTGATAAAAAAAAAACCAAAGCACACAACCAGATGGATGCTTAGTAAATCTGTATCTGTCAATCAAACAAAATGTATAGAGCTTTATTTGTAGCATTGAGTTGAAGTCCATTTCACAGGCTGATTTACTGGGAATATGAAGTAGCTTTTGAAATTTTTAACCATTAGTATGAAACCATGGACCCTATATTAATACTTTAATTTTCACAGATCAACAACTGAAAGCTTACCTCAATTTTTTCCCTGTTTTTGCTGGACTCCACTTGCTCATCATTGGGCCAAATTTCATCCAAACATTTACTGCACTTGAATCCAATAGTACAGAACTGAGTAAGATTAACAAAGTAACTATGCTATAAGAAGTTAGAGCCGGTAAAGATTTTAGATTTAGAGATACAGCACTGAAACAGGCCCTTCGGCCCACCGAGTCTGTGCCGACTATTAACCACCCATTTATACTAATCCTACACTAATCCCATATTCCTACCACATCCTCACCTGTCCCTATATTCCCCTACCACCTACCTGTACTAGGGGCAATTTATAATGGCCAATTTATCTAACAACCTGCAAGTCTTTTGGCTGTGGGAGGAAACCGGAGCACCCGGAGGAAACCCACGCAGACACAGGGAGAACTTGCAAACTCCACACAGGCAGTACCCAGAATTGAACCCGGGTCGCTGGAGCTGTGAGGCAGCGGTGCTAACCACTGCGCCGCCCATAATAGCCATTCAATCCATCAAACTTTACCCCTCTATTATTTTCTCATAGAATCTAAATGCATTCATAATAATCCCAATGTTTTACCCCTATTACGTTGCTTGACAGATTATTCCAAACATTTATCACTGAATAAAGGCTTTCCTGATGTTTGTCCTGAATTTTTATTTTATATTATTTGGCCCTAATTCTTTGTTTACTTTGAAATATTTAAAAAAAATTTTTGATTAGGTTGCGAATATAAAAGTCCAAATTTAAAGGAGTATTGTCACATCGTGCTTCCGTGAAGGAATTCCATCTTTTCACACAATAGGACCTGGGGACACTTGAATAGATTTTTCACCCATTGATTATGAATGGGTGGAAGTCATACCCTTTGCAACAAGATTATTTTCCCTACCCTACAGTATTAAAGGTGTAACTCCTGCAGCACGAGGACAGAATCAAAAGCCGAGCAAGACATTAAAAATGGCCTTAAAAATGTGAAGTAGCTTCAAACAACACAATTTTAGAGAAATTAAATGCAGGATTAGAGGGATTTTTTTTTATATATGAGGTGAACCTCGTTCCAAGATTGAGAAATATACCTACAGCTGGTATTCTACTCCTGCTCCTAATTCGGAAGTTTGTACGTAATGTTCTTACTATAGGTAATCTTGAATTCCTCCTCACTTGTTTAACTTTCAAATAATTAAAGTACCAAAGTAGCACAAAAAAGTTACGGGATGCTGAGGGACTGGCATCCCATGAACTGTTTAAAGTGCAGCAGCATCAAAGCACATTTTTTAACCTGGGTTGTCTGGTCAAGATAGCAACGCTTAGAGAAAATATGCAAAACTTGAAAACTGCTCCACATTAATCCGTTGCTGACAGTAGTGTGTCCAATGTGCCCAGAATAAGCCCCAACTTTTCCAGGGAGTGGCACAAAATGATATACACCACTGCCTAATTCAGTAAACTCAATTTCCTCCCTGAATTAACCACACTCCCGTGGCTGATGAAAATATTTCACCCCATCACACAAAGATTATTGACCCGAGCACATCAGCTAAATGATACTTCCTTTTAATGGGAGAAACGCGAGATGGCAGGTCATACCTAAGTGCAGCAATTTTCTGAGACAAATGAAACTCTCAATCTCAACTAAATAGAGAGAATTAATGAAGCAATAAAGTTCAAAAGTTGCTCTATCGAGATGCCAAACAAGATAGGCCTACCACCAGTGTGTATGCAGTTCAGTAACTCAGTGCCAAGATAAAGGTTAATAAAGTAACTGGCTCATGTAAAAAAAATACTCTCAGGAATCTTCAAGTTTAGAAAGCTATGACATTAGATTAGATTAGATTAGAGATACAGCACTGAAACAGGCCCTTCGGCCCACCGAGTCTGTGCCGAACATCAACCACCCATTTATACTAATCCTACACTAATCCCATATTCCCAACAAACATCCCCACCTGTCCCTATATTTCCCTACCACCTACCTATACTGGTGACAATTTATAATGGCCAATTTACCTATCAACCTGCAAGTCTTTTGGCTTGTGGGAGGAAACCGGAGCACCCGGAGGAAACCCACGCAGACACGGGGAGAACTTGCAAACTCCACACAGGCAGTACCCGGAATCGAACCCGGGTCCCTGGAGCTGTGAGGCTGCGGTGCTAACCACTGCGCCACTGTGCCACTAGCTTGCTGAGAACCTGATTAAAGTCACTAGCTATGTGCAAACAGGAGGTATCAGCAACTGAATCTCTTTGGAAGCTCTAGGTGAATGACTGAACTCATGAAAGTTTGCTCATCAGAAATGTCTATTCGGTCAATTATAGCAACTGTATTCATTCCAGGATGTGCCTGTAAGCTATACTGGAATTATGAAACAATCCTTCATGAAGCCTCTGAATTAAAATACTTGCTGGGTTAATAGTCTCCCAGACTGAAGGAAGCCTCGAGATAGGAGTCCTTTCTCCGTGCTCCACCCACTCTCCAACCCATGTTTTCTTTTCTAAGACAATTGAAAAGTTTGTTTTACTAATACACAGAGTAGGAACCTGGCTTGGCTGGAGTTGGCCTCACACATACTGATGCCAGTACTCCTATCAGAGCTGGGGCTCTGTCAGCACCCTGCTTGAGTTGGTGCTGCAGTGAGATAAGAGTAGAAGCCACCTTAACAAATCTATTGATATATTGGGGTGGGCTTTCAATGTCTGAAGATATAACAGATAGTTCTTTGGAAAGTCCTTTTAATGGGATGGTGGTATAGGGGAAGTTCTTTTTTTCCAAATGCAGTCCTAATATTAGTGTGTCAGTTTACTGGGACTTGATCCAAATTGACTTGAATCAAACACTAGCTCTAGAGTCCAAGCAATTGCTTCAGCTGGTATTAAAAATTGAGTCAGCAGAAGAGATAAAATGACCTGAGTACCAGTCAGCAACCTGTGATCACATCACTGGAATTGGTAAATGTCAAACAGGAGTTAAAACCCACTGATGGGCCAAATCAAAACTCATGCTAAAGGAAATTATGTGGTGTCTCATTGCCTCACAAAAAAATTCTTGCAAATATGCCCTGCCCAAAATTGCTTCTCCAGCTGGCCTGGAAGCGGAGGAGTGTTTCTGTGCACGAAGATGACATTTTGCTGGCCAGGATAGCCTTCCAACAAATTAATCAGCTTTGAAGCCACCTTTGAAGATCCAGCGGATTGTACAATAATGGAAGGCAGCAAAGATCGGTGCCATTGTAAGTTCTCACTGTCTCATAATGCAGACTTGTACAACTGGGAGCTAGCATCAAGATGGTAGTGACCAGAGTTAGTCTGATTAGGGTGGATTGCTACACCATAGGGTGTTGAAAATAAAATAATGAGATTACCAATTTAAACTACAAATATAATTACTGAAGGAAACTGACTCTGCAGAAAATTTGGGACTGTTCAGTTAAACAGAGGCCAATAATTGGTGATTGCAATATTTTCCTGAGGTGATAAACTAAGGAGCAACACATGATTAGCAAAAAAGGAAAAAAAAAAGGATTAATACCACAGGCCAGGACAATATCTTAAATACAGCAGAATGGAGCAGATTCATCTGGCCACTCAGGCCATGAATTCCTTGAATAGACAATATCCTTGACTGTTTCCCTTTCATGACATGATGCTGATACTCCACACTTGGACAAAATGACAGGGGAAAAAAAAAAACAACTTACCTTAAGAAAACGGAGTAGGAACAGGACAAGAATACTAGGTAATTTGCTAAAGTACCCACGTAAAAAAAAACGAAACAGCTGGATAGTATTTAGGACATGACATTTAAAAGAAAAGGTTGCTCATTACCAATGCATTAAGATAATTACAGTATTACATGTCAAGAGACTGAAAGGGTATAATTACAGCACATGTTAATTTGTGAATAAAACTACATTTAGTTAAAAGTCAGAAGGGACAAAACATGGCAATGTATTTGAAATCAGGGTTGTCTAGACATCAAGTGTAGGATTAGTGACACACATTTCTCAAAGCTTTGAGAACTCTCCCTTTGTTGTGTTATACTGCCCCTAGCTGTTTACAAGAGGTTACTGTCCCTTATATTTGGATGCACAGAGCTACATTTAGCATTTCCAGTGTCTGGTTTTTGTCTTGCAAGCATTTCTGATGGTCATTTTCACCATTTTCCACGATAGTAATTCCAAGTTTGATGGATACTTTCCTTCTTGCTTACATAAGTGTAAAAGTGAGGGTAAAGCAATCTTAAAAAACATTCTTTCAACCTTGATTGGGCAGGTTGAGTGTTATTTGACTGACAAAATGAACCCCATCTCTCATGTTACAGACAGACAGAAAGACAGAGCTTTACTGCCAATACTTTTGAAGTGTCGTCACTGTCGTAATGTAGGAAATGCAGCACCCAATTCGCGCACAGCAAGCTCACGCAAACCATTACACTATAATGACCAGATAATCTGTTTTCTGTGATGTTGGTTGAGGGATAAATATTGGCCGGGACATCACAGATAACTCATCTGCTTCTCTTCTATGTAATGCCAATGGGATTACGGCCACCAGACACAGTAGACGGGGCAAAGTTCAACGCCCCATTAAAAAAAAGCACCTCTACCAGCCTGGATTTTTGTGCTCAAGTCTCTAGAGTGGGAATTGAATCCATAACCTTCTGACTCAGAGGCAAGTGTGATATCAACTGAGCCACAGGTGATACATCAAATAAAATATTTTGTTTTAGAGAAAGCATCATTATTGCAGACTTACCATGCAAACTACAGGTGTATGAGGAAAATATGCAGTTGAGAGATTATTAATCTTACTTTCAATGTTGTACTGAGGTTATCAAAATAAGTACTAGCTTCAAAAATTTGTTCTTGGAATGGGTGGGTCTATTGATATAAATATGATTGAAAACTATTATATTGTATAGATTCAACCAATTGTCCAAAGCTCCTTCAGCACATTTCTAAATCACAATGCCTCAAATTAATTTTACGATGTCAATTACATAGTACCTCTTCTAAAATGGACATCCAAGCTTGATTGATGGTCCCCAAGCAGACTTCACAGATTGTGAATTGACTTCTAACACTGTCAAGAACCCTTCAGTTCAACCAAATCTCCTGTTGCCCTTCCATTAATTCTGGGTTTTGGTTAAGATTTAAAGAAAATTTGACAGATAACATGAGACACAAAACAAAGAGGGTATGTACAAAAACTGGCAACAGACTTTCTGAATTTAGACTTCAATAAAATAGTTATTGGGATAACTCACACCAATAACATTCTCACAGGGCTATACCTGAAGCTCAGATTCAGTTGGTGTGAAAAGGTGCTAAAACTACCAGTCAACACCAATGATCAAGGTTTCCTTTCCTACTCAATATAATCTCTTGCTTCACAGCCTAACTAAACTCCACTCTGGAGTTACATCCTACTTTGATAGCTCATTTACCTTACAGTGTTGGTCCAAATGGCAAGCATACTCACTGCACACGAACTGCTCTAATGCAGCTAAGTTCCTAAAACCAAGGTTCATGCAGGGCTGAATTTAGGGAGGCAGCTTGGAGCTGGAATGGAGGAGTGGGGAGCCGCAGAATAGAGTTGTATGAGTCCTCCTGGAAATCCAACATCATGATGTCGGTTCCGGATCTAGTCAGCGATGGGAAAGCACCAAGGCGGCACTGCCGCCCCAACGCAATGGGACTGCAATTTAAATTGTAGAATAGTTAGTTTTAATACATTTGCAAATAATTGAAAGGTGATTCAATGGGGGGGCTTGGAATTAAGTGGACGATGGGCGGCCCTCACATGCCTTCGGAAAATTGGCCATTGGAAGTGGGGAAAGGTCTCAATGCCATGACGGGAAGGCAGCCATAACCAACGCTGCAGAGGGGAAAGTGGGGGGGAAGGGGGGGGGCGGGCGGAAGCTGGGGCACGGGTGGCAGTAGCAGGTGAGCTGGGTCCTGGGTGCCCAGCAGGGGCTGGGGGGGGGGGGTCTGCTGGGGGGAGCTTGGTTTTGGGTGGCAGCACTGGGTGCCCATACTGTTGGACAGCAGTATCAGGTGCCCAAATGTTTGGGTGAGAGGGTCAGGTGCCCATACTGTTGGGTGAGCGGGTCGGCTATCAGCAAGTGTGGGCACTGAGGGCCTTTATGGAGTCTGCCAGGAGAAATAGCAAAGGGAAAGCTGCCAGGACGGGTTCGTTTCTGCAATGGCATCATTCTGGAGGCCTACTGATCACCTGCATGGGTCTTTTTTGACCCCTGTGGCATGATGCAGTGCCGCTGACAGAAGAGGGCCAGGATATAGCTGTACTTGCCTCTGAAGCTCCAAGATGATAGCGACAGCAGCCAGCTATACCAAGAAGGGTTCACCTGCCCCAGAGCGTGTACTGGACTCAAGTCAGCTACCTCCAAATGTCCGAGCGCCATTGTTAGTGAAGACTATGGCTCTCCAGGCAGGCCATCACTGACTTATGTGCCATGCTTCAGGATGAGTTGCGACCTATAGGATTTGGTGGTCACTCTATGCCTGTGGCCTTGAAGATCAGCGTGGCACTTAGCTTATATGCATCTGGATCATTGCAAGGATCTACCGGAGACATGTGTGGCACCTCCCAGGCAGCAGTCCACCCTGTTCAAGAGGGCTGGCGACTATGTGCGCTACCAGACCGAACCTGTGTCAGGTTGAGGGGGCCATCGAATTCAGAGCCATCACTGGGTTCCATTAGGTGCAAGGTGTGATAGACTGCACGAATCTGGCCAAAGCTCCAATGGAGCAGCCTTCATCAACAGGAAGGGCTTCCATTCCATCAACGTTCAGTTGGTCAGTGACCACCATAAGAGTTTCCTTCAGGTGTGTGCTCGCTTCCCGGGAAGCAGCCACGACGCCTACAAATTTCGACAATCCCAGGGTTCACATCTCTTCAGGCCCCTGCTCGCCTTTAGGGATGGATTCTTGGGGACAAGGGCTACAGATTGAAGACATGCCACTCATGCCTGTGAGAAATACTCATTGCAGCAGAGGAGAGGTAGAACACTTGCCGCGGCTCTACCCGAGCAACCATCAACGACGAGATTCCGTTGCTTGGATGAACCTGGTGGAGCCCTGCAGTATGCCCCAGCAAGGGTCTTGCGCATCATGGTGGTCTGCTGTGCTCTGTGCAATCTAGCACAGCAGAGACGAGGACATGATTAAACGCCACTCCTCCCATAATGAGGAAGACAAGGAGGAGGGTGATGAACAGGCAGCAATGGATGTTGAACTCCTTGCACCAAAGGCCAGGCAGACTGAGAGACGGGACAAGGAGGCAAGAGACAATCTCATACTTACCCACTTCCAGCTATGATGATAGCCTTTCAGAGTGAACTCTAGGACTCATCTCAATGCATGCAGTCTGTCACTTCCTTTCTATTTGTGTTCTGTGCCTACTGCCCAGCGGAACCACGTGCTACGGCCCATGGGAGATGCTAATCAAATGAAGTCTGTGCCTACATTGGCATCCACTAAGGGGAAGTCAGTAACTCACAATTAAGGCATATAGAATAAATCATTTTCCAAAGTGAAAGTTAAATTTCAAAAACAGAAGACCTTTATATGAGAAAACAAACGTCAAACAACCATGAAACCCCAAGTGCCTCTATTTGGTTTTCTTTATGCATTTACAAGAGCTTCTATGAGGTGTCGCCCCTGTGCTAGCAGCTGGGCTGGAGGCAGGCTGCTGATCAGGCTACCCCTTGGCCTGGGATGACTTCTGCGACCGTCCTCTGGGTGCCCGAGGCCTGGATGGTCCCGGCTGGCTGAGGCTTTCCTGAAAAGGTGCAGGACTCTCCTGAGATGTCGCAGCTACTGGAGCCGGGCTCACTGGCAGAGGGGCTGAGGAGCTGCTGTCCACACTCGGAGCGCCCTGAGGGGGAGCCCCCAGCTGTGGAGAGCAGCCTCTCCTCCTCCCTTTCAAGGCTCACTTGAACCTCCCTGCTGACCAGAGAAGGACGAGAAGCTGGAGAAGACTCCAGGGACCTCGTCCTTTTCTCGCCTTGCCACTGCTGCATTCTCATGGCCAAGGCAAAGGTGTGTAGGTCTGCACACATTTGTGGGATCTGGCTCTCCATGAGGGTCGCCAACCTCTCAATGGTGGAAGCCATGCACTCAAATGCTTGAGACATGGCAGCACTCATGATATAGATGGACTCCTCTGTTGTCTGCTCACGGCTGCACATTGCCTCCGGCGTCTCTGCCGAACATTGCCTCATCTGCAACCCCAGCATGCCCTGCTGTTGACACCAGAGGCCTGTCTACAGCTTGGAGCTCAGCATGGGCCTCTCCACGCACAGACATCTTACTGTTAGTGGCCTCAGCTGTGTCAGCCTCAGCCAGCTGCTTGGGTGTGAGTGCGGTGCTTTCACCAGCTTGTGACCCTGATTCTACAGCCGAGCGGAAATCCACCAAGGTGCAAGTATCTATGCTGGTGGAAGGTGCAGTAGAGTCATGGGACAGTGCATTCTCTGACCCCAGACCCTCCTCAGAGGTGGATTTAGGTCCCCCGTCTACTAGAGTCTCCTGCGGTCATCAACCTGCAGGAGAACACAAACATGAGAGTTAGGACATGCAGTCCTATCATGCCAGTCATGCGTATTGTGCGTCTCCAGAAGTGATCTATATATGTCGATGGAAGACAATCCTCACTCTCGAGCGGAGACTTCAGTCTCACCATCTGCTACTGAGCGACCAACCTGGGTCCCCACTAGTTCAAGTGCCTCCTCCTCAGCAGTGAAGAGAGGCCTGATGTCTGCACCAGTCTGCGATATTTCCTTCCTCTTGTGAGCACTTCTGTGCTGTAAGTGGAAAGATGGAGATGATCATACTTCACAGAGTTCAACATGACAGTTCCACTCGTGGCAGCCCCTCGCCCCCTACTGGGGTATCCTATATAGCTCATCCTCCTGCCAGCTCTCAGGGGAGCTAATGGGAGTGAGCTGTGAAAGAGGGTGGCCTGTGGCTGAGATGCAGCCATGCATTTGTTATGATGAGGTGATGCTACCTCCGCATGTTCCACTTCGTCCTGCACAGCCACATACAAACCCTAAAAAGCAGAGTTATGGAACCATCACCTTGGCAGAACAAAGGAGGTCGCTGACCCTCTTGCGGCACTGTACCCATGACCTGGGGGGATGATCCCATGGCTGCTGACCTCCTCTGCGATCTCCATCCAGGCTTGCTTGGTCAGGCGGGAGGACCTCTTCTCATCAACGCAGGGGAAGAGGGCCTCCCATCTTTACCTTGCAGCCTGAAGGAGAATCTCGAGGGAGGCATCACTAAATTGTGGGGCCTCCCCTGGTCTTCCTGCAGTCATGGTCACTGCCGGCTCGCATTCAACTCCTTGCCTATGAGGCAGCAGATGGGGTCCTGGGACAGCAGAGGACACACAGAAAGGTACTCTTTTTAACTAGGTAGGTGTGAACGCAGGGCTGGCAGATGTTTAAATATGGTGCCCGCACCTGCTCCGGAATTATCTGATGACGTATTTGGCATCTCAAATCCCACCCCATCGCATGATTGGCTGGGCCCCACCCCTCCATTATTCTAATTCACCGTGTGATTGTTGTGCACCGGCTGCACACGTGACGAGTGGGGACGACGCCAACTTCCGGGTCTACTGCCGTGACCAGCGACGGGCTCACTAGATCCAGCCCATAGACTGCTGCAAGTTAGATGTAAGGAAGGCAAAATTTTATCTGTCTTTTTGGATCCTGGTCTTAGCAAGTTCCGGCACTTTTACATTCGGCTTGAAGTCAGTTACCTAAGGCCCATGTTCCAGGAACCCAGTTGAACAAGTCAACTCTAGTGTAAACCCACAGGTGTAGTGCCATGAATGGCACCACTATGTTGAATCTGTACCTATGGTGGCTGAATACTTTCTGCAAAGGTAAGCAACTATCACTGGTGGCACTTGTCATCGGGTTTACTTTGGTTCTGGCCAATCCAGCCTGTGCCCTCAGTCCATTCGTACACATCGACAATTTCCTTTGTCAATAACTACACCTTCCATCAGTATGAGTAAAGATTCATGATAGAATGATAAAGTTGGAATCTTGACTCCACAGTCACTAATATTGCTTTACAGTCAGTGATTGGCATCCAAACTCACATTCAATTTTAACATTTAGAGAAACGGGTAGGACCATTAGTTTTCCAAGACGTATAGAAAGCATGTGGATGTATGTTTAGAAAGTTCCCAAGTATCAAAAGCATCAGCTTGGCTCGGTGATGAGGACTCATATCAGAATCAAAAGGTTGTGGTTCAAGTCTCATTCCAGAACTTCAGCATACGAGTCAAGGCTGACACTAGAATGCAGGACTTATGGAATGCTGCAGTGTTGAAGGTATGATTTTTTTGCGCTAGTTTCCATGGTTCAGGCAGATGTTGAAGAGCCAATATACTATTGAAAGCAGTTCACCCAATTGTTAGCCAACATTCCTCCTTCAACTAATAAAATCAAGTCATTCATCTCTTTGCTATTTGTGTGAGCTTGCTGTGCATAAAATGGTTGCAGTGTTTGGCTACATAGCAACAGTCACGGCACTACAAAGTAATTAATTGTGTGTGAAGTGCTTTGAGATGTCTCTGAGTGACATAATGAGTTGCAATATAAACTCAAGTATTTATTTGCCTTTTAATGAACTGTTCGGGAATTTTTGAAACCTTGTGCAGACTTTCTCAAGCAGATGTAAAACTAAGACATTGTGAGACCTTTGCTCGAGCATGGTTACACCTGACTAAGTGTGCTTCGAGTGACTTCACATTACAATAACAGGGTGCATCTATGTAAAACTGAAAACATACTGCAGTGATAAAAGTCATTTCATTTGTATTATTGTTCTTTATTAAATGTTAACTGGTTTTTAAAAACAGATACGCTGCCTCTGATTACGGAGGTAAAAGTGGTGTGTGGTTTGCCCCAATTATACAGGGTGATGCATTAATAGCAGCCTTTTACCAAACTCAACCCAAATACTGCAGTTTAAATCTTCAGTATGGTCGTGACCGTACTAAATGCTCTCCGTTTAATCAGTTGAGTGTAAGGACTTTTTGCAACTGACGCATTAAAATGCAGCATGTAACCTTAACCTTGGCGTGAACTCAGAATCACTAATCCTTCAGGTCCCAGTGACCAACATTCAACCATACACAAACTACAATCATTTAAGATTTTCCTGATGTAATTTTTTTGTGACATTCAAACACTTTAATGAACAAAAACAAAATTACAATTAACCATGTCAAATAAAAAATGATTTTGTCTACTTTGATTAAACAAAGACGAGCATTACTCTTCTAATTTCCCTTCCCCAGGGCCAAAACATCTTTCAGGATCTCAAACTCGCAGAAAATAACTGACTGTAAGGAACAAGCTCAGACTGTGAATGTATTGCAAGCTAAATATTTAGATCAATCCAGCAAAGAGAAGTTGTGAAAGGAAAGGAAAATCGCATCAACTTCACTCAAAAGGTGATCCAACAAACATAAGAGACATAAACCTCAAGATATTTAAGACAATAATACAAGAACACAAGAAATAGGAACAGAAGTAGACTATGTGGCCCATCGAGCCTGCACCGCCATGCAATACGATCATGGCTGATCTTGGGCTTCAATTCCACTTTCCTGCCTGCTCCCCATATCCCTTGATTCCGTGAGACCAAAAATCTATCTACCCCAGCCTTAAATGTATTCAGTGATGGAGCATCCACAACCCGCTGGCTAGGGAATGCCAAAGATTCATAACACTTTGAGTGAAGTAATTTCTCCTCATCTCAGTCCTGAATGATTGGCCCCTTACCCTGAGACTGTTTCCCCGTGTTCTAAATTCCCTGACCAGTGGGTACAATCTCTCAGTTTCTACCCTATCAAGCCCTTTCAGAATCTTGTATGTCTCAATTAGATCGCCTCTCATTCTTCTAAACTCCAGAGAATATAGGCCCAATTTACTCAGCCTCTCATCATAGTGCAACCCCCTCATCCCAGGGACCAATCTAGTAAATCTTTGCTGCACTGCTTCCAGTGCAAGTATATCCTTTCTTAAATGTGGAGACCAAAATTGTACACAGTATTCCAGGTGTGATCTCATCAAAGTCCTGTACAATTTTAGCAAGACTTCTTTATTCCTGTACTCCAATCCCCTTACAATAAAGGCCAATATGCCATAATAGCCTGCTGCACCTGCCTGTTAAGGCACTAGCCTGTGTGCCTTGTACGAGTACCCCCAAGTCTCTCTGAACATCAACACTGACCAGTTTCACACATTCAAAAAATATTCTGATTTACTATTTTTACGGCCAAAGAGAACAACTTCACATTTCCCTACCTTATATTCATTTGCCATCTTGCTGTCCACTCACTTAACCTGCCTATATCTCTTTGCAGCCTCTCTACATCCTTCCCGCAGCTTATCTTTCCACCGAGCTTTGTATCATCAGCAAACTTAGATACATTACTCTCTGTCTTTTCATCCAAGTCACTAATATAGTGTAAGTAGCTGAGACCGCAGCACTGATTCTTGTGGCACCCCATTATGCACCGCCTGCCAACTTGAAAATACCTATTTATGCTCACTGTCTGCTTCCTGTCTGTTAACCAATTGTCTATCCACGCTAATATATTACCCCCAACACCATGAGCCCTTATCTTGCCTATAAATCTTTTATGTGACACCTTATCGAATGCCTTTTGAAAATCCAGGTATACTACATCTACTGGTTCCCCTTTATCAACCCTAATAGTTACATCCTCAAAAAAACTATAATAAATTTGTCAAACAGGATCTCCCTTTAGTAAAACCATGCTGACTTGTTCTAATCATACTATGCTTTTCCAAGTGCAATGTTAAGACTTATATAATTGTTTCCAGCATCTTCCCAATGACTGATGTTAGACTAACTGGCCTGTAGTTCCCTGTTTTCTCTCTACCTCCTTTCTTGAAAAGCAGCGTAATATTTGCCAACCTCCAATCTGAGAGGACCATTCCTGAATCTAAGGAATTCTGGAAAATCACAGCAAGTGCATCCACTATGTCTTTTAGAACCCTAGGATGTAGGCCATCTGGTCCCAGGGACTTATCAGATTTTAGTCCCTCAAGTTTCTCCAATACTTTTTCTCAACGGATATCCAAATCCTTAATTTCCTCACTCTTTTTAGCCCGTAGGTTACTGTCTATTTCTGGTATGGACTTCTACTGTGAAGTCAGACACAAAATATTTGTTCAATGCCTCTGCCATTTCCTCATTCCCCACGATAATTTCTCCTGTCTCTGCCTCTAAGGGACCACCGTCTACTTTAGCTACTCTCTTCCCTTTTATATACTTCTAAAAGCTCTTACAATCTGTTTTTATATTGCTGGCTAATTTACTCTCATTCTATTTTTTCCCTTATCAACTTTTTGGTGGTCCTTTGCTGGTTTCTAAAACACTCCCAATCCTTAGACTTGCTAATAATTTTTGCAACATTGTAAGCCTATTCTTTTAGTCTAATACTCTCCTTAACTTCCTGAGTGAGTCACGGATGAATCTTTCTTGACGAGTTTTTGTTTTTGAACGGAATGTACTTCTGTTGAACTTTGTGAATTGTTTCTTTAAATGTTTCCTACTATTCATTTACCGCCATACCTTCCAGCCTATTTACCCAATTAACCTTAGCCAGTTTTCCCCTCATACCTTCGTAATTGGTTTTAAGTTTAAAATTCTTCTTAGCGATTCCAATGTGTCACTTTCAAACCTAACATGAAATTCAATGGTAATGTTCAAATGGGGCTCTTGTACCACTTGGCCTCTCAACAATGGTAGTCTAGCCTTTGGAGTAGAGACAATTTAGGTGCCACACATTCTTATATTTCTCATTTGTTGAGTCATCCTGTTTGAATTTTGTGGGCCTGAAAATTTAGAAAAGGCTGTTTGACCACTGTTGCCTTATTAGTGGATCAGAACACCAAATTCCCTATTGGATTTCATTTGATTTCTTGGACTATTTTATATTGACGCTCTTCGCCACAGTGGAAACATTTTCTCGCTGTCCACTCTATCAAAACTTTTCATAATTTTAAAGACCTCTAATAGGTCACCCCTCAGCCATCTTTTCTCAAAAGAAATCCAGCCTGTTCATCCTTTCCTGATACGAATAGCCATGCATTTCTGGTATCATCCTTGTAAATCTTCTCTGCACCCTCTCCAATGTATCCATTTATAACATGGCGATCAGAACTGTACACAATGCAGTTTGGTCTAACAAAGGTTCAATACAGGTTTAACACAACTTCCCTACTTTTCAATTCTATGCCTCTACAAATATAGCCTCGTGCTTGGTTTGCCTTTTTTTTAAAGGCGTTGCTAACCTGTGGCACAACTTGTAATGATTGGTGTATTTGTACTCAGATCCCTTTGTTCCTCTACCCGACCTAGACCCACACCTTCCAAGTAATGTGACCTCCCTATTCTTCCTACCAAAATATGTAACCTCACATTTATCTGTGCCAGTTATTTGCCCAATCTGCAAGTTTATTAATGTTCTCCTGTAATTTGTTGCAATCCTCCTCAGCATTGACTATCCACCTCACAATTTGGGGTCATCTAGAAATTTAGAAATTATGTTTTGATACCAAGTTCGATTCGCTAATGCAGCTTGTGAACAGCTGTGAGCCCAGCACTGATTCTTGTGGAACACCACCATCTATCTCCAACACTGTGAATAGCTACCTTTTACTCCCACTCACTGCTTTCTGTCTTGAAGGCAACTAGCAATCCATTCTGTCACTTGTCCCCTGACTGTGCATTCTCTGACCTCATTCATTAGTCTATTATGGGAAACCTTATCGAAGGCCTTTCGAAAATCCAGATAAATTACAACTACTGCATTACCATTGTCTACTCTCGGTCACCTCCTCAAAAAATTCAATAAGGTGGGTCAAGCAAGATTTTCCCTTTTGAAACCCATGCTGACTATTCATTAATATATTTTTTGTTTCTAGATGTTCTTCTCCTCTCTCCTATTGTAGGGATTCCATTATTTTACCAACCACCAATGCTAAGCTGACTGGTCTACAACTCCCTGGACACGTTCTATTCCCCTTCTTAAATATAAGAATAAAGTTCACTATCTGCCAGTCCTCTGGCACTACACCTTTTTCTAATGAATTAAATATGTGTAGTAATGCCTCTATTTCCTAGGTTCTTTTAAAATGCATGGATGCAATTCATCCGGACCAGGGGTTTTTAATCATCTTTGAGCTTGACTAGTTTATTTAATACACCCTTTTTTTAAAGAAAAAAATTAAATGCACTTATCTCATTACTCATCTCGTCATCAAATGTCAAGTCTACCTATTCTATCTCTCTTGGAAAATACCAAAACAAAATAATTTATTATTTCTGCCATCTCACTATCGTTACCTGTAGCATTATCGTGTCTATCCCTTAATGGCCCTATTTCCATTCCATCCTGCCCTCTTTTATTGATGTGCCTGTAAAAAGTTACAATTAGGCTGTTTACGTTTCTTGCAGATCCCTCCCCCCTTGAGATATATGAATGGTAATGGAATTATGAATTTAAGCTTTATATGTTGCCTTCAAGGTTCCATGGTACTTTTCTACATGGCTCACAGAGAAACAACCTACATATTCATCCGGAACTCTACTATTCATATTCTAACTCACATCAAGTTCCGTTCATCCATCGCCCTTGAGCGACATTGGCTCCCAATCCATCATCGCCTCAATTTTAAAATTCTCATTCTTGTTTACAAATCACTCCCTAGCCTCACCCCTCCCTATATCTGTAATCTCCTCCGGCCTTACAACCCTGAGATCTCTGTGCTCCACCAATTCTGGCCCCCTTGATTTTAAAATCGCTCCTCCATTGGTGGGACATGTTTTAGCTGTCTAAGCCCTAAACTCTAAAATTCCCTCCCTACACCTCTCTTGCCTGTTGTAGGATGCTCCTTATAAGCGACCTCTTTGCTCAACTTTTGGTCATCTGACCTAATATCTCTTTGTGACTTGGAGTCAAACTTTGTTTGATAATGCTCCTGTGAAGCACCTTGGCACATTTTACTATATTAAAAGACACTATATAAATGCAAGTTGTTGCTGTTCCTCAAAATCTAAAACAGTAGATTGAAAAAAAGCAGTCCCACATACACAGAATATATGTGAGATTATAGTGTATTGTATTAAAAACCCAGATGGAAATGTGAAGTGCCGTTTGATGGCACTGTTGACAACACCTTCCACCACTTTGGGTGGTAATTGGCCAGATTGGATTTGTTCTACTTTTTGTGGACAGGACACCTGGGCAATTTTCCACATTGTTGGGTAGATGTCAGTGTGTTGCTTACTGGAACAGATTGGTTAATGGCACAGCTAGTTCTGGAGCACCAAGTCTTCAGGAATATTGCCAGGATGTTGTCAGAGCCCACAGCCTTTGTTGTATTCAGTGCCTTCAGCTGCTTCTTGATATTGCACTGAGTGAATCGAATTGGCTGAAGACTGGCATCTATAATGGTGGGGACCTCAGGAAGAGGCTGGGATGAATCATCTACTCGGCACTTCTGGCTGAAGATTGTTGCAAATGCTTCAGCCTGGACTTTTACACTGATGTACTGGGCTCTGCCATCATTGAGGATGGGGATGTTTGTGGAACTGCCTCCTGCAGCTAATTTTTTTGAACAGTTTACCAACTCACAACTGGATGTGGCAGGATTGCAGAACTTTGACCCGTTGGTATGGGATTGATTTGCTCTGTCTATTACACACTGCTTCCACTGTCTAGCATGCATGTAGTCCTGTGATGTAGCTTCATCAGGTTGGCACCTCATTTTTATATGTCTGGTGCTGCTCCCAGCATGCAGTCCTGCACTCCTCATTGAACCAGGGATGAATACCTAGCTTGATTGTAATGGGTAGAGTGAAGGCTATGCTGGACCGTGAGATTAGAGATTGTGGTTGAATACAATTCTGCTATTGATGATGGCCCACAGTGTCTCATGCTTTCAGCTGCTGGATAAGTTCTGAAACTATTCCATTTATTTATTTAGAGATACAGCACTGAAACAGGCCCTTCGGCCCACCGAGTCTGTGCTGACCAACAACCACCCATTTATACTAACCCTACAGTAATCCCATATTCCCCATCACCGACCTACACTAGGCGCAATTTACAACGGCCAATTTACCTATCACCTGCAAGTCTTTGGATGTGGGAGGAACCGGAGCACCCGGCGAAAACCCACGCAGACACAGGGAGAACTTACAAACTCCGCACAGGCAGTACCCAGAATCGAACCCGGGTCCCTGGAGCTGTGAGGCCGCGGTGCTAACCACTGCGCCACACAACACGATGGAGGGTCTCCAAAGCGTGAAGACAGGACTTCGTCTCCACAAGGACTGTGCGGTGGTCACTCCTACCAATACTGTCATGAACAGATGCATCTGCAACAGCTAGATTGGTAAGGAGGAGGCCAAGTAGGTGTTTCCCTCTTGTTGGTTTTCTCACCACCTGTCACAGACTCAATCTAGCAACTATGTCTTTCAGGATTCGGCCAGCTCAGTCAGTAGTGGTGCTACTACCCAGAGTAGATTCTGCACTCTTGCTACCCGCAGTGCTTCTTCCAAGTGGTGTTCAATATGGAGGAGCACTGATTCATCAGCTGAGGGAAGCAGTAGGTACAAACATACGAACAGACAAATTAGGAGCAAGAGTAGGCCACATAACCCCTCAAGCCTACTCCGACATTCAACAAAATCATGGCTGATCTGATTGTAACCTCAACTTCACATTCCCACCTACCCCCAATAACATTTCATCCCCTTGCTCATCAAGAATCTATCTGCCTCCAACTTAAAAATATTCAAAGACTCTGCTTCCACTGCCTTTTGAGGAACAGAGCTCCATATACTCAGGACCCTCAGAGAAAAATTTCTCATCTCTGTCTTAAATGGGCGACTCCTTGTTTTGAAACAGTGACACCTAGTTCTAGCTTTTCCCACGAGGGGAAACATCCTTTCTACATCCACCCTATCAAGACCCCCTCAGGATCTTATATGTTTCAATCAATTAGCCTCTTACTCTTCTAAATTCCAGCGGATACAAGCCTTGTCTGTCCAACCTTTCCAGGTATTAGTCTAGTAAACCTTCTCTGAACTGTTTCCAACTCTTTTACATCCTTCCTTAAATGAGACCAATACACAGTATTCCAGATGTGGTCTCACCAATGCCCTGTGTAGCTGAAGCATAACCTCCCTACTTTTGTATTCAATTCCCCTTGCAATAAACAAAAACATTCTATTTGCTTTCCTAATTACGTGCTGTACCTGCATACTAACCTTTTGCGATTCATGCACTAGGACACCCAGATCCCTCTGCAACTCAGAGCTCTGCAAACTGTCACCATTTAGATAATATGCTTCATTTTTACTCTTTCTGCCAAAATGGACAATTACACATTTTTCCACATTATTCTCCATTTGCCAGATCTTTGCCCACTCACTTAACCTATCTAAAACCCTTTGTAACCTCATGTCCTCCTCACAAGTTATTTTCCTACCTATCTTTGTGTCATCAGCAAATTTAGCAACTGTATCTTCGGTCCCTTCATCCAAGTTATAACTTGTAAAAAGTTGAAGCCCCAGCACTAATCCCTGTGGCACACCACTCATTACAGCTTGCCCACCAGAAAATGACCCATTTATGCCTACTCTCTTACCTGTTAGTGAGCCAATCTTCTATCCATGCCAATATGTTACCCCCTACACCATGAGATTTTATTTTCCACAATAACCTTTGATGTGGCAGCTTATCAAATGCCTTCTGGAAATCTAAGTACAGTACATCCACCAGTTCTCCTTTATTCACAGCATAGGTTACATCTTCGAAGAATTCCAATAAATTAGTTAAACATGATTTCCCTTTCACAAAACTATGTTGGCTTTGCCTGATTACCTTGAACTTTTCTAAATGCCCTGCTATAGTAATAGCTTCTAATATTTTCCCTAAGACAGATGTTAAGCTAACTGGCCTGTAGTTTCCTGCTTTCTGTCTCCCTCGCTTTTTGAATAAAGCAGTTACATTCACTATTTTATAGTCTAATGGAATCTAATGGAACCTTCCCCGAATCTAGGGAATTTTGGAAAATTAAAACCAACACATCAATTGTGTAACTAGCCACTTCTTTTAACACCCTAGGATGAAGTGGATCAGGACCCGTGGACTTGTCAGCCCGCAGCTCCAAAACTTTGCTGAGTACCACTTCGCTGGTGATTGTAATTTTCCTGAGTTCCTCCCTCCCTTCCATTTCCTAATTTACAGCTATTTCTGGCATGTTACTTGCCTCCTCTATAGTGAAGACCGATGCAAAATACCTGTTTAATGTATCTGCCATCTCCTTATTTTCCATTATTAATTCCCCAGACTCACTGGGCTGAATTTTATAAGCCCCCCCAACGTCGGGGGTTGTGATGGGAGGCCCAGATAACACTTCCGGGAGAGGCCGCCACGGGCCTCGACACTGGGAAGGCCCCGCCACAATTTAACGTGGTGGTGAGCCTCATGGTGGACTCCCCACAGCACGGTGATAGAGACTTGATTTAAATATGTTAATCACATTAAAATTAACGAGTAATGACTTACATTGTAGTGATGGCCATCCCATGCCGATATCCCAGCCACTTGCCAGAGGTCCCGCACTTTCAGATCGGAGATCAGAGTCATAACGCTGGTGGGGGGGGCGCGGGGGAGGAGTGACATTTTCAGATCGGCGGGTGGGCGGGGGCCGGGGAATGGCAAAAACTTATGAGATTGATGGACGGAATGCTGGGAAAGGGTTGAACGGTCAAGTGGAGAAAGTTTGTGGGGGGGTGGGTGGAGGTCAAAATTTAATTTATTTGTTTGGCTGGAAAGTACTATTTAGATATTTGAGTACTTATTGAGGGGGATGGGGGGGGGGGGGGAAGAGAGGGGATTTAAACTGAAAGTTTCCACTTTAATGTTTTCACACCTGCCACCTGAAAAATTTAAATTAAACTGCAGAGCTTGAAGCCCTTTAAAAATGGCGTCAGTGCCTGTGCAGTGGTGCCAGATGCCATTGCGGGGAACACAGTGCCCACCCCCTCTACCTTATTGGGGTGAGCACTCTGCCCCCTCCATGTAAATGAGTCGCCACGTGAAATATCACAATGGCTCCGCGGTGTACGTCTCGTGCATGCACCGCGCACTTTTTGAAGCTCACCGCCGTTAATAACATTCAGCCCGCTTTCTATTGGTGACCAACGCTCACTTTGTTAATTCTTCTTTCTTAAATATCTATAGAAACTCTTACTGTTTTTACATTTCTAACTAGCTTTCTCTCGTCCTCTAATTTTTCCCTCATTAATCTTTTAGTCATTCTTTGCTGTTTTTATATTCTGTCCAATCTTCTGACCTGCCCCCCATCTTTGTGCAATTTGTTTCTTTAATTTTGATATTATCTTTAACTTTTTAGTTAACCATGGATGGTGGGCCCTCTCCTTGGAAATGCTTCTTTCTCGTTGGAATGTATCTATTTTGTGTATTCTGAAATATCCCCTTAAATGTCTGCCACTGCATCTCTATTGACCTATCCCTTAACCCGCTTTGCCAGTTCATTTTAGCTAGCTCTACTTTCATGTTGTCATAATTGCCCTTATCAAGTGTAAAATACTAGTCTTGGATCCACTCTTCTCTCCCTCAAACTGAACATAAAATTCAATCATATTATGATCGCTGCTATCTAGGGGCACCTTCACTATGAGGTCACTAATTAATCCTATCTCATTGCACAATACCAGGTCTAGTATAGCCTGCTCTCTGGTCGGCTCCAAAACATGCTGTTCTCAGAAACTATCCAGAAAACATTCTATGAACTCCTCAACTAGGCCTCCTTTGCACACGATTTTTCCAGTCTATATGCAGATTAAAATCCCCCCATGATTATCACCATACCTTTGACAAGCTCCCATTATTTCTTCCTTTATGCCTGTCCTACTGCGTGGTTCCTGTTAGGGGGCCTGTACACCACTCCCACAAATGACTTCTTGACTTTATCATCTCGTCTCTACCCAAACTGCTTCTACATCCTGGTTTCCTGAACTTAGATCATCCCTCTATTCCACTAATACCATCATTAATTAACAGAGCGACCCCTCCACCTTTTCCTAGCTTCCTGCCCTTCCTAAATGTCATGTACCCTTCAATATTCAGTTCCCAATCTATGTCATCCTGTAGCTATGTCTCTGTAATGGCTATCAGAGTGTACTTATTTATTCATATTTGCGCTATCAGTTCAACTGTTTTGTTTCAAATTTTATTTTTATTTATTTAGAGATATAGCACTGAAACAGGCCCTTCGACCCACCAAGTCTGTGCCGACCATCAACCACCCATTTATACGTATCCTACATTAATCCCATATTCCTACCACATCCCCACCTTCCCTCAATTCCCCTACCACCTACCTACACTAGGGGCAATTTATAATGGCCAATTTACATATCAACCTGCAAGTCTTTGGCTGTGGGAGGAAACCGGAGCACCCGGCGAAAACCCACGCGGTCACAGGGAGAACTTGCAAACTCCGCACAGGCAGTAGCCAGAATTGAACGCGGGTCACTGGAGCTGTGAGGCTGCGGTGTTAACCACTGCACGCCCATGCTACATGCATTCAGATACAGAGCCTTTAGTTTTGTCCTTTTATTATTTTTGTAACCTCTACCCTTATCTGCTGATTCACTCATAGATTTGTACTCCCAATCCTTTCCTGTCATGGTCTGTTTATCATTTCCCATATTAATACCTTTCTCTCTTGCCTTGTCTCTAATCTTTGATTTACATCTTGCCAAATTTGATCCCTTGCCTCCATTATTTAGTTTAAAATCCTTTCTACTTCTCTAGTTATTCGGCTTGCTAGAACACTGGTCCCAGCACAGTTCAGGTAAAGACCGCGCCAACAGTACAGCCCCCACACTCCCCAGTACTGGTGCCAGTGCCTCACAAACCGGAACCCACTTCCACCACACCAGTCTTTGAGCCACGCATTCATTTCTCTAATCTTGTTTGCCTTATGCCAGTTTGCACGTTGCTCAAGTAACAATCCAGAGATTACCACCTTTCAGGTTCTGCTTCTTAATTTGGTGCCTAGCTCTTCATACGGAATTATGCAGAACCTCGTTCCTTGTCCTGCCTATGTCGTCGGCACCTACATGGACCATGATGACTGGATCCTCCTCCTCCCACTCTAAGTTCCTCTCCAGCTTTGTGCAGATGTCCCGAACTCTGGCACCAGGCAGGCAACACAGTCGTCTGGACTCTCACTCTTGGCTGCTGAGAACAGTGTTAATCTCCCTAACTATACTGCCCCCTATGACCACTACTTTCCTTTTTGCTCCCTGCGTGCTTGAACAGCTTCCTGTACCCTGGCAGTCTGTGCCATGGCAGTCTGCTCATCCACCCTGCAGACCTCGCATTTGTCCACAGACTGCAAGCACCTCAAACCTGTTTGCCAATTGCAAAGGCTGAGGCTCCTCCACTACTGTCTGCTCGGTCCCTTTAACTCCCTCACTCACGGTCACACCCTCCTGTTCCTCACCACTGGCCAAAACAGATGACCCTATTCTAAGGGGTGTGACTGTCCTCTGGTACCAAGTGTCTAGGTATCTCTGAAATAGAAGTAAAATACTGCAGATGCTGGAAATCTGAAATAGAAACAAAAAGTGCTGGAAATACTCAGCAGGTCTGGCAGCATCTGTGGAGAGAGAAGCAAAGTTAACGTTTCAGGTCAGTGACCTTTCATCAGAACTAGCAAAGGTTATAAATGTAATAGGTTTTAAGCAAATCAAGTGCAGGTGGGGCAAAAGAGAACAAAAGGGATGATGTTGATACGACGTCTTCGCCTTTGCCCCATGACCTGCTTGTCAGTTATTCTCTGTGATCCTCTGTACTATCAACACCTTTTGTTCTCTCTCTCTCTCCCCCGATGTGCTCTACTTGTCCCGGAGTTTCCATGCTGTTTTAAACTGTCTCTCTCTCTCTCCCCCGGTGTGCTCTGCTTGTCCCAGAGTTTCCATGCTGTTTTAAACTGTCTCTCTCTCTCCCCCGGTGTGCTCTGCTTGTCCCAGAGTTTCCATGCTGTTTTAAACTGTCTCTCTCTCTCCCGATGTGCTTGTCCCGGAGTTTCCATGCTGTTTTAAACTCTCTCTCTCTCCCCCGATGTGCTTGTTCCGGAGTTCCCATGTTCCTTTAAACTGTCTCTCTCTCTCTCCCCCGATGTGTTCTGCTTGTTCCGGAGTTCCCATGTTCCTTTAAACTGTCTCTCTCTCTCCCCCGATGTGTTCTGCTTGTTCCGGAGTTCCCGTGTTCTTTTAAACTGTCTCTCTCTCTCCCGATGTGCTTGTTCCGGAGTTTCCATGCTGTTTTAAACTGTCTCTCTCTCTCCCAATGTGCTTGTTCCGGAGTTCCCACGTTCCTTTAAACTGTCTCTCTCTCTCCCCCGATGTGTTCTGCTTGTTCCGGAGTTCCCGTGTTCTTTTAAACTGTCTCTCTCTCTCCCGATGTGCTTGTTCCGGAGTTTCCATGCTGTTTTAAACTGTCTCTCTCTCTCCCAATGTGCTTGTCCCGGAGTTCCCATGTTCCTTTAAACTGTCTCTCTCTCTCTCCCGATGTGCTCTGCTTGTTCCAGAGTTCCCATGTTCCTTTAAACTGTCTCTCTCTCTCCCGATGTGTTCTGCTTGTTCCGGAGTTCCCATGTTCCTTTAAACTGTCTCTCTCTCTCTCTCTCTCTCTCTCCCAATATGCTCTACTTATCCCGGAGTTTCCATGCTGTTTTAAACTGTCTCTCTCTCTCCCAATGTGCTCTACTTGTCCCGGAGTTCCCATGCTGTTTTAAACTGTCTCTCTCTCTCTCTCTCTCCCAATGTGCTCTACTTGTCCCGGAGTTCCCATGCTGTTTTAAACTGTCTCTCTCTCTCCCAATGTGCTCTGCTGCTCCCAGAGGTCGCACGCTGTTTTAAACTGTCTCTCTCTCTCCCCCAATGTGCTCTGCTGCTCCCGGAGACCCCGTGCTGTTTTTAAACTCTCTATGTGGTCTCTGGTCATCAGCAGGAGGTTTCCTTGCCCATGTTTGACCTGATGCCATGAGACATCAATGGGGTCCAGAGTCAATGTTGAGGACTCCCAGGGCCACTCCCTCTCGACTGTATACTCCTGTGCTGCCACCTCTGGTGAGTCTGTCCTGCTGATGGGACAGGACAGAGCCAGGGATGGTGATGGAAGACTCTGGGACATTGGCTGTAAGGTATGATTTGGTGAGTATGACGATGTCAGGCTGCTGCTTGACTAGTGTGTGGGACAGCTCTCCCAATTTTGTCACAAGTGGCTAGATGTTAGGGAGGAGGACTTTGCAGGGTCAATTGGGCAGGTTATGCCTTTGCTGTTTTCGTTGCCTAGGTCAATGCTGGATGATCTGTCCAGTTTTATGCTTTTTCGACTTTTTTTGCCATGGTTTGATACACTGAGTAGCTTGCTAGGCCATTTCAGAGGGCAGTTAAGAGTCAATCACATCATTTGCAGATTGCTCAAAGCACAAACGTTAATTCTGATGACAAAAATAGAAATTATACAACAAAGAGAGATATCAGGATAACAAAACACTGTATTTAAACAGGATATGACAAGAGAGTTGCCTGAAACTGTAACAGCCAGGACCAGATAGCCCTCTGCTGGACAAAACTTTCCATTTTCAAGACAAACATTCATTATCCCTCACAGTAAACAATCTAAAGGAACAAAATTTCCCAACTGTTGTAATATGTATGCAATATCTTGTCACAAAATCACAATTCCGTTAAAGTGCACTCTAGTTACTGGGTCAGGGACACCATTCTTAAAGTGGGTGGTCTGAGCAGACTTCAGCTGTAGGTTCCCACCCATTTCTAATCTGACCCCGTTTCACAAGCTACCCATGGGATAGTGGTAGACACAACAGTCTCAATCTGACTGATGTGTCCAGATAGATTGACAACTGCACAGTGGAACTTTAAAACTGTAAATACCCTCCAGAGTAATGAAAACAAAATATATATAAATGATTTGGAGGAAAATGTAGCTGGTCTGATTAGTAAGTTTGCGGACGACACAAAGGTTGGTGGAGTTGCGGACAGTGATGAGGATTGTCAGAGGATACAGCAGGACACAGATCGGTTGGAGACTTGGGCGGAGAAATGGCAGATGGAGTTTAATCCGGACAAATGTGAGGTAATGCATTTTGGAAGGTCTAATGCAGGTGGGAAGTATACACTAAATGGCAGAACCCTTAGGAGTATCGACAGGCAGAGAGATCTGAGCGTACAGGTCCACAGGTCACTGAAAGTGGCAACTCAGGTGGATAAGGTAGTCAAGAAGGCATACGGCATGCTTGCCTTCATCGGTCAGGGCATAGAGTATAAAAATTGGCAAGTCATGTGCAGCTGTACAGAACCTTAGTTAGGCCACACTTAGAATATTGCGTGCAATTCTGGTCGCCACACTACCAGAAGGACGTGGAAGCTTTGGAGAGGGTACAGAAGAGGCTTACCAGGATGTTGCCTGGTCTGGAGGGCATTAGCTATGAGGAGAGGTTGGATAAACTCGGACTGTTTTCACTGGAACAACGGAGGTGGAGGGGCAACATGATAGAGGTTTACAAAGTTATGAGCGGCATGGAGAGAGTGGATAGTCAGAAGCTTTTCCCAGGGTGGAAGAGTCAGTTACTAGGGGACATAGGTTTAAGGTGAGAGGGGCAAAGTTTAGAGGGGATGTGCGAGGCAAGTTCTTTACACAGAGGGTGGTGAGTGCCTGGAACTTGTTGCCGGGGGAGGTGGTGGAAGCAGGTACGATAACGACGTTTAAGAGGCATCTTGACAAATACATGAATAGGATGGGAATAGAGGGATACGGACCCCAGAAGTGCAGAAGATTTTAGTTTAGGCAGGCATCAAGATCGGCGCAGGCTTGGAGGGCCGAATGGCCTGTTCCTGTGCTGTACTGTTCTTTGCTCTTTGTATGCACATTAAGAAAAAAAACATGAAACTAAAACTAAAGCATGCCACGTTTTGGGAACGCGAAACTCAAGGAACCAGCATTTTCCAGTGATTGCATGTCCTATATGTTAAACACTGAAAAGCAAGCGTTTCAATAGCTCTTGAAAGCATGAATTATTAATAATCTTGATGACTCAAGAGTGGGTTCAGTCTGAGGGAGCCTGGCAATGCATAAGCTCTCTTGTTTGTGTGGGACTAGGTATTTTTAATATTTCTTTTGTTCAGTGTTACATAAAAATCTCCTGTTGACAATTTGAAAAACAATAATAGACCCTTTCACTTCAGAACAGTAGTATATATAAATAAGATACCGTTTTGATGGAGCTTCTAGATTTCTCTTTCCAAACTCTGGTGCTTAACTCCAGAGTACAGTGAATGTGTTCAGTTCGGTCGTACAATCCCAGGATAAATAACCTGAAGAAGAAAGTAACGTGATTAATACTTTAAAAGGCTCAGATAGTTCACAATATATGTGTAATATTTACTGTTGATCTCAAAAAGCTTTTATTACATTGGTTTTTATTTCCTGCACTGTTGCAAGTTACTGTTTGATTCCATTTGGTACAAAAAAATAGGCAAATACATCATATACTGTGGAACTAAGGCAATCAGACCACAGAATCCACAAAGGATGGATTCCCAATCTATGCTGAGCCAAGTGATTCCAAAGGAGGCAGTTATGCTCAGCATTTTTCGGCTAAGGAGGAGGGGCTGAGAGTCACAGTACTTGGCTACGATTGAGTAAATTATATATATACACACACACATGTACACCCATCTGTTGACTGGGCTAAACTGTGTTCCCCTCTTGTGGTCAAAACCATTTAGACTCAGCCATGCAGCCAGCTCCTATGGAACCAAGGAAGCTTGCTGAACAACTGAATATTGGACAACAGAGGAGAATAGTGAGGTGGGTGAGGGGATAGGGTGAGAGACTTAGATAATCACAGCCAAATTCAAATTAGGCCATAATTTTGCTAATTCTGGGTTCTGGATCATTTTGGTAACACGAGATGCTCAGGAACACCTCAACATCCGCAGAATGACACAGAAGTCTTCTGGAGATAGGGAGCAGCATTATAACATGCAACCCACAAAGTAATGTTCTGCTGCTATGGTGGAGTTAAGTTTCAGGTGACTGGAAGGCCATCAAGTCAGAACTTCAAATAGACACATTCTGAGGTCATGCTGCCACTTCATTGCTATTCGTGAGGAAAGGAAGGAAGGAGAGAATTTCTATAGCACTGCAATATACCCTCAGGAATCCTTCAAGTTTTTCACATCCAGTCAATTATGCCCTTTTTTGAAGTACATTCGCTAATATTAGGTCGGTAAAACAAGCAAGATCCCACAAAAATGGCTTGATTGAGGGAAGAATGCTGGTCAGGACATGAAGAATTTTCTATTCCTTGAGTAGTTCCATGGATTTTTACATGCACCTAAACAGATGTGCAGAAAGGCTGCTGCATTCCATTATGAGTGTGCCACACTTCAAAATTAATTCATTGCATGCAAAGCTTTTTACGAAGCCCTTATGGACTTGAGAAGGTGCTGGTTACAAATTTTTACACCAGCATCACCTGTCTGTCCTGTAAGCAGACCTCACATCCCCTTAGCTTTAGTGTCCCATATCTAGTTATACAATGGCGTGATCCAGCAACCAGAACAATGAGATCCCTCGTTGTATGCACTGGTTACTGTAATTTTACACACATTCCCATGTGCTCTTCACTTATTACTCCTGATGATCACTCCAGTAACTACAAGATAAGAAACTGCTTCTTTTATACATAGGGCTGAACGTATAACAGATTACAGAAATAAAATTCTTATCGCAGCTCATAGCATCAAAAACAATAAATTAAACAAACGTAACCCCTAATATGGCCATTTACAAGTTACCATTTGCTGAACTGATGCGCCGTAACCTTAGGAACAGAGACATTTCTCCATATGACCACGTTTCATTAATTCTATACCAGAAATTCCTGGTTAGTAACTGGGTAAAAACTTGAAATGTCCACTATTCCTCAAGCACGAGGCTGTTTAACTAAAAGACTGAAAATGATGTACTCAGAGTTCTTGGATAAGAAAAAGTCACTGTAGAAGTCTTTATTCGCAAAATATGAATATTTCTGAATCCTGTTCTAACCTCAACTATAACAGGTCAGTCTCAGGAATGCAAGTCTCTAATGCCCTCGTGAGGAGCTGGCAAACAGCAGCACACTGTACCAGAGAAAAGTTTTTATTAACTAGCGGTCATTTTTTTTTATATTATTCATTCATGGATTTAGGATGGCGCTGGCAAAGTCAGCATTTATTGCCCATTCTGCTAGGCTATTTCAGAGGGCAGTTAAGAGTCAACCACATTGCTGTGGATCTGGAGTCACATGTAGGCCAGGATGGTAAATTTCATTCTCTAAAGGGCCAGATGGGTTTTTATGACAATCAAGTAGTTTCATGGTCAGTATTTTTTTTGTTCCAGATTTTTTTTTTTAATTAATTGAATTAAAATTCCCCAGCAGCCGTGATGGGATTTGCACTCACCTCTCTGGATTACTAGCCCAGTAACATAACTACTATGCTACCATACCCCAGTGGCTTTAATGTAACGTGAAGCCAGACCACAGAGTGTCCTTCATGTGCAAAGGCAACCCAAGATGTTTTATAGAGAAAAAAAGGAGCAGACACTGAATATTTGCAGAGGCGGGCTGGGAGAGATGGCTAAAAGCTTGGACAAAGAGATGAGTTTTGAGAAGGATTTCAATGTTAGGGAGTGAGGTAGGGAGATAGATGGGTTTAGGGAGGGAGTTGTAGAAAGTAGGGATAAGGCAGCTGAAGCACTGACACCAAAAGTGGGAGGGGAGACATGCTGGAGACCAGAACCAAAGGGGACAGAGAATGCAGCAGGGAATATAAAGCTAGAGAAGGCCACAGAAGTCAGGTCCCAAACTCTTCGCACCTCTCCATGTAATCTAAGGGTCCCTTTCAGATCTGCATATGAGCTGTCATTCTGAAAATAAGCCTCCAACTACCCCTTTTCTTTATCCATCAATTCTGGACTCTAATCACTCATCCTCTTCATCTCACTCAGACATGTCTCCTTCCAGCTCTCTCTCCCCTCCAGTACTACGGCCTCTCGATCCCTCCCTTCAATCAACATTGCTCTTCAGCCTACTTTGTCTTCTGCTGCCATTCCAGGCTTGAGTTCACCTTAAAAAAGTCCACGGCCTCATTCAGAACCTTTGACATGCATGCTCATCAAACTTCAACTGCATCACTCGGAAGTTTTTCTCCCAACCCTCTTTCCTCTCCAAGTTCAATTCTTACATGAAGTCGACCTCTTGCTCCCTTAACACAACCCCACTCAATGACCTTCCTGACCCCATGCTTGTGAAGACTGAAAATTGCAGTCGTTGCTTGACGCCACTCCTCTCCCTTTCAAATATCATCTCTCGCCTTCAAAAAGTGCACATTTGGCTGTTTCACCCTTTCCAACCAGCTCTCCATTTCCGACTTTATTTTCTCTCAGATTCTATGCCCCTCTCTCCTTAAAACTTCCCATTTAAATCCTTTCACAGCACACACATTTCCAAAGACACAAATGTTATCTTCTGAGAATGTGCTTTACATCCTTGCCTTCAACCTCTCTGCAGCTTTTGATATTTTTGAACATGCCATCTTCCATTGTCTCTTCTCCATTGTCCAGTTCTGTGCAACTGCCCTCCACTACTACCGCCTTGAGCATAAAGAGCACGTATCCAAGAAAAACATCCCTTCTCACTACTGAATCATCACCTCTGGAGTCTCCCCAGAATCCATCTCAACTTGTCTCCTCATCGATATGCTGCAACATTATTCACAGATGTGGTGCCAGCTTCCACATGTATCCAAGTTTTGGTCATCTCTTGATTTGAATTCTGCATTGCAATTCTTGCTACCTCCCACCCTTTGCGCTTTGCTTGTATTCAGTCCTGCATTAAGTCACATTTTCCTATTTCTCCAACTTCACTGAACTACAGTACTGCCCTGCACCCATCCCCCCCACCATCTCCCACAGCTACCTCAAATACACTTCATTACACACCGTCTCCTGCAAGGATTCCATTCCATTCTCCCAGCTTCTCCGTCTTCCTCGTATCTGTTCTGAAGATGCAACCTTCCACAACAGCGCTTCTGATGTGTCTTTTTTTCTCATCTGAGGATTGCCCCCCCACTGTGGTTGACAGGGCCCTTGACTGCGTCTGACCCATTTCCCGCACTTCTGCCCTCATGCCTTCCCCTCCCTCCCAGAGCTGCGACAGGGCTCCCCTTGTCCTCACTTTCCACCCCCACCAGCCTCCACATCCAGAGGATCATCCTCTGCCATTTCCGCCACCTCTGGCATGATGCTACCACCAAACCCTTCTATTTTCCCATCCCCACCGGCCAACATTCTGAAGGGACTGTTCCATCCACAACACCCTAGTCCGCTCCTCCATCACCCCCGTTACCTCGTCCCCTTCCCACAGCACTTTCCCATGCAACTGCAGGAGGTGTAATACCTGCTCTTTTACCTCCTTTCTCCTCACCATCCAAGGCTCCAAACACTCCTTCCAGGTGAAGCAGCGATTTACTTGTACTTCTTTCAATTTGGATATCGTATTCGTTGCTCACAATGCGGTCAGAGGGAAGACCAAACGCAGACTGGGTGTTCGCTTTGTGGAACACCCCACTCATTCTGCAAGTATGACCGTGAACTTCCGGTTGCTTGCCATTTCAATTCACTACCTTGCTCTCACGCCCACAATTCTTTCTTCGGCCTTCCGCAAATGCTCCAGTGAAGCTCAACGCAAGCTCAAGAAACAGCACCTCATTTTTCGATTAGGTACTTGACAGCCTTCTGGACTCAAAATTGAGTTCAACAATTTCAGACCATAACCCTTAAACTTGTTTCTCACGTTTTTGCTTTCGGACAGAGCAGTTCATTATTCTGCCATTGACACTCGCTGTGGACAAACGCTTTGTCTTTTACTTAACTATTACCACTCTCTTTGCCTTTTACTTCATGACATCTTTGTCAATTAATCTCTTCCGCCCTCTGCCCGATCACAGACAGGCCTTCCCTTTTGTCTTCCTTCCCACCGCCCCCCCCCCCCCCTTTTCACTTGCTCAAAGCCTATTACATTTCTAATCATGTTTCAGGTCTGCTGCAAGGTCACTGACCGGAAACATTGGGGTGGAATTTTATGCTCTTCCTGTGGCGGGTTTGGAAGCGAGGAGAGCAGAAAATCATGTGGGATGGTGGGAATGGTGCCCACCACCATCTCAGCTCTGCTAAAATTTAGTCCAGGGCAGGAAGGCCCGTGAACAGCCTTCCCAGTCCGCCTCCAACTGAGCTCCTTAACTGGGCAATTAACCCCCATTAAGGGCCTCTTCCTGCTGCAGCCGCAATTAGCCGTGAGTTGGGTGGCCCTGTCGCCACACGGGAAGCACAGCATGAAAAGCCATGCGGGCTGCTTCCTGACTCCGGCTGGTGGGGCTGCCTGAATGAGGGACCCGGCATCGGGATGGCAGGGGGGTGCCCGTTGAGGGCCACCACCCCACTTTGCCCTTGCTGTCGAAACCACCGCGCCCGCCCCCCACGAGACCCCTCCCACCCAGACTTACCTGCGGCCTGGTTGCAGCAACGCTCCTCGGCCTCTGGTAGGTGCACCTGTGGTAGCAGCCACTGCCTCCGCGGTGGCGCTGCAACTGCCAGCCACCTGCTGAGTATTTCCAGCACATTCTGTTTTTACCCAATATCAGTACACGATTTAATCAAAATTATTCTAAAATCTGCAAATGTAGGAGATAAAGGGGAAAAAATTGATAATGCATGTATGCCCATAATCGTTTGTCACTGTCATACCATCTGGCCTGCTTCTTACATCTTTCTGCTAATTACAGCTCTGAAAAAAATAGATGAAACGACTGGAAAGTCCTGTTAAGCTGCACTTTCCCCGCTTATGCTGCAAGTCATATATTTGTCAAATGATTGAGAGGTAATTTCAAGAATGACTGTTTACATACAGAACCAGGAAACCATTATGCCCTCCCGGATCACGGTGAGAAATGTAAATCTGAAATCTTTACGACTTACGCTTGTGCATTACTATGTGACATTACAAAAACTGAACAAAGAGAACAAAGTAACAGCATCATCAGATGAATGGACAGTACAACACATCAAAATTTGCAGATGACGCCAAACTGGGAGGTACAGCTAACACTGAGAAAAATGCAACATTATACAAAAAAGGCATTAGAAAATTTGCAGACTGGGCAGTTAAGTGGCAAATGAAATTTAGCAGCGAAAAATGTGAGCTGATCATGTTGGTAGGAAAAATAGAACCAACGATCGACATCTTAGGAAATAAGAAACTGAATGGAGTAGAAGAGCAAATGGGTTCTCGGGATACAGGTGAACAAATCATTAAGAACAGCATCTCAGATCAGCAAAACACTTAAACATTCTAACAAAGCTCAGATTTATTTTTAGGGATATAGAATTCAGAAGTAGTAATATTATGTTAAACCTTTATAAGACTCTGGCCAGGTCAAATTTAGAATACTGTCCACAGCTCTGCCCTCCATATTGTTAAAAAGGACCAGAGAAAGTACAAAAAAGATTTAAAAGGGTGGTACCAGAAAGGAGAAATTACAGCTATCAGGAAAGATTGTACAGGTTGAGGCTTTTTTCTTTGGAAAAAAGAGGTTTAGAGGTGACCTGATAGAGATCTTTAAAATTATGAATCGGTTGGACAGGGTAGATGTGGAGAGAATGCTTCCATTTGTGGCAGAATCCAAAACTAGGGGCCAGGTATATAATTACTTATAAATCCAATGGGGAAAGAAGAAATTTCTTTACTCAGAAAGTGGTTAAAAATTGGAACTTGCTATTGCAGGAAGGTTGAGGCAAATAGCTTAGATGCTTTCAAAAGGAAGCTGGAGGAGTACATGAGAGGAAAGGGAATAGAAAGCTAAGATGAATCACTGAGATGAGGTAGACAGAATGAGAGGAGACTCATGTGGAACATGAACACCAGTACACACTATTTAATTACCAGGAAAAAAAAAAGCATTAGGGAAGAAGTCAATCATATCAATCAGATAATGGAAACAAATCTGAGAGGGAAAGCAAACAAAATAAATTCAATCAATAAAAGAAAAATAAAGGAACAGATCGCAGCACAGAAATGGGACAAAATATCATAAGGTGGAGGCAGGAATAGTAGCAATATTTAAGAGGCATCTGGACAGGTACTTGAATGAGCAAGACATAGAGGGATATGGAATTAATGCAGGCAGGTGGGATTAGTATAGATAGGCCTTATGGTCGGCATGGACGCGGTGGGCCGAAGGGCCTGTTTCAATGCTGTACGACTATGACACGATTTTTAAAAGTTATATGGAGAGCTTCTGTTTTATTGCTCGATCGCTGGTTTTGTGTTTTCTGATGTATTCTAAATGGCCACAAGAGGGCATCAGAAACATACCATGTGTAAATGCCCTCTAGTGGTTGTATTGCACATTCAAGAAAGATACATTTATAATTTGCCCCATCATGTGCCTCAGGACCAGTCAAAGCATTTCCTATATGACTGGTCACTTTGATATGCTGTATAGGTGAGTGAATCAGCCATTTTATGCATAGATAACTCCTACAAATGAGATGATTAACTTGCTTATCTATTTTGGGTGGTCTTCGTTGAAGAAATGTTGGCTAGGACACCTGAGCAACTCCCTACTGCCATTGGATATTCAGCATTCAATGAACCAGACAGACGGCTTCAGTTGAACACTGCAACCGGGGGACAGCATTCTACACAATGTAGGACTCCCTCAGTATGGAACGGGAAGTATCAGCCCACATTATGTACTCAAGTCTTAGAGTAGGCTTGAACCCAAGACCTTCTCCCTCAGGGCGCTACCTGACACTGTATTACGCTATACATAAACTTAGCTTTTCTGCATGTACAATACCATCCAACAAACCCTAAAAAAAAAATGCATTGTAATTTGCAACTTTAAAGTCAATTTGGTTTAATTAAAGTGGATTACTGCAGTGCTCTGCTCATGTAAGTGAATGTAAGGTTTATCGGATTAATAAAGCAAATATTATTTACTGAAGGTGCAATTATTCATTTTCAACGGGGTCCAGCATTCTCAACACACTCGATGGCTTTTCCTCCCTCCAGGTTAGCTGCAGAGGCAGATGTAATACCACATCTTTCACATCTGTCACTGTTCCATGCCCGGAGAACAGAGGCAGGAATGTTATAACTGCAGCCTGCTCAACCCAGACAGATTCAAACCACAGTTCCAGTAAGGGAACAGAAGCGCTAATTTAAATAATATAATTTGATAGTTCTTGTTGGCAGACTGTTGGTTGTAGAATCAGACGATTAGTGACTTCATCACAAATAATGCAATTTGGAATAACTTAATAAACCACTGGTATAGCTTCAGTTTCCAGATTTCTCAAAATCTACTGATATAAAAGCACAATTCATCATTCAACATGAAATTGAATTGGGCACACTCAATTCAGTGTTTTGGGTGGGGGGGGGGCAGGTGGCTGGCGGGGGAGGAGGGTGGTGGTAATGAGAAGCAGCTTAGGCTTGCAGTGCCACGGTAATACAGGAAATATTTCAAAAATCAAATCCTGATTCAGCTTCAAGAGTATAGGATTTTCTCAGACTGGGCTACTTTCATTCTTGCCTCACCCACTTGACTGGAATGGAAGTTTCCCATGCTGCCATCTCTGCGGGATGCACCATCTGGCAGGAGTTAGGAGGGAAACCAGAAGCTGACATGTTTAGTCAAGGGAAGCACATGGGAAGGCCCTAGAGGGAATGAATGTGCCTGATCTAAAATACAGACAGAAATCAGTAGTCTTGTTTTCATAATTAAATGGTGGATTATTAGCAAATCTAAGTTAACACATAAATTACAATCATTAAGGATTTCAAAGCAAGAATTTCAAGTATTGTGAAACAGATGGAAGACTTTTTTTTTGGTTGAATCACTATGCTTTTTAAAAACAAAGGGAGGAGACATAGAATTGAGACAAAAGAATTCGTTTCCTCTATAGAACAAACATTTAATTGGTATGTTGTGTTTAATGATGTTAGAATAAGAGACAAATGCACAAGCAAAATCACTTTAAAAACTTGCGTATCGTTGTGTGATAGATTTCCTTTGAATAATGAGATTTGTAATTTTAAAAATACATGGGAATTGACTGCAGCAAGCTCCTGGCTGATATTTTAATTTTTAGGCTGCTTTTTGTGATAGTTAAATCATGTAAAAGCACAAGAAACAGCAAGGATGAGAAAAGGCCATTTTGGCCCATCCCCCTCAGACACTATCATATCCCAACTCTCCTAACTATTTTGAACATCTTTCACATTCTTGGCTCCTTGTCTGGCAGATTATTTCAATCCTTTATCACAATTTCAGTAAAGTAGTTCTTACATAGACCTGCTTTACTGTTCGCCATTTTAAATCTGGTCGCACATTCATGCTTTAGTTGAAAATAATATTTTAATTTATTGGGTCTATTCCATGTAACATTTTACGCACCCTCACGAGGGCCTCTTTATTAACCACCTTCTGTCTAGACTACATACAAATGAGCTTCTCAAACTTTTCTTCTTTTACAACTAAAATTAGATTTCTTGTTCTTTGTTCCCTTCCCAATGGATGTACATTTAACTTTTTATCACCACAAAGACACAGTACTCAAGTATAATCTGACCATTGTGTTGTAAAGTTTTAGCATAATTTCTGGAGATCATTTAGCCAGTGAACCAAAATTTAGTACTTCAATGCATTGATTCCCTAAGGGTGCATTTACACAAGTTTAGTTGCAGTGCAAAGTAATTTTATTTTCATTGGCCCTATTCACAACCCGTATTTCCTTTTTTTAAATTTATGTGCCTGTGGAATATCTTACTATTTTGTTTTATGTTCCTTGGTACTTGAATTTCATTGCTCCTCTTTGCCGTCCTAATTTTTTGAATTCTCCCTTGTCATGCTCTTTGTCAAATTTATGCAGTGTAACTTTGGGTCCTTATCTGACTAGAACAGTGAAGCAGAAAGACTCTCTCCTCTTGGGAGTCCTCTCCAGGCCCAACTCTGGATCAAGCCTGTTTTTATATAACCATAGCGTGGGCATGAGGGAAAAAATCCCTAGTTATTTGAAGTGTAAAGGCATTTAAGAAATGAGGCCCAGGGTCAGGCACAAGGTTGGCCATATGCTGAGTTAAGGACAGTGTACAATAGAATGGGTGAACAGCTGGGTGTAAGTAAAAGCATCATGCGATAGCAGAGAGGGTTAAAGAAAAGGAGGAAGTGTAGAAACCACAAGCGTACATTGGGTGTTACTAGACAGAAAGCTTAGAACAGCCGGTGAGAAATAACAAAAGATAGTCTCGTACAGAAGACAGTATACTAGTATCTGTGCATTATGAATTTATTCTGTGGGATACAGGCTCAAACATTGCTTAAATTAGATCATTCAGATTCTGAATGCCTGGATGCGTGCAGCTCCAACAACACTCAAGAAGCTCGACCATCCAGGACAAAGCAGCCCACTTGATTGGAACCCCATCTACAAACATTCACTCCCTCCACCACCGACGCACAGTGGCAGCAGTGTATACCATCTACAAGATGCACTGCAGCAACGCACCAAGGCTCCTGAGCACCTTCCAAACCTGCGACCTCTACCAACTAGAAGGACAAGGGCAGCAAATACATGGGAGCACCACCACCTGCAAATCCCCTCCAAGTCACACACCATCCTGACTTGGAACTATATCGCCGTTCCTTCACTGTCACTGGGTCAAAATCGTGGAACTCCCTTCCTAACAGCACTGTGGGTGTACCTACCCCACATGGACTGCAGCAGTTCAAGAAGGCAGCTCACCATCACCTTCTCAAGGGCAATTAGGGATGGGCAATAAATGCTGGCCTGGCCAGTGATGCCCACATCCCATGAATGAATAAAAAAAAAAATTATGCCCCCCCTCAGCCTTCTCGGTTCTAAGGAAAACAACCCTCGCCTTTTCAGTCTCTCTTCATAGCTGAAATGCTCCAGCCCAGGCAACATCCTGGTGAATCTCCTCTGCACCCTCTCCAGTGCAATCACATCCTTCCTATAGTGTGGTGCCCAGAACTGTACACAGTACTCTAGCTGTGGCCTAACTAGCATTTTATATAGCTCCATCATAACCTCCTTGCTCTTATATTCTATGCCTCAGCTAATAAAGACAAGTATGATATATGCCTTCCTAACCACCTTATCTACCTGTTCTGCTGCCTTCAGTGATCTATGGACAAGGACACCAAGGTCCCTCTGTACTTCCTAGGGTCCTACCATCCTTGTTAGTCCTCCCAAAATGCATCAACTCACACTTCTCAGAATTAAATTCCATTTGCCACAGCTTCACCCATCTTACCAGCACATCTATATCGTCCTGTAATCTGAGGCTATTCTCTTCACTATTTACAACACCACCCATTTTCGTGTCATCTGCGAACTTACTGATTATATCTCCTATATTCACATCTAAATCATTAATGTAAATTGGTCTGCTATATTTGCAGGAAATACATTCAGCTTGAATCACTTGGATTTACAGTTAAATGATGTCATCAACTATGACCTTGTGTGGATTGTTCACTGGATTTAGTTTTCAATAATTTTGAACTTGTGATTTAGACTGGACACACTGTGTAGCGGGATGGGGAGGAGAGTGGGGTAAAGACCTGTAAAATCTGGTGTACAAGCCACACCTTCCAACTCAGCTTTATCTGTAAATACAGGGGAACAGCTTTAACCAAAATGACACTGCAAAATAGAAGGATTGCTGAGAGTCTTGACTTAAATTTAGGAGAGTGTTATGATACAAAACTCAGGCCTGGGATAATTCTGTAATTTATGGTATAATTAAATTATTCTGCATTTTTACAATTAACATTTTCTTTATTCACTCAACACCAGTATCATCTAGTGTTAGCATTCTAGCTTTACATTTTGCTCAGGAATAGGGGTGAACCAATTATAGTGCATCTACCTGCCAGGTGTCAGTTGTACCAGGGACAGGATGCCATAATAAAAACTACTCCCCTTACAGCATTGGCAGGAATAACCAGTTCCAGACTTCAGCATTCTGCCTTAGACACAAGACTTCAATTTATTTATTTTTAACTCCTTGATCTCCTGTGGCTTTGCACAGAGGAAGACAGGACAAAATAGCAGGGGTGGGGGGGGGGAGGCGGGGGCGAAGAAGATGGAAGTAGGGGAAAAGTAGAGAAATGGAATGGGGAAGGCAGACAGTGAAGCAAGGGGGACGTAGGCTGAGGAAGGGGATTAGAGTAAGGAGAGGGAGGAGGTGGGGGAAGGGGAGAGGGGACAGGGGAGCAAGAGGGTAGAAAAAGAAGGTTGAAGAGGGGAGAGGAGGGGAGCAGGTGGCATGGGAAGAAAAAAGGGATGGTAGGAAGGGGAGAGGTTATGAGGAAGCGATCGAGAGGATGCAGGTGAATGGCGAAGACGGGGGGGGGGGCAAGGAATTGACACCGACTTATTCTAAAAGGGTTAATACCTACTAAAAAGCAGAAAGAAAATTTCAGGCAAATGCATTGTGTTTGTGTGCTCAGATCCACAATATTATCTCAAAACCAAGGAATTTTACTAAAACACATGAATTGTAGCTGCAAACATTTGCTATGTCTAAACAGTCCTCGATCAACCATTTTAAAATTAAATTTGTGGTATAATTTTATTGCTGGTTCATATAGTCTGTGGTGGACTGAAAGTGGCAAATGTGGTGCCTGAGAAAACATGAGGTGTTCAGGGTCTAGCGTCAATAAATAATGGGACATATTCCAGATGTTCATTGCCAGCATGCTAGGATCCAAGTCTTTGGCAAAGGAACCAAGAGACAGCTAATAAGCAATAAATTCTGTCGAAAGGGAACTGGGTGATGTAAGGAGTTAGACACTCGCCTCTCACCTTCAGGACCTGATTTCAAATAGAGCTTGGACTGATGGGATACAAGTTTCTTCTGGTTTCTAGTTGCAACTCTTCTGTGTAAAATGCATTTTGGGCAGTCTCAAATGAGCTTGGGGCATACACCACAAATCTGTCCCCAATGTGGTACTAATTTGCTGAATCTTGCTCAATAGAGGCCACAGTAATCTTCTCAGACCATTTCACGGACAGTGTTCCTAGTTCTGATCACTGAAATAGTTGGAAATAGTTAAGTATTGGAATGCACTGCCTGAGAGTGTGGTGGAGGCAGATTTAATCAAGGCCTTCAAAAGAGAATTGGATAATTAACTGAACAGAAAAAAAATGTGCAGGGCCACGGAGAAAAGGCGGGGGGAGTGGGACTAGGTGAGTCGCTCTTGCAGAGAGCTGGCACCGACACAATGGGCCGAATGGTTACAGCATAGAGAGAGACCATTCTATGATTCTATATGTGCCACAAGGCTCCCAGAGATCTAAGTTATGAAGCAAGACTACAGAAAGTCAAGACTTTCAGACTGAAAAGGAGACATCTGGCATGTGATCACATAGAAATATATAAGATTCCAATTATATTAAAAAGATAAATCTGGAAAATTACTTAAAATTATATTACAAGTATACTGAAAAGGAAAACAGCTTCAAACAAGTAAAAGGCAAATTTAGTACCAATAGCATGATACCCTGAAATAATTTAAGCACCAACTAGACAATGCAACACTAAGACTTCAAGGTCAGTCTGGATAGATAAATGAAGATGTGCTAATGGTTTACCTTATCCATGACTATCTTATGATCTCACTTTGGAAATGGAAAAATAACACATTTGTGCAATAAGGAGGACTTTTCTATGAATGGATCTGAGAGGTATTGTTGGGGCAGAATAGAGGAGTTACCCTGCATCTGGTTGTGCTTTGATGTTGATAATGAATGACTGAAATGGGAATGAAAGAATGAATTTGCACATATGCAGCACCTTTCACGACTTCTAGAGATCCCCAAGTACTTCACAACCAAGAAAGTGCTTTTGATTTTCAGTCACTGTTGCAATATCAGGAAATGCAGCAACCAATTTGTGCACAGCAAGCTCCCGCATTGAGCAGTGGGATAAATGACCAGACAATCTGTTTTCTTACTGATATTGGATGAGGGATAAATGTTGACCAGAACACCAGCAGAACTCCCCTACTCTAGTTTCATGGGTTCTTTTTGCATCCACCCGAGGTGGTCAGCACTCCCTCAGTACTGCACTGAAGTGTCAGCCTAGATCATTTACTCAAATTTATGGAATGGGGCTTGAACCTTTCTGACTCAGACGAGCAGTTACCATTGAGCAAAGGCTCTGAGTTTAATTCCCCCACACCTTGGCCGGGAATTTGTTGAGCTCCTGACGTCGGGCTCCGTGGCAGGAGTGGGAGCCGGAAGATCGCAGCGGCCTGCCACGGAGCCCCGATGCCGGGATTGCTGGGCCTGATCTTTCCGACGGCAGCGAGGCTCCGTGGTGGTCCCCCTGCTGCTCGGCGACAGGACCCAACTTTAAATGTTTAAATAAAGGAAATGAATTTAAATACCATTCACTGCAATCTTACCGGCTGTCCGGGATTTTCCGTGCAACGGGTGGCACTCACATGCTTTCACTTTCCAGTCCCGGGAAAGCTGGCAACATCACTGTGGGGAAGGAGGGAACCCAGCATTTGTTGTGTAGTTGGGGGGGTGGAGTCAACTCTGCACTTTGTGTAGTTGGCAGTGGGGGATGGTCAAATCTTCAATACAAGTGTGTTGGGCGGGGGGGGGGGGGGGAGAAAACGGGGCAGCCATTTATATTCATTGTATCGGAGGGGGGCGTTACAGGTCAGAAACTTATTTACAAGGGAGTTTGGGGGTACAGGGATCAACTGTGCAGGTCTGGCAGCCCTTTAAAAATGGTGCCAGTGCCTGCGCAGTGGCAGCTGACACCGTTCACAGTGTCGCAAAGCTCACCCTCGCCACATGATGGGGAGGGTGGGGTGGACTGCCCTGCATATTTAAATGAGCCACTGTGCGCCAGATGACAGCCGCATGGCGGTGCACCGCCCATCCACGCGAAACGCCATTTTTAATCGCCCACTGCCACTCCCGGCAACGGGGAAACAAAAATCATCCCCTTGAGTTGAAACTTTGTCCATTAAGTTTTGAACATAAAAAACTGAAGGCAAGTAAATCCAAGAATGAAAAAGTAAACATCAAGACAATTAGGGAAAAATAAGAAAGTAGACTGTTGAAAAATGTTGAAAACAGCATGGGGAATTTATAAAAGAAAAAAAATTTAAAGGAAAAACAGAAGCAAAAACAATGCCATTAAATGGATAAGCTTGACCTCACTGAAGGACAAAGTATTGATTAACAAAATACAATATATTTTCCTTTCTATCCATGGCCTACATACCTGCTGCATTCAACAACCGTGACCTTTAGGCGTCCTTCGACAATGTTTGAATCTTGAATGTAAAAGTCACAGTTTTCGGCATTTACTGTTGGAAGAACTTGGTATGGAAAGAATGGTTTGTACCTGAAATGCAAAAGAAAAAAAATATTGGTGTTTTCTTTTAAACATTACTTTGTTTTTATATTGTTCATCTTTAATTATAAAGCAGTCATCACAGTCAAGCCTTCATTCACTATGCTCAGTTAATAAAATTGCATTTTTAATGGGCACAGATGAACAATACCATGAGGTATCACTCCCATTTTGAACAAGGATAACCACCACATAATACAAGTTGGGGAATATGCCCTGAGGTTGATGTCATTGCTGCTTTCGACACTTTGCTGCATCCAACTATAAATTTTTAGCTAACGAATGCAACACTTTATAATTGAGTCAGGCCCACGCTGCTCATTAATCGAGAATGCTCATGACATAACATTAAATATACAACTACTTGCATAACAGCAATGCTTCTTCATAGTATTTTCACAAATGGTCGATACAGAGTTTATCCAGTGAACAGCTAAATCTTAAAGATCAGGTATTTTTCAGTTTCAGTCCCGAGCAGATTGCAAACACCTATGGGGTATTACAATGAACCTCGTTGCCCTGGATTAGAGTCATCGAGTCATAGAGTCATACAGCACCGAAACAGGCCCTTTGGCCCATCGTGTCTGTGCTGGCCATCAAGCACCTATCTAATCCCATTTTCCAGCACTTGGCCCATATTGTTGCATACTATGGCATTTCAAGTGCTCATTTAAATACTTCTTAAATGTTGTGAGGGTTCCTGCCTCTACCACCTCTTCAGGCAGTGTGTTCCTTATTCCAACTTTGGTTCTGTCTTCACAAAGGAGGACACAAATATCATACCAGAAATGTTGGGGAACACAGGGCTTAGTGAGAGAGAGGAACTGAAGGAAATCAGTATTGGTAGAGAAATGGTGTTGGCCAATAAATCCCTAGGGCCTGATGGTATGCATCCCAGAGTGCTTAAGGAAGTGGCTCTAGAAATAGTGGATGCATTGGTGGTCATCTTCCAAGATTATATGGACTCTGGAACAGTTCCTACAGATTGAAGGGTAGCTAATGTAACCCCACTACTTAAAAAGGGAGGTAGAGAGAAAGCAGGGAATTATAGACCAGTAGTGGGGAAAATTCTAGAGTCCATTATCAAAGATTTTATAGCAGAGCACTTGGAGAACAGTAGTAGAATTGGACAGAGTCAGCATGGATTTACGAAAGGGAAATCACGCTTGACAAGTCTACTAGAATTCTCCGAGGATGTAACTAGTAGAGTTGATGAGGGGCAACCAGTTTATGTGGTTTATTTGGACTTTCAGATGGCTTTCGACAAAATTCCACATAAGAGATTAGCGTGTAAAATTAAAGCGCATGGGATTGGGGGTAGTGTATTGCAATGGATAGAAAATTAGTTGGCGGACAGGAAACAAACAACAGAGATAAATGAGTCTTTTTCCGAATGGCAGGCAGTGACTAGTGGGCTACCAAAGGGATCAGTGCTAGGACCCCAGCTATTCACAATATACATTAATGATTTAGATGAAGAAACTAAATGTAATATCTCCAAATTTGCAGATGACACAAAACTGGGTGGGAGGGTGAGTTGTGAAGAGGATGCAGAGAGGCTTCAGGGTGATTTTGACAAGTTGAGTGAGTGGGCTAATGCATGGCAGATGCAGTATAATGTGGATAAATGTGAGGTTATCCACTTTGGTAGCAAAAACAGAAAGGCAGATTATCTGAACGACTATAAACTGAGAGAGGGGAATATGCAGCGAGACCTGGGTGTTCTCGTACACCAGTCGCTGAAGATAAGCATGTAGGCGCAACAGATGGTAAAAAAGGCAAATGGTATGTTGGCCTTCATAGCGAGAGGATTCAAGTACAGAAGTAGGGATGTCTTGCTGCAATTATACAGGGCCTTGGTGAGGCCACACCTGGAATATTGTGTGCAGTTTTGGTCTCCTTATCTGAGGGAGGATGTTCTTGCAATAGGGGGAGTGCAGTGACGGTTTACCAGACTGATTCCTGGGATGGCGGGACTGACATATGAGGAGAGATTGAGTCAGTTAGGATTATATTCGCTGGAGTTCAGAAGAATGAGGGGGATCTAATAGAAACCTATAAAATTCTAACAGGACTTGACAGGGTAGATGCAGGAAGGATGTTCCCGATGGTGGGGGAGTCCAGAACCAGGGGTCATAATCTAAGGATACGGGGTAAACCGTTCAGGACTGAGATGAGGACAAGTTTCTTCACCCAGAGAGTGGTGAGCCTGTGGAATTCCCTATCACAGAAAGCAGTTGAGGCCAAAACATTGTATGTTTTCAAGAAGGAGTTAGGTATAGCTCTTGGGTCTAAATGGATCAAAGGGTATGGGGCGAAAGCGGGAACAGGTTACGGAGTTGGATGATCAGCCATGATCATAATGAACGGCGGAGCAGGCTCGAAGGGCCGAATGGCATACTCCTGCTCCTATTTTTTGTGTGTCTATGTTTAACCACCCTCTGGGTGAAAATTTCTTCCTCAAATCCCCTGCCCCTTACTTTAAGTCTATGCCCCCTGGTTATTGACCACTCTGCTAAGGGAAAAAGTTTCTTCATAGCTACCCGATCTATGACCCTCATAATTTTGTATACCTCAATCAGGTCCCCCCTCAGCCTTCTCTACTCCAAGGAAAACAACGTAGCCTATCCAGTCTCTCTTCATAGCTGAAATGCTCCAGCCCAGGCAACATCCTGGTGAATCTCCTCTCTACCCTCTCCAGTGCAATCACATCCTTCCTATAGTGTGGTGCCCAGAACTGTACACAGTACTCCAACTGTGGCCTAACTAGCGTTTTATACAGCTCCATTATAACCTCCCTGCTCTCATATTCTGTGCCTCGGCTAATAAAGGCAAGAATCCCACATGCCTTCCTAACCACCTTATCTACCCGTGCTGCTGCCTTCAGTGATCGATGGACAAGTACACCAAGGTCCCACTGACCTTCTTAGGGTCCTACCACCCATTGTATATTCCCTTGCCTTGTTAATCCTCCCAAAATGCATCACCTCACACTTCTCAGGATTAAATCCCATTTGCCACTGCCCTGCCATTTTACCAGCCCATCTATATCACCCTGTAATCTAAGGCTTTCCTCCTCACTATTTACGACACCACCAATTTTCATGTCATCTGCGAAGTTACTGATCATACCACCTGTACTCACATATAAATTATCAATGCACACTACTAGTCAGGGCAATGGCAGGAAAACCCTGTTGGTAGGACATGTCCGTGGTCATTGGCACTTACAGAATTGAGCAGGGTTATGATATCTTGTCCCATAGATCCAACAGTGTTTGAAACACATTCTTTGCTGCATAATTCAATGCTGATACCAAAAAGCATACACACATTTACAAACAATACTACTGTGCTGTGTGACTGAGGTAAAATGCAACTACAAGAGCCAGAATACAAATCAACCTACAAAATAAAAAGTGTTTTTATTTTCACATTCAGTCACAATTGTGTTATCCAACAGTCCTACCTGAATTATCCCCATTTGTTCTGCACTGGCAGTGACTGTAGATCCTCTGTTTCACCATTGGATGTCACTTTCAGACCTTTGTGCAAATATAATTGAATTCTAACTTTTTTATATATATATATATATAAATTTATCAAGGATCTTTACACCCAGATGAGCATTTAGATTAATGAAATGTGGCACTTCAATCTAATCATTCATGCTGAAAATCAATTTAAATTACAAAGATACACAAAGCCTATGGTTAGAGTATGAGAAATGACGTCCATACTGCTCTGACAAGATTCAATTTGTAGAGAAATAAAAATCTAAAAGAATGAAGCCTCCTCTTTTATTACTCTGGATCAGCAATTCTATTCATACAGTTATGATCAGGTGAGGAGGGGTCTCAAGGCTCCCCTCTTGTCCTTCTCCTTGTTTGACCGCAACAAGGTTTATTCCTTTTTAAAACCGTGGATGTGCTTATCACTTTTGTGAGTGTTTTACCTTTTTCCTTTGTTGTGATCGTAAAAGAACCAATCGTATAGGTTTTCTTGAGTTTAAACAAGAAAGAGGTGAGTTTATTAACAGATGCATTCTGATGAAAGGTCATTGACCTGAAACATTAACTCTGCTTCTCTTTCCACAGATGCTGCCAGACCTGCTGAGTATTTCCAGCACTTTCTGCTTTTACAATGGACAGGCAGGTGGATGGAATCACTGGAATGGGTACAAAACTTGTGGTGGATGATGAAGAAAATGGCTTGAGTTTTCCCAATGATTAACTGGTGAACATTATGGCTAATGCTTGACTGGATATTAAACAAGCAGCCTGGCAACGGAGATAGTATGATGACGGAGAGATAGAACTAGGGTGCTGTCAGCGTACATATCGAAGCAGACTCCGTATCTAAGAATTATGTCATTAAAAGGCATATAAATGAGGAAGAGGAGATGGACTCGAGGTAATGGCACTGGTGGGAAAGAAACTCTGGTGATGACTGAACAACCTTCACTGTTAACAATCTTACATACCTCTTTATCATCATCTCTTGGATGTCTCCTTTCAATCTGAAAAGCCCCAGCCTCTCTAGACTTGCCTCATAACCTATCCCTCTGATACTGGAGATCAGCCTTGAGCCACTTCCCTGTGCTGCCTTCTCCATTTGAAGGTCTCGTTTTCTGGCAACTGGAATTGGATACAGTATTCAAGATGTGGTTTGACCAGAACACTATACAGTTCGATCACTACCTCCTACAGCTTATATCTTACTGTTTGATCTATATGCTTCATCATCATATTAGCTTTGTTAATTGCTGCTCTGCATTGATGGGACACGTTTAGTGCCATCATTTGCTATTTCAACATGATTCATTGAGTCCGCACGTCATCCATTTTTCCTTTCTTCTCTGTCACTGTTCTGACCACTTCATACATTTTGTACAACTCATTCTAATAGTTTCTGAGCTGTTTCTCCCAATTCCGCCTCTCCTCTTAGTTTGATATCATCTGCAAATGTTACCACTTTGCACTGAGTTTATGAATCTGGGTCATTTGTGTAAATTAGGAACAGCAGCAGCCCCAACAATTGAGCAATGAAGTAACATAGCTATGAAACAAATTTCATTTATATAGTGCCTTTAATGTAGGAAAACACCCCAAAGTTTACTCATTCGTTTACATAAGTGACTGAAATGGTTTGAAACATAAATATTATGAGCATTGTCTTGAAAGGAACACAGCCAACATCAGCACATGAAAATAACAGAAGTCCATGATAAACAAAGCCAGTTAGCCCCTGTAAACTCATTTTTCACTGAGAAATGCTGAACACTTTGGCTCGGTTTATGGTAATTCTCAGATATTTCAAGTTTAACATGAGGAAATAAAATCTCAATGAAAACACAAAACCATACAGATAAGAGTGATAACAATCCATGAGCATCTGTGCTTGGGAGGTTACTCAAGGACGACTGCTCGCATTGGCCAACAAAGGGGTGGGGCAAATATGAGACTGTCCAAATCAGAACATGAGCATGTATAATATTTTTGGGTTCTACACAATCACCATTTGATTAAGTTTTCTTTAGTCATCAAAAACAGAATTTAAAAATAGTTACCTGGAACATATCAGAAGTAAATACTTGGATAAGAATTCCTCAAAGTGTTACCTTATCTTTTAAAGCGTTTATTTGCCAAGTGAAGAAATCACAGACCTACAAAGGCGATTTATGCGAAGTGGTCATTAATCTGACCAAAATAAACTGGTTGCTGCCATTTTTCTGCACTGCAGGAATTAATCTTGTTTGTTAACGAGAGGTCCACCATTTACCGGATTTCACTTGCGCACACAGTTCAAGCACACACTCTTATAGTCTATTAAAAATGACTTAACATTTATAGCACAGAACTTGCATTCCACTTCAGATTCATGTAATTCAAGGAACTGAGACACCTTTGTGGCAAGGAATTACATGTAGGCCATACGTTGCTTCATGCACGGCGACTGGCACACCCACTCATTTCCCTAGGTGATACTAACTGATTCACACCCTGGACCAGATAGATCCATATTCATTAAAGTCAGGTTCTCTTTCGCATTAAACGAACCACCAATTCCCAGGTTATCTTTTGCATATCTAAAAAGTAATCTGCACCTTTGTACACTTACTCATCATAAGTCATTGTTGCACCAGGAGTCAATGATGTGTGTTTGATATCATAGTGGAGGGGGCAGGGGGAGACAAAAAGAGAGGCTATAAATATAAGACAGTCACTGATAAATCCAATACAGAATTGAGCAGGACCTTCTTTGCCCAAAGAGTGGTTAGAATGTGGAACTCATTACCAAAGGGAATAGTTGAGACGAAAGCATAATTGCATTTAAGGGGAAGCTAGACAAACAAGTGAGGGAGAAAGGAATTGAAAGCTATGTTGATAGAGTTAGGTGAAGAAGGGTGGAAGGAGGGTCATGTAGAACATACACAATGGCAGTAGGGCTGAATAGCCTACTTCTGCACTGTACATTCTATGTAACCCCAGTAGAACAGCAATTTTCTACATATGTATTAGGAAGCTTTGCTGAGTGGAGACTGCTCTGCAATCAAATCCCAAGAGTTTGTTCTCACAAAGGCAAATCTCATTTGTTAAAAGATCTTGAAATCAAAGACTAGTCTGAAGTGTATAACCTTGTAATGGAAATGCATATACAACACTGTTCTGTTGCTCTTTTTCACAACAAAGGAAAGTGAATATTTTCAAAGATCTGCCGTTCCCAGCTAATATTTGAAACAACCTGCCATACAACTGCAAGTCTAAAATGCAAACGTCTGATAAGCTGATTTACTGTCATGGGAATTCAAACAATCTGAAACCCAAACCTCGTGTTGGGAAGCCGGGATGAGGGAAGTAGGGAGAGGGAGGGAGCAAAAGATATCAAAAACACTCGGGCAAAATCTATTCTTCTGCTCCTGCAATATTACCTCCCTCGTTTAATAAAATATTTACCTCCAAACAGTGAGAACTCTGGGCTAGGAAGCATAAAAAATAAATCAGCAACAGTTCCTTGTTCTGACCATTTTCCACTCACCCTTGCTGGAAATAGTGACACATGAACGATGAGTCAGCATTCTTCTTCTTCTTCTTTGGCCTCCTTGTCTCGAAAGACAATGGGTAAGCGCCTGGAGGTGGTCAGTGGTTTGTGCAGCAGCACCTGGAGTGGCTATAAAGGCCAATTCTAGTGACAGACTCTTCCACAGGTGCTGCAGGTAAAATTGGTTGTCGGGGCTGTTACACAGTTGGCTCTCTCCTTGCGCTTCTGTCTTTTTTCCTGACAACTGCTAAGTCTCTTTGACTCGCCACACTTTAGCCCCGCCTTTATGGTTGCCCGCCAGCTCTGGCGATCACGAGCAACTGACTCCCACGACTTGTGATCAATGTCACAGGACTTCATGTCACGTTTGCAGACGTCTTTAAAGCGGAGCCATGGACGGCCGGTGGGTCCGATGCCAGCGATGAGCTCGCTGTACAATGCGTCCTTGGGGATCCTGTCATCGTCCATGCGGCTCACATGGCCAAGCCATCTCAGGCGCTGCTGGCTTAGTAGGGTGTATATGCTGGGTATGTTGGCCACCTCGAGGACTTCTGTGTTGGAGATACGGTCCTGCCACCTGATGCCAAGGATTTTCAGGAGGCAGCGAAGATGGAATGAATTGAGACGTCGCTCTTGGCTGACATACGTTGTCCGGGCCTCGCTGCTGTAGAGCAAGGTACTGAGGACACAGGCTTGATACACTTGACTTTTGTGTACTGTGTCAGTGCGCCATTTTCCCACAGTCTCTTGGCCAGTCTGGACATAGCATGTGAATGCATGTGAGAGCAGCAGGGAGAAGATGATCGCAAACAGTGTAGGTGCGAGAACACAGCCCTGTTTCACACCACTCAGGATTGGAAAGGGGTCTGATGAGGTGCCGCTATGCTGAATTGTGCCTTTCATATTGTCATGGAATGAGGTGATGATACTTAGTAGCTTTGGTGGGCATCCAATCTTTTCTAGTTGTCTGAAGAGACCACTTCTGCTGAAGAGGTCAAAGGCTTTGGTGAGATCAATGAAAGCAACGTAGAGAGGCATCTGTTGTTCACGGCATTTCTCCTGTAGCTGGCGAAGGGAGAACAGCATGTCAATGGTGGATCTCTCTGCTCGAAAGCCACCCTGTGCCTCAGGGTAGACACGCTCAGCCAGCTTCTGGAGCCTGTTTAAAGCAACACGAGCGAAGACTTTCCCCACTATGCTGAGCAGGGAGATTCCACGGTAGTTGTTGCAGTCACCGCAGTCACCCTTGTTCTTAAAGAGGGTGATGATATTGGCATCGCGCATGTCCTCAGCCCAGCACAGGCAAAGCAGTTCGTGCAGTGCTGAAAGTATAGCAGGCTTGGCACTCTTGATTTCAGGGGTAATGCCGTCCTTCCCAGGGGCTTTTCTGCTGGCTAGAGAATCAATGGCATCACTGAGTTCCGATTTTGTTGGTTGTACATCCAGCTCATCCATGACTGGCAGAGACAGGGTTGCATTGAGGGCGGTCTCAGTGACAACATTTTCCCTGGAGTACAGTTCTAGGTAGTGTTCCACCCAGCAGTCCATTTGCTTGCGTTGGTCAGTGATCGTGTCCCCTGTTTTAGATTTGAGGGGGGCAATCTTCTTGACGGTTGGCCCAAAAGCTCTCTTAATGCCATCATACATCCCTCTGATATTTCCTGTGTCAGAGGCTAGCTGAATATGACTGCATAGGTGTTGCCAGTAGTCATTTGTGCAGCGCTTCTGGCAGCTTTAAGTGCTATGGATGTTAACTCGCTGGGGGTTTTCTTGTAGTTCAGCAGTGCAATGCGCTTAGCGGCTACGACAGGTTCCAGCTCTTCAATGTGAGATTGAAACCAGTCTGCATTCCCCTTCACACAATTGCCATAGGTGGTCATTGCTGAGTCATAGATGGCGTCTCTGATGTGGGCCCACTTGGTCCCTGCATCCCCTGTGGGAGTGTTTTGGAGGGCTTCTTCAAGTGAATTTAGAAACTTGCGTAACAGCTGTGGATGAGAAATTCTGCTAGTGTTGATGTGCGGGCGGCCCTTCTGCTTGGAGTGATGCAGCTTCTTTGGTTTGAGGCTAACCTTGCTGCACACCAGGGAGTGGTCGGTGTCGCAGTCCGCACATACTCAGTTATAAAGTCGCCTATGGTTGCATAATCAGCCAAAACACACAAACACAGGTCAAACAGCATGACAAGATACCAGAGGACGGTTGCCTCCCTGGAACTGCCCTCCAGTATTAGTCAGTGTCTTTAGAAAAGCAAAAGAGAAACAGACAATAAGTCATCTTGAGAAACTCTACAAGAGAGCCAACGCCAGACTGCAATTAAAAGTTTAGGAAGAGCATTGGAATACAGTGAATATCCTTTTCCAGTTTGCTGCCATAGCTACACATCTGGGACAATCTTTATTGACTCTGGGACCAATAAAAGCACGAATAGCAAGTTTTAACTACTGGCTGTCAAGGCAATCTCATGGTTAGTTCGGGTGTTTGAACCTGCATGCTAGCACTTGGAAGTCCTTTTACAGGAATGAATGGTGGGTTTGTGCTTCAAAGTTTGCATATTGCTTTTATTGAGATCTGTACGTAGGAATAGGCCCTCGAATAGCTTTTAGGTTCTGTTGTAAACCTTGTGGAAGGCAGCTCAACCTGGTCTATAGAAAGCCTCTTACTGTAAGGCAGAGCTCTGTAGTTGCAGATTGATGCCAGGGCTCATTGCTGTAATCCTTGGAGAAGCAGGCTGACGTCATTTGCAACTCCTATGTCCAGATATAGGGAATCACGAGCATTTTAAGCTGCAGCTGAGTGGTTTCATAATATCCTGACTAATCCCGATTTAAACTTAATGGGATTTCCTCATTTCTACTATTAAATACTGACTAAATTTAGTCCTGTGAACCTAGCCCTTGTCCTCCACTATGCATTCAGACTCACTTCACCTGTTCGATGCCAATTTCCCTGCCCCAGTTAGATTTACACTTACTCTTGTCCAAGACTGGATGACAAATATCAATGGAAACAAGACCACAAGCTGAAGGAGCTTATCTTCTTCCCTTGGTTTCTTGACCATTTTCTCACGTAGGAAGACAGGTTTGTGCATCATTTTAAGTTGTTTTGGACATTATTTGGAGCTTCTGTTCTTCTGTCCGTTTTGGTAATACTAACAGAATTCACACATTGGTCCAGTCTAAGTACTGAGACACAGGTCCTGAATGCTTAATAAAAGGACTTTGTGCAGTAGCTGAAGATGCTGCTAAAAGTACTGACTAAATATGGGACAGGAATTCAAAATCTACCCTTTATCTAAATAAGTTGAGCTCACACACCATGGTGGGTGGGGGCCAAAAGCCACACATTATTGAAATGGCTTCTCACAGGACAATGATGAGAAGATAACTGGTGAAAGTAATAGGACTAGTGGGGCACCGCAGGGATTGGTGCTTGGACCCCAGCTATTCACAATATACATTAATGATTTAGATGAGGGAACTAAATGTAATATCTCCAAATTTGCAGATGACACAGAACTGGGTGGGAGGATGAGTTGTGAGGAGGATGCAGAGAGGCTTCAGGGTGATTTGGACAAGTTGAGTGAGTGGGCTAACGCATGGCAGATGCAGTATAATGTAGATAAATGTGAGGTTATCCACTTTGGTAGCAAAAACAGGAAGGCAGATTATCTGAACGGCTACAAACTGAGAGAGGGGAATATGCAGTGAGACCTGGGTGTTCTCGTACACCAGTCGCTGAAGGTAAGCATGCAGGTGCAACAGGCGGTAAAAAAAGGCAAATGGTATGTTGGCCTTCATAGCGAGAGGATTCGAGTACAGGAGCAGGGATGTCTTGCTGCAATTATACAGGGCTTTGGCGAGGCCACACCTGGAATATTGTGCGCAGTTTTGGTTTCCTTATCTGAGGAAGGACGTTCTTGCAAAAGAGGGAGTGCAGTGAAGGTTTACCAGACTGATTCCTGGGATGGTGGGACTGACGTATGAGGAGAGATTGAGTCGGTTAGGATTATATTCGCTGGAGTTCAGAAGAGTGAGGGGGATCTAATAGAAACGTATAAAATTCTAATAGGACTTGACAGGGTAGATGCAGGAAGGATGTTCCCGATGGTGGGGGAGTCCAGAACCAGGGGTCACAGTATAAGGATACGGGGTAAACCTTTCAGGACTGAGATGAGGAGAAATTTCTTCACCCAGAGAGTGGTGAGCCTGTGGAATTCGCTATCACAGAAAGCAGTTGAGGCCAAAACATTGTATATTTTCAAAAAGGAGTTAGATATAGCTCTTGGGTCTAAAGAGATCAAAGGGTATGGGGCGAAAGCAGGAACAGGCTACTGAGTTGGATGACTAAAATAAAAGCAAAATACTGCAGATGCTGGAAATCTGAAATAAAAACAGAAACGCTGGAAATACTCAGCAGGTCTGGCAGCATCTGTGGAGAGGGAAGCAGAGTTAATGAAGGGACCCACCCCGCTTTACTCGCTTATAACCGTTCACATTTCTAATATTTGCCAGTTCTGAAGAAGGGTCACTGACCTGAAACGTTAACTCTGCTTCTCTCTTCACAAATGCTGCCAGACCTGCTGAGTATTTCCAGCATTTCTTGTTTTTAGTACTGAGTTGAATGATCAGCCATGATCATAATGAATGGCGGAGCAGGCTCGAAGGGCCGCATGGCCTACTCCTGTTTCTATGACTGATTCAGACAGCTTGAAAAATCAACTACTGGTGCACCACCTAAATTTCATTGTGTGATTGGCCCTTCTCCAACCTGTTGGGCACAACCCACAACATCTGAAAGTTCTAACAATGTACTTGTTAACTTGTGGCATCTGTTTTGAAATAATAGAACACTTCCTTTGGTCTAGTATTACCACTGTGTCCAATCAATCATTCAGCCCAACAGACAATTTAACATTTTAAAAAGCTGAGTTACGCATATTTGCATGTCATGCAGCTACAGATTTCTAAATTATTGACCGACGTTTGGATTAATAGACATCTTGTAATCACTCCTGTGACAATTGATTTTGCTGTTATTATGCTTTAATCCTGCTCGTCATTGTTGAGCATCTGTAATTTGAGAAACTAAATCCTGTTCACAATTAGACCTTGCACAACAAAGTTTTGGTTATATAAAATCAGAAAGTGCTGGATACTCAGCATCTGTGGAGAGAGAAGCAGAGTTAACGTTTCAGGTGTGTGACCTTTCATCAGAACTGGCAAAGGTTAGAAAAGAATTAGGTTTTAAGCAAGTGAGGGGGGGGGGGGGGGGCGCGGTTTTGGTGGGGAAAGAGAACAAAAGGGAAGGTGTGTGATAGGGCAGAGGGCAGGAGAGCAGGAGATATTAAGTAACAAAGCTGTCCTGGGACAAAGGCAAAGAGCATGTTAATGCTTGTGGTGAAAGCCAAAGCATTAGCCCAGAGAGACTTTTGCTTTTATAAAAGTTTTGGTTGCTAACTTTGGACATTGGTTGAAGGTCAACAGCAAACAACTGGCTGAAAATGGTCAGTTATAGACAAAGTAAATTGTACTTTGCATCAACAATGCAAGAGGCTGTTTTCATGTCATGACAACATAAGAAAATACTGTTAAATCTAGAGCCATCACATTAAAATCTGGGAATTGATTTAAATGCCAAATTACAGAGGAAGGCTCTACTGGCTATTCACAAATGCTGAAAATATAACCAACATGCTGAGCACTAAGCTTGGCACATAGTGGTGAGTAGATAGCCACATGATTTGGTACTGTTGGCTCACAATATTCTGCATGAAATTAGGCAAAGTGAAAAGTCAGAACACCCAGCTAATATTGGGCCATGATGTTTTTCGAGAAAATGTTATGGTGCCACATTTTAAGTAAACTATTGCAATGAAAATTAAATACAATTTGGTGGACACTACTTAAGAATTAAAACTTCAAAGGGTGATCTGGTCTGTGCAGAAGTGCCAATTCAGAGGAAGCTGAGGGTGGAACTGTTATCACAATCGTAACTTTGAGGACGCAATGCACCCTCGACTTAAAATGCGTCACACGCTTCCAGAGTTTGATATATCAGCTAATGATTGCCTCAGGCTCATTGTTAGCTGACTTTTTGCTTTGCTGAATCATAGGTTCCACTTGGGAAGGGCTGTGAAGTAGGTCCAGTCAGAATATGGCAGCTGCAATCATTCACACCACACTAGACTGGATAGCACATCACACCTTAGGATAGAATCAGGGACAGGGGCTGGTTTCACACTCTTTTTCCCTGTAAAGATCAACTCCAAGATTCTTCTAAATTAGGATCACATGGAAAAATGTCTGCCAATTAATATATTCACGCCTCACAGGAGGAGACAGTGTGCTGTTAAACAGGATCACATAGCAGGGTGCAGAATTTTCTTGTGACTGAAGCAGGGTCCATGAGGAATCTGAAGAGAAACATAACCAACTTCCCAGACTTGCTGCCAAAAGGAAAATTTGTGGGACACTAATTTATAGCCCGATTACACATGCTAATCAACACGTATTCAATAAAATACATATCCTGTACTGTAGCTTGCAATACTGATTACTGTATAATTAGTACATTATCAGCCAGCACACATTAAAGTGTTAACCAGAAAATTAAATTTGTAATGCTCGACAGTTATTTGTTTTGTTTTGTATGGGGCAATCTGGGGAATATATCAATTCGGCATAAATATACTGCAGTATCAGATTGTCTTGTGGTACTGCTCCCTCATCCCAGCACAGGCAAAGCAGTTCATGGAGTGTTGTAAGTATAGCAGGCTTGGTACACTTGATTATTTCTGGGGTAATGCTGTCCTTTCCAGGGGCTTTTCCACTGGCTAGAGAATCAATTGCATCACTGAGCTCCGATTTTGTTGGCTGTTTGTCCAGCTCATCAATGACTGGCAAGGACTGGGCTGCATTGAGGGAGGTATCAGTGACAATATCTTCCCTGGAGTACAGTTCTAGGTAGTGCTCCACCCACCGGTCCATTTACTTACATTGGTCAGTGATCATTTCCCCTGATTTAGACTTGAGGGTGGCCATCTTCTTGATGCTTGGCCCAAAAGCTCTCTTAATGCCATCATACATTCCTCTGATGTTTCCGGTGTCGGAGGCCAGCGAATACGACTGTATAGGTGTTACCAGTAGTCATTTGCACAGCGCTTGGCTGTTCTTTGTGCAGCGCTTCTGGCTACTTTAAGTGCGACGGATGTTAACTTGCTTGGGGCTTTCTCGTAGTTCAACAATCAGTGCGCTTAGCAGCTATGACAGGTTCCAGCTCTTCAAAGTGAGACGGAAACCAGTCTGCATTCTGCTTCTCACGTTTGCCAAAGGTGGTCATTGCTGAGACATAGACGGCGTCTCTGATGTGAGCCCACTTCGTCTCTACATCCCCTGTAGGAGTGTCTTTTCAAGTGAATTGAGAAATTTACGCAACAGCTGTGGATAAGAAATTCTGTTAGTGCTGATGCGCAGGCGGCCCTTCTGCTTGGAGTGATGTAGTTTCTTTGGTTTGAGTCCAACATTGCTGCACACCAGGGACTGGTCGGTGTCACAGTCCGCACTATGGAAGCTGCGTGTGATTTGGACACTGTTTATAGAGGCTCGCCTTGTGACGAATGAGGTCCAGCTGGTGCCAGCCCTGTGCTCTTGGGTATCTCCATGAAACCTGGTGACAGGGTTTAGTATGAAAGAATGAGTTAGTGATGCAGAGGTTGTGATAGGTACACAACTCCAGCAGTCTCCTGCTTTGCCTGTGCTGGGAAGAGGGAGCAGTACCACAGGACATGCGCGATGCCAATATCATCAACCTCTATAAGAACAAGGGTGACCACGGTGACTGCAACAACTACCGTGGAATCTCCCTGCTCAGCATAGTGGGGAAAGTCGTTGCTCGAGTCGTTTTAAACAGACTCCAGAATCTGGCTGAGTGTGTCTACCCTGAGGCACAGTGCGGCTTTCAAGCAGAGAGATCCACCATTGACATGCTGTCTCCCTTCGCCAGCTACAGGAGAAATGCCGTGAACAACAGATGCCCCTCTACATTGCTTTCATTGATCTCACCAAAGCCTTTGACCTCTTCAGCAGACGTGGTCTCTTCAGACTACTAGCAAAGATCGGATGTCCACCAAAGCTACTAAGTATCATCACCTCATTCCATGACAATATGAAAGGCACAATTCAGCATAGCGGTGCCTCATCAGACCCCTTTCCCATCCCGAGTGGCGTCAATAAGGACTGTGTTCTCGCAGCTACGCTCTTTGGGATCTTCTTCTCCCTGCTGCTCTCACTTGCGTTCAAATCTTAAGAAGGAATTTTCCTCCACACAAGATCAGGGGGCATGCTGTTCAACCTTGCACGTCTTAGAGCGAAGACCAAAGTACGGAAAGTCCTCATCAAGGAACTCCTCTTTGCTGACGATGCTGCATTAACATCCCACACAGAAGAGTGTCTACAGAAACGCATCAACAGGATTGCGACTGCTTGCAACAAATTTGGCCTAACCATCAGCCTCAAGAAAACAAACATCATGGGACAGGACATCAAAAATGCTCCATCTATCAATATCGGCAACCACGCTCTGGAAGTGGTTCAAGAGTTCACCTACCTAGGTTCAACTATCACCAGTAACCTGTCTCTCGATGCAGAAATCAACAAGCGCATGGGAAAGACGTCTGCTGCTATGTCCAGACTGGTCAAGAGGGTATAAGAAAATGGCACGCTGACACGGAACACAAACGTCCGAGTGTTTCAAGCCTGTGTCCACAGTACCTTGCTCCACTGCAGTGAGGCCTGGACAACATATGTCAGCCAAGAGCAACTTCTCAACTCATTCCATCTTCGCTGCCTCCGGGGAATCCTTGGCTTCAGGTGCAGGACCGTATCTCCAACGCAGAAGTCCTCGAGGTGGCCAACATCCCCAGCATATACACCCTACTGAACCAGTGGTGCTTGAGATGGCTTGGCCACGTGAGCGGCATGGAAGATGGCAGGATCCCCAAGGACGCATTATACAGCGAGTTTGTCACTGGTATCAGACCCACCGGCCGTCCATGTCTCCGCTTTAAAGACGTCTGCAAACGCGAAATGAAGTCCTGTGACAATGACCACAAGTCGTGGGAGTCAGTTGCCAGTGATCGCCAGAGCTGGCGGACAGCCATAAAGGCGGGGCTAAAGAGTGGCGAGTCAAAGAGACTTAGCAGAGGAGGCCAACGACGAAGAAGAAAAGACCAGTTTGTCTCAGCTGATAGAACACTCACTTTGGAACAGAAAGTCACAAGTTTAAACCTCACCCTAGAATCTGGGCATATCATCGAGGCTAACACTTCAGTGTAATCTTGAGACTGTGGGATTGGAATTCCTCCCCCCCCAACTGGATTTTGCGGAGTATGGGGGAGGAACCCCAACCCCCATGGGCAATGGTATTGTGAATGAGAGCCGAAACTCAACACGAAGCACACAGAGGCAGGTTGCATTCGATGGGTCAATTTCAAACATTCCAACATTCACAACAGAACTGATACTGTTAAAGGACTGGAATTTGGGACATTACCATAACAGTGACACAGGATAACTGCCATCATGTTAAATAATTGGGGAGGCCATTGTTCCAACAGGAGAGAAACTTTTTCATGTATATCAGCTCTGGAGCCTGGAATAGCTCAACTTGGTGGAGTTCATTGCTCTTGGTCATGGAAATAACATCAGCACTAAGTGGATCTGTCTGGACCAGGCAGGTAACAGAAGTGAGAGATTAGAAGGTGCTAAACACTGACCATCAGCAGGATGGCTTCAGGAGATGTCTTTATGATATTTCGATAAGGATCATCATAAAAAGGACAAGATTGAAAGGGTTGGCACTGCAGCCAAGAGGGTCAGGAATGGTCAAACTGGCTCGTGGACCTACAAATTCTCACCGGAAGGACCAACCGCATAGAGGATTGTAAGTTATCAGCCAAATCCAAGGGTATTTGGGGCTGAGAGTTTAAAGCAATTTTAAGTGTAACAATCAAATGCTGGGAGGGTTTGGGTTTTGAATAAGTTTGAGGTAGAAACGTGGGGTTTTGCCTCTGGTTTTTCGAAAAAACTTTATCGTATAAGTCATGGTGACCTGTGTGTTTGGCTGGAAGCCGAAGTTAAATCGTGGAAGGATTTAAATCGGACTAACCAATCAAGGTGTTGTGTGGTATCCTTTAAATTAGTTTAGAGGTCTCTGTATCAGGGTGTTAGTAGGGTTTTAATAAACAAGTTTGTGGTTCAGCCCAACCCTGTGTCTGTGCAACTTGTCCTTTATAAAATCCCAAAGTCAAGAACCATCAGTAAGGGGGAAAACGGGAGTGGGAACCACTTACAAGACAGGGCCACATTTTCAGAGAACACGTTATGCTTCCCTGGTCTGTGCCGACCATCAACCATCCATTTATCCTAACCCTACACTAATTCCATATTTCTACCACATCCCCACCTGTCCCTATATTTCCCTACCACCTACCTATACTAGGGGCAACTTATAATGGCCAATTAACCTATCAACCTGCAAGTCTTTGGCATGTGGGAGGAAACCGGAGCACCCGGAGGAAACCCACGCAGACACAGGGAGAACTTGCAAACTCCACACAGGCAGTACCCAGAATTGAATCCGGGTCGCTGGAGCTGTGAGGCTGCAGTGCTAACCACTGCGCCGCCCTTTGGTCATTCAAAAGCAATGTCAGGTGCAGTGAATTAAATGCTCTGCTCATTGTGGTACTGAGTTACAAAAATCAGGACGATCCCAGATTTGCTATTACGGAGGCAAGTAAATATTTACTTATGCGAACAGCTAAAAACAGTTGTTCACTGGAGGCAGAACACATCTGGATAATTATTTGTGTCATGATCCTGTTTTTTTTTCGGGAAATATGCAGTGTGCCTTTAAGGCTGTAAGAGATCAGTACTTCTTTAAGGCAGCAAGCTTCAGAAATCACCGAGTAAAGTTGCATCTTGGTGGCCCTGAATACAACCATGCAGAGACAGAGATCAGGACATACAATATTGCTGTTTAACTTTAAAACTAGCTGGAAAAAACTGGCTTGGCAGAGACAGTGTGAGACATAGACTGTTCTGACAGACACAGCTGTGCCAGCCTGTACTGAAGAGAGATCTCAGTCAAATTTAAACTGAAGGAAGCGACTTTAGACTGTTATTTTTTACCTCTCAAAATTCAAATTGTTAAGCCAGATTGATTCTTTTGAAAGTGGTTGTGAATTGTTGATCTGCTGAGGTCATCGCTGGAAAGAAGATGCTTCAAATGTTGAACTGAATTACCAAATTCTTACTGTGGGATTCATTGGACCCTGGAAGATTACAAGTGGACTTTGAATCAGAGGACTGTCCGTCGGGAAGTGTAAATCTGCAAGGACTTTACTGTTATTTCTATTTTTAGATATTGGTTTATCTTAGTAGTGTTTAAGATTTTTTTGAGTTTTTTTTCTAATAGACAATTAATTTGTTAATATCTAAAGATGCCTGGTTTGGTTCACCTCATTCAAGGGTTATTAGATTTTTCAACTCAGCTGTGGCTTTCTTCAATTTGGGAAAGCTTAATGATATATGTTATGCGACCTGTGGAGTGACGGGACTGAATTGACAGTGCGTTGTTCCCACCGCAATCAATCATATATTTTGATTGGGGGCTTTGTCTTGAGCTGTCATGCCATAACACTTGGTTTAGTGTTTAGCAATGAGGGATATTAGTTGAAAATGAATGCTCACACATCATGAAAGGAGGCAAAGAAAAGCTTAGATTATCTGCTTGAATCTATTTGTTGCCCATCAGTAATTCATTTCTCTTTATCCAGATGGGTGGAAGTCCTCCTTTTTGATAATTTTACCAAAGCAAGTCAAGATGCAACAGGAAAGAACATTTTGTACAACCACTGACTATTTCCAAAGAATTAATGACAGGAAGAATTTTACCCCTTGGTTAGTTCTGTTGGCCTGATATGTAGGTGAACTGGTCACATCTCCTAGTGATGCAAAATGGGAGATGGTCAGTGAAGAAGTAGAGCTATGCTACGCAGATTCAATCAAGATGGACTGATCAACATAAATGGGTAATGCCTAAATGGCTGATTCTGTAATTGTTATCCCAGTTATGGAAATCATAAACTCATATGGTCAACCACCTTCTTGGCTGGTGTAATTGGTTACAGAATCTACCAACAGAAATCAATCCAGGCAGATTACTATAGACAGACTGAATCAATGTCACAGAGGTGGATACGGATAGGCAAAAAAAATACTCAGATGCTCAGCAGGTTCTGTATACCTTCTGTCACGGGAACTAAGATGTTTCAAAATCAATATAGCAGATCATACTGAGATTAGGTGGACAGGGCAAAACACCACAGCAGTGGGTGAATATACTGGTGTTTGTTCAGGCAGGCACAATGGACAACAACTTGCTTTTACACAGGGCCTTTAATATAATAAATCATCCCATATAGCTGCACAGAAGCATTAACAAAATTTGTCACTGAGCCACATAAGGAGATTTTAGAACAGATGACAAAAAGCTTGGTCAAAGAGGTAGGTTTTAGAGGAGAGTCTTAAAAGGAGGAAAGAAACAGGTAGCGAGGCTGTGGGGTTTAGGGAGGGCATTCCATAGCTTCAGGCAAAGGCAGCTGAAGGTACGGCCATCAATGGTGGAGGAATTAAAATCAGGGATGCAAAACAAGACTAGAATTGGAGAAGTGGAGGGATCTCAGAAGGTTGTTTGGCTGGAGGTGGTTACAAGCATAGGAAAGGGCGTGGCCCTGGAGTGATTTGAAAACAACATCTCCAAGGTGTAGCTCTTGCCGTTGTTTACTAGAGATTGCAATGAAGAAGCATAGAAAGCTTTCATACCTTTGAACAGGATCTTTAATACTTTGGAGGGATGGGATAAGGTATTTAAAGCAAACTGTTAATAGGGGTTATGGGGATCTGGAATAAGTAGACACAGATACATGAAATGGAAGAGATTTGGGACATAGAGCAGGAGAATGTCTGTTTTTAAGAAACAGATGGTCGTGAAGCTGGGGTGGGCACAGAGCCCATGTCAATATTTAACTATCGGTTAGATAGGTGGTTAAAGGAAAATGGGGGGAAAAGGGATATGAAAACAAAACAGGTCATGGGATTAGGACTACTGATCATGTGGGACATAAACATCAACACAGATTGGATGGATCAGACAACCTATTTCTGTGATATCATTGCCACTTAATTCTATTTAAGTTACCAAAAAAAATTTCTAAAAGAGGATGATGCTCTCATAATATATTTTCATTATATATTAATATGGACTACATTCCCATCAGCAGCTAATGGACTATTTTTCTTCCACTGTATCAATCACTCAATGACATAATTTCCTGATGCAGAATATTATTGTTATAAAGGTCGTAATACAAAGCTCAAAAGCTGACAATTTGGTGCTTAAATTTTATACCTGTTCAATGGAATAATATACTGCTGCTGTTGGTAGCAATAACATTGAACACATTTAGGTTTTACAACACGTGGACAAAACTCCAGTAAGGCTCAACCCTGCCTAGGGTCAGGGCCCATTCAGTCGGCCAAATATAAGGCAGCACTGGTGTTCTGTTCATTAAAATAAATGTAGAAGAATTTTTTTTTTAAGGTTTGCAAACCGCTTTCTATGAAGAAAATTGAGGTGAAACAAATACTTAACTTTTATAAACTGATAATGCTTAAATAAGACAAAAAAACTACAACACTTCTGCTAATGGAAGCGACAATATCCACTTTGATGCAGACATCACTTGACAAACAATGTTCGTGGTTGCAGCTTCATCATAATTAGTGTTGTGTTAACTGTATCACTGTTATTAGTGTGGGAAGGCTTCCCTGCAATAAATATTACTTTATCCTAAGCTGTAACTTAGATCACTGTCTAAAAGCAGCTGGTGTCGGCGTGCCGAGTCACATTCGGACACAAACCACTCAGACAGCCTCACCTTGCAACCCAATATGGTTTCAAAGGTATCACTGCTAAGCAAATGCTCAGAAACTTAAATTCTCCATCAATTATATCACCTTGGAATTTTTACAAGCAGTTTTACAATCAATCAGTTATGACACCAGAGAGTTTTCTCAGTGTCCGGACCAACATTCTTCCCTTAAGCAATATGACCAAAAACAGATTAACTAGTTGCTCATCTCATTGATATTTCCTGGATCTTATTGTGTATGCTTGTAAACTTAGCAAATTATTTTGTTACATATGAAGCACTTTGAGATGTTTGAGATGTGATAATGCATTATATCAATGCAAGGTCTTTAATTTATCTTTCGCCGTGCCTCTTGCCTCATCTCAGATGACACCATCTTTTTCTTGAGTTTGCTGTCTGCAGGGGAGTGAACAAAGCATACAGATAGGAAAGCAACATCCTGTTACTTGGGAGGTAAACACTCGAGCGAGGGGAAGCACAATTTGATGCGGATGAGGGAGCATCGGGGATGCCAGCCACCACGCGGAGAAGAATCCATTGATATGTGGGATCTTACTGCAGCACAATATTCGGCAACAAACAACTACTGAAGAGCACCTTCAGAGCAGTGCAAGACTTCTCTGTTATTTACATTCTCTGTAAAGTACAGAAATTTTATCAGCGAAGTGATATAATGGACTATATGAGGTAGACAGACCAGGTGGTCACCAAACCCACATTTGAATTCTTTTAAAAAAAGTTACATTTAGATGTATTCTATCCACACTATATTTTTCCCTTGCTTTTCTTAAGTATGAAACAGTATGCACAGTGGCGCAGTGGTTAGCACCGCAGCCTCACAGCTCCAGCGACCCGGGTTCAATTCTAGGTACTGCCTGCGTGGAGTTTGCAAGTTCTCCCTGTGGGTTTCCTCCAGGTGCTCCGGTTTCCTCCCACCTGCCAAAGACTTGCAGGTTGATAGGTTAATTGGCCATTATAAAATTGCCCCTAGTATAGGTAGGTGGTAGGGAAATATAGGGACAGGTGGGGATATGTGGTAGGAATATGGAATTAGTGTAGGATTAGTATAAATGGGTGGTTGATGGTCGGCACAGACTCGGTGGGCCGAATGGCCTGTTTCAGTGCTATATCTCTAAACTAAACTAATCTGATGGAGGCCATTTGTGTGACTGTTATGTAAAGCTTTGGATATCTGCTGATAAAAATAGACTTGCATTTATATAGCACCTTTCATGACCAGACACCCCAAAGTACTTGACAACCATTGAAATGCTTTTGAAATGTAGCCACTAGTGTGATGTCTGAAACACAGCAGCCAATTTGCGCACAGCAAGCTCCCACAAACAGCAATGTGATAATGACCAGATAATCTGTTTTTGTGATGTTGATTGAGGGATAAATATTGGCCAGGGCACCGGAGAGAGCTCCCCGCTCTTCTTTGAAATAGTGCCATGGGATTCTAGCATCCACCTAAGGGGGCAGTCGAGGCCTTGGTTTAACCTCTTATCTGAAAGAAGGTATCTCTGACAGTGCAGCACTCCCTCCATACCACACTGATCTTTGTGCTAAAGTCCTGGAGTGGGACTTGAACTCACATCCTTCTGACTCAGAGATGCGAGTGCTACCAACCGAGCGATGGCCGATAGATGAGACTGGATATTCAAACTAGAATCTCCTAGATTGGAATCCTGCTCTGTACAAATAGAGTGATGCAAGCCTGAAATTAACTGGAACAGGTCAAGTACAGTATGAAAGTGACTCACATAATGGATCAATAATTCCAATGAAAGGAAGTTGTATTTTGCTGTGTGCCACACAAACACTGTTTTACTCACTTCACTACAGAATGTTCCTGCCAAAAATTGCTCCCAAAAAATCGTCAGCTCTACCATACTCAGATAAGTAACGTTCAGTTTAAAGAGCAAATGTTAAAAGCATCCAGGAACACAATATAACTTTTCCAACTTAAAGGGCACACGTGGGTTTCTTAATACTCAACACATCTACTGACAAGCAACCATTGCTCAAAGATGTGTGAAAATTTGAAAAAGAACACACTTCTTAAATTACTATGTAAATAATTTAATAGGGATGCAATCACATGGTACAGTCAAATATTATAAACTAAAAACCAAAAGCATTTCCAGGAATTTCATTTTTGAATGGAAGTTTATACAAAAATATACAAACCACAAGAGATTAAATCATGAATTGGCATAGCAGAACTATCAATTTATATAACTCTTGAATGAATTGCTTCATTAATTGACAAGGTTTTGTTTTATATTCAGTCACGGGATCTTGATGTCACTGGCAAGGCCAGCATTTATTGCCCATCCCGAGTAAAGATAGCACAGCAATATGACTCGCCTATAGAGGGCACTCAAATTAGATGTTTCCTGGCAATGAGAAAACAAACCAAGCACTAAGGGTCATTACTAGAGGGATAAAATTGAAAAGCAGAGGAGTTAAGTTAAACTTGTATTGAACTTTGGTTAGACCACTCAAGGAATACCATGCACAGCTCTGGTCTCCATAATACAAAAAGATATACATGAAGTGGACAAGGTGCAAAAATGATTCACAAGTATGATACCAGAACTGAGAGGATATACTTATCAGGAAAGGCTGAACAGGTTGGGGCGCTTTGGTCTACAAAAGAGAAGGGCCAATGAAAGAGTTTAATAGTGTAGATGCAGAGACAAGTTTTCCACTTGTGGGGGAGTCCAAAACTAGAGGTCATAGTATAAGATAGTCACTAAATAAAATCTAATAGGAAATTTAAAAGGAATGTCTTTACTTGAAGAATGGTAAGAATGTGGAACATGCTACCACAAGGAGTAGTTGAGGCAAATAACATTTAAGGGGAAGTTAAATAAGCACATGAAGGCGAAAGGAATAGAAGGACATGCTGATAAAGATTAGATGATGAGGGGTGGGAGGAGGCTTGTGTGGTGCATAAACACCGACATAGAACAGTTGGGCTGAATGGCCTGTTTCTGCACTGTAGTCTGGATATAACTCAACGTAAAGAGGACCAATCTCTTCTTTCATAGACTCTCAGAATATAGCACAGAAAGAGGCCATTTGCCCATTATGGCCAGGCCAGCACTTTGAAACAGCTACCCAATTAGCCCCACGGCTTTGCTCCTTCCCCTTACTCCTGCTTTTTTTTCCCACTTCAAAATATATAAAGCCAATTCTCTTTTGAAAGTTAATACTGAATTTGCTTCCACCACCCTTTCAGGCAGTGTGTTCCAGATCATAACAACTCACTGCGTAAAACATTTTTTCCTCATGTCCCCTCTGGTTCCTTTGCCCTTAAAAAAGGACTCCTCTAGTTACAGGCCCTCCTGCCACTTGAGAAGTTTCTCCTCATTTGCTCCAATACACTTCACAAATCACACTTTAGGCAGTTAAGCATTTAACTGGAACATTCAAGGCACAGACAAGATCTGTCTGGCAAGTAAAATGTCTTTTTTCATTTAAATGAATTGTTGAATGAACAACAAAATTGAACAAGTTCAACTGACAAACTGAAATAAACCAAAACAACAACCACAGTGGAAGATCGTGCAAAGATAAGGAGGTTAGGAGGGAAGATGAAGTAAATCAAGCAGTGTTAAGGATTTTTTAAGGGAAGGTCATGTTTTACTAACTTAATTGAACTTTTTGAGGAAGTAACAAGGAAGATGATGAGGGTAGTGCAGTGGATGTGGTCTACATGGATTTTACTAAGGCATTTGAAAAGATCCCACATGGTAGACTGGCCATAAAAATAAAAGCCCAGGGGAATGTGGCAAGTTGGATCCAAAATTGGCTCAGTGACAGGAAGCAAAGGGTAGTGCTCGACGGATGTTATTGCGAATAGAAAGCGATTTCCAGTGGCGTTCCACAGAGCTCGGTGTTGGGTCCCTTGCTGTTTGTGATATATATTAATGATTTGGACTTAAATTTGGGAAGCTTGATTGGGAAATTTGCTGATGACACAAAACTTTGCCATGTAGTTGATAGTGAAGAGGATAGCTGTAGACTCCAGAATGATATCAATGGTTTGGTTGAGTAGGCGCAAAGTGGCAAATGGAATTCAATCCGGAGAACAAAGAACAGTACAGCACAGGAACAGGCCATTCGGCCCTCCAAGCCTGCGCCGATCTTGATGCCTGCCTAAACTAAAACCTTCTGCACTTCCGGGGACCGTATCCCTCTATTCCCATCCTATTCATGTATTTGTCAAGATGCCTCTTAAACGTCTCTATGGTACTTGCTTCCACCACCTCCCCCGGCAACAAGTTCCAGACACTTACCACCCTCTGTGTAAAGAACTTGCCTCGCACATCCCCTCTAAACTTTGCCCCTCTCATCTTAAACCTATGTCCCCTAGTAACTGACTCTTCCACCCTTGGAAAAAGCTTCTGACTATCCCCTCTGTCCATGCCGCATATTACTTTGTAAACCTCTATCATGTCGCCCCTCCACCTCCGTCGTTCCAGTGAAAACAATCCGAGTTTATCCAACCTCTCCTCATAGCTAATGCCCTCCAGACCAGGCAACATCCTGGTAAACCTCTTCTGTACCCTCTCCAAAGCCTCCACGTCCTTCTGGTCGTGTGGCGACCAGAATTTCACGCAATATTCTAGTGTGGCCTAAGTAAAGTTCTGTACAGCTGCAGCATGACTCGCCTATTTTTATACTCTATGACCGATGAAGGCAAGCATGCCATATGCCTTCTTGACTACCTTATCTACCTGCGTTGCCACTTTCAGTGACCTGTGGACATGTACGCTCAGATCTCTCTGCCTGTCAATACTCCTAAGGGTTCTGCCATTTACTGTATACTTCCCACCTGCATTAGACCTTCCAAAATGCATAACCTCACATTTGTCCGATTTAAACTCCATCTGCCATTTCTCCGCCCAAGTCTCCAACCGATCTATATCCTGCTGTATCCTCTGACAATCCTCATCACTGTCCGCAACTCCACCAACCTTTGTGTCGTCCGCAAACTTACTAATCAGACCAGCTACATTTTCCTCCAAATCATTTATATATACTACAAACAGCAAAGGTCCCAGCACTGATCCCTGCAGAACACCACTAGTCACATCCCTCCATTCAGAAAGCACCCTTGCACTGCTACCCTCTGTCTTCTATGACAGAGCCAGTTCTGTATCCATCTTGCCAGCCCCCCTCTGATCCCATGTGACTTCATCTTTTGTATCAGTCTGCCATGAGGGACCTTGTCAAAGGCTTTACTAAAGTCCATATAGATAACATTCACTGCCCTTCCTTCATCAATCATCTTTGTCACTTCCTCAAAAAACTCAAGCAAATTAGTGAGACACGACCTCCCCTTCACAAAACCATGCTGCCTCTCGCTAAGAAGTGTGAGGTAATGCATTTGGGGAGGGCAAACGAAGCCAGGGAATACACAATAAGTGGGAGGATACGGAGAGGGGTAGAAGTGAGAGGCTTTGGTCCACAGGTTCCTGAAGGTGGCAGAACAGGTAGATAAAGTGGCAAAGGTGGCATATGGAATGCTTTCCTTTATTGGCCGAGGTATAGAATACAAAAGCAGGGATGTAATGCTGGAACTGTTTAAAAATGCTGGTTAGGCCACAGTTGGATTACTGCATACAGTTCCGGTCACATTACAGGAAGGCCATAATTGCGCTGGAGAGAGTTAGGAGGAGATTTACAAGAATGTTGCCAGGATTTGAAAGTTGCAGCACTGAGGAAAGATTGGATCCGGTAGGGTTGTTTTCCTTAGAACAAAGGAGGCTGAGGGGTGACTTAATAGAGGTGTACAAAATTATGAGGAGTCTAGGTAGAGTAGACAGGAAGGACCTGTTTCCCCTAGCGGTGAGGTCAATTACCAGGGGGCACAGATTTAGGGTGATTGGTAGAAAGATTAGAGGGGGCATGAGGAACAACCTTTTCACCAGAGGGTCGTGGGTGCCTGGAATTCACTGCCAGGATCAGTGGTGGAGGCAGAAACCCTTAATTCATTTAAAAAGGTACCTGGATATGCACCTGAAGTTCTGTAACCTGCAAGGCCACAGAACAGGTGCTGGAAGGTGGGATTAGATTGGGTGGCTAGTTTTTTCAGCCGGCGCAGACACAATGGGCTGAATGGCCTCCTTCTGTGCCGTAACCTTTCTACAGTTCTATGGTGTTCAGGCGTCACCAAGTGCAAGCTTTAAAACCTCAAAGATTGTAGAAGGAAGAGAATATTAAAGGACAGAATAAGTTCCAGTTTATGTAACACATCTTCAAGGTACCTTAGCTTTTAGCTCCAGCTTCATATGTGCAATCAAACTCTCTTCTTTTAATAGATGGTTCTGAGCTTCCTTTGATCAACACTGAGATTTAGAACCGAGATGAGGAGAAATTTCTTTACTCGGAGGGTGGTGAACATGTAGAATTCTCTACCGCAGCAGGCAGTGCAGGCCAAGTCATTAAATATATTCAAGAAGGAGATAGATATATTTCTTAATGCCAAAGGAATCAAGGGATATGGGGAGAAAGCGGGAACAGGGTACTGAATTAGACGATCACTCACGATCTTTTTTGAATGGCGGAGCAGGCCGGAAGGCCTACTCCTGCTCCTATTTTCGAAGTTTCTATGTTAACATCAAAGTTCCAGAATCAAACTGAGGTAGATTTGTGAGGATTAAAAAAAAAAATATTTGCAGTTATGGAGGAAGGGCTTTGGCCTTCACTAATATCGCAAGTGCAGGGGGGAAAGTAGCATAGTGCTATTGTTACTGGACTAGTAACCTAGAGGTCCGGACTAATACTCTGGAGACACGAGTTCAAATCCCACCACAACAACTGCTGGAATTTAAATTCATTGAATTAATAAATCCGGAATAAGATGCTCTCATCAACAGTAAGCATGAAACGACCAGATTGTTGTAAAAACCTAGCTGGCTCGCTAAAGTTCTTTCGGGAAGGAAATCTGCTGTCCTTACCTGGTCTGGCCTACATGTGACTCCAGACTCACAGCAATGGGGTTGACTCTTAACAGTCTTCTGAAACAGCATAGCAAGCCACTCAGTTGCACAAAACTACTCCAGATAAAAAAAGCACTACTACTTACACCACATGGACTGCAGCAGTTCTTAAGAGCAATTAGGGATGGGCAATAAATGCTGGCCTTACCTGCGACTCTCGCATCCCAAGAACAAATTTATTTATTTATTTTTTTAAAGAGTTTCTGCATTTTACAAGGAAATGTTGATGAAATAATCTATTACAATAATTAGTAACTACAATTTCAGCAGTTGAATATATGCGGAAAAAACTGGAAAAGAAAATCCACAGTAGTGAGTTAAACAAAACATTTTAGTTACTAAAATAAAAGCAAAATACTGCAGATACTGGAAATCTGAAATAAAAACAGAAAGTGCTGGAAATACTCAGCAGGTCTGGCAGCATCTATGGAGAGAGAAACAGAGTTAACGTTTCAAGTCGATGTTCTGATAAAAGTTCATCGACCTGAAACGTTAACTCTGTTTCTCTCTCCACAGATGCTGCCAGAACTGTTGAGTATTTCCAGCATTTTCTGTTTTTAAAACATTTGAGTTGTAAGGTGATGGAGTATTGGTGTAGCAAGGAATGGAACACATGTGCATGATGATTCCCCAATCTCCGACATCATTGGGGAAAGCTAGGATTTCCTACTGGAGCACAAGGGGAAAGGGTAGCTCACCAACACCATTGTTGCAGACTCCCTTGTCCATTGCTGTCATGGGAGGAGATGGCTTAAATAGCTTGGTCAGATAATGGCTCTTTGCTGAGATAATGGATGAGAAGAGCAGGAGTCCAGCAAGTTATAAATCTAGATATTTTAATACAATTTTGTCAGATCCAGTATGTTCGTATGATAACACATGGGGCAAAAACCATTATGAAGTCATTACTTTGGCCTTTGAATCAGAAGACTGTGGATTCAAGATCCACTCCAGAGACTTGAGCATATAATCTAGGCTGAGCATATAATCTAATGCAGTCCTGAAGGAGTGTTTCACTGATGGAGGTGCTATCTTCCAGATGAGACATTAAATCAAGGCCTCGTCTGCCCTCTCAGGTAAACGTGCAAGAACCCATGATACTATTTGAAGACAGCAACGGCCTCCCCTGGTGTTCTGCCCAATGTTTATCCCTCAACCAACACTATCAAAACAGATCAGAGTGAAATCTATACACTCCCAAAAAAAACAAGTTGTTGAGACTCAAATAACGTAACTTGTAAAAACATATAAGCATTATTCAAAGCACGGACACTCATGAATTACAACTATAGTTAGCTTTCACGGCACAAAGCCCTTTTTCCAAAAATGGTTTAGTGACAGGAGGCAGAGGGTTATGGTCAAGGGTTGTTTTTGCGAGTGTAAGCCTGGTGACCAGTGGTGTACCACAGGTTTCGGTGCTGGGATCCTTGCTGTTTGTAGTGTACATTAATGATTGAGACGTGAATACAGGAGGTATGATCAGTAAGTTCGCAGATGACATGAAAATTGGTGGTGTCGTAAATAGTGAGGAGGAAAGCCTTAGATTACAGGACGATATAGATGGGCTGGTAGGATGGGCAGAGCAGTGGCAAATGGAATTTAATTTTGAGAAGTGTGAGGTGATGCATTTTGGGAGGACTAACAAGGCAAGGGAATATTCAATGGATGTTAGGACCCTAGGAAGTACAGAGCGTCAGAGCGACCTTGGTGTATTTGTCCACAGGTCACTGAAGACAGCAGCACAGGTAGATAAGGTGGTTAGGAAGGCATATATCATACTTGTCTTTATTAGCTGAGGCATAGAATATAAGAGCAGGGAGGTTATGATGGAAATGTATAAAATGCTAGTTGGGCCACAGCTGGAGTACTGTGTACAGTTCTGGTCTCCACACTATAGGAAGGATGTGACTGCACTGGAGAGGGTGCAGAGGAGATTCACCAGGATGTTGCCTGGGCTGGAGCATTTCAGCTATGAAGAAAGACTGGATAGGCTAGGGTTATTTTCCTTAGATCAGAGAAGGTTGAGGGGGGACCTGATTGTGGTATACAAAATTACGAGGAGCATAGATAGGAAGAAACTTTTTCCCATAGCGGAGGAATCAATAACCAGGGGGCATAGATTTAAGGTAAAGGGCAGGAGGTTTAGAGGGGATTTGAGGAAAAATAATTTCACCCAGAGGGTGGTTGGAATCTGGAACACACTGCCTGAAGAGGTGGTAGAGGCAGAAACCCTCACAACATTTAAGAAGTATTTAGATGAGCACTTGAAACACCATAGCATAGAAAGCTATGGGCCAAGTGCTGGAAAATGGGATTAGAATAGATCGGTGCGTGATGGCTGGCACAGACACAATGGGCCGAAGGGCCTGTTTCTGTGCTGTATAACTCTGACTTTTACACCTTAGAAAACGGGACAGACCCTGAATGATGAATTGTTACTGGATTCTTGCTCATTTGGTTGCGTGCAAATGAATTTCAATTTGAAATCTTTCACAAAACAGGTCATAGAATTTTTTAAAGCAGGAAGTCAGACTACATTTTGAAAGCCAGCTCCTGAGAGACAACTTTACTAGCTGGTCAACAAGACATATTTATAATTTTAGTTTTTGTTCAATCGGAGAAAAGTTGCTCATCAGCTTTCTTTTAAAAAAGATCTCATCAGTGACAAACTGAAGCACAAAGTTCCACACAAAGACCAATTGTTTGAGGCACAAAAAGCGAGACAATATTTGTCAGTAAGCCAAGAACTCCACTAACATTTTTATACTATATCACGGATTTACCATTCTATTGGTTGAGCTAACAGCATGCCTTTATAAAATCCGATTGAACACCTCAAGCCCAACTAATGAAATAGGGCAATATAAAACAAACCTTTCATTTGACAGATAAAACATTCTGATCATATTAAATTCTGCCATTAAAGACATCATATAATGTGGCATTCACCTCTACGACAGCTGCACACAGTGAAGCATCACCAGGCTAACATCTGTTGCTCACACACAATACTGCTCCATGTACTGGCTTAATTGCATTTCAGTCTATGCTGGTCATACTGCATCATGTAGCAAGTTAACAAAAGCACCTGCATGAGACTATTATTGCATTTATATGTAGAGTCAACTGACTATGGTTTAAGGTTACAACACTGTATAAGAGCAAAATAAGCATCTATTTCAGAAAGTGAACAAACTTCCCTCCTTTGTAGCATGGTGTACTTGTCCATAGATCACTGAAGGCAGCAGCACAGGTAGGTAAGGTGGTTAGGAAGGCATATGGGATACTTGCCCTTATTAGCTGAGGCATTGAATATAAGAGCAGGGAGGTTATGATGGAGCTGTATAAAATGCTAGTTAGGCCACAGCTGGAGTACTGTGTACAGTTCTGGGCACCACACTATAGGAAGGATGTGATTGCACTGGAGAGGGTGCAGAGGAGATTCACCAGGATGTTGCCTGGGCTGGAGCATTTCAGCTATGAAGAGAGACTGAAAAGGCGAGGGATGTTTTCCTTAGATCAGACAAGGCTGTGGGGGAACATGATTGAGGTATACAAAATTATGAGGGGCATTCATAGGTTAGCTAGGAAGAGACTTTTTCCCCTTAGCAGAGGGGTCAATAACCAGGGGGCATCGATTTAAGGTAAGGGGCAGATTTAGAGAGGATTTGAGGAAAAACATTTTCACCCAGAGGGTGGTTGGAATCGGGAATACACTACCTGAAGTGTTGGTAGAGGCAGGAACCCTCATAACATTTAAGTATTTAGATGAGCACTTGAAACGCCATAGCATACAAGGCTATGGGCCAAGTGCTGGGAAATGGGACTGGAATAGTTAGGTGCTTGATGGCTGGCACAGACACGAAGGGCTGAAGGGCCTGTTTCTGTGCTGTACAACTCTCCATGACTCGAAGTTTTTTTTTTATACAGTAAATGTGCAAACATACAACACAGTTGCATTTAAATTGTTTGTCATGAAGGTTTAAATACATATCCCAATATCGATACTTATGCTGCCTAGTACTGGTACAGACAGAAACTGGTACTTGCAAGACATGCCTCTTGCATTTAGTTGTACATCCCCCAGACCAGAGATGTAACAGAGCTGTTGCACCTGCTGGAGTTGTTCCAATGAATGCCATTTCCTCTCTGTGCCCACAGATGGTCTCAACTCAAACAACAGATGCTGGAAATTTGAAACGACTGACAATGCTGAAAACACTGAAGTAAGGAAACATAGCCCTTCCTCAGAACTGGAAGATGTTACAGATGACCCACAACTTGTAAGAAAGGGGCAGAATGAGGGAAAGGAGGGGAAATAAAACAAATACACAAGTAAAGAAAAAGCATGAACCGTAGAGCAATTAGGTGAAGAACATCGGATGGCACTGGACAGAGTGATAAGAGCGTAGGACAAAAGGTGGCATGATGAGCGAATTTAGAGAAATAAATGATGTACATGAGACCCAGAGAATGTGTCAATTGTTAAAGCAGGTTAGCTAAATTGAAGAGGGTGAGAACCTGGCAGAATAGACTTCAGTGGCCAGCAAGCTGGTGGAAGAAACAAAAGCAGGTCAGCATCAGGGGTGCAAACCACCAGCACTGTAACATGGAGGAAATTCCCACTAGAGACCCGCTTTAGGTCGGGAAAAAGAACCCGACCGAACCACAGCGGACCCGGGCCCGAGCCCGACCAGAGTCCCTCCGACTTTGCCCCGAGCCTGACCCGACCCGACCATCCGTTTACTTACCTTCCTGACACCGAACCTGCAGCGCATGCGCGAGACGTCACAGTGACGTCACTCGCTCACTGCGCAGACTCAGTTTCGTCCCGGACTCCCAGCTCAGGTAAGTTTTTTTATTTTTAATACTTACCAGCAGAGCACTTACCGTGTGTGTCCAGCCCGACCTGATCAGAGCTCGAAAGCCGGCCCCAGAAGATGGGCCCGACCCGACCCCGACGCATGATGTCAGGTCCGGTCAGGTTCGGGTTGGGGAGCAGGCCTCAAATTCCCACTCCTTCAACACACTCCTTCTCCCAGCCCCAAAAGTCCTGGTGTGATTCCACCCCTGGTGGTGGCCTGCCTTCATCATTCCACATCACCTTGTTTCAACTGCTATCACTCATATCTCAATCAAATTAAGGGTTCAAGCCCCTCTTGAGGATTTGAGCTAGAATGCCATTCCAATTTAATATGAGGGAGTCCTGACAGTCGGACGTGCCGTCCTCAAGATGAAACTTTAAGCTGAGATCCCAGTAGTAGGTGAATGTCACAGATGACAAACACTATTTTAACTACAACTCATCAATACTACCACACACTTACAGACATCTGTCAGTTTTATTTCACCAACTGGAAACTGTGCAACATTCAAATGGCCCGGTGCTACAAATTCCATTAAATGTCTTTTTTTTAACATGGGTGACTAATGGAAATAAACCCAACTTGGACAGCTGGGCTTAAGTGCTGCAGGATCCTATTGCAAAGAATCTTATGCCTTTTTTTTTTAATTACATGACAAAGACAATCAGCAAATACTTTTTAAAGTGATTCCTGACAATGCAGCGGCCCACTGATGTCATCAGAGTGCGCCAAGCTGCACACCTGCACAGTTGCATCTTGCCAGGACTTAGTGGCGCATGCGCGGGATGACATCATCACGCAGCGCTAACATCATCACGTATCCGCGCCAGGTCCATCTTCACGCATGCGCAATAAAGCATCATCAGGTATCCAGCCCCTCACTCGGCTGGAGGAAGCGGCTGAATGGGACACTCTGAGGCTGGAGCTCTCCCCCCCTCGACGCTTCCTCCCTTCAACTGCTCGCTTCAGACCTCGTTGCTCCCCTCCACTCCCCTGGCTGAAAGTTCCTCGCTTCGTGCCACCCCTGCAGCCGTTAGCTATAGGTGGCGCCTCTTCCCTTCTCTCGGCCACTCATTCCTACGTCGCCAGTCGACCCTTGCTTCTTCGGGTGGCGCGCGGAGACTGGTGAAACATGGCAGCGAGAGGAGGGAAGCAGCAGGGCCCAGTGCTCGCGGCTGGGGGGGGGGGAGGGGTGGTGGGGGAGCGAATGGCCAACAGAAGAGTGGGGTGGCATGAGCGGGGAAGTGGGGGTGGGGGCGGAGAGTAGCAAGGTCTGGAACTAATGGCTGGGGGTGGGGGGGGAAGCAGCCAGTAGGGAGGAGGGGGAGAAAGCGAGTTGCCGAGATCTAGAGTCGCCAGTGGGGCGGGAGCTAGGACCTGCGTTCGGGTGAAATCAGTCCTGGCCAGTCCTTTTAAACGAATCACAATAATGAATTGGCAGCACATTTTATACTCTGCCCGATTTTCTTTTCCATCGATCGGGGTGCCAATTCACTATCCTCCAATGGAAATTCAATCATAAAATTCCTTTTGTATTTAATAGGATGACTGGAATATTAAATGGATCTGAGGATTACACTTAGTATCCTATAACTACATAGTAGCATATTACTGGGCTTCCACCCAACTTAATGTAAGGTTAGTTTGCTAAAACGATCTAGCCACGAGCATTTCCTGTGATAAAGTAAGCAGCACCATCTTTAATCCTGGCAGCTGCCGGAACATCCCAGACACTAATGTTCCAGTTGAAGAGCCTGCATTTGCACATGTGAAAGTACTACACCACCTAGTGGTTGTGTTGTCAGCAAACACAGCCAATACTTTTACTTGCTTGTCAATGAGCAAAAACAAAACAAAGGATGGAATCGCATGCATTCAAAATGAAATCTCAGCACCTCCTTCTTCCAAGTTTACTCACTGAGTAGTCAAGTGAAATAGATCAGAAAGGTGCTAGGTTCTGCTGATTAAGTTGGCCTTAGTCAGTATGGCAATGGGTCACCAATTCACCTCAGCACCCCCAGGTTAAGGAGGGACAATCCCCACCCACCTCAAGAGATATCCAGTAATTCTTGCAGTTACTTAGAAGTTATAAACATGCCAATAAAGCCACTGCACCTGCATAGGAGTTGCATCCACAACTGTGTCAGTTTGGCAGCAGCTGCACCAATATCTTGAGTGGGTGGGGAGGTGGGAGTGTCTGTGCAGGCCAGCAATGATCTGTTGTGTAGGCAGAGAAGGAAACCTGCCCGCAGCCAAACCCAAGCTGGGTGACCTGCCAGCAGATATTGTTGCTCTATTTTCCAGGCCTGCGGAGGGGGTGGTTGGAAATCACAACTGCAGACTCTGATTAGTCTGGCCTCTTGTCCCATCAGAATAAACTCTTGCCATCTGAGTTAATAAAAAGGGGATATTTTAAGGCTATAACTGAAATGACACCCATTAGAGATAGAAAAGCCACGTACACACAGGTTATTTATTCTATTGCAATAAACGCTGTATTACTGTGCAAAATATCTGACCAATGTGCCTGAAATCCAGAAATATTATACTCTACCAATTTATTTCAACGAAAGAAGAAACTGGGAGCTTTATTTCAAATTTATTCTTGCCACAGTGACTTTGAATAAGCAAAATTTAAAATAAGCATGCTGCAATAATTTGCAAGAACCTGAGAAGTTTTAAACATTTAAACTGAGTGTATTGCAGAGGCCAGTATGTCTCTGAATGCAAGATGCTATGACCAGGTGAGAAAGGGGTTTGGGGGTCCCTCTCAGCCTCCACCTGGTCTTACCGTAACAGAGTTTAATTTTTAAAACACCGTGTTTTTAGCTCCTCCTTGGTGAATTCTTGTTCACCGCTTTCCAATGAATTACTAGGCAAAGAAACCAGCACAAACAGGCTTTCTTAGGTTTAAAGAAAAGTTGAAATTTATTAAACTTGAACTTAAACTTTAATTCAGTGAGGCCTACAGATACATGGCACACCCACGCTAGCATGCATACGCAATACACACATGTAAATAGAGACAGAAAAAAGTAAAATAAAGTGGAAAAGTTTGAGGCAGTATCTGAAGAGTTTTTGTTACTGTTCTTCGAGCTCACCGTAGAGTCCTTGATTGTAGGTAGATCTTGCCTTTCAGTGGGGCCCAGTATTCTTCTTGAACCCCAAGAGATAAAAGTCTCCTACAGTGAATAAGGTTTGTGTGTCTTCAGTGGATTCAGAGGCTTGTGAGAAAGAGATGGGAGCAGGCAGACAGGAGGGGCTGTGGCAAGCCAGCCAGGAGAGATCTTGCTTTCCAGTCCAGGAGCATTCTGCTTTTTTTTCCCCAAACTGCTTCTACAAATTCAAAAAACTCAGGTTGCCCAGCAGATTAGTCATGAGACTAGCTGGTTTGACCATGTGTATTCAGCCACCTTTGCAGTCAACATGGAATGTGAGCTCCCCTCCCATCAAAGTCTGGTGATCAATTGTCCATTGTGGGTTGAATGTGTCAGGGAATGGTCCTTTGTCCTTCCAAACACTGTCTGTTAATATGAAAATGTCTTTTCTAGCCACGGCTGATCTGTTTAACAAGTCCTTTCTTTACTCCAGTAACAGTTTAAAATCAATGTTCAAGACAAAATTTATGTGCCTCGTTCTTGGCAGGTGGGGGCCTAGCATGACAAAGATGACAAATGGTGCAACAAAGATCACAAACTGAGGCTGCCAGGCACTGTAAAATTGTTTTGCAGAACCAAAGTGGGTGTCACAATGATGCTTCACAGATAAAAGGAAAACAGCAAAAAAGAAACAATTACAAAACAGTTTGGAATGGAAACAGTCCTTGGACAAGTTGATAATTTGTAAAATTGATCTATTATTGGCTGGAATGTTGTGCTGTATAAAATGATAGCAAACTAACATACAATGTGAACTGAATTACACATAGCTGGATTGCTCAGCAGTTAGTTCAGGTAAGGGTCTGTAGCCATTGTTTGATGCTGGAGGAGAGGAACTTGATGGTACATTTTGCACATTAGAATCTAGTGTTAAAGGGGTGAGCAACAGAAAGCCAAATGTTGAAGAAATCCTCAGTGTTATTCAGTTACAGGTGCAAGATCAGCTGGCATTGCATCAACTGTCCAAGCATTTTTATACCAATATAGCGTGTTTTGAAGAAAACAGAGAGTCTAGTAATGACAAATCCTACGTTACTTCTAAAAATGTGTTTTTATGCATTAGCTATGTTCAAAAACCAAAACCAATACTGTTACAGCCACTTTGGAAAATGAAAAATATCTCTGCACACTTTGATGATTTTACAAATAAAATTGATAGATAGATATAACTATGCATACACACAAAAAAAAACATGAACAAGCTTTGTATATTCAAACTGGCTTTGCTAAAACAAACTAATGATTTGCAAAGGAAACACATATTAAACTATTACTAGCCAATTGCTGTGGATTTACATAAAACACTTAGTCAGGGGCAATGGTCATTGGTTGATTATTACTTTAAAACGTAGCTATTTTCAGTAACTTTACAGATCCCTTCACAATTCTGCTAATATTCATATGCAATAATATATATAGAGCACTTTTCATCTGGGGAACTTTACTAATACAGATAATCAAGGTAGGCATCCAGAGGGCTATACTGTCACTCTAGCCTGGCAAGTTGACAACAGGATTTTGGTTATGGAATAAAGCTTTGCAATGAACTGGCAAGTTTCAGAAATGCAATCTAGGAGCTGAATCTATCAGACAGTATCACAACAATCCAGACACAGCTCCAGGTTTGAAAATCTGTGATAATTGTTGCAGTTATTAAAATCTTTCAGCTGGGTTTATTCCGGGCATTTCCATGCTCAGTCATGTCCACACTATTTCCTCAGTCTCTCATGATTTGGGTATTGTGAAACACTGGTTATGCTAGAGCTTTACTTGGGTTAATTTTATACAAATACCTTGCGATAGTTTTAAAGGGAGTATTCTCTGCTTTGTATATGCATGCAACTTTTCCAGACAACTTAAAGAGTAACAGCTGTACACTTTTAAAAAGAACAGACTATGATAACTACGTTAAAATGGTTTTTACAAAACCTAAATAGGCCAAAGCAATCATGCAGAGTACTGCTGAAGGTGAGATGAGTAGCAGAAAAGATGAAGCAAAGCAACATAGCTGTTGAATTAAAATGTATCCAGATAGAGACTGGTCTGTCAGAAGCGGAAAAGCAACAATTAAGCTTCACATTAACGTGAAATCACAGTAACAAACAGCAAATGGATGGAAATACACCATTCAAATAATGCCATCCAAAAATAAAATTGGCGTAATGCCCTTTCACCTCTGGGACTGGAGTGCAAATTTATCCCAGACTGAAAAGATTAATATTTTCCCTGGTGACGATAAGTTGCAGCAAAAAATAAATGTAACCAACCTTGAGCCAGTACCTACTGGATATGGCTTCACAAGACAAAACTTGCCCAGATTTGGCAATAAATTAGTTTTCTGAAAGGAATGACAATATTACACTCATACAACAGGGATAAATTATTGTTGTTGTGGAAGAACTGCCGGAATTGTATTCTACAGCATGACCTGGGAGGGTACTGGATACTGAAAAATCAGAAAACACGTTTCCAAGTGGACGCCACTCTCCTAGTTTCCATGTCCCTGCCTGTGCACAAGAATGGAAACAATCAGTGGAAATTAAATGTAAATGTCTTGTACGCTGAGGACCCCTGAGGGGTATAGGGGTCTTAGAGGTTGATCATTGTTTTTTTTGGGGTGGAGTGTGGTCACCATGCATTTGATACATATAGTAATACACTCACATTGCCAACTCTGCTCAATGCCATCTTTCCCCAGTTATCGAAAGCTAGCAACACAATTATATGATAAATATATTACAGCCTTGGAAAGGATACAGCAAAGATCTGCTGGAAGCATGATAGAAATGAAAGGTGACAGTTATGAGGAAAAGCATAAATTGGAGTTTTGCTCACTGGAACAGAAAGGAATCAATGTGGGGGAGAATCTAATAGAGGTTCCTAATAGCATGAAAAAACAGTAAATAACAGAAGAATCAAATTATAAGACTTTTTCTTACACAAAGCATTCTTAGAGCTTGAAATACTTGATCACAAGTGACTATTGAAGCAGAGAATAGAAAACAATACAAAAGAAAATTGGTTATATTTGAAAATTACTGCAGGAGTATGAGATTAGAGTAGATTTGACCAGGGAAGCAGTGGCGTAGTGGTATTGTCACTGGACTAGCAACCCAGAGACCCAGGGTATTGCTCTGAGGACATGGGTTCAAATCCCACCACAGCAGAAGATGGAATTTGAATTCAATTAATAAATCTGGAATGAAAAAGCTAGTCTAATGATGGCCATGAAACCACTGTCGATTGTTGTAAAAACCCATCTGGTTCACTAATGTCCTTTAGGGAAGAAAGTCCTTACCTGGTCTGACCTACATGTGACTCCAGGCCCACAGCAATGTGGTTAACTCTTACATGCCCTCTGAAATGGCCTAGCAAGCCACTCAGTTGTATCTAACTGCGATGAAGTCAATAAAAATGAAACCAGACAGACCACCCGACATTGACCAAGGCACCGGAAAGGACAACGGCAAACCCAGCCCTGTTGACCCTGCAAAGTCCTCCTTACTAACATCTGGGGGCTTGTGCCAAAGTTGGGAGAGCTGTCCCACAGACTAGTCAAGCAACAGCCTGACATAGTCAGACTCACGGAATCATACCTTACAGACAATGTCCCAGACTCTGCCATCACCATCCCCGGGTATGTCCTGTCCCACCGGCAGGACAGACCCACCAGAGGTTGCGGCACAGTGGTATACAGTAGGGAGGGAGTTGCCCTGGGAGTCCTCAACATCAACTCTGAACCCCACGAAGTCTCATGGCATCAGATCAAACATGGACAAGGAAACCTCCTGCTGATTATCACCTACTGCCCTCCCTCAGCTGATGAGTCAGTACTCCTCCATGTTGAACAGCACTTGGAGGAAGTACTGACGGTGGCAAGGGCACAGAATGAAGTGGGGGACTTCAATGTCCATCACCAAGAGTGGCTCGGTAGCACCACTACTGACAGAGCTGGCCGAGTCCTAAAGGACATATCTGCTAGACTGGGACAAAAACAAGAAATGCTGGATTCACTCAGCAGGTCTGGCAGCATCTGTGGAAAGAGAAGCAGAGTTAACGTTTCGGGTCAGTGACCCTTCTTCGGAACTGACAAATATTAGAAAAGTCACAGATTATAAACAAGTGAGGTGGGGGTTGGGCAAGAGATAACAAAGGAGAAGGTGCAGATTGGACCAGGCCACATAGCTGACCAAAAGGTCACGGAGCAAAGGCAAACAATATGTTAATGGTGTGTTGAAAGACAAAGCATTAGTACAGATTAGGTGTGAATATACTGAATATAGAACATCAGCAAGTGCAAACCTGAAGAAAAACAACCTGAAAAAAACAGTGGGTAAGCAAACTGAACAAACTAAGATGAAATGAAATAAATGCAAAAAATGTAAAAAGGAATGCAAAAAAAAAAGGAAGAAAAAATAACTAAAAATGACTAAAAATGAAAGTAAAGAGGGGGGCTGTCATGCTCTGAAATTATTGAACTCAATGTTCAGTCCGGCAGGCTGTAGTGTGCCTAATCGGTAGATGAGATGCTGTTCCTCGAGCTTGCGTTGATGTTCACTGGAACACTGCAGCAATCCCAGGACAGAGATGTGAGCATGAGAGCAGGGGGGAGTGTTGAAATGGCAAGCAACCGGAAGCTCAGGGTCCTGCTTGCGGACTGAGCGGAGATGTTCCGCAAAGCGGTCACCCAGTCTGCGCTTGGTCTCCCCAATGTAGAGGAGACCACAGTCTGCTAGACTGGGTATAGGAACAGGAGTAGGCCATTCAGCCCCTCAAGCCTGTCCCGCCATTCAATGAGATCATGGCTGATCCATGGCCTGACTCCATATACCTGCCTTTGGCCCATATCCCTTAATATCTTTGCTTAACAAAAATCTATCTATCTCAGATTTAAAATTAACTGTTCGAGCTTCAACTGCTGTTTGTGGGAGAGAGTTCCAAACCTCTCCTACCCTTTGCGTGAAGAAGTGCTTCCTAACATCTCTCCTGAACGGTCTGGTCCTACTTTTTAGACCATGCCCCCTAGTTTTAGAATCTCCAACCAGTGGAAATAGTTTATCTTTATCTAGCCTGTCTTTTCCTATTAATATCTTGAAGACTTCGATCAGATCACCCCTTAACCTTCTAAATTCGAACAAAAACAGGCCTAATTTGTGTAATCTCTCCTCTTAACTTAACCCCTATAGTCCAGGTATCATTCTTGTAAACCTACATTGCACTCCCTCCAAGGCCAATGTATCCTTCCTAAGGTGTGGTGCCCGGAACTGCTCACAGTACTCCAAGTGGGGTCTAACCAGGGTTTTGTGTAGCTGCAGCATAACCTCTGTGTCTTTATACTCCAATCCTCTGGATGTAAAGGCTAGCATTCCATTAGCCTTTTTGATTATTTTCGACACTTGCTCGTGTCATTTTAAAGATCTATGCACCTGAACCCCCAAGTTTCTTTGGACATCCACTGTACTTAACCTCTTCCCATTTAGAAAGTACCCTGCTCTATCCTTTTTTGGTCCAAAATGGATAACCTCACACTTGCCCGCATTGAAATCCATTTGCCAGTCACCTAGTCTGAATTTGGCCTAACCATCAGCCTCAAGAAAACGAACATCATGGGGCAGGATGTCAGAAATGCTCCATCCATCAATATTGGCGACCACGCTCTGGAAGTGGTTCAAGAGTTCACCTACCTAGGCTCAACTATCACCAGTAACCTGTCTCTAGATGCAGAAATCAACAAGCGCATGGGTAAGGCTTCCACTGCTATGTTCAGACTGGCCAAGAGAGTGTGGGAAAATGGCGCACTGACACGGAACACAAAAGTCCGAGTGTATCAGGCCTGTGTCCTCAGTACCTTGCTCTACGGCAGCGAGGCCTGGACAACGTATGCCAGCCAAGAGCGACGTCTCAATTCATTCCATCTTCGCTGCCTTCGGAGAATACTTGGCATCAGGTGGCAGGACTATATCTCCAACACAGAAGTCCTTGAAGCGGCCAACATCCCCAGCTTATACACACTACTGAGTCAGCGGCGCTTGAGATGGCTTGGCCATGTGAGCCGCATGGAAGATGGCAGGATCCCCAAAGACACATTGTACAGCGAGCTCGCCACTGGTATCAGACCCACCGGCCGTCCATGTCTCCGTTATAAAGACGTCTGCAAACGCGACATGAAATCGTGTGACATTGATCACAAGTCGTGGGAGTCAGTTGCCAGCATTCGCCAGAGCTGGCGGGCAGCCATAAAGACAGGGCTAAATTGTGGCGAGTCGAAGAGACTTAGTAGTTGGCAGGAAAAAAGACAGAGGCGCAAGGGGAGAGCCAACTGTGCAACAGCCCCAACAAACAAATTTCTCTGCAGCACCTGTGGAAGAGCCTGTCACTCCAGAATTGGCCTTTATAGCCACTCCAGGCGCTGCTTCACAAACCACTGACCACCTCCAGGCGCGTATCCATTGTCTCTCGAGATAAGGAGGCCCAAAAGAAGAAGTCTGTCAATATCTCTTTGCAATTTTATGCTATCATCTAGAGTGTCTACAATGCCGCCTAACTTTGTATCATCAGCAAATTTGGATATATGACTTACTATGCCATCATCCAAGTCATTAATGAATAATGTGAATAATTGAGGCCCCAACACAGATCCCTGCGGGATACCACATCCTGCCAATCAGAGTACTTACCCATTATCCCCACTCTCTGTCGCCTACCACTCAACCAACGTTCTAACCACGTCAATAATTTGCCCTCAATTCCATAGGCTTCTACCTTAGTTAACAGTCTCTTAGGTGGGACTTCATCAAATGCCTTCTGAAATTGCATATAAATAACATTCATAGACATTCACCTGTCCACTACCTTAGTCACCTCTTCAAAAAATTCAATGAGATTTGTCAGGCATGATCTTCCCGTCATGAATCCATGCTGGCTGTCCCTGATTAACTGAATTTTTTCTAGGTGTTCAGTCACCCTATCCTTGATTATAGACTCCAGCAATTTGCCCACCAGATGTCAGGCCAACTGGTCTGTAATTTCCTTGGTTCCCCCTTTCACCCTTCTTAAAAAGTGGAGTGACATGTGCAACTTTCCAATCCAGAGGGACCAATCCTGAATCTAGGGAACTCTGAAAGACTATAGTTAGAGCATTTACAATGTGCTCCCCTACTTCCTTTAACACCCTCGGATGGAAACCGTCAGGTCCTGGGGATTTCTCACTCTTTAGTTCCATTAATTTCCTTGATACTGATGATTCACTTACATTAATTGTATTAAGTCCCTGTCCCCTATCGGCTATTAATTTTTTCGGGACTTCCGGCAAGTTAACCTCCTTTTCAACTGTAAATACTGAGGCAAAGTAATTGTTGAACATGTCTGCCATTTCCCCATTATCAATGACAATATCTCCAGTTTCAGCTTTTAGTGGGCCTACATTGCTCTTGACCACCCGTTTTCCCTTTATGTAACTATAAAATTTCTTCTTATTGATTTTGATATCCCTTGCAAGTTTCCTTTCATAATCTCTTAATAGCTCTTATAAGCTGCTTTGTGACCCTTTTCTGGTCTTTGTATCGATCCCATTCGGCCGGATCTGTGCTGCGTTTTGCATTTTTGTAAGCCCTTTCTTTTTGTTTTATGTTATCCCTAATCTCTTTAGTTGTCCATGGCTGTTTTTTCTCAGGGGTATATACTCGCTCTGTATTTCGTGAAATGTTTCTTTAAATATTCTCCACTATTCTCCGCTGTGGTCAGTTTGCTCATCCTCCCTACAGTCTCTGCTCTCATCCACACAGGAAGCAAGAATCTCGAACCTGTTGGACAAGGACAACGGCTGAGGCTCCTGCAGCACTACCTCCTGGATCCCTCTACTTGCCTCACTCTTAGTCACACGCTCCTGTCCCTGACCACTGGCCGAATTCACGATAGTTAATCTAAAGGGTGTGACTGCCCCCTGAAACACAGTGTCCAGGTAACTCTCCCCCTCCCTGATGTATCGCAGTGTCCGAAGCTCAGACTCCAGCTCATCAACTCTGAGCCGGAGTTCTGCGAGCAGCCAACACTTGCTACAGATGTGGTCAGATGGTTTGCGGCAGGTGGTGAGGGAACTAACAAGAGGGGAAAACATACTTGACCTTGTTCTCACCAATCTGCCTGCCGCAAATGCATCTGTCCATGACAGTATTGGTAGGAGTGATCACCGCATAGTTGTTGTGGAGACGAAGCCCTGCCTTCACATTCAGGATACCCTCCTTCGTGTTGAGTGGCACTAACACCGTGCAAAATGGGATAGATTTCGAACAGATCTAGCAATGCAAAACTGGGCATCCATGAGGCACTGTGGGCCATCAGCAGCAAACGAATTGTACTCAGCCACAATTTGTAACCTCATGGTCCGGCAAATCCTTCACTCTATCATTACCATCAAGCCAGGAAACCAACCCTGGTTCAATGAAGAGTGCAAGAAGGCATGTCAGGAGCAGCACCAGGCATACCTCAAAATGAGGTGTCAACCTGGTGAAGCTACAACACAGGACTATCTGCGTGCCAAACTGCGTAAGTAGCATACGATAGACAGAGCTAAGCGATCCCACAACCAACGGATCAGATCTAAGCTCGACGGTCCTGCCTCATCCAGCCGTGAATGGTAGTGGACAATTAAACAACTAACTGGAGGAGGTGGCTCCACAAATATCTCCATCCTCAATGATGGGGGAGCCCAGCACAGTGCAAAAGATAAGGCTGAAGCACTTGCAACCATCTTCAGCCAGAAGTGCCGAGTTGATGATCCATCTCAGCCTCCTCCTGAAGTCCCCAGCATCGCAGATGCCAGACTTCAGCCAATTCGATTCACTCCGTGTGACATCAAAAAATGACTGAAGGCACTGGATACTGCAAAGGCTCCAGGTCCTGACAATTTGCCAGCAATAGCACTGAAGACCCGTGCTCCAGAACTTGCTGTGCCCCTAGCCAAGCTGTTCCAGTACAGCTACAACACTGGCAACTACCCGGCAATGTGGAAATGTGGAAAATTGCCCAGGTATGTCCTGTACACAAAAAGCAGGACACATCCAACTCGGCCAAGTACCGCCCCATCAGCCTACTCTCAATCATCAGTAAAGTGATGGAAGGTGTCATCAACAGCGCCAACAAGCGGCACTTGCTTAGCAATAACTTGCTCAGTGACGCTCAGTTTGGGTTCTGCCAGGACCACTCAGTTCCTGACCTCATTTACAGCCTTGGTTCAAACATGGACTAAACAGCTGAACTCAAGAGGTGAGGTGAGAGTGACTGCCCTTGACATCAAGGCAGCATTTGACAGAGTAGGGCATCAAGCAGCCCTAGCAAAACTGAGGTCAATGGAAATCAGGGGGAAAATCCTCCGCTGGCTGGAGTCATACCTAGCGCAAAAGGAAGATGGTTGTGGTTGTTGGAGGTCAATCATCTGAGCTCCAGGGCATCACTGCAGGAGTTCCTCAGGGTAGTGTCCTAGGCCCGACCATTTTCAGCTGCTTCATCAATGACCTTCCTTCAATCATAAGGTCAGAAGTGGGGATGTTCGCTGATGATTGCACAATGTTCAGCACCATTCACGACTCCTCAGATCTTGAAGCAGTCCGTGTAAAAATGCAGCAAGACCTGGACAATATCCAGGCTTGGGCTGATAAGTGGCAAGTAACATTCGCGCCACACGAGTGCCAGGCAATGACCATCTTCAACAACAGAGAATCTAACCATCTCCCCTTGACATTCAATGGCATTACCATTGCTGAATCCCCCACTATCAATATCCTAGGGGCTACCATTGACCAGAAACTGAACTGGAGTAGCCATATAAATACTGTGGCTACAAGAGCAGGTCAGAGGCTAGGAATCCCGCGGTGAGTAACTCACCTCCTGACTCCCCAAAGCCTGTCCACCATCTTACAAGGCACAAGTCAGGAGTGTGATTGAATACTCTCCACTTGCCTGGAGGCGTGCAGCTCCAACAACACTCAAGAAGCTCGACACCATCCAGGACAAAGCAGCCCGCTTGACTGGCACCCCATCTACAAACATTCACTCCCTCCACCACCATGCACAGTGGCAGCAGTGTGGATCATCTGCAAGATGCACTGCAGCAATGCACCAAGGCTCCTTAGACAGCACCTTCCAAACCCGCGACCTCTACCAACTAGAAGGACAAGGGCAGCAAATGCATGGGAACACCACCACCTGCAAGTTCCCCTCCAAGGTCACACACCATCCTGACTTGGAACTAGATCACCGTTCCTTCACTGCCGCTGGGTCAAAATCCTGGAACTCCCTTCTCAACAACACTGTGGGTGTACCTACCCCACATGGACTGCAGCGGTTCAAGAAGGCTTGCCCTTCTCAAGGGCAATTAGGGATGGGCAATAGATGCTGGCCTGGCCAGCGATGCCCATATCCCATAAATGAATTTTTAAAATAAGATTTCTCCAGTTGAAGTAGTAATACTGTCACTGGTACGTGGGGCTAACACAGTCTGTCGTACAGTTGATGTGATGATTTCGCACTTCAGTCCAAGTATGCACTGTTTAGAACATGGCCCCAATTCAGATTTTCAGTTATTGATATTGCATATCTGTGAACATTCAAACACACATATACACACAATCTAACAGCATTTGCAACCCCATCCTATCTCCCTTATAAAGCAAACACCAACTGTTAATATGCTCACCTGAATGTATTTGATCACTCGTGAGGATCGCAACAGCTCACACAATATGTCTACAAATGGGTTACAGTAGCAACTGTTATGAGAGGCTTCTATTTTTTTTTTAAATACGTTTTTAAGGGCTCATATTTAAATTGTGGAAATGGATTCATTTGGAAGCCTGAAGAAATGCTGGACTTTGTTTTTTTTTTACTGGGATCATTGAAAAGACATTTGACTGAAAACACTTACTGGAAGAATCAAGAAACAAAATCTAAAAAATCCTCTGCTAGAGATCGCCTGCCTTAAGATAAATAAACAGAAACCTTGGACAGAGAAGCCACATGTCAAGGTTTATGGAGGTCAGGAGGTTGACTTTCTGTTTTGGGGTTTGGATTGTTTTCAGTTCAGTTGGGGTGTGAACTGTTTTGTCGACAGTTGGTGTTTTGCCTGCCAAGGTAAATGAAACCCCAGCTCATTTTGCCTGCACCTCTCTAAGAGACCCGAGAAGGCAAGTGTGTGTCAGCTCCTCTTTCCTCCTGTCTTTTGAAAAACCCTGTGATTCAAGTGTGTGCTGGCTGAAACCCTTGATGCCTGGAAAGCCTACTAGACTATTTCTCGACTTCTCCAGAACGAACTGCTTCTGAAAAGATCCCAGTGACCTGCCTCCTTATACCCAGATGCCAGACCAAAAAGGACTACTTACTTCCTTCCATATCTTCTTTTTTCTTCAAGAATTAGTAAGTATTTGGCCAAAGTACTCTTTTCTATGTCTCCTTCTTGTAACAGACCTCTTCAGAGAGAATTTCTATACTTTTTTCAGCGTATGAGTGAGTTCATGTGTGGGGGATTTTAAAAGGAAACTTTCATATTTCAATCTGTGGGTTAACACTTTGCTTCATTACTGGATATGTCTTGTTTTTTAATAAACTGATAATTTTTTTGTTTATTAAAGGTACCTTTTTGGTATAGTTTATTCAGGGATAGAGTAGAGTATATGATTGACCACATCAGTAATTGGGTAAACATTTAAATACATGTTGTGACCTGTGCAGAAGTGGAACTAGAAAAGACAGTGCACTCCTCCCACCTCAGTCATAAAACAGTCTCATTTTGGGGATCGGAGGCCACTTACAGACTTTCCAAAGTTTCTTTATTATGTACTAGGTCACTGAACTAGCACAATTATTTTCCAGCCCTTCAATTTATTCCCAGATCTCTAAGTCTACATATACTATACATAGTAGTGGTTAACCGAGCAAATTACTGTTATACATGAGAGACTTTGCAATCCCCTTCTGCCCATCACTTTATGCTCTCATGAATAATGCTCAACTCACTGTGGAATGCAGCCAACAGCAACATGGCTGACAGCAGGGAAACTTCCTATAACTCAGCCCAAGCAGCACACATTATAAAATAATGAGATACTCCCAAAATGGAGTTCAAGCTTGTAACCAAATTCAGGGCTTTGATAGCACTCAGAAGACACTTCAGCTTCTTTCCTGTAGCATATAACATTTGAACTCCACGATTTGGCAGAAACTATTTTAAAACCTTTCATATCTGATATGCTATCTGTATTCTATTACAGTTGTGATGAGCAATGTAATAGCTCCTTGGTTTGCTTTCTTAAACTATTAAAATATTTTAAAGCTGAATTTTAAAAAATGAATATTTCACACTGGGCATTACACAAAGATTTAGGACTAAAATATGGTGCTATTTATTAACATACTGGCTTTCATGGTAGATGGTACATAATTTATATTATGTAGTTAAAGATCGAAAATTTTATTTTAGCTGTTCATGAATTAATATATTGCAATATGTACTGTTTATATATCAGGCATAAATTATCAAAAATGTCAATTCATGCACATTAATGTATACCCTTGTAAAACTAGCTGAAGCTGACCAAAACAATATTTTGTCTTTAGTACAATATAAAAATATGTAATACAGTTCAGAAAACAGAAAGCTTGCTAAATACAACTGCTATTCTTTAATATCAACAGTGCTGTGTGGTGGCAAAAGTAAGCTTTAGTGCATCAATCTTCAGTCTTTCGAAGTTATCCTCGAACAGTGTAGCCTAGAAATCAAATTCAAAGACTGCAACATACAAACAGGTACCATATTTAGTCTGAATAGGAAAAAGCACATTGTTCACAACAAGCTGAGTGAAGAGAGGCTTCTGAGAAGCTGGAGGAATTCCACATAGATGGCCAGGTCTATTAAATTTGTCAATGTAAGCAAACTGACCTAATCTCCTGAACAATTATTTGGAGGTCCATATAACATTGGGGGGGGGGGGGGGGGGGGGGGTGGGTGGCGGGTGCAGGAAGGTTAAAAGTAGGGAAAAAGAGAACATTGTGATATGGCCTGGCATTGTTCCAGCTCATGCATGCAAGAATGAGTTATCAATAAAGAACTTAGAGTCTACTCCTATGCAAACTCCAGATTGGTCTGAAGTCAACAGCTGAACCATAAGCCTGGAATTCCAGATGATATAAGAAGTGGTTCAACAGCAAGAATAAATTTGCATAGGACAGTATACTTCTGCATTTATTATTTTTTTTATTTAGAGATACAGCACTGAAACAGGCCCTTCGACCCACCGAGTCTGTGCCAACCAACAACCACCCATTTATACTAACACTACAGGAATCCCATATTCCCTACCACCTACCTACACTAGGGGCAATTTACAATGGCCAATTTACCTATCACCTGCAAGTCTTTGGCTGTGGGAGGAAACTGGAGCACCCAGCAAAAACCCACGTGGTCACAGGGAGAACTTGCAAACTCCGCACAGGCAGAACCCAGAATTGAACCCGGGTCCCTGGAGCTGTGAGGCTGCAGTGCTAACCACTGCGCCGCCTAATTACATTTACAACTAATTACACTGTGCCACCTAATTCTAATTACAATTAGAATTTTTGCACCTGTATTTCATTGAGATAATCTGACAAATGGTAAAACACTAGAAAGTAAAACATGCATCATATAGTCTAAAAACCCCATTATCTCTCATTGGCTGATTATACTGTCAATGGGAAATGCAGTGATGGAAATACAAAAATAAACTGGAGAGTTATATATATAAAAAAAAGACTGGTGCACTTTCCTTCAACAAGATGGAGGACAAAGTCACATGACATCCACCTTCTCCTGCACTGAAATGCACATTCATGTCTGCTAGAACTAAAACTCGCTAACCCCATCTGCATTGAAATTGTAGACAGCTCATCACACATGGATGTGAACTATCTAGAAAATGAGATAAACAAAGGCACGCGCTGACGCCCTGTCTCCAGCTACAATCACTACAATAAAGTGTGAAAATACTTCATCTAATCAAAACGGGCTCCAATCATAAGCGATTGCAAAGCCCCTCAGGAACTGAAATCTAAGCCATATGGGCAAAACTAACACTTAACGAGTTTTGCCTTTAAAGGCAACATTTTTGGAGAACAAAGAGAACATTGGAAGATCAAGACATCAGACAGAGATCTCCAGCCACAGCGAGATCAAAAGCCGTCTTCAAATCCAGCACAAGGCCGAGAGATATCAATTCCAGCTAAGACAGTTGAACCCTGTTGAGACAAGTTTGCAACCAACAGCAGCAGCAAAATGAGTGTGACTTTTGAGCAACTCCTCTACTTGTGAAAATTGAACTAATAAATGCCAGCATCATCTTCAAACTGAAGTGTTGACTGCCAGGAGACTTCAACATCCCAGCAAATGCAAGACAACCGGCAAACACGCCTGCAACTTTTTTTTTTAAACTTACATTCCACGAGGATCCCACAGGTTTGTTTTCCCTGAAAACATCAGACTTTTACACCCTGAACTCTTAACGCCTCTTACCCTTTACCTTCTATCTATCTTTTCATAAACGTGTATATGAGTGTGAAGGTGTGCATGAGTGGTGTTGCGATCATTTCGGGTAATTATTGTTCAATATTTAATCTTTTGTTTCAAACCTATCAGAAAATCTGTTACTGTTTGTTTATTTGGCAAACAAAGCACAGGGGCTGAAACATTAGTTTAACAAAAAGCCTATCTGTGGTCAGTTGGCAGGTGACAAGTGGAAACCAGCCATCCCATTTCCCACCTGCCTGCAACAATATTGTCAAATTTGTAAACCCACCATACCCCCTGCCCCTTCTGAGCGTTGCATGGAAAACTTTGTGATACATTTGTTAGGACAGTGAAAAAACAAACTGTGCATTGATATATGTTTAAAAATTAACATACAAGAGATTTTGTTCAAGTTCTCAAACTTCAGATTACTGTTGCCCAAGTGACCTACCTATGCAGTCATCCAAATCCTGAATCACAACATTCGAAGATACTTCCAATCATTTACCTAGTATCTAAATGGTTTGAATAATTATCTATTTCTGCAGTTTAGAAATATGCAGAACTGATGATCAACTGATTCTGTTCTGATGTCAAATCAAGACGAAAACTCTGCTCCAAAACTCAGCCAAGAACAGTAGTTTGTCAATTCAATCAAAGAATATTGTAGCTATTCCAAAATTTACTGGCACAAACAGTGAATTCAAGTTCAAATTGAGATAATGAAAATATATTTTTTCCTAAACATATTTAGTTTAAAAAAAATCAATATCAAGAGTAATCACACTCAGTACTAGCCAAAATTTTAACCAAGAAAAATTTAACTCACGACTTGCAAAGTTACATTTTTTATCATTTTTATTTTATCAAGTTTATGTTGATACTAAATAATCATTTTCTACATGTAAACTTTAGGCAGATTTAGAGAAGCTGCATGTGGCCTAGTACAGGGCTGATTTAATCAGCATTTCAGTCCACAAATTGCATGTAGTTAATAGAGCTGGTCCAAAAATAAACATGGGAAACCTAGAGACACAAAACTATTCTCAATTCATCACTGAAACATTTTTGGTAACTTTTGATAAACCCTGCTTTACATAGAAACCAAAATGAATTAGGACGTCATCATCATCATTTGCATAAGTAGATGCCACAGACCTCACACAGCATATAGTGTTATTATGCTGCAGTATTTGACCTGCTACTACAATTAAAATATATCTATGTATGCAAAGGGGCTTTCAAAGGTTCAATTGACAAAAGCAGCTGCTTATGGAATCTGGAAGGGTCCCTCATAGTTCAAGTTTTATGATTTACATTCAGTAAAAGGATTTGCTATTTTACAAATTTCTAGTGCTCTATAGAACAGCAGTCTATCAATCTTGTTTCACACAAGTTACTAAGGGCCAAACACTTAATATAGCTGCATACATACAGACTTCCAGTTGCTTTACTTCAAGATGCAAAATTTGCTACCTAAGATAATAAGATAATTAGAGGTAAGGAAGGGTATTTGGCCCATCTTAATATATCCAACCAGAATAGTATAAAGTTCCACCAATGCAGAGTCTAATTGGTCCCTAAATGATTCTAGGGTATTCACCTCCATTATTTCATCCAGCAGTCTTTTCCATTATTGATCACTCCTTGTGTGAAGCATGTCCTGATATCAGTCCTAAGTGTGCCTTTTATTAAACCTGTGGCCCCTTGTTCTACTCTAATAATTTAAAATTACTGGCAGAATTTACCTTTTCCATGTCATTTATTATCTGATATACTTCTATAAAATCAGCTCTCAAACACTTCTTTTGAAGCCTGAAAAGCCCAAGTCTCTCTTTATCATAATTTAGACTTCTAAGTCTAGGGATCAGTCTTGTGCCTCTTCACTGCACTGCCTCGACTGCATGTCTTCCTGTGTCTCAGACAAAGCACTCAAATGTGAGGTCTAACCTACATAATCCTTCTAATAAGTTAGTCTTGTTTTATACCCTTCAGTCAATTTCCCAGCCAAGCTCAAGATTTTCTTCAGCGTATCTAAATTTGTGTTTAACCAATAGGCTCCCATGTAGAACACTGTCAAATATCTTCTGGAAGTTTGGGACAAAGCATGGTAAGGCTCACCACAGTCCACTTAGGATGTCACTTCCTCAATGAAGTCAAGGAGGCTGGTCAGGCAGGGTGCTCCCTTTCTGAATCCATGGGGACTGAGGTTTACTCAGTTCTTGTTATACAGATGATCCTCAAGATTCCACCTGATAACAAACTCCATTACTTTACATGGAATTCAAGTAAGGCTGATCGGTCTGTAGTTGCTTAATTCTGATCTGTCAGCCTTTTGAATATGAGCACCACACTGGCCTGGCCTGAAATATGAACGACGGCCAAACATGAAAAAGAACTGCACCAATGGCTAGGCCTTAACATCTGAGGCTGAACTGGACATGGGCATGGACTGAACACTACAAAGGGAACATGCAGTCTTCAAGGCACTAAGAAAAGTGTCAAATGACAAATAAGCTGAACCGTGCACGTCTTTCAGACTGAGTTTGCCTTTTTGGTCCTTTCTGTTTGCAATCTTAAAATAATTTCATGTTTAAAATGTTTTAGACAATCGCGCAGTTTTCTGAAGTTACACCTTCCTCCATTTTAACTTTGTCCTCTCAGTTTGAAAAATAATATCCTTGTTCTGACTTACTTCATTTTTAAGCCTCCGATCTGTGGGCCTTAGACACACTGCTCGAACTGCTGCAATTGCTGCCACTATCATTGTTGTATATTTAAAAGAATTTACATTTGAAATGGTCATGAACAAAATAAAATCCATTATCCAAAATGCCAGCACAGTATGTTAGTTTTATTAGTTTATATAAAAGTTACTTAAAATCAGTGATGCAGGTCAGTGTGTACATACTCTTACAAAAAGTATCTTTTGGCAGCAAGAGTATAATCTGAAGCATGTGATGATGAAAAGCAGCATGAAGTTAAAGTAAACTATTTTGAGTTCAAAATTGTAAGACGACACTCTAATGTAGCAAGAAATGTTGCTTTCCGTCTTTTAACATAATATAAATCAAAATTTGAACCCTAGTTATCAGTGCTCAAATATACATGAAATTGAATGACAGCCCAAAATCGGTGAAACCACAGAGAATTTTTAAACAAGAATGTGGCTGAACTGTGAGCTGCAATCCAATGGGGTGAGAACTCACTAGTTTAGCTGCAGATTGCTAGTTTTATATTTTGCAATTACCACCGGTTCCCCAAGTGTAAATCTCATGCAGTTGGTGGCAACACCATTAAACCAATGCAACATGAGCTATTGCTTTCTATTTTTTAACACTTTGATTTTCCTGCATTTTTCAACACTTTTAATGATGAGTAGTCAGCAACCTGAAGCGTTAACCGTGTTCCTCTCTCCATAGATGCTGCCTGGTCTGTTGCTTTTGCAAAAGTAAATTTGCCAGATTGGCCAAGGGCAGCTCCTGCAAAACCCCACAATCACAAAAGTGAAAAAGAAATGCACAATTCAGCCTGCGCTACAATCTGAATATTTGCTACTCCTCAATTAGATTTGAACTGTTCCATCAATCCCATTCCCACTATACTGCTGACTCTCCAATTTCTATTCCCGATGAGATGCAATTTCCTCCAACTGTATATTGGGAATACCAAAGTTATCTTCTTCAGCGCTGACACAAGCCCTGTGCCCTTGCCACCAAGTATATCCACGTTTAGTTTAGTTCAGAGATACAGCACTGAAACAGGCCCTTCGGCCCACCGAGTCTGTGCCGACCATTAACACCCATTTATACTAATCCTACACTAATCCCATATTCCTACCACATCCCCACCTGTCCCTATATTTCCCTACCACCTACCTATACTAGGGGCAATTTATAATGGCCAATTTACCTATCAACCTGCAAGTCTTTGGCTGTGGGAGGAAACCAGAGCACCCGGAGGAAACCCACGCAGACACAGGGAGAACTTGCAAACTCCACACAGGCAGTACCCAGAATTGAACCCGGGTCACTGGAGCTGTGAGGCTGCGGTGCTAACCACTGCGCCACCCCAAATTCTGGCCATTATCTCAGGCTGAGCCACATTATACAAAATATTGGCATCCTACTCAACCCCAAGCTAAGCTTCAACTTCACTCTGAAGTGCCTTGGAAAGCTTTATGTTAAAGGCTCTATATAAATGCAAAGTGTGTGTGCTGTTAGTACATTGACCAATTTCAATTTTGAAGCTGCTGACTCCAGCTTTGTTTCAAAGAAACTACCTGTGTGAGCATCGATGTTTAGAATACACTCTCTTTGTTACTGCATCAGGTGCAACATCAACCTCCACCACCCCCTAGGGATGTGACATTGATTTCCTGCACTCTATTTATATCCCAGAGGCTGCTTGGCTTCAGGGGCAAAGTACCAGAGTCTGATTGGTAACCAAGTGTCATGCAGCATTAGCAAGCGTCATTGACTGTGAGGAGGCATCAAGCAAAGCCTTATCCTGCTCTCAGCCAATTTCCATATGCACCCACCTCCAGCCAGATGGTGATCCAGAGTAGAGACACTGACAGACTTTCCCTTCCCTAACTCAGGGGCACCGAGCACAATCCAAGCAGCTACTGTCACCATGGCTAAGAACAGCTACCTACCAGAGTCTGGGAATCAAATTTAGTTTAGTTTAGGGATACAGCACTGAAACAGGCCCTTCGGCCCACCGAGTCTGTGCCGACCATCAACCACCCATTTATACTAATCCTACACTAATCCCAGATTCCTACTACATCCCCACCTGTCCCTCTATTTCCCTACCACCTACCTATACTAGGGGCAATTTATAATGGCCAATTTACCCATCAACCTGCAAGTCTTTGGCATGTGGGAGGAAACCGGAGCACCCGGAAGAAACCCACGCAGACACAGGGAGAACTTGCAAACTCCACACAGGCAGTACCCAGAATCGAACCCGGGTCCCTGGAGCTGTGAGGCTGCGGTGCTAACCACTGCGCCACTGTGCCGCCCAATCTGGAAGGTTCTGCTCAGTTATGCACTGGATAACCCACAGGTATCAGGGAATTTAAAGATTAAAATTTAATCATTTTTAACATTATTTGAACATCTAAAGACCAGATTCTAATGTTTACATTTATTTGCAAATCAACAATACCACCTTGTACCTTACTGGAGTCCTTGCACATTCAGAATAAGCAGAATCATAAGAATAGCAGTTTAATCCAAGAATCATGCAAGAAACTCTTTGTATAGAAGAGCAATCCATACTGAAGATCTATTAAGCATAGAAAAACTGCACTGGTTTAAACTCCCACTGCGTACCATGTTCTATATTTTTATTCATCCTCAAAGCTCTCAGTGATACACCACAGCAAACAAATATCAAACTCATGCTATAGCAATCTGACTTTTTAAATGTTCACATTGTAAAAATGTACTTCCTGAACACACAGGGATACAAACAACAAACAGTCAATACCTCAGGTAGTGAAGAGTCTATTGAAACAGGCAGAATTACAAAAGTAGCTAAGAGTGACGACCCCAAAACATTGTTACTCTGAGGCAAAGTGAAGGCATATTACTGGAATTTGCAAACAAGAGATACAATAGAACATATTTAACGTCTTTCACGTATCTGTAGGAACTAAAGCAGTTTGCAAAAACTACAATGCAACAGTTTCCAATCTGGAAAGTTCTGCACCCGTGGCAGCACAAAACGTCACAGCTGTCAATGTGCAAGCACTCGAAAAAGACTTTAGAACTGGCGGCTCCTGCCCATAAACTGGCTGAAAGAACTTTGATGCCAATCTATAATTTACATTTCAATAGCACCAATGATGCACTCCTAGGATTTTAATCTAATCTTCAAAAGATCAATGGATTTTTGCTAGGTTAGGGTATCAAGGGATATGCAGCAAAAGTGGCTAGAGTTCAAATATGTGTAATAAAAACAGGAAGTGCTGGAAATACTCAGCAGGTCTGGCAGCATCTGTGGAGAGAAAAGCAGAGTTAACATTTCAGGTCAGTCACCTTTCATCAGAACGAATCAGATATATGTAGCTGTGATTTAACTGAATGGCAGAACATGCTCGAGGGACTGAAAGGATCATCAGAACAGCAGCTGATCAATGAGAGAACTCCTAGAGCATTTTTCGGGACAGAAATGGAAAATGTGGACAGCAGCCGATACCAAAAAAGGGATACATTGAAAAATTAGGAGTTGTTTGGGGGGGGGGGGGGGGGTGTAGAAGGTGCCAAACAGAAGGGGTCTTAGAAAGAACATGTATGTATGTATACTGAACTTTGAGGGTCCTTTCAAACCATCTCACTGTATATTGTTCCAACTCGCATTTTAAATTACTCTCACAGATGATCCCAAATTTCCCATGCTTTCGATCCTCCCCAAGATCTAGATAAGCTTTACTCGTTCAGGAAATGAACAGCAAATCTTGCCTAGCAATTGCTTTTAGCCACTGAATTTATCTTATATTTGGCGGTCCGGATCCTGGCCGGTGGGCCGTATGTTGGACACCTATCCCCATCCCTTAAACTTTGTATGTAAAAGACCAGAGGATCGCTCCGGGGGAGGTCTGTAGTGTGCAGAGGCGGGGTTCTCCCCGCCTTTACGGCCCGGTGTAAGGAGCCCAGCCTGCTGCACAAATTCCAGCCGGAAATGTCTAGCTCTAATTTTTAGGCAACGTCCCCTAGTCTGGACTATCTACTATATTTGTTCCCCATAATATCTAGAAAATTTCAATCAAATCACCCACTAAATTTTCTAAATTTCAGGAATACAACTCTAGTTTATGTAATCCCTCCTCATATTTTGACCCTTGGATTCCAGGTATCATTCTGTTAAACTACACTGCACTCCCTCCAAGGCCAATATGTTAGCCTTTATTGCAAGGCGTTTGGAGTATAGAGTAAGATATACTTGCTGCAATTATATAGGGCTTTGGTGAGACCAAACCTAGAGTACTGTGTACAGTTTTGGTCTCCTACCTAAGGAAGGATATACTCACCTTAGAGTGAGTGCAATGAAGATTTGCTAGATCAATTCCTGTGCTGAGGCGATTGTTCTATTAGAAGAGATTGAGTAGAATGGGCCTATATTCTCTGGAGATTAGAAGAATGAGAAGTGATCTCATTGAGATGTGTAAAGTTTTTAAGAGGGCTTCACAGATAGATGCAGAGAAGCTGTTTTCCCTGGCTGGAGAGTTCAAAACTAGGGAACATATCTCAGGTTAAGGGGTCAACTATGTAGGACTCAGAGGAGGAGTAATTTCTTCACTCAGTGTTGTGAATCTTTGGAATTCTATACTTCAGAGGCTTTGAATGCTCAGTCGTTGAGTATATGTGGATATGTGGGGACAGTGGAGTTGATGCAGAAGTTCAGCAATGATCTTATTGAATGGCAGAACAGTATCAAGGGCCCATATGGCCGATTCCTGCTCCTATTTCTTATCTTTTTATGAATGCTGTGCATATCTGAGTTGCTTTCCGCTTCTTTCCTGGGAAGGGTGCAGGCAAAAATCTCTGGCTGTCATGGTATAAACCCTATTTAATTTGGAAGCATGAGTTTCTCCCTCCATAATTTTAAGGTGATTGGAGGAAGGTTTAGGGGAGATGTCAGAGGTAGGTTCTTTACACAGAGAGTGGTGGGTGCGTGGAATGCACTGCCAGCGGTGGTAGTAGAAGCAGATACACTAGGGACATTTAAGCGACTCTTGGATAGGTACATGGATGATAGTGGAATGAAGGGTATGTAGGTAGTTTGATCTTATAGTAGGTTAAAGGGTCGGCACAACATCGTGGGCCGAAGGGCCTGTACTGTGCTGTACTGTTCTATAAGATCTTAACTCAGCCTTCAAAGTAATAAAACAAGATTATGATGTGATAATCTAAGTTTAAAGTATCTAGCAAATTTATTTAACAAAAGATAAATTAGCATATATGTAACTATCATACAATACAGATATATGAGTAACGGTTGGGAGTCAAGACACCAACCATGTAGGTGCTGGCACAAATTGAAAAGAATTGCTTTAGCTTTGCGATGTTAAGCTGCAGGAAATTTCAGCTCCTCCATGCCCCAATGGTGGATAGGCAATTGGAAAGTGTAGCAACAATTCTGATGGAAGATACATAGTGGTAGAATGGGATGACATGAGCAGGAATGCAACAGCCTAGTGACAAATCAATCAATAGTATTACAACAAAAATTTAGAAGAGGCACAGAATGCTAATGTAGGAGTGCAACAGAACTAAATGCATCAAAAGAATATTGTATCCAAGTCACTGTGGAATAGCTGAGAGAATTGTTTGGTAGAGAAAGAACAGCAAGGAGCTAATTCACAACAGTTCTCTTACCTCATTGTTTAAATGGAAAATTCAAAACCAAACCAAGGTCTTAACAATAAAGACAGATAATACAGCACCTTTCACAACCAAAGGACTTTACAGCCAATGAAGTACTTTTGAAGTGTAGTCACTGTTGTAATATAGGAAAGGCAGCAGCCAATGTGTACACAGCAAGCTCCCACAAATAGTAATGTGTTAATGACCAGATAATCAGTTTTAGTGATGTTCATTGAGGGATAAATTTTGGTCAGGACACCAGGAATAACTTCCCTACTCTTCTTCAAAGTAGTGCCATGGGATCTTTTACATCCACCTGAAGGGGCAAACAGGGCATCGCTTTCATGACTCATCGAGAGACAGCACCTCCAATAGTGCAGCACTCCCTCAGTACTGCACTAGAATTTCAGCCTTCATTTTTATGCTCAAGTCTCTGGAGTGGGATTTGAACCCAGAACCTTCTGACTCAGAGCAGAGAGTGCTACGCAACTGAGCCACAGCTGACACTAAATGAATATTTAAAAATTAAAATAAAAAATATATCTTTACCACCACAATGCATAGAAAATAGGGAAGATTTCAAATGAGTTAAAGTAAAAATGAGGACAAACATAGATCAAAATAACAGGAAGTCAGTTACTTGTACCAAGAAATAAGTCTGTCAACTATATGTGTGTGTGTATGTATATATATATGAAAACAAAGTTTAAAATTAGGGAGACATGCAGTTTGATGTGCTTGAAGAGTTTCCAAAGTTAAACAACATGGCAAATGAACTGCTGTTTATTAACTCCTTGCTGCTAGATTCTTCTATCAAAACATCCATATATAACCAAAAACAGAGTGTATACATTAGATATTAGATTAGAATTTATGTTGTTTAGTTAATTAAGTTCAAAGAGTGTCATTTAATCCATAAATTAAAATTTTGAATGTCATCGGAAAAATTAGATTTATTCCTAGTTTATTAATTTATAAACAGTAATTTAACATGCATGCTAATGGAGTCATTTGACCTTTTCTCAATTCTGTGGTCTTTGTTGTGTGACTAGGAGAATGGAGAGGTTGGGATGGACAGAGATACCAGAGAGCATTTCCAATTTTTCTGCACTTTTGGTGGGAGACCAGGTTGAATATTTCTTTAATTTAAAAAAGGTGTTACGACTGAGGTGGGAGGAGTGCACTGTCTTTTCTAGTTCCACTTCTTCACAGGTCACAACATATATTTAAATGTTTACCCAGTTACCGATGCAGTAAATCATAAACTACTCTTTATCCCAGAATATTCCACCAGGTTTCTTTAATAAACAACAAAACTATCAGTTTATTCTCAAACAAGACGTACTGAGTAAAGATGCAAATCTTTAAACACAGATTGAAATATGAAAGTTCCCTTTCAAAATACCCCACACACAAACTCACACACTGAAAACAATAAAGAAATTCTCTCTGCAGAGCTCGGTTACAAGAAAAAGACAAAAAAAAACCTTGGCCAAATACTTGCTAATTTTTGAAGAAAAAAAAAAGATACGCAAAAATGTCTGATGCCCCTTTTGATCTGGTGTCAGAGTATATGGAGACGGGTCACTGGGATCTTTTCAGAAGTAGTTTGTTCTGGAGATGTCGAGAAACCGTCTGGTAGGCTTTCCAGGAGCAATGTGGCATCAGGAGTTTTAGCCAGCACACACTTGAATGACAGGGTTTTTCCAAAGACAGGAAGAAAGAGAAGCTGACACAATGGACTTCTCAGGGTCTTTTAGCGAAATGTAGGAAAGATGAGCTGGGGGTGTCTTTTTCCTTAGCAGGCAAAACACCAACTGTCTTCAAAACAGTTCACACCTCAACTGAACTGAAAATAATCCAAAGCCCAATCAGAAAGTCAACCTCTTGATCTCCATAAACCTTGACATGAGGCTTCTCTGTAAACATCGCCCCTTAGAGCAAGGTTCCTGGTGTTTATTCATCTTAAGGCAGGTGATCTCCAGTAGAGGCTGTTTTTAGCACTCCTTGATTCTTCCAGTAAGTGTTTTTAGTCAAGTCTTATTTTTTTTCACTGGGGTCATTAAAAGAAGTCCAGCATTTCTTCAGGCTTCCAAATGAATCAATTTCCACAATTTAAATAAGCATCCTTCAAAACATATATTTTTTTTTTAAAAGAAATAGAAGCCTCTCAACAAAGCTACATAAAGAAATAACCAAAGTCAGCAAGACCATTAAATCTTCTCACTGCATTTTGAATTTCTACAAAATTAACTGTGGGATCCAATTGGTCTGCGTGACCAAAAATGGCATATGGTTAGCACACACCGATTTTAAAAATCCCTATGTATGTTAAGGGCTTTCAAAGAACAAAGAACAGTACAGCACCGGAACAGGCCATTCGGCTCTCCAAGCCTGCGCCGATCTTGATGCCTGCCTAACCCAATACCTTCTGCAGTTCCGGGGTCCGTATCCCTCTATTCCCTTCCTATTCATGTACTTGTCAAGATGCCTCTTAAACGTCGCTATCGTACCTGCTTCCACCACCTCCCCCGGCAACAAGTTACAGGCAATCACCACCCTCTGTATAAAGAACTTGCCTCGCACATCCCCTCTAAACTTTGCCCCTCTCACCTTAAACCTATGTCCCCTAGTAACTGACTCTTCCACCCTGGGAAAAAGCTTCTGAGTATCCACTCTGTCCATGCTGCTTATAATTTTGCAAACCTCTATCATGTCGCCCCTCCACCTCCGTCGTTCCAGTGAAAACAATCCGAGTTTATCCAACCTCTCCTCATAGCTAATGCCCTCCAGACCAGGCAACATCTTGGTAAACCTCCTATGTACCCTCTCCAAAGCCTCCACGTCCTTCTGGTAGTGTGGCGACCAGAATTGCACGCAATATTCTAAGTGTGGCCTAACTAAGGTTCTGTACAGCTGCAGCATGACTTGCTTATTTTTATACTCTATGCCCAGGTGGACAGAAGTTGTTGTTCATCAAATCTGTTAAGGTCCCTCATATTTCAGGCTTTAAGATTTACTCCAGTTGAAAAACAAAATGATAATTCAGGTAAAAGGATTTGGTATCTTACAAACTTCTGGTACTTAAAAGTCAATCAACAGCATTCTATCAATGATGTTTCACAAAAGTGCTTAGTCTGCAGTAACCTAATAACATAGTTATACACATATGCCTAAGAGGGCCCTACAATTTTACAATTACAAGTACAAAACATTTTCCTGCTAATCAACTGCTCAAGATCATTTGATAGACTACACTAATTACATCACAATAAGTGTCATCATTAAACAAGTGCATGGATTGTACAGATGAGTTATCTACCATGAACTCTGCCACAGGTGAAGGAGGAAAAATAAAGCATACGTTATAAAAAAACAAGTCTGTAATCTTATTTTGGGGTCCTGCTAACAGTAATGACCTCATTAAGGGGCTCAGATGGAACTACTACTTTGCCATCATTCCACAGTATTTACTATTTCTTCTGCAGTAGATAACAATTTATCTTGTGACCTGGTACAGCACTGTATACACAGTTGCAGGGATCCTGCTCTACAGACAACAGCTGGCACTGTTGCAATAACAGAACACTTACAGAAATTTAGAGCGTTACCGGTTATCTGGGCAACTGACAAATGCATTGGAGAAAATAAAATGCAAACAAGACATGATCCATTCACTTGAACAATAACACAATGTGCAAAGCACTAAAATGACAGCCCCACCATGAAATAGTGCCCTATTGTTTCTTAAGTACTTTCCTACATTTTGAAATACAGTAACTGTTATATGGGTTAGCATGGCAACCAATTGTACCACACAAACATCAAACCCTGTTCTTCAAATGAAGGAGAGCCAGATAAGCCAAGCTTCATCTCATTATTATATTTTTTATAAGAAAATGTTTGCCAAACACTTTTACATAAAGAGTGCCCCTTTAAAAACAATTTGTATTTATTTACTTCCATTAACGTAGAAAAGGTGCAGAGACTCTTCATATTACAACAGGCAGCCGCCTAGCAGTAGTGGGAGTGCCACAGGAGGTGACCGAAAGAATGCTTTTCTTTCTTAAAACAGAACTTTTAACGGAAGGCAACAGTAGTGAGTTGGAGGATTGGTGAAAGCTGCAGCTTGGGACACTACCAGCCCACTGTGTGCCATTTATGAGGACTGGCTAATCTTTACTGTGTTTGAGATCTCTGAAGCAAGGGATACTTTCACTTTGAGATCACTTTTTCACTGAGCCACAGCCAGATTTCAAAAACCTCTCAGCTATATCATAACTTAACAGGGGAGTCATTCCCTAAAGAGAAACAGCACCAGAAACAGAACTTTCTTTGTATAATTTTTGAGAACAATTACCTTTCAAAGAAAAACTTATTCCATTATGCAACACGTTTAAAGTTGCTGTCATCGCTCCTAGCACACTCATCCTTCACAAGCAGTAACCAACAGCCTGTGGGTCAAAGCTTTCATCCAGCTCACACTTCTTGTATGAGACACACAAAGCCCATTTCAACTACAATCAAGTTTCATTGAGAACTGAAACCGACTTTGTGCACTTCATGTGACAGGGCAGGTCAGCTGCCGTCCTTTCAAGTCCCAGTCCAGGTGGATCAGAAAAGGCTGCTCCCAGGCTGACAGAGCTAGATCAATCAGGCAGCAACTTTTTTACATCATCTCAGTTTTCAAACTTCAGGTGAAAGGAGGGATGGGCAAGAGGTCGGGCAGCAAGGGGGGTGACCGGGGCAGACAGGGGGATGGGCGAGAGGACAGGCTTGACAAGCCCAGCTCCAAAGAGTTAGATATCCCTCCACTGAACCTTTCCCCACACTAGAAATGGCAAGAAATATACACGGGCGGCACAGTGGCGCAGTGGTTAGCACCGCAGCCTCACAGCTCCAGCGACCCGGGTTCGATTCTGGGTCCTGCCTGTGTGGAGTTTGCAAGTTCTCCCTGTGTCTGCGTGGGTTTCCTCCGGGTGCTCCGGTTTCCTCCCACAGCCAAAAGACTTGCAGGTTGATAGGTAAATTGGCCATTATAAATTGCCCCAAGTGTAGGTAGGTGGTAGGGAATATGGGATTACTGTAGGGTTAGTATAAATGGGTGGTTCTCGGTCGGCACAGACTCAGTGGGCCGAAGGGCCTGTTTCAGTGCTGTATCTCCAAATAAAAATAAAAATAAAATAATGCCGAACAGCGAGTACAGGGGTGATGGGTGAACAGGACTCGATGAGAGATAGGACACAAGCAGTAGAGATGTTGGCTGACCTCAGGGTTATAGAGGGCAAAACGTGGGAGACCGGCCAGGACTGTGTTGGAATAGTCAAGCCTAGAGGTAACAAAGGCATGGGTTTCAGCAGCAGATTGGCTGAGGCAGGGGCAAAGTCATGCAATGTCATAGAGGTGGAAAAAGAGGCGTTTTTTAGCAATAGTGCAGACGTAGTCAGAAGCTCATCTCGGGGTCAAACATTACACCAAGGTCAGAAGAAAGGTTACTGAACTGAAACATTAATTCTGTTTCTCTCTCCACAGATGCTGCCTGATCTGAGTATTTCCAGCATTTTCTGTTTTTCAAATTTCCAACATCCACAGTATTTTGCTTTTGTAACAGCCAAGTATTTGATCTACTGCATCAATACTTTTCATGTGATTCTCCTCATCAATACAGTACCTAGCCAGAGGCTGCTGCCAATGCTGCTTGGAATCAGACGTATCTGAAAGCACTCCAGGGAGCTAAGTCCTTATATGCCATCACTGTGCAGTTTAACCTCCCTGATATCCTGGCTGAAATCAAGAACTCACAGGTAGCGATGGGCAGGCATACTGCTTGCTTTCTACCATTCCATGGTGTAGCGCGTTAACACTACGTGTGTTGCCACTTGACTTGCTTCACGTATTATGCTTTAAGAGGAAAAATCCACTTAACGCAATTTGCTTTAATGTTATGTAATGTTCTTTAATCATCTCAAATTGTTCCCACCACACTCATAACCAGTAACAGAGCTGTAACACCAGTACTGATTCCTTGGGTTAGTGTTCCAAATTTAACCCAGGCTTGGGTGGACAAGTTTGGCTGTTTGTCACAGTTCAAAAGCATTGCATAAAAATTCATACACCCAGTATGATGCTTAGCTGAAATTCTAGCAACAATGCCTCATGAACAATATGCTGTCCTACTTCTTTGCTCATGCTATTTTTGAATTCTATTCCCATACAAATTTATCTCGAGAGTAAAACCAGTTCAGTAACCCCTGCAGGTTCAACTAGTTAGACTATCGGTTGTGTGAATGCAAATTCTGGATTACATGCCCTGGCTTCAGTAGGCGATCACAGCACTGGCTGGCTGCATGCTGAATTCCAGGTTCAGCTGTACTCTAAAACTTTGGTCTTGCGAACAAGATATTGTATAGGAAAAGCAGAAAATAGTAATTCCAGGTCTCTCCATGGGCAAGATTATTGTCTAAGCAGAAGCAGGAAGCTAATCAGAGTGTAGTAAATTGACTTCCTGTAATTTGATGACTTTTTTCCCCATTGCAAGGGGATTATCTTAACATGACGTACAAGATTCTGTTTATAAGCATTCTAAAGCATTTTGGGTGGCACAGTAGTTAGCACCGCAGCCTCACAGCTCCAGCGACCCTGGTTTGGTTCTGGGTACTGCCTGTGCGGAGTTTGCAGGTTTTCCCTGTGACTGCATGGGTTTCCGCCGGGTGCTCCGGTTTCCTCCCACAGCCAAAGACCTGCAGGTTGATAGGTAAATTGGACATTGTAAATTGCCCCTAGCGTAGGTAGGTGGTAGGAGAACTGAGGGAAGTTGAGGATGTGGTAGGGAATAGGGGATTAATGTAGGATTAGTATAAAATGGGTGGTTGATGGTCGACACAGACTCGGTGGGCCGAAGGGCCTGTTTCAGTGCTGTATCGCTCTATGACTCCAAAATACCTTTTATATGGTCCAAGCATCTTTACATTGGCTGTACAGTCAAAACACAATGTTAGTTAGGAGGAAAGACTTCACTTTTGTTTCAGTTATGAAAAAAAACTGAAGGCAACGTAACTTCTCAGTTGCATATCAGCGACTAATCCTTTATAGTTTCTGAAAATTTATCAAACTACACAAAGAAAGACAGACTTGCATTTATATAGAACCTTTCGTGACCTCAGAGCTCTTCACACCAATGAAGTATGCTTGAAGTGTAGTCACTGATGTAATGCAGGAAACCTAGCAGTCAATCTGAACACAAGTCCCACAAAACAACTACATGATAATCTGTTTTTAATGTTATTGATTGAGAGATAAGTATTGGTAAGGACAGCAGAGATACCTGCAGAATCATATAGTATGATACAGCACAAAAGGGTGCCACTCAGCCTATCATGCCTGTGCTGGCTCTTTGAAAGATTTGCCTAATTAATCTCACTCCCCTGAGCTTTCCACCTAGCCCTGCAAATTTTTCCAGTATATCTACCCAATTCCTTTTTGAAAGATACTATTGAATCTGCTTCCATTGCACTTTCACGCAGTGTATTGCAAATCATAACAACTCACCATAGAGTTAAGTCACAGATCAGCCAAGATCTCTAATCTGCACTATGCCACATAAAATAATTCTCACCTCATCTCTGATACTTTTGCCAATTACCTTGATTACGAAAGTGCTTTTTTTGAGGACTTGTGTTTTAAAACTGAAAAGATTCCCCGGATTTTTTTTTTAAAACAAAGTTCACTGAAAGGATGCTTGAGATGTTGTTTGAAAACGATCCTTGCTGGAAATCATATGCTTTGAGCTCAATAAGCAACAAAAACCTTGGTGACCTGGAGAAGATGCTTACAGAGAAGTGACATGTTAAGATCTATAGTGGTCAGGAGGTTCTGACCTGCTGTTTGGGGTTTTGCTTGAGATCAGTTGGGATGTGGACAGTGTTTGAAAAGCAGTTGAAGATCAACCTGCCAAGAAAGAAACCCCAGCTCATCTTTCCTGCACCGCTCTAAGAGATCCTGAGAGGTCCAGTATATCAGCTTCTCTTTCCTCCTGTCCTGCGAAACCAGAGTGTGATAGCGGAAGCCCCTGATGTTGCATTTCTCCTGGAAAGTCTACCAGACTACTCCAGAACGACTTCTCCAGAACGAACTGCTTCTGAAAAGATCCCAGTAACCCATCATCGTATACCCAGACGCCGGACCAAAAGGGATAACTGACATCCCTCCATATCTTCTCTTTTTACTTCAAGCATTAGCAAGTATTTGGCCAAAGTATTCTCTTTGTTCTGTCTTTTTTTGTAACAGAGCTCTGCACAGAGAATTTCTTTATTGTTTTCAGTGTACAAGTTTGTGTGTGGGGTATTTTAAAAGGGAACTTTCATATTTCAATCTGTGTGTTAATGCTTTACTTTGTTACTGGATAAGACGTGTTGTATGATAAACTGATAATTTTGCTGTTTATTAAAGAAACCTGGTCGGTGTATTTTATTCTGGGATAAAGAGCAGAGTTAATGATTGACCGCATTGGTAACTGGGTAAACATTTAAACATATGTTGTGACCTGTGGAGAAGTGAAACTAGAAAAAACAGTGCACTCCTCCCACCTCGGTTGGAACACCTTAATTCTGTGTCATCTGGTTACCCACCTTTTTGCCAGTGGAAATACTTTCTTCTTATTTACTCTACCAAAATTCCTCATAATTTTGAACACCTCTATTAAACCTTAACCTTCTCTGCCCTAGATAGAACAATGCCAGCTTCTCTAGTCTTTCCACAAAATTAAAGTTCCACATCCTTGGTACCATTCTAGTATATCTCCTCTGCTTCCTCTCCAAGACTTTAACATCTTTCCTAAAGTATGATGCCTAGAATTGAACACATTACTCCAGCTGAAGCTTAACCAGTGATTTATAAAGTTTTAGCATAATGTCTTTGCTTTTGTCCTCGATGCCTCTATTTATAAAACCCAGGATCTGGAATGTTTTTTTTCCAAAATAACAGCCTCATCAACTTGTTTTGCGACCGTCAAAGAGGAGTGTGTGAACCTAGGTCTTCTCTAGGTGTTTCTGCACCCCTTTTAATATTATCCCTTTCAGTTTATATTGCTCCTGGGTCATTCTTCTTTCCAAACTGCATCACTTCACACCTCTGAATTAATTTACCTATCAGCCCAGTTCATCAATCTGTCTATATTCTGAAGTGTGCTACTATCCTCCTTGTTGTTTACATGTTACATGTCATCTGCAAATTTTGAAATTATGCCCTGTATACCAAGGTCCAGGTCATTAATATCTCAAAAAAAGCGGTGGTCATAATGCTGACCCCAGGGAACACCAATGTATACGCTCTGAAAAACAACTGTTCACCACTATTCTGTTTTCCGTCTCATCAAATTTTGGATCCACACCGCCACGGTCCCTTTAATCCCATGGGCTTCAATTTTACTAAAAAATCTATTAGATGGCACTTTACCAGATATCTTTTGAAAGTCAATCTCATCGCCCTCATCAAACCCTCTATTACTTCATTCAAGAGCTCCAGGCAAGTTTGTCAGACAAGGTTTGCCTTTAACAAATCCATGCTAGCTGTAATTTGATCAATTCATGTTTTTCTAGGTGACCATTAATTTTGTGCTGGATTATGGTCTCTAACTGTTGATGTTAGGCTGACTGACCCAGAGTTACTGGGTTTATCCATATAGACATCTCCCCTTTTTGAACAGGGCCCAATTGACAAAATGGTGTCAACAATGCAAATGCTTGAGGTTTAACTCGCAGCATGTTGGACAATGGTACAAGGCATTACATAGCCTCTTAGGAATAAAGAATTTTTGTACTGCAAAATACATGAAGGAATCACAAGAAAATGCACATAAAAAAGTACTGTTTCATAAGGAATGCAGACATTCACCACAGACCAGCCACGTGAGCAAAATAAATCTTTTAGCAGATACAATATCATCTCAAAAGCTCTGTCATATGGCTTCCCAATGAAATATCCCTGTTCCTTCAAGTAAATAACAGTGCAACAGGATTGTGCAGTATCTGAAGATAAGAGTCTGTGAAGTAAAATGCGTAGACCAGTTTTGAAAACTGGGCCTCTGAAGCTCACTATCAAAACCATATTTTCACTAAACATATTTTTTTAATGTTTAAAGGACAAAGAAACTTGCATTTATTTAGTATCTTTCATATCCTATGTACTTCCAAAAGAATTGTCCACTCAGTGAAGTACTTGCTTGGCAAATATAGTCACTGTTCTAATGTAGGCAAATACACTTAAGCCAATGCATGGCTATCATAACAGCAAAATACCACGGATGCTGGAACTCTGAACCCCACCAGCCTCCACATCCAAAGGATCATCCTCCGCCATTTCTGCCACCACCAAACACATCTTCCCTTCACCTCTCGTCAGCAGTCCGAAGGGATCATTCCCTCCGCATCCTGATCCGCTCCTCCATCACCTCTTCCCTTTCCCACAGAACCTTCCCATGCACTCGTATGAGGTGCAATACCTGCCCTTTTACCTCCTCTCTCCTCACCATCCAAGACCCAAACACTCAAATTCCAGGTAAAGTAGCGATTTACTTGCACTTCATTCAATTTAGTATACTGTATTCACTACTCACAGTGCGGCCTCCTCTACATTGGGAGACCAAACACAGACTGGGTAATCACTTTGCAGAGCACCTTCACTCGTTCGGCAAGAATGATCCCGAGCTTCCAGTTGCTTGCCATTTTAATTCTCCATCCTGCTCTCCTGCCCACATTTCTATCCTCGGCCTACTGCAGCGTTCCAGTGAACATCAACGCAAGCTCGAGGAACAGCACCTCATTTTCCAACTGGGCACTCTACACCCTTATGGACTCAATATTGAGTTCAATAATTTCAGACCATCAGCCCCATTATTTTTTGTTTATTTTTTTATATCTTTTTAAAATTTTATTTATGTTTTAAGCACGTGCTAGTCTTACATTTATTTTTTATGTTTTTGCTTTCATACAGACTTGTTCATTATTCTACCATTATCACTCTATCTGTACTTATGCTTTGTCTTTTGCTACAACTATGTAGCACTCAATTTGCATTCTGTTCCAGGACATCTGCCATTTAACCTCTCCCCCCTCCATCCTATCACAATCCTTCCTTTTTGTTCTACTTCCCCCTCCCCCTACTCCTGGTCAAAGACTGTTACATTTCTAAACTTAGCCAGTCCTCATGAAGGGTCGCAGACCTGAAACGTTAACTCCGTTTCTATCTCCACAGATGCTGCCAGACCTGCTGAGTATTTCTGGCACTTTCTGTTTACATGTTTATCGTCGCACTTCTTTTGTGACAATTAATCACCCCAAATTTCTACCACCACCATTCAGGCAGTAACCATTTGAGTGTTATGTAGCTTCTGATTGCTATATCATGAGCCCTTCTGAAGATGCAAACATTCAGATGTTGGGTGAAGAACAATTGAACTCAGCTATGATACCCTCTGGAGTCAGGTACCCTCTGCCTACACTCAATGTTAAGACTCACACATGATTAATGGCAACATGGACAACGTTCCGGAGGGCAGAAATCCTACCCCAGCAAGTTGTCGGCATGGGATGGGGACAAGGGACTGGAGAGATGAAAGTTTAAAAAAAAAAGTAAGGATTTGGAACAAGAAAAATATCTGCACTGCCATCTAATCCAGTCCATCAAATGGATCAGGTATAGCTTGGCATGGGCTCTCTCCAAATTGTTATTTAATCTAAGGGAGGAGAAATCTGAAATATAAATAGAAAATGGTGGAAATAAATAGCAAATCAATCTACATTTGAGAGAGGAAGTGTTCTATCTGAAGAGTTAACCTGGTTTTCTCCTTCAGATGTTGACAGATGAGCATTTTCTATTTTTATTAATAATCTCTGCATAGTCAGTAGATTCAATGTGGACATTGCAGCACTTCAGGAGACTCGCCTCCCCGCGAGTGGCTCTCTAGCAGAGCAAGACTACACCTTCTTCTGGCAGGGCAGGGATCCTGAAGAACCAAGACAGCATGGAGTGGGCTTCGCCATCAGAAACTCCTTGCTCAGCATGATAGAGCCTCCCTCAAATGGCTCGGAACGCATACTGTCCATCCGACTGCTCACCACCTCTGGTCCAGTACACCTACTCAGCATCTATGCTCCAACACTCTGCTCCCCACCTGAAGCTAAAGACCAGTTCTATGAACAACTCCGTATCATTCGCAGCATCCCCAACACCGAACACCTATTCCTGCTGGGGGACTTTAATGCCAGGGTTGGGGCCGACCATGACTCATGGCCCTCCTGCCTTGGGCGCTATGGCGTTGGAAGGATGAATGAGAATGGGCAGAGACTGCTTGAGTTGTGTACCTATCATAACCTCTGCATCACCAACTCGTTCTTTCACACTAAACCCTGTCACCAGGTTTCATGGAGGCACCCAAGATCACGTCATTGGCACCAGCTAGACCTCATTGTCACAAGGCAAGCCACCTTAAACAGTGTTCAAATCACACGCAGCTTCCACAGTGCGGACTGCGACACCGACCACTCCCTGGTGTGCAGCAAGGTTAGACTCAGACCAAAGAAGTTGCATCATTCCAAGCAGAAGGGCCACCCGCGCATCAACACAAGCAGAATTTCTCACCCACAGCTGTTACAAAAATTTCTAAATTCACTTGTAACAGCCCTTCAAAACACTCCCACAGGGGATGCGGAGACCAAGTGGGCCCACATCAGAGACGCCATCTATGAGTCAGCTTTGACCACCTACGGCAAAAGTGCGAAGAGAAATGCAGACTGGTTTCAATCTCATAATGAAGAGCTGGAACCTGTCATAGCCGCTAAGCGCATTGCACTGTTGAACTACAAGAAAGCCTGCAGCGATTTAACATCCGCAGCACTTAAAGCAGCCAGAAGTACTGCACAAAGAACAGCTAGGCGTTGCGCAAACGACTACTGGCAACACCTATGCAGTCATATTCAGCTGGCCTCAGACACCGGAAACATCAGAGGAATGTATGATGGCATGAAGAGAGCTCTTGGGCCAACCATCAAGAAGATCGCCCCCCTCAAATCTAAATCGGGGGACATAATCACTGACCAACGCAAACAGATGGACCACTGGGTTGAGCACTACCTAGAACTGTACTCCAGGGAGAATGCTGTCACTGAGACTGCCCTCAATGCAGCCCAGCCTCTACCAGTCATGGATGAGCTGGACATACAGCCAACCAAATCGGAACTCAGTGATGCCATTGATTCCCTAGCCAGCGGAAAAGCCCCTGGGAAGGACAGCATTACCCCTGAAATAATCAAGAGTGCCAAGCCTGCTATACTCTCAGCACTACATGAACTGCTATGCCTGTGCTGGGACGAGGGAGCAGTACCCCAGGACATGCGCGATGCCAACATCATCACCCTCTATAAAAACAAAGGTGACCGCGGTGACTGCAACAACTACCGTGGAATCTCCCTGCTCAGCATAGTGGGGAAAGTCTTTGCCCGAGTCGCTCTGAACAGGCTCCAGAAGCTGGCCGAGCGCGTCTACCCTGAGGCACAGTGTGGCTTTCGAGCAGAGAGATCCACCATTGACATGCTGTTCTCCCTTCGTCAGATACAGGAGAAATGCCGTGAACAACAGATGCCCCTCTACATTGCTTTCATTGATCTCACCAAAGCCTTTGACCTCGTCAGCAGACGTGGGCTCTTCAGACTACTAGAAAAGATCGGATGTCCACCAAAGCTACTAAGTATCATCACCTCATTCCATGACAATATGAAAGGCACAATTCAACATGGTGGCTCATCAGAGCCCTTTCCTATCCTGAGTGGTGTGAAACAGGGCTGTGTTCTCGCACCCACACTTTTTGGGATTTTCTTCTCCCTGCTGCTTTCACATGCGTTCAAATCCTCTGAAGAAGGAATTTTCCTCCACACAAGATCAGGGGGCAGGTTGTTCAACCTTGCCCGTCTAAGAGCGAAGTCCAAAGTACGGAAAGTCCTCATCAGAGAACTCCTCTTTGCTGACGATGCTGCTTTAACATCTCACACTGAAGAGTGCCTGCAGAGTCTCATCGACAGGTTTGCGTCTGCCTGCAATGAATTTGGCCTAACCATCAGCCTCAAGAAAACGAACATCATGGGGCAGGACGTCAGAAATGCTCCATCCATCAATATTGGCGACCACGCTCTGGAAGTGGTTCAAGAGTTCACCTACCTAGGCTCAACTATCACCAGTAACCTGTCTCTAGATGCAGAAATCAACAAGCGCATGGGTAAGGCTTCCACTGCTATGTCCAGACTGGCCAAGAGTGTGGGAAAATGGCGCACTGACACGGAACACAAAAGTCCGAGTGTATCAGGCCTGTGTCCTCAGTACCTTGCTCTACGGCAGCGAGGCCTGGACAACTTATGCCAGCCAAGAGCGACGTCTCAATTCATTCCATCTTCGCTGCCTTCGGAGAATACTTGGCATCAGGTGGCAGGACTATATCTCCAACACAGAAGTCCTTGAAGCGGCCAACACCCCCAGCTTATACACACTACTGAGTCAGCGGCGCTTGAGATGGCTTGGCCATGTGAGCCGCATGGAAGATGGCAGGATCCCCAAAGACACATTGTACAGCGAGCTCGCCACTGGTATCAGACCCACCGGCCGTCCATGTCTCCGCTATAAAGACGTCTGCAAACGCGACATGAAATCATGTGACATTGATCACAAGTCGTGGGAGTCAGTTGCCAGCATTCGCCAGAGCAGGCGGGCAGCCATAAAGACAGGGCTAAATTGTGGCGAGTCGAAGAGACTTAGTAGTTGGCAGGAAAAAAGACAGAGGCGCAAGGGGAGAGCCAACTGTGCAACAGCCCCGACAAACAAATTTCTCTGCAGCACCTGTGGAAGAGCCTGTCACTCCAGAATTGGCCTTTATAGCCACTCCAGGCGCTGCTTCACAAACCACTGACCACCTCCAGGCGCGTATCCATTGTCTCTCGAGATAAGGAGGCCCAAAAGAAAGAAGAAGAAGAAGTCAGCTTCCCACAAGAATTGCAAAGTAGGAAGCTGCAACGCTCATCTAATCTATCTTTTCAGAAAAGCACGTACAATCTATATCGTTATGAACTGTTCTGAGGTAGGCAAAGAGCTGCAATTAACTTTACAAAATCTAACTGTTAAGTTATACCTGACTCTGACATAATCAAGTTGAAACGCAAAGGCAGGACTGCCAATGAATACCACACATCACTTGTAAGTTAAAGAGACTAAACCCTGCCCTAGCCATGAATTCACATCTTTCTCTAGTTTCTCTCACTTACATCTTCTCCAAACTCGTTTTGCCTATGAAACCTATCGTATGGTCTCTCAACCCTATTCCCACTAAACTGATCATAAAATTTCCCTTCCTAGCCTCCATGCTAGCTGATACTGTAAATGGTCCCCTCTCTTCTGATACTGTTCCCTTCCTCAAAAAAAACACCATTGACCCTTCTGTCTTGGCTAAATACCGCCCCCTTCTCTCTTCAATGTCCTCGAATGTGTCGTCACCTCCCAAATCCATGGCATCTTTCTCACAACTCCATGTTTGAACCTCTCCGATCAGACTTACATCCTGCCACAGCACTGAAACAGCCCTCAAAGTCAGCAATGACATCCTACGTGGCTTTGACCATGGTTACTATCCCTCCTCATCCTTCTTAACCTGTGTGCAGCCCTTGACAAAGATGGCCAAACCAACCTCCTCCAAGTCATTCCCTCCTTGTTCAGTTGAGTGAAAATGCCCTTACCTAGCTCCATTCTTATCTATCCAGTCATAGCCAGAGGATCGCCTGCAGTGGCTTCTCTTCCCATTCCCATATCATTACCTCTGGAGTCCTCCAAGTAACCTATTTCCAATCTACATGCTATTCCTTGGTGACATCATCCAAAAACACATCAGATTCCACATGTATGCCAACAATACTCAGCTCTACCTCACCACCTCGCTCAACCCCTCCACTGTCCCTGATTTGACACACTACTTGTTCGGCTTACAGTATTGAACAAGCAGAAATTTCCTCTATTTACATATAGGGAAGATCAAAGCCATTGGCTTTGGCCCCCACCACAAACTCCATTCCCTAGACAGCACTGCATCTCCTCGCTGGGCACTGACGTTGAAGAAGACTGTTCGCAACCTTGGTATCCTATCTGACCCAGAACTAAGTATCCAAACCCGCATCTCTCCAGCACCAAGACAGCCTACTTCCACCCCTGTAATATTACTCAATTCTAAAGACTTGCAGGTTGATAGGTAAATTGGCCATTATAAAGTGTCACTAGTATAGGTAGGTGGTAGGGAAATATAGGGACAGGTGGGGATGTTTGGTAGGAATATGGGATTAGTGTAGGATTAGTATAAATGGGTGGTTGATGTTCGGCACAGACTCGGTGGGCCGAAGGGCCTGTTTCAGTGCTGTATCTCTAATCTAAAAATCTAATCTAACCCTGCCTCCACCCATCTGCTGCTGAAAGACATGCCTTTATTACCTTCAGACTCAACCACTCCACTGCTTTCCTGGCTAGCCTTCCATTTTCCACCCGCCAGAAACTTGAGCTCATCCAAACCGCTGGTGCCTGTATGCTAACTCACACACCAAATACCATTCTCCCTCCAGCCCTGAGTTCAATACATCAGCTCCTGGCCCAACAATGCCTCAAATTTTAAAAAACCTCACTCTCTATTCAAATCCCTCCATAGGTTCGCTCCTCCATATCTTTATAACCAAACTTTTGTCACCTGTTATAATAACTCCGTACATGGCTCAGATAATGCTGTGAAGCACCTTGATCCTTTTTTTTTTAATACGTTAAAGGCACTCCATAAATGTAAGCTGCTGTTGTTGAGTTCCACTGAGTATTCCTTTTGAAATAAAATGCTATGATGAATTGAATGTTCTTTTGGTACCTTGCATCTTATTTCTGCACAAGCAATGAGTGTTAGTACTGTCAGGGGAAAGAAAGCAGTTTCAAGTTATTGAAGCAGTATGACTAATATGAATTACTGCGTTCAAAGAACAATAGCTGAAGCAATCAAGATGAATGACTCCCGGGACAGCTCCCTCATACATTGGGGCACAAGTTCCCCTAATGATGCTGCCAGTGTTTGGAATTTAAAAATAAGCTGTTGTGCTTTAAATGTAACCTTTATATTGTTTCTCCCCCACCCCAAATACATCTTTTAAAATGTAGATTCCATCATAATTGCATTCATGATACTCATTCTTCCAGTGATTATTTTATCATTTTACTTTAGCAAAGCAAGAGGATGTTTTTCAGCCATATTCCTCATGCTATAAAACACCATTTACAAATAATGGACTGTCGTGACTTCCACAGTGACCCTCCCCCCCACCACCCGCAATATTACAACATTGTCTCTGATAGCAGCCCTGAGTTTGCAGAAGCTCTGTAATGCAAATAAGGCAGTACTGCTGACACTACTTCAGGAGATGGTGCCCAGCTATTCCTCAGGAAGTAACACCACCAATACCACCAGATGTAAACAGGGATCATTAGTGCCACATGACATCACTATCCTTAGCTGCATGAAAGGCAGAAAAATATTTTCACATCAATCACCCTCCTCAATCACTGTTAAAATAAACCTGACGTATACACGAGATAGATTGCACAACACTAGCAGGGCATCATATTACAGATAATCTGTGACTTTTCTAATATTTGTCAGTTCCAAAGAAGGGTCACTGACCCGAAACGTTAACTCTGCTTCTCTTTCCACAGATGCTGCCAGACCTGCTGAGTGAATCCAGCATTTCTTGTTTTTGTTTCAGATTTCCAGCATCCGCAGTATTTTGCTTTTATCATATTACAGAACTGGGCGGCACAGTGGTTAGCACCGCAGCCTCACAGCTCCAGGGATCCGGGTTCGATTCTGGGTACTGCCTGTGCGGAGTTTGCAAGTTTTCCCTGTGACCGTGTGGGTTTTCGCCGGGTGCTCCGGTTTCCTCCCACCGCCAAAGACTAGCAGGTGATAAGTAAATTGGCAATTATAAATTGTCCCTAGTGTTGGTAGAGAATATGGGATTACTGGAGGGTTAGTATAAATGGGTGGTTGTTGGTCGGCACAGACTCAGTGGGCTGAAGGGCCTGTTTCAGTGCTGTATCTCTAAATAAAATAAATAAACTGCTTCTCGCTGACATGGTCCTGTATTACAAAGCCTTCATTAGAGGTCAGCAACATCATCTATGACAACCACTAACCCCAAAAACAAAACACAGCAGGCCTGGTATGATCATGTGCTGCCAAAAACTTTATAAAGTGATCTCAGAGCATTCTTTTTCCAATCTAAGACTAAAAATAGGGGAACACATTTAGAACTACATCATCCCTGCCCCCTCCAACAGCGAGCCAAGATCATCCCCGGTAGAAAGAATCATAATCTTGTGACCACTTTACTCAAAATAGAACATATAGGATGTAGAGCACTTAAGTCTATTTTTTTTGTGCTTTGTAACTAATAATTCAGATTTCAGGTGCTTGTCAGAACTAATGAGTGCAGTTAACATTACAACTCACACAATGGTTCAACCTAGATTTGTATAGCACTTTTTATTTTTCTGTTGAGTCAATTCAATTCAGTTACATGACTCATTGCTCTAATCCATTCTTCTTTGACTCAATACAGCTCCTTCAATTAAAATCTTTACTGCTGTTCAGGACATTTTAATGATGGCAGTCCTCACTTCTGGAGAGAGAAGAGCTGAAGCTTAATTCAGTCATGGAGAAGTATTCAAACTCTTGCAATTATTAGCAGCAAAAACACCTAAAGTTCTTCATTTTGTAAAATGCCAATTTTTTACTCGAGTAACTCAGGAGAAAATGGGATACAGATACATTGTGTAAGTGAAGACCCCACTAAAATGAGCAACGGCTTAAATAAGTTACCAAGCCTTCTGAACTTCTGAAATGCATTCTATGCTTTCCAGTTCCACACACAAGGTCATCTAGATTATGGGATACTATTCACTTGAAGGGAACAACCCTTTCACTTAAATAGTGTCAGTCACATCTCATATAAACAACTACCCCATCTGTCACCATTAGGGTTGTGTGTCTTTCACAGGCTCCATTTGTTGTGCAAATGCCATGAATCTCTGTCAAACTCATGAATGTCTCTTAAAACCAAGGTCATAAATTTAGTGCATGTGTATTCCCTCCCCATCCAAGGGGATTGGAATTTACATCGTAATACTATTCTGCAGATTGTACAACACTTGTATGAAATATATTAAATACTCCTAATTCCATGGAACTTTAAGCACCCTGTGAAGGAAGGAAACTAGCAAAACACACACAAATCTACCTAAAGTCAATGCACTGTCAAATTAATGGACACATTTCAACTGATCCCCTGTGAAGGCCTTTGCAAAACAATTAGAGTGTGTAAAAGTACACAGTCCTACCAACTGTCAAAATAATGCAAATTGTAAAATACTTCCTATTTCCACGAGTTGTTCTCCTGTTTCTGAAGACATTTTTCATATTCACTCTCCCCATGAATGACTTACCTCCCTTTCTAATTCTTTGATACTCTGTCTTAGTCTTTCATTCTTTCCATCTCTTCCTTTTGTGCTGTGTGTCACTCACATGGTCTTGCTGCTCTCTTTTTCTGTTTATCCCTAACTCTCACTCACTCCCTTTCAAGAGATCTTTCCTTGTCCATCTTTCCTACATTCTGTATGTCTCCCATACTTTCCCCTTTGATGCATCCACCTCCAGTTATGTCTTCTCCTCCAACTGCCTACTGAACTCTTGTTTTTCTCTCTCAGTGCATGTCTCTCTTTCCACATATTTTTTATGCTCTCCTTTTCCACTCATTTTTCATGGGCCGGATTCATGTGTTTGTATGGTAGTGCTAGGGCTAAGACTTGAGATTGGAGTGAAAAGATGATGTTGGGCTGGAGAAAATGAGGTTCATGATGAAGCAGAGACCAGTACCTGCCAATGCAGCGCTATCTGTAGTGGTTAGTAATGCGGTGATTGCTGTGCATTGTCTATTTTTGCTGGATGCAGCTTTGTCTTTTTTTTTAAATTTATTCATGGGACGTCGGCTTCACGGACAAGGCCAGCACCTATTGTCCATTAGAAGGTGGTGGTGAGCTGCCTTCTTGAACTGCTGCAGTCCATGTGGTGATGGTACACCCACAGGGCTGTTCGGTAGGGAGTGCCAGAATTATGACCCAGTGACAATGAAGGTGTGGTGATATATTTGAGTCAGGATGTTGGGAGGTGGTGGTGTTCCCATGTGCCTGCTGCCCTTGTCCTTCTAGATGGTAGCGTTCAGGGGTTGGGAGGTGCCTTCGAAGGAACCTTGGCAAACTGCTGTGTAGATTGTTGTGCCAGTGGTAGAGGGAGTCAACATTTAAGGTAGTGGATGGGATGCCAAGCAGGTTGCTTTGACCTTGATGGTGTTGAGATTCTTGGAGCTGCACCCATCCAGGAAAATGTAGAATATTTCATCACACTCTTGACTTGTGCCTTGTCGATGGTGCAAAAGGTTCGGGGAGTCAGGAGGCAAGTTATGTGGCTGGTCCAGTTAAGTTCGTGGCCAATTTATAATATATTAATGGCATGATGACCTGTCTACTTACTTAATTGTGTATAATGTTTGGTACCATGTAATTTTAGTGTTTTTATTGTTTTACATTGTTTGTACATTATTATTGCAGGGATGCAGCTCGGTTTGTATTTATTATGCATCAATAGTAATACCACTACCATGCTGCTGTTATTTACCAATGGTTGCCTCCACTACCACACTTCTCCTTTCATCTGAAAACAGCTCCTGGGTCTAGTGTTAAGACAAGCAAAATCCAGAGCTTGAAGTATACCTGCGCCAGGGTCCAGATTGGAGGAGGTTTCCATTTGACCTTGGAGCAGGTTTCTGGGTCCATAACTAAGCAGCTTATCTGGAACTGAGTGGGCAAAGCCCCAGGCTTGAAGCAGACATAATCGGCGGCATAAGTAGCAAAGAGAGAGAGACCAAGACTGAAAGCAAAGAGGCCATTTACTAAATTTAGACAGAACATCCTGTAAGAACCCATATATAGTTCGAGAAAAGTTATTTTCCTAAACTCAATTATGTTTAAAAACATTAAGATAGATTTACCCCAAAAGGACCAACACAGTACAATATGCAAAACCTACACTTTTTAATAACGACATTATTTTCAAAAAGCTATTATGGTCTTAAGCTAATAATGTTTACACAAGGACTATTGACAGTCAAATGTAATTACTGGGCAGGTAGCAGTGAAGGTATCAGAGGTATAGTGGAAACATCACTATGTTTTAGGTCAAACAGCTGTAATGGAAAAGAGAACTGTCTCATTAACTAGCCAGTGACCGAATTTATAGCTGAGAAATCATAAATTCTTATTTACTCACTAAGAGTGAAAACAGCTGGAGGAAAGATGGGCTTGACTTGAACCTGGGCCTCAGAAGTGAAAAGATGAGTCATCTCCTGCCCAATTTCCAGGAGCATGCATCACAATATAACATTTACAAGTTGTGAGGTTTAATTTACATTACAGTAGCACTTAATTCCAAACTGTTTTTTGGAAGACTTTTCTAGAAAATTAATCGGGTTGACATCAATATGACTGACTGAGTGGACCAAACTCAGCCATTCCAAGCTCAACATTAACAACTTGTCACAATTCGTTGAAATTGTCATGAAGACCCCCACCTGCCAAGAATGAGGCATATTCAGTTTGTCATATGAGCATTAGTTTTAAACTGTTGCTGGAGGGAAGAAATGACTTGTTTTACAAGAGACCACCAGACACTTGGCTGAAGGACATTTGCATACTAAGAGACAGAGTTTGGAGAGACAAAAGAATTGCTCACTGATTCAATTAACAGAGACAAAAACAAGAAATGCTGGATTCACTCAGCAGGTCTGGCAGCATCTGTAGAAAGAGAAGCAGAGTTAACGTTTCGGGTCAGTGACCCTTCTTCGGAACTGACAAATATTAGAAAAGTCACAGATTATAAACAAGTGAGGTGGGGGTTGGGCAAGAGATAACAAAGGAGAAGGTGCAGATTGGACCAGGCCACATAGCTGACCAAAAGGTCACAGAGCAAAGGCAAACAATATGTTAATGGTGTTTTGAAAGACAAAGCATTAGTACAGATTAGGTGTGAATATACTGAATATAGAACATCAGCAAGTGCAAACCTGAAGAAAAACAACCTGAAAAAAACAGTGGGTAAGCAAACTGAACAAACTAAGATGAAATGAAATAAATGCAAAAAATGTAAAAAGGAATGCAAAAAAAAGGAAGAAAAAATAACTAAAAATGACTAAAAATGAAAGTAAAGTGGGGGGCTGTCATGCTCTGAAATTATTGAACTCAATGTTCAGTCCGGCAGGCTGTAGTGTGCCTAATCGGTAGATGAGATGCTGTTCCTCGAGCTTGCGTTGATGTTCACTGGAACACTGCAGCAATCCCAGGACAGAGATGTGAGCATGAGAGCAGGGGGGAGTGTTGAAATGGCAAGCAACCGGAAGCTCAGGGTCCTGCTTGCGGATTAACAATTAACAGAGATTGGGCTGGGCAATGGTGATCCACAGCTTGTGGTGGGAGACAGCACTACACTCCGCCCCCTCCCACAGAGAGCTTTGGAAATGTACAAATGCAGGAATGGTTAAGCCAAATGATCACATGACTAATTGGCTGGACCAGACTTTTTGAACTAGATACAGGAGTTTTAAGGCAGACTGCAGATTGTAACTGAACCTGAGACACGACAGCCTCTCTCCTGGCTGGCGCTCTCGCACTCTCTCACAAGCCACCGGACCCAATGAAGTCGCTTAAACCTCGAGAGAAAAGACACCTACATCGAAACAAGTTAAAGCATGCACTGGGCCCCAATGAATAGCAAGACTTACCGACAACCAAAGGTTCCACACTGAACTTAAAGGACGGTAAATAACTAGCAGATATTGCCTCAGACTTTTTCCCTTCATTCCTTCTACTTTTTCTGACTCTATCTGCGTGTTTATCGCGTATGCATGCTAGCGTGGTCATAGAGTCATCGAGTCAGACAGCACAGAAACAAGCCCTTCGGCCCATCATATCTGTGCCGGCCATCAAGCACCTAACTATTCTAATCCCATTTTCCAGCACCTGGCCCGTAGCCTTGTATGCTATGGCGTTTCAACTGCTCATCTAAATACTTGTTAAGTGTTGTGATGGTTCCTGCCTCTACCACCTTTTCAGGCAGTGCGTTCCAGATTCCCACCACCCACTGGGTAAAATAATTTTTCCTCAAATCCCCTCTAAACCTCCTGCCCCTTACTTTAAATCTATGCCCCCTGGTTATTAACCCCTCCGCTAAAGGAAAAAGTTTCTTCCTATCTAATCTATCAATGCCCCTCATAATTTTGTATACCTCCAATCATGTCACCCCTCAGCCTTCTCTGCTCTAAGGAAAACAACCCTAGCCTTTTCAGTCATCGAGAGATACAGCACTGAAACAGGCCCTTTGGCCCACTGAGTCTGTGCTGACCATCAACCACCCATTTATACTAATCTTACATTAATCCCATATTCCCTACCACATCCCCACCTTCCCTCAATTCTCCTACCACCTATCTATACTAGGGGCAATTTACAATGGCCAATTTACCTATCAACCTGCAAGTCTTTGGCTGTGGGATGAAACCGGAGCACCCGACGGAAACCCACGCGGTCACAGGGAGAACTTGCAAACTCCACACAGGCAGTACCCAGAACTGAACCCGGGTCGCTGGAGCTGTGAGGCTGCGGCGCTAACCACTGTGCCACTCATACTCTTCATAGCTGAAATGCTCCAGCCCAGGCAACATCCTGGTAAATCTCCTCTGCACCCTCTCCAGTGAAATCACATCCTTCCTATAGTGTGGCAACCAGAACTGTACACAGTACTCCAGCTGTGGCCTAACTAGCGTTTTATACAGCTCCATCATAACCTCCCTGCTCTTATATTCTATGCCTCAGCTAATAAAGGCAAGTATCCCATATGTCTTCCTAACTACCTTATCTACCTGTGCTGCTGCCTTCAGTGATCTATGGACAAGTACACCAAGGTCCCTCTGACCTTCTGTACTTCCTAGGGTCCTACCATCCATTGTATATTCCCTTGCCTTGTTAGTCCTCCCAAAATGCATCACCTCACTCTTCTCAGGATTAAATTCCATTTGCCACTGCTCTGCCCATCTTACCAGCCCATCTATATTGTCCTGCAATCTAAGGCTTTCCTCCTCACTATTTACGACACCACCAATTTTCGTGTCATCCGCGAACCTACTGGTCATACCTCCTATATCCACGTCTAAATAATTAATGTACACTACAAACAGCAAGGGCCCAGCACCGATCCCTGCAGTACACCACTGGTCATAGACTTCCACTTGCAAAAACAACCCTCAACCATCACCCTCTGCTTCCTGCCACTAAGTCAATTTTGGATCCAATTTGCCAAATTGCCCTGGATCCCATGGGCTCTTACCTTCTTAACCAATCTCTCATGCAGGACCTTATCAAAAGCCTTACTGAAGTCTATGTAATGCTTTACCCTCATCTACACATCTAGTCACCTCCTTGAAAAATTCAATCAGGTTAGTTAGTTAGACACAATCTCCCCCTGACAAAGCCATGCTGACTATCCCTGATTAATCCTGTCCCTCAGAATTTTTTCCAATAGTTTCCCAACCACTGATGTTAGACTCACCAGCCTGCAGTTACCTGGTTTATCCCTGCTACCCTTCTTGAATAATGGTACCACCTTCGCTGTCCTCCAGTCCTCTGGTACCTCTCCTGTGGCCAGAGAGGATTTGAAAATTTGTGTCAAAGTCCCCGCTATCTCCTCCCTTGCCTCACATAACAGCCTGGGATACATCTCATCTGGACCTGGAGATTTATCCATTTTTAAGCCCGCTAAAACAGTTAATACTTCCTCCCTTTCAACACTGATATATTCAAGTATATCACAATCCCCCTCCATGATCTCTACACCTGCATCGTCCTTCTCCATAGTGAACACAGATGAAAAGTAATCATTTAAAGCCTCACCTATATCATCCAGCTCCACACACAGACTGCTACTTTGGTCCCTAATGGGCCCTACTCTTTCCCTGCTTATCCTCCTGCCCTTAATATACTTATAAAATGCCTTGGGATTTTCCTTTATCTTGCCCGCCAGTGTTTGTTCATGTCCCCTCTTCACTCTCCTAATTACTTTAAGTACCCTCCCACACTTTCTATACTCCTCTAGGGCCTCCACTGTTTTCAGCATCTGAATCTGCCATAAGCCTCCGTTTTTTTCCTGATCCAATCCTGTATATCCCTTGACATCCAGGATTTCCTGGACTTGGTGGTCCTACCCTTCACCTTTATGGGTACATGTCGGCCCTGAACGCTCACTATTTCGTCTTTGAATGACTCCCACTGGTCTGATGTAGATTTTCCTACAAGTAGCTGCTCCCAGTCCACTTTGACCAGATCCTGTTTTATCATACTGAAATCAGCCTTCCCCCAATTCAGTACCTTTATTTCCGGTCCGTCTTCGTCCTTTTCCATAACTACCTTAAATCTTACAGAGTTATGGTCACTATCCCCGAAATGCTCCCCCACTGACACTTCTACCACCTGTCAGGCTTCATTCCCTAGGATTAGGTCCAGCACTGCCCCTTCTCTTGGTCGCATCGCGTATTCATAGCCGTTACCCGAATTAGAGTTTAAGATTAATAAACTTCCACCTTTCTTGTTTAAATCTAAGAAAACCTGTCTTATTGATTTCTTTGCCTTACAATTGGAAAGCAATGAACAAGGATTCACTGAGGGGGAAGCTAAAACATATGGTTTAATTTTTTTAAAACACCGTTAAGGTTAGACCAGGCAAAGACTGAAAAGGAACCCCTAGAATCCCGAGTCATCTGGTCGTAACAGAACAAAAATTCCCAAATACTTAAACAATTGTCTCTAAAGATATTATTGAGTACAACTGAAACAGAGAAACAGTTGTGAGCCTATGGGTCGAATTTAAATAAAGAATATTCAGAAATGATGCACAGGAAAAGACCCGCATATCCATCAAATTGGCTCCACTCCATGAAGTCTGCAGCATCATGACTAAACAGTTCCACCTTCCTCCCCCATTCACCAACACAGTCAGTCACGTAATGAAGCCTTATTAGTTGCACAACAGTTTGCATTTATATAGTGCCTTTCATGTAAGAAAAAACATTGCAAGTTGCTGGACAGAGGTGCAAGACAAAAATGTGTGCCAAACCAAAACAGGAAAGATTAGGAAACAGAGGAAATGTGGAGGACCCATTGCATACTTTATATATAATTTACCTTGTCTAATAGCACAATTGATGCAAGTTGTACATGTGTTACAGTGGCTGCTTCACAAGTTGTATGTCTGTTTATACTGTTGCTACTGGCCTCAGAGCTTCATTGCAAGCTGTTACATTTTAAATGTTTTGATAGCAGCACCATATGTACTCACAAAACATTTAAAATAGCACTGTGCACATTTATAAGATGGGCAGGAGATCCAAGGAACTGCCATGAACCTATTTAAACCAAGTTTGACAGAGTTCTGAAGTTGTATGCCACAGGATATCAAACACAAGCATTGAGAGATAACCTACTTGAGCAGGGTTGCATTGCTCTGTACTATGGTCAAACTGGCAGCAGAATCCAAAGTTGTACCGTAATCGTTACATCACCACAAAGTATTGAAATAAAAGTAGCAATAGACCTGGAACCTAAAAATCGTATTCAATCACAACCCCATTTATTTTTGAACTGAGTGGAAAGGTACTGAGTGGTTTGTACGGTTTGAGATAGAGCCAACAGGGGATCACTTCAGTCTCTAGCTGAGCACAAAAAAAAAGAGGAAAATTGTGGCTAAACATTTTATTTTAAATTTGTGCTGCCATTTTTATATGCATCAACAGTAAAGCCAATATTTGGGCAGGGGTTTACACTGTTCAACATTTCAACCTCAGGTGCAGGAAAAGTTTGGGCCAGTAATCTGATTTGTTGAGGCACAAGAGTGATGAGCGATATCAAATGAACTGTACAATATCTGATGCAATATTAACTTTTAATAAAAAGAACTACATTTTCTTCTGCCAGGTATTAAAACTTGACTCCAAAACCACACAACACAAAACTGATAGCATATAAAAAGGTAAGGAACTAATTTCTCCTCTCCCATTTGAAACATTTTTCAGGGAAATCAAGGGATATGGGAAATAGGCAGGAAAGAGGAGTTGAGGCAGAAGATCAGCCATGATCGTACTGAATGGCGGAGCAGGCTCGAGGGGCTGGATGGTCTACTCCTGCTCCTATTTCTTATGCTGTGAAACACTGAATGGTCTTCAAATTGAACTCCACTTGCAAACTGCGCAGTTCAGGTTTCATATTCTCGAGGCAGTCAATTGTAAAATAAACAACCAAAGATCGTTAGCCATTCAAAAGTCAAGTTTGAAACCTTACAGACAAAAAGCCAACTAGTTTAGTCTTTTCAGCCGTGCACTCATTTATTATTTATACTTGCTCTCAGTTACAAGCAGTGTACAATAATCTTTAAGTATGTATGTTATTACTTACATCAGCCACTGTTGCTTCTCGATGGGAACAGTATGGAATGGGTTCACTCAAAAAGGTTTCAGACTAAGAGAACGCTTGTAAAATTTAAATTGGACAAATATTTTCCTTGGCTTATGAGCCAAGTTGCTTAATTAGTTTTGGTTCAATAAAAAAAAAGTTTGGATTCATTATTAGATGATACATGTCAAACCAACCAGCATCCTTTCCATGCCAAGCAAACAAATACTTCTAACTTTTCATTCTGAACTGTGTGTATATTTTAAAAGTCTAGAGCGGGGTGTGGGTTTCCCCACAGTCCAGATTGTTAATATTACAATTCTGCATCATTTAATCATGAAATGCATCTCGTTTCAATAAATTCTAACAATACATTAACTTTACCCATTTCCTCCAGAAATAGGCAATGAAGTTGAGAAGCACTCCCGATACACTCAGCTATTTTTAACATGAGGAACCTCCGGAAATTGCAGCAGTGCTTCCCATCCCTTCCCCCATGCCTGATTCTAAGGCAGTGCCATTGTAAAGGCATGATAAACTCAACACAATTTCTGTACCTCACCCCAAGAGAGAAAATGGAAATTAGAGCAAAACTGACTGGACTGTTCTAAGCATGTTGCAATTTGATTTGTTTTAAAAAGAGTGCATCAGGAGAAATTATAGTACATGCTTTTATATCTATAAAGGGAGAATATAAGAGCAACGTTTGAACTCAGAGTGGAAATGCAGGAGAGGTCATTCGACAAAACAGAACCATCTTTTAGGATTACTAAAAATATCCCCGCTTGCCTTTTACTTATTTTAATTATTGATTTTATTTTGTATTTGAACACATTTTCTCCAGGGACCATACTATGGAAAATATGTTTACAACCCAACCTTGACATGAAACACAGCAAGATATCTGTACCTATGAACAGCAGGTCATGTGCAATAAATTCACTAAAATGGTGTAAAACTGTAAGCGCAGCAGAGATGATAGGATTGATGCAGTATCTTGATTTTCAGGAAGCATCTCATTGAGACATATGGCTGGAATGTAAGTTTCATGGCTAAATGAGGAAGTCGTAAATTGGCCACTTATCAGCAAGTACAAGGGTAACAATATTTTTTCATTCATTATTGGGATGTGAGCATCACTGGCAAGGCCAGCATTTTTTGCCCAACCCTAATTACCCTAGAGAAGGTGGTGGTGAGCCACCTTCATGAATTGCTGCAGTCCATGTGGTGTAGGTACACCCACAGTGCTTTTTTTTCCTGTAGGGTTTGATACAACTGAGTGGCTTGCTAGACCATTTCAAAAGGCAGTTAAGGGTCAACTACATTGCTGTGGATCTGGAGTTGTGTGTAGGCCAGACCAGGTAATGAGAGCAAATTTCCTTCCCTGAAAGTCATTAGTGAAACAAATGGATTTTTTTACAACAATCCCGTAGTTTCATGATTATTATTAGTGAGACTGGCATTTCATTCCAGATTTATTAAATAATTAATTGAATTGAAACTCCCCCAACTGCTGTGGTGGGATTTGAACTCATATTTCCAGATCATTAGTACAGGCCCCTGGATTACTAGTCCAGTAACATTACTAGAAGTGATCTCATAACCAACGGATCAGATCGAAGCTCTGCAGTCCTGCCACATCCAGCCATGAATGGTGGTGGACAATTAAACAACTAACTGGAGGAGGTAGCTCCACAAATATCCCCATCCTCAATGATGGGGGAGCCCAGCACATCAGTGCAAAAGAAAAGGGTGAAGCATTTGCAACAATCTTCAGCCAGAAGTGCCGAGTTGATGATCCGTCTTGGCCTCCTCCTGAAGTCCCCAGCATCACAGATGCCAGTTTTCAGCTAATTCGATTCACTCCGTGTGATATCAAGAAACAACTGAAGGCACTGGATACTGAAAATGCTATGGGCCCTGACAATATTCCGGCAACAGTATTGAAGACAAGAGCTCCAGACCTTACCGTACCCCTAGCCAAGCTGTTCCAGTACAGCTGCAACACTGGCATTTGCCCGGCAATGTGGAAAATTGCCCAGGTAGGTCATGTACACAAAAAGCAGGACAAGTCCAACCTGGCCCCATCAGCCTACTCTCAATCATCAGTAAAGTGATGGACAGCATTGTCAACAGCAGCATTTGCTTAGCAACAACCTGCTCATTGATGCTCAGTTTGGGTTCTGCCAGGGCCACTCAGCTCTAGACTTCATTACTGCCTTGGTTCAAACATTGACAAAAGAGCTGAACGCAAGAGGTGAGGTGAGAGTGACTGCCCTTGACATCAAGGCAGCATTTGACCAAGTATGGCATCAAGGAGCCCCAGCAAAACTGGAGTCAATAGGAATCAGGGGGGAAACTCTCCGCTGATTGGAGTCCTACCTAGCACAAAGGAAGATGGCTGTAGTTGTTGGAGGTCAATCATCTGAGCTCCAGGACATCACTGCAGGAGTTCCTCAGGATAGTGTCCTTAGGCCAAACCATCTTCAGCTGCTTCATCAATGGCCTACCTCAATCATAAGTCAGAAGTGGGGATGTTCACTGATGATTGGTGCTGAACATTGCACATTCGCGACTCCTCAGATACTGAAGCTGTCCGTGTAGAAATGCAGCAACACCTGGACAATATTCAAGCATGGGCTGATAAGTAGCAAGTAACATTCACGCCACACAAGTGCCAGGCAATGACCATCTCCAACAAGAGAGAATCTAACCATCTCCCCATGACATTCAATTGCATTACCATCACTGAATCCCCCACTATCAACATCCTGGGAATTATCATTGACCAGAAACTGAATTGCAGTCTATTGGCCTTGCCAGCAACGCTCATATCCCATGAATGAATTTTTAAAATGTTACCGTCCCCCGGCCTTTTATGGAAAACGGTGACCAGTTGCATCCCCAGAGGGTGATACTAGGACCTCAATATTGCTTCATGATCTTGATGAAGGCCTTGTAGGCAGAATGATTAAGTTTGAAGTTGATAGTAAGTTGGGTTACAAAGCAGAATAAAAAGGATGGGGACAAAACTTTAATATCTAAAAACAAAGTATTTTGGCAAATGATCTTTAACATTGAGAAGCAAAGTAACTGCCATTGGTACTGAAAAGAAAATCACAAAATGAAGGGCATATTGTTGCATTAAATGGACCAGAAAATTAATGATAGCTTAGTAAACAAAACATATTGTCACACTGAACAAGAACAGTTGCCAGAACAAGTAGAACACTGGATATTTATGAAAAGCCAAGATAAATGTCCAAGGAAACTAAGCAGACACTCAATGAAGTAACATAAGTAATAATGTACCCAGTCTTGCTCTTCATACTTACAGGGAAAGCAGTAAGAAAATAATGAAAGTGGTTCCAGGATTAAGATTCTTGACTGTCTATAAATGGCTGAAGCACACACAATTCATTCTCACTGGAATAATACATTTGGAAGACAGCACGTTGCAAGCTGCCCAATCAGAAAATAAGGTAGGAGCGATCAAAAGTTAAAAAGTTAAAAGTTCAATACAAGTATTTCAAATTTAGAGGGAGTGTTATCTCCCTTGGGCAGTAGTGTCAAATGGACGAAAGAGAATCAGCAACCTATTTTACACTCTGCCTGATTTTCTTTGAAAGGAACATTGGCAGAGTGTAAAACAGAATGCTGATTCGCTCTTTCCCGTTTAGCACTCCTACAAGTATTTACATTTTCTGGGGAAAGAAACAATTTACATTTTGAGCTCCCAATATCAGAATCAAGCATCACTTGTACTTTAACACTCTTACCAGTGCATCAATCAACGGATCTCAGTAATAACCTGAGAATGGCACCCTCTAATGTAACAGAGTGACTTTTTTTCATTTAACACACCAATACCCTGTGGCCTTTGAGTGGGGTTTCCAATTTATTGAGAAGTAGTGAGTCTCCCAAAGTTTTGGCCGCTGCAAGTCAGGACAAGGCAAATTCCCAATAGGATGCATTAGTGATGCCACAGGTCTAAATATGAATGAATATTTACTCCTCCTGAAGTTCTCTCTAATGACAGAAGGGTGGAGGTGCGATTGTGCCACAGAAAGAGTGCATGACATACATAGCAAATGTAATATGCTATAAATTGCCATCAAATTATGTTTAGTTTTATGCTATTTTAAGTCTGGCCAAACTCATCTCTTGTAAGAACCTTACAGCTTGGATCCAAAATTGGCTTAGTGGCAGGAGGCAGAGGGTAATGGTCGAGGGCTGTTTTTGCAAGTGGAAGCCTGTGACCAGTGGTGTACCACAGGGATCGGTGCTGGGACCCTTGCTGTTTGCAGGGTACATTAATGATTTAGACGTGAATGCAGGAGGTATGATCAATAAGTTTGCAGATGAAAACTGGTGGTGTCATAAATAGTGAGCAGGAAAGCCTCAGATTACAGGATGATATAGATGGGCTGGTAAAATGGGCAGAGCAGTGGCAAATGGAATTTAATCCTGAGAAGTGTGATGTGATGCATTTTAGGAGGATTAACAAGGCAAGGGAATATACAATATATAGTAGGACCCAGGAAGTATTTAGAGCCAGAGGGGCCTTGGTGTACTTATCCACAGATCACTGAAGGCAGCAGCACAGGTAGATAAGGTGGTTAGGAAGACATATGGGATACTAGCCTTTATTAGCCGAGGCACAGAATATAAGAGCGGGGAGGTTATGATGGAGCTGTATAAAACACTAGTTCGGCCACAGCTGGAGTACTGTGTACAGTTCTGGGCACCACACTATAGGATGGACGTGACTGCACTGGAGAGGGAGCAGAGGAGATTCACCAGGATGTTGCCTGGGCTGGAGCACTTCAGCTATGAAGAGAGACTGAAAAGGCTACGGTTGTTTTCCTTCGAGCAGAGAAGGCTGAGGGAAGATATGATTGAGCTATACAAAATTATGAGGGACATTGATAGGAAGAAACTTTTTCCCTTAGCGAAGGGGTCAATAACCAGGGGGCATAGATTTAAGGTAAGGGGCAGGAGGTTTAGAGGGGATTTGAGGAAAAAAATTTTCACCAGAGGGTGGTTGGAATCTGGAACGCACTGTCTGAAGAGGTGGCAGAGGCAGGAACCCTCACAACATTTAATAAGTATTTAGATGAGCAGCTGAAACGCCATAGCATACAAAGCTACAGGCCAAGTGCTGGAAAATGGGATTAGGATAGTTAGGCGCTTGATGGCCAGCACAGACACGATGGGCCGAAGAGCCTGTTTCTGTGCTGTATAACTCTCTGACTCTAGCTTCAGTCTGAGCTGGATCTGAACCCAGGTCCTTGTATCTGTCCCACTGAACCAGTCTCTATTGATGGCTGATTTTATTTGAAGAGTATCAGAATACCATCTATTAAAAAAAACAGCACTTTGGTGCTCCACTGAGGAAAGTTTCACTTGTTAGAATGGAATAAAGATCAAAAAAAAGGTTCAGTAGCCCTCCAATTACAACATCTAGTTATTTATTAAATGACTCCTGGCCTGACTGCAACCACCCTTCCTGCCATCCTATTCCAGCTGTCTATCGTAAAGAATTATTTTCTGAAGTCTGTACTAAAATTGCCTTTCACAACCCTGAAACTGTGTTCTATCATCTTGTCAGAGTGTATTATTCCAGATTTACATTTTTCTCCCACTATATAAGCTCCCCTCAGAGAGTCGTCACTTTCAAGGATGAAGAGCCCTAATTTATTAAGTAGTTTCTCATAGCTCTGCTGCTTCACACCAAGGATCAGCATCATTGCTCTTCTCTTCAGTGGCTACAATCAGAATGGGTCCTTCATGCCAATGGAGACCAGAACAGGATACAGTAATGCAGGTGCAGCCCAACCAGGGCACGTTACAGATTCAAAGTAAACGCGGGAGGATTTGAACTCAACCTCTAAGAAATACAATCCAGCATCTTATTTCCTTTGTTTATTGCCACCACAGTGTTTCAGTGTTTAGACAGAATGAATGATAAAGATAACTAACGCCTTCTATCTAGTCCCTCTCTGTCCTCCAACCACCACTACCCTCTATCCCCTCCCCCAGTTTGTCTCAATGTTTAAAGAGAGTAAATATGTTTAGACAGAGTGAATTAAAAAAAAACAACCTACCTAGACCCCTGATCTGATCTGCTTCACTCAAGTGCCAAATTTAACTTCCAAGATGCAGCATTTTGAATGTCAGTACCAAAAACTGCTTCCAGTAAAGCTCCATTGGCTATAGTGAACCTCATGGACAGACTAGCTGATATTGTTTACTGCAATTCCGAGGATATCACTATTTCCAATGATTTACAAGTTATACATGACATCACTATAAAGATGGTAATGAGCCATACTGCACATCATTGAGAAAGGCCTACTGCTTTGTAATTGCGATGCAGTTGGCTCCCTTCATCCTGAGCTGTGGTTCCTTAATATCAAGAAGCTCAACACCATCCAGGCAAAGCAGCCCACTTGATCGTCACCCCATTCGCCAACTTAAACATTCACTCCCTCCACTCCTGGTACACAGTAGCAGCAGTGTGTACCATCTACAAGATACACTGCAGCAACTCACCAAGCCTCCTTTGACAGCACCTTCCAAACTCGCAACCTCTACATCTAGAAGAACAAAGACAGCAGATGCATGGTAAACACCACCACGTCCAAGTTCTGCTTCAAGTCACACACCATCCTGATGTGGAACTATATTGCTGTTCCTTCATTGACATTGGGTCAAAAGCCTGGAACTCACTGCCTAACAGCATTGTGGGTGTACCTGCACCATATGGTCCACAGCAGTTCAAGGAGGCAGCTCACCACCACCTTCTCAAAGGCAATTAATTAGGGAGGTCAATAAATGCTGGTCTTGCCAGCGACACACTCATCCCATGAATGAATAAAAAAAAAATTGCATAACACACCAACCTGGAAGAGAAAATGCCATCTGCAACTGAACACTGTGCCAAGAGATGACTAAGGGGTGCATGCAGCACGATGCAGTATGGATCCGTTAATCATGATTTGGGTAATGCAGAAAGTTGCAGCTGGAATAGCCACACACACAGTAAAACAGTGTGCCACTGACGGTACCTGATTTTGTAGTTGGGTAAAGTATGTTTCCGCTTGATGACCCTCTTCAGCTGATTGACAATGATAGAGGTGAGCTGAGGCATGGGCCGGCCCTCGAACTGCGACTTCACCTCGAAGTCGATGAAAGGCTCGTCCATGAAGGCGAAGGACCAGTGGGTGAAAGGGCGGCGGGTGAACTGCAGCCTGAGGCGGCCCACCACCCTCCTCATCTTGACGAACAGGTAAGCCGACTTGCCGAAGACCAGGTCCACGTCGATGGCGAGGTGAAAGCCCCCATTGTACTCGAGCTCCAGCTCCAAGTTGAGCTCCTCGGGGACCCCCCCTCCTCCTGTGCCGCCCTCGTCCTCCTGAGCGGCGGGGCCGGAGCCTGGGGTTGGTGGCTGCAGCAATTTAGCGCTCCTGAAGACGGGAAGCGCGTTGCCGAGCGAGATGTCCCGCAGGCTGAGCCCCTCGAGCAGCCGGCCCGCTGTCTTGGTCTGCAGCAACTCCTCGAACTCCACTTTGATTTTCTTGGTCAGCCAGTGCCGGACGATGGGGGTGTCGCGGAGCTCCCGAAAGAGAAACAAAAAGATGGCGTTGAGGAAGTGGCAGCTCTCGAACCTGCTGCTGCCGGTGGCGGCCACGGAGCAAGGCGAGTCCGGAGCAGCCGGCGGCTCCTTACCACCGCCGCTGAAATATTCCTTAAGTGAGGGCTCGACCACGGGCTTGACGTATTGCACATGCCGGGGCACCGGCTCGGGTTTGTTCCGATAGAGCAGTAAAATCTGCAGTAGCAGCATGCACAGAGCCCCAGCCAGAGCAGACAGTAACATTAAATAAATCATCGCCGCTCCCTTTTGGGGCTTTGCTTTTCTGTTTTATTCGCTCACCTCCTGTGCATTTTGTCTCTCTGCCCTGCCCTCCCCGCCCCCCAGAGCTACTGTTATACTCACGGCTCCATGTTTACATGACCTATCCCCAGCAGCACAATGAAAGAGCTCTCCCTCTCTCTCTCTCCTCCCAAGCCAGCGTGCAGACGCGACGCAACACAACGCAACGCGCCCCGCATCAGCCGCAGCAACAACGTTGCGCCGGCGGCCACTCAGCCCCTCCATCTCCGGCTCTCAGCTGGGCCGCCAGCCAGCTTCATCCAAGAGGAAACAGAGCCGCGGCTAAACGCGCCAGCTTGTGTCTCTCAGGTCGGCCGCAATATTTATGCGAGCTCTCAATTAGCGTGTTATCAGCTTGTGATAGAAAATAAATGCCTGGTTTACTGCTGACTGTTTTTAAAAGCCTTCTGGCCACGATGCTGGGAGAATCTCGATTGTAAACACATTCCATTCACTGGTAACCAGCACCGACGTGTGAAGGGTCTAAAAAGGGGAACGGTGTCCGACTTCACAGTACACGGCGCTGCAGGTTCCTAAGATGGCCTTTTGTGAATAAGCTCTATCTCCGCCGCTGTGCGGGCGCCGGCTTAATCTCCTCTACAGCGACTCCCCCAGATTGTGAACACCAACTGACTTACAGGTTGCAGCAAAAAGAAAGCGCACATATGCAGAATCAATATACTTTGCAAGTTAACGAGAGGAAAGGGAATGGCCCCGAGTTAATTTCATTTAATTCTGCACAGTTTATTGTTGCGAACCCTTTGTGGGTCTTCCTCCAGATTTTTAACATTGTGCTTTTCTTACACCCGAATTTCAATAAATGTCCGGGTGCTTCAATGTATATTTTCAAAACTTCTTTCTGTCTTAAGTATTAGATTTGGAAGATGATGTATTAGCCCACTGGGTAACCGCACCACACTATATGGTGCGGGACTGAATCATCTCCACAGCGACATCTCAAAATGTAAACGCTGCTCAGCTGGAGCTGTAGTGAGGGTGTAATGAAAGGTCACAGACCTGAAACGTTAACTCTGCTTCTCTCTCCACAGATGCTGCCAGACCTGCTGAGTATTTCCAGCACTTTCTGTTTTTATTCCAGATTTCCAGCATCTGCAGTATTTTGCTTTTATATTACTGTAATGAGGATGCTACTTTTAGCCTAGTGGCCCAGGAGACAAGTATAGGGAGAATATACGTATATTCAAAGATATGTTATCAAAGAGATGTTAACTTATATTAAAATTAAAACACCACCTTTTAGAGGGGAGTTTATTTCTGCTCCCCCCCCCCCGCAAAAAAAATCAACTGAGAAAATATATATGGCTCATCGCAGCTTTCAATGGTAGAGTAATTCAATCCAGATCAGCTTACCTTTCAGCAGTTACTTTAATTTCTTACTTTTAAAAAGATATTTACAGTTATACATATAGCAGATTCATTTGGGACCTGTAAATTCTTACTTGCCTTGATTTTGAATACAATGCAGGAGTTCTGTTGTGCCATTGGTCTGGCGTTTATCCTATCAATAACTTGGATACTCTTCACTAGATTATAATCAAACTTTATAGTTGATCAGATGCAAGTTCCTTTAATGCGAACACACTTTCTCCAAAGAATGTTTACCAAGCTGTTTCGTGTGTTTGGAGGCAACTTGTATTAAATTGAAATAAAAACAGAAGGTGCTGGAAATACTCAGCAGGTCTGGCAGCATCTGTGGCGAGAGACGCAGAGTTAACGTTGCAGGTCAGTGACCCTTCATCAGAACTGGCAGATATAAGAAATGTAAAAGATTGTGGCGCAGTGGCTAGCACCGCAGCCTCATAGCTCCAGCGACCCGGGTTCGATTCTGGGTACTGCCTGTGTGGAGTTTGCAAGTTCTCCCTGTGACCGCGTGGGTTTTTGCCGGGTACTCCGGTTTCCTCCCACAGCCAAAGACTTGCAGGTTGATAGGTAAATTGGCCATTGTAAATTGCCCCTAGTTTAGGTATTTGGTGGGAGAATTGTGGGGTTGTGGTAGGGAATATGGGATTAATGTTGGGTGGTTGATGGTCGGCACAGACTCGGTGGGCCGAAGGGCCTGTTTCAGTGCTGTATCTCTAAATAAAATAAATAAATAAAAGTGGGGGTAGGGCAAGAGATATCAAAAGAGAAGGTGTAGATAGGACAAGGTCACAGAATAGCTGACCAGAAGGTCATGGAGCAAAGGCAAACAATATGTTAATGGTGTGTTGAAAGACAAAGTATTAAATTGAATTGTGAACGTGTTATTGGGTCATTTTTATCTGGCATTATAGTGCCTCTACACCACCAAACCGCGCTCCCCCCGCAACACCCTCGCCTCACAGAAAACAAAAATGGACGTTGCTTGTATGCATGTGCTGACTGGCATTGCCACCTCAATAGCTTATTGAAGTGAAACATTTAACTGCATTTTAAATATTCTCTTATATTCTTTTACCCAAATTGGGAAACAGTAGTTTTACACTGTTACAATTTTAAACCAGTAATAGCAATTTGAAATAAGTCTGTTTAAATAACTTTAAATAAGTCTGTTTGTTGATTAGTCATAAAATAAATATTTTAAAAAGCCAAGCTTAAACATTACTAAATAGAGAGCATGCTATAGTCTCCTATTATACCTGAGCATAATTTTACCTTCCTCTTTCAGAGTAATTGTCTTTTCTCAGCTTTGTTTTGGTAGCATAGCTGAAAAAGCTGTGGTTGAAACTCGGATATTATAAGGTTACGAGCTGCCAGTGTATATTCAATGCCGCAGATCTCATGTAAGACAACGTAAATAGATTTCTTCAGCAGTCTTTGTTTCAAAAAAAGTAAGCAATTCACATAGTGCCTTAACCCATCTCTCAGAAATGTTTCAAAGTGTTTCACATCCAACACATTACTTTGAAAGGCAGCAGCTGTTATATTGATAAACACTGCAATTATTTTGCACACAAGGTCCCACAAGCAACCATGACATGAATAACCAGTTAATGTGTTTTTTGGTGGACTTGTTTGAGTGCACAATGTTGGCCTGGACTCTGGGATGATTCCTGAATCTTGAAATAGTGTTGTGGGATCTTTAACAACTTTAGCATCCCCCGAAGCACCAGAACAGACAAATAGTGTCTCAGTTTTTCTTTATATTCTTTCATGGGATGTGGGCATCGCTGGCAAGGCCAGCATTTGCTGCCCTCCCTAATTCGGGCGGCGCAGTAGTTAGCACCGCAGCCTCACAGCTCCAGAGGCCCAGGTTCAATTCTGGGTGTTGCCTGTGTGGAGTTTGCAAGTTCTCCCTGTGTCTGCGTGGGTTTTCTCCGGCTGCTCCGGTTTCCTCCCACAAGCCAAAAGACTTGCTGGTTGGTAGGTAAATTGGCCATTTTAGATTGCCCCTAATATAGGTAGGTGGTAGAGAAATATAGGAATATGTGGGGATGTGGTAGGAATATGGGATTAGTGTTCTTCTTTTCTTTCTTTTGGGCCTCCTTATCTCGAGAGACAATGGATATGCACCTGGAGGTGGTCAGTGGTTTGTGAAGCAGCGCCTGGAGTGGCTATAAAGGCCAATTCTGGAGTGACAGGCTCTTCCACAGGTGCTGCAGAGAAATTTGTTTGTCGGGGCTGTTGCACAGTTGGCTCTCCCCTTGCGCCTCTGTCTTTTTTCCTGCCAACTACTAAGTCTCTTCGACTCGCCACAATTTAGCCCTGTCTTTATGGCTGCCCGCCAGCTCTGGCGAATATGGGATTAGTGTAGGATTAGTATAAATGGGTGGTTGATGGTCAGCACAGACTCGGTGGGCTGAAGGGCCTGTTTCAGTGCTGTATCTCTAAACTAAAAAAAACTAAACTACCCTTGACAACTGCCTGGCTTGCTAAGCAAATCTCTGACATCTAATTTGATAATGCAGAGTTTCCTCTGAAGGTAAGAATGCTACAAACGAACCAAACTAACATCAAGCTAAATGTTAACTTATACATATAACATTGTAACATGTTCGGTCTCAGTTTCTAAGTTTTGCCTTGTTTTCTCTAGGTATTCCGATATTCCTTTTTTGCTGGCTTATTTGTGTCATCATTTTCAAACTCTAATCAATTTCATGGAACTTATGTGCACCTAGCATAAAACATTAACTAGAGATGTATACTTCAAAGTGTCCATGACTAAGAACAGGATCTTATTTGAATATTAACTAATGTTTTGCTTATTGTCATTATCAAAATTAAAGGCTTCTGAAGCTGGCGATGGAATGTTGGGACAACTGGCTGCAGATGAAATAGCTTTATTCTGAAGTGTAAAACGTTCAGTAGTTTCAAAGAAATAACAGTTTCACACATTTTCTTAAAATTCCTATTTCCAGTACATGCATATGCAAACTGGTACTTGTAATATTTGCAGAGGTTACTGTTTCTGCTTCAATTTTGTAAGTGCCTAAGACACAGAATTAGCAATTGTGAATGTAGAGTAGACAGATAATTACATGTCTTTTGATTCATGTTTATTTTAATTATTGTCTGTCTCTTTTCTTGGGGGTTCTTTTCTAGTTCATCTCGACTAACACTGACATATTTTGCTAGTGGCATAATGTTTTTTTTTTGTCTAACTGAACACCTGACTGTGATATCTTTCCAGTACATCCCCAAAATAGTGCAACGGCAACATGGGATACATTTTTTTTGAATTGTATTAAATTACCTTGAGTAATTGGCTGTGATTGGTATTTGGGATAGTTCATGATGTTTATTTAAAATTACTCTATAAATTAAATGTCTGTTTGCATATCTAAAATTTAAGGTTACTTATTTACCCAGGCACACATGACATTCTCCTTATTAATTCTCCTTGCTCCTTTTTTCACTTCACCATGAGCACCAGAAACAATTCCAAATATTTCTTTACTGCCACCAATCATCTGGTCTGGCCTTATCATCTCAGACGAAAAGTATTAAAGGCTTCATGGACATTGTTGTGCCCAAAACTAAAGCTAACTGCATGGTTGTCTTTGCCACCTCTACTTCCTGCCTCACCTACCCCAGCCCTCTCAACTCCCAGTGCTCCCTGCTCGCCTCCTATTTATATTCTGCAATTTCTCCTCATCTTCTCCTCTGCATTTAGTTCACTTACTGTCCCTGGCTACGTCAAAATCACCATTATCACTCCTCTTCTCAAGAGAGTCACTTTTCCATTCCCTTCAACTATCCACTTATCTCCAACCTTCCTTTTCTTTCCAATGTCCTGCAGTGCATTATTGCTTCGCAACTATGCTTCTTCCTTTCCACCACTCCTTTAATTAACTGTCCAGTCTAGTTCCCATCCTGACTACAATATTTAAACTGTGCTGGCCAAAGCCACAATCAACATCCTGTTCAGCTGTGACTATAGCTCAATGTCTATCCTCATCATTTTTGACCATTCAAATGCTTTTGATAGCACTCTGTTATAGAGTCATGGAGAGATACAGCACTGAAACAGGCCCTTCGGCCCACCGAGTCTGTGCCGACCAACAACCACCCATTTATACTAATCCTACATTAATCCCCACTAGGGGCAATTCACAATGGCCAATTTACCTATCAACCCGCAAATCTGTGGGAGGAAAAGGGAGCACCCGGCGGAATCCCACGCGGTCACAGGGAGAACTTGCAAACTCCACACAGGCAGTACCCAGAACCAAACACAGCTGGAGCTGTGAGGCTGCGGTGCTAACCACTGCGCCGCCCCATGTATGCCGATCATAATATTGTACATCTCTATTAAATCTCCCTTCGATTTCCTTTGTTCCAAGGAGAACCACCCCAGCTTTTCCAACCTAACCCTGTAACTAAAATCCCCCATCCCTGGAACTAGTCCAGTAAATCTCCTCTGCACCTTCTCGAGGACCCTCGCGTCCTACTTCAATGATTCTCCTTTACAACTCTTTGGCACTGTTCTTTCTTATATCTGATTGTACCTGTTGCAACAAAAACATTATGTTGCCTACAGTGTTTTCCTGATTCTACCCTTGGTCACCTTCTTTTCAGCATTCATATATTTCCCTCAGCAACATAATCTAGGAGATTTTGCACGTACATAAACAACTTGTTACGGTCGAGGTGGGAGGAGTGCACTGTTAATTCAGTCCCACATCTCCACGGGTCACAGCATATCAATAAATGTTCCCACCTACCGAGAAACAGGCAATTACATCCTCAATTTGTCCCCCAGAATAAAGGACACTAATCAGGTTTCTTTAATCAACAACAACATTAACTGTTTATTATAAAAACAGGTTTTAACCAATCATGAGATAATTCTATATATGAAAAGCTCCTTATTTCCCTAGTCCTCATGGACACACACATACATTAAAAAAACAGTTAACTGAGGAAAAGGATTTTTGGTTTACATCTGTTTCATAGGAACAAAAGGAATAATAAAATAACTGAGGTTGTCACGATCTGGTAGGAAGTTCTTCAGTTTGGTGAGGGGTCCCGGATTCAAATAGTCAGATGCCACTCGAAGTTTCTCCAGGCGAGATTGATGAACAGTCTGTGATGGGTAGGCGTTCAAGGCAATTCCACTGCAGCAGGCTTCACATAGGTCTTTCTTCAGGGGTGCAGCAACAGGTCTTCTTAGGTTTTGCAGCAGCATAATAGCAGTAGAAGATTTCATCAGATTTAGGATTTCTTAAAACACAGGAGACAACAGGAACCATACTTCACGCAGGGATTCTTCAGAGACAGGAAGCAATAGGAATCTGCCACCTTGGAAATACAGAGTTTCTTCTCAAGAGACGCAAGATTCCTTTACAGAGAGAGGTAACACTTTTTCTGCGTCTTCCTCTCTGATCTCCTAGCAGGTCAAAAACCAAATTTCAAATGCCTGCTCTTTGTCCAACTCACTGGCTTTTTAAAAAGTCCAAAGTCAAAGCAAACCTTTCTGAACAGGTCACATGTTCAGACATAGGTATCCTTTGTCATTTAAAATATTGCTTTGAGGAGGTCAAACCCCTTGCTGGTTTCCTTGAAATTGCCTACTTTCCTGTCCTTGTGTACAAGTTCAGCTTCCTTTCAAAACATCCAAAAATTTCAGCTATTTGCAGGTGTCAATGTCTACTGAAAAATCCTTTTCAGTTTTTGAAAACACACAGCAGTCTGAGTTTTTAATACAAAAATAAAAACCTTGGAACAGACTTTAATCTCAAATTCCTCCATTGACTAAAAAGTTGGTTGCTACAATCTGTTACTGCCTGACTGACATTAAGCTTCAGAGGAGCCAAAGATTCCTCCACTTTAATGGCAGCATGAGCTAAAGTTATTTCCTTTGGCTTCCACCAGCACCTATATGCTGCTACCTTGATTCCTTTACTTCCCTGGTTGCTAAATCAGGAGTTGCACATAGGTACCATGCTACTCAATCCCAAGCTGTGCTTTTTCTGCTACACCTGTTCCATTTTTCATCTCCACAACACCACTTGCCTCCACTCGAGCTCTTCTGCAACATTACTAAAACTATAGACTGTGCCTTTATCACCTCAGGATTTAATTTTTTAAATATTCTGTGAGCCATCTTCCCCATTTCCGGTGTTCAAACATTGAAAGCATTATGGCACACATTCTCACTGGCACAAAGTCCATTGATTTCAATGGAAAAGGAATTCAGACAGTATAAAATGGGTCATTGATTCACCATCACTCATCTTACGCTGCTGTATGAGATGAATTTATACCCCATTGTGTGCAAGACCATCTTTTCTAAAGTTAAAGGTACAGAAATTGTTTCTTCAGTAGACAATGTTAAATAATAATTAGTCATTGCAATTATTCACAGAAGACATCTGACAAAACAGCACTGGCACCAGATTGAATATTTGAATATATATACATATCAAATGCAGCAGGTAAATTGCTACTATAGAAGTAATAGGTGCATGTTTTAAAATTAATCCTGGACCAAACTAACCTAATCTGGTATAAATTTAAATTTCAGTCGATTAATTGACACTGCAAGTTTAGAAATAAAACAGCTGCAGTTCCTATAGCCCTGCAACCAGACATAGCATTTGTACAAGTACCAGCCCAATAATATAACCTCCATCAATTTTTAATTAGATTCACTGGTTGCCAAAACAGGTAAAAGCTTTTTAGGATTTTTGTAAAGAACCTTGTGATCAGGTTCTTTTAAACGTTAAGTGAGAAAGTTGACTGTTTGGTCTGGATTTTACCAGCCCTCTGGAGATGGTCTGGGAGGTGGGATTGCTGGTAAAATGGCAGCAGACGGTATTGGGAGGGAAGCCCGTCATCTTTCTGCTGCCACGGCATATTCCCAGAAGGTAGGTGGCCAATTAAAGCAATTAATTAGCCTATTAACAGCCACTTCCCACCCTCACCAGCTTTTTACCAGCATCAGGATGGACCCCAGCCACGTAGGGTGACCAGCAGGTTAACCCTCGGCCTCCCAGCGGGATCCCTGGGGTACAGGGGTGGGGGGGAACCTTTCTTTATGCCTCTCCATGGCCTGTGGAAGATCCCCACAGCATCAATGGCCACCCTGTGTCTCCGACACTGCTGCTGGAGAGTTTGCCACTCCGATTGCTGGGGCCTGCCTGCATGGCCCCACCACATTATATAAAAAAAACTTAGCTAGCCTTCAAGGGCACCGCAACATGGAGCTGCCCTGTTCTTCTCCCTGCAGCCTCAGAAGTGGCCACCTCTATCAGTGGCACTGCCAAGGCTGCAAAGCTGCAGGCCCTCTGTTTGGCCCAGCTTCTCTGTGAGGTGGGCTGCAATCCTCAATTGATTGGTGATCTTGACAGTAGCATCTTAATTGACACCCTGTGGTAAAATCATCCCATCCTCCGCATCCCATCATCCATCCGCACAGGCTCGGGGCCCATTTTCAGTCCTATTGACAGGACCTCAGGAACTTCCAATAAAGTTCTTTGTGTCAATTAAAGACAGCAGAACTATTTCTTCTTCAATAGTGGCTAACATCCAGCTTTTGTAGTTTAGACCATGATTTTAAAATAGTTGTTTGGCATAGTTAATTGCAATATTTTGTATTTGAATAGAACTAGCAGCTTTCTTTTTTTATTCATTCATGGGATGTGGGCATCGCTGGCCAGGCCAGCATTTATTGCCCATCCCTAATTGCCCTTGAGAATGTGGTGGTGAGCTGCCTTCTTGAACCGCTGCAGTCCATGTGGGGTAGGTACACCCACAGTGCTAGTGGTTAGATACAACTGAGTGGCTTGCTAGGCCATTTCAGAGGGCATGTAAGAGTTAACCACATTGCTGTGGATCTGGAGTCACATGTAGGCCAGACCAGGTAAGGACAGCAGATTTCCTTCCCTAACGGACATTAGTGAATCAGATGGGTTTTTACAACAATCGACCATGGTTTCATGGCCATCATTAGGGCGGCACCGCAGCCTCACAGCTCCAGCGACCCGGGTTCAATTCTGGGTCCTGCCTGTGTGGAGTTTGCAAGTTCTCCCTGTGTCTGCGTGGGTTTCCTCCGGGTGCTCCGGTTTCCTCCCACATGCCAAAGACTTGCAGGTTGATAGGTAAATTGGCCATTAGCAATTGCCCCTAGTATAGGTAGGTGGTAGGGAAATATAGGGACAGGTGGGGATGTGGCAGGAATATGGAATTAGTGTAGGATTAGTATAAATGGGTGCTTGATGGTCGGCACAGACTCGGTGGGCCGAAGGGCCTGTTTCAGTGCTGTATCACTAAACTAAAACTAAACTAAACTAATTAGACTAGCTTTTTAATTCCAGATTTTATATTAATTGAATTCAAATTCCACCTTCTGCTGTGGTGGGATTTGAACCCATGTCCCCAGAGCAATACCCTGGGTCTCTGGGTTGCTAGTCCAGTGACAATACTACTACGCCACCGCCTCCCCTAGCTATGGGAAAATTGGAATTAAGAGTTTGAATTGCAAATGAAACGAGAGGAAGCAGCAAGAAAGTTTGGTTTAGCAAAGCCAAAAGCACAAGGTGAGCATGCCACCAGCCACTCAAACCTTACCCCCAATTCGGAACGAAACTCTGAAGTCACGGTTCTTCATGTAGACATCCAAGTAAATTTTAAATATGGTGAGAGTTGCTGCTTCTACCACCCTTTCAAGCAATGAATTCCGGGGTCCCTACCACACTTTGAGTGAAAAAATATTTCCTCATCTCCATTCTAATCCTTCTACCAATTACTTTAAATACAGTTAAAACATAACTTCCCTGCTCTTATATTCTATACCTTGGCTAATAAAGGAAAGCCTGCCGTATGCCTCCTTAAGTTCCTTACTGACCTGCCCTGCTATCTTGAAGGATCTGTGGACACACACTCCAAGGTCCCTCTGTTCCTCCATACTACTCAATATCCTCCAATTTATTGTCTATCCCCTTGTCTTGCTGCAGCTACAAAAATGAATTATCTCACACCTCCAGATTGAATTCCATTTTCCACTTTTCTGCCCGCCTGACCAGACCATCTAAATCCTCCTGCAGTGCAAAGCTTTCCTCCTCACTGTCAATCACATGGCAAATTTTATATCATCTGCAAGTTTGTTTATCATGCCTCCTACATTTGAGTTTAAATTATTCATATAAACTACAAAAAGCAAGGGACCAAGTACTGATCCCTGTGGAACTACACTGGTAACAGCTTTCCAGTCACAAAAACACCCATCACTTTGATTCCTGCCACCAAGCCAATTTTAGATCCAATTTGCCACTCTCCCTTGGATTCCAAGGGCTTTTACTTTTTTGACCAGCCTGTCATGTAGGCCTAGTCAAAAGCCTTGCTAAAATCCATTTAGACCACATCCACCACACATCCCTCATGAACCTGACTTGTCATCTCCTCAAAAAATTCAATCAAGTTAGTCATTCCCTTAACAAATCCATGCTGACTTTCCTTGATTAATCTCTGCCTTTCTAAATGAAGGTTTTTACTCTCACTTAGCATTGATTCTGATAACTTGCCCTGAACCAAGTAAGCTAACTGGCCTATAATTACTTAGATTATCCCTTTCTCCCTTTTTAAACAACGATACAATGTTGGCAGTCCTCCAATCTTCCGGCACCACTCCTGTAGCTGGATAGGAGTGAAGTATAATGATCAGAGCCTCTGCAATTTCCCCTCTTGCTTCTTTTAACAACCTGGGATACTTGATATTTGTATACCTGAGACAGAGGTACAACAGAAACCTGGGATATATTTAATCTGGGCCTAGGGTTTTATCTACTTTCAAAGACATTAAACACTTTAATACTTCCACTCTTACAATGTTTATCCCATCCAATATTTTACACTCTTCCTCCTTAACTACCATTATTAAACAATGGTAAATAATGCCAAACATTTTAGTGTTATTTGTACCTTGCTTTAATTCTTGCCGCTGTTGTGAACCAAAATATGATGCTTAGAAATATGATTGCACAAAGCAAGCACATAAGAGCCCAATATGGCGGGTGGCAAGTGTTTGCTCATTCCACACTGGAATTGCGCCACTCACTATATTGTACCTGTCTTCTTGCAGGCACCAGGGTCTGTGCAGGAAGAATTAAAAAGCCTCATTAAAATATTTGAATAAGGGTTTTACACTTGCTGTAGGACCCTAAGTTGAAATTAGGCTGCCTCAGCGCTTCATTCACCAAGTAGTAAATTTGCTCAGCATCTTGTGGCACCGACAGGCAGAAAGAACACTTCAACAGTGCTATTTAAAGGACTCATATAGGTTAGTTGCAGTTTTATTCTTTTAACTTACTGGTTAGCTTCTCGGTGCTTTTTGGCTTATTTTCTGCCATCCACAATTGATTTCTGACTGCTAAGAAATTTTTGCTGGTGCTGGACTTCTTTTGTCTTCCTTCGAAACAGTTTCACCGCAGCCATGGGTGGCCTGGTAGGTCCAAACTTTGGGGCATAATCAAATTTTTAGGCCAAGCACCTTTAGATAATGAGAAAGAATCAAAAACTTGTGCTGGTGTTGGCATGATTCAACTTCACAAAGTCTCTGGTATTATGTATACAAAATGATGAGTATATTTGACTTTAAAAGCAATTGTTACAGTTGCAGATTATATTATACAGTATATCTCTTTGACAAGTGCTATTTGGTTGGCACAGTATGTGATCAGTCAACTTCCTCACCTTTTTATCTTCCCTTTTCTCTTGAAGGCACTATCCATTCCTGAGTACAGTTCCAGAGGCATAGATACTTTGCCTAAATAGCTATTCTCCATGAGTATCAGTGATCTATTCAGCTTGGAAGCAATTACAGCTGAGCTTGATCATGTTCTCAATTGACATACATGCACTTTCCTTCAGGCTGGATAACAAATCAGAGGAGGATTCACTGTCTCTAGCCCAGGGCCTCTTCGTACTTGTAGCACCCTAACTACCACCCTAACTAAGATCAGTTAACTTGCACAGATCAGTATTCAAACTTAGGATCTTCTAGTTAGTATGGCATAGTACAACACTGGGGTTCCCATTGTACTATCGGGGAGTTTGATTATGTAACTTTAAAAGCTTGTACAGATTTTCCCCTTGTGAAAGAAAGAAACAATTGCAGTGTTTGTGCACAAATCTTTGAAGGTGGTAGGACAGGTTAACAAAGCATTTAATAAAGCATCTGGGATCCTGGGCATTATAAACAGAGGCATAGCATATAAAAGCCAGGAAGTTATGCTAAACCTATATGAAACAATAGTTCGGCCCCAGCTCAAGCATTGTGCCCAATACTGTGCATCACATTTTAGAAAGGGCCTTTGAAGCCTTTGGAGAGAGTACGGAAGAAATTTACTAGCATGATTACGTCGATAGACTGATAGAAGCTGGAGTTGTTTTCCTTAGAGTAGAGAAAGCGAGGAGGAGATTTGATAGAGGTGTTTAAAATCATGAAGGGTTTAGATAGAGTAAATAAATTGAAACTGTTTCCAATGGGAGAAAGGGGTTGATAACCAGAGGACACAGATTTAAGGTGATTGGCAAAAAATCTAGAGGCAACATGAGGAAAAAAACTTTTACAGAACAAGATTTGAAATGCATTGTCTGATAAGGTGGTGGATGCAGATCCATTAGTGGCTTTCAAAAGGGAAAGGGATAAATACTTGAAGGAGAAAAAAATTGCTGGGATATGAGGAAATAATGGGGGAGTGGGACTAACTGGATTGCTCTACGAAAGAGCTGCTGCAGACTCACTCAATGAGCTGACTGGTCTTCTCCTGTGTTGTACTGTTTTGTGATTCTATGAATTTACAACTGTATAGCACTTTATCATGTCCACAATGATGTACTGCTACTGGGATCGGGATCCGGGAGCCAAGCCGGAGTTGTGGGGAAAGTTTGTGTGGAAACAGCGCGGAGTCGCCGAGTGAGCGGGAGCCGCTGCCAGGACCATCTGGCCACTCTTCCTCCTGATCGCCGCCGTGGACGGGCTCCCCGAACACAGCCATGTGGCCTTCCTGTCCAGTTGGCCAAGCTTGGTCCACTGGCAGGGTCGTCCTCAGCATTTCTATCCCGGATTGCCAGCTGTTCACCCTCTCTCTGCGGTGAATTCCTCTCCCAGCCTGACGCCTCCACCGCCCTGGATGCCGCCATCTCCAGATCTCCAGTAGCAGTACATCATTGTAAAAGGGAGAATGGTGGGAGCTGATGAAATGTTTTATTACCTGCACCCCCTCCGCCCCCCACGCTCCCAGCTCACCCCCCTCGCACCTCCTCCCCCCCACCCCCTCGCACCCCCTTCCCAGCTCCCCCTTGCACCATCTTCCCCTCGCACCCCCTTCCCCTGCACCCCTCTCCTCTACCCCCTGCAGCCCCCTTCCCAGCTCCCCCTCGCACCACCTTCCCTCCATCCCTTCCCACCGCACGCCCTTCCCCCCCCGCACCCCCTTCCCCCACCTCCTCCCACCGGCATCCACCTACCCCTTTGTAGGGGCCCTAACAACCCCACTGCCTTGTGGGCGCCTCGGGAGAGACCAAGGCTAAGCTAGTAAAACCAAACAGAAAATCCGGAGCGGAACCCCGAAGGCGGTCATTTGTCACCTTTTGCATGTTTCCGGCAGTTCCAGCAGCCATACTGGTGCCAAACGTCGTGCTCTGCACTCCTTTGGACCCCACTAGGAAGGCCGAGAGGGGGGTTTTGATGCTTGGGCAACTCACAACCTCCATACATTCGCCCAGGCATGAGCCATGGAGAGGTCACTCCATAGTCGGAAGGCAGCAGTTACGGGTTATAAGTCCAGCTCAATTGGCGTAGAGATTGGGCGCCACAGGTTGCCTTTGTCAGTGGGAGAGGTCATCACATCTCACTGGACAGCTACCGCCCGCCTCAAACTGGGCAGTCCCCGGTCAGTAAGGGTCTGTCCTGCCACAGTCCAGCTGCTTCAATGGGTGCTTGGAGCTCAGGGTCATTGCCCGACAAGTGGACTGTAACACCGCACCAAACAGCACGAACAAAAAAGGAAAGAAGGTACCAGCCCTTCGTTTTGCAAGCTGGAACGTCAGAACTATGTGTCCTGGCCTGTCGGAAGACCTTACACAAATCAACGATTCTCAGAAGACCGCCATCATTAACAACGAGCTCAGTAGACTCAATGTGGATATTGCAGCACTTCAGGAGACACGCCTCCCTGCGAGCGGATCTCTAAGAGAGCAAGACTACACCTACTTCTGGCAGGGTAGGGATCCTGAAGAACCAAGATAGCATGGAGTGGGCTTCACCATCAGAAACTCTTTGCTCAGCATGATAGAGCCACCCTCAAATGGCTTGGAATGTATACTGTCCATCCGACTGTTCACCGCCTCTGGTCCAGTACACCTACTCAGCATCGATGCTCCAACACTCTGCTCCCCACCTGAAGCTAAAGACCAGTTCTACGAGGAACTCCATAATACCATTAGCAGCATCCCCAACCCCGAACACCTGTTTCTCCTGGGGAACTATAATGCCAGGGTTGGGGCCGACCATGACTCATGGCCCTCCTGCCTTGGGCACTATGGCGTTGGTAGGATGAATGAGAATGGACAGAGACTGCTTGAGTTGTGTACCTATCACAACCTCTGCATCACCAACTCGTTCTTTCATACTAAACCCTGTCACCAGATTTCTTGGAGGCACCCAAGATCACGTCATTGGCACCAGCTGGACCTCATCATCACAAGGCGAGCCTCTATAAACAGCGTTCAAATCACACGCAGCTTCCACAGTGCGGACTGCGACACCGACCACTCCCTGGTATGCAGCAAGGTTAGCCTCAAACCAAAGAAGCTGCATCACTCCAAGCAGAAGGGCTGCCCGCGCATTAACACAAGCAGAATTTCTCATCCACAGCTGTTACGTAAGTTTCTAAATTCACTTGAAAAGCCCTTCAAAACACTCCCACAGGGGATGCAGAGACCAAGTGGGCCCACATCAGAGACGCCATCTATGACTCAGCAATGACCACCTATGGCAAACGTGTGAAGCGGAATGCAGACTGGTTTCAATCTCACATTGAAGAGCTGGAACCTGTCATAGCCACTAAGCGCATTGCACTGCTGAACTACAAGAAAGCCCCCAGTGAGTTAACATCCGTAGCACTTAAAGTAGCCAGAAGCACTGCACAAAGAACAGCCAGACGCTGCGCAAATGACTACTGGCAACACCTATGCAGTCATATTCAGCTGGCCTCTGACACCGGAAATATCAGAGGAATGTATGATGGCATTAAGAGAGCTTTTGGGCCAAGCATCAAGAAGATCGCCCCCCTCAAATCTAAATCAAGGAACACAATCACTGACCAACGCAAGCAAATGGACGCTGGGTGGAACACTACCTAGAACTGTACTCTAGGGAAATGTTGTCACTGAGACTTCCCTCAATGCAGCCCAGCCTCTGCCAGTCATGGATGAGCTGGACGTACAGCCAACAAAATCGGAACTCAGTGATGCCATTGATTCTCTAGCCAGCGGAAAAGCCCCTGGGAAGGACGGCATTACCCCTGAAATAATCAAGAGTGCCAAGCCTGCTGTACTTTCAGCACTGTACGAACTGCTTTGCTTGTGCTGGGACAAGGGAGCAGTACCACAGGACATGCGCGATGCCAATATCATCATCCTCTGTAAGAACAAGGGTGACCGCAGTGACTGCAACAATTACCGTAGAATCTCCCTGCTCAGCATAGTGGGGAAAGTCTTCGCTTGAGAGGCTTTAAACAGGCTCCAGAAGCTGGCTGAGCATGTCTACCCTGAGGCACAGTGTGGCTTTCGAGCAGAGAGATCCACCATTGACATGCTGTTCTCCCTTCGCTAGCTACAGGAGAAATGCCGTGAACAACAGATGCCCCTCTACGTTGCTTTCATTGATTTCACCAAAGCCTTTGACCTCGTCAGCAGACGTGGTCTCTTCAGACTACTAGAAAAGATTGGATGCCCACCAAAGCTATGAAGTATCATCACCTCATTCCATGACAATATGAAAGGCACAATTCAGCATAGCGGCGCCTCATCAGACCCCTTTCCTATCCTGAGTGGCGTGAAACACCTACACTGTTTGGGATTTTCTTCTCCCTGCTGCTCTCACACGCGTTCAAGTCTTCAGAAGAAGGAATTTTCCTCCACACAAGATCAGGTGGCAGGTTGTTCAACCTTGCCCGTCTAAGAGCGAAGACCAAAGTACGGAAAGTCCTCATCAGGGAACTCCTCTTTGCTGATGATGCTGCATTAACATCTCACACTGAAGAGTGTCTGCAGAGACTCATCGACAGGATTGCGGCTGCCTGCACCGAATTTGGCCTAACCAACAGCCTCAAGAAAACGAACATCATGGGACAGGACGTCAGAAATGCCCCATCAATAATTATCGGCGACCACACTCTGGAAGTGGTTCAAGAGTTCACCTACCTCGGCTCAACTATCACCAGTAACCTGTCTCTCGATGCAGAATTAAACAAGCACATGGGAAAGGCTTCCTCTGCGATGTCCAGACTGGCCAAGAGAGTGTGGGAAAATGGCACACTGACACAGAACACAAAAGTCCGAGTGTTTCAAGTCTGTGTCCTCAGTACCTTGCTCTACGGCAGCGAGGCCTGGACAACGTATGTCAGCCAAGAGCGATGTCTCAATTCATTCCATCTTCGCTGCCTCCGGAGAATCCTTGGCATCAGGTGGCAGGACTGTATCTCCAACACAGAAGTCCTCGAGGCGGCCAACATCCCCAGCATATACACCCCACTGAGCCAGCGGCGCTTGAGATGGCTTGGCCATGTGAGCTGCCTGGAAGATGGCAGGATCCCCAAAGACACATTGTACAGCGAGCTCATCACTGGTATCAGACCCACCGGCTGTCCTTGTCTCCGCTTTAAAGACGTCTGCAAACGCGACATGAAGTCCAGTGACATTGATCACAAGTCGTGGGAGTCAGTTGCCAGCGATCGCCAGAGCTGGCGGGCAACCATAAAGGTGGGGCTAAAGCATGGCGAGTCGAAGAGACTTAGCAGTTGTCAGGAAAAAAGACAGAAGCGCAAGGAGAGAGCCAACTGTGTAACAGCCCCGACAACCAATTTTATCTGCAGCACCTGTGGAAGAGTCTGTCACTCTAGAATTGGCCTTGAGAGCCACTCCAGGCGCTGCTTCACAAACCACTGACCACCTCCAGGCGCTTACCCATTGTCCCTTGAAACAAGGAGGCCAAAGAGGATGTCCACAAAAATTCCAAGACTGTTCCCATCCAATTAAATAGTTCTGAAGTTCAGAAACTGTTGTTATATCGACAAACACTGCAGCCAATTAGCACATAACAAGATCCACAAATGGCAAATGAAACGAAAAATCATTTAATCTGTTTTCAAATTTTGCTTGAAGAATTAATTATAGAATGTATTGAACTAACCATCATATTGATTAGTATAAACGGTCATAGAAGGAATATTGCAAACTGTTAATCGGCCTGAGAATTCTTCAACTACTTCACGCTATTTCCCAAGGGAAGAGTTTGAGTATATGAAAGCAAAAACAACTAGAGTACTTTCAGTCTGCCTTCTGAACATCCACTGGTTCCCCCTTATCTTTTCAGGCTTATTCAGCTCTATGGAAAACTTCCATTAGAATATTCATTTCCATATCAAGTTTTATCTGATAAGAAATTTAAAAAAAGAAAATATTTGAAATACAGAGCCGGCCAGTCGGCATCTCGGAAAAGATAGATTAATATTTTGTATGGAACCTTTCATAATTTTCTATTTTCATTTCAGATGTCCATCCTCTACGGTTTTTGTTTTATCTCTAGTCTGATCAGATTCTATTTCATATGATGCTCCATAAGAATTAACAGAAGTTATTTAGTAGTTTGACTGACACAGTTATCAGTTATTGTTTTGAGTCCTAATTATAAAGCTGGAAATTACCATTGGTGATGTTCTTGCATTTGTAACATATTCCTCTCTCCGTTACTTAAACTGAAGACTTAACCCATTTAAAGATCGATTTTTTTTTTCCCAAAATATACTTTATTCATACAAATCTGTAAAAATTACATTGCCAAACAGTTTCCAAGCAGCACCAAAAAATACAAACATTGCAAGGGAGATCAGTTTCCTTCAATACTGTCATGTGTTTCTTCCCAACCCTTCCGTTTCACAATTGTCATGTCAATTACAGTTTTACATTTACAGCAATTGAGAATATTAACGATACAGTTCGAGGGGTTTCCCATTGATCCAGCCCCTCAGTCCAGCTTGGTGGGGGAACCTTACACTGTGGTCTTTCCCCATTGAGCCTTTGCTGCGGCTGCCCCAAGCTTTAGTGCGTCCCTCAGCACGTAGTCCTGGACCTTGGAATGTGCCAGTCTGCAACATTCGGTGGTGGACAACTCTTTGCGCTGGAAGACCAGCAAGTTTCGGGCAGACCAAAGGGCGTCTTTCACCGAATTGATAGTCCTCCAGCAGCAGTTGATGTTTGTCTCGGTGTGCGTCCCTGGGAACAGCCCGTAGAGCACAGACTCCTGTGTTACAGAGCTGCTTGGGATGAACCTTGACAAAAACCACTGCATCTCTTTCCATTTAAAGATCGATTTTTTTTTTTTTTTTTTTTTTTTTTTTTCCAAAATATAATTTATTCATAAAAATCTGTAAAAATTACATTGCCAAACAGTTTCCAAACAGCACGAAAAAATACAAACATTGCAAAAGAGATCAGTTTCTTTCAATAATGTCATGAGTTTCTTCCCAACCATTCCGTTTCACAATTGTCATGTCAATTACAGTTTTACATTTACAGCAACTGAGAATATTAACGATACAGTTCGAGGGGCTTCCCATGGTTCCAGCCCCTCAGTCCAGCTTGGTGGGGGAACCTTACACTGTGGTCTTTCCCCATTTAAAGATCGATGCCCCATTGAAACAACACATAATCTTGCAGAGTTTCAAGGTTCCGAGTTCAATTCTTGGTCTTTGCTGTTAATTGATCCCATCAAGGCAATGGTAGCTGTGCTATATATGCCCTCCATTCCTGGACTAGAGGAGGGGCAAATCAGCCCTGTCCTGCTGGAAAGCCAATGTGGAAGCTGACTGAGGAAAGGACTAGATTCTGCATGTTTCTGCTCACATCGCCATGTCTTATAGTTGACACTCATTATCTGGACTCGCACTTAAAGAAAGGCCACTGGCGTGAGATATTGAAAGATGTCTGGTCCTCACTGATCTATAGCCCAGCAATAGTCACCCCCTTCAGGAGAGGAGGGGGATAAGGTGTGCTAAGAAAGCAATGAAAACTAATCTAAATTGTGTTTGTATGCACCACAGAGAGGAAAAGAAATGGAACATCTCTATGGGAAAAAAAAATCTAACATTACAAATTGGATTTTTCTACCATCATGGGGTTTGGAACATGACAGTTGATTGTGCCAGTGAATAAATTACTGTACTGACAAAATACCACTTTCCGGAAAGAATTGATTTTGAAATCCCGACAGGTTAAATATTAATTACATTATCCACATTTACTGATAAATGAAGTTCATACTCCTCAGATTAAAATAATGTATATAAATTAGCACAGTGTTTATCAAGTCCTTGTGCAACTTGAAACTTTAATACCTATGGATGTACACATGATAGAAGTAAACTGCAAACAGTATATGAAAGCAAAATTCATACAGCTTTTTTATTAATGTTAATTTTGCTGTTAATGCTATGTGAATGATGCTGAAACTGAACAAAAATAGTGACAGTAGAAGAAAAGATGGTTAGAAAATTGGTTTGCAAGATGTATCACAAAATATAGCAGTTACCTTGAAGCCTTAAAATTGGAACTGTATTGTGTTAAAACTGTATGAATTATGCTTTCATATGCCACTTATTGTTTGTTTCTATCATGTGTACAACCAAAATTATTAAAGTTTAAAGTTACACAAAGACTTTCTAAACACCCTATATATATATTGTAATGTGTCCTATTTTCATCTATATTTGATTTGTACTCAAGAAGTTTCATTACCTGCACATGGGTTGACAAGGGTAATGTATTATTGAGCATTAATTATCAGCTTTCTGTGCCTGCAACAGTGAGGCATTTTCTCCGTGTTGTGAATCCTACCTATTACCTCCTTATAAAGCCACAATTAGCTGGTTTGGTAACTCTTCTCTGCACAGATATCTGGAGTCAGCATGACTTGCTCATCAACATTTATCGACCATCTTTTCCTTGAGAGAAAATGTGAAGCAGGCCAGTCTAAAACCTGAAATTTAAAGCTCCTGGAAGCTATGTGGACTTCTTGCACGTTACAAGCACTGGGCTGAATTTTTGGGGCCCCTGCCCTTCCCCCCGCCCCCAAGGGCAGGAATGGAGGTGGTGGGAGGGGTGGGGGTGTGTTGGCTGAAAATACCAGCGCCGGCCAACGTGTCAGTTTCAGGATGCCGTTCCCAGTGCCGGCAATGATGAGCAGGGCAGGGGGAGGGTGGGACAGGGACATGCTCTCCTCCCTTTTGAGGCCAATTAAAGTAGTTTCAAATCTCATTAAGAGATTGTTAGAGGAGGAGAGTGGAATTTTAATAGGGCGCACAGGTTTCAGGAGCTCTCTGTTCTTGATCAGGGGAAGGAAGGTGGGTACAGAGTGGAGAGCCAGTTATGCATCATCCCAGCAACATAAGAAGGTCAGTGGGGCAAAAAGGGACTCAATATTTTCAAAGGAGGTGCACTTGACACTGCACAGACGTTTGGGAGAGTGGCCACTCAGTGCTCAGATATTGAATGGGATCGTCACTGCCCACCACACAAACCCCTCAGCATTGTGGGAGAAGAAGAGTCTTTGAATATTTTTAAGGCAGAGGTAGATAGATTCTTGATAAGCAAGGGGGTGGAAGGTTATCGTTGCGGGGGGTGGGGTTTGGGGGGATGGTCGAAATGTGGAGTTGAGGTTACAATCAGATCAGCCATGATCTTGTTGAATGGCAGAGTAGGCTCAAGGGGCCGAGTGGCCCACTTCTGCTCGTAATTAGTATGTTCGTAAGAGCAGGGGGCAAGCCTGCCTGTCACAATAGGGCCGTCACCTGTCCAAAAGGAAGGCTGCAGCTGGCAATGAGGGCATGACTGCCAGATTTTGGGCTGAGTGTCAATGAGGGGCAACATCCTCCGCAGGAAGAGTGGAACCCCAAGCAGCAAAATGGCATGGGAAAGGAAAGAGAGGCAGGAAGGCAATGGAGGCCAAAACCTCACCTCTGCCAAAGATGGAGCTACTTGGAGATAATAGAGACCCAGTGCTGCAGGAGACTGAACTCTCCAGACAAAGAGGCACAGACATCTGTGACTTCATCACTGGTGGTGGTGAGCTGCCTTCTTGAACCGCTGCAGTCCATGTTGGGTAGGTACACCCACAGTGCTGTTAGGAAGGGAGTTTCAGGATATTGACCCAGCGACAGTGAAGGATCGGCGATATAGTTCCAAGTCAGGATGGTGTGTGACTTGGAGGGGAACTTGCAGGTGGTGGTGTTCCCATGCATTTGCTGCCCTTGTCCTTCTAGTTGGTAAAGGTCGCGGATTTGAAATGTGCTGTCTAAGGAGTCTTGGTGCGTTGCTGCAGTGCTTGTAGATGGTACACACTGCGCTACTGTGCGTTGGTGGTGAAGGGAGTGAATGTTTGTGGATGGGGTGCCAATCAGGTGGGCTGCTTTGTCCTGGATGGTGTCGAGCTTCTTGAGTGTTGTTGGAGCTGCACCCATCCAGGCAAGTGGAGAGTATTCAATTACACTTCTGACTTGTGCCTTGTGGACAGGCTTTGGGGAGTCAGGAGGTGAGTTACTTGTTGCAGGATTCCTAGCCTCTGACTTGCTCTTGTAGCCATGGTATTTATATGGCTACTCCAGTTCAGTTTCTGGTCAATGGTAGCCTCTAGGATGTTGATAGTGGGGGATTCAGCGATGAAGCAGCTAAAGATGGTTGGGCCTAGGACACTACCCTGAGGAACTCCTACAGTGATGTCCTGGAGCTGAGATGATTGACCTCCAACAACCACAACCATCTTCCTTTGCACTAGGTATGACTCCAACCAGCGGAGAGGTTTCCCCCTGATTCCCATTGACTTCAGTTTTGCTCGGGCTCCTCGATACTATACTCGGTCAAATGCTGCCTTGATGTCAAGGTTAGTCACTCACACCTCACCTCTTGAGTTCAGCTCTTTTGTCCATGTTTGAAGCAAGGCTGTGATGAGGTCAGGAGCTGAGTAGCCCTGGCAGAATCCAAACTGAGCGTCACTGAGCAAGTTATTGCTAAGCAAGTGCCGCTTGATGGCACTGTTGATGACACCTTCCATCACTTTACTGATGATTGAGAGTAGGCTGATGGGGCGGTAATTGGCCGGTTTGGACATGTCCTGCTTTTTGTGTACAAGACATACCTGGGCAATTTTCCACATTGCAGGGTAGATGCCAGTGTTGTAGCTGTACTGTAACAGCTTGGCTAGGGGCGCGGCAAGTTCTGTAGCACAGGTCTTCAGTACTATTGCTGGAATATTGTCAGGGCCCATTGTCTTTCCTTTGATGCCCTCTTTGCCAGAACTGGACAGTACATTCATTTTATGACAGACGTAGCCTTGTAGGGGCAGTGGGTTTCGCTGCTGTTGCTGGATTCCCCCAGATGCAGGGCAGTGTGGATTATACCCATGTGGCCATCAAGGGACTGAGCGACAGGCCAGTGAGATCCATCAACAGGAAGGGCTTCCACTCCCTCAATGTCCAACTGGTCTGCAGCCACAAGAGCTTCATCCATGTGCATGCTTGCTTTCCTGACAGCTGCCATGACCCTTCATTTTCCCCTAGTCCAGGTCAGATCTTCACTCCAAACCCCAAAGTGCATGGATGGATTCTAGGGGACAAGGGAAATCACTCGACGAGATGGCTACTGACCCCTCTATGGCAGCCCCAGACTGAGGCTCAGAAGTGATACAACTAATGCCACATGCTAAGTAGGACAACCATTGAGCAGGTCCTTGGGCTTATGAAGATGCGATTCCAGTGCCTGGACCAGTTGGGTGACATCCTCCAATATCCTCCTGCAAGGGTCTCGCTCAGTGCAGTGGTCTGTTGCATTCTCCATTGCATGGCCTCCAGAGAGGTTTGGATCTTGAGGATGGTGAGGACCTTGAAGGAGACAGCTCATCGGAGGAGGAGCAGAATGTGAGAGAAGAGGAGGAAGTGAAGACAGAGGGAAAGGACGCTGAACAGAGAGATGTGGCGGCTGCACAACGAGATGGCTGGGCATGCATTGGGGCACTAAGGGCTCGCGAGGATATCATGAATGTCAGGGATCTCCTGATCTAGGAATGCTTTAGCTGAGCCCCTCTGACCCAGGCTGAGGGGCATGGCATAGAAGAGAGACTGAAATACCTGCGCTAACACATCCATGGAAGATGCAGCCTGGAACATTTAATCACTTATCACCAATGAAGAAAGCACATCTCCCCAGAGGCTTTGGCCTCAACCTGGATGATTCCATTATCTCTTTCACCACCTTACACCATTTTTCATGTCAAGGCAGCAATAAAAGGAGTACCAGCGTGTGGCTTAAAGTGTCATCATTGAAACAGTCCAAGTAGAGGAAAACTGTAGACAGTATGAAGACACCCCAGTGACCCACTTAGTGCTTTGCACAGAAAGGTAGCCTTCTCTTGCCACCCTCTGGGAAGAGGGCCTCCCTCCTCTCCCTCATGGCCTCCAACATTAGATCCAGGTCAGCATCAATGAAGCGAGGGGCAGTCCTGTACCAGGTGCCAGGCCTCCGGCTCTCATGTTTCTCAGGCTCTTCACTAGCAACCCAAACCTACCCCCTATTTCCTTGTGTTTTCCTCTCCTTCAAATATTTATACACTTTTTCCTTTGTAGATACAATGGTTTCTACTGCAACCACTTCCTATGGCAAAATACTCCATGATCCAATAACCCTGAGTAAAGAAAGTCATCCTAACTGCTCTCCTCATTCTTCATGGCACTTTTAAATTAACAATTGCCAGGTCACTGACACTCCGACCCAATGAAATTGCCTCTCAAAACACTTCGTAATTGTAAAAGCATTTGTTCGAGAGTTCTAGCTTCTGAAGATATCAAATTTAGACTACCAGCTATTGTGAGATGTGGGAGGAGAATTTCAACTTTTGCCCAAAACAGGCAAGAAGTCAACAGAGCACCAGCACTTTGTATTAGTCCAAGCCAAATTTGGGTTCAGACCTCATTTAAGTGCCACTGGTGACCTGAAAGCACCAAACTGATGACCATATAGCCAGTTGGGGAGGGAGGGAAATTGACCAGCTACAACTGAGGGCCTGTCGGACAACATTAAGAAGAGACCACCTTAAGAATCTGTAAGTGAAGGTCACTGAAGGAAGTGATGTCATGCCATACATGACCAGGGGGTTGTGGGTGCAGCCCAACAGAGTGGGATGTGTTTTTTGTGGCTTGTGCAGTAACTGTTTGTATATATATATATATATATATATTCTAGTTTAAAGTATAGTAAAAGCCCACGTTTTCTTTGGATATTACTTGTAGTCCTGTGAGTCTTAGAATAGATCACACACTAAAGGAACAAGTAATATTACATGGTGGCAATGTTTGGGATATATTTTTTCTGAAGACCACCAAAAATTACATTGTGGCAATGTTTGATTTTTTTCCCTGAAAAACACACCAAGAGAGAACAAAGAACAGGCTGCTTACCTGAATGGAGAGCAGTTGGCAGGAGACCCCCACAACAGTGCAGAGAGCTAGACTATGGACAGGACCCCAGGTGGTGTTGAAACTCCGTGAGTACAGCAGGCAATTTTCCAGGAGATTGGAGCTTTCAACTAATCTGGCAGTGGGTCAAAAAATTTGAAAAGCAGTAGCTGAAGCCATTACTGTTTTAGTTTTCCCAGTTTTCTTTTGCTTCATGGGCAGGGCCTAAACCGAAAAGAGAGGGAAGAACCCAACAGTGCCACTGGAGGTCTAGCACAAAGTAAAAGGCAGGTTGTGGCAGCTGACGGTACTGCAACCTGCAGCCCTCTTAATAAAAACGTGAAACAAATTAGCTGTATAAACAAAAAGCAGTTGTGGTGTTTTACTCTTAAAGTGGAAGGCCTGCAGAAAACTAATCTGTTTAAACAAGAAAAAAAAGTGTGCCTGAGAAAAAGAAAACCTGTAAATAGTTCCAAATTTATATAACAAAAAGCAGGATCATTAAGAAAATGGCTTTCTGATATCCAGTTATAGATTGGAAGGTGTTGGACATAGCATCTGGATTCAAACTGTTTTGAAGAGGAATGGAACTGTGTTTCCTGGATCAAGTTGTAAGCGAACCAGCGAAACAAGCTATCAAGATTAAGATTGCACTTTGCAAAGAAGGCCTGCAACAATCTATACATCAGGATTGTCAGCTGAAGATCAGAAGGACCCTAGCAAGCTATGGATATTCCTGGAGCAGCAACTCAAGGTGAAGGTAAATTTCGGAGTACATAGGCTTGAGCCTATAACCTACTGGCAAAGGCAAGATAAGTCCGTGACGAATTTATTACAAGGTGTTGAGACAAAGCTCAATTATGTGACTTTGCAGATAGTGAATTGTCAGAATGTGTAACAGAGCTAGTATTTGCGTCTACTGTGCTCGAGGCCTTTCAGAAAGACCTGCTAGAAATGAAGAAAGGGCATACCATAGATGCACTACTCAATGATGGAAGGAAATTTGAAACCATCGTAGCTGGGACCCAACAGTTACAATGGTTGAGGGCGTCTACAACAATTGACATGGTTACCAAGGCTGAGAAGTTTGCTAAGCCTTGTGACAAATATGGCCCGACTCACCTAATTTGCAGTTGTCTGGCATACCAGTGCAACGTTTGTGGTACGCGAGGATGTTGGGCAGGGCAGTGCAGAAGAAGGCTGAGTTCAAATACTGCACACAGGAATGGTAGCAGATCACATGCAGAGAGAACATCTTCAAGACAGGATGACAAATGCAACAAGAGGTTTACCTACACACAACAAAAGCCCAGGAATTTACATCAGGTCAACAGAGAGACAGATTTGCAGGAGGGCATAGCTGAATAGTGCACTCGTACAAACAGTGGGCAAACATTCCACATAGTAAACTGGGATCAACATGTCAATGCTATTACGCAACCTGAGGCATTTGCCATGATCGAATTACATGTCCGTAAAAGAGTGGCAAGCATAAACTCAGAATAAAAATTGACACAAGCGCAAGTGCAAATATTCTACCCCTCCGTATACTGAAGGACATGTACTTAAAGAAAAGGGAAACTATGGTATGACCCACCAGGGCTAGACTGACTGCCTACAGTAGTTCTTCAATCAAGTGCATTGGAATGATAACCTTGCAGTGCAGCTATGGGAGCTCCAAATGGCTACCACAAATATTTTATATTGTAGACACAACTGCGTCAGCTGCTGCAGGACTTCCAGTATACTGAGCTCTACAAATTGTCATAATGCATGAAGTCAGTAATGCACCAGAGATGGTAGAAAATACCCAGATCCAGTGTCTTGGGCCGGTACATGTAAAAGGACGATACAAAGGCTGGGAGAGTTGACACGAAGAGGCGATATGACGGGGGGTCTCTCCTCAAGGTTCAGTTCATTGCAGCAAGTACCCAGAGGCTGAGGGATTGCCTGTGATTGGTGATGTTGCCAGTCATCATTTTTCTAAGCTTTCCAAACAAAGGAAGAGGAAGGCATAGTATGACAGGCAAGCAGGACCAGAATTAGCTCGATTGTGAGTAGGACAGAAGGGCAAAGTCCTCAATACTGTGTCGGGAACTTGGTATCCTGCAAAGGTTGCTAAGATATGGGACCAGCCCAGACACCCAATATTGCTGTTCTCAGATGGAACCAAAGTCAACTCAGGGAGCTGTATGCCAACACTACATGTGACAACCCTGTGGCATTGCGGACATATTCAAAGACAAAGTCTGAAGATGAACGTACAGAGGCTATGAGCACAGAGGAAGAGCCGGTCAACTAGATTTCTGAATCACCAAAGTCTCAGAGGAATCGTCAAGGTGAGCTCAGCTCAGGGAAGAGGTTGGCGATAACAAGATCGGGACGAATAATCAAACTTCCTTTAGAGAGTGTTAAATTTACTTACTTGTAAATAGCATTTTGTTTTAATCATGCATAGTTAGTTCGAACTGTAATGTCATTGTATATTGTACATATGCTTTTATCGTTTGAAAATAGGGGGATGTTGTGGGATGGCGTTAAGAAACCACCTTAAGAAGCTGTAAGTGAACGTCACCAGAGGAAGTGATGTTGTATCACACATGACCAGGGAGTTGTGGATGTAGCCTGACAGAGTGAGAAGTGTTTTGATGTGGCTTGTACAGTAACTGTTTGTGTATATATATGTTCTAGTTTAAAGTATATTAAAAACCCACATTTTCTTTGGATATTACTTGCAGTCCTGTGAGTCTCACAATAGATCACATGCCAAAAGAATAAGTAATATTACAGAGGGAAGAGGTAATACTCAAAATAGGCCAGCAGGGGACAGGATGTTTGGGCCCCAGGAAGGGTACTTCTGCTTCTCTGAGGCGCACAAAAATAAAAACTGAAAATTTTCTCTGGCTTTTTTTTTGAGCGGCCTCCAGTGGTCCCTTTAAGGCGCACTTCCAGCATAGTTTGGACACGACAGATCACAGCACAAAATTCACATGTCATTTGCCAATTTTACTTCAGACACACTGTGAATTGAATTTCTCCCCAGCAAAGGAAGTTAACAATGGCCAGATGTCATTATGCTGAATCCCTGTCTTACATTGGTCGATGGTGGGCAAGATGAAGGTGCCGCTCGCTGTCCAATTTAACGCAATTAAGGGCCAATTGAAGTAATTGACAGCCATTTTACGTTGGCCATTCAATTTAACCTCTTGCAAATGGGTCAAAGGTGAGGTTGCAAACCCGGCAGCTTTAAAAGAGCGATAACTGCCGTGTCAGTGAAGCAGTTGGAGGTACTTGAATTTTCATTTCTCTCCGTTTTATTTCTGAGCTAATTGCAAGGTCAAGGCTGATATAAGGGTGGCGTAGTGGTATTGTCACTGGACTAGTAAGCCAGAGACCCAGGGTATTGCTCTGGGGACATGGGTTCAAATCCCACCACAGCAGAAGTTGGAATTTGAATTCAATTAATAAATCTGGAAATTAAAAAAAGCTAGTCTAATGATGGCCATGAAACCATTGTCGATTGTTGTAAAAACCCATCTGGTTCACTAATGTCCTTTAGGGAAGGAAATCTGCTGTCCTCACCTGGTCTGGCCTACATGTGACTCCAGACCCACAGCAATGTGGTTGACTCTTACATGCCCTCTGAAATGGTCTGGCAAGCCACTCAGTTGCATCTAACTGCTACGAAGTCAATTAAAAGGAATGAAACCAGATGGACCACCCTGCATCGACCTAGGCACCAGAAACAACACCAGCAAACCCAGCCGTGTCGACCCTGCAAAGTCCTCCTTACGAACATCTGGGGGCTTGTGCCAAAGTTGGGAGAGCTGTCCCACAGACTAGTCAAGCAACAGCCTGACATAGTCATACTCACAGAATCATACCTTACAATGACCCAGACACTGCCATCACCATCCCCTGGTATGTCCTGTCCCACCGGCAGGACAGACCCAGCAGAGATGGCGGCACAGTGGTAGACAGTAGGGAGGGAGTTGCCCTGGGAGTCCTCAACATCAACTGTGGACCCCACGAAGTCTCATGGCATCAGATCAAACATGGACAAGGAAACCTCCTGCTGATTACCCCCTACCGCCCTCCCTCAGCTGATGAGTCAGTACTCCTCCAAGTTGAACAGCACTTGGAGGAAGCACTGAGGGTGGCAAGGGCACAGAATGTACTCTGGGTGGGGGACTTCAATGTCCATCACCAAAAGTGGCTCGGTAGCACCAATACTGACCGAGCTGGCCAAGTCCTAAAGGACGCATCTGCTAGACTGGGTCTGTGGCAGGTGGTGAGGGAACCAACAAGAGGGGAAAACATACTTGACCTCGTCCTCACCAATCTGCCTGGGGCAGATGCATCTGTCCATGACAGTATTGGTAGGAGTGACCACCACACAGTCCTTGTGCAGACGAAGTTCCACCTTCACATTGAGAATACCCTCCATCGTGTTGTGTGGCACAACCACCGTGCTAAATGGGATAGATTTCAAACAGATCTAGCAATGCAAAACTGGGCATCCATGAGGCACTGTGGGCCCTCAGCAGCAGCAGAATTGTACTCAACCACAATCTGTAACCTCATAGCCCAGCATATCCCCCACTCTACTCTTACCATCAAGCCAGGAGATCAATCCTGGTTCAATGAAGAGTGCAGGAGGGCATACCAGGAGCCGCTCCAGGCATACCTCAAAATGAGGTGTCAACCTGGTGAAGCTACCACACAGGACTATCTGCGTGCCAAACTGCGTAAGCAGCATGCGATAGACAGAGCTAAGCGATCCCATAACCAATGGATCAGATCTAAGCTCTGCAGTCCTACCACATCCAGCCATGAATGGTGGTGGACAATTAAACAACTAACTGGAGGAGGTGGCTCCACAAATATCCCCATCCTCAATGATGGGGGAGCCCAGCACATCAGTGCGAAAGATAAGGCTGAAGCATTTGCAACAATCTTCAGCCAGAAGTGCCGAGTTGATGATCCATCTCGGCCTCCTCCTGAAGTCCCCAGCATCACAGATGCCAGACTTCAGCCAATTCGATTCACTCTGTTTGATATCAAGAAATGACTGAAGGCACTGGATACTGCAAAAGCTATGGGCCCTGACAATATTCCGGCAATAGTACTGAAGACCTGTGCTCCAGAACTTGCTGTGCCCCTAGCCAAGCTGTTCCAGTACAGCTACAACACTGGCATCTACTCTGCAATGTGGAAAATTGCCCAGGTATGTCCTGTACACAAAAAGCAGGACAAATCCAACCTGGCCAATTACCGCCCCGTCAGCTTACTCTTAATCATCAATAAAGTGATGGAAGGTGTCATCAACAGTGCCATCAAGCACTTGCTTAACAATAACCTGCTCAGTGACGCACAGTTTGGGTTCCGCCAGGGCCACTCAGCTCCTGGCCTCATTACAGCCTTTGTTCAGACATGGACAAAAGAGCTGAACTCAAGAGGTGAGGTGAGAGTGACTGCCCTTGACAACAGGAAAGGAAGATGGTTGTGGTTGTTGGAGGTCAATCATCTGAGCTCCAGGACATCACTGCAGGAGTTCCTCAGGGTAGTGTCCTAGGCCCAACCATTGTTGAAGAAACTGTAGTCAAATAATCAGACTTGGCACGGGGAGTACTCGCAACCGACTTTTATTAACTTGTGCACAAGGAGAACAAACACAGTAGAGCTCACATTGAGACTCAATGTGATGTTCTGAAGAATTTCAGTAAAACAATGGCAATTATACTATTCTGCAACCAATAATCTTACAACAATAGTTCAATCCTTAATTTGCATTCTAAAGCACCAATAATATTACAATTCAGTTTTTGCTCTGAACGAATAAGATACAGTAATTTTCAATCCTTCATTTACATATCTATCTCACCATTGGCCTTGCAGCTGGTACAGCGCAATAACAGAAAGAGACATTATGCTTCCACAACACTCTTCTTATCTCATCTCCCAGACATGACACATTCCTAAGGAACAGTTAGTATGAGAAATATACTGACCAGGCAAACCCACACCCCTTGTCCGAGGGTGGCTCACCTCAGGTTCCACACCACCTTCAGCTGCTTCATCAATGACCTTCCTTCAATCATAAGGTCAGTAGTGGGGATGTTCGCTGATGATTACACAATGTTCAGCACCATTCGTGACTCCTCAGATACTGAAGCAGTCCATGTAGAAATGCAGCAAGACCTGGACAATATCCAGGCTTGGGCTGATAAGTGGCAAGTAACATTCGCGCCACACAAGTGCCAGGCAATGACCATCTCCAACAAGAGAGAATCTAACCATCTCCCCTTGACATTCAATAGCATTGCCATCGCTGAATCCCCCACTATCAACATCCTAGGGGCTACCATTGACCAGAAACTGAACTGGAGTTGCCATATAAATACCGTGGCTACAAGAGCAGGTCAGAGGCTAGGAAACCTGAGGCGAGTAACTCACCTCCTGACTCCCCAAAGCCTGTCCACCACCTACAAGGCACAAGTCAGGCGTGTGAAAACTCTCCACTTGCCTGGATGGGTGCAGCTCCAACAACACTCAAGAAGCTCGACACCATCCAGGACAAAGCAGCCCACCTGATTGGCACCCCATCCACAAACATTCACTCCCTCCATCACCGACGCCCAGTGGCAGCAGTGTGTACCATCTACAAGATGCACTGCAGTAACGCACCAAGGCTCCTTAGACAGCACCTTCTAAACCCGTGACCTCTACCAACTAGAAGGACAAGGGCAGCAAATGCATGGGAACACCACCACCTGCAGGTTCCGCTCCAACTCACACACCATCCTGACTTGGAACTATATCGCTGTTCTTTCACTGTCACTGGGTCAAAATCCTGGAACTCCCTTCCTAACAGCACTGTACCTCCCCCAAATGTACTGCAGCGGTTCAAGAGGCAGCTCACCACCACCTTCTCGAGGGCAATTAGGGATGGGTAATAAATGCTGGCCTGGCCAGCGACGCCCACATCCCATGAATGAATAAAATAAATAAATAAATAATATTGCTGGCTCACCAGGGTTCATCAGAGTGAGTGAAACTCCTGGTCGGGCCACAGCATCAGTGATTTATCCTGGGTAGGGGAGAGGGGTTTGCTAGTGTGTGTCCTTGTAGCAGGCAGCAAATAGCTGTCCCCAGTACATATTTGGGATGCTGCAGCCATGGAGACTATTCACTCTGGAGGAGGGTGCTCCGGTGAGGGAGAGAACGCCACAAGGAGGGACAGGAGGACAAGTGGCCAGGGAAATCAGTGAGCTGCTGGCCAACTGCGGCCTGGTTATGGGGGAGGGGCAGAAGGCCACAGAGTGCTCCGTGAGCAAACACCTGTGAGGAGACGAGTCTACCTAGCAGGCAGCATGTACCAGCAGCAGCTGAGCTGTCTGCAGATGTCGGAGCGCCAGTGGCATAGAAGACTGAGCCTGTCCCGAGAGACTGTCACATCTCTGTGTGAGATGTTGGCAGCAGAGGTCAGCTACAACTGTGTGGGTGGCCGACCAATGCCGGTGGCAGTAAAGGTCACAGTAGCTTTGAACTTGTATGCATCAGGCTCATTCCAGGTTTCCATAGGAGATGTGTGGAATCTCACAGTCATCATCGCAGCACTGCAATAAGGTGGTAATAGATGCCATATTCAGGTGTGCCAACCAATTCATCAAAGTTCCAGGCAGTCTCTACCAGTCATTCACTGCAGATGGATGGCTTTGACTTTGCAGCACCAATACCTGGTAACCCTCCGATATAAGTGCAAAGCAACAATGCCCCTTACTCTGGCAGAGCAGAGAATGTCGTTGACCCGCTTGCAGCACTGGAGCCATGTCCTTCTCACAACCCTGTGGCTGCTGACCTCTTCCACAACCTCCAACCATGCCTTCTTGGTGACCTGGGGAGGCCTCCTCCTTCTGTCTGCTGGGAAGAGAACCTCCACCTTGCCTCAGCCGCCTGGGAGGAGGACATGCAGGAAGTCTTCTGTGAACCTTGGGACCATGTGGTTGGCTGTCTCTGACATTGCTGCAAGCGTGTTCTGGTCCTTCAAGGTCTCTGGTGGATTTTTGGAAATTGACTGTGTCGCCCCTTTAATTGAAATGACAACTCCTTTCCCCCTCAGCCAGGTATATGCCTAGGGTTTCAACCAGGTGAGAAAGGTGTCTAGGGGTCCTTCTCAGCCTTCACCTGGTCTTACCGTAACAGAGTTTAATTTTAAACACACTGAATTTAGCTCCCCCTTGCTGAATCCTTGTTCTACTGCTTTCCAATTAAAAGGCAAAGAAACCAGCACAAACAGGTTTTCTTCAGTTTAAAGAAGAAAAGTTGAAATGTGTTAAACTTAAACTTAAGCTCTAATTTGGTTAACGCTTACAGATACACGACGTGCCCACGTTAGCATGCATACGTGATGCACACATGTAAATAGAGACAGAAAAGAGCAGAAGAAAAATAAAGTGGAAAAGTTTGAGGCAATATCTGAAGAGTTTTTGTTATGGTTCTTTGAGCTCACTGTAGAGTCCTTGATTGTAGGTAGATCTTGCTTTTCGTTGGGGCCCATTATTCTTCTTAAACCTTGTTTGCTGTAGGAGACTTTTCTCTCTTGGGGTTCATGTGTCTTCAGTGGATTCAGCGACTTGTGAGAAAGAGATGGGAGCAGGCAGACAGGAGAGAGATATTCTCAGTCCAGGAGCAAACAGACTTTCTGCCCAAACTGTTTGTACAAATTCAAAGAACTTAGGTTGCCCTGACGGTTAGTCATGTGACTAGCTGGTTTGACCATTTCCATTTGAGTATTCGGCCATCTTAGCAGTCAACCTGAAATGCGAGCTCCCCCACCTTCAATGTCTGGTGATCAAAAGTCCCTTGTTGGTTGAATGTGTCAGGGAATGGCTGCTTTGTCCTGCCAAACACTGTCTGTTAATATGTAAATGTCTTTTCCAGCCACGGCTAATCTGTTTAGCAAGTCCTTTCTTAACTCCAGTAACAGTTTAAAATCAATGTTCATGACAAAATTAATGTGCCTCATTCTTGGAGGTGGGGGCCTAGCATGACACAAGTTATAAACTCTTGGTCCTCCCACCATCTGCTGTGATGAAAGCAGCCCTTTGAGAGCCACTGAAGGTCCTGGAAGTGCTTTTAAATGGCTTTCAGCACCTTCTTCCAGCTCTAGCCCCACCCCCACCGACGCTCACTTTCCACCCATGCGCATCTTTTTCAAACAGTAATCTGCTGCCAAGATGCTAATTGGACTGTTAGCACTCGATTGGTGTGGCAACTGAGCGAGGAGCGGGAGCGACTTCGGCACCCGCTGCCCGGACCGCGGTCCTGCCAGAACAGGAAAAATTCCGGCCAATAATTTGCATATGTTCAGCAGTTTGTCCTTTTGTACATTGGGTGCTATTTTTAAATAGTCTTGTTGGTGAGAGGTGATCTGATTGAGGTCTTGATAATTATGACAGGATTTTATAGGATAGGTGTAGAAAAGATGTCTCCACTTGTAGTGGAGTCCAAATGTAGGCATCATAAATAAAGGATTGTCAGTCATAAATCCAAAAAGGAATTCAGGAGAAACTTCTTTACTTGGAGATTAGTGAGAATGCGTTACTTGCTACCACATGAAATGGTTGAGGTGAATTTAAGATTTAAGAGAAAACTGGATAAGTACATGAGGAAGAAGGAAATGTTGGGTCGAGTGAGATGAAGCGAGGTGGGAGGAGGCTTGTGTGGAGCATAAATACTGGGATGGACATTTGGGACAAATGGCATGTCTCTGCGCTGTAAGTTCTGTGTAATTCTACCTAGTTAACTATGTCAACATACAAGAAATAGTCACCGAGCCAAATTCCAGACATATTCCAGAAAATAATCTGGACAGATTCAATAAGAAAATTATTATTCATTTGCAACTGAATTTAGTTGAACTGTAGCCAGCTTATTTCTCACATAGTATGAGATTTAATATGAATTTTCCTAAGATGTTTCCCTGCCCAATCATTTCCATTGTAACATCGATCTCGGTAAATAAACCAAATTCAACCTTTCAATACTTCAGGTCCTTGATTACTTCCCTTGAGGTATTCACCATTCCATAGCTGCTACTTTTGGTTTAAAGCCTAGCCTATTATGATACAACTCATTCTTAAAAATAAATACAGATCAATGAGGATAATTGTTCAAGGTCAAGGAATCAGGGCGAGCCTTTTCTGCCCTACTGTAAATATTGGGAAAGTGCAGCCACTCCGCATGTGGGACTGGATTTTGTTCTCCCCCAGGCACATGTCCGTGGCGGGGGGACCTGAAGATGTCTCCAGGAGAGGGCCTCCACGCACCTCGACGCTGGGAGGGCCCGGCCCAATATTACTGGCGGCGGCGAGGCCTCATGGCGGCTCCCTGCCACTCAGCGATAGGACCCCAATTTGAATATGTAAATAAATTTAAATGAATGAATGATACTTATGCCACCGCCTGCTGTCTCGCTGCGATCTTCCTTCCTCCGGCCGGCACTCCCGCGCCTCGGATCCCTGTCTGGAGAAATGAGGCGCCACACCGGTGGGGAGGGGGGAGAAGGTAAGTTTATAATTGCGGGGGGTGCGGTGGGGGAACGGGGTCAAATTAACATCATGGGTGTCGGGGATGGTGGGAAGGGTTGAAGTTTAAAGATTATGCAGTTTGTGAGAGGGAAAGGTCAGGTGGACAAGGTAAGTGTTTTGGGGGAGGGCAAATAATTAATTTCATTGTTATGGGGGAGGGGGTGAGAGAGAGGCAGAAGAAATTTCTCTATTTATTTTTATTGACTTTATCTTTAAATATTTAAATTTCACGGTAGGGCTGAAAGCTCTTTAGAAATGGTGTCAGCGCCTGCATATGGGCAGCTGACACCATTGCCAGGGACGTACAGCCTGCCCTCTCCATGTGATTGAGGGGGGAGGACGGCATGCCCCGGCTATTTAAGTGTGCCGCCGCACAGGAGATTACGGCCACTCTGCGACACTTTTTCTCGCCATCGGCGGCGGGCAGAGGATTCAGCCCGTGATTTCCATCCATTAAAATTAGTAGGCAGTAAATCATGGAAAGAACACCCACAATTTCCTGATATCTGTGTACGAGCAAGGTATTTTGCCATTTGTATGAATTCAATAAATGTTTCTTATCTGTTTAATTAGGTCTGTCATCAGTTCTCACTCTTGGTAATCACAAACCTAGCAACTACTCTGTTCCTAAACTGTATTTTAGGGTGGGAGGTCAGCAAGGAGAAAGTTGGAGAATCTGGAGGTGAAAAAGACATGAGGGTTGCAAAGAAGACCCAAGAGTCAGAAGATAAGAGGGTGTGCTATAGCACATAGGGTTGGAGAAGGTTGCAGAAATGGGCTTGGATTTGCAAAAGTTAGGGAGATTTTGAGTACAACAGGATTCTTTCAGGCTGGAGCTGGTGACATTGCAAACATCTTTCAGTTCACTGTGTATTGCTGCATCAAAGAGGTCAACGAGGTCCAGTACCCAAGGACAGGAGATTTCATTCTCTTCTCTCTAAGCAGAGGGAATCAGGAGGAGTGGGCACATGGCTTTGCCAGGGTAGTGGGCTTCCCAATAGTGCAGGGAGCCATCAACTGCACACATGTAGCTCTGCGGGCCTCACATCTCAAGAGGGAGAGGTACAGGAACCGCAAAGCATTATGCTTTTTCAATGTGTAGTTGGTGTGCGACCATGCATAGAGCATCTTGTTGGCGAATGTCTGCTAACCTGGCAGGAGCCACAATGCTTCTCTTCTGTGCCTGTCCACGGTTCCTCCAGTTTTGAGCTGCCATTCTACATGTGGCTTTGGACATTTCTCTGCCACCCGTGCATATGTGGACAGCGCTTGTACAATGAGAGCCATGCTGCAACCAGCAATGTTGTGGAACAAACCATCGGCGTTTTCAAACAATGGTTCTTCCACCTGGACCACTCAGTGGGAGCCCTACAATACTCGCCACAGCATATCTCTAAATTCATGGTGGTCTGCTGCATTCCACACAACATGGCAATCATGAGTGCGTAGCACTTACCAGCAGACTATTTGTGAGCATCTTGGGAGGAGGAAGCAGGAGACATCCAGAAGATCATCACTCCAGACTGGCTGTCCATGAGTGGCTCATCAAACTCTGGTTCCACTGTAAACATCCCCACATCCCTGTTCCTGCACAATTCCCCACCTTTCCATCCCTCTGTTACAGACCATCACAGTCTCTTCTTGGCCAAAATCTTGAAATAAAAACACCACAAAAGAAACATTGCATAACAACTTTATCCAACAACAGTTCCAATAATACATACAAAACTGAACTGTTCACTCTTAAACATTTCCTTAGTGCCTTTGACTGGCCTACGAAGTGCTACCCCAGTGGCTGCAGCAAGACTGGTGGAAGACTGTTGACTTTCAGTGGGGCAGACTGCGGATGGCCTTTCAGGAAGCCCTAGAGCAGGCCTTGAGGGTCCAGCTTCAGATTGCACCACCTCAGCATGTGTGACAGCATTCTGGGCTGACTGGCTGACAGGTTTTAGCAAGGGCACTGTCCTGAGAGGGGACAACAGATTTGTGCACCACAGAGTGATTGCTACTCCTCAAGAGTGGCACCTCAGCAATCCTCGTAATCTGCTGGAGTATAGATTGCTGGACAGCTGTGAGAGTCTACATGCCCCTTTGAGCACTGGTATCCACAGTCATGATGGCAGAAGTCTGAGCCTGCATGGCACAAGCTGGGCTTGTGTGACAACAAGCAGAGATCTCATGGCCTCATTCTGAAGTGGGATTTGACAAGGTGTATAAAGCAGGAACATACCATCATCCTGCATGGTTTCAGCGATGCCGGTTGCAATGGCCTCAGTGAATGTCCTGCCAATAAGTCGGAGCACCATCTTCTCCCAGGGGCTCAGGAAAGGCAGCCGTGCCTGTTCCCCACCAGTTCTCTGCTGCTACCTCCTGTTATGTGCCACCTTGTACTGTAGGAAAGTGGGAAGAGTGTCAGTGATGTGTCGCAATGTGTTTGGGTGATATGCCTACCATAGCTGAATAGCTAGAAGTATGTGAATACAGTGAGATGTGAGTGTGAGGCTTGCAGTAGTGCTAAGTGTGTGAGGGTGAGGTGAAGCATATAAATATGAGGCATAGTCCTGATTGCTAGAGATTGCTGATGGGTGAGTGATGGGGTGTGGTGCATTGAGCCATGTGTGATGGGTAATAGGTGGTATTTGAAAATGCATTCGCTGACCTTGACCATCGTGTGAGATCATTGAACTTTTTCTCGTACTACAACCAGGTCCTCAGAGCCAGACTCCACGCATTGACCTCTGTAAATATGTGCTCCCAATCCCTTCACAGTGTATGCTTAGAGGGCCACCTGGGACCCCTCTCTCTGGCCTGCGGCTCCATTGCTCCTCTTTCTTCCTTGGTACTTTCAGAGACAGTTCGAACACCTCATGCAGCCAGAATGCACATCCCACTTTAAGAGTTGCAAGCTGGCTTTAAGAAATGCACGATGGCTTTAATTGGTGCTAATGTTGCATGAACCTGAGCCCCCTGCTGAGCGTGCAGCCACTCAGCAGTGCATTTAGTGCTGGGCTATATGTCGCAATCGTGGCGATAAACAGGCAACATGAAGTTTGTATGCTGTAAGCTTCAGCTTAATCAGGCACATGGTAACCGCACATTGCAATCCCTGCACCTCCAAACAGGCCATATCCAATTTTTAGCGCTAAACATGTTGCTTCCCCAATCACTGCCTAATGTTATTAAGTAGTTAATTTCTCTTGCACAAAGAACAGATTCCTATGTTTCTAAAATCTAGGACAATTTTCCACTTTTGAATAAAAATGTATAAGGAAAATAGATCCCATGATTATGTAAACAGTGCCATCTGTGGGCCAGAAGCTTGGTGTACAACTTACGTTCTTAACTGCGGTATATATTTACAATATAAATAGCCTGATGTGGTTTACTTAAGTATTAAAACAGATAGCAGTGAACTTAAACTCTTCAAGGTGAGGAATGTCAGGGCTGAGGGAGATCACTACTCTTTTTTGTTAACGTTAAAAATTCCAAGATCAAACACATTAGATGAAGCCAATGGACTTGAATGCCAGGTTCAGAAGAGCAGTCCTACTGCACTGATGTGTTGGTAAGCCACCTTGTGGCCAAAAGGATTACCACATCTGTTAAAAATATATACTTTTTAAAATGGGTTTATGATTTGCCGATTATTATGATTATGAACTGCTTTGCCTGTGCTGGGATGAGGGAGCAGGACCACAGGACATGCACGATGCCAATATTAAGGGTGACCGTGGTGACTGCAATAACTACCGTGGAATCTCCCTGCTCAGCATAGTGGGGAAACTCTTCACTTGAGTCGTTTTAAACAGACTCCAGAAGCTGGCTGAGCGTGTCTACCCTGAGGCACAGTGTGGCTTTCGAGCAGAGAGATCCACCATTGACATGCTGTTCTGCCTTCGCCAGCTACAGGAGAAATGACGCGAACAACAGATGGCCCTCTACGTTGCTTTCATAGATCTCACCAAAGCCTTTGACCTCGTGAACAGACGTGGTCTCTTCAGACTACTAGCAAAGGTCGGATGTCCACCAAAGCTACTAAGCATCATCACCTCATTCCATGACAATATGAAAGGCACAATTCAGCATAGCGGTGCCTCATCAGACCCCTTTCCTATCCTGAGTGGCGTCAAACGGGGCTGTGCTCTCGCTCCTACATTGTTTGGTATCTTCTTCTCACTGCTGCTCTCACATGCGTTCAAGTCTTCAGAAGAAGGAATTTTCTTCCACACAAGATCAGATGGCAGATTGTTCAACCATGCCCATCCTAGAGCGAAGACCAAAGTATGGAATGTCCTCAACAGGGAACTCCTCTTTGCTGACGATGCTGCATTAACATCTCACACTGAAGAATGTCTGCAGAGACTCATTGACAGGTTTGCGGCTGCCTGCAACGAATTTGGCCTAACAATCAGCCTCAAGAAAACGAACATCATGGGACAGGACGTCAGAAATGCTCCATCCATAAATATCGGCGACCACACTCTGGAAGTGGTTCAAGAGTTCACCTACCTAGGTTCAACTATCACCAGTAACCTGTCTCTCGATGCAGAAATCAACAAGTGCATGGGAAAGGCATCTGCTGCTATGTCCAGACTGGCCAAGAGGGTGTGGGAAAATGGTGTACTGACACGGAACACAAAAGTCCGAGTGTTTCAAGCCTGTGTCCTCAGTACCTTGCTCTACGGCAGCGAGGCCTGGACAACGCATAGTCAGCCAAGAGCGACGTCTCAACTCATTCCATCTTTGCTGCCTCGGGAAAATCCTTGGCATCAGGTGGCAGGACCGTATCTCCAACACAGAAGTCCTCGAGGCAGCCAACATCCCCAGCATATACACCCTACTGAGCCAGCAGCGCTTGAGATGGCTTGGCCATGTGAGCCGCATGGAAGATGGCAGGATCCCCAAGGATGCATTGTACAGCGAGCTCGTCACTGGTAGCAGACCCACCGGCCGTCCATGTCTCCGCTTTAAAGACGTCTGCAAACGCGACATGAAGTCCTGTGACATTGACCACAAGTCGTGGGAGTCAGTTGCCAGCGATCGCCAAAGCTGGCGGACAGCCATAAAGGCGGGGCTAAAGAGTGGCGAATCAAAGAGACCTAGCAGTTGGCAGGAAAAAAGACAGAAGTGCAAGGAGAGAGCCAACTGGATAACAGCCCCGACAACCAATTTTATCTACAGCGCCTGTGGAAGAGTCTGTCACTCTAGAATTGCCTTTATAGCCACTCCAGGCGCTGCTCCACAATCCACTGACCACCTTACGCATTGGCTCTCGAGACAAGGAGGCCAAAGAAGAAGAAGAAGATGATTTTGTTACACGCAGCACATCATGACAGCAGAGAGGATTTGAAGATGACTATGACACAAGTAAAATATTTAAGCTTCAAATTATACCTTTATTGTAATATATTATTTTGATGGTAATTATGCTATTTCTGACACTTCAATTCCTTTATTATTGTAATGCAATATTGGGATTTGTTTCAGTGTCAATGTTCCCAAATGTCTGCAGGATCATCCAAGCTGCAGGTACAATGGAGGGCCTAAACTTTCACTGACTGGCAATGTGCTCCTTTGATCTTGCCAGAATTAGCAAGGCCAACTCAATTAAATATTGGACTATATATACGTAGGAGGCAGGGATCCCGGTAGCAGGGCCGAAAGTGGGGAGGGGTGGGGGGGGGGGGGGGGGGTGGGGGGGAGTGCGGGTGACCCTGCTTTAACAGGCATGGAGACCTGGGGCTGCATTTTGCTTGCGGCAACCAAACAACTGGCTGCCTCCAGGGCTGCCATTCCTACTAAGGATGGCAGCCCGCCCACAACACCTGCTAGCTCAATCAGAGAGCCAGCAGGGGAGGTGGTGGCATCGTGGTAATGTCACTAGACTAGTAACCCAGAGCCCCAGGCTAATGCTCTACCAAGGCAGACGGTGGAATTTGAATTTAATTAATAAAAATCTGGAATTAAAATTTTGTCTAATGGTGACCATGAAACCATTGTCGATTGTTGTAAAACGCATCTGGTTCACTAATGTCCTTTAGGGAAAGAAATCTGCCTTTCTTACCTGGTCTGACCTACATGTGACCCACAGCAATGTGGTTGACTCTTAAATGTCCTCTGAAATGGCCTAGCAAGCCACTCAGTTGTATCAAACCACAACAAAGTCTAAGAAAAGGAATGAAATCAGACGAGCCATCCGGCATTGACCTAGGCACTAGAAACGACAATGTCAAAACCAGCCCTGTTGACCCTGCAAAGTCCTCCTTACTAACATCTGGGGGCTTGTGTCAAAGTTGGGAGAGCTGTCCCACAGACTAGTCAAGCAAAAGCCTGACATAGTCATACTCACTGAATTGTACCAGACAGACAATGTTCCGTTCACTAGCATCACCATCCCTGTGTATGTCCTGTCCCACCGGCAAGACAGACCCAACACAGTTGGCAGCACAGTGGTATACAGCCGGGAGGGAATTGCCGTGGGATTCCTCAATATTGAATCTGGAACCCATGAAATCTCATGGCATCAGGTTAAACATGGGCAAGGAAACCTCCTGCTGATAAACACCTACCACCCTCTCCCCTGCCCCCCCTTGAGCTGATGAATCAGTGTTTCTCAATGTTGAACACCAATTGGAAGAAGCACTGAGAGTAGCAAGGGCACAGAGTGTACTCTGGGTGAGGGACTTCAATGTCCATCACCAAGAGTGGCTTAGTAGCACCAGTACTGACCGACCTGGCCTAAAGGACATAGCTGTTAGACTGGGTCTGCGGCAGCTGGTGAGGGAACCAACAAGAGGGAAAAACATACTTGACCTCATCCTACCAATCTATTTTTAACAGATGCATCTGTCCATGACAGTATTGGTAGGAGTGATCACCGCACAGTCCTTGTGGAGACGAAGTCCCGTCTTCACATTGAGGGTACCCCCATCGTGTTGTGTGGTACAACCACCGTGCTAAATGGGGTATATTTCAAACAGATCTAGCAACTCAAAACTGGGCATCCATGAGGCACTGTGGGCCATCAGGAGCAACAGAACTGTGTTTAACCACAATGTGTAACCTCATCGCCTGACATATCCCCCACTCTACCATTACCATTAAGCTGGGGGACCAACCCTGGTTCAATGAAGAGTGCAAGAGGGCATGTCAAGAGCAGCACCAGGCGTACCTAAAAATGAAGTGTCAGCCTGGTGAAGCTACAGCACAGGACTACTTGCATGCAAACAGTGGAAGAAGAATGCAATAGACAGGACTAAGCAATCCCACAACCAACGGATCAGATCTATGCTGTGCAGTCCTGCCACATCCAGCTGTGAATGGTGGTGGACAATTAAACAACTGACAGGATGAGGAGACTCCACAAATATCCTCATCCTCAATGATGGAGGATCCCAGCACATCAGTGCGAAAGACAAGGCTGAAGCATTTGCATGCATCTTTAGCCAGAAGTGCTGAGTAGATGTTCCATTCGGCCTCCTCCTGAGGTCCCCAGCATCAGAGATGCCAGTCTTCAGCCAATCCAATTCTCTCCAAGTGATATCAAGAAACGACTGAAGGCACTGGATACTGCAAAGGCTATGGCCCCTGATAACATTCTGGCAATAGTATTGAAGACATGTGCTCCAAAGCTATCCATGCCCGTAGCCGAGCTGTTCCAGTACTGCTACAACACTGGCATCTACCCGGCAATGTGAAAAATTGCCCAGGTATGTCCTGTACACAAAAAGCAGGACAAATCTAACCCAGCCAATTACTGCCCCATCAGTCTACTCTTGATCATCAGGAGTTCTTCAGGGTTGTGTCCTAGGCCCAACCATCTTCAGCTGCTTCATCAATGACCTTCCCTCCACCATAAGGTCAGTAGTGGGGATGTTCACTGATGATTGCACAATGTTCAGCACCATTCACGACTCCTCAGATACATAAGCAGCCCATGTTGTCCATAAGCAGCAATCTCTGGACAATAACAAGGCTTGGACTGATAAGTGGCAAGTAACATTGACACCACATGTGTGAGGCAATGACTATTTCAAACAAGAGAGAATCTAACCATCTTCCCTTGACATTCAATGGCATTAACATTGCTGAATCCCTCACTATCAACATCCTGGGGGTAATTATTGCCCAGAAACTGAACTGGACCAGCTACATAAATGCTGTGGCTACAAGAGCAGGTCAGAGGCTGGGACTTCTGTGACGGGTAACTCACCTTACCTCATTTCTACACAGACTGCTTCAGTATCTGAGGAATCGTGAATAGTGCTGAACATTGTGCAATCATCAGCGAACATCCCCACTGCTGACATTATGATTGAAGAAAGGTCATTGATGAAGCAGCTGAAGATGGTTGGGCCTGGGACACTACCCTGAGGAACTCCTGCAGTGATGTCCTGGAGCTGAGATGATTGACCTCCAACAACCACAACAATCTTCCTTTGTGCTAGGTATGACTCCAACCAGTGTAGAGTTTTCCCCCGATTCCCGTTGACTCCACTTTTGCTAGGGGTCCTTGATGCCATACCCGGTCAAATGCTGCCTTGATGTCTAGGGCAGTCACTCTCACCTCACCTCTCGAGTTCAGCTCTTTTGTCCATGTTTGAACCAAGGCTGATGGGGCAGTAACTGGCCAGGTTGGACTTGTCCTGCTTTTTGTGTACAGGACATACCTAGGCAATTTTTCACATTGCTGGGTAGATGCCAGTGTTGTAGCTGTACTGGAACAGCTTGGATAGGGGCGTGGCAGGTTCTGGATCACAGGTCTTCAGTACTATTGCGGAATATTGTCAGGGCCCATAGCTTTTGCAGTATCCAATGCCTTCAGTCGTTTCTTGATATCACGCAGAGTGAATCGAATTGGCTGAAGTCTGGCATCTGTGATGCTGGGAACTTCAGGAGAAGGCCGAGATGGATCATCAACTTAGCACTTCTGGCTGAAGATTGTTGCAAATGCTTCAGCCTTATCTTTTGCATTGATGTGCTGGGCACCCCCATCATTAAGGATGGGATTATTTGTGGAGCCACCTCCTCCAGTTAGTTGTTTAATTGTCCACCACCATTCATGGCTGGATGCGGCAGGACTGCAGATCTTATATCTGATCCGTTGGTTATGGGATCGCTTAGCTCTGTCTATCATATGCTGCTTACGTAGTTTGGCACGCAAGTAGTCCTGTGTTGTAGCTTCACCAGGTTGACACCTCATTTTGAGGTATGCCTATGCTGCTTCTGGCATGCCGTCCTGCACTCTTCATTGAACCATGGTTGGTCTCCCAGCTTGACGGTAATGGTAGAGTGGGGGATATGCCAGGCCATGAGGTTATAGATTGTGGTTGAGTACAATTCTGCTGCTGCTGTTGACCCACTGCGTCTTCATGGATGCCCAGTTTTGCATTGCTGGATCTATTCAAAATCTATCCCTTTGAGCACGGTGGTAGTGTCACACAACACGGTTGAGGGTATCCTCAGTGTGAAGACAGGATGTCATCTCCACAAGGACTTTGCGGTAGTCACTCCTACCAATACTGTCATGGACAGATGCATCTGCAGCAGGGAGATTGGTGAGGACGAGGTCAAGTATGTTTTTCCCTCTTGTTGGTTCCCTCACCAACTGCTGCATACCCAGTCTAGCAACTATGTCCTTTCGGACTCTGCCAGCTTGGTCAGTAGTGGTGCTACCCAGCCACTTTTGATGATGGACATTGAAGTCCCCCACCCAGAGTACATACTGCACCCTTGCCACCCTCAGTGCTTCCTCCAAGTGGTGATCAACACGGGGGAGTATTGATTCCTCAGCTGAGGGCGGGTGGTAGTTGGTAATCAGCAGGGGATTTTCTTGCCCATGTTTGACCTGATGCCATGAGACTTCATGGGGTCCGGAGTTGATGTTGATGACTCCCAGGGCAACTTCCTCCTGACTGTCTACCACTGTGTGACCACTTCTGCTGGGTCTGTCCTGCCGGTGGGACAGGACATACCTGGGAATAGTGGTGGCAGTGTCTGGGACATTATCCGTAAGGTATGATTCTGAGTATGACGTCAGGCTGTTGCTTGGCTAGTCTGTGGAACAGCTCTCCCAACTTTGGCACTAGGCCCCAGATGTTAGTAAGGAGGACCTTGCAGGGTCGACCGGGCTGGGTGGTCCATCTGATTTCATTCTGTTTTATTGACTTCGTAGCGGTTAGATACAACTGAGTGGCATGCTAGGCCATTTCAGAAGGCATTTAAGAGTCAACCACATTGCTGTGGGTCTGGAGTCACATGTACACCAGACCAGGTAAGGACGGCAGATGTCCTTCCCTAAAGGACATTAGTGAACCACGAGTGTGATGGAATACTCTCCACTTGCCTGGATGGGTACAGCAACCTGCTTGATTAGCACCCCATCTACCTTCAACATTCACTCCCTCCACCATCAATGCACATTGGTAGTAATGTGCGCCATCTACAAGATGCACTGCAGCAACTCACCAAGACTCCTTCGACAGCACCTTCCAAACCTGCAACCTTTACCACCCAGAAGGACAAGGGCAGCAGATGCATGGGAACACCACCAGGTGGACATTCCCCTCCATGCCACACACCATCCTGACTTGGAGCTATATCACCATTCCTTCACTGTCGCTAGGTCAAAATCCTGGAACTCTGTTCTTAACAGCACTTTTGGTGTAGCTACACCCCAAGGACTGCAGCAGTTCAAGAAGGCAGCTCACCACCACTTTCTCAAGGGCAATTAGGGATGGGCAATAAATACTGGCCTAGCCAGCAACGCCCACATCCCACGAATGAATAAAAAAAGCCGCAACAGCCTTAGCAGTGCCACCACTAGCAGTGGCTGCATCTGGAAGATGAGGGTGCATCGATGGTCGGCACCCTCAAAGTCAGGTAAGTGGATTCTGGGAAGGCGGCGCTGTTGCCGTTGGGTTGGCCATTGCTGCCAGCGGCCCTCCATGGGTCAAAGAATGCCCAAAAAGGAGCCCCCCCCCCCCACAGAGCCCACTGGGAGGCCACCAAGCTTTTCCTGACAGTCTTCTCAGTGACGGTGGACCCCTCCCCCCCCCCTCCACCCCTCTTCACCCCCGCCCCAACTACTTGTAAAATGGGCTGGAATAAGGCCCTTAATTGGCCATTTAAGTGGCTCAATTGGTCCTCCAGGCGGGTGGACTGTCTGCCACCTTTCCTGTCACTGGCAAAATGGCGTGGCGACAGGAAGATGACAGGCACACCACCCAATGCATTCCCATGCCACATTGCCAGCCTTCCTGTCTCCCAGACCATCACTAAAGGGCTAGTAAAATTAAGCCTATTGTATTGTGAATCAGGAGCTCAGGGGGCACTTGCTGCAGAATTATAAATTCCGTTGCAATTTAAAGTAACATTCCTAGAGGGAGACTAGCTTTTGTCAAAATATGTAACTGAAGTGATGTGCGAGGTGGTTTGATGCTTTTTCTAGACTGCAACATCAGGCACTGGCAGAGGGTCTCAGATATCTGAATGAAGAGCAAACCCTGAGTTTCTGTGACACCGACCTGCAGAAGAGAGAAGTGAGAATGCTGGCGGGCTTACAAGGAAGTTACTGAAGGGATTTGCCAGAGGTATGTGGAAGGTGATAGCAGTGGCACTGACTTCAGTCTTTCTCCAGCCCCAGACAGAATGACTTGACAAGGGTCGGCAAAGTAAGAAAATACATGCTTTCCACACAGTGATCATCATCACTTTGTTAAATGAAATGGTCATTATGTCCAGTGCATCATAGCTCAATGGCTCTCTAAATTTGCCACCTGGAACTGTGTGGAACCCGCCTCATAAGCTTTATTTTTTTCATGTAGCCTCTTAATACTCTATTCTTTCATTTTGCAAGGTCTTTTTAGCACTTGGCTTCTCTGTTATATCATCTGTCTATGGGCAACTCAAGAGATATCCTTCACATGCATTCACCCAATGCTGTCAATATTGTCCCAGAAGAAACTGGACGAACGAAACTCTAAGTCTAACTATAACTTTAATTCCAACATGGAGGAGGTGGATATTGAGCCCGGTGGTAAGGACACTGATTAAACAAATTGAGGGACAAACACTGACCGATATAACCAAATACTTTGTGGAATGTGATAGCTACTGAACTTTAGAAACTATGAGTGTCATGCCAAGGAAGGTAGTTGGTCTAGGATATGTGGTGTAGCATGTAACGTAGGACAGGCATTTGAAGTTTTACTTGATTTGCCTTTCATAGGGGAGGCAAAATTTTGTCAAAGGTCTGACTTTAGGCTTATGCCTAAGATGGCCAACCATTGTCTAGTCTAGTGGTCTAGGGCATCAGTTGGTGCTGGCTTTTGGAAGAGAAGAAGCCAAATGGGTTTGTCATCTGTGGAGATGCTACTTGGGACTTGTGAAGCAAGGAATTGCTACCAATGATAGTAAGAGAGAGAAAGAATAAATGAATGTCAGAGGGATGGAATGAAAAGATCGAGAAAAGAGGAGGGGGAATGGGATGAGAATTGTGGAAGAGTCACAACTCAGATTTCTGGAAAGTTGTTAATGACAAAACGTGTCAGGGACACACTGGTGATTCAGGCTTTCTTACAGGGTATGCTTGTAATGGAAATATGAGTGACCATGCTATTGTACTGTATCTGAATTTGCAGTTTTTGCCAGTAGAGTATGTCTTCTTGTGACTTTCAAGCTTTGATTGGATAGTCATCCTTGACCTATGAAGTTGCATTGGCAGCCACACACTTGTTGCTGATTCCCAAGTCTGAATGGTTTTGAGGGAGGGGTAACACTAAACTTCCCTGGTAGAGTATATGCAATCACACAGCACTCTTTAACCACCTTTTCAAAGAAAAACAACAATAACCGAACGCTTCTCTCCAGCACCTCCAACTCGCTGAGCAAGGTCAACCTCACAATACTTATTAGTCTTCATCAACCAGTAGCCACAATTTATGGTGTGCCAGAAGTTTAGGGCTGGGAGTCAGCCCCCATAAGGTTTTGGCAAATGTGTTGTCTCAGTCAGCTCCTTGATAAGCAGTACATTCCTCTTTACGTTTGAATTGGTTGGCAGTTATTCTGTTGCCTAGTCCCCAAATTATTTCAAAAGCTTTCAGTCCCTCAGTAACCTGACCCCATGAGTTGAGTGCAAAGATAGTAGACTAGTTTAGTTTAGAGATACAGCACTGAAACAGGCCCTTCGGCCCACCGAGTCTGTGCTGACCATCAACCACCCATTTATACTAATCCTACACTAATCCCATATTCCTACCACATCCACACCTGTCCCTATATTTCCCTACCACCTACCTATATTAGGGGCAATTGCTAATGGCCAATTTACCTATCAACCTGCAAGTCTTTGGCATGTGGGAGGAAACCGGAGCACCCGGAGGAAACCCACGCAGACACAGGGAGAACTTGCAAACTCCACACAGGCAGTACCCAGAATTGAACCCGGGTCGCTGGAGCTATGAGGCTGCGGTGCTAACCACTGCGCCACTGTGCCGCCCTCGTACTAGGCGTACGAAATTCAAATACCAACATGCTATTAACACTGTACTATTTGGAGTTAAGGGTTAGGGTTGGGATAGACTTTAGGGGTTAGAATTTAGGGGTTAGGTTTAGTGGTTAGGGTGTAAAGTTAAAAACTGCCATTGCCAATAAACTGTCAACAGCAGAAACTGCTTTAGCAACACATTAGACACGTCCAATGGGAAATATATTAGAGACTCTTCAGTCCTCCAGTGCAAATACCCTCAATCGAACCCTGAATTATCATTTCTATGCCCCTGCAATTTTCTCACAACTTCTTCAGGATCTTAAGATTTATTCCTTCATGCCCTGGAGCTCACTCTACCCTTTCTCTAAGTTATCTCAAATTTTTCTTTAATCCATCACAATATTGCTCATCTCACTCTCAACAGGGAGATAGTGATGGAGTGGTAATGTCCCTGGGCTAGTACTCCAGAGGCCCAGACTCATACCCTCGGGTCAGGGGTTCAAGTTCCACCACAGCAGCTAGTGGAATTTAAATTCAATTAATTAATAAAAGTCTGGAATTGAAAGTTACTTTCACTAATGGTGCCATGAAACTATCACTGATTGTCATAAAACCCTATCTGGTTCATCAATGTCCTTTAGGGAAGGAAATCTGCTGTCCTTACCTGGTCTGGCCTACATGTGACTCCAGACTCACAGCAATGTGGTTGACTGTTAACTACCCTCTGAAATGGCCTAGCAAGTCACTCAGTTGAAGGGCAAGTCGAGATGGGCATCAAATACTGGCCTTTCCAGTGATACCCACACCCATGAAAGAATTTTTAAAAGATTTCAGTAATCATGTACTCTCCAATATCCTTTTGAAAATAAGGATTGATGCAAGGTATTTATTAAGTACATCTGCCATCCTTTGTAGTGGTGATCCACCCAAGGGCAGGTCATCTGCTGATTTCTCCATGCCTCACAGTCTTGCACCTCACATTTTTTAACTTCCATGAGAAATGAGCAATATGACTAGGGAAAAAGTACATGAGGTGGTTTCCCCGTTGCCTTCCTCATGTGTACTTTCAAGGCAGCACAAGTCCTCTTCCTGCAGGATCCTCCATCTGTAAGCAGCCGTTGTCCCTCTTCCGCCATTACCACCCAAAATTCATTGGTTCCGCTGTTGGCCCCAGCTTGTAACCCTGAGCATGGGGTCCTTACCTGGACCTTGGGCAACTTGCAAAAGGGCAGGAAAACAGAAGCTGATCCTGAGCCTGGAATGGAGCAAAAAGGGATCCAGGGTGTGGAGAGGACTTGATGAGTTAATCAGAGCAGGGGGTCTAAGATACTGACGGATAGAGAGAGAGAGAGAGCGAGAGAGAGAGAGAAAGAGCTAAGAGTCTGGGGCCTGACAGCAGAGAATATGGAGGTACTCAGTGGGTTACTCAAGGCCAAAGACTGAGGAAGGTGAAGACCCCAGGTTTTCACAGGTATTGGGAGCAAGGAACACTCTGTTGCACATTATTTTCCTTGTACAAGTGCAAAAGATATCTAGTGAAGAGATGGAACAATGAAATCATGGGCAAGTGCGGCTCAAGTTGGGATCTGAATGATCAAAGTCTGGGATATGGTTGATTATAGAAAGCTGGTCTCGAGATCTGCAATTTGATTGGTTAAAGTGCCCTTACAATGTTCCGTCCACTATTTCAAACAGACATACATTAATACAGATACGAAACTTCTAAAAATATAGCAGTGTTAACCTTTATCACTCATAATTCACCACGCACTATTGAAATAGCCAGATTGTCAATGTGGATAATCACAAAGATGCACATTAAGAAATATCTGATGTAAATGATATTGGGATGATAGACACCATGTTGCTGTCCTTTTTTGCAATTCCCTTGACCCATTTGCAGTTCTTTTGTCTTGTTGTCAATGTCATGACCCTTCCTCTCTTCTTGTTGCCATGCTTTTAGATTTCTTTTCTCAAAGTATCATTGTTGCTTTTATAGGTTATGCCTTATTATTTTTTGTTTGTTTTTCTCATGCCCTCGGTAAAATATTAAGGGCGCAAAATGCTTCACCTTTTGTATTTCGGTGTCAAGTTCGGATCCTGCGAGCTGAAGACAAGCTTCTTATCAGGATCCTGCTGACTACACTAGTTCTGTTGTGCCTAACTTAACTCGGGATGGGAAGATTAACCCCTTTACCAATTATGTCAAACTCCCAGGCACCAGATACCGGAATACAAACATATGACAAGGAGAAGTTTAGTACAACAATTTTATTTAGACACCAAATAAGTACAAGTCTCACTTTTTGTACAAGATACTACCCGTCAACGCAGAAGTGATCAGTCTCTCGTCACAGTTGATCACTGAGCCTCCAGACTCAGGGTCCTGCCTTCGAGAGTTGTTCCTAGGATCCCACCGAGGATATACTCAAGCGTTAACCCTTATATATTCTTTAAAGGTTCATTGCTCAACCCATGACTCACATGATCGTGGTCTTGCATGGTCTTTAAGATAAAGCTCCAAACATTAGCTCATCTTTGATTAGCAAGCATTAGTGGTTTAGCTGCCTAAGCAGATGTCCAGACCTGTTTGCGACACCCATTGTTTGTTCCCCTTAATCGCTCCCTTTTATCTGCACCGTTCAACGGTCACTTATTTGTTCCCCTTTGTCTGCACTGTTCAACAGTCATGTACCCGTAACCACAAGTTTCAAGATGTCTGTAAGCTTACTTCAGCAAGTTCTGCACCTATCTTAGCTGCCTTAGAGCATGCTGGCTTTAGGACAATACCTGACCAATTTTTCAAGGCCTACACATGAAACCATTGTGGATTGTCGCAAAAACCCATCTGGTTCACAAATGTCTTTTAGGGAAGGAAATCTGCTGTCCCCACCTGGTCTGGCCTACATTTGAATCCAGACTCACAGCAATGTGGTTGACTCTTAAATGCCCTCTGAAATGGCCTAGCAAGCCATTCAGTTGTATCAAACTGCTACAAAGTCAATAAGGATTGAAACCGGACAGACATTGACCTAGGCAGCAGAAACGACAACGGCAAACCCAACCCTGTCGACCGTGCAAAGTCCTCCTTACTAACCTCCTGCTGATTACCGCCTATCACCTTCCCTTAGCTGATGAATCAGTACTCCTCCATGTTGATCACCACTTGGAGGAAGCACTGAGGGTGGCAAGGGCACAGAATGTACTCTGGGTGAGGGACTTCAGTGTCCATCACCAAGAGTGGCTCGGTAGCACCAATACTGACCGAGCTGGCCATGTCCTAAAGGACATAGCTGCGAGACTGGGTCTGCAGCAGGTGGTGAGAGAACCAACAAGACTGAAAAACCTACTTGACCTCATCCTCATCAATCTGCCTGCCGCAGATGTATCTGTCCATGACAGTATTGGTAGGAGTGACCAATGGAGATCAAGTCCCATCTTCACATTGAGAATACTCTCCATTGTGTTGTGTGTCACTACCACCGTGCTACATGGGATACATTTAGAACAGATCCAGCAATGCAAAACTGGGCAACCATGAGGCGCTGTGGGCCATCAGCAGCGTCAGAATTGTACTCAACCACAATCTGTAACCTCATGGCCTGGCACATCCCCCACTCTACTATTACCATCAAGCCAGGAGACCAACCCTGGTTCAATGAAGAGTGCAGGAGGGCATGCCAGGAACAGCATCAGGCATACCTCAAAATGAGGTGTCAACCTGGTGTGACTACAACCCAGGACTACTTGCAAGTCAAACAGTGGAGGAAGCATGTGATAGACAGAGTTAAATGATCCCACAACCAACAGATCAGATCTAAGCTCTGCATCCTGCCACATCCAGTCATGAATGGTGGTGGACAATTAAGCAACTGACAGGAGGAGGTGGCTCCACAAATATCCCCATCCTCATATCAGTGCGAAAGATAAGTCTGAAGCATTTGCAACAATCTTCAGCCAGAAGTGCTGAGTGGATGATCCATTTCGGCCTCCTCCTGAAGTCCCCAGCATCACAGATGCCAGTCTTCAGCCAATTCAATACACTCCGTGTGATATCAAGAAACGACTGAAGGCACTGGATACTGCAAAGGCTATGGGCCCTGACAACAATCTGGCAATAGTGCTGAAGACATGTGCTGCTAGCCACGCCCCTAGCCAAGCTGTTCCAGTACAGCTACAACACTGGCATCTACCCTGCAATGTGGAAAATTGCCCAGATATGTCCTGTACACAAAAAGCAGGACTCGTCCAACCCGGCCAATTACTGCCCCATCAGTCTACTCTCGATCATCAGTAAAGTGATGGAAGGTGTCATCAACAGTGCCATCAAGCAGCATTTGCTTAGTAATAACCTGCTCAGTGATGCTCAGTTTGGGTTCCACCAGGGCCACTCAACTCCTGACCTCATTACAGCCTTGGTTCAAACATGGACAAAAGAGCTGAACTCCAGAGGTGAGGTGAGAGTGACTGCCCTTAACATCAAGGCAGCATTTGACTGAGTATGGCATTAAGGAACTCGAGCAAAACTGGAGTCAATGGGAATCAGGGGGAAAACTCTCCGCCGGTTGGAGTCTTACCTAGCGCAAAGGAAGATGGTTGTGGTTGTTGGAGGTCAATCATCTCAGCTCCAGGGCATCACTGCAGGAGTTCCTCAGGGTAGTGTCCTAGGCCCAACCATCTTCAGCTGCTTCATCAATGACCTTTCTTCAAACATAAGGTCAGAACTGGGGATGTTCGCTGATGATTGATCTGATGCAGAGCTTGGATCTGATCCGTTGGTTGTGGGATCACTTAACTCTGTCTATTGCATGTTTCTTCTGCTGTTTGGCATGCAAGTAGTCCTGGGTTGTAGTCACACCAGGTTGACAATCCATTTTGAGGTATGCCTGGTGCTGCTCCTGGCATTCCCTGCTGCACTCTTCATTGAACCAGGGTTGATCCCCCAGCTTGATGGTAATGGTAGAGTGGGGGATATGCTGGGCTATGAGGTTACAGATTGTAGTTGAATGTTCAGCACCATTCGTGACTCCTCAGAGACTGAAGCAGTCCATGTAGAAATGCAGCAAGACCTGGACAATATCTAGGCTTGGGCTGATAAGTGACAAGTAACATTCGTGCCACACAAGTGCCAGGCAATGACCATCTGTAACAAGAGAGAATCTAACCATCTCCCCTTGACATTCAATGGCATTATGACTGCTGAATCCCCCACTATCAACATACTGGGGGTTACCATTGACCAGAAAATGAAGTCCTTGGGGTGTAGATATACCTACAATGCTGTTAGGAAGGGAGTTCCAGAATTCTGACCCATCGATAATGAAGGAATGCTTATATAGTTCCAATTCAGGATGTTGTATAGCTTGGAGGGGAACTTGCAGGTTATGGTGTTCCCAGGCATCTGCTGCCCTTTTCCTTCATGTAGATGGTACACACTGATACACTGTACATTGGTGGTGAAAAGAGTAAATGTTGAAGGAACATAGGAGCAGGAGTAGGCCATTCAGCCATCGAGCCTGCTCCGTCATTCAATATGATCATGGCTGATCATCCACTTCAATGCCTTTTTCCCATACTATCCTCATATCCTCTTATGTCATTTGTACAAAGAACAAAGAACAGTACAGCACAGGAACAGGCCATTCGGCCGTCCAAGCCTGCGCCAATCTTGATGCCTGCCTAAACTAAAACCTTCTGCACTTCCGGGGTCCGTATCCCTCTAATCCCATCCTATTCATGTATTTGTCAAGATGCCTCTTAAACGTCTCAATGGTACTTGCTTCCACCACCTCCCCCGGCAGCAAGTTCCAGGCACTCACCACCCTCTGTGTAAAGAACTTGCCTCGCACATCCCCTCTAAACTTTGCCCCTCGCACCGTAAACCTATGTCCCCTAGTAACTGACTCTTCCAACCTGGGAAAAAGCTTCTGACCATCCATTCTGTCCATGCCGCTCATAACTTTGCAATCCTCTATCATGTCACCCCTCCACCTCCGTCGTTCCAGTGAAAACAATCCGAGTTTATCCAACCTCTCCTCATAGCTAATGCCCTCCAGACCAGGCAATATCCTGGTAAACCTCTTCTGTACCCTCTCCAAAGCCTCCACGTCCTTCTGGTAGTGTGGCGACCAGAATTGCACGCAATATTCTAAGTGTGGCCTAAGTAAAGTTCTGTACAGCTGCAGCATGACTTGCCAATTTTTATACTCTATGCCCCGACCGATGAAGGCAAGTATTTAGAAATCTGTCAATCTCTGCTGTGAACGTATTCAATGACTGAGCTTCCTCTGGGGTAGAGATTTCCAAAGATTCACAACCCTCTGAGTAAAGAAATTTCTCCTCATCTCAGTCCTACGTGGCTTCCCCCTTATTTTGAAATTGTGTCTCCTGATTCTAGACTTCCCAACCAGGGGAAACATCTTAGCTGCAGCTACCCTGTCTATCGCCTTAAGTATTTTGTAGGTTTCAATGAGATCACCTCTCATTCTTCGAAACGCTAGAGAATACAGGTCCAGTTTCCCCAATCTCTCTTCATAGGACAGTCCCGCCATCCCAGGAACAAGTCTGGTGACCTTCATTGCACTCCCTGTATACAATAATATCCTTCCTAAGGTAAGGGGACCAAAACTGCACACAGTTCTCCAGGTGCGGTCTAACCAAGGTTCTGTACAACTGAAGCAAGACTTCACTACTCCTGTACTCAAATCCTCTTGTGATAAAGGCTAACATACCATTAGCCTTCCTAATTGCTTGCTGCACCTGCATGTTAGCTTTCAGTGACTTATTGACAAGGACACCCAGGTCCCTTTGTGCATCTACACTTTCTAATCTCTTATCATTTAAGAAATCCTCTGCACATCTGCTCCTCCTACCAAAGTGGATAACCTCACATTTTTCCACATTATATTCCATCTGTTCCTCCCTTATTAATATACTGATCCCATCCCTTATTATCAGTGCAACACCACCTCCTTTTACTTTTTGCCTGTCCTTCCTAAATGTCGAATATCCTTGACTATTCAGTTCCCAGTCTTGGTCACCCTGTAGCCACGTTTCTGTTATAGCAATTAGATCATACCCATTTACCTCTATTTGGGCCTTTAAGTCATCCAGAGTCATTGAGTCATAGAGTTATACAGCACAGAAACAGGCCCTTCAACCCATTGTGTCTGTGCAGGCCATCAAGCACCTATCTATGCTAATCCCATTTTCCAGCACTTGGCCCATAGCCTTGAATGCAATGGTGTTTCAAGTGCTCATCTAAATACTTCTCAAATGTTGGGAGGGTTCCTGCCTCTACCATCCCTTCTGGCAGTGTGTTCCAGATTCCAACCATCCTCTGGGTGAAAAAGTTTTTCCTCAAATCCCCTCTAAACCTCCTGTCTCTTGCCTTAAATCTATGCCCCCTGGTTATTGACACCTCTGCTAAGGGAAAAAGTTTATTTCTATCTACCCTATCTATGCCTCTCATAATTTTGTATACCTCAATCAGGTCCCCCCTCAGCCTTCTCTGCTCTAAGGAAAACAATCCTGGCCTATCCAGTTTCTCTTCATAGTTGAAATGCTCCAGCCCAGGCAACATCCTGGTGAATCTCCTCTGCACCCTCTCCAGTGCAATCACATCCTTCCGATAGTTTGGTGCCCAGAACTGTACACAGTACTCCAGCTGTGGCCTAACTTGCGTTTTATACAGCTCCATCATAACTTCCCTGCTCTTATATTCTATGACTCGGCTGATAAAGGCAAGTATCCCATATGCCTTCCTAACCATCTTATCTACCTGTGCTGCTGCCTTCAGTGACCGATGAACAAGTACACCAATGTCCCTCTGACCCTGTGTACGTCCTAGGATCCTACCATCCATTGTATATTTCCTTGCCTTGTTAGTCCTCCCAAAATGCATCACCTCACACTTCTCAGGATTAAATTCCATTTGCTACTGCTCTGCCCATCTTACCAGCCCATCTATATCGTCCTGTAATCTAAGGCTTTCCTCCTCACTATTTACGACACCACCAGTTTTGGTGTCATCTACGAACTTACTGATCATACCTCCTATATTCACGTCTCAATCATTAATGTATACTACAAACAGCAAGGGACCCAGCACGATCCCTGTGGTACACCACTGGTCACAGGCATCCAATCGCAAATACAACCCTCGGCCATCACCCTCTGCCTCCTAAGCCAATTTTGGATCCAATTTGCCAAATTGCCCTGGATCCTACCTTCTTAAACAATCTCCCATGCGGACCTTATCAAAAGCCTTACTGAAATTCATGTATACTACATCAACTGCTTTACCCTCATCTACACATCTGGTCACCTCCTCAAAAAATTCAATCAAGTTTGTTGGACATGATCTCCCCGACAAAACCATGCAACTATTCTTAATTAATCCCTACCTCTCCAAGTGGAGATTAATCCTGTCCCTCAGAATTTCTTCCAATAGTTTCCCTACCACTGATGTTAGACTCACTGGCCTGTAATTACCTGGTTTATCCCTGCTACCCTTCTTGAATAATGGTACCACATTTGCTGTCCTCCAGCCCTCTGGTACCTCTGCTGTGGGAAAAAAGGATTTGAAAATTTGTGTCAGAGCCCCTGCAATCTCCTTCCTTGCCTCACATAACCCCTTTAAGCCTTTTGTACTAAGACTATCCCAGTTAATATTGGGGAAGTTGGAATCCCCTACTATTATTACCCTATGATTTTTGCACCTCTCTGAGATTTGCCTACATATCTGCTCCTCTATCTCTCCCTGACTGTTTGGAGGCCTGTAGTACACTCCCAGCCAAGTGATTGCCCCCTTTTTGTTTTTAAGTTCTACCCATATGGCCTCATTTGAGGAACCTTCTAAGATATCATCCCTCCTTGCTGCAGTAATTGACTCCTTGATCAATAGTGCAATGTCACCTCCTCTTTTACACCTCCACCCGCCCCCATCACACCTGAAGATTCTATACCCTGGAATACTGAACTGCCAGTCCTGCCCTTCCCTCAACCATGTCTCTGTGATAGCAATAATATCATTTTCCCATGTGTTAATCAATGCCCTCTATAAATCTGCCTTACTTGTAAGACTCCTTGCATTAAAATAGATGCAATCCAGCCTTGCATTATTTGCTTGTGCCTTAACAGGTCTATATTTGCTCTGCCTTCCAGACTGACTTAATTTCTCTTCTATATTTGACTGTGCATCACCCACTACTGTACCTCCACGCTGTACCTCCAACAACCACAATCATCTTCCTTTGTGCTAGGTATGGCAACAAGCTGAGATTTCATGACCTCAGTCTGAGCTTCTACTGCGGCACTCAGATGTTGGATGGCTTCTGCTTGTGATGCAATGGAAGCTGAGACCAGCCTTCAGGTGCTGCATCATGATCATGTCTGCATGTGTTCTCATGGAGTTGGCTGCCACTTACATGCTGGAAAGGATGGGTTCCAAGCTCTACACAAAGCCCTGGGCTACATAGGAGCCAGACTCCCCCATGCTCCTAGACAGTGACAGCAGGCTTTTGGTATAGACCTGCAAATGCACCAAGCATGTCATTATGCATGCTAGTCAGCCTCTGTCTGTACACACTCCATTGAAGTCCTCATCAACAGAACTCATGTGCAACCTTGTGCTCTGGGGAACTGGCATCTGCGTTCTCATTTCCCCCTGCCCTGTCCACTCACACCTGGTGTCTCAACAAGTTCAGATGTTACCTTATTCTATGCTGCCCTCTAAAGTACGCATGTTTGGTTAATTGAGCAGTGTGTGAGGCTAGTTGTTCAGTTGTAAGGATGTGGATTTGAAGAGGAATTCACGGACCTTGAACACTTGTGTGATGTCATTTCTCACAGGACTGCATCCAGACACTGACACTGTGACAGTGTTCACACTGACCTTGTGGCTATTTGCTCCCATTCCCTTATTTTATTTAGAGATACAGCACTGAAACAGGCCCTTTGGCCCACCGAGTCTGTGCGACCAACAACCACCCATTTATACTAATCCTACATTAACCCCATATTCTCTACCACATCCCCACCATTCTCCGACCACCTACCTACACTAGGGGCAATTTACAATGGCCAATTTACCTATCAACCTGCAAGTCTTTGGCTGTGGGAGGAAACCAGAGCACCCAGCAGAAACCCACGCAGACACAGGGAGAACTGGCAAACTCCACAGAGGCAGTACCCAGGACTGAACCCGGGTCGCTGGAGCTATGAGGCTGCGGCGCTAACCACTGCGCCACTCAAACACTTCTAAGTGCTTGTCTGGAGGACCCCTTGTGGATACAGGAATTATCTCCTCTTGTCCACCTCCTGGACCAGGGCATCTTGGAGCCCGGGCTTTACCATGTTGCACCATCAGGTCTGCCACTCTTTTGCAATGACTTCCAGTACCTGCTGCAGCCAGAATACACCTTCCCTTTAAGGGGCACAGGCTGGCTTTAGATAGTGCAGGCTAGTTTTAAGTGATGCTGGCCTCACACGAACTTGGGCCTCCTGTTGAGGCGTGCAGCACTCGACAGTGTGCTTAGTGCTGGGCTGTGCACTTCTATCACTTAAATAAGTAGGCAGCAAGAAGTTTGTGCACTGCCTAAATTACTTTGAATGGGTGAAGGGTAATCATGTATTACCTGTGACCTTTTTCAGGGCTGTAGAATTATTAGCCCCAATTGTTGTACATGGGTTCAGATTACAGTCTTCACATCTCTCATAGTGGTAGCAGTTGCAATGTTGATCGGCTGTGGAGCTCATATGCAGGAGGCATGGACTCAAAACCTTTAGACTCTAGTGAGTCCAAATTAGTCATTTATTAGCTTAAACTTCAAATGGTGCAAATAGCTTTGATAGACATTCAGGATTTGGGGGACTATAACTAGACAAGCAACTGGTGGGCTTCTGCATGGACATTGTCGTGGATTTCATGAATAAGCAAAAATATAGCCATGATGCACTTTGGATTGACTACTGGGGCTGAATTTTTACAGCTCGCCGCTGACTCGCAATATTTTGCACGGCGGCTCATTTACATGGAGGGAGCGGGCCACACGCCTCCGGTGACACAGAGGGAGTGGGCGCCCATCCCTGGCAATGGTATCCGGTGCCACTGCACAGGCACCAGCGCCATTTTTAATGGGCTTCCGGACCTACCGTTTCATTTTAATGTTTAAAGTTATGGGTTTTTAAAAAAATTTAAATAAAAATTTATTCACACTTCCAATCCCCTCTCCCACCCCCCAATAAATAATCAGTTTATTATTTGTCTTCTCCCCCGCAAAAAAGTAAATTTTCGATCACGACCTTCCCCCCCGAACTTTCTTTACTTTAACCTTCAACCCCTTCCCACCATCCCCTCAACCAATCATGTTAGTTTTTGCTGTTCCCCCCACCACCTTGAAAGTTTCACTGCTGCCCCTTCCCCATCAGTGTTCCGTATGGAGATCCAAAGGCACAGGAGTTCCGGCAACTGGCTGGAATATTGGCGCGGGACGGCCTCACAGCATGGTAAGTAATTATTAATTTATTATCATTTATTAAAATATGTAAATTACGTTTCTGCCACTGAGCAGCAGCTGTGGGGTGGGGGGGATGCTGCCCAGAGGCCTTCTGGTAAAATGGGGTGGGGCCTTCCCGGCAACAAGGCCTATAGTGGGCCTCTCCCAGAGCCATTTTCTGGGCTCCCCCACCATGATCCCTGACGTCTGGGGGGCTGGTAAATCCAGCCCCTGGTTTTGGAACCAGTTGGTCATACAATCTGCTCAACCTTTGCCAAAGGGAAATAATTGGCCATAGATAAAGATTTTTTTTTAAATGATCGAAAAAGATCTACAGGTTATCAATCTAAAATTAACAACAACATTGTTTAATCACACATTACACAAGTTACATTCGCCCTGTCTCAAGAGTACTGGATACACAGTATTGAGTAGAGTATTTCATCAACTTTATCTTATCCTTATAATTATCAATCCATTTCTTGTACGAAATTTGCCAAGCTCCTTTCAAAAATGCTAATCAACAGAGTATTACCTATTGCGGGTGAAAATTATATCAACACATATGCTACTTTGCGGCAAAGGTTCTGTGACCTTTCTTGAGGTTTGACAATTTTTTTTTTTACCACTGAAATAGATTTTACAAGTTTGCACACATGGCATGGACTTCCCTCACCACCCTGTACACACCCCCCTCTCTCAACCAACCACCCACTGCGGGAGCATATATCACAAAATGTACACAAAAGGATCAGCAGACCTAAAGGATTTTCCACCCATTCATTTTATTGAACAGAATATTCTCTGGGCTTGCTGACCTCTGCACCTGAATTCCCAATATGTACTCACGCGCGTAAAGCTCTGTATTGGGAGTACAAATTCATAAAATCTGCATGTTGTCTAGTCAGATGATCATAATTTGTTAAGTAAGACAGAAATTTGAAATTAAACGATCAATTTTCCACCAGTAATGATCAACGTCAGTTTTGGTACAATTGCAGCCATTGTAAAGGCTTCAAAAAGAGAAACCTATTTTATATTTAAAGATACTTGTGTGTGATAGTGGTGACAAGTTCCTATAATTTATACCAAAGGTGAATTTCCCATGAAGATTTCCCAGGAGGGAGACAGAGAGGAGCAGAGCCTGAGGAAGCGGGGGAAAAAAAATCGAAAAGTGACATCAGAGTGCCGTCACATTGAATAGTGAGAGCAGGGAAACAAAGAGCAGCTGGGGTCAGTATTCAGGTATGTTTTTCATTTAATTTAATTGAATCAACATAGAGTAAGACTTGAATAATTTATAAGTATATAAACTACAGACTAGAGAGGTTTAGAAATAAACTAAAGACCAGTCGGAAATTTATATAACAAATTAAAATCTAATTATATAAAATAGAGATGCAGGGCCAGGTGATGTGTTGTACCTGCATGATATGGGAGCTGGTGGACCCCATTGTTTTTCCTGGTGAACATATCTGTAGCAAGTGTTGGCCGCTCGAGGAACTCCGGCTCGGAGTTGATGAGCTGGAGTCTGAGCTTCGGACACTGCGACACATCAGGGAGGGGAGAGTTACCTGGACGCTGTGTTTCAGGAGACAGTCACACCCCTTAGATTAACTACCTTGAATTCAGCCAGTGGTCATGGACATGAGGGTGTGACTATGAGTGAGGCAGGTAGAGGGATCCAGGAGGTAGTGTTGCATGAGCCTCAGCCATTGTCCTTGTCCAACAGGTTCGAGATTCTTGCTTCCTGTGTGGATGAGAGCAGAGACTGTAGGGAGGATGAGCAAACTGACCACAGCGCCATGGTACAGGGAGCCATTCAAGTGGGGGGAGAAAGGAAAAATGTAGTCGTAATCGGTGATAGTATAGTTAGGGGCATGGACACTGTTCTCTGTGACCAGGATCGAGAGTCCCAAAGGCTGTGTTGCTTACCTGGTGCCAGGGTTCAGGATATCTCATCTGGGCTGCAGAGGAACTTGGAGTGGGAGGGGAAAGATCCAGTTGTCGTGGTCCATGTAGATACCAACGATATAGGTAGAATGAAGTTAGAGGTTCTGCTAAGGGAATATGAACTTCTGGGGGCTAAATTAAAAAGCAGAACCAAAAAGGTAATAATCTCCGGACTACTATCTGAGCCACGAGCAAATTGGCAAAGGGTCAATAAGATTAAAGAGGTAAGTGCGTGGCTCAAAGATTGGTGTGGGAGAAATGGGTTCGAATTCGTGGGACATTGGCACCAGTACTGAGGAAGGAGGGAGCTGTTCTGAAGGGATGGGCTCCACCTGAATCATGCTGGGACCAGAGTCCTGGCGAATCGCATAACTAGGGCTGTAGATAGGGCTTTAAACTAAATAGTGGGGGGGAGGGTTCAGTTGCATGGAAAAACAGGACGTTAAAGGAGAAGGTAGGAGTGCAGGTTAGTGGTGAGGCTGATTGTTACCAAACTGCAAGAAGTATACTGGTTAAACCAGAAGAGAGAAATATTAAACAGGCAAATAAAGCATCAGTGCTGAGGGACAGGTTAGGGTGCATTGCCCAAATAAGAGTTCTATATACAAATGCACGGAATGTAAGGAATAAATTAGATGAGCTGCAGGCACAAATTCAAGTGGAAGATTATGATGTGTTGGCCATTGCGGAGACTTGGCTGCAGGATGGTCGGCACTGGGAGCTAAATATACCTGGTTATAAAGTTTACAGGAGGGACAGGGAAAATGGCAGAGGGGGTGGAGTAGCCTTACTGAAATAATATCACCTCATTGGTGAGGGAGGACATAATGAGGGGAAAGCATCCTGTGGAGGCCTTATGGGTGGAATTGAGGAACAGAAAAGGATCTAAAACTGTAATAGGTGTTGCGTATAGACTCCCTGGTAGCAGTTCTGAGGTGTTAAATAGTATAAATGCACAAATTAGGCAAGTGTGCAACAAAAGCAGAGTAGTATTAATGGGGGATTTTAACTTACACATAGATTGGGAGAGACAGACTAGCACCTGTCAGAAAGGTTGTGAATTTCTGGAATGTGTCTGGGATAGTTTCCTACAGCAATATGTCCTAGATGTAACAAGCAATATCAGAATTAGTTATGAGTAATGAGTAGCCTAACTGTGCATGAACATTTATCAAATAGTGATTACAACATGATCGAATTCAAGGTAGCATTTGAAAGTGAAAAGCACGAATCATCTACTAGAATTTTAGACTTGGGTAACGCTGACGTTACCGGGATGAGACAGAGACAGTCCACGGTAAACTGGGTAGATCTGTTAATGGGTCAAATGACTGAAGAACAGTAGAGAATATTTAAAGAAACATTTAACGAAATACAGAGCGGGTATATACCCCGGAGAGGAAAAAGTTCCACTTCACAGAAAAAAACAGCCATGGACAACTAAAGAGATTAGGGATAGCATAAAACAAAAAGAAAGGGCTTACAAAAATGCAAAACGCAGCATAGATCCGGCTGAATGGGATCGATACAAAGACCAGAAAAGGGTCACAAAGCAGCTTATAAGAGCGACTGAAAGAGATTATGAAAGGAAACTTGCAAGGGAGATCACAATCAATAAGAAGAAATTTTATAGTTACATAAAGGGAAAATGAGTGGTCAAGAGCAATGTAGGCCCACTAAAAGCTGAAAATGGAGATACTGTCATTGATAATGGGGAAATGGCCGACATGTTGAACAATTACTTAGCCTCACTATTTACAGTTGAAAAGGAGGATAACTTGCCGGAAGTCCCAAAAAAATTAATAGCTGAGAGGGGACAGGGACTTAATACAACTAATGTAAGTAAAACATCAATAACAAGAAAATTAATGGAACTAAAGAGTGAGAAATCCCCAGGACCTGACGGTTTCCATCCGAGGGTGTTAAAGGAAGTAGGGGAGCACATTGTAGATGCCCTAATTATAATCTTTCAGAGTTCCCTTGATTCAGGATTGGTCCCTCTGGATTGGAAAGTTGCACATGTCACTCCACTTTTTAAGAAGGGTGAAAGGATTAACCAAGGAAATTACAGACCAGTTAGCCTCACATCTGTGGTGGGCAAGTTGCTGGAGTCGATAATCAAGGATAGGGTGACTGAACACCTAGAAAAATTTCAGTTTATCAGGGACAGCCAGCATGGTTTCATGACGGGAAGATCATGCCTGACAAATCTCATTGAATTTTTTGAAGAGGTGACAAAGGTAGTGGACAGGGGAGTGTCTATGGATGTTATTTATATGGACTTCCAGAAGGCATTTGATAAAGTCCCACATAATAGACTGTTAACTATGGTTGGATCCCATGGAGTTGAGGGCAGATTATTGGCATGGTTAAGAAGTTGCTTGAGTGGTAGGTGACAGAGAGTGGGGATAATGGGTAAGTACTCCGATTGGCAGGATGTGACTAGTGGTGTCCTGCAGGGATCTGTGTGGGGCCTCAATTATTCACATTATTCATTCACGACTTGGATGATGGCATAGTAATTCATATATCCAAATTTGCTGATGATACAAAGCTAGGCGGCATTGTAGACAGTCGAGATGATAGCATAAAACTGCAAAGAGATATTGACAGACTAGGTGAGTGAGCAAAACTGTGACAGATGGATTTCAATGCGGGCAAGTGTGAGATTATCCATTTTGGACCAAAAAAGGATAGAGCAGGGTACTTTCTAAATGGGAAGAGGTTAAGTACAGTGGATGTCCAAAGATACTTGGGGGTTCAGGTGCATAGATCTTTAAAATGCCACGAGCAAGTGCAGAAAATGATCAAAAAGGCTAATGGAATGCTAGCCTTTAGATCTAGAAGATTGGAGTATAAAGACACAGAGGTTATGCTGCAGCTGTACAAAACCCTGGTTAGACCCCACTTGGAGTACTGTGAGCAGTTCTGGGCACCACACCTTAGGAAGGATATATTGGCCTTGGAGGGAGTGCAACATAGGTTTACAAGAATGATACCTGGACTACAGGGGTTAAGTTACGAGGAGAGATTACACAAATTAGGTCTGTTTTCGCTAGAATTTAGAAGGTTGAGGGGTGATCAGATCAAAGTCTTCAAGGTATTAACAGGAAAAGACAGGCTAGATAAAGATAAACTATTTCCACTGGTTGGAGATTCTAAAACTAGGGGGCATGGTCTAAAATTAGGACCAGACTGTTCAGGAGAGATGTTAGGAAGCAGTTCTTCACGCAAAGGTTGGTAGAGGTTTGGAACTCTCTCCCACAAACAGCAGTTGAAACTAGAACAGTTGTTAATTTTAAATCTGAAATAAATAGATTTTTGTTCAGCAAATATATTAAGGGATATGGGCCAAAGGCAGGTATATGGAGTTAGGCCATGGATCAGCCATGATCTCATTGAATGGCGGGACAGGCTCGAGGGCTGAATGGCCTACTCCTGTTCCTATCTTCCTATGTTCCTATGTTCCTATAAGTAGCAAATTTTAAAAATCCAATTGTTATCATCAAAATTATTAGGTAAATTGTGTCTTTTTAATATGATAGAAACTTAACATTGAATACTGAGATTAGCTAGAGTCTGATGTTTTATTGCTGGAGCACTGCAGCACTGCAGCAGATAATCAAACTTATGTTTTTATTGCTTTAAAAGGCACAGTTTGTTGTCAAAAAAAATTTATTAACAGCACCAATTTTTAAAAATCTCGTGAGGGATTCTAAACAGGGCAAGCGTACAGCTCAACAGTTATCCAGCGTACAAAGAACAAGAACAAAGAACAGTACAGCACAGGAACAGGCCATTCGGCCCTCCAAGCCTGCATTGATCTTGAAGCCTGTCTAAACGAAAAACTTCTGCACTTCCAGGGAGCGTATACCTCTATTCCCATCCTATTCATGTATTTGTCAAGATGCCTCTTAAACGTCGCTATTGCACCTGCTTCCACCACCTCCCCCAGCAGCAAGTTCCAGGCACTCACCACCCTCTGTAAAGAACTTGCCTCGCACATCCCCTCTAAACTTTGCCCCTCGCACCTTAAACCTATGTCCCCTAGTAACTGACACTTCCACCCTGGGAAAAGGCTTCTGACCATCCACTCTGTCCATGCCACTCATAACCTAGTAAACCTCTATCATGATGCCCCTCCACCTCCGTCGTTCCAGTGAAAACAATCCGAGTTTATCCAACCTCTCCTCAAAGCTAATGCCCTCCAGACCAGGCAGCATCCAGGTAAACCTCTTCTGTACCCTCTCCAAAGCCTCCATGTCCTTCTGGTAGTGTGGTGACCAGAATTGCATGCAATATTCTAAGTGTGGCCGAACTAAGGTTCTGTACAGCTGCAGCATGACTTGCCAATTTTTATACTCTATGCCCCGACCGATGAAGGCCAGCATGCCGTATGCCTTCTTGACTACCCTATCCACCTGCGTTGCCACCTGTGGTCCTGTACGCCCAGATCTCTCTGCCTGTCAATACTCCTAAGGGTTCTGACATTTACTGTATACTTCCCACCTATATTAGATCTTCCAAAATGCATTACCTCACATTTGTCCAGATTAAACTCCATCTGCCATTTCTCCGCCCAAGTCTCCAACCGATCTATATCCTGCTGTATCCTCTGACCATCCTTATCACTGTCCGCAACTCCACCAACCTTTGTGTCGTCTGCAAACTTACTAATCAGACCAGCTACATTTTCCTCCAAATCATTTATATATACTACAAACAGCAAAGGTCCCAGCACTGATCCCTGCAGAACACCACTAGTCACATCCCTCCATTCAGAAAAGCACCCTTGCACTGCTACCCTCTGTCTTCTATGACCGAGCCAGTTCTGTATCCATCTTGCCAGCTCACCTCTGATCCCATGTAACTTCACCTTTTGTACCAGTCTGCCATGAGGGACCTTGTCAAAGGCTTTACTGAAGTCCATATAGGCAACATCCACTGCCCTTCCTTCATCAATCATCTTCGTCACTTCCTCAAAAAACTCAATCAAGTTATTGAGACACGACCTCCCCTTCACAAAACCATGCTGCCTCTTGCTAATAAGTTCATTTGTTTCCAAATGGGAGTAAATTCTGTCCCGAAGAATCCTCTCTAATAATTTCCCTGCCACTGACGTAAGGCTCACCGGCCTATAATTTCCTGGATTATCCTTGCTACCCTTCTTAAACAAAGGAACAACATTGGCTATTCTCCAGTCCTCTGGGACCTCACCTGTAGCTAATGAGGATACAAAGATTTCTGTCAAGGAACCAGCAATTTCTTCCCTTGCCTCCCTCAGTATTCTGGGGAAGATCCCATCAGGCCCTGGGGACTTATCTACCTTAATGCTTTTCAAGATGCCCAACACCTCCTCCTTTTTGATAACGACATGACCCAGACTACCTACACTCCCTTCCCCAGACACATCACCTTTTCTTTGGTGAATATTGATGCAAAGTACTCATTTAGTACCTCGCCCATTTCCTCTGGCTCCACATATAGATTCCCTCCTCTGTCCTTGAGTAGGCCAACCCTTTCCCTGGTTACCCTCTTGTTCTTTATATATGTGTAAAAGACCTTGGGATTCTCCTTAATCCTGTTTACCAATGACTTTTCATGACCCCTTTTAGCCCTCCTGACTCCTTGCTTAAGTTCCTTCCTACTTTCTTTATATTCCTCAAGAGCTTCGTCTGTTCCCAGCCTTCCAGCCATTACGAATGCTTCCTTTTCCTTTTTGACTAGGCTCACAATATTTTGTTTTTATATTCAGTCATGGGGTGAAGGCATCGCTGGCCAGGCCAGCATTTATTGCCCATCCCTCATTGCCCTTGAGAAGGTGGTGGTGAGCTGCCTTCTTGAACTGCTGCAGTCCATGTGGGGTAGGTACGCCCACAGTGCTGTTAGGAAGGGAGTTCCAGGATTTTGGCCCAGCGACAGTGAAGGAACGGCGATATAGTTCCAAGTCAGGATGGTGTGTGACTTGGAGGGAACTTTCAGGTGGTGGTGTTCCCATGTATTTGCTGCCCTTGGCCTTCTAGTTGGTAGAGGTCGCGGGTTTGGAAGGTGCTGTCTAAGGAGCCTTGGTGCATTGCTGCAGTGCATCTTGTAGATGGTACACACTGCTGCCACTAGGCGTCGGTGGAGGAGGGAGTGAATGTTTGGAGATGCGATGCCAATCAAGCGGGCTGCTTTGTCCTGGATGGTGTTGAGCTTCTTGAGTATTCTTGGAGCTGCACCCATCCAGGCAAGTGGAGAGTGTTCCATCACACTCCTGACTTGTGCCTTGTAGATGGTGGACAGGCTTTGGGGAGTCAGGAGGTGAGTTACTCACCTCAGGATTCCTAGCTTCTGACATGCTCTTGTAGCCACGGTATTTATATGGCTACTCCAGTTCAGTTTCTGGTCAATGGTAGCCCCTAGGATGTTGATAGTGGGGGATCAGCGATGGTAATGCCGTTGAATGTCAAGGGGAGATGGTCAGATTCTCTCTTGTTGGAGATGGTCATTGCCTGGCGAATGTTGCTTGCCACTTATCAGCCCAAGCCTGGATATTGTCCAGGTCTTGCTGCATTTCTACACGGACTGCTTCAGTATCTGAGGAGTCACGAATGGTGCTGAACATTGTGCAATCATCAGCGAACATCTCCACTTCTGACCTTATGATTGAAGGAAGTTCATTGATGAAGCAGCTGAAGATGGTTGGGCCCAGGACCCTAACCTGAGGAACTCCTGCAGTGATGTCCTGGAGCTCAGATGATTGACCTCCAACAACCACAACCATCTTCCTTTGTGCTAGGTATGACTCCAGCCAGTGGAGGGTTTTCCCCCTGATTCCCATTGACCTCAGTTTTGCTAGGGCTCTTTGATGCCATACTCAGTCAAATGCTGCCTTGATGTCAAGTGCAGTCACTCTCACCTCACCTCTTGAGTTCAGCTCTTTTGTCCATGTTTGAACCAAGGCTGTAATGAGGTCAGGAGCTGAGTGGCCCTGGCAGAACCCAAACTGAGCATCACTGAGCAGATTATTGCTAAGCAAGTTCCGCTTGATGGCACTGTTGATGACACCTTCCATCACTTTACTGATGATTGAGAGTCGGCTGATGGGGCTGTGGTTGGCTGGGTTGGACTTGTCCTGCTTTTTGTGTACAGGACATACCTGGGCAATTTTCCACATTGCAGGGTAGATGCCAGTGTTGTAGCTGTACTGGAACAGCTTGGCTAGGGGCGCGGCAAGTTCTGGAGCACAGGTCTTCAGTACTATTGCCGGAATATTGTCAGGGCCCCTAGCTTTTGCAGTATCCAGTGCCTTCAGTCGTTTCTTGATATCAAGCAGAGTGAATCGAATTGGCTGAAGTCTGGCATCTGTGATGCTGGAGACTTCAGAAGGAGGCCGAGATGGATCATCAACTCGGCACTTCTGGCTGAAGATTGTTGCAAATGCTTCAGCCTTATCTTTCGCACTGATGTGCTGGGCTCCCCCATCATTGAGGATGGGGATATTTGTGGAGCCACCTCCTCCAGTTAGTTGTTTAATTGTGCACCACCATTCACGGCTGGATGTGGCAGGACTGCAGAGCTTCGATCTGATCCGTTGGTTATGGGATCGCTTAGCTCTGTCTATCGCATGCTGCTTACGCAGTTTGGCATGCAGATAGTCCTGGGTTGTAGCTTCACCAGGTTGACACCTCATTTTGAGGTATGCCTGGTGCTGCTCCGGGCATGCCCTCCTGCACTCTTCATTGAACCAGGGTTGGTCTCCTGGCTTGATGGTAATGGTAGAGTGGAGGATATGCCAGGCACGCCATTACAGATTGTTGTTGAGTACAATTCTGCTGCTGCTGATGGCCCACAGCGCCTCATGGATGCCCAGTTTTGCATTGCTAGATCTGTTCGAAATCTATCCCATTTAGCACGGTGTAAGTGCCACACAACACGATGTACGGTATCCTCAATGTGAAGGCGGGACTTCGTCTGCACAAGGACTGTGCAGTGGTCACTCCTACCAATACTGTCATGGACAGAAGCATCTGCGGCAGGCAGATTTGTGAGGACGAGGTCAAGTAGGATCTTCCCTCGTTTTGGTTCCCCCACCACCTGCCGCAGACCCAGTCTAGCAGCTATATGCTTTAGCACTCAGCCAGCTGGTCAGTAGTGGTGCTACCGAGCCACTCTTGGTGATGGACATTGAAGTCCCCCACCTAGAGTACATTCTGTGCCCTTGCCACCCTCAGTGCTTCCTCCAAGTGCTGTTCAACATGGAAGAGTACTGACTCATCAGTTGAGGGAGGGCGGTAGATGGTAATCAGTAGGAGGTTACCTTGCCCATGTTTGATCTGATGCCATGAGACTTCATGTGATCCGGAATCGATGTTGAGGACTCCCAGGGCAACTCAATCCCTCCTGTATACCACTGTGTCACCACCTCTGCTGGGTCTGTCCTGCCGGTGGGACAGGACATACCCGGGGATGGTGATGGCAGTGTCTGGGACATTGTCTGTAAGGTATGATCACGTGAGTATGACTATGTCAGGCTGTTGCTTGACTAGTCTGTGGGACAGCTCTCCCAACTTTGGCACAAGCCCCAGATGTTAGTAAGGGGGGACTTTGCAGGGTCAACAGGGCTGGGTTTGCCGTTGTCGTTTCCGGTGCCGAAGTCGATGCTGGGTGGTCCGTCCGGTTTCATTCCTTTTTATTGACTTTATAACAATTAGGTACAACTGAGTGGCTTGCTAGGCCATTTCAGAGGGCATGTAAGAGTTAACCACATTGCTGTGGGTCTGGAGTCACATGTCGGCCAGACCAGGTAAGGACAGCAGATTTCCTTCCCTAAAGGACATTAGTGAACCAGATGGGTTTTTACAACAATCGACAGTGGTTTCATGGCCATCATTAGACTAGCTTTTAATTCCAGATTTATTAATTAAATTCAAATTCCACCTTCTGCTGTGGTGGGATTCGAACCCATGTCCCCAGAGAAATACCCTGGGTCTCTGGGTTACTAATCCAGTGATAATACCACTACGCCACTGCCAACCCCTGTAATATCCCTCGTTATCCAAGGTTCCCGAAACTTTCCAAACTTATCCTTCTTGCTCACCGGAACATGCCGGTCCTAGATTCTAATCAGCTGACGTTTGAAAGACTCCCACATGTCAGATGTTGATTTACCCTCAAACAGCCGCCCCCAATCTAAATTCTTCAGTTCCTGCCGAATATTGTTATAATTAGCCTTCCCCCAATTTAGCACCTTCACCCGAGGACTACTCTTATCCTTATCCACAAATACCTTAGAACTTACGGAATTATGGTCACTGTTCCCGAAATGCTCCCCTACTGAGACTTCGAACACTTGGCCGGGCTCATTCACCAATACCAGGTCCAGTACGGCTCCTTCCCTAGTTGGACTATCTACATATTGTTTCAAGAAGCCCTCCTGGATGCTCCTCACAAATTCTGCCCCATCCAAGCCCCTAGCACTACAGACCACCAGTCCCGCTGTGCTCTGCAACATCTCCCTGCCTGCTCTTCCTCTTAGTCTTACTGGCCTTTTTTACTAGTTCCCCCTCAGTTATTTCACCTGCTGTCCTACTGCTCTGGTGCCCACCCCCCGCCACACTAGTTTAAACCGTAATAACTATAATTATTTTTTAAATGGCTGCTATCAACAAATTTCTTTGCCAATTTGTCTATTATTAATTAGAAAGTAGAAACCTGTATGTCAATCTGTTTGGGTATCCAATGTGGTTTACTAGCAGTTCTGTACTGTATCAGCTATAGCTGTAGTATGATTCTGCAAATTCAGTGGCAGGATAGGTGCTCCAATATCAGTGTCCTCTCTCAGGCCAACATCCCCTGTATTGAGACACTGGTCATGGCTAGTCAGTTACATTGAACGGGCCACATTGTCCGCATGCCTGATGCAAGACTCCCAAAACAAGCTTTCTACTCCGAGCTCCGTCACGGCAAGAGCTATCCAGGAAGGCAGAGGAAATGCTACAAGGATGTCCTTAAAAAAATGTGACATCTCCCCTGATTCATGGGAATCGCTCAAAATGGAGAAGCATTCACGAAGGTGCCAGCCAGTTCAAACAATGTCAACATACCCAGGCAGCGACCATGTGCAAACAGCGGAAGGAGCGCTCAGAAAATCGAGCATCCCATTCACTCGCGTCACCAAACACCACCTGCCCCACCTGTGGCAGAGTGTGCAGATCCACAATTGGACTCTTCAGTCACCCACAGCCCTGAAGTGGAAGAAAGTCATTCTCATTCCCGAGAAGATGATGCTGGTCTATTAAGTTGATACAGTACTATGCTGCACCCCAACTGATTCTCATGCTCAAGTTTGTTTCTACAATCTTAGAAGGCACAATTTAACAACTACAATTTGTGATGAGTTTTTTTAAAAATTCCTGTTTCATTTCTTTGAGTGCAAGAATACATTTCAGTAATAATCAGCTGCTCTTATAGATTTTCCTTCATCTTACCTGTTGCGATTACTTGGGAGAAATTTGCCATAGTCAATCAGTCATCACCTTTTTATTGATTGAACAGAGCTGAACCCTCCCTTCCTTCCAGACTACCACCCCTTCACTCCAGCCATTTTAAATGTTACCAGCAGTTAGGGCAAAATTATATGTGTCTGAGTTCAAAAACACAAAGCTTTGATTTTCTTCATGCCCCCCTGATGGAAATAAACCTGTAACCATGGCTCCTTGCTTCCACACTTTATAAAGCAATAATGCACTGTTTGTGGTTTTAACCAAAATTGTGACAACATAACACTAAATGCAAGATGGAAGCAAAATGTACAAAACAATATCATTCACAGTATGGTCCCATCAGAAGAGAAAAAAGAAACTGTTTTTGATAGTGCTAGAATACTGGTGAGCATTGTAATGTTATGACTCCTAATATCAGGCCCTGGTCATGTGATCTGCTAAATGCTGCACACATTTCTGAAGGTGTACTGTGCAAGCAAGTGTTCTGGCTCTTGTCCCAGCAAAGGTTGAAGGAAATTTGGGCAAGATGTTTTCAAAGTTGATGAATTTGTACATGTGTGTGTTGTATTAATATTTTAGCTCAGAATCTGAGAAAATGCAATTAAAAAATATTTGAATCTGAAATTAAAGAGGCCTCTTGATGACAGCTGCTTTAACAGGTGGTCCTGCCTCAGCATATTGGATTATTTGTTAAGGATTCCCTATACTACTACTAAGTCTATCCAGCCGGTTCCCTGCAGCAGAAATATGCAGTCGTGCTGTGCAGATATGTTTATGATTTACAAACTTTATTTGTTTTATTTAATTATCCATATTTTTATACACTTTTAAAATTGTACTACTGATGGCTTTATTCAGTAATTTTCTAAAGGAAGAGCTGAAGGTAAATCTGAGGACAGAGTGATTTTATTATAGACCCATCACTTCAGAGGTACAGTAAAAGTCCCCAGACTTCTTACAATGCATATTACTCTGATAGGTTAGTTGTGATTAATTCAAAACTATAGTGTTCCTAACCTATAGAGTGTTTAGTATGAATTCAAACAGCTCTACTTCACTCTGGTTAGTCAAACCGAGCTTTACATGAAGAAACTGCACAGAGGGTTAATTTCCAATTCTGCAGGTATACAAGATAATTTATTTAATGATTTAGATTATAGAGATATTATCAATTGCTACGTGCCAGACACCGTGATAAATCTTTCCTTAGTTGCAAACAATTAGATCATAAACCTGTTTGGCTATAAAACATGTGTTTACCACATGATCTTACAATCTCTCTGTAAGGTTTTTAAAGATCAGTGGACCTGATTCTAATCAGCATGCAATGGTCTTTAAAAAGGCATTGTCCTGATGAAAATGTGTTTGGCAAACGTTTTTAGAGTTTGGGGAGGGAGTGGAGCCCAAAAATGTTATGTCAAATGTTTGTTGTAATTATATAATTTGCCCATCCAGTGTTTGGGAGAAAAATCTAAAAATGTTTACTAAACACTTTTTTTTGTCATGAAGACAGTGGGACTGTATCCAATTCTTAGAGAAACTTTTTGTACCCAACAGGGCCTGGTAAATTGTCAGCTGTGCCTCACTTGGTAGCTCTCTTTCTGTTGAGTTACAAGGTTCTGAGTTCAAGTTCCAACTCCAACACTTGAGCACAAAAATCAAACCTGATACCCCAGTGCAGTACTGAGGGAGTACTGCACTGTTGCAGGTGCTGTCTTTCAGATGAGATGTTAAACTGAGGCCCTGTCTGCCCTCTCAGCTGGATGGCACTATTTGAAGAAGAGCAGGGGAGTTATCCCTGGTGTCCTGGCTAATATTTATCTCTCAATCAACATCATGAAATCAGATTATCTGATCATTATCACATTTCTATTTGTGGGAGCTTGCTGTGTGCAAATTGCAGCCACTTTTCCTACATCACAACAGTGACTACATATCAAAAATACTTTGTTGGCTGCAAAGTGCTTTTGGATATCTGGTTGTGAAAAGCGCTATATAAATGCAAGTCCTTCTTTCTTCACTTTTTAAGTATCCTCTGTGAGAAACTGATTTCTAAATGGGAGATTGATAGCAAGACTCCCTTTTTAAAAGGGTAGTAATGAAATTTTGATCCCTTTTTGAGTGGCACCTGTTTAGTTTTCACTTATAACCCTTGTTTGTACAAATTATTGCCAATGGTGCAAAGAATGAACCAGCGGAAATTTGAAATTTTATCATAATCCCTAAGGTGTAATTATTTTCACCTGACAAAAAAGATGTTATCTCAAATTTAAATTTAATTTCATAAATTCAATGTTATGAGTTAAATTATACTTGTCAATGAGGTGATGCAAATACTCCTGTGAAATTGTGATCATTTTTGAGAGTCAACATTTTTGAATTTCTTTAGATTAGGGAAAGTATTTTCGACCCGAGTGATGAAGTGTTGCAGATATTTAAATCTTCTTTGGCCTCCTTGTCTCGAGAGACAATGGGTAAGCGCCTGGAGGTGGTTATTTAAATATATATATTAGATATTTAAATAGGGTCAGTGAATACTAGTAGATTTAAAATAATATTTATAGCCCTGGTTACCCCTGCAATATTGTAACTTCTCTGAAAAGAACTCCTCAGAGACAGAAATATGACATGCTGATGACAATCATAATTCTTACTTATTGCTTTTTCAAACGTTGCCATAATTCTGTTTGCACAGTCTCTATAGTGCTTAGACCTTAGTCAAAACAACCCGATATTGTTGCATTGTGCCCGCAAAGCTGAACCATAAACTTGTAACTTGTCTCTTCCTCACCTCTATTCCAAGTGCAATACTGTTGAGCTTTTAGTGCACCACAGCACAACGTCACAAATACGTTGCTTCATAATATTAACCTTTCTTGAAAGTGAATATATCGCTATTAAGATGTATTTGAATATAAATGAGTAAACATAATTCAGCCTTGGCGTCCACAAAGTGGAAATAAACTGGTCTGTAGCTGATCGGGCAATCTTGCTGCCGTTAGGCACTCCAGCCATGGAATTATTCGTTTTGAAAAGTAATAGTATTTTCTTTAGAGGAGCTGTTCTTGGCATCCTCCCTTCTACACATTTGATAGTTCAGACCACCTCTCAATCAACAAAAAGTTCTGTTGCACCAACAGCTCCGACTGTGCTCTCGCCCTTCAGAAAAGGGTTTGTTTACTTCAACAGTGCCATAAAGTTCGCATCGTGCGTGTTGGAACTGCACCATTTCAGTTGATTCGACTCAGTGCGTGTTTTTGAGTTGGCAATTAGACTTCTTGTTTGCTTCACGCGATGTAAAATAGAACAACCCTCAAGGATTGTAAAAAGGGCTGTTGCAAATCAGCAACAATCAGAATGTAGACGTACTTTAAAATAGAAACGTCCATCGGGCAGTAAGGATGTTGCAAGTTTAGACGTTATCGACCTATCCCAACCCAATACATTCGTATAGTTGGCTTGGTGCTGAAGACGCTGATGGGTCTGTCTTTGTTAAAGAAAAGCATGAATTTATAAAGCAGTTGTTTACATGAATCTTTCAGCTCGATTAGTTTTGTCTATATTCCAGAGTTTGACTCTTTATGTTAAGCCAGTTTCTTGACCAGCTTTCGTCGATGTGAGATAGAATCCTGTTAGCAATTAATAAACTTCAGGTTAAGCGGTGAGCAGTTACATTGGGGTCAACAATGAATCTCCAACCTTGTCCCTGTTACTCCAAGAGATTTTATTTGGTTACTTTAAAAATATATACTATTTTAATAATAACTTTAATAATAAGAAAAATAACTTTAAAAGAAAACAATACATGAATGCGAATTGATGTGTCTCAAGCATTAATACAAATGATTTTAAAAGTGATATAATCTTAGCACACGGGGCCGCAATGGTAAACGCCAACAGTAATCAGCTGAATGCTAAGCATTTTTATGCTCATTATCCTTTTATCCTTGCCATTATATTTTGATAGTCGGTTTTATGTACACAGTAGACTTTCTCCGACCCAGTTTTTACAGTAACGATTCATATAACAAACATAGCCTGGAAACTTTAAAAAAAACTCTTTGGTGACTTAAAAACGTGAAACTCCAAATTTTCTAATCTGCCGTTTAATTTTAATGAGCAGAAGAAAATGTGAAATTCAATTCTTCATAAGGACGCCAACATCGACAAATAATCTTCCCCAGACACTATATGCTCTACCAATAAGAGCTTATTTACTTTGCTTATTTTACCAAGGACTCTTTCAGATAAGATTTTCTAATGAGACATATGGTATCCTAAACACAGTGAAACATATTTGAAGTTAGTTTACGAAAAGGGCTGTAATAAATCTCATCAAACAATAAAAAAAAAACAACTTCATTAGACATCTGGTGTTTGGCAGAACACATTAAAAGCACATTAGAAAATATCTATGACAAGGTCACATGTGCTGGTATTTTCTCAAGATACATTAGGCAAAAAATGTATCAATATTTTAATTTTTTTGAAGAAATACAGCCACTGTCTTCCATTGATCATATAACTGTTATAGTATTTAATAACCGGGCTCTTTTATAAACACTAATCAGATACCTTGTTACTGTCCCTTGCGTCTTTGTCGCTTCGATATTTTGGCTGTTCCCTCCCAACATTAAGCGAATGAGCTAATAAATGCATTTATTGAAATATTGCAACTCCCCCTGCACAGGACATGAATTATTACAGTTTACTGCTACGCAATTCAAATGCTTAATACTTTAAAGTTTGCAATCGCGCTGATGATTGTTACTATTATAGTTGGGTTTGACCATTGCAGCTGCGTTTTGAAATGTAAATTAGTCCTAATAGCCTGGGGTCATTGGCCAGATTCCTTTTGGTTTATAACTGACTGATTGACTGACTGACTCATAAACTTTTGTCCATCTCTGACACCCTAATCAGTGATATTTTTAGTTGTAATTCTCGGGGTTCCGGAAAACGGATGACGTCACAGCTTGCTTCTGTCAGCTCGGAGGAGAATCGGCCTCAATGCACTTTCCTTGGAGGATATCAAAAACACTAAAGAATTAACTGAGTGATTTTGGAATGCATTCAGTGAGTGACAACATTGGATATCATAAGCTAGAGAAACGTAACCACTTCCTATCTCACTGCTCAAACAATAAAGATTGCTGTCAGTGTAGGAGCAAACACAGGAGTCACATGGGACTATTGTGATATTGACATATATCATAAACCTTGACCATTGGTTTGAAAAACGGAGAAGCGGTCAAAGCACAACTCTAAACCTGTTAAATACTTCTCGCTTGATGAAATTCATCCACTTCCTAGTGCAAACGTCAAAAAAAGACAACAACTCGATGTTGTGCAGTTCCCAGTCAGCAGACGTGGATTTTAAAATAATCTCCATTGCAAGGTTTTCAGTAACCTCTACCCTTCCTTCAAAACTGGATGTATTTTTTATTTTTCCAATAACCACCCCTCCTCAGTAAATTAACGAACGTACGGATTTTACTGATTTTAAATCATTTTTAAAGTGCAGCCGGTTGATCAAAAACGGTCGGCCGTACAGCAAAAGAAAATCTAGTTCCTATCTTTAAGTCAGAGATCGCCACTCGGGGAAGTGTTATTGATGCTGCAAATATTCCCTGTTCGTCGTTAGTCCTGTAAATCCCTCGATAAATGGGCAGCATTGGCGACAGGGAGAGCGGAGGTCAGACCCTCCCGTGGAAGCCTCAGATGACCTCGTTCCAGGTTATGTATACACTTTACACCAAAAAAGTCTTCAGACCTTACAAGGAGAGAATGGTTAACTGATTGGATTAGTGGACAGACTGAGCAGTTTATTAGTGTCCTACAACCTCAGTCTTTATCTATTATCAGCAAATCTCACCTGTGTTTCCGCGAGGTGCAGTGCGCTCGCCAGCAAGAACCTTTCAGCCGTTTCAAATGCTCCGGTGTGATTATTCGTTGCCGTTTTGCCTTTAGTTTATTTGGGAAGGTACATGTGCGCAAAGCTCACGAATCTACACCACACAAGACGGTGGAGAATTTCCTTAACCAATCACGTGAAACGGGAAATATATTTATCATATGTTAATACTGAACAGTGTCTCTCGGATCTTCGCACCATGTATAATAAAAAAGGAACTGTGTATCTGTAATATTTGCCATGTCGAGCTATCTGTGCAGGCATTGTAGCATCTAACGTTGAATACCAGATTAATGCGCTACACAAAAATTCTTACATTTGCACATTTTTTTTTTAATGGTCCCTTTTATTTGAAGATTTCTTTTAGAAGTAGTGCACAGTAGTTTCTTAAACTGTGCATGCGCACTGCTTACGTTTGCTGAATCGAAATGAAAAATAATCGAATTGAGCGCGTTATCTTGTGTGAACGGATCACCACGTGGAAAGAAATGCTTAAAAACTCTCTCCCAGAGGCGAGCTGCTGGAGCTCAGCAATGGAATTTGAACCGGAGCACAATAATTACACTGTAACCAGTGCGGGCTGAATGCGCAGCTAATGTGGTAAAATGCAAATCACCGCATCGGCTCTGTTTCTAAACTTGAGAATAGACAAAGATCATTTTCAGGGGGAAAAAATGTGCGTTTTTATTTTCTGGACCTCGAGCTTTCCCAGCGCCCTGCGGTGTTCCCGGCCAGAGGTATTATGAACACGGGAAGAAGATTACGGCAGAGAAGTTGTTGGTATTTGTACCGCCGGAAAAGCCTGTTTCCTCTCGTTCGAAATCCAACCAAAAATGTATCGATATTCTTCAATGCTGTGGTGTTTTTTTTTTCCCGGCTCATTGCCTTTTGCTCCTGATTCAAAATGAACTATCTATGAAGATAAAGTGCCCGTAACGACTAGAGGAGGTGATTAAATAATATCAAGCGGCAGATCAGGAAATGCACCTTTTTCTGAGTGTAATTGGCTTTTGCCTAAAAGCAGGAATTTGTGATTTTCGATCTTCTCTATCCTCTTATTAACTCTACTTGCTACATGAAGTATATTTTTATGTCGTGTATGATCTATTTATGCATATTATTCTCCAGAATAAAAAGTATTTATTAAAATGATGCGAATTTTAACAAATCTGAATTAGAACAAGTTTGCACTGTTTTTTTTTTCGCTGCGAAGTTCAGAGGTAGTCTCAAAAATAGCTGCTTGCTCTTTGTGACCGGCACATTACAACAATAGGAAGGGAACGTGTTAATCTGTAAAGTAGAAATCAGAAGGCAAATAAAAATCCGAAGTTTGGGCTTTTTTCCCCCAAAGAAAGCCTCTATAGGTTTATGTACTGTTTCATGTCCCAGTTTAGTTGAAGATATGGGTGGATATTCCCTGTCAATGTACGCTGAATAATTTGACAAAGATTATCTTTCCATGACAACGTGAGTTTTTTTTTACAGTTTAACGAATGTTTCGATTATGCCAGGTTTCTGTGCCATGTTTATTACTTTCTCTGCTCCCGATTCTCTCCGGTCAGCGAGGAATTCAAACTGGTCAGTGTCTTGTTTATGAGCTCGCACACGCCGCTAAGGAACCGCTGATTGTGTCAAGGAGAACCAAACTGCCGAGTTACACACCCACACGCACTCACACTCAAGGCTGAAGCATACACAGGCACGGGCACAGACTCTCTCGTTCACACACACACTCAGGGCTACACATATTCACTTACTGGTAAATCTCCCGCTCATTCCCAAAGACAGACAGACGGTCATTGCATGCGCTAACATAACCAGTTCAGTATGGATGCTAAGCACAACTTGCGTAGCGTAAATGGGGAGTTAAAATCAGACCTGTTTCTATTTCAAGGAACGCTCGCCGAACTTGGCTCCTGAATCAGAATTTAGATTGTATTTGGACTGTGAGTGGACTGTGAGTGCCAACTACCGTTACAGTTGTAGTGTGAATGCCTCTGTTCTCTCACACACTATCTCATGCAATCACACAAGCTCCCTCTTGCTGGCTCATGTCGTTTAACAAAGAAAGGTTAACTCTGCTTCTCTTTTCACAGATGCTGCCAGACCTGCTGAGTGGTTCCAGCATTTCTTGTTTTTATTTCAGATTTCCAGCATCCGCAGTATTTTGCTTTCGTTTAACAATTGGTTACCTTATATAACATGCTATATCACAGAATCACACTCACGCCCATACTTGCAAACAAACACATACACCTTGCCGTGTACTTTCTTGCACAATGACACTCACTCACACGCGATCATTTTCACAATCTTCTCTGATACTATTGCACACGTTCCCCTTAGGAACACACAGAGGTACGCGATTCTCAAACAGAAGCGGAAGGTTGTTCCGATTGACACCTCACGTATCAGTGAAAAGAGCACAGTTGCCTGACAGGTTATCAATGAAATAAAAGAGGATTACAAAAAGAGGTCTGAATTCCAACCAAAGAGCAGTTACGCACGTGACTGGTAACTTAAAAAAGCCCAGTTTGTTTATTGATCGATCAGGTGCCGCGAGCGCCAACAAGTTGCAGCAGTATTTGCCTTAAGGGTGATAGTATTTCGTTTCTATTTTAGAAAATCAGAGCATAAAACTAAATGTTTTGCAGTTTGATCATATCAAAGTGACAGGTATGCAGAATTGCACGTTGTTTCTTGAAGTCACCTTCTAGAGCTTCTCCATTCCAGATCTGGAAAAAAAAAGATGGAATGGGATTAACAGCATAACCTCGGCTTGGTTAGAATGTAACTGCGGAGTAAAGCGAATAAAAACTGCTATCCATTCGGTCCTCCCAGTCACAGTAAATCAGCCACAGGAACTTTGCAAGCTATCTAAACACCATCCACCAGCATTGCGTAAGCACGTTCTGAAATACTTACCTTTCACAAAACAACGAACATACTGAGGGTTGGTTTATCGACGTTAAACGTGGATGGTACATTTCGTGATATTGTCCCATATTTGCAAGAAGTGTTTGATGTGAACATTTAGGGCAAAACCGTTTGAAATAAATGTCAGCGTTACTGCAGATCGAATGTTAAATTAAGCACAGTAGGGGCAGAGGAAATACAATTAACAGGAAGTGTAGCCATGGGGTAAAAGGAACGCTGTTCATGGTGTGGTGCCTTTCCAAATACAGACAAAGGAGGATTTAAGCACATATGTTAATGATTACAGTACATGTAAAACGTGGAGAGGGTTATATGCAAGTGACACAAGAGATTGTACAAAGTAAAACCTGCTTAATTGTTAGGAAAGGAATGAAAATATTAAGCAGGTTGCACACATGGCGCAAATCTGAAGGAATGAGACAAATCCAGTCAAGGGTGCAAGGATTTCACGTACAGAATTCGAACTATTTTTCATGTAGATTAAAGTTCAGTTTGCTTTCCTGGTAGAATAGTCTCGCGTTTCATTAGCTTGCAGATCATTTCTTTTCCCTATCTAAGAGTCACGATTTATAATTTTTGCATTACTAAAGGTATCTGACCTACTAGCTAACATTTTTTGTTGTAGGGGTTTGTACATGCGATCTCCGCCGCAGAAATCCTTAATGAAGGAAGTATCTGGCTTCACATCACTTGTACGGTTAAATGGACCTCTCCCTCCATCCCACTAGCTTCTTTGAATGCAACATTTTTGCCAGTGCAGTTTGTAAAGAAGCGTCACTGTACAACGCAGGTAACAGCGTTTAGCCAGTATCAGTAGCATTTATTGAGAACATGTGGCACATATTGAGGCACAAACGCATCCCCAGGTAAAACTCAAATTACAACTTTGATATATTACTCAATCAAAGCGACGAATTTAGATATAGATCGCGGTGCAATACATTAGAATACAAACCGCAACAAATAAAAACACCATGGACATACCGCACACACCAATGTAGACTGCGTTGACATCCAAAAGCTCCACAGAGGTTAGGAATAGGGACAAGAAGATCCCGATGCCCCTTGAATTGTTGGGCACTTGGTATCGACAGCACAAAAGGAGCTGAGTGTTCTGGAAGAGGGCTGAGATTTTTCTCTGCTGCTTTAATACGCTATTTTCCCATATATTTCTGCAGAGTTCAGACATGTGGGAAATCATTGGAGTGTGGCGAGCCAAATCTGCATTAAATTAGAGCAAAAGGTCATACAGCGTTACCTATTGTTCCATTTAACCTAAAAACGTGGAAAGTAAGATGTGTGTTAATCATGAAAATTAACGTTAGATGAACGCTGCCTTTAGCTACGAATTAAGCAGTTCATCTCTCTCTCTTTACTTTACCGGACAACATTCCTCTCCAAGCTTCACAAGTGCCACATTGCTGTTACGTGACGCGCAACCGCGTGGAAGGGCCCTGCATCCAGCTGCTAAATTTGCAGAATGCCTCTTCGTAGAACGTTAGTTGTTCAATATGCTAAATATAAAAACGAATCTATCGTTTTAATTGCAGGAGACATTTACTCACACGAGCATTTCCACTGGAAACTATTTACTTGTCATTTCATCGTTACTAATAATTAACAGTTTCTCTTGTCACGTTGACAGGCGCAGACATTGGCGGCGGCCTGACTGAACTGTGACATTGACTAATAGTTGGAATGAAAGTGATCGGGTGTGGGGAGATCAATTTCACAGGGGCTGATAAGCCACTAATACATCCAAAGTCCAGGACTGTAGGGGTTTTGGTGGGAAGTGTTAACACTTTGTTCTTCTTGCCGCTCCAATCCCCAACGTTCCCCTCACACACCCTGACTGACAAAATAATGATAATCTATAAACCATATAGTGTGCAAAATTGCACTCACACTTAACTGCGGTCTATACTCCACTGCTAAAATTGTACAATAAATAATTAATCAAAAGTACTCAGAATTCAACAAAAGTTTTAACTAGTTTTTTTTTTACTATTGATGTAAAATATTCAGCTCCTGTATTATTGCCGGAACCTCCTGATCTAAGTATTTTTTCTTTAATATACTGCATATGTTTCAATGGTAATCTGTTGGCATAAAAAGTATTAATTGAAAAAATATCGCTTTAAAAGACATGACCGCACATGTAACATTTTGCGAAGTATTTGAATTAACTACAACGCAAGCCGCACCTTTTCATGTTCTGTGCACAGTACATGCAGCAGTATAGAGTATACAGCGCGGACACGGGACCCACTAATTAATGATCTCATTTTTATCTAAAATGAAGATTGCACTAATCCTCTTAAAACCCTGGAAAATATGACTGATAAAATTGCTTGGTTGAATCTATCCACAGTGCTACGTAGAGGTTCACGCACATCAACACACAAAATCACACAGGGAGTCTCCCTCTCTATCATATACACAGGAATCAGTCACAAGCAAAGACAGTCACACTAATATGCAAACACAAATGTCGGTCATACAATTGTATATATACAATACAATTGCATGTATACTTTGCAGACAGAGATGTACATAGTTATATAAAGACACACGCACAAAATACATACACAATTGGTCACACACAGATATGAGACTCACGAACAAAGTGTCTCACACACAGAACTATTGTCACATAACGTACACAGACAGATCACAGTCATATGTACACACTATCGCACACACAGATGTCAATCACTACACTCACTCACGTACACACACACAAGACCCTGCTGATCTATTCTAAATAAGCAGTGCGGAGGAAACAAATGATTACTTGTTCTTCGGCTAAAACATATATCTGTTTCAAATACACGTTGCCCACGGTATGTTTTATAAAAATTCCTCATTTACTAATTTTTACTTGCATATAGCCTACATGCACATGTTTCCGTGCCTATTTGTATTGGGACTTGCAGTACGATTGAATCAATGGGCAATTCGATTAACGCTGGTCTTCTCATCTGATCACCACTATCAATGAACTAGTAGGAAAGTGAGAAACTATTATGTTCAGACAGCACGCTGCTAACTGGACGTTAGTGAGGTATTGTCTTGCAGGAGGCAGCATGTGTGACCCTAGAGTTTTCAAATTGATAAGAATAAAGAGCTTGTTCTGCAAGTGTAAATATAAGAACTATATCAATCATGCAACCAGTAGAAATGTTTATTTCTGTCCTGGAGAGCTTTGAAGGCCTGTGATATGCATTACGCCTACCTCAAGGCTTCAAAATGTTGTTACCATTTCGGTGTCTTAAAGTTAAACTGAAGAAAATATCCAAGTTGCCATATTAAGGGCTAAGAAGGACAATAATAAGGCACTGCATAAAAGTGGAGAAAGAATACATCTCTTTTGGGTCAGTGGTTTGTGAAGCAGCGCCTGGAGTGGCTATACAGGCCAATTCTGGAGTGACAGGCTCTTCCACAGGTGCTGCAGAGAAATTTGTTTGTTGGGGCTGTTGCACAGTTGGCTCTCCCCTTGCGCCTCTGTCTTTTTTCCTGCCAACTACTAAGTCTCTTCGACTCGCCACAATTTAGCCCTGTCTTTATGGCTGCCCGCCAGCTCTGGCGAATGCTGGCAACTGACTCCCACGACTTGTGATCAATGTCATACGATTTCATGTCACGTTTGCAGACGTCTTTATAACGGAGACATGGACGGCCGGTGGGTCTGATACCAGTGGCGAGCTCGCTGTACAATGTGTCTTTGGGGATCCTGCCATCTTCCATGCGGCTCACATGGCCAAGCCATCTCAAGCGCCGCTGACTCAGTAGTGTGTATAAGCTGGGGGTGTTGGCCGCTTCAAGGACTTCTGTGTTGGAGATATAGTCCTGCCACCTGATGCCAAGTATTCTCCGAAGGCAGCGAAGATGGAATGAATTGAGACGTCGCTCTTGGCTGGCATACGTTGTCCAGGCCTCGCTGCCGTAGAGCAAGGTACTGAGGACACAGGCCTGATACACTCGGACTTTTGTGTTCCGTGTCAGTGCGCCATTTTCCCACACTCTCTTGGCCAGTCTGAACATAGCAGTGGAAGCCTTACCCATGCGCTTGTTGATTTCTGCATCTAGAGACAGGTTACTGGTGATAGTTGAGCCTAGGTAGGTGAACTCTTGAACCACTTCCAGAGTGTGGTCGCCAATATTGATGGATGGAGCATTTCTGACATCCTGCCCCATGATGTTCGTTTTCTTGAGGCTGATGGTTAGGCCAAATTCATTGCAGGCAGACGCAAACCTGTCGATGAGACTCTGCAGGCATTCTTCAGTGTGAGATGTTAAAGCAGCATCGTCAGCAAAGAGGAGTTCTCTGATGAGGACTTTCCGTACTTTGGACTTCGCTCTTAGACGGGCAAGGTTGAACAACCTGCCCCCTGATCTTGTGTGGAGGAAAATTCCTTCTTCAGAGGATTTGAACGCATGTGAAAGCAGCAGGGAGAAGAAAATCCCAAAAAGTGTGGGTGCGAGAACACAGCCCTGTTTCACACCACTCAGGATAGGAAAGGGCTCTGATGAGGAGCCACCATGTTGAATTGTGCCTTTCATATTATCATGGAATGAGGTGATGATACTTAGTAGCTTTGGTGGACATCCAATCTTTTCTAGTAGTCTGAAGAGACCACGTCTGCTGACGAGGTCAAAGGCTTTGGTGAGATCAATGAAAGCAATGTAGAGGGGCATCTGTTGTTCACGGCATTTCTCCTGTATCTGACGAAGGGAGAACAGCATGTCAATAGTCGATCTCTATGTTCTAAACAAGACAGCAAACTATTTCACTGTCAATTACTCCAAATCCCGAAAGCAAACTTGACTTCAGCAAAGACACCTACAATATGTTATGTAAGACCGATGCTTCTCATGACTTACAGTTTGAATATTTTTCAAAAGTAAGGACTGGATTAATCAGATTAAGACAGTAACAACAGCAACTTGTTTTTATATAAAACATCTGAAGGCGCTTCACAGGGATATTATAAAGCAAAATTTGACACCGAGCCACAAAAGGAGATTTGAGGGCAGATGCGCCATAGTATACAAGGCTACGGGCCAAGTGCTGGAAAATGGGATTAGAATACTTGATTAAAAGCAAAATACTGCGGATGCTGGAAATCTGAAATAAAAACAAGAAATGCTGGATTCACTCAGCAGGTCTGGCAACATCTGTGGAAAGAGAAGCAGAGTTAACGTTTCGGGTCAGTGACCCTTCTTGATGGCTGGCACGAACACGATGGGCCGATGGGCCTGTTTCTGTGCTGTATAACTCTATGATCAAAATCTTGGTCAAAAGAGGTAGATTTTAAGGAGGGTCTTAAAGGAGGAAAGAGAGGTAGAGAGTTGGAGAGGCTAGGGAGGGAATATTCTCCTGGGGGCATTTTGTCGGACTATTCTGGGTATGAGAAATAGATGGCGTGGCGCAACACTTTAAATAACATCTCCAGGAGTCTCCAAATCCAAGTTATACTGCTAACTAAATTATTGTTTATTCTGCTTCCGGTGCATTAGTTTAATAACATCTTGGCAGATACTGAAATAGTTCTCTAAAAGATTGAAGTAAGCTTCTTGTGTCTATCTGAAGGGCTGTTCTGGGCAGAAGATGAGGGCGGGGTGTACATGGTCTTTGTCATGAGGTAAAACAGGGAAAGGCTGGCTAAGCTTCTTGTGTGATGGAAAAAATTGTGCATATCAAGTAACATATTCAAGTAAATCTGAAGACTATTTACACAAATTCTATTGGAAATGTATGCCGAAAGAAACATTCCAATAAAAGACAGATGCAAATAACAAGTTGAGGGAAATTTTCTCTTCTGCGTACTCTGCTGGCGGGGGAGGCGCCGTGGGGCGGGTGGTGGAGCGATATCCTGGAATTTTACTTTGAAATTGAGTAACCATACATTTCCTATGCTGTCGATGTTTTTGTCTAACCCCATTAACAGGCAAATGTCGTCCTTACAAAGCAACCGTAATATTGAGAGCTAGGATGCAATAAATCTCTGGAAAATGGTATGTGATCCCCGGGGCATCTCAACAGGTTACTTTCAGTATACCCAGAATGATTTGTGGACATAATTCTCCAGATACCTGGGGGACAGAGTGGAAGAAATGACAATAGAAGGAGACACTGATCATCTGTACCGGATGAATCAGTTCCACGAACTAAATACAGCTGCAAGAATAAGATGTGATCGTATCTGCTGGAAGTAGAAATTATAAATCATGTAAAAGGTGGGGAAGTACCTTTAATTAAACTAAACTAAAAGCATAGGGTGCTAGGTCTACATTCCTAGATTTCAATAGTGACAAAGAGCTGTAAAGCTCTTTGGGACGTCCTGAGATCGTGAAAGGCTCTGTGTAACTTTATTGCAAAAGAACTTAAAATGTGTTTGTGTCTCATAGCTGTGGAGCACATGTTTAGACTATTTCAAGTGGGATCTCAACGTACCGAGCGATGGGTGAGTGCGTGCGAATTTGGCTTTTTAGTGAGATTACACTCAGTCTTGGAATGAGTTGCGTACAGAAATGACACCAGGAGCAATGCACAATATTAAGTCTTTTCCATAAGGGCCCAACTGGAAAGCCTTCTCAAGGCAATCAAGGCAATGGTTGGACAATCGATCCATATCAATTAACGATCTACTAAAAAGAATTGTCAAATGTTATTTCCAAAGAACAATTCATTACTTTTCAAAGATTCATTCCGAGAATTAGTAAGTAATAGCACGCATCTGCTCCAGAAGCCTGCATCTTTTATGAATTGTTGCAAGTATCGTCTCAGATTACAGAAATGAACTGAGCGACTGCAAGAAGTGGAACTGTTTGGCCCTGTCTCCACACTGAAACCAAATTTACTGCAGGTACTGAGACAGTGTTAAATATTTACATTTCAAATAACGCCAAACAATACCAGCTCTCCCGGCTCGGCTTTTTGTAAAATGACAGAAGTTGGTACCGGGTATATTAGCCCAAGCTTCTATTAATCTTCTAAAAGAACGCCCTGCCTAAAAAAGGCACTAGCAACCAAGTCCTAAACACCAGCGGTTATTGCCAACATGTAAGGTTCACCATAAAGAATACATTATAGGCCCACTTCAAGAACAGTAGGTGCCCACTACCCTATTAGAGCGAATTCCTTAAAAAATATACTCAAGGAAGTTATTGGGATGCTGAGGAATGAGACCATATACATGCTGACCTGCACTACAAACATGCAGGTGCAAACAACTCATTTGATCGCTTCTTTACTGCCTCGCTGAAATCGATGTCTCTTGGCTCTCCACATATTTCTGCTTGTTGAGCACCAGAGGAGGAAAATTAAAACAAAAATATTCGGTTTCTGCTTGGGAAATGAATCCGAGTCACAGAACCCCCTTAAACAAGGTGTGAGAATGTGCTTGTACTAGAAAGGGCAGGACCCCTGGACCTGTTAAGAGATCAAATCCCCCAGCTCCGAATTAGCGATAATTCATAACTGATCACAGGATTGGCATCGTCGCACCAGGCTGCAAGTAAAATTAAATTGTATTAATTGGGGTTAAAATGAGATAAACTACAGAAAGGAATATTTCTATTGAAATGTACAATAATGTTCTATCACAATGGCATTGACTCAAAAGGCCCAGAAATGAATATCCATACGCCTTTACAGAGCTAAACAGATTTATCGCATTTTAATAGTTTTCAGTGAATGTCCTGATTCCTTAAAGCGCTATTTCTAAATAAGTTTGAACGTTTTGCTTTGTTCTACACACATTCATGCAGATTGTCAGTTGATATAATGTGCTTATGCTTTTACAATATATGTGCCACATTTCAGCACTATATTGTACTTAGCCTACCAATATATGTTTGGTTAACCATGTGTCATGTTTAATTCAGTTGCAGCAATGCATATCCTTGCAGTATTTTTATGCTGCATTGCCAGTCAAAATATCCACTTGTGTAACTCCTTTTTTTTGGAGAACTGAGTGTCCGATAGGAATGACAGAAATGTGCGTTATCTGGACTGCATGTAAGAAGAAGGTTTCAAGCATGACTTGTCTCACTGATATAGTTCGCGCAATGGGAAGACTTTTTTTCACTGCAGCGAAAGTTCTGTGAAACTGGTTCAAAATTGAAAGCTTTATTTGTAAATCAACCTGCTCACATTCAACGTGATGTTTTTTTTATATTGCGTGGTGAAATAAACACCATCTAAACCTTGCCCTTGCAGATTAAGCTCATTATTTCGGATTGTAAAACCACCTCGTTTTTTTTTGCTGACTGTTTAACAAGTGTTGCACATGTGTTTTGATGAATCGAATATGTTGAAAGCAAGTTCGTGCAATGTCAATCCCAGCACATACATACGCTCGGGCACACACTAGTTTCAGTAAGTACGATCACATTTGGCGTCCATATGTACTGAAATAGTGTACTTCTGATGCTACTTTCGTCGCCAGCACTTTCTTTGGAATCAATAGAAATATTAGGACCTATCGCTTGTCTGCTACTGGATTCACCACAAGTAGTTTCTCAAAGATCAGAACACCGCAGGTTCCGAGTGAAAATATTTGGTCTACATTTTCCATTAGAATGCAAATAAGTATCGCTGCCTGGTAATCATTAGTTTAGAACATAACTCTTTTGCCTCTGTAACCGAAATGACTAAACTTTTACATCTCGTAATGGAATAGGTCAATAAGTTGATTGCAGCTTGTAATTTAAAAGTTTTATTTAGCACGTCGGGAATGAGTTATAATCAAAAACATAAGCTGGCAAAGGCTGTGGTTTCACACACAGCACCTGCAACAACTTTGAATTCTTCTGCCAAATAAGAAGAAAATTTAAGAATGCAGAATTTCTCCGAATCGAACATTTAAACGACCCTTTTCTTCAAGTATAAATATAACGTAATATTTAATTATTTGGAATTCACGCAGTATGCAAAATCAGGGTGATTGAATGAATACATATTCGTGATGAATCTTGCAGTAACTTTTATCCCCTCCGATCGCCCTTCAAGTTAAAATTTTATCTGTTGACCTCAACACGAGGTCCTACCATATAACCAGCAAAATACAGAACACAATAAAATTAGGAAAGATTATCAAGCAATTAATCACATTAAGATCACGTCAGCGCAGCAGAAGACCGCAGGCACTCTAACCGTCTAGTGCTTTTGAGAAAAACATCTTGGGACATCTTGCTGATAACATGTTGCAATTGCGTGGAATTTGAGTAAAGATCGACGCTACTTCGAAGAATGCTTGGAGGATAAAGGGAAAAATTCCAAATAGGTTCTTGAAGCGACTGCAGTGTGATTGACAAGCGATTAAAATAATTGAAATTTAGCTTTGCTTTATCGTAGTCACCATATGTACAAACTGTACACGAAAGGTACAGGGATACGTGCTGAACTTCGAGAGTAATATAAAATTGCATTAATACACAACGACGAGTTAAATGTGTGTACGTATAATTACTTATGATGGTGCATCAATGCTTGTACTTTAAGATGTGTTTGTCATTAATGCAGTTATTCTCCATTTGTAGGATTTCGTTTTTGAGTCGCTAACTTTACCGAATGTATATTGGTTGATCATTTCTGCTGGGGGGTTATAAAGCAAACCACTGAGTGGCGCTATGCGCAAATATATTAATAATGAAGCTCGACAACAATATATATTTAAAAACTTTAGTTATTTTACCTTTAGGCTGAAAACGCGTTACTTTCCTACAATAGAAAACGTGCTGCTTTAAAAAGTAAGGACTTCGCAATAATTGGGCACTTAGAATAGAATGCGGTGTGGAATTGTGGTCTTCCTCAACAAAAAAAAGTCACAAATATCCCCTCTTTACCACATTAACTCACATCATTGGCAGCAGTGAATGGGATACCCCTCTAATCCTGAAAGAATATGAGATAAAATCAGTCGTTTAGTTTTCAGTATAATATCATGTTTACAGGATGAATGCAAAATTTAAATAGACGATTGTCTCTAATGTCAAAAGTGGGAAGTATATAACTCGTTGCTAGATTTTTTTTTAAACAACACTTTATAAAACTTATATATTGGAAAAGATTCGCCCGCTTTGCTCTTAAGATTGCATTGGTTTTTTTTTACCGATTTTGTGTGACTCTCTATTGAAGATACAGGATCTTTTAAATCAAGTACATTTTCATTTTCCACTAACAGATTTATTATGCAAAAAGGTAGTCGGATTGGTACAGACGCATATTTAAACTGTTAACTATAATCGTGCTTAAAGGACCAACAAGACGACATAATCGCTTTAACTCGATTTGCATTCGAATAATCACCATCAGCATAACACATTTCATTTACTGTTTCCACAGTTTTTAATCTCTGTTTTCATCAGAATTTTAAAATTAAAATGACCAATAGGTGACATTATATGCTAACGGATTTGGAAAGTAAACCATTAGGGTTTTGACCATCCTAATTATTCAAAAATATCCCCAATACCCGTTAGTGCTTCGAGATTATAACAGTAGATTCATCTCGTCCTTATTTGATAGTAGGACCAAAAGTCAGTGGAAGGCGTCATTGATGTGTCACCTACATAAACAAAAATGGACGAGTGTCGGTAATACGAGCCAATATGAGAGTGAAAATTATGTGTCCAACCAACAGGGAGTTAAAATTGTACATCTTGCGAAAAGGATTATTTGTATTTTATGCTTATGATTGAAGTAATCCAATATTTTAAAACTCGTTTGGTTTATTGCTGTCTATCTTATAGGTGACAAATTGGCTGAGAATGTGGTAGGTGGGGATATATGCATCTAACCATAGAGATGTGTCCATCACTCTGTGTGTGTGTGTGTGTGTGTGTGTTACACATCTGACTTTACATACTAGTATACAAATATTTTAATTGGGTGTACAAGATTGAATTAAGACTGAATGTTTCCAGTTTACATAGGATGGCTTAATTGTGAACTATTGAATGAGTTACATTGAAATTATATAAAATGAATATATCATTAAGCTGAATTAGCTGATTTAATGTAGCTGACATTTTGAAGTGTCTGAGTGATTTAACATTAGATGTGGCTGGGGGTTCTCACGTACAAGACAACTCCTATTTATGACTAAAGCTCTAATTTTATTCAAGGACACGTCACAAACCCATAAAGTATGGCACATGTTGCATTTTGAAAGGGTTATAGTTTGGTTGCATGAATTAAACATGCACAGATTGGGGAGCAACGACTCCTGAGCGTTTTTCGCTGCGCACTAAAATCCATTTGTCATTATTTCGTGCTTATATAGCTCATTTAGTGGTACTTTTCAGCATCTAATTGTACCCCTATAGCCACTAATTTGTGTTCTATTAAAGTAAACTTTTTATCCTTTTTTAACCTGGTTGAGGCCTAACTGTAGACAGATATTCGGGGAAATATTTTAACTGGAGCAAGAACAATATCAGCAAAACTCATTTGTCCCATGGTGGAAAAAAAGATTGATTTGCTTAACGATTACTTTTTCAGTAGTTCCAAGCTGATGGCAATTTGAAGGAATTAAGAACATAAAATACTACCGGCGCCTTCAAATAAAGTTGCACTAGTGATTTATGAGAACAACAATCAAATTCTTGACGGAGGTCACTATGAATACCTATTAACTGACTTCTCTGACTATTATTTTTGAATAATGTCGGTAATATCTCCACATAACTATTGAGGTTGCACAATCGCTTTGGAGGACTTTATAAACCTACTGTTCAAAAATAAGCTGCTTAGCATAGGGACTTCTCCTCAAACCTCAGAACGCATACAGTTTTTATTAGATGATGAAAGTTGACCTGAGAGATTGAGTATAGCAATAGAGAGTAGCGCAGTTGATACGTTATTTTATAAATACTCGGGTTAGTTCACCTTAACTATAGCAGAATTCAATGTGAAATTCAATATGCAGCGAAGAAGGTGATGGTGAGGTGGGGGGATAGAGAGAATGAATTACAGGAGAATAAATAATCACAGTTGTTCGCCCTATTATCTGTCATTCTGTGTTTTCAAATTCATAGCAGTGATTCATAACATGTGTGATTTGACATGGTTCTCCATAACGTTTCTAAGAGACCCCTTTAGATGCAGTATTCATACTTCATGGGGCCATTGAAATAAATATACAAAGAAGCACCAGCTAGAAAGGATATCTTAAATAATATTTACACACAATTTGAGAATAAATAGTATTTTGGTCACTTTGGTTTAACAAAAATGCAAACAAATATAGTTAGATACTGACAATGTTAATATTCATTTGAAATAAAACCTCCCTTCTCTGAATGCACCACAAACTTTACTCGAGAAATCTTTCTTTTTAAAATGGTTGACTTTAAGATAGTTATGGATTTAAAAGAATATTAAATCATGCCAAAATGTATATGGTCACTTTGAAGTCAAAAACAGACAAACCTTCAAACCGTATGGTTAAACGTGTTATTTTTTTCTTAATTATGCTTTGAAAATTTATGTTTGTCTGAATTAGTACAAGTTTAAGAAGTAAAGGGTTCTGTTTTGCTTTTTTTTTAAAATGGAACTACAGGTACGCCAGCATATCATAATTACCATTCAGTAACTTCTGAGAGACCGAAAGAGCAATTAATATACTCGTCCATTGAAATCTTTAAAGAAATTCATCACTTAATTTCATAGAAAGTTACAGTATAAGCGAGAAGTGTTAGATCTGTAATTATGAAATAGATTTGTGCTGCAAGTGTTTAAAAGTAGTTCGCATCGTTTTTATTCCTAGTTTTGCCAAAATCTGGTGACTTGAATATATGAACGTTCCCCTGTACTGTAGAAAGCGCAACTTGAATAAACTACAAACCCACTTCGTTTAATTATGCTGATGATTATTGATAGAATTGCTGGTTGGTAATGGCCATTTAAATTACATTTTTATTACATGTAAATGCAAAACATAGTTGTAAATTGCATTAGAGCGCGGGCTGTATTTTCTTTTGGGTTTGAATTATTCTCAGTTTCTATTCCTGATGCTGGTACTTAAATGAAGTGTAACACCATCCAGGTGATGGTTAAAGGAGTGTTCACACAAATAGCTTTTGCAGTACCGAAAAGCATAGCCTGTCATTTGTTTCTGAATATATATCTCAACCAATTTGCATTATTTTCAGAATATATTACACGATGCACTAATTAGGAAGGAAATTAATTTCCATGCTGTTAATATTGTACTTCAATTCTAACCACGGCTGAGGTCAATGAGAATACATGAATAATTCAAAGTAATCTCTGTGACCCGTATTAGGTACTTTGTTTGGGATGAAATAAAACATAATTTCCCTAGCGCTCAAGTCTCACCAAACTATAAAGCTGGAGCTGTTTATTTTGACAATGACAACTTCACTGTGGGATTAGTATGGAACTAGATGGGTTCATAGTACCCTAGAACTTCAAGCCAAACTCCACCGCAGGTCTAGAACGTTCTTTGATGTGTCGACCCGGTCACTCTTCCTAAACATTAAGTAATAACTGAAGTTCTGACCCTTAAAATAAGAGAAATATTTTCTGACTGAGATGGAATTGAAAGATAAGATTAGCCAAGTCACTGCCTGAAATAATATTTAACCATTTAACAGTGCATTTCATTGTGACAATGTTAAAAAGGCCCATTCATACAGATTGGGCATCGTACCCGGAGACAGGATTTTAAACATTTTATAGGCGTCGTGGTGATTTTGATATTTGCCCAACATTCAGGAAAAAAGTATTTATTTCGTATTATGTATTTCCAGTTCTTTGTTGACATGAAACAACATGCTAAAACATTTGAAGTTCCAAAGGTTCACGGCTTTGCACAGAGCCATTATTGAATTTATTATGATAGCCAATATCAATAACGAGATGGAAATAATCTTCTTGACGTCACTGTTATTGCGATAATAATACATAAGAATAAAACAGCGCGACATTTAAAACTAAAGAGATTTAATTGCCGCTGTTTGAGAAACGGCACGAGCTGTTGTGTTATCGCAATAATTAAAAATGAGCGACAGCGGGATACAGTAAAAGGCGCAATCGGACACTTCCCCTTTTTAAACTGCTGTCTGCCACAGTACAGAATCACATGCTACCCAGAGGAGCAGAACACTGCAGCAGTGCGAAGCGATTTACATTCATAGACCAATAAAAAATTGCATACATGGACAAATTCTAGTTCATATAATTCAGTATTTCCCATGACATCTGATAGGAAAACATGAGTGACTGAACGTCCGATTGGTCGGAAAGCGTGTATGCAGTGCTTTACAGGGCTGATCATATGGAGGAGCTTTCATGCACCTCCAAAAGTCAACCTCCTCATATATAGTAGGAAGAAAAAAAAAATAAAGTGACTGATGAATAAGATATTTAATTCTCAGCCCTTAATGAATATGGGAAATACCTGTTTACGGGGTTCGCTGGAGTGGAATGCAATTAAGTGAGTGAGAGCAATAGACGCAGATTTTTTTTTTGTTTACTTAATACAGCCCGAATTATTAACATCCAGCAAAGAGAAGGGAGCGTTAAAACACCCAGGAACCACACAGACTGCGCAGAGTCGATATAATTATCTAATGGCATAATTCCCCTACCTGACCAATAGCAATGTAGAGGATTCAGTCCGAATAAGGTCCCTGGACACGAGGCGGCAACCAAAACAAGGAGCGATCCCGAACTACCGGAGACTGCGCGCTCTTCGCTTGATGGAGATTTAGATTTTGTTGTTTTAGGAATCATTTCTAAACCCACCTTCTCATCCCGGGTTACTGTTATATATTACACGATGCGGTGAAAATGTAAAGAGCGTTACGGCGTGAGCTGGAGGAAATTCAAGGGACAGATTGAAATCCATGCCTGCACCTTTCCCTCCGTAAAATGTTTATGGTTTCTACATTTAAAAAGGCTGTTTACTTGTAGGAACCTTTGTCAGATGGTATTGGGGGTTTGCTGTCGATGCGGAATAGCCAAGAAGTTTATGCTAGATATTTGAGTTATGAATCGTAAACGAGGTTTGGGGGGTGGGGGGGGGGGGGGAGCGAGGTGGAGGAGGAGGGGGGGTGGCGATGCTGGTGCTTTGATCCATTCCGTATGAATGGAGTCCGTCTCTCCGGGTTTAAAGAGCAATTGGCGCACTTAAAAGTCTTCCCTCAACCTCAAGGCGAGTAATAGCGACCAATCATCAAGCCATTACAGGGCTTCAGTGGAAGCTGTTTATGTGATATCAGCACTAATTAGCTCATGAACTAACAAGTCGTTTGCACAACTTTTCAGCCGTGTGATAAAGTGACCGCATAGATGGATTGTCTCGGGACTATGTGGACACATCGCTACTAAAGTGTTCCCGGACCAACTTTTAATGTACTCTCTCTTCAATCTCAGCAGTAATACTTTTTTTTTTGGGGGGGGGGGGAGTATTTCACAACCGCCCATTTTTTTCCCTCTCCTGCACTGAGGATATACTGACTGGCAAACCATGTTCCAGCCAACACCTAAACGGTGTTTCACCATTGAATCTCTGGTAGCTAAGGATAGCCCACTGCCTACTTCGAGATCAGAGGAACCTATAAGGCCAGCCGCCCTCAGCTATGCAAACTCTAGCTCAGTGAATCCATTCCTGAACGGCTTTCATACCAGTGGCAGGGCTATCTACTCCAACCCGGATCTGGTGTTCGCTGACGCGGTCTCTCACCAAACCAACACGGCAGTACCGGTTCACCCAGTCCCTCCACATGCTTTAGCAGCTCACCCTCTGCAGTCTTCTCATTCACCACATCCTTTATTTGCATCGCAACAAAGAGACCCTTCGAGTTTCTATCCATGGCTAATACACAGGTACAGATATCTGGGACACAGGTTTCAAGGTACGTCCATGTTTAAATGCACTGCTTTTTTTTTCAATGTTCTCTCTAATTTCTCCTGTTCGTTTTCGAGTAATTTCCTGCTCGTCACTATTACACTTAACGCGCCGTGACACATCTATATTTACGGTTTGTTCGCATCGATCGCCCTCAACTTCTCACCTACTTAAGTAACGAGCGAAAGTTTAATGCAGTAGTTTGTTGACGGGCCTGTTTTGGCGGAGCGCTGCCCGAAATCGGGGAGCGCTGTTTGTGCTTGCCGATCCTTCAAAGCGGGTGCGGGGCAAACAGCGAGACGGTTACAGGAGCGGGAGCTCAGGCATGAACCGAGCGATCCCACTACCACCCGCACTAGAATTCGGCTTCAGGGGGGAATTCGTACCGACTCAAGAAGCACACTTGGAGCCGGTATTTTTTTTCTCGTTCCTGGGTCAGTTACTGAATACAAAGGGGCTGGGCCCCTAAGATCTGGTTTGCGCCGTGCTTAATTCGGGAAAATATCCGAATTCCGTAACACAGGCTTTCGCCGTTCTTGCACTTTTTCTCTGAAACTGCCTGCATGTGGAAGTGAATTTTTTTTTTGTAAAACGTTGTCAATTTATTCTGTTAACGTGGGTTGAGACGTGTGGGGGTATAGAAGCTGAACGTTCCGAGATTTTTGTACTTTTTCGCATTGAACATTTTTTTAATCAAACGAACTACGTTTGAGAGTAAACTAATTATTTTCAATCATCTATAGTGGACTGGGTGCATTTTACCCTTCATAAAATGGTCAAATTGGTATTGTTATTAACAAGTACAGTTTCTGAAACGACGCTTGTTCCCTGCTGTTGAGTTTAACTGTAACGGCCCCAAGAGCTTCGGGTCTGTAAAACAGAACCAGTAGCTTGGATTGCCTATATTCGTTCTGAGGTGACAGGCAATGGTGTATATTACATGTTCTATATGTTGATTTTAATGCAATTAAGCGATATCCTATTAAACGAATTATGTGCGATTAAATCGATATTAAATGCTTGCTAAGATCTTAAGAAGTTCGCGCTGGAAATCCCCGCGCTCGAAAGTTTTCACTGCAGTTCATATGAATTTAAATAACTTGAATATAAATCGTTTTCTGGCAACTGAAAATTAATTTTAAAAGCCCCCTACGCGCATTAACAGTAAATTATGGGATTTGGTCCTGTTACAAGCTCGATCTGAATTTTTTTTTTTTCTGTTGCTTTCTTGTGTGATTCTCAGGCAATGAGACGAGCCCGGAGAGCTTTTTATTGCACAATGCACTGGCCAGGAAACCCAAACGCATCAGAACGGCATTCTCCCCGTCTCAGCTTCTGAGACTGGAACACGCCTTCGAGAAAAATCACTATGTGGTGGGAGCCGAACGGAAACAACTGGCCCACAGTCTCAGTTTAACAGAAACTCAGGTGAGAAAGCGTTCTTCTTAAAACAATTCGCTTCCCTGCCCTTGTGGTTGTTTTTCTTAGCAATGCGTGTGGTTTTTTTAAAAATCGTTCTTATTGCAAACTAACTGAGCCTGTTGCAGCTGAACCTAAATGGAAACAAAATCGGGTTCAAATCCCTTTTTGTAGCATTCGCTTTTAATGTATTGTGCCAGTGAATCCTCGACGCATTTTGATGCTTTTGTAACGGATTGTTTTTAATTACGATTAGAGGTTGCATTTTAAAAAATATTGCGGCTATATTAAGTAAGATTTATTCATCAAGTAAATGTATACGTACCCAGTCAATTATAGCAGCGTTCTATATTTCTTTTCTGATTTTAAATTGTCTTTATATGCACATTAAAGACGGATCAAAATAATGAGGTGGAATTATGCAATTTTACACGGCATTAATCACATACAATTAACGCTCAGTGATAATAGGTGACAATTTAAAGTTGAACTGTGCGATTCATCTGGCCGAAACCCGCGCTGTAACCCATTGTACTCCGCGAATATTAAGGGTTGTTTATTTTAGCCTTTGGGTTTGTTAGGTGTGAATGATGTTTGGGATTTTCAGTGTAGCCACTTAGGAGAAGGAGTCACTGAGAAGTACTGATGACATCTGACATACCATGTCCCATTGAATATTTGTATTAGCCCATTTCTGTCAGCAAGCTGGCAGTATTGGCGAAATCTTAATGACAATTGAAAAGTGGCGTGTGTACAGGTAAAAAGTGAAAGCGATTTGGGTAGGAAATAGCAGGCATGCAGGCTTACAGTCCTCAGAAGTCTGTGGACAAGCGTCGTTTTAAAGCTTTGTATTTTTCAAAATCGTCTCGGGCAAAACATTGAGGAGGAACAAATGAATCGCCTTCTTCATTTGCCTGTCGAACAAGGGAGCGGTCAGGCTTAATTTCCTAGTTAATGTGGTTTTTAAGGTGCCTTTGTGTGTTTGCGAATCGATGCTGGCTGGGTGCTTTTGTCTGGGTGTCGGGCTTGGCCTGAACAAACGGGATCCCTTTGGAAATCAGCAGCCTCCCCCTCAATTAGGGAAGAGAGAGACAGGTTCATTTTCATTCGGCGACTAACAGGGGAAGAAAACTTACAAGACAAATATCCGTTTGATATAAAAACCCACTCAGATGTCGGCATGCTGCTTTCCCATTTATCTGCAAACCGTATTTTCATTTAAAAAAAAATATACGCACAGCATTTATGTCACTTGTGCATTTACAACAGTATGTGCATTTGGTATCATTCTTTCCCGTAGATCGGTCACTGGCCATCGTTGTTTATAAGAGGTGCAAATAGATTTCGAATTTAAATTTAAATTTGGGGGAATTTCAGGTTTTGTAATGAACACCATACGAAGCAGTTTGAAAGCGGAAGCATCACTCTGGAAACTTGACATGTTTGTAAAGTTGTTGAATGCAGACACCAGCCCTTCTCTCTCTGTGACAAGTAGCACTTCCAAATATTCCAATCGAGTTATTCGCTTCAGAGAACGGGGAAATTAAAAATCAATTGGAAAACTATTTTCATTTTTATTTTTAAAAAAACGTAAATTTCGGTCTAGAAACTGTCCAACAATTGCTGACATGTGACGGCAAAAAAGACGATCCCCCCCCCCCCCCCCCCCCCCCAATTTTCTGTTAACTTAGAGCAAGGGTGGGAGGTCAGGAGAGAAAGTTCATAGTTCGAACGGAGGGGGATAAGCAAACGATTTCACTGGGAGAGTGTAGTACTTTTACCCTTTATATTTCAGGGTCTGTTCTGTTCAAAAATACAATGAATCTAACCATCTCCCTCCGACCTTCATGCATTGTCCTAATAAATACAACGGAATGTCTTGTACAGACTAATTACTGCAGCCACCATTTTAGTAATTTGCATAGAAATTATTTGCGCTTATATTTGCTTTCATTTAAATTACATTTCAAGACATATTTTACGCGCCACAAACGCTTTTTAAATCGATTCATGTGCAAAATAGGAAATATCCAGAGCAAATCGGCCCGGTGTAATGCCAAGTAAATCGGTAATAATAATAATGAATACATTTGTTTTCTTGTAAAGCAGCGCAAGTGTTTCAACGTTTAACTGATAAATCCCGAGAAAGTACATCAGCAGAACCCATTCAATAAAATGCATGAGATGTTAAAAGAAGATGGAAAAATCCAGGGCGGAGGTAAAAGTTTGCACACTACCATCGAATTCATTACAACTTTTGGTACTTTTCAGGTAAAAGTTTGGTTTCAGAACAGAAGGACGAAATTTAAACGACAGAAGTTGGAAGAGGAAGGGACAGACGCTCAGCAGAAGAAAAAGGGGACCCACCATGTCAATAGATGGAGGCTTGCGACCAAACAGGCGAGTCCTGAGGAGATTGATGTCACCTCGGACGATTAGGACTAAAAATTGGTGTCAAACTATAGTGTTACTTTCAAGCAGCAGAGTTGCTGATGTAGAAAAGGGGGAAAATAAACACTTCAACCAAATGCAATTCCTGTGACGAGGCAGCTGGGGTAAGAAGAGGTCCAAGTGGTGGCACTGCGCAGACCGTAAACTGTGCAAAGGCAGCAATCCATCAACTCCGGGCAAGATGATTGACAAGCGGACTTGTTCATATTGTATGCAGTTCGCTTTCACGCGTCCTTCCAATCCAATTCCGGACTTTTTGCACTTCCGAATTCAAATCTATATATATATAAAACTGAATGGAAAAACCAAAATCCACACCTGTTTCTGAAACTTGAATTGCATGTGAGCCGCTGGTGAAAAGATGGATTATTATTAAAACAAAAGGCGGGACTTATTTTTAAATTTTTTTCTTATTTGCTTTGAGAGAAGTTCTGTCAGCTGTGTGCTTCTTTATACAGAAAAAAATTGCTGTTAAAAAAACTGTTAAATAATACCGTCGACGTGATTGTGATACAGCTATATGAAGTAGAAGTGCTGCATTTTAGTGTTCTACAAAACCAATAAAAGTTAGACATCATGGGTTTTTTTAAACAAACGTTTTGACCACAATTTCGGTCCTTTATTTAAAATAAGAAAACTTAAAAAAAATATATAAAGAGTATTCCGGATATTCCTTCTGCATCAGTCTGAAGCGAAAACAATATTCCCGTGGCGTGACATTTGTTTGGCGTGCTTGCTCGCAAGTTGCCACGAAAAGAACTTATGAGTAAATGAAAGAGGCAGTAGCCATTCCTGGGCGGCTATGGTTCAACAACGCACTGAGCTTCTTAATACGTGTTTATAGCGACACTAAAGTGAAAGATGTTTCTGTAATGTCTTCTATCGAATGTAGATACTTGTGTTGAGTTTGTTGCAATTCTAACACATTATACTTCCAAGAAGTATGTCATTGTCATTTTTGTCAATAAAGATTTATCCATTTGCTGCTCAGAGTAACCAAGGCAGTGAGACATGTATGGATTAAAAAAAAAATCAAAATAACTAATCTCTATCCCATTTTTCTAAATCTTCGATTTCACCCGATTGACATTATTAACCCTTTGAAGGCTGGAAACTTTTTACACGTTGCAGCTGAACGCGAGCCTTCCCCTTCACCGCTTAACATCCACCAATGTGTAATCCCTAACATGTATTATATTGTTAAATATTATATTACGAGGTTGAAAAGGAAGACTGATGCTGAATAGCTATTTATCAATCTTGTTTATTTGTGTGTTTTTAAAAACTGGAATCGTGTTTTTTAATCGAAAAATACTTCCGTAATTAAATTATTAAATCATTACCTGCTTATTTTGGGGGGAGTCCAAATCTTTGTTGTTTGGCAATTTTATTTGTCATGTTATTATTTTTGTATATCATATATAAGGAAAGACAGTAAATGTACAGAAACAAAATTCATTTCGTTGGTGTTTGGCATGTGGCGAAACTTCACCTCGCAAAAACGATATAGATTTTTTTTATTATTTTAATTGAAATCGTAATTAAAACTGTAGCATTTGAACTGTTTGTAACCAACTCTTGACTACAAAACGGGTTTCTGAGCCAGGCAATGTTTTTCATGGTTCATTTACTTTTCATCCTGATAGACTGCATTAATCAGTTTTATTTCCATTGACAGAAACCTCGTCTGCTCTGTATAGCTACAAAGAGTCCTGAAATCTTTTGTGAAAGTGCAAATCAGTTTAAGCAATTATCATACCAGGAATATGAGGAAAGCGGAGGCAGCGCCACTGGTTCGTTTAATCTCTTAATCCGTGAATAGAGGGAATAGTTTGACATAACTCAGGACAATCTCACCAGTCGTCACACTGTGATACGGTGCAGTTACAAAGTACAGGAAAAATAAGCGCTTTGTTTTAACTCGTGTCTTTAAATTGCGCAATTAATTGCTGTGCACACGCGTCCTCGCAATGGGGAAACAAAGTTAGGAGAAACCGAGAGCAATGGGTACACAGGGGACAGAATAAAACGTACTAACAGTGAGGGCTGATGTATATGAAATAACATTTCTTTTTACATGATGGACAAGACGCCGAGTCTGCGGGTGATTGAAAGTTTATTTATTGGAATACATTTTTTTTCTGCTGCCCTTTTACCGTGTTCGGAGTCCATAGCAATCAGAGAAATATGCATTTGTATTTACGATTTGCTTTTTCATATTTTTCTCCACAATTTTCCATTTTGATTTTTTTGATGCAAAGTTTTAACCCGGTATTATAGCGTACTCTGTCGCTGGGATGTTGCTTTCTGGTTGGGGGCATTTGATTAACAATATGCAAGTGAACCTATAGTTCTTTATTATAAAGCTTTGCACTTAAGAACAGCATGGTCATTTTCCTAAATGGTTTCCCATCTGGATCAGGAAAAAAAAGAGCTTCGTCTTGTGCTATACATATACTTAGCAGGAAGAACTTAAAGCGTCCTGCGCAGTAACAGCAATAAATCTTTTGAGAATACCATTAGCTTTGAAAAACCTAAAAGCTTTATTACAAACCGAGCTTTGAAAATAGGGGATTAGGAGGCTGAAAAGGTTCCACAATACTTAGAAGAAAAGGTTTCATGCTAATGAGGTTAATGCCCTTTGTATCGCAGGACTACACAACTTCATTACTCACTATCTCAGCATACACCAAGCGGTGCTGAGGACCCGACTGCCGCTGAATACACATGAGCTTTCCCTGACCGGCTAAAGAAGGATTTTATACCAGGTCTGTTCAAACTAGATAATTATATCTTTTCAAGTCGGAATTAAGATAAATAACTGGAGGAAAGGCGGCTCGCCTTGATCCCTGGAACCAAATTCGGCGCACTTTTTCTAAGCATCAAACAGTGCCAGGACAGTTATCTCATTAGAAGTTCCTGTATCTTGTCCCGCTGATTTCATTTACTCATTTTAACAGAAAAAAGAAAAGCTGTGTATTAATTATGCTTTAAATTTAGTTTTTAATTTTTTAAAACCATTTTACATATAGGTTTCCTGAAAATTATATTCCCTTTAACGTATTCCAAGCTCTGAATTTCATCGCATACAGAAACTCACAATAATAAAAGCCCATAATTCTTAATCCCCAGTGGCACTGTTTATTGTGTTTCGCTGTGTTAAAATCATCTCCTATTGTGGAGACGTAGGATGAATATTGCCATTAAAATATCAAAGTGATCGGCCTGGTTGCGTTTGTTAATAGCGCGGGATTATCCTGAATGTTGATGATAGTTGTGGGGTGGGGGAACACAAGAACGGTTATGCACTACTTTTTGTGTGTATGAACTGCCGTGTAGTTGACAACACTCCTGTGTTAATACTGTACCTGGTCCCCAGAGTGTGACATTCTTCTTTGATCCAAGGGGTTCCTTCAGTGCGTAAATGCTGGTTTAACGATGGAGGCAAGTAGCTCCAGTTTGCTATAATTTACTTTAAGTGTATCACAGAGCACTTTAAATTGCCTGTATACACATGTAGATAAATTCTACTGTGTATCATGTCTAAATGGGCGAAATGCTGCACTAAGACCAAGGCTACAGGAATACTACTTATTGATAATTGACTTACATTTTGCCATATCGTATATATTGTTGGTGAAAATATAGGTGCCTGTACAGTCGCCGCTAAAAAGGGGAAGGTAAAGCGAGATGTTGCAACTCAAATTGTTTCTCATGCTCTTCCTGGTATACGTATATATCGATGGACATGTGCTGTTTATCTGGTGACGTCAAAATTTTAAAAGGGAAAATTTGATTTACGATTCAATTTTCAATTTCCTGACGCCCCCACTTCTCGTTTCCTTTGTAAATTTTATTCAAGCATCTCAAACTTAATTTATATCCGTACCGCACAGTAAAACTTTACGGAAATTAGCAACATGATTACAAACAAAGTAAACTCATTGTGAAACTTGCCTATGAAGAGTGCCTCATTAGAAAGTCATTTCCCTGATATACGGGCGTCAGTTTGATGCCCCTTCTGCCTTCAGTTAGAAACCCAAACCTTACTCCACACCATTGCCGGCTTTCCCTGTTGAATCCTCTGATCAGTATCACTGTTTAGGAACTACTTAGACCTCATATATCAATTGATTTACTTTAAGAAAACAAGTCCGCTGCGATTTGGAAGTGGGAGTTTTGAGAACCTAGTGACCCGAGCACTAACCCTAATCCGTGTGATACCTGGTCGTGGTGGGACAGTCGAAGAGTTAAAACATTTTAATGTCACGGTTTCAAGCAACAACAAAAAAGGCAATAAATCAATCTTCTCTCATTTAATCGATTGGCTGCAATTATCACAGCAATCCACCAGAGTGAGTCATTAAAATATCAGAAACATGACTGGAAAACATACCCATTTATTCTTTTCTTAACCTCACAAAAAAATTTTAAAAAGCATGAGTTCCAAATTTAGTAGCAATGTTGAATGTACAGAACTCAGTCTCAGCACTAGCCCTAAGCATTCTATAGGATACAATGTGCTTTGTAAATTGCTGATCTTATTACCACATTAATCTGTTTATTCCTGCCACCCATAATTTACTCACACCCGAAAAATAATTCCACAATCATTCTTGTTGTTTTCCCATTTTGCTGTAACTGATACACATTTTACATTTTCCGTCGTTCGTTTGATGTTAGTGTACGCTTGACTTCATATTACCACCCGTTCCTTTTAGTTGCAACACGCAATTGTACAACACACAGAACAGCACATCAAGCAATTTCTCAATGACGGCGTTGTTATTAGTTCAGTAACCCTGTTGCTGCACCTATTTAACTTACAGGACTCAGCCCAAATATCTCACAGCCCATCCACAACCCCTTTCCGCATCCTACATCCCTCTTCCACCAGCTAAAAAACAGAGCGAATCTTTCGTGCCCACTCTACAGCTATTATTTATACCAAGACATCTATTGCTCTTGATGGACCTGACGTCAGGAAAAATTTGATCCATCGAGTTTCACGAATTGCCTCTGAAACTGATCCTTGAAATGAGAGTACACGCTCTACACAATTCCCATGGCCTTGACATAAGGTACAGCGATAAATATACACCGCTAATGAGCAATTACCATATAATCACCTTCCAATTAGCTTGCATAATGATGAATTAAACATTGCAGCCTGCTGGATTATGTTTCCTTACTTTGTATATTATTTACGAAGGCTGGCCACAGAAAGCACAAAAATATCGAATTATATAGGGGCTTTTCTGATCGGAGTGTCATTATAAATTCAATTGTATGGTTTTTCATTTGGCAAATGACGTACTGGTTATCTGGAGCCATGTGTGTCTGCCTCTAAATTAATTGGAAGACATTGTCATGTTTTTCTTTCATAATAAAGCCTTTTTTTTCATAACACCGTAGACAATGGCTAATGAATATCTAAAATTTATTGTACGCATTGAATCAGAAAGCGGCATCCTTAAGTCATGTTTATATCGTATTTTGATATTTTTACATTAGTAGTTTCTACATTACAATTTTTATTTTAAAGATAGATTCAAATTTCGTCATTAGGCGAATTATGCAGCAAATTTTGTTTCTCAGCAAACATGTTGCTGATCCTAAAGTATGGCAATTGCACTTTAAGATTAAGAGGTTGGTGGTCTTTTTTTTTGCAGTGAAAACACCATTGTCTCTGGTACTCATGCCGTGTCTAAAACGAGAGAACGGTCATTTTGACATAAGCATTTTGATTTTAAAAAAATAGCCTTGTAGGGGTACGCATATCAGACAATAAGGGTATAATAAAGGACTAACTCTTGCATATGCTTATCTGCGTTGTGCATTGTTCTTTTCCTCTTTCATCAATTCAGGTTCAACGGGCATAATCAGACTGTGTCACAAGTTATATTGATGATCGAAAACGGTTGTGTATTTAAAGTTCCTACTGTCATTCTTAAAGTTTTTTTAATCAATGGTGCACAACACCTTCGGACATTTGAAATGTGAAACAGACAGGCACAGGATGGTCAGGGGCTTAATTATTAAAGAAGTTTCTGAAAGCTGCTCAATTAATGGCTGCAGAGAGCCATATTTTATAAAACCAGCCAACAGCCGGATACATGACAGAGCTCGTATAGATCTTACGGCGTAAAAATGGTTTGGGCAGTTGCTTAGGTTGTTTTAGCCAGCATTGCTGCAACTGACTACATGAGGCAGGTTAATGCAGGTTCCTGATGTCTGACTTCTTTAGGGCCATTCTTGCTCGCTGGGCACCGCACATTTGGAAGAAATGGACAAATGTAACTTTGTGATCTCAGCTTCCCCCAGATGTATAAGCTGTGAGGCCTGTGCATGTGTTTAGTTTTAGAGCATCATATTTTGTGCACTAGAGTTACATTTTATATAGCGAATTGAGACAGGTAGTTCGGGATCTGGTTATACCAATGATTTATGTATGGGCTGTCTCTCAGAAACATCTTTACACATAAATATTGTTGTATTGTGCATAGCTGAGCTTTTCTCCAGGTCTGATAGCATCGCTTCATTCTTGGCAACTAAAAAAAATCCCGATCGCAAAAGGAAAGTGATCATATTATCAATCAGAACGCATCGGACTAAAACGTTGTTGTTAAGTTGACAATTATCTTATCGGATATCTTAAATATCGCAACCGCAAGTAAAAATAGCGGACGTCTGACGGTGGTTCCGTTTGTCTGTAAGATTCTTGCGTGTGTATGGTGGGAGAGAGAGAAGTTGGAGTCATATATTTCAACTCGCATTATTTTTTAGCTATTAATCAACGGTATTAGGAAGAGTGAATCGTTCAAAACTATTGAAATGGGCACATAGTCCCCGCATAGCGTATTAATGTGGGTATGGCGCAAAACATATGGCATTTACTTGTCGCATAAACTCACAAACATCTTTGAACTAAATTCCTAAGACAGTATTTGTACACTATCCATAACTTAGTCGAGACCAGAACATTACTAGCTCACTATAAGGCAACATAGCACCTACAGTGTTAGTGTTTTTTGGACATTGAATGATGAATATTGACCGTTTTGGCACTATTTATATATTATTTTAGATAAAATAACTCCCTTATAATGAAATAGGCTACTAACGTTTTAAATAGTCGCTGTCTTTGATTTATTGGGTGATATATACATTAACTAAGCTTTGTAAATGCAGTATTTCCAAAACGTGTGTGTCCGTGTATCCATTTAATGCATTACACTGGAAGACGTGTGCCCATTACACTTTGAAGTCTTTACACGCAATCCCCTGTCTTTGAACCCGGAATCAAACGCGACGCGCATATTATAAAACTTTAAGTAGTAAATAGTTTTTCATCCTTTTCCATTCTCACCTGTCTACCTAAGCCCATCTTGCTGTATCGTACAAACAGAAAATTACAGGTGACTTAACATACTTGGGAATAGACTTGCTTTTCAACCCGTTCCGTATTCATTCGCCTTATAAATGGCCGAGAATAAAGAATATATTCCAGATATAACAAATTTCACTTTTATCTTTATCGTATTCCAGCCGTTCTCAATGAAAATGCTCACAATCTCACAGCTGTACTTTTTTGATTTAAAACTATGCATTATTTGCGTACCTTCTATACACCATTAAAAAGACTAGATTCTGCAATGCCACTGGGGTAAAATAAAAGTAATTGTTTTAGATCTCATTTTTGTATGCGTATGTGTCCGTATGTGCGTATACGTGTATGTTTGTGTATATGTAGGTGTGTGTGTGTATCCCTATGTATGCGTGTGTGTGAATGTGTATGTTGAAGGTACAGTCAGGATGTAGCCCAGGTTGTTCCATGATTTCACCTCAGTTTTGGAATGTGCCTTTCTGATATTCTACTCAGATTTTCAAACGGGTAACATTACCAAATGATCATAAATCCCAGTTATGCAAATAACCAGGTTATTGTACAAGGAGCTCCATTTTCTCTTTGCCAGGATTAACTTCTCCCATTTATAGTCGTATATTACACTCGCTAGCAAATCCCTGTGAACTTGCTTTCTGAGTGCCCCTGTGTTATTTTACGGGCTCCCTTAAAGATGAAAGCTGATTATGGCACATCACAGTCTTCTATTGTTTGTCGAAAACCTTTCTGAAAGTATCAGAACGATGCTCTGTTGATTGTATCTGGTCGCGAGGGCCGATTGCAATGTTCAAATTCAGCACATTCAACCAGATTGATGCTGCCTGTTTAAACAAATTGGTTGGGGGAAAAAACGCTAATGGCGGGTTTCTGTTCACTAAGTGAGAAATATTTGCAAACATTCAGACAGGGCGCTAAATATTTCACTTATCGCTGCGGTGCAATATACCAATCATTGGAGGAAAAAAGTTTGACCAAAGCAGAACTATATATACAATACCGGCGACACAAGCTCTTGAGGAGTGAGCAATTTGCGGCGGGAGGTGGGGAGGAAGGGGGGGGGGGGGGGGCGTGGGAGGTGCATAATCCGACGTCGAGTAGAGGGACCCGGAGTTACTGATTACCGGTGCTATGATTACAGAAAGTACATTCCAGTACTTGAAATACAGCACCAATGGCAACGGCTGTGGCTTTGGGTGCAGATTGTGGCAATTGTGCATTTCCGCTTACAAGTAAACACTCAGAAAGCTTTACCTGTGTTTTATTTTCACAATGTATTTCGCTTTTACAGAACAAAGTGATATTGCAATCGAGAAACCACTGCGGCTGCAAAGGTTACATAATTAACATGTAATTTTATTCCTTAGAAGTCTGAAGAAAGACCGTTCACACAAATCCCATGCAGTTTTACCCCGAGTTCTATAACCTGCCACATCTTTTTGTAACAAGGATCATGCTTGCAGATGACATGCCAGCCCAGACAGAATTGAGAGGACATACAAGTGAGCTGACAAGACGCTCAGCATCTGTTGTCTTCCTCAGCGATGATGAGAATTTTTTTTTCTAATATAAAACGGCTTAGCTAGACAGGAATAAACAGGTAACTTCTGAACCAGGAATTAATCGAACCTTTTAATTCTGGAAGCAATTTATGTATTATTGTTTTCGAAGAGTACACTACATAATGGTTCTATGCTATTACTGTACACCTGTCAATGAGGACAGACATGTTCCCCAAGCCGAAAGCACCCGGTAGCTCTCCTAGCGGTCCACAGAGTCATATTCACTGAAAACAGCCTTCTTCCTCACAAGTATGTGAATCACCGTGGACTGTGTTCGCGTCCAAAGGGCAGTGTGCTAGAATATGAAATAATTCATCCATTAAAAACACAACTCTATGCAGGACTGGTTGAAAGGCAGCCGCATGCAAGGAGAAGATTCACACCTAATTGAAAACCAGAACAGCGAGTAATCCCCATTGACCGAACAATGCACCGCGCCAGTGCTCACCAGAAAGTTGAAAGTGTTTCCCATTTGTTTTCCCTAATGCGAGTATTTCTATTTGCTTTGCAACCTGCCTGACGTTTAGGTTTTGTTCTTTTTCCCGCATACACCAGAATCAAAATAGGTGGTTAGAACGACTCCACATTTCAATAGGTATTAGCATGGGAATGCAAATCTGATTAAATGCTGGTGTTTTTGCACGGTATTTTGTGATGTGTAGTTGTATCATTGCAGAAATACATATGTGAGAGATTGAATATTAAAAAAAGGAAGCAGCAAGCAGGTCTTGGTTCTATTGCGCTACTTGTTTCAGACTTGTAGCACTAAGCCTGGGGCGGGGACGCGGCCAGCCAGTGCTGGACATTGTTACATTGTCTGGTTCAAAGTGATTTCTTGCTACGTGCAGAGCCTTTTGGGTAATTACTTAATGTTTTGAGGGCAGGACAAATCGAACCTGACCAATTCTCATCCTATCAGCCTACTCCCAATCAGAAATGAGATGGAAGGCGTGGTCAACAATGCTACCCAGCGACACAAACTCACCATTAACCTGCTCACCAATGTTCAGTTTGGATTCCACCAGGGCCACTGGGCTCCAGAGTTCATTATAGCTTGGTCCAAACATGAACACGAGAGCTAAGTTCCAGAAGTGGGAGTGACTGCCTTTGACATCAAGGCAGCATTGGATCCAGTATGGCACCAAAAGGTCAGAATAAAACTGAAGTCCATAGTGATCAGAGGAAATTACTTCGAAGGAAGATGGTTGTGGTTATTGGAGCCAATCATCTCAGCCCCATTGAATTGCTGCAAATGTTCTTCAGGGTAGTGTGCTAGGATCAGCCATTTTAAGCAGCTTCATCAATGATCTTCACTCCATTATAAGGTCAGAAGTGGGGTTGTACACTGATTGCATAGTGCATCATTCACAATTCCTCAGCATGCAACAAGATCTGGCTAACATTGAGGTTTGGGCTAATAAACGATGAGTAACATTTATGCCACAGAAGTGCCAGGTAATGATTAGTTCCAGCATGAGAAAGTCTAACCACCTCTCCATGACACTCAATGGCAATACCATCACTGAATTTCCCCCAGTTTAAACATTCTGGGCATCACCATTATTGCAACAAGAGCAGGTCAGAGGCTATGCATTTTGCAGCAGGAGGCTCACCTCCTGACTCTCCAAAATCTCTCTACGCCTACATGCTGCAAGTCAGGGGTGTGATGGAATACATACCTGAATAGATCCAGCTACAACAACACTCAAGAGCTAAACACCATCTAGGATGAGGCAATCCACTAGACTGGCATCTCAGCCACTAGTCTAAATGTTTAACCCTTCCTGCCCTGCTGTACCATAGCTGCAGTGCGTACTATCTACATGATGCATTGCAGAAACTCATTGACTTCTTCAGCAGCATCTCCATTAAATCAAGCGGAAGAAGGGAGCAGGTGCATGGGAACACAGTTACCTCCAAGTTCCCCTCCAAGTCCTACACCATCCTTACCTGGCCATACATCACTCCTTCATCCATGCAGGATCAAAATCCTGGAACATCCTACCTAACAACATTGTGGAAAAACATTCACCACATTGCAGTAGTTGAAGAAGAAGTCCCAAAACCATCCTCTCTAGGGATGGACAATAAGTGGTGGCCTTGCCAGTGATGCCCACTTTCATAGAATGAATATAGAGAAGGGTAGCCTCTGTTTTAAAATGCCTCGAGGTCCAATGGATGCCTGACCACTTTTTAAACTGGCTTTAACATCACACTGATGATGATAGACACCACATGGTATCAATCCTAAGTAATGTGAGAAGCTTGAACAAAAGGAATACTTCAGATGCTGGAAATCTTAAAACAAAAAATGATGGAAACACTCAGAAGGTCAGGCAGCCTCTGAAGAGAATAGAAGAGTAAGTGTTTCGGGTGTGGACCCATCAGCAGCATTCTTAAAGGGGTTTCACACCTGAATATTTCAGTCACAGCTGGCCCTGATGCTAAAGTTGTACTGCCACTTCACGTCCTTGCAAATAGGAGTTGTTAGGTGTTGGTACAGAAGTGGCAGTGTGACAGCACCGTGCATGACCAGAGGTAGATGCTGGTTGCTTATGAGGAACAAAGTGCCCAGGAATTTCAATTACGCAACTCACAAATGCACCATCTTGCCAGTTTATATTTAAAATGAAACTAACTTTAAAAAGTGATCAGATCACGATTTGAAGTTACAGATAGCAAACATTTCCCTGCTGATTACAAATCTGAGTTTTATGCATAATTCAAAAGTTAAGCTCTCACTCACTTCTGTGACTTTTAGCACAACAATTTTGACACATAATATTTAACTGCCAGCGATATATCTGAAGTTTTAAACACATGCTATCTTTTAAAGAATAATACAGTATTTTGTATTGTGAACAAAAATATGACAGTGATTCAAATGTTTAGCATATGGAGATTTCAAAAGGAAATTTGAACTTCATATATCACCGGACAATCTCAACTGCATTAAAGTACCCTTTGTAACATCTATCCAGTGTTCTGTGTTCACTTTATCATTGCTGTATGAGAGTATTGTTACGACCAGGTGAGAAAGGTGTCTATGGGTCTTTTACTGTCTTCACCTGGTCTTATTGTAACAGGGTTTGATTTTTAAACACACAGTGTTTTGAGCTCCCCCTTGGTGAATCCTTGTTCACCACTTTCCGATTATAAGGCAAAGAAATCAGCACATCAGGTTTTCTTAGGTTTAAAGAAGAAAAGTGGCATTTATTAATACTTAAACTTCAACTCTAATTCGCTTAACGTCTACAGATACATGCCACGCCCCACGCTAGCATGCATACGTGCTACACACATGCAAATAGGGTCAGAAAAGAGCAGAAGGAAAATAAAATGGAGAAGTTTGAGGCAATATCAGAAGAAGTGTGCTTCGAGCTCAATGTAGTCCTTTTGTAAGCAGTCTTGCTTTTCGATGGGGCCCAGTAATCTTCTTAAACCTTGTTCACTGTCGGAGACTTTTCTCTCTTGGGGTTCATGTGTCTTCAATGGTTTCCGAAGCTGGTGAGAGTGAGATGAGAGCAGACAGGAGAGAGGTCTTTTCAGTCCAGGAGTAAAGAGCTTTCTGCCTTTCAAACACTCTGTGGCAAGTTAAAAAACAGCCAGTTTGTCATGTGACTAAACTGGCCTGACTAGGTCTTCTGTGTCTTGGAGAAGCAGGGACTCGGTCCTTTGTTCCAACACTGTCTGCGAGCATGCAAATGTCTTTCCAGTCAGGGGCTTGGCAATTCCTTGTGATAGGCCCTCTTTTCTTCCCAGCCACAATTTTAAATTTTAATGTTCATATGGTGAAAAATATGTGCCTCAGTCTTGGCAGGTGGGGGCCTGCATGACAGTATCATGCTAAATTCCAGTTCCTAGGGCAATATGAACATTTTTGGCCTCATTCACCGTATGTGGTCAAACCAGTGAAGAGATTTTTCCTTCAAGGTAGATTATAACTCCACCTTGTTTTGCAATGTTAGCATTGTCACTATTTTCATAAGGTAATTATGATGCCTTATACCTGACAAATCTATTTCTATCAAATGCTAGAAATCATTTTACTGCATATAGTTTCCCAGGAGTGCTTGACTGGGAACCATAGCCAAACAGAAATTGGTTCTCAGCTCTCATTGTACTGAGAACAAATTTCCTTTCCTCGCCTGAAAAAAAACCTGCAGTGCAACACCTGAAAGAGGCCCAGCTATTCAAATCAAACACTTTTGTCGTGTTTGTGACATTGTAATGGCCTATGACTGAATTACCTGTCATTACCAGCATTGGTCATGGAGAGGGACTGAGGGGGTGGCACAGGCCATGTGCCAGCTGCTCCCATAAAAAAGGGGTGCTAACAAAATAAAAAACAAAGCCTTTTGAATGCTGTGAAGCCTGAGTCAACAACATTTCTGAGGTACAGAAAATTTAATTAATGAGAAAACATTGCACCCAATCCGGCCAGTCTCCAGCTGGTCAGGTTAGATTTAAATCACCCAAGGCCTCCAAAAGGTTTTGGCTTCAGAAAAGATAATAGTCAAACTGAATGAGGAGCGGGGAGAAGGAAGATGTGCAGAGAGCATTTTTGGATTCATGCAGTAAGGCCAGCAGCAGAGGAAAGTACCATGCTGGAGGTACCCAAGTGAGCAGGCTCATAGACCCTGACAATCATTCCTGTCCTTAGTGAGGAATAATGCTGCTAGAGGCTCTAGTTTAGTAGGGAAGTTACCAGAGAGTTGTGCCAACTGCTGAAAGCGGACTCTGGTCCTGAATCTCCATCATATTGTCTGAGCCAGTGAAGATCACCCACAGTGCACAATTTCTACAATTGTTCAAGGGCTTCAGGATACTTCCAGGACCTCAGCTTGCATAAACCAATCAGCAGCGCATAGGTCATCCATTAAGCAATGGATGCTTTGCTTGCTAGAGTAGATCAACATACCATACTCTCCATGGATACCAAGGAACAGGAAGTCTGTGCCCTTCATTTTTAGTGACTCCTTGGCTTAGATTAGTAGGATTTATGCAGGCCTGAGTGCTTACTTGGAGAGTAGTGCCACTTAAATCAATCCATTAATGTTCAGTTAGTGCGCAACCACCAGCACAAAATTATGCCTGTGAATGCCAAGCTTCTTGGCAGTCCCCTTGATACTTTAATCTTCAAACAATCCGCCATTTTGTACTTGAATTTTGCACTTGAATTTTGCAGTTTGCTGGGCTGGCTTCTATGGACTCAGGCGATACACTGTCTCAAAGTGCTTAACAGCCAATTAATATTTTTGAAGTGTAGTCACATTTGTATGAACCACGGCAGTCAATTTGCGCATAGCAAGCTCCTACAAACAGCAATGTAATAATGACCAGATAATTTGTTTTTTTGGGATGTTGATCGAGAGATAAATATTGGCCAGTACACTGGGGATAACACCTCGGTTTAATGTCTCATCCAAAAGACAGCACCTCCAATAGTGCAGAACTCCCTCAGTACTGCACTGGAGTGCCAGCCTAAAATTTTTGACCGCAAGTCCTAGGCCGGAATTATACGACGCACCCCACCCCCACCCCCTCCCAGGCTGGGAGTCGGGGAAGGGGGTGTGTAAAATCGAGTAGGAGATGGGGAGATGCTGTTCCTGTCACCTACCCGCATCCGCTGCTATTTTACCAGCAGCCGGGGAGGTGGCAAATGGCTACTTAAGGGCATCCTCCCGCCATACCAGCGGCAGATAGGCACCTCAGCACCTGAGGAGGCAGCCCAGTAATACCTGGCGGCTTCCTTGCGAGCTGGGGGGGGGGTCCTCCTCATTGGGCACCTTGTGCTCCTCCGATGGCTCCCCAGCAGGATGGGCTGCCCCCACTAGAACTATCCCTCCACCCTGCAGTCCAATTGTCCCTACCGAGGCCAGATCCCCAATCACCTTTTCTGGGACCTCCTCCATTGTTGCTGGTCCTGGCCGGGTACAGTCCTAGCATTGGCCACCGCTCCCAATGACGCTGCTGGGACTCTGACTGGCCGGAGCTCTTAGAGGCGGGATTTCCTGCCTCAGAAGGCTGGAAGTCCCAACCAAGGCCAATTAGGGGCCAAAATTGCAGCATGGCTTCCAGACCTGGCAGAGGCGGTTCTCCCAGACCTTTTAGTTGGTGGACAGGGCTACCGCCTCATCATAAAATTCCAGCCCTGGAGTGGGACTTGAACCCACAACCTTCTACCTCAGTATTGAGAATACTACTAACAGAGCCACCAGCTGAGACTCAAGGTCTGTAAAGTTAACATTTTCAGACAGTTTGACCAGGACTGGGAAGGAATGAAGTAAAAGGAGCAACAACTCCTTAGCAGAGGCATGGCCAGCTGCTTTACCATTTCCTTTCACCTCCCTCAAACTACGTTGCAACAGCTCTGTTGCCCTATCCACAATTGGGATAACTTCCTGAACTGTAGCAGGTCTTCCTCCAGTAGTTGTGCTCCACCTGCCACCTACCTCCTGAATGTTAGAGCTCAAATAGCTTGGTGGTGAAGGATAGAACACTGGTCCTCGTCCTTATAGGTTTTTATTTACAGAAACATACATAGCATATCGTGCACCTACAAACATGAACCACCCTTTCAGCCTGCTCCTATATATGTGAGCACAGATTAGTCCTCAAATAATGCCCATCACCTGAATACTAGTAACCCCCAATTAAGATACTATTAACATGTATATCATACATGATTTACTGTATCATCATGATGTCAGATAAAATTAGCCGTATCTTTGCATTTAGATGTTATTGCAATTATTGTGATGAGGGCACTGTTTTACTTTAATGTATTAGATTATTGCAGATGTTTGTGTGGAGTGAGTGTGACTTGTCAGCAGTGAACCAATCTTTATAGTGCATGCGACTGCACCAACGTGACATGTTTTAACTAACTCCTTACATTGGGTGAAAGGGTGATGGTTGCCCTAAGACTTACAAACATTTTTAAATCCAAGTAAAGATTCATATTTACGTTTCCCTTGCTGGTGAGATTATTAAACCTCTTTTGGCATTGCTTCCCTATCTTTGGCGTGGTGCTATTGATAGCCTCCGCTTTGCTCTTTGGTCTTCATAATGTTCCTTTATGACAGAGAAATAGGGCATTCCTCCACTGCTCTACTTCCTACAACAATTGTTGAATGCCCTTGTTATCAAAACGTAGACCCTTATGTGACTGGCTCTCGTTACTGAGAAACTGATGTTTTGGAGACAAATTTTTATTGAAACCACAAAATCATGCATCTTTGCACTGCTACTTTAATGTTTTGATAAAAATCACTTCTCAGAAGCATATGAGAATTATGTTCTGACAAATTTACTTCTCAGACATTATGGCCTGTGCAAACAATTCACGTTCCTGTGCTCTACTCGTTCCACCTAAAGGGAGGCCTTAGTGCCTGGCCATGTAACATCCATCACATGCAAATAAGCCCAAAAAGAAACTGGGCCACAAAGATAATGTCCGGCGAAGTGCTATTCCAATTCTGTGTCCTGGCATAGTACGCATTTCTATGGGCCCCAAGAAAACCAGCCCTTATAAATCCCATACCTATCAAACTGTAAGTTTAAGTGCACATATGTTACATTACCTCATTTTACCTAGTGAATACTGTGTACAAGGTCTGAACATATTAGATTAGATCTAATTTGATTGTAGTTGTATGCCAACAGTTGTATGCCAATATGTGATGATAGGCAGCATCCCCAAAGTTTTTGTTTTCATTGCTGTTGACAGATGATGCTAGATGATTAAGGAAAACAAGAAAAACTACCATGTATGGTAAGAATGTCTGCCTTCTTTTTGCAATCTTTCCCTTTTCGCTTACATTTTCTCCTGAATGTATGAACCTTAATAGTGAGCGCTGGCACATTATGCAACCGTGAATGGCATTGCAATGAAATCAGATCCTATCCTTACCTATCCTATCCCGTACATGCGTTTTCCAGCAGGGGTTGGGGGGGGGGGGGGGGGGTGGGTGGTCACTGGATAGCCATTAGGATTGGGAGCCCAAGCTGATTTTTCCTCTCCTTAATTCAGGTACGTTATTTCCTGATATTTTCTGAAAGCTCATATTACCTCGATTTGAATTATATGGCAAGTTATTACAATTCATACCATTTAATACACAAGTTAATTTTGCAAATCAGTTCCAATGCCCCCCACAGTTCTTGAATTTTTTGATCCATTTGTATGTATTATAAAGAATACCAAATATTTAGGAGTATACTTGAAATCAGTAACAATCTCAAGGCCCAAGAAACTTTGAGGCAACAATAATTTGAAATCCAGCTTGCACAGGCAATACAATGGGACCAAATAAACTCATTTCTAAAATATGCATATATAAGTAATTGTACATTTTCCAGCACAGAATCTCTTTGCATGGTAATGAATAGCTAGTTCCTTTGGCTATTTTTTCCTCATCTTTTTCATAATGCGTGTAGATGGCTGTGGACCTGTTGGGACTTTGGATGTATTTATGATAGAATGAAAAGTTATTTTATATTCTTATTTTGGTTTCCATACTTCTTGTTATCATTTTATTGCAGACACACATTAGCTCTTATTATCTGTAGTTTGACCTTGAGAAGAAGCAAGTGCATTATAGCTGGTTTGGCAAGTCAACAAGTTTGGCAAGTCAACAAGTCCCACATTTATGCTGCTTTGTCGACTTTCTGAAACTTTCATTTTGGAACAATTTGCATGTTTTCAGTACTTTGTGTGGATATGATTAGATTTGGAAGCTGAATGGAAAATAATTTTGATAAGTCTTAATTACTTTTCAAAGAAATGTTATGGTTTGGTCAGCACTTCTACAAATTGCAGTTAAAACAAAGTCAGGGGAACTGAATGGTGCAGCACTTCTCATCTCCAGGTTCTGGGCTCAGTTTCAATCCAAATCCTCAGCAACTGCCACTGAAGTAACACCTTCAGATAGGGCACAGGATGTCTGGTGAGAGGAACTGAAAATATCACACTAGCAAAGCAGAGAACTCTTTACTCATGCTATACCTGCCCTGATTGTGCTAGCACCAGTTGGGAGAGTGTTCCCTTCCAGCATAGACACTCTGCATCTTGATGAGTACAAAATTCATATGAAAAAAAAAGCATTTTCTCATGTTTATATCCTGACTGATGTAGTCTTTCATTCTGCAATTGAATGCAAACAAGAGCAACTGGAAGACTTCAAAAGTAAAATTTTATCCAATAGGATTAAAAATGTGCTGCTACAGTTATTGGCCTGATTATTTTGTATGTGAACCATTAGAAATCAGACAGTTGAGGAAGTTGCTAATGCTTGGATCAAGATTTTGAGCTTGTGTTATGCATGAGTCAAGGATTCCTTGCAAAGTGGAAAGTGGTTTGGTACATGAAAACTCTATCCTTCAATCTAAGTTATGCTTAGATCATATATACATTTACCTAGAGTTTATATTAATTATTTAAAATTAACCCCAGTTTAATGCCATTTAAACTTTCAGAACTAAATTCTGAATCTTAAATTTGTGCTTTCTGTATTGCTGGTACTCTGCTTTAATATTAAGCACCACATTAGTTGAGAGGACAACGTGAGCAGCATGGTTGAAGACTGAATAGATCAAGCTGCAGAACAGAATTCCTCAGTATGGCTGAATGGGTCAAATACTTCTGGTTATTAACATGAAAATATACACTCTAGAATTCAAACCTGTAAATGTTTCTTTTTGTTGCAAGCCAAGTATTGCTTGTCAGAATACTTAAAACATTTTTAAAACAGTGATTATTTAGGGTCTGGATATAGACCTAGCAAATGCGTGAAGATTTTTATTTTTAGGCACTGATTGAAGGATAACAAAGTGATTATAGCATTAGGTTATTACCAACCAAATCATTTAGGCTCAGTCTTTTACTCTATGATGTACATTTAATATTCCATTACATCTTCTCCTGAACGATTATAGATAACAAAAGCCATGTGGTAGCGCAAACATCCCTATCGTCAACGATATGGAGTCCAGCACATCAGTGCAAAAGAGAAGGCTGAAGCATTTGCAACAATCTTCAGCCAGAAGTGTCGAGTGGATGATCCATCTTTACCTCCTCCTGAGGTCTCCACCATCACAGATGCTAGTCTTCAGCCAATTTGATTTACTCCACATGAGACCAAGAAATGGCTGAAGGCACTGGATACAGCAAAGGATATGGGCCCTGATAACATATCAGCTGGAGTACTGAAGACTTGTGCTCCAGAACTAGCTGCATCCCTAGCCAAGCTGTTCCAGTACAGCTACTATATCTACCCGATAATGTGGAAAATTGTTCAAATATGTTCTATCCAAAAAAAGCAGGACAAATCCAATCTGGCCAATTACTGGCCCATCAGTCTACTCTCAATCAACAGTAAAGTCATGGAAGGGTTTATTGACAGTGTTATCAAATGGCACATACTCACCGATAAGCTGCTCACCGATGCTCAGTTGGGTTCCACCAGGGCTACCCAACTCCAGACCTCATTACAGCCTTGGTGCAAATATGAACAAAAGAGCTGAATTGCAGAGGTAAGGTTAGGGTGACTGACCTTGACATCAAAGCAGCAGACAACGACCATCTCCAACAAGAGAGATTCTAAGTAGCTTCCTTGATATTCAATGGCATTACCGTCGCTGAATCCTCCAATATCAACATCCTAGGGGGTCACCATTGACTAGAAACTTAACCGGATCAGCCATATGAATACTGTGGCTACAAGAACAGGTCGGACGCTGGGAATTCTGCGGTGAGTAACTCACCTCCTGACTCCTCAAAGCCTGTTCACCATCTATAAGACTTAAGTCAGGAGTGTGATTGAGTACTCTCCACTTGCCTGAATGAGTGCAGCTTCAACAACACTCCAGGACAAAACAGCCTGCTTGATCGACACCCCATCCATCATCTTCAACATTCACTCCCTCCACCATCAACACACAGTGGCAGCAGTGTTCACCATCTACAAGATGCACCGCAGCAACTTGGCAAGATTCCTTCGACAGCACCTTCCAAACCCGTGACCTCTACCACCTAGAAGGACAAAGGCAGCAGTTGCATGGGAATATCACCACTTGCAACTTCCCGTTCAAGTCACACCATCCTGACTTGGAACTATATCGCTGTTCCTTCATTGTCGCTGTATCAAAATCCTTGAACTCCCTTCCTAACAGCACTGTGGGTGGACCTAAACCAGATGGACAGCAGCGATTCATGAAGGCAGCTCACCACCACCTTCTCAAAGGCAATTAGGGATGGGCAACAAATGCTGGCCTGGCCAGAGATGCCCACATCCCACAAATGAATAAAAAAAACTTATCACATGAGCAAATTGAATGTAAGGTATTTATGTTGTACTTTTTGAGTAAAAATAAGAGGAACTTACACAAAATGGTAACAGATACAGTTAAACCCCAGATATTTGTGACATTTTAAATCCAAGAATGTAAGTTTATATAGTCTATTGTTTTATAGCCAATGTTACCATTATGACTGAACATTAAGTATTCTAAGTAACCAACACAAATAAGTTTTAATATGGAATTAACATTACAAATGCCACACAGTCACAACATTTGCTTCATTTGCTTGCTCCATGTTTATCATTCACACACTGGTACATTTCTTTCAGTCTAAGAAGTAACCAAAAGCCAAAAACAACCAAACCTGAAGAGCAATTAAATAGTACATGGAACCGATTGCTCTCTGTGAAGTGTTCCAGCATTATCAAAAGTAAACATGCAAGTTCCAAAATATTCTATCTTTGGCCCTATGCAGCGAAAAGGCATCAGTGATTGCACAATTTCCACAGCCTCTGGTTGTTTTGAATTATCAGGAACTTATGAACTAATAAGCTATTTTACGTTAGATCTATGACAACTCAATGATTAAGTTTAGTATCCGATCTGGGTTCCTGAATTTCAAAATTCCTTTGCTCAAGGAAGCAAAGAGCTTGACCAGAATAAAACAGTGACCCTAAATTCCTTATTGTTTGCAGCACCTATGACATTGTTGTGCCATTGTTGCATCCAAAGGGTTAGGGAAATTTACACTTTAGTACATTTTGCTGCTCATGTGCCATTATTGTGCTAAATTCAAATTCCCTCAATGTTTACGTTGCACAAAAGGTATACCAATGGCATAACCTACATCTAGAAGATTCAACAACAACCTGTACTTAGATAGTGCTTTTAACATAATAAAACGTCCCACGGTGCTTCACAGGAGCATTTTTAAACAAAATATGACATCAAGCTACATAAGAAGATGTTTGGTCTGGTGACCAAAAGCTTAGTCAGAGGTAGGTTTCAAGGAACATCTTAAAAGAAGGAAACAAGGTGGAGAGGTTTAGGGAGGGAATTCCAGAGCTTAGGGCCCAGGCAGCTGAAGGCACAGCCATCGACGGTGGAGTGTTTAAAATCAGGGATGCTCAAAAGGTATGAATTAGAGCACTGGAGATAGATTGGAAGGTTGTGGGGCTGGAGATGACTGAGATAGCGAGGGGTGAGGCCATGGAGGGATTTGAAAATCAGGATGAGAATTTTAAAATCGAGGTGTTGCTTAACTGGAAGCCAGTGTAGATCAGCAAGCACAGGGCTGATGGGTGATAAAGAGTTAGGACATTGGTAGTTTTGGATGACATCATGTTTATGGAGGGTAGAACTTGGGCGACCAGCCAGGTGTGAGTTGGAATAGTCAAATCTAGAGGTAACAAAGGCATGGATGAGGGTTTCAGCAGCAGTTGAGCTGAGGCAGGGGCAGAGTTGGGCGATATTACAGAGGTGGAAATAGGCAGTCTTAGTGAATGTCAGAAGCTCAACTTGGGGTCAGATATGACACCAAGGTTGCAAGCAGTCTGGTTCAGCTTCAGACAATTGCCATGGCAAAAGATGCAGTCAGTTGTTAGGGAATGGATTCAGGGCCGGTGCCATATTTAGTTCCATCCTTTGATTGTGACAAACAGTCTGATCACATCAGAAATGTGAGGAAATAATTAACACCAAATGCTGATAAAAACATGAATATTACTGATAAACAGTAATATTTTTCTCTGTTGGGCAGCACTCAATCTAGACATTAATTTACACACACTCCAAACCTGGCTCACGTTGTGCTGGCAATAGAATGCTTATGCTGCAAGGAGTTTGCTGACCTGATTGGGAAAAAGATAAGTCCAGGGAGCTGAGGGTTGTGACTGAGAAGAGGGTAGAGCCCTGGGCAGCAACAGACCTCTTGTGCTGTACTGCCAGGTTTTACTGAGCTGTTTCCATGGCAGATGCTATGCCCAATATGCAGTTAAAATAGCATCCAATGCTATAATATCCTAGGATCCAGATTTGCATAGATTAATGAGGCTGCTGCCTGAGTAAGGCAGGCATCTTGGCCACCCAGCAACACATCATAGGGAAAATGATGACGAAGCAGGAAAGCAGAGGTAAGTCCATTACTTCCTTTATAACTTTACCACCACCCTTTTTTTGCCAGGCAGAGCAAGTTAAAATTTCTCCTTTTTAGCTGCATGTACTTCCTGTCAACCTTTCTCATCATAACTTTCTCTGTCAACAATAATAATGGAAACTGTCTCTGTAAACTTGTTACGCTGTAATTACACCTTTCTACAGTACCGCCACTAGTAATTACACCATGAACAGTTTACAAAGGCAGTTTCCATTATAGATGTGGAAATAGTGGGCTGAATTTTACAGACCCTCGCCCCATGTCAGGGGTTGAGGCGGGAGGCAGGGGAGGCTGGAAAAAGCCTCTAGGAGAGGCCCGTTATGGGCCTATGCACCAGGAAGGCCTGGCCCCATATTGCCAGCGGCGGCGAGGCCTCATGGCGGCACCCCCACCAGGAGCCCAATTTCAATGTGTTAATTAATTTAAATAACTGAATTAATAACCATCGCGCTCCCACTGTCCGCCCCAGAACGATATTGGTGCCGGTGGCCGGCACTCCCGTGCCTTCGGATCCCCGGACAGGAGTGGGGGAGTGGGGTCAAACTCATCTGATTGGTGTAGGTTATGATGGAAAGGGTTACAGTGCACAGTTTGTGAACTTTGGGCGGGAAAGGTCAGTTGGGCGTTGGAAGTGTTTTGCGGGGGCGAGGGCAAGTAATTCATTGCATGGTTATTGGGGGGTGGGAGAGGGGGAAATTAAATGTTTTAAAAATATTTTGTAACCTCTTTCTTTAAATATTTAAATTAAATGGAAGGGCTAGAAGCCCTTTAAAAATGGTATCAGCGCCTGCGCAAGGTCTGATGACGCCAGTGCCAGAGACGGACAGCCCACCGCCTCCATATCATCGGGGTGGGCGGTCGGTCCAGCCATTTAAATGAGCCACCGTGCTGAATATTGCGGTGGCTCCGCGACATGTGGTCTGTACAGGCGGACCGCCATTGCTTACGTCCACCGTCGATTACAGTGGCAGCACCATATATTTCAGCCCAGTAGCTTATAGTGGAAATAGAATAAACAGAACAGAAAATGGGAACCAAATTACATCTGCACCTCTTAATCCAAATATCTCTCTCCCCACCACACCCCACCACCACCCCCCAAACTTTAACTCTGCTTTACCTGAGGACTTCGCTATGTGCATTCCAATAGGATATCAATTAGGAATATATCAAAAATCTTAGCTCTGAATTTTCTGGCCTTGGTGGGAGGGGACAACAGAAATTTGCAGAACAACCTGGCTGTGCCAGAATGTCATCCCATTTACTGTAACCCTTCACATTCCAGAGGGAATGACCATGGGCTCATCTGCATCCCCTACATCAATGAGACAAGTTTGATGGAGCTTCCATGCTTTCCCTGAGAGCAGCTTCAGGTTTCATTATGGAACTCATGAAGGTTGCAAACTTTGCCCAGAAGTGGTTGATTATCTTATTCTGAAAGTATAATCACTCCACTACACTTATCCTTCTGGGTGATCTATCAGGGTGGATGCTAGTGAAGTGCCTTTTCAGGAGCAATGCACCCATGCTGGATATACAAATGATCCCCTTTGCAGGACTTGACACCAGGTCGCCAACTTGGAGTTCAAGCAAATTTGGAACTTCCCTGTGCGATGAAGTGATCCCCAGGAATTTCAGAGCCCTTGACATAACATTGGCAGTGCAGCTGCATTGTCAACCCAAAACTAACGACAAAAGGCCCGTACCATTTCCAAATGGACACACTGCTGAAGTTCACTAGTAGTGGGAGAATGAGATATCAGCTGACTCCCATGCTGATCAGCCGAGCAGGTTGAGTCTTGAGGGGCGGGGAGAGTGAATGTGATACAATCTCTGGTGACCCTTCCTCGGCTGGCAGTGGGCTGGAGCTTTTTTTGTGGGCTCAGGAAGAGAAATTCTGCTCTTGCTGGATTCACAAAAAAAATTAAGAGCTTTTGAGCAGCTACCAGCTTTTAAGGATTGGTAGTTAGGGTGCTCAATGACTGTTACAAATGGACATATTGTGTGTGTGTATGTGTGTGTGAGAGAGAGAGAGAGTGCGTGTGTGTGCATGTGTGGCACAAGGCCTGCCCATTTGTACCTGAAAATTGCAAGCAGGATACTACAACTGACATAAAACCCAATTTGTAAATCAAAGCAGCCCCCTGCTGGAAACAGACCATCAGGCTGCTTGCCAATTTACAGGCACATCTGAAAAATTGCATCTGGTGCTGCATGGACATACATCAATGGGACACCTGCCAAGAATGAGGCATATTAATTTTGTCATATGGAACATTAATTTTAAATTCTTACTGGACTGAAAACATGGCTGCACCTGTATTCTAGAAGGACAGTGGCTGAAAACATTTGCATTCTAAAAGACAATTGCCTGGAGAAGACAATAGAACTGCTCCCTGATTTAATTAACCAAATGGATTTTGATCAAAAGACATTCGATGTGTGAAAGTCAGCATTCCAACCCCCTATTAAGGATGTCTACTAAGACTGAAAGAATCCACAAAACCTTGCTGGGCAGGTTGGTCCAAAAAAGGAGCTAATCACATGACTAGCCTGCTGGCTCAGGTTTGGTTTGAATTGTGACACAGGAAAACATCAGACTGCAACTAAACTTGAAGAGTGAGCATCTCTCCCTGTCTCTCTCACTCTCTTGCTCTCTCTCTCATGAAAAGCAGAGGCTGCAACTGGATTTCAAGAAGACAGCATCTCCCTGTCTCTCTCTCTCCCTCTCATGCAAAGACATGGACCCACAGAAGAAATGAAGCCTCAAGACAGAAAACCATTGAAACAAGTTTGAAAGCCTGCACTGGGCCCCAATGAAACAGCAAGATTTAATTGCAATCAAAGACTGTACATTGAACTCAAAAGACAGTAAATGATCTCCAGCTATTGCTTCAAACCTTTCCCCTTGATTCTTTCTCCTTTTCTGTCTCTATCTGCATGTGTGTTTATTGCGTATGCATGCGAGCGCAGCATGGTCACGCCACGTATTTTTAGTAGTTTTAACCAAATTAGAGTTTTAAGGTTAATAAACTTACACCTTTCTTGTTTAAATCTAAGAAAACCTGTCTGGTTGATTTCTTTGCCATTATAATTGGAGAGCAGTGAACCAGGATTCACTGAGGGGAAGCTAAAAACACTTTTAAAAATTAAACCCTGTTACGGCCAAACCAGGAAAAGGCTGAGAGGGAACCCCTCGACCCCTTTCTCACCTGGTCATGATGCTACTTATTTTCATTTCTTCCTACCTTGGGACACCATTAAATATATGAGCAATTTGTATTGACTTATATTACAGAATAAAGGCCATTCTTGTATTCACTACCACTGCAAATCTGTAAATCACTGTAAACACAGCTGTACCTTGAGAAGAAACTTCTTCCTGTTGGATACAAAATCAAGTGATATAGAAATAAATAAATGTATGACAACTGGTTTGAGAGTATTTTGAGCAAATGTATGTTTATCTTTGCATCATCACTTGAGGGCTATGGCTAAAGACTTTACGAGAAAGTGAAGATTTATGGAGCTTAGGTAAACACAAAGGGTTAGTTGGCCAAAGAATACAGTGTTAGGTACCATGAATGTAGTTACCATAATGGAGTGGGAATACTTTGCAAGGATGCTGCTGAGTTGCAATAACAGAATACACTGTTCTGAATGCCCACATTGGAAATGCATGCAACAATTATGTGGGCCACATCTGACTGAACATTCTAGAAACAGACCACCAGGCTGCTTGTCAATTTACAGGCACATCTGAAAACTTGTATCTGGTGCTGCATGGACATGGTGCTGCATGGAGGCCGGTGACCAGTGGTGTGCCGCAGGGATCGGTGCTGGGCCCTCTGTTGTTTGTCATATATATTAATGACTTGGATGTGAATGTAGGGGGCATGATTAGTAAGTTTGCAGATGACACCAAAATTGGTGGTATAATGGACAGTGAAGAAGGTTGTCTAAGGTTACAACAGGATATAGATAAACTGGGAAAGTGGGCAAGGGAGTGGCAAATGGAATTTAACGCAGACAAGTGTGAAGTGATGCATTTTGGGAAGTTAAACCAGGGCAGGACATATACAGTGAATGGCAGGGCCCTGGGGAGTGTTATTGAGCAGAGAGACCTTGGGGTGCAAGTACATAGTTCCCTGAAAGTGGCAACACAGATAGACAGGGTGGTGAAGAAGGCATATGGCATGCTTGCCTTCATTGGCTGAGGCATTGAGTACAAGAGTTGGGACGTCATGTTACAGTTGTGCATAAAGTTGGTTAGGCCGCATTTGGAGTACTGTGTGCAGTTCTGGTCGCTGCACTACAGGAAAGATGTGATTAAGCTAGAGAGGGTGCAGAAAAGATTCACAAGGATGTTGCCTGGTTTGGAGGGCTTGAGTTATCAAGAGAGATTGGATAGGCTGGTTCTGTTTCCAATGGAGCGAAGGAGGCTGAGAGGGGACATGATAGAGGTATATAAAATTATGAGAGGCATAGATAGGGTAGATAGCCACAATATGTTTCCCATGGTGGGGGTGACTAAAACTAGAGGGCATAGATATAAGGTGAGAGGGAGGAGGTTTAAAGGGGATCAAAGGGGTAAATCTTTCACATAAAGAATAGTGAGTATCTGGAATGAGCTGCCAGAGGAGGTGGTGAAGGCAGGAACAGTAGCAACTTTTAAGAGGCATCTGGACAGGTACCTGAATGAGCAAGGCATAGAGGGATATGGACTTAATGCAGGCAGGTGGGATTAGTATAGATGGGCATTATGGTCGGCATGGACGCGGTGGGCCGAAGGGCCTGTTTCTATGCTGTACGACTCTATGACTCTAAACTATTATGGTTACATCCAGGAGGGTGAACGGACAATTTAGCAAATGCTCCCATCTGCTCATGAAATGAGAGTGGAAAGAAAAGACAACACAGAAGACACAGGTAAGAAAAATAAACACTTGTTACTTGAACAACTCGAAAAATATTACAGGTATATATTAAACATCAACAGCTGATATACATTAGTGCAATTATTTGCAGGAGAACCCGAGTAAGTAACTTCAAATGAATAGGTAGCTTTAAATTGTTTTAAATTTGTTCAAGGGTTGTGGGCATCACTGGCAAGGCCAGCATTTATTGCCCATCCCTAATTGCCCTTGAGAAACTGAGTGGTTTGCTGGGCCATTTAAGAGTCAACCACATTGCTGTGGGTCTGGAATCACATGTAGGCCAAACCAGGTAAGGACAGTAGATTTCCTTCCTGAAGGACATTAATGAACCAGACAGGTTTTTACAACAATCGACAATCATGGTTACCATTAGATTAGCTTTTTAATTCCAGATTTTTAAAAAATTAATTGAATTCAAATTTCACCATCTACCATGGTGGGATTCGAAAACATATCCCCAAGACTTTAGCCTGGGCCTCTGGATTACTAGTCCAGCGACATTACCACTACGCCACCGCCTCCCCAGTGTATATAAATATGTCAATGCAATGTCAGAAATAGACAAATGTGTAACAATGGAGAACAGAAGATGAAACTAACAATATTGCCATATGATGTCGTATGATTTTAGACTAAACGGTTTCTCTTATTTTGTTCTATTTACAGAACTGTAAAGCATTGGCGTTGAGCTTTAGATTAATGGTCTCTACAGCCACAGGATAACTCGATGTTGATTCCCTGTAGAAAAGCCTTCAAATTACTTGAGAAAGCATCACGCAGAAATGTACCAGAGCAGAGAGAAAAGAGATGTTGGTTTTGCAGCTGTGTGTGCAGCATACTAAATAGACAGTCACCTTGTTTTGCCAACTTTGCTAAACCTAATTGCACAATATTAGGAGTCTGAACACTGGCACAAATATTACTGAAGACCTGATGAAGCAGTTGAGTGGCTGCCTCCAGCAAGCTCTGGGTTAGTTTGGAAGTGCCCAAGGACAGTCACATCTCTTGTGCCTGACTTGTCTTCTGACTTGTTGCAGACTCTTGAACTTGTTTAGTGTATTCCAGAAAGGACTCTCTGGAAGATCCAGCAAACAGGAACAGTCTTTCCATCAGTTATAGCACAGTTTATAGAAAGTCTTTGTTTGGTGACTGCTGTTAATTCCCCTCAAATGAAGCCTCATCATTGCCCTCTTCCGAGATGACGATAGCCTCACGGATGAACACAGAATGCATCATTGTAAAAATGGAGGAGCTTCTTTCATGAATGATTTTTAACTAAATCATGCACCAGCAACGTAAGGCCACTGGAAACACCCGAAGAGGAGAGGATAATTTAAGCAGTCTACTTTCAGATGAAGAATATAGATGCAAAATCTGAATCGTTAAGATTAATGATGGTATAAATTGATACTGTTTACTTCATGATGGTAAAATGTCATGGGTAGTGTTTTCAAACCACTTGTGCTATATTGGAAGATCATTGGTAAAAACGATGTACTTCACACTTATCGGACTGTACCGACATGGACTCCATGTTCTGTAAATAACTCTATGTACAGGCTTTGAGGACATATCTCATATCTCCCCCATGGAGTTAATGGCAATCATTAGTACTGATTTGTTGACACCAGTTATGATGTTACTCTGGCACTTTATTGATTCTTTATGTATGTGGCAAATTTTCCTGTTTACCATTTATCTTACTCTTGTAAAACTGAGAGACTTTTCAATTTTTTGTTCAAGCTATGACATACGAAAAGCATTCAGAGAGAGCGCAAGGAAGGCACGGGGAGTGGGAAATGGGGAGGGGGAAAAATGGGGGCAGGGGGAGAAATGGGGGAAGGGAGGGGAGAAAAGGGGAGGGGGAGGGGGAAATTGGGAGGGGGAAAATGGGGAAGAGGGAAATGGAGAGGGAAACGGGGAGAGGGGGAAATGGGGTGGGGAAAGGGGATAATAGGGAAGGGAGACAGAGGATGGGCAGGGCAAAGGGAGGCGAGAAATGGGGAAGGGGAGAAATGGGGGGGAGGAGGAGAGGGGGCAGTTGGGGAGTAGGGGACATGTGGAGGGAGGAAAGTGGTGGTGGGGGGAGGGCAGAGGGAAGGGGAGGGAGGGGAAGGGGAGGGAGAGGAGGGCGGGAGGAAGGGGAGGAGGAGGGGTGGGAGGAAGGGGAGGAAGGGAGGAGGAAGGGGGGAGGAGGAGGGGAAGGGTGTAGGGAGGGAGGAAGGGGAGGAGGAGGGGTGGGAGATCACTGAGGGCAGCAGCACAAGTAGATAAGGTGGTTGGGAAGGCATACGGTACACTTGCCTTTATTAGCCGAGGCATAGAATCTAATAGCAGGGAGGTTATGAGAGCTGTATAAAACGCTAATTAGGCCACAGCTGGAGTACTGTGTACAGTTCTGGTCACCACACTATAGGAAGGATGTGCTTGCACTGGAGAGGGTGCAGAGGAGATTCACCAGGATGTTGCCTGGGCTGGAACATTTCAGCTATGAAGAGAGACTGGATAGGCTGGGGTTGTTTTCCTTGGAGCAGAGAAGGCTGAGGGGGGACCTGATTGAGGTTTGCAAAATTCTGAGGGGCATTGATAGGATAGATAGGAAGAAACTTTTTCTCTTAGCAGAGGGGTCAATAACCAGGGGGCATAGATTTAAGGTAAGGGGCAGGAGGTTTAGAGGGGATTTGAGGAAAAACTTTTTCACCCAGAGGGTGGTTGGAATCTGGAACACACTGCCTGAAGAGGTGGTAGAGGCAGGAACCCTCACAACATTTAAGAAGTATTTAGATGAGCACTTGAAGTGCCATAGCATACAAGGCTACGGGCCAAGTGCGGGAAAATGGGATTAGATTGATGGTCAGCGTAGACGTGTTGGGCCAAAGGGCCTGTTTCTGTGCTGTATAACTCTATGACTCTATATCACACTTATTTTCACCTTTATGTTGTTGATTGTGATGGTTTAGTTCCAAGTAATTTTGTTTTACATCTAATAAATTGTTTTAAAAAAGAAACTGTCCAGCTTCTGTAAAACATGGTTACCTCTCACACCTTTGTCCGGGTCTTCATTTTGCATCATTTATTACTGTCAATGCATAATGTTATATTTACTAGCATAAGACAATACCTTGTTCTCAACTAATTAAGCATATTAATTTATGACAGAGTTAAATTAAGATGCTGCGCATCCTGCCAGGGTGGTAGATGTCTTAATATTATTCTGAAACATCTCCCTTCATTCTTTGAGTTTCTTATTAACACATGCTTAATCCTGCTCTACATTTTCTATGGAATCCAGAGCTAACCTGATTGGATTGACAGTTTATTCCTAGTTTTCATTGCAAAGTGATATAAAGAATTAATTTAACATATCTGCCATTTCCTGATGACCACATTGCATTTTGATCCAATTTATCACTTGAAGGCCTTGTTAGGAGTTTAGATATTTCTTTCACAGCTAAAAATGTTCTTTAGATCCCTTTATCTGCTGTCTGAAATGCATGCCTTCTCACCTTTTCTAATATTTGTTTTAGTATCAAGCTGCCTTCCCAGTCTTTGGTACTTTTTGTCCTACCTCTTTTAAAACATTCTGCTTAACATTTAGGCTATTTTTGTTCTCCTGATTCAGTCATTATAGTTTTGGTCTTGCTACATTTCTTCTTTATCTCGTAGGGACATACAGTACTTCTTTTTTCCACATACTTTTTGAACAATCTTGGGAAACAAATCTGTTTTTCAACTATTGTTTTATTTTCTGGTATTGCTTCCCATTCAATCCTCCCTAAGAATCCCTTTTCTAGCTCTAAAGTTTGTCTATCTAAAGTCTTGTAAATCGGAATTGCTACTTTTAGCTTCAGTTTACCGTATGATAATAAATCTAACTTTATAATGAGTAGAAACCACGCAGCAGCCTATTACAAGTTACTAATTAGTTCCATTGGACTGTTAATACTAAATCCAGTGTTAATGCCTACCCTTGTATTATTCTTCACATGTTGAGAGCTAGTCATTGATTACTTCCAGAAATAAACTTGTACCATCACTTTGTTTTCAGCTATCTCTGGTCTGTCCATTTTATCACAGGGATATTGAAAATCCTCTTTCCATATAATGGTTCTCTCAGTCTCTCTTGTTTAAACAGTTGTAGTTCTGTTATCATCAGTTCTGATGAAAGGTCACAGACCTGAAACGGTAACTCTGTTTCTCTATCCGCAGATGCTGTTTGACCTGCTGAGTATTTACAGCATTTTCTGTTTTTATTTCAGATTTCCAACATCCGCTGTATTTTGCTTTTATAAATATTACGTTGTTGTGTTTATTATTAACGTTTATCCTTATAGATTTTCTCAACTCCCTTTTTCCTATCAAATCCACCTATTGATAGCAATCGATAGTCACTCCTCCACTTAATCTTCTGTGTGAAATATCTCCGTCTTTATATGCATCAAAGAAATTCCTCCTAAATTCTTTCTAGTTCCTGATGCTCTCTTAATAGGACTTCCTCCCTGTTCTTTCTATGTCATTGGTCCCAATATGGAGTATGACAACTGGTTCTTCCTTCTCCTCTTCCAAGATTCTCTCCACCTATTTCTAAATATCCCTTCATCTGGCACTGGGTAGGCAACAGACCCTCCTGGACTCTCGAGTACAACTGCAAAGGGTACCCTCTATTCCTCCTCATAATTGAATCGACAAAGAATAAAACCATTATATTCTGCTTCCCCCTGCCTGCATTCCTTCACCACCTACCACCAACCCCACCCACCCGACCCTGCACCAACCACATCTTGAATTGCCTCCTGCTTTGGTTAGCATTCTGGCAATCCTACCTGTAGCCTTCCTCCTTATCCCCAAAGGTAGTGTGTACATCATTCCTGTTGGACAACACCAGTTTCTGAGATTCCTCCTTCTCTACCTCTACTAGGTTTCCTCCATCCTGCTGGCTGTCAGTTAGACACTCCTCTTCCTGTCTACATTCCTCTATGTTTTGTGACAGTGTTGTAGAGTGAACTATGTAGACATCCCCACCCTCTTAATTTATGAGTCAGATTACTCCAGCTAAATGACTCTGAGCAAACTTAACTCAGACATTTCTCACAGCTGTGAGCATCCAGGACAATCTCAATGTTCACAAATTCCCACATCCTGAAGTGTCGACACACTGTCTGAGCTGCTATATATACTATGCTAAATATAATTTGAATATTTATTTACTGTACAGACATTATTTATTTATCTATTTCTGATTCATGTTGCACGCTAAATTCTGATTAACGAATGGTGACGTTACTTTTTGTTTATTTATTAACTTGTAGCTGATAGGTTTTTGTCCTTTCCTTTTATTTATTAATTCCTTTTTAAAATTATGACATAACATTTTCAAAACCATTACTCTAATTCTCTGTGCTTTTTCCCCCCCAAAATGTACTTTATTCATAAAATTAGTAAAAAGAATACATTATATAACAGTTCAAATTTGATATTACATAAAGTCCAATACAGATCACTTACTTTCAATGTAGTACATGAACTGCCTCACTACACTTGCCATTTCAGGTATATTTACAATGTACATTTGCATTACATGTCAAACATTCTCTGTGAATACAGCCTGAGGGTTTTACACAGTTTCCAGTCCCATGGTATACTATGGCAAGAGGGCCTTTCCCTATTGAGCCTTTGCGGCAGCTGCCCCAAGCTTTAGTCCGTCCCTCAGCATGTAATCTTGGACCTTGGAATGTGCCAGTCTGCAACATTCGGTCATGGGCAACTCTTAGTACTGGAAGACCAGCAGGTTTCGGGCAGATCAATGTGCGTCCTTCACTGAGTTGATGGTTCTCCAGCAATAGTTGTTTATTTCAGTATCCGTCCGTCCCTGGGAACAGCCTATAGAGTACAGACTCCTGTGTTAGAGCCGCTTGGGATGAACCTCAACTAAAACCACTGCATCTCTTTCCATACATGCTTTGCAAAGGCACATTCCAGAAGGAGATGGGCAACAGTCTCTTCCCCACCATAGCCACCTCGAGGGCAGTGTGCGAAGGCGGTGAGATTCTGGGCATGAAGGAAGGATCTGACGGGGAGGGCCCTTCTCGCCACCAGCCAAGCTACGTCTTGGTTTGAAAGTTCTGGTGATGAGGCATTCTGCCAAATGACTTCAGCAGTCTGCTCGGGGAACCATGCAACAGGATCCATCATCTCGTTTTCCCCAAGGGCCTTGAGGACATTCCGTGCAGGCCACTGCCTGATGGATTGGTGGTCTAAGGTGTTTTTCTGCACAAACGTTTCCATGAAGGATGGGTGGTACGGCACGGTCCAACTGGATGGAGTGTTCCGCAGCAATGTGGGCAGACACTTCCTTCGCAACACCGGGGACAAATAGAACCTCAGCACGTAGTGACACTTGGTGTTTGTACTGGGGCTCTATGCATCGGTCAGGGAACCTAATTCCCTACACTACCTTAAATTTTTTTGCTGCCTTTATTTTGAAGGGGTTGGAAGAGAAAGTGGCTGACTTACCAGGGAGCCCTTCTGGCTTGCTGTGACACCATATGCAAACTTTTGACCTATAATTTGCTGAGTCTTGGTATATGGAAATGAACGAATGCAAGTGTTTGGGAAAAATCCCAGCATTCATTCACTCTCAACTGCGATAATCTAATTAAAAGTGAAACCATTTCCTGGAGAAAATGCAATTGAGCAGTCAAAAATATTGACAGCTACAATGAAGTTGACAATAAATACAAGTTGTTTTTGAAGAGTACCATAGCACAGAGGTAATTGCCATTTCTGGTCAGGAGTTTAAAATCAACATAAAGTAAATCACATGTCAACAATGCTGAAACATGGATCGAACAATCAGTTTAATTTATGAACTAAACTATTCTGAATATTTAACTTCACAGCATTATTCAAAGGAAGCTAAGTTCAAAGAATTTAATGGTACCTTTCAAATCATAATATGGCATTTACTGAATATTACAAAAAATTGTACCAAATACCAAACAAATGGCTCCTAGATTAATAATACACACTTTTCTTGCAAAAGACAAGCATGAGCTCCTGGAGGAACAGCCAATACTCATTAGGAATAATTTAAAAATAGATTTATAAATAACATAAGATAGACCATTTTTTCTCACAATCTAAATAATACAAGTTACATACCCATGACTTTACAAATCAACATTTTCACCATGATTTCCAAAAATGATGACTTTTTCATGCTTGTTTATTGACTGGTGGTGTTTTATTATGTGAGTGGTCCAACAAAATATATCAGGGATTTTAAGAAACTTCCACTGAAATGATGCTGCATCATGGAATTAATCAGAACGTGAGATGATGGTTGCCCAAAAGAAAATGTAAGTTTAAGAAGAATGTAGTAGGCTAAGACATTTAAGCTTACTGCATCGTGCAGAAATAGCACTGAAGAAATACTGGAAATCATTAATGAAAAACTGATTGGAATTGCACAGTGGATCAATTAGCATTTGATAAAGAAAGACAAGTTAACAATCTTTTCATTGGAGTTGAAGGTTCAGTAGCTCTTGAGACACAAACTTCTAGAACATGTAGAAGAATCTATTCAGAAATTTTAGTGAGACAGTAAAAAAGGAAGCAGGATTCCTTGTTTCTGCTGGGCTTATGGACTTCAGTTAATCAATGGTTCCGGTGAGTTGTTTACCCAGTTAGTATACTAGGACATATTTCCTCTTACTTCAAAGAAGCCTAATTAAGAAATCATTGCTTTTACAGGGTTAATTCATCAATTCCTTTTTAAAGGACTGCTTGGAAACAGAATCATGAGGCAATAAATAAATGCTGTGCATCAGCCATGTACTATAAACCTAAATAATTACCTTATAAGGGTTAACGTCACTTAAATAGATAAACCTCATTGATTTGGTTTGATTAAAAATTAGAATTCTCACTCCATGATACTAATTAGAATGTAAACTGCAGCCAAAACCTTCAGTTTGCAGAAAGGTGCTAAAAAGACCAAACTTCTTGTTCACACCAACCCCTATGCTCACACGTCAAAAATAAAAACCTAATTAAACATACTAATTAGCTCCGTAGTGTCAGACTGATAGACAATTAGAACAGTGGATCGCCAGTACTCAAAACCCTTAGCACCAAAAGTTCAGAGGCATTGCAGGCACCTCAAGACCATGCCCTTTGAGAACAGTGATTTCAGCAAACTAAAGTGTGAAGAACACCTGGCAACACTAAAGCAAAATCAGTTCTCAGAATCTAAAATATTAGTAGACATAAATCAGTACTCACTGGCCTACAGCTATCAATTACATTTTCTCACTGATAAATCCCTATCCTCTAATGAGCTGAGTTTCATACCTGACCTGACTGGGAACCTGAGGCATGAGTGTTCATGGGAGGCAACACGGATAAGGATCAAAAGAAAGAGAGTATCACTAAAATAAACATGCAGAAGCTTTGTAAAAATTGGGGAATTGGTCTTAGTTTAACCCCTGGTGCAGTCAAGTGTGTTTTATTGCCTCTTGTCTACATATCCATACATGCTTCTCAAAGAGGCAGGATCCTTTGTTCCAGCATCCTGCAATTTTTTTTTGCTCTCAATGGATTGAAATCTTCTTGTGTAATATTAGTAACGAGTGTTAATGCATTCAGATGAGATTGCTTTGTCCTCCACTTTAACAAAGCCATTGACCAATCAAAAATTGTTTAAAAAAAAATTTATTCACGAGATTTGGGCATCGCTGGCAAGACCATCATTTATTTCTCATCACTTATTGCTCTTGAGAAGGTGGTAGTGAGCCACCTTCTTATATGTTGCAGTCTGTGTGTTTTAGATACTCCCACAGTACGGTACAGTAGTGTAATGGTTATGTTACTAGTTTAGTAACCCAGAGGCCTGGGGAATTTAAATTCAATTAACTAAATAAAATCTGGAATAAAAAGCAATGTTGAACATGAAACTACCTATAAAAAACCATCTGCTTCACTAATATCCTTTGAGGAAGGAAATCTGCCATTCTTACCCTGTCCAGATCATACGTCACTCCAGACCCACATGTGGTTGACTCTTAACTTCCCTCTGAAATGGCCTAGCAAGCTACTCAATTGTATTCATGGAAGGCGGTTCATCAGCACCTTTTCAAGGGTAATAAATAATAGCCTTACCAGCAACACCCACATCCCATGAATGAATAAGAAAAAAACAATGTGCTTGGGTGTGAATTTCCAGGATTTCGACCCAGTGACAAAGAAGGAATGGCGATATATTTCCAAATCAGGACGGTGCATGACTTGGAGGTGCTGGTGTTCCGATGCTGCTGCTGCCCGTGTCCTTCTAGGTGGTAGAGATCGTGGGTTTGGGAGGTGCTGTTGAAGAAGCCTTGGTGAGTTACAGAGGTGCGTCTTGTAGATGGTACACACTGCAGCCAAGGTGCGCCACCAGTGTTAACACTTTTGTTAAAATTGCTGACAGGTGCCACTTCTATATATTGGTTAATAATATTACACAATAAATGTTCAACTCACAGGTGTTTAAACAAAAGTCTGATCAATGGTGCAGTCAGTTATACAATAATGTCACTGGGTCACCATTTGCATCTGCTGCGGCCATTCTATATTCGATCTTAAATAAACATTTAAAAAAAAAATTGTGTCATAAAAATTGTGGTCCATGACGAATGGATTTAGTCTTGCTGAAAACGTGATGGACTTTGAGCACAGTTGTCAGGGCAGGGTGTTCCTGGCTGGCCCGAGAACATAGCCTGCACAAAAAACTCTCTGTGACAATGGTAATTAAATTGAAAGGGAGAATTTTGCAGGGAAACTAGTAATTGCTAAATAATTGGTGCACAGTGAACTATGGTGAGAACTATTTGCAGCTATAATTGACAGAACTAAACAGAAAATGTAGAAAAAAAGCCAAGGTTTTGCTCACAAATTGCACTCAGTCTGATTAATGTAATTGGTTAGTAATCAAGTCTAGCTATATATTGGTGTGTGAAGTTCCAAAGGCAGCTTACCATGTATTCAGCAGCTTATCGAAACCTTACATTGTAGTACAGGACTATGAAGAAAGCTGTTGAGGATTTACAGATTAGAATAATTGTACCCACTTTGTTTACTTTTTGATGTGAAACGTCACAAAGGCACCAAACCTCGGTTCTCAAAACACAAAGTAACAGCAAGCCACCAAAATATGCCATGCTAGATCACTCAGCACTGCAGAAATTAGGAATAAAACATAGATCCTCATCATATTGCTGTTTTGTTAAATGCATGCTATTCTGTGCAGAGGATAGACTGGGGGAAGGATTCCTTTGCTTGCCAACTGCAGCGGCATCATGACGGCATTGCTGAAGACTTCCTTTGACTCATTTTCTGGTAAAATTCTAAGTGTTAAAAAAAATTATATTTATGATTTTGCTAGAAATATTAGGAAATTCACACAAACATGTGCTACTGGGCATAGCAAGGAGAGGAATTCTTCCCATCGTGTGACTATTTACTTTGTTCTGTGATGTTCATAGAATTAATAAAATGCAAAGAAAAGCATTTTATTGTAAATCAGTTAAGGAATTAAAATGCCTTTCACCAATGCATTTCATTGTTTAGATTTACACAAGCTGAGCCTCGGTCGAAGGCAGGTGAAAGTAGATGCGTCCTGTACATGGACCAAATGGCAGGGAAAGCTAGGTGGGCTGTATGACCTTCCCTTGTTCTTTTTTCCTTATATTTTATGTTCACTCTGAATGGCATATACTTTTGTTTTATGTTAGCATGGCTCATTCATTTTGCGTTCCTCTAAATCATATTTTGCAGCTGAATGCCATTAAGTTAGTCGGGTGGCATGCTTGTACAGCTAGTTGTTGCATTCAAATAGTGCCACGCAGTGGCAACTGGTGACCTGTATAACAGGAGAGGCACCTAATATGTATGCCTAACCAGGCCAGCTTGTTACCATGGCATGGCATCAGGCCCTGTGCCTACATCTTGTGTCACAGTCTACGACACAAGCCGATAATCTGCCTGCCATGTTTGGGTACTTTCTGTGATGAAATAGCGAAAAAATACACAAAAGAACCAACTGCCAACATTCTGCCCATTTCTGGAGTTGCCACGTTTACCAACAAACTTTCTGCTAGTCAATGGGAAGTGTCCACCCATTTTTGGGGTGGTGTTATTCAGTGTCAGCTTGGCTTATTTTGTAGCACTCTCATTTCCGAGTCAGAAGGTTGTGGGTTCCAACTCTACCATGTTCTTGAGTTGACATTCCAAGTGCATTACTGATTGGGAAGGGGGTGTGAGAAGGGGGTTCGGTTTGTTCAGTTGACTAGAGCATGATGCAGAATATTTGCCAACAGTGCAGGTTCAATCCCCGTAATGGCTGTGGTAGTTCATGGAAGCCTGCCTGCTCACCTCGCCCCATGCTTGAAGAGCAGTCCTCCTCAAGCTATACATTAACAACTGAGTCTCTCTAATGGACAGCGATGCTTATGGTCCTTTGGGTACTATGGCTGGAATAAGAACAACTGAGGGCGGCCTGCATTGTTAAAGGTGCTATCTTTCAATGAGATGTTAAACCAAACATTCCATTGGCTTACTGTAAAAGATCCCATAGCACTATCTGAAGAAAGAGAATGAGTATTTCTGGTCTCCTGGCCAACATTCCTTCCTCATCAATACTAAAAATTGACAACTAGTCATTCATCTGCTGTTTGTAGGATCTTTTGGCTGCTGCATTTGCTTACGTAACAACAGTACCAAAAAATAATTATTGGCTATAAAGTATTTTGAGAATGTGCTATATTAATGCAAGTTCTTTCTTTTCTATGATAATGAGGTGGTAATGATGTTGTGACATCATATGCCTCATTTTCAATCATTTTCAACTCATTAGCACTCAATCATGGGTCTGCTCATATCAAAACAGGTGCCTTAGGCTGCTCAGTGCTGCTGAAAGCACAAACATGAGCTTGAAAAAACCAGCAGATATACTTTGAGCTTGCCAGAAACCTTATTACTTGATTAATTTGGGGATTGTTCTTGTTCCGTTTGCTGTTGCCACCTACTTTACCATTTGGTGTGGTTCCACTCTCTCATTCATGGAAGCAACAGTGGGTTTCCCATTGGGCATTCCCTTTTTGGAAGAAGAGGATACCAGTCTGGTCAGGCAGTATCAAAGGCAGAAGGTATCCATTTGTACCTCACTCATGCCTCTCTTGTCTAAGGAACGGTGCCTGCAAATGCTTTGCTTTACAAAGGAAGCTGCCAATGTGTTCTGCCACAAGCTGCCACCCAACCCACAGCTACCTCCACCACAGGCACAGCTGGTTGTAAAGGCCACAACCTTTACCCTACCCTTTTATGTTGTGATGCCATTCCAGGCTGCCCTGGAACATCAATAACAATAGCCTTGAAGGTTATGAGGTGACGCAATAGAGGTTTTCAAGACGATGAGAGGTTTTAGTGGTCTTAGAGTGGTCAATAACCAGAGGTCATAGATTTAAAATCATTGGCAAAATAGTTTAGATGGAAGATGAGGAGTTTTTTTTCACTCAGAGAGTTGTTGGGAGAAGTGCTTTACCTGAAAAGGTGGTGGAAGCTGCTTCTGTAAATAATTTTAAAAGGGAGTTGGACAGGTATTTGAGGATAAGGAGCTCACAGGGTTACAGACAAAAAGCGGTGGTGTGTGACTCATCATGTCTGCTCTAGCACAGATGTGATGGACCAAATGTCCTCCTGCTGTGATGTAAGTTTCTATGATTCAATGAATAGCCAATTTGGTGTATGCATTTGTATCAGCAAAGCATGAATGTGTTGCTTGCTTGAGCAAGCAATTTCACTCTCTTCCCTCTGGAGAACCACTGGCAGCATTATGGTGCATTCCAATTTTACTGATTGGTAGAATACCCACAGGTAAAGGAACCACATGACCAGATGTACCCCTTGAATAAGTCACCACCTACAACAATGCTCAGTTCATTTGCAATCTGTGCCATGACATCAAGCAAGTAAATGCTTGCATCTCAGGGAGCTGCCAGAATGTCTTCATTTTAAGCCAGTTCACCATGTTAGCACTTTCTGACCCAGAAAGGCAAGTCTCTGGGAGGTGAAGGCCACCCTTGTGACATCTGTGCTTTTCCCCAGGTCACTAATACAATGAGGTGCAAGAAGAAACCAGAGTCATGGAGCACACAACGAGCATGTTTTAGGCACGTCGATTGATGTGTGGTTGCCTTGCAATATATTTCTGACAGGGTCTTATGGATCATGTGCTACTTTACAAAGAGGCCACATCATGGAGGACCTGGAGAAGAAAGGCACCCAAGGGTATCAGGATGATCAGCTCAAGGTGCAGCTGCAGGCTAAAGAAATTAGAGATGACACATCATTACCAGTTCAAGAGACATCAACAGTCATCTACACCTTCTCCCATCCCTCCACAAAAGTGTTATCTTCTGTGACCTCCTCTCCATGCTCAACAACTCACTAAATTTCCATCCAAACCACCAAATGCAAGTAAGTTCCAGAACACTTCAAAAAGAAAATCTGCAACCACAACAACTTTAATGGCAGCACAATTTGCTCAATCCATACCATATGTTTGCTTGTCTCCTGCTTCTTACTGCCACATTTGCCCATCTGTGCTGGGAATAAGTGGAAATATGAACTTGGAGCTCCTATGAAGTGCCTCCCCTGGGTGTCACCTGTGTTAGGATTGTGTGATGTAGCTGGCTGCTGTACTGTCAAGAGGAACCTCTTGGGACTAAGGTGTCCCTGGACTCAGAGCAGATAAGTCTGAAGATGGATCTAATGCTAGTTGCACCTCTTGTGTGGTTGCATGGGTAACCTGGCCCTGTCTCCTTTCTGACAGGTGCATAGGCCTTGGATGGGGCTATTAGGAGGGCATGTATGTGCTGCTGTCATAAAGTCTGTGTGGCTTCCTGCCATACCACTAGTACTGGATATTGGCTCTGCATGGCCACTAATCTATGGTGAAACAGATCTAATGATCCCAACAAGATCAACGAAGTCCTGTGTAATGGTTGTCTGTAATCTACACCAAGCCTACCCAAACCAGAAAAGGTAGCAAGTGGAATATCGAACACCCAAGCTTCAATGCGAGCAGTCTGAGCATTCATACAATAAATAAAGACAGCCTTCAGGCAACTGTCATGGGAACCTCTGTAGCAGATTTCCTTAAAGCTGTAACATGCTTATTGATGGACTGCAGTACCTTTCGATGGCTTTCCAATTTGCTGCATATGCTGCTGGTAGATTCCTCCACCCCAGCTACCATCTGCAACATACTGTCTGGTACAGCCTAATGCTGTGACAGAATCAGGATGAGAAAGCTGCAGATCCTCAGGTCATTAAATTGAAATGTGATACCTGCCATCTGTGACTGATCACTCCTTGCTGTTATATATTGCGTTGTTTTGGAAAAATGAAGGGATAAGGGCTGAATTACTTTCATGAACCATGATTAAGGGATTTGCGTGCAGTCCATAATGGATGCATGTGATGCCAACTACATAGCATGCAAGGCTTTTTGTGGGGTCAAAGTATGTGACACATTCAGGTGGAGGTGGAGGGCATAAAGGGTACCATGCTACCTTGTCGGCATCAATGGTAATCCTAGGAGGTTGCACGATGCCCACTATACCCCTAACCACTTTAACATAGTAATGGTGGTAAGTCATTGTAAGTGACATGCTTAGTACAGTGCATTTTCACAAGATGTTCCAAATTCTCTTTTCTTGCCTGGCCTGGTAGGGTCATTAAACTTTGTATTGCACTCGGTGGCAGTGTGTTTTGTGGTTGTATTAGCACTTACTGCCTGGCCACTCCCTCCACTACCTTTAACTATGTTTTTTTAGGCTCTCTGCCTAAAAAGGCTTTTGCTCTGTCTCCATCCTTCTGCAGGTACACTTTAGCATCTGAATGTATGAAATTGAAGTCAGCACTGTGAAGCAGACCTGTCTGATATTTTTGACCAATGAATATTTGGTTTGCAGGCCTGGTCATTTAAGCCTGCAATAGCAAATTATTTCCCCTCCCTTCTCAATCCTTTTAATGCACCAGTTTTATACTGGAATATCCCATTTTGTGAACTAACCCATTATCTGCATTGATGCCCCAATGGGCAGTTTAACTCTGACCTTTGAGTGTATGTGCACTCCAACTCCCCATTGTGAGCTGCAATATAAAAGTGAGAGGGCAGTGTACAGCTCTTCTGGCTGCTACCTGGAATTAATTATTCTGGGAACAGCTTCAGGTACCAAATTAAATAAGGCTTTGAACAGCTATTTCAAGAACATAGTAACTGCTATAAATATCCCATTGTATCAACATCTTTACTTGGAGGTACGAATCCTTTGTAGATTTTCATTGAGTTTTTGAGCCAATTCACAGCCACCCACTACTTCACCTGTGACTTTTATCACCCAGACAGAAACTTCTAAATCTCATTTCTACCAAGCATTAATTACAAGTCAACTGCCTGTCAATTAAATATTCCTACCTATTAGTAATGATAGATAACTGTAGTGCCTTAAGGCTCGAAGAGTGAAAAGGACAGCAGTAACACCTGATGTTCCTTCACCATTTATTGGGGTCAGAGCTACTTTGTAACTGATTGTAGATCTTCCAAACTGTTATAATCATCTATATTCTTAGGTGGGAGGCCTTGGTGTGTCAGGGGGTGAGTTAAATGTTGCCTGAGGATAAATTTCAGATCAGCAGAAGACTGGCTTAAACATTTTGATAGCTGGTAAGGACAATCCAGAATATGAAAGATCACAGATACCTGTGAGCCCTCTCATGAAAGTGCTGGTCATTTTCACACATTAGAGACAAAAATGGATCTGGAAGTGCATTTCTTTTCCCAGATAAAGAAATTAAGATGTGCACTTTGTGGTGTTGCCATGTCACCTCAAAATCATACTGTACCACTTTAAGGATGTATTCACACGACAAGTTTAGTGTCCATGCAAGAGATTACAGCTTCACGTTGACCTTAAATTAGTATACTGTAAACAGAGTGTTAAGTCCAAAATTGACTACTCCCTCCTCCAGGGAACTTAACTCTGCTCTGACAGGCTCATGCTGTATTTACACAAAGAGGAAAACGTTCTGAGACCCAGCATCACCACTTGGAGTGGGACAAAATCCATGCTGTCTCTCTTTTTATCACCTCAAGTATTCAGTTAATCTGAAGAATGGTGATTGAAATATTTTAAAGAAAATTTTTAGTGATTTGATTTGTTCGGTTTTAATTTTGGTGGAGTTTTGTCACTTATTATAGTTACTAAGTTTGATCTATTACTCTCTTATTAGTATGAAATGGAAGCCAATCAACTGAGAAAATTATTTTAATTCACCTATCCCAGATGTAATGCCCAAATGTGTGATACCTGAAGGGTGACATACAGAATAAGACACTGAACAGGTAAGGCTGAGTTTCATCAAGAATCCAAGTAAAGTGGTTATAATAACTTTTAGTTATAAGAATAAGTGTCAGTTTGGCTCACTTGATAGCACCCTTGCTTCTCTGAAGATTGTGGGTTCAAACCTCACTGAAGGCAATCCTCTTCTGTTTAGGTGGACATAACAGATCCCATTGTGCTATCGGAAAAAGAGGAGAGTTCTTCTAGTGTTCTTGCCAGCATTTCTCCCTCAACCTACATCACCAAAATAAACAGATTACCTGATCATGCTTCTTATTTGTGGAATCATGCCATGCCTGAACTGGTTGCTGCATTTGCCTACTTAAACAACAGTGACTACCCTTCAGAAGTAAGTCATTGAATGTGAATTACTTTGGGGCATCCCTAGGATATAAGGTGCTAACAAAAATGAAAGTTTTTTCTTAAGATGAGTGATTTTACTGCTAGTGGAATAGGATACATTTTTCCACTGTGCAAATTTCACGAAAAAAGGGTTGGCTGGCATCCTTCCATCTACGAAGATGATGGACAAGCAGCAAACAATCTACGGGGGATGCCACAAATGGATTGTTTGCCACGTGTCCATCATCTTTCATAGGTGGAAGGATGCCAACCAACCAACTTCTCGGTGCACCTTTGTTGATGGCTGTGAAGGCCAATCCTTGAGATGCAGGTTCTGTCACAAGTGCCACACGTGAAGCTGCTAAATGACACTGTGAGTTGTCGTTTTCAGTGTTGGTGCCTGCTGCCAAGCTGCTGGAGCAATTGGTCATCATGGCAGTGCACACCAATCCACAGGACGTGTCGCCATTTCCCTCTTTCACTAGCTAGTGCCCCCATGTGCGATAGTCAGCATTCAGGGCCTTCATATCACGCTAGCAAGCATCCTTGAAGCAGAGCTTTGGGTGCCCCACTGATCGTCTGTTCCCGGCTACCTCATCATATAGAAGGTCCTTGGGTATGCGACTCTCTTCCATCCTGTGGACATGTTTGATCCACTGAAACCGCCTCCATTTGATTAGAGCTTTGCCTTTGAGAGGACTGCCGCATTTGTGATTTTGTCCTGCCAGGATATACGGATAATCCACCGCAGACAGGAAAGATGGAAATTATTGAGCTTCTTTTCCTGGTTCCAAGGTAACAGACAATCTGTCCCTTGATGCGGAGCTCGATACACGCTTAGGCAAAACAGCTACCACCTTTGGCTGACTCGCGAAACGCACACGGGATAACACCAAGCTGACCTTTAGGACCAAGCTGACGGTTTATAAGGCCTGTGTTCTTAGCACCTTGCTGTATGGCTGTGAAACATGGACAACTTACCAGGAGAAGAAGAAAAAATATAAAATAGTAATTATCAACTTCTCAAGTTTAGTAAAAGGTTTTTCTTTTACTATGGAATCCATAATATTTCAACAATTATGAAGGACACAAGTGGGGGTAATTTTGACGTGTGAGAGTGTAAACTGGGTGATAGTGAGTCAGCAGTCCATTTTACATCGATTCTGATTTTTATTCCATAGACTTGGATGGGAATAAAAAAAATTGGGAGAGATGTAGGGCTGGATTTTGTTCTTCTCCTGATGTCGGGCTCTGTGGCGGGCGGGCCTGGACGCCTGGAGCAGCAGCGGCCCGCCACTGACCCCGATGTTGGGATTGCTGGGCCCGATTTTCCGGGTGGCAGGGAAGCTGTGTGGCGAACCCTCCTCAGCTCTGCGGCGGGACTATGCTTTAAATATTAAAATTATCTGTTTGCGCATATTTAAATTAAAATTACCCGCAATCTTCCCTGCAGTTCTGGACCTTCAGCGCAACGGGTGGCACTCTGCGCCTTTACTTTCCCAACCAGTGTAAGCTGGCGCCACCAGGGGTAGGGGGTGAACTCTGCATTTTTAGTGTAGAGGGGGTGGGAAAGGGGTGACCTTTGCACCTAGTACAGTTGTGGAGGGGTGGGGTGGGGGGGAAGGGGTCAACTCTGTACTTGGTGCAGTTTTGGGGAGAAGTGTTCAACTCTTCATTGGTAGTGTAGTTGGGCGGGGAACGGGGCAAATATGCATTTTGGTGTGGTTGGAGTGGGGGGAGATGGGGGCAACTCTACAATTTCTTCGCAACGCCTGCACAGAAACAGTTGACGCCGCTCACGGCGTTGCCGAGGCCGCCCCCACCATGATTGTGGGGGGGGGGGGGGGGGGGGAGGGGGGGGAGGGGCGGCCACCCAGCATATGATAATGAGCCGCCAGGTTCAAGGCCATGGCAACGTGGCGGTACGCAGCCCATACGTGCCAGCCGCCATTTTTCACGCCCCCGCCACTCCCAGCGGTAGGACTACAAGATTCAGCCCGTCTAGTGTGCTACTGACTTGCTATCACCCATTTTACACAGTTTCACAAATTCAAAACTACCCCAATATCAGTAGAATATACCATACCTCGTAATTGTCCACTTTAATTGACAGGTCAAATATTAAGTAGTGCCACTGAGAAAAGCAGCAAAACTCCCAAGTTGGTAAAATCAGCTGCTTTGTTGGCTCTACAACATCTGAAAGATGACAAGTATGCAACCCATATTAACCTAAATCCCTTGATATGTCTGTCCCTCTAATTGTACTCTCTTCAGTCCAATGGGGGCATTGTGTCTGTATCTTTAGTTTGGCCTGTATAGGAAATAGAAGCAGGAGCAGGCCATCCAGCCCCTCGAGCCTGCTGCGCCATTTAACCAGATCATGGCTGATCTTCTACCTCAATACCATTTTCCCGCACTAACCCCATTTCCCTTGCTATCTTTTAAGATCGAGAAATCTATCGATTTCTGTCTTGAATATACTCAATGACTGAGCCTCCACAGCCCTTTGGTGCAGAGAATTCCAAAGATTCAGCACCCCCTGAGTACAGAAATTCCTCCTCATCTCAGTCCGAAATGGCCTACCCCTTATTCTGACACTGCGTCTTTTGGTTCTGAAAACCCCGGCCAGGGAAAACATCCTTCCTGCATCTACCCTGTCGATCCCTGTAAGAATTTTGTATGCTTCATCGAGATCACCAAAACTGCACACAATACTCCAGGTGCAATCTCACCAAGGTTCTATACAATTGCAGCAAGACTTCTTTATTCCCATACTCAAATCCTCTTGCAATAAAGGCCAACATGTCATTTGCCTTCCTAATTGCTGCACACCTGTATGTTAGCTTTCAGTGACTTATGAGCACACTTCCCAATCTCTCACCATTTAAGAAATGCTCTGCATTTCTGTTTTTCCTACCAAATTGGATAACTTCATATTTTTCCACATTACATTCCATCTGCCATGTTCTTGCAGATGTTTGAAAAAAAATCTTACTTTTTCTACTTAAAATAAATAGGATATGTGGTTCAATAACAACTGCTGATGAGGTAAATTTTACACGTGGCATGCCACTTAGCTCTGCTTGTGCAGTTGCAAATGTTTTCCTAACATATGTTTTATGTTTGACAATGACCATGCTTTGAATTGCACAGTTAATAAGTTAAGTCCAATAATGAGATATTTGTTATCTTGAACACTTGCAGCAACTTCAATGCTCTTTGCTAAAAAGTTTTTGATTATGTTATAGTTTAATATTTTGTTAAAAGATGCTTTCATATCTGTGGCTAATTGTTTTTAACCACCCTGCCTGCCTCTCTGCAGTCACGTATTGGGAAGCATTTTTTCAGGGCAGCACCACCCCAGTAGCAGCTCCTGTATAATTTGCTGAGCTGCCCTGTTTGCTGTGTGAAACTCAGGAGAGACAACTGAATGTGGGGACCCCTGTGTACCAAAAGTATTTTAGAAGTAATTCATATTCCACTGCTGGTTCAGTCAGTAAATGTACTGCCTCGTGTGGAATTGTGTTATATAGATCAGGGAGGACCACAATTCAATCTCTGTTTAAGATGATTTCAACTAGTGTACAGTGTGGCCCCTAGAAATGCCCTCAGCACACCTGAGCTGAGGAGGAGATACTTGAGCGAGGTTTTAACCCATTCAAAACCCACCCACTTGCACAGAGTTAAAATTGGGCCCAGTGAGTAAGTGATCATGCTCTTGATTGTTATCCACACACCTTGTGCAATATGTATATGTTAGGTGAGGATGAAGTCAGCTCCTTGTGGCTAACTTTCCTACGTTGGTACTCACTGAGGGTAATTTTGACTTTGGGTGTCAGTGTAGAATGAGCAATATCGCATTCATTATCGGTTATAGATCTCTCTCCATTTTCATTTCCATTGAAGTCAATTGGAATGAAACTCAGGTGAGATGTGTAATGGGTGGCTAAATCGTTCAAAGTCAAAATTACCTCCACTGATTAGGTTCATACATGAAGAATGAGCAGGGAAGCACAGGATGGTGGCCACCGCTTGTTTTGCAGAAAAAGTCAAGACCTTGATGAAAGGAGGGAAGAAGGTTGGACTGACAGATTGTGGTTAACATTATTTTGCTATGCGTGGTATAGTATTTGTAAAAGTGCTAATCTGATTCTATAGGAGTGGGCCATTCTGCCCATCAACGTCACTGTGCCATTTTGTTAGCTTTACAGATTGAAAGAATTCTGACCTTCCCCATCTCCACGAACCCCTCAGTTCTCAATGAGAGACTTGAGATAAAGATTGCATTGTAGCCCAGACTTTATGCATCTGATAGTCAGATCAAGAGCTGTACAAATTTTGTTGGGGAGCAAGGCATAATTAAATTCTGTGTCTCGGGTAATCATAATTAGACTTCAGGGAGATCACTTGAACTATTTTGCTGCTGGTACTGGCAGCTCCAGTTGCCTCTGCCTCCAGTGATGATAAAACCATATCCTCAGTGCTCTGTTAATAGGAGACTACAAACAGAAATAGCTTTGCTAATTGTAAATAACCATTATTTTTTAAAAGATATTCTGTAATACAGAAAATGTGTATCAATCTGTCAAACTGTAAAACTCCAAATGAAAAACAATATGGTGTCAATACCTAGTTTATATTGGAACATTTTTGTTATGGCATGAAAGGCCAAAATGCTGGAGGCTTAGTTGGTACAATTGGAACATCTTTTGTACCATTAGATATTCTGCTTGGAATTTTCCTGGTGAGAGTTGTGAAAAGCAACATGAATATCAACAATATTCTAATGATCTCCATCCATATGGGCTGCAGCATAAAGATGGGAAAGATAGAAAGAACTTGCATTTATTATAGCACCGTTCATGACCTCAGAACATCCCAAAGCACTTAATATCCAATTAATTATTTTTGAAATGGAGTCACTGTTGTAACGTATGGAAACACAGCAGCCAATTTGCACTAGTATGGTCCCACAAACAACCATGAAATAAATGACCAGGAAAGCTGATTTACTGATGTTAGTTGGACAGAACTACTCTTCTTCAAATAACACCAAGGGATTTTTTACTGAGAGGGAAGACAGGCCTTGCTTTAATATTCCCTCAGTACTGCACTGAAGTGTCATCTCAGTATGTATTCAAGCCTCCGGAGTGGGGCTTGAACCTGCAATCTTTTTACTCAGGGAAGAATACTACTGAGCCAAGGTTGGCACCAAAGAACATTTCAAATCATTTTTGTCTGTCAACTCAAATTGTGAATCGGATGGAAATCATTCAAATGAAATTTCACTTAGCAACTCCTGCTTCCTCCCAAAAGCTGCACAATAACTAGAAATAGATTTGATAAGTGTCTGAACAACAATAGGTTTCAATTCCCCACCAGGCAACCTGCATGCAATACATGAATAAGTGTGATTGAAAATGGCATTTTGCTTATTGCATTTATTTAATATTACTACTAAACGAAAGAAAATGAAGGAGTAGGTAAATCATCGTCATTTAACTCCCTTGAAAAGCTGGCCTCTCAACTCAGTCTTGGGTGCAAAATGGATTGTTGATTGAAACCACAATCAATCTCACGCTGAGCCCACTGGTTGGGAACAGGCCAGTTCTTCGTGGGGGAGGGGCATAGCAGTGGAAGGAATTATATCACAGTAGTCTGCTTGCACTGTTAAACAAGGCCAGTATCAATCTTAAGAGGTTTGCTTAGAACTTCTTTATTTGGTGACCTTTGTCACATGCAGAGCATTCTTCCAAACCTCCAAAATCCCATATTTGAAACATCCCTTTTTTCAGGCTTCAAAAAGCAACAGGAAGTGGCAGAGTTAATAAATCAAATCGATTGAGTGCTTCATAAAGTGGCTAACATGATTTACCCACAATTCCCATCTCCAGCCTCCTCACACGCTGTATAATTTAAAAGCATAAGCTGATTCAATACTCTAAAATGCCAGATAAACTTTTCTCATTTACTCTTAATTTGGTCATGCAGGATAATTCCAACATCTGAAGGTTGTTTAAACTGCTTTTAAAATGCATTCCTTAAACCCCCACCCCTACCACCTCTGCTCCTTGTCAGCTTCTATAATTATTTCCAATCCAAAGCAGCCCTTAATGCGCTTATTAATCTAGCCTTCTCCTCAGTGTGAAGCACATTCAGCTCTATTAATTTTTAAAAATCCTTTTGACTGGGTCTGCAGATGCTCTGCTATTACGGGAAAGCTATTAGAAGTTAACACCTCTCTCCCCAGAGACTGGCATCTTCTCCTGCCTCAAAATGCCACCCTCTCTCCATCACCAGCTGCTAAACCAGGGTATTAATACAACGATGTGATCCTTTCAAACGCCTGAAATAACTGTTGGATAATCATTCTGGCTCAGCTTCAGAGCTGGAGAATTCTGGGACAGCATGGACTGATTTTCATTTGTGGCTTGGTATTGCAAGAATTTTTTAATTTCCTGCTAATAGGTCTAAATTTTAGCATTATCAAGGAATTATATAAATCTGCTGTATATATTTTGTAAATAATATTTTAGAATAAAGGTGTAGACTAGCTTTGAACTTAGTTCTGCACTGAAAGACATGATTTAGTTCAAGGCCAACATTAAATTTTATTGTTCTAATCTGAATATCTATTTACATTATTGACGCACATTTGCCACCTACCTGGGTGCCCTTGAATACTCTGCAGTAAATTATAGGGACCTGTGTCCTCCATCGTTCATTCTATTTATACCACATGACAAAATGGTAAGATTAAAATCTGATCTATTATTTACCTTTCATTCACTGACTGTTAAGACTTTTTCTTTTGCAGACACACTCAGAATATGTGCATAATGTACATTTCCCAACAGGAATGATCTCCCTCAGGTATTATTCCCTATTACGAACCTTTGCCGTCGTGGAAACACTAAAATGCAATCACAAAATCACATGATGTTTAACAGAAAGAGAAAAATACTGAAGGATTTTAATATGACCCAGACACAGCAATAGGTCATCATGGTCTTGATTCTGGCAATCCTGCCTTCTATTGGTGAATCGGTACTAACTATGCCACACCGTAAGACTACAACAAATCAAGTTTTATTGAATGAAATGCAGAGTTAGGTAAAATAAAACCTGTTGAATCTGTTTATTTTGTCATTGCAGCCTGCCAAAAATTAGGTGTAAACTTTAAGACAAAAGCAAATCTGCTACTGAAACAATGCAAGAAAATAATACTTGGAAAATATTGCAAGCACCTGAACTATGATTTTTCCATCATATATGCACGATTTCAAAAATAAAATGCTGTATTTTTATTCTTGTGTAAACTGATATACAATCATGAGGCAATTTGAGGGATTAAAGGCAGCAAATGCTGGAAATACACAACAGATCAATTAGCAGGTGGGGCGGATAGATCCATATTTGAAGTGGGATCCCTCATGTAGGGTTCTGATGAAAAGATACACTTGGAAGATTAATTTATCTTGATGTCTATCAGCAGTTTTGGAGACAGCTATGCATTTCCAGCATTTTCTGTTATTTCAAATTTCTACTTTGTTGTCTCTCTCCGCACCAACTTCCCACCATAAACCCGCAACCCCCAACTTAATTTTAGAAATTCTACAATTAAGTAAAGTTTGAAGGAGCAATTGAGCTACAGACATGCTAGCCCCAGAGAATTTGGCACTGAAGCAGTTAACATCACAGAGTAGACATCACTGAAAAAAGCGTGTCATGTTTGAGATTACCTACTCATGACCTAAAAGTAGACTGGGGTCAAAAGGAGTGCAGCTTGACCTTTTCAGGGACCATTGCTGGCAGTTCTTTGATGTCAGTTCCCTTGTCTCAGTTTTGCCACCATATTCTTTATGTTCTCAAATCTCGTTAGATTAGCAGCTATCTTAGTAGAGGCAAGGCCCCCACTCCCACCCCCACCTCCGCCCACCCCAGTTTTCATAAGCTAATGGTGCCTATACTTCTAACGGGAAGACGATATGTTGGTTATGAGGGAAAGTTGCGTCAAGTGTGACAAAACCAGACAGAGAGTATTCGGAGTTTGAAGTGTCTCCCACCTAGTCAATAGTGGTTGCTGTTTAATGTTCATAAATAATAATATCTCAAGCACCATTCCATAATTTGTCCATAGCATCTCACTGCTAATTTTAAAATGCAATTGACTGTTCACATACAGCTTGTTTACACCTAATGGATGGAATTATACCCTCTGTAGTTGCATTACAGATTCAAATGCATAAACATGGGCATAAGTCCCCAATGAGCACCCATGCATGCAATTTAAATGTTGAGCATGTTCACGGACTATTTACATACCCTGTGTATGGTCTGACTGTGTGGATTTGCACAGACAATGGGATATATCCTCCCTAGGAAAAAGACCATATTCCAGTTTTATTGTTTCTTAAAAATAAAAGCAAGAACAACAATTTTCATTTGTATAGCATCTTTACTGTAATAAAATGTCCCAAGGCATATCACAGGACCTGAACCACATAAGGAGATATTAGGGCAGATGATCAAAAGCTTGGCCAGAGAGGAAGGTTTTTAAAGTGTCTTAAATGTGGAGAGAGGCAGAAAGGTTTAGGGAGGGAATTCCAGAACTTAGGTGTTGGCAGCTGAAGTCACAGAGCAATTAAAATCAAGAATGCTTAAGACATCAGAATGGGCAGAGTGCAGGTATCTCAGAGGCTTGTAAGGCTGGAGAAGACTACAGAGATAGGGATGGCAAAGCCATGGACAGAATTGAAAACAAGAATGCAAATTTTAAAATCGAGGCACTTCCTAAACTGAGTGCCAATGTCAATCAGCAAGCACAGGGGTGAAGGATGAATGAGACTTGGTGTAAGTCAGGACACAGGCAGCAGAGATTTGAACGACCTCAAGAATCCAACAGTCAAGCATGCAAGAGGTTTGTACAATAGACTGCTACACTTCGTGAAAACTCCGTCAAAGTGTAGATGTGCTAGTGTGCATGGGCCCTCCTCTGCATCAGTGCAAACTTTCACCTAACACGTTTCCCATCAAATAGTCTTTTGTGTTCTGTTGTGACCATTGCTGTGTAGGCCCAAGGCTTACGATGACAGATGTTTTTTTTTGCTTGCCACAAGCACCTCTATTTTGAGACTGGTTCATGTTATTTTGCCTATAACAGTGTGTGATTTTTTAAAAATGCTGGTTGTTACTAAACAATTAGTAACTCCAGGGAACCTGTCTTATATATATCTATTAAATAAATGTACAAAAATGACACTCTGAAAATATAAGAGTAAATGAGATTTATTATGTAATATAATTTAATTTAAAGGGATGGTTATTTTACCAAGGGCACTCAATATAAGGAACCATTCATCATTTTCACAGTAATGTCTATTAGATAAAACTTGCTTTGGTGTTGTTCTCCCATGAACCTACTCCTACCTCTGCTCTTTTAAAAGAAGTACTAACACATTTAAAATAAATGGGTTAATACCTTTGTTCAAATAGCAGAGAAATAAGTTTGGTACGAGCACATTAAGCATTTATAGAATAATATGGCCAGCATTTGTAGCCTCTTCATTGCCAGTCAGCACCATTTGTACAATAATTGGTATCTGGCTGAGGAATGGGATTCAGTATTTGGAGGATTTTTCAACATTTTCATCTTGGAAAAATGACTAATTCTTAAATGGAATTTATAGACACATAAATCAATGGAATTTAGGAATCAGCAAGTGTCCTTCACCTATATAAGCTCCAGGTCTCAGCTACTTGAGTCAGTCTTGGCAGTATTTACTAAAGGAAGGTACATTCTCCATGTTAGTGATGGTGCACATTTTGTTTAGCAACTCTCGTCTCACAAAATCAAGAACAATGGATGGGAGTTCTGAAAGAAACTCAGGACCCTAAGCAACCGAGGCAGAACAGGAGTTCAGCCTGTACAGAATGGCAGGGCATTTGATTGATTTTTGAAGTCGGCAATTTATAAAAATGTTTTCGGATCAGATGGAAGGAGTTTTCTGAGGTTAGAGAGTGCAGTCCACCCATTCCCTGATGCTCCATAAAACTGTTTGGTTGATGGCTCACAGTTCAACTCATGGGGGAGTCTTGAGAGAGCCGTCCAAGCCATGAGAGAAGAAAAGAAATCCCCAATTGAGTTTCAAAGCTCACATGCTTACTCTTGCCTCATGTGAATATTACATGACCCAGCTGCAGCAGAGCACGACCTTTGCATTGCACTCAAACTTAAAAATGTTGAAAATGTAATGGCTGTAACTGCTAATCAATCATATTACCATAATTTATTTTAAAGAAACTATTACTGCTAGCCGTGCTTGACCAGTAATGGAGAATGTGTGTTTACTGTGGATTTAGCACACCAGGGATCGCTGTGCTACAGGATCAAGTCTAGAGCTGAAACAGAATGTATTGTGTTAAAAGGCATAATAAATCCAGACACACTTTGTTTATTATTCCCATTATGAATATAAGTATTTATATATTTAAAATAAATGGCTCTTCCTTATTTGTTCGATGCTAGTTTACAATGACTTTTTGAACATTGAAACCCTGCTTTAACCCCATATTTGGCCTGATGTAATTACAGAGCCCTGTAGTAAATTAACCACAAAAACACCAGAATGATTATTTTATCTATGACAAAGCCAGCTCAGTACTGTGTACAAATGTCAGGCCACTTACACTGATGTACTGAAGTATCTGTGTAGTATCACAGGATTTATCTCCACTGAAGACAGTTAACGGAGATTAAATCAAATAGATTGGATTGTTGCTAACCAAATGAGTGAAGCTTGTTTGCTCCTTATTTCGACAATAGTGGCAAATATGCAACACATAACAAAATCTATACCTCCCAAAACTGACTGGTATGCAATGAAAATAAGGCTTCAGTTCCCAAAGGAGAAGTTGTGTTTGATGATTCACATACAGAAAATCTCACTGTAGCACTTAATTCCTTCATTAGCATTCAAGACAACCAATTGGAAGAGCTGGAGAAAGCATAGACTTGAATATGTGTAAATCTAGTTAGCGGTGTCAGCAAGTCAAGAATTAAAAAACTGTTGTCAACTGTTTATGAGGTTGTCAGTACACAAAAGGCTGAATTCACCTAATTATAATAATTTTTGTTGACATGACTGATTAGCATATTCATTGTCATAATGTATTTAATGCTGACTTTAATAGAAGTGCACTAATGAAAAAATTGACAGGAGGAGATGGGTTAAGATTTGAGCTTTGCTCTTCAGGTTTAATTCATAATTTCCCCAGCAAAACTTTCAGTGACAATGGAGCACTTTAAACTGTGGAGCCTAAAAATTAGTTTAGGCCAGTTTTCGGGCACCAAATGGGCACAGGGAACAATCCCTGTGACCAAAGGTGGATGCCCAAAGTTTGTGAGAAATTAGTACGTGGACTTCATCTAATCAATAATCGAGGCAAACAAACGGTACCTGCCTCATTAGCAACAACACTCAGGCAAGTCTGCAAGAGGAAGGAGAATGGGGGTGGGGGCTGGGGCGGGGAACCAACTGCAGCCCTCACAATGGCTGTAAAGCCGAGAGGAATGCCCCTTCTCTAAAGCCTGGCTCGGGTATAAAATTAAAATGCTGACCCAGGCCCAACCTGACCACAGCCAACCCAAAATCGACCCAAGCCCTTTAATTTTTTTTCGCACCCAACCCGACCCGACACGAATCTCCTTCATTGGTTGCAGCAGCAGGCTATTCCTGACTCGAGCCTGACCCGATCCGAACCCAACACATGTATTTGGGTCTAGTTGGGTTTGGTTGGGTAGCCAGGCTTTACCCTGCTCATCCTGGCTCCAATAGAATGTTTTCACAAATTATTCCAAAAAAAAAATCTACCTTTCATTGGTGGCATACTGCTCATGCTTCTATGACCACTGAAGAATCCTAAGCAGACTAATTTCAGACAGCAGTCCTAGAAAAATAATTAGACCCCTTATTTACATATGTATGGTGTTGTGTAATTGCCTTTCAGAGTAATGACCCTTTAAGATCTTAGTATGTCAATGAGCAAAGTACCAGGACATAGTCATGTGACTACATACCAACATCACTCTGCTACTGTACCAAAAAAGAGCAAGTCCTATAGTAGTTAGCTCTGTACTGTATATAGTTGTTAGCTGTTTATTAAATTTGTTTTGCGATCTTCAAACAACCTGCACTCCACGCATCTCAGTTATGTTGCATCAGACGACATAAAAAAGTTTCTCATTGCACAGTGGCAGCAGTGGTGAGAAGAAAAAAAATCCAAGTTTGAAGACCACAGGAAAACAGCTTTTAAAAACTACCTCCCTAAAGCTGGAAGAGAGAAAGTTAAAGAAAAATACTGCCCCAAACAGAGAAAGAAGAAAACACTACCCCAAGCTGTAGAAGACAGAGTGCTGAACAACAGGCTGCAAGGAAATCGGGTGAGTCATTCTGCCAACAGTCAAGGGATACTGCTTTAAAAAAAAGCTTTGAAGTCCTTCAGAAGATCAATTTTTTTTCAAAAATCACTGAAGTGCCTAAAAATTGATCTTTTTCAAAGCCTCTGTTAAAAATAACGGAGAAGACCTGATTACCCTCCTAGGCTGAATGGTGGTCCGCGCCATTACAGGAGGCGCCCCGACAGTGAAAAGTGCGGGAATCCTTCATTCACACAGCTTGCAGCTGCAGCTACAAAAAGAAACCCCATTAAAATCACTCAACCATGAAGAGCTGTCCTTCACTCAGCCAGAGCTAAAAAAAATCATAAAACCACTGAATCATGAAGAGTTACCTCTTGAATGGCTGTATAAACAAATGAGCAAAAAAAGGCACTTGAAATACCTATTGCACAGCTGTGTAAACAAACGGGCTTAGCGCTGGAAGCTACACAAACAGGCAAGCTGCTGCTGTCAATCAAACCAGCTAAGAGAGTTTCTCAAAGGGGAAAGCAGTACAGAGTCATAAAGCAAGTTCTTAAAGCAAGTTTAAAGCAAAACAACAGCAGAAAGATGGATTTCAATTATCCCAGCATGAACTGGAAAGCCTTGGATATCCTGCATTCAAATGTTCAAACAATTATGCTTCACAGACCAAGTTTTGGTAGAACTAGAAAAGCAAGCTCTAAACAGAATGAAAGCGATTGGAAATGAGGGATTACACAGAATCAATACCTCAGGCATACCTGAAGAGGACCAGAAAATGTATGGAAAGTACTGGAAGATCAGTGAATTTTCAAATTAATTGCCTGGAATTGATGTCCTACAGGCAACAGCCACAGGAATCAATAGACCAGTTTGTAAGCAGGTGCCGTAGGAAGGACAATGAATGTGACTTCTCAGACACTGAGCTGTTACACTGAATAATGGAGCTGGTGATCGTATCACTACCCATTGAAGCATTTCAGAAAGACCTACTGGGGAAAAAGACAGGTCACGGCATCAATGAACTGCTGAAAGATGGCAGAAAATATGAAGCCATTGTAGCTGGACAACAGCACCTGCAAGCACTAGCTGCAGCCAAAAGTATCGGCACAATAGACAGGTCAAAAAGCAAGCTGTGTGGTATGTGTGGTTGGTCCCACATATGGCAAAATTGCCCTGCATTTCGAGATCTGTGCAAGGCGTGCGGTGTAAAAGGACACTGGGCCCGCCTATGCAGGAATTCTGGCTCAAAAGATGCAGCCAGAAGCCACGGTAGGAAATGAGCCAACAGAAGATAGGAGCAGCAACGCAGCAACAGCAGCAAGGAAAGCACCAGAGACCTGCGTAAACACAAGCCGATACACAAGGTCCACAGCAAAACAAACCTGAGAAAAGACCCAGAGAAAAGTAAGTCGCAGTTAGAAGACGAGCAAGCATTCCACATTGTGAACCTGACACATCATGTTGATGAAGTCAAGCAACTGGAAGCTTTCACCACCATCAACATCACATGCCCAAAGAAAGCTGGTAAACATACATTCAAGGTCAAGATTGACACTGGCGCTAGAGCAAATATCCTACCAGTCCGAATCCTCAAAGATATGTGCCGGAGTCGTTGGAGATCAATGATACAACCGACAACTGCCAAGCTATCTGTATACAATGGGTCATCCATCCCTTGCAGTGGCACATTAGCAATGCAATGCAGATATGGCAAGTCAGCATAGAAACCACAAATGTTCTACCTTGTAGACTTGAGCGGACCAGCAGTGGCAGGACTTCTAGTGTGCAAGGACCTCAACATCATAACTATTCATGAGAGCATTGCCAAGCGGAAATCTCCAAGAACTGGAACCCACTCGCAGACACTGACCAGCATCAAAAGGTGCAGTCTGGAAACCCAGCACCAGCACAACTATGCTACACCTTCACTTCTGCTCTCCAGAGAACCACCAGCACCACAACCAGCCAGAGTGGACAGGTATCTCCATGAGACCAAGTCCTCCTCCCCCAACAAGTCCTTGACCTTGAGCCCCAAGCTTTCAAATGCGGAGGATGAGGAGAGGTGATGGCTACACAATGCCCTGAAGAGGCAAAGGAGGAATGAGTTGAAGCATTGTCTGTTGATTCTTTGAGATGAGACACTGGAACTTTCCGAGAATGACAAAGCCCCAAAAGCTGTCATCTTGAGAAAAGCAACAGAGTATGTTAGCAGGTTGAAGGCAGAACAACAGAAACGGAATGCAGAGAGGGAGAAACTTCAGAAAGAACAGCAACAGATGAGACACAAACTCCCCAAGCAAGAGTTATCAAACTACCGAGATGATTTATGGACTCTTGAGCCTCTATTCTTGTAAAGTTCATAATCTCCATCCATTTTAAAATAATTTTGATGTTATCTAATTTTGTGTTTCTTACGTTTAGCATACAAGACTTATCTTTGGAAAGAAGGGGGATGTTGTGTGATTGCCTTTAAGAGAAAACTTCCAGTGGAGTTCCATTGAAATCATCCATCACAGGGAAGATCCCCAATTTGATTCTTTAGGCGTGTTCGTAATGCAAGTTCATCATCAGTGCAAAACAAATTTGAATTTGTATGAATGCTAATCTGACAGTGCAAACAGATAAGCCCGACCTAACTCTTGAGTGAAGCAAGAGTAGTCTCACATCACTTAGATTTGGCACATGGGACAGAATTTTAACTGCTGGGGGGTGGGTTATGGGTCGGGTGAGGGCAGGGCAGGGGTTAAAGCCCCAAAAGGGGGCATTGGGTCAGGATCCTGACATGATCCTGCCCACTTCCAGGTTTAAACCTGGCTGGTTTGCAAGCAAGCGGGAAACCCCCATCGAACTGTTAGAGTCATAGAGTGATACAGCACTGAAACAGGCCCTTTGGCCCGACAAGTCTGTGCTGACCATCAACCACCCATTTATACTAATCCTACATTAATCCCATATCCCCACCTTCCCTCAATTCTCCTACCACCTACCTACATGAGGGATAATTTACAATGGCCAATTTACCTATCAACCTGCAAGTCTTTGGCTGTGGGAGGAAACCAGAGCACCTGACGGAAACCCACACAGTCGCAGAGAGAACTTGCACACTCCGCACAGGCAGTATCCAGAATCGAACCCGGGTCACTGGAGCTGTGAGAACAAAAGAACAAAGAACAGTACAGCACAGCAACAGGCCATTTGACCCTCCAAGCCTGCGCCAATCCTGATGCCTGCCTAAACTAACACCTTCTGCACTTCCGGGGACTGTATCCCTCTATTCCCTTCCTATTCATGTATTTGTCAAGATGTCTCTTAAACGTCGCTATCGTACCTGCTTCCACCACCTCCCCCGGCAGCAAGTTCCAGGCACTCACCACCCTCTGTGTAAAAAACTTGCCTCGCACATCCCCTCTAAACTTTGCCCCTCGCACCTTAAACCTATGTCCCCTAGTAACTGACTCTTCCACCCTGGGAAAAAGCTTCTGACTATCCACTCTGTCCATGCCGCTCATAACTTTGTAAACCTCTATCATGTCACCCCTCCACCTCCGTCGTTCCAGTGAAAACAATCCGAGTTTTTCCAACCTCTCCTCATAGCTAATGCCCTTCAGACCAGGCAACATCCTGGTAAACCTCCTCTGTACCCTCTCCAAAGCCTCCACGTCCTTCTGGTAGTGTGGCGACCAGAATTGCACGCAATATTCTAAGTGTGGCCTAACTAAGGTTCTGTACAGCTGCAGCATGACTTGCCAATTTTTATACTCTATGCCCCGACCGATGAAGGCAAGCATGCAGTATGCCTTCTTGACTACCTTATCCACCTGCGTTGCCACTTTCAGTGACCTGTGAACCTGTACGCTCAGATCTCTCTGCCTGTCAATACTCCTAAGGGTTCTGCCATTTACTGTATACCTCCCACCTGAATTAGACCTTCCAAAATGCATTACCTCACATTTGTCCGGATTAAACTCCATCTGCCATTTCTCCGCCCAAGTCTCTAACCGATCTATATCCTGCTGTATCCTCTGACAATCCTCATCATTATCCGCAACTCCACCAACCTTTGTGTCGTCCGTAAACTTACTAATCAGACCAGCTACATTTTCCTCCAAATCATTTATATATACTACAAACAGCAAAGGTCCCAGCACTGATCCCTGCGGAACACCACGAGTCTCATCCCTCCATTCAGAAAAACACCCATCCACTGATACCCTCTGTCTTCTATGACCGAGCCAGTTCTGTATCCATCTTGCCAGCTCACCTCTGATCCCGTGTGACTTCACCTTTTGTACCAGTCTGCCATGCGGGACCTTGTCAAAGGCTTTACTAAAGTCCATATAGATAACATCCACTGCCCTTCCTTCATCAATCATCTTCGTCATTTCCTCAAAAAACTCAATCAAATTAATAAGACACGACCTCCCCTTCACAAAACCATGCTGTCCCTCGCTAATAAGTTCGTTTGTTTCCAAATGGGAGTAAATCCTGTCCCGAATAATCCTCTCTAATAGTTTCCCTACCACTGACGTAAGGCTCACCGGCCTATAATTTCCTGGATTATCCTTGCCACCCTTCTTAAACAACGGAACAACATTGGCTATTCTCCAGTCCTCTGGGACCTCACCTGCAGCCAATGAGGATGCAAAGAATTCTGTCAAGGCCCCAGCAATTTCCTCCCTTGCCTCCCTCAGTATTCTAGGGTAGATCCCATCCGGCTCTGGGGACTTATCTACCTTAATGCTTTGCAAGACACCCAACACCTCCTCCTTTTTGATAATGAGATGACTGAGACGATCTGCACTCCCTTCCCTAGGCTCATCATCCACCAAGTCCTTCTGTCTGGTGAATACTGATGCAAAGTACTCATTTAGTACCTCGCCCTTCCTCTGGCTCCACACATAGATTCCCATCTCTGTCCTTGAGTGGGCCAACCCTTTCCCTGGTTACCCTCTTGCTCTTTATATACGTATAAAAAGCCTTCGGATTTTCCTTAATCCTGTTTGCCAATGACTTTTCATGACCCCTTTTAACCCTCCTAACTCCTTGCTTAAGTTCCTACCTACTGTCTTTATATTCCTCAAGTGCTTCGTCTGTTCCTAGCCTTCCAGCCCTTACAAATGCTTCCTTTTTCTTTTTGACTGGGCTCACAATATCCCGCATTATCCAAGCTTCCCGAAACTTGCCAAACTTGTCTTTCTTCCTCACAGGAACATGCTGGTCCTGGATTCTAATCAGCTGACGTTTGAAAGACTCCCACATGTCAGATGTTGATTTACCCTCAAACAGCCGCCCCCAATCTAAATTCTTCAGTTCCTGCCTAATATTGTTATAATTAGCCTTCCCCCAATTTAGCACCTTCACCCGAGGACTACTCTTATCCTTATCCACAAGTACCTTAAAACTTATGGAATTATGGTCACTGCTCCCGAAATGCTCCCCCACTGAAACTTCGACCACCTGGCCGGGCTCATTCCCCAATACCAGGTCCAGAATGGCCCCATCCCTAGTTGGACTATCTACATACTGTTTCAAGAAGCCCTCCTGGATGCTCCTCACAAATTCTGCCCCATCCAAACCCCTAGCACTAAGTGAGTCCCAGTCAATATAGGGGATGTTAAAATCACCCACCACTACAACCCTGTTACCTTTACATCTTTCCAAAATCTGTCGACATATCTGCTCCTCTCCCTCCCGCTGGCTGTTGGGAGGCCTGTAGTAAACCCCCAACATCGTGACTGCACCCTTCCTATTCCTGAGCTCCACCCATATTGCCTCGCTGCATGACCCCTCTGAGGTGTCCTCCCGTGGTACAGCTGTGATATTCTCCTTAACCAGTATTGCAACTCCCCCACCCCTTTTACATCCCACTCTATCCCACCTGAAGCTTCTAAAGCCTGGAACATTTAGCTGCCAATCCTGCCCTTCCCTCAACCAAGTCTCTGTAATAGCAACAACATCATATTTCCAAGTACTAATCCAAGCTCTAAGTTCATCTGCCTTACCTGTTATACTTCTCACATTGAAACAAATGCACTTCAGACCACCAGTCCCGCTGTGCTCAGCAACATCTCCCTGCCTGCTCTTCCTCTTAGTCCTACTGGCCTTATTTACTATGTCCTCCTTATTTATTTCACTAGCTGTCCTACTGCTCTGGTTCCCACCCCCCTGCCACACTAGTTTTAACCCTCCCGAGTGACGCTAGCAAACCTTGCAGCCAGGATATTAGTGCCCCTCCAGTTTAGATGCAACCCGTCCTTCTTGTACAGGTCCCATCTGTCCCTGAAGAGAGCCCAATGGTCCAGATATCTGAAACCCTCCCTTCTACACCAGCTGTTCAGCCACGTGTTTAACTGCACTATCTTCCTATTTCTCGCCTCACTGGCACGTGGCACAGGGAGTAATCCAGAGATTACAAACCCTAGAGGACCTGTTTTTTTAAACTTACTACCTAACTCCCTAAACTCCCCCTGCAGGACCTCATCACTCTTCCTGCCCATGTCATTGGTACCGATGTTTACCACAACCTCTGGCTGTTCACCCTCCCCCTTCAGAATGCCCCCTGTCCGTTCAGAGACATCCTTGACCCTGGCACCAGGGAGGCAACATACCATCCTGGAGTCTCTTTCACGTCCACAGAAGCGCCTATCTGTGCCCCTGACTATAGAGTCCCCTATAACTATTGCTCTTCTGCGCTTTGTCGCTCCCTGCTGAACAACAGTGCTAACAACTGCACCACTGTGTCACCCATGGGGAAGCCTGTTGGGGAAGTCAATGTGCAAACAGGTAATTAACTTTGAATTTAATCCAACATTCTGACTTTAACACCCATGACCTGGGTTTCCGGAGCTCTATGTAACTCGGCAGGGTTAACCAAGGCAACAGCGCAGTGGGGAGTGCTTCCTTAGTGAAACTGACAGACTGGGATGCCTTCAAATAGTGAAACTGAAGAGCTGCAGCCATGCCTAGGTGAGAGGCTCAGCACTTCTGAGAGTGTGCTCTTACTGCTTGGCAGGTGATTTTTGGAAGTCAGTTCACCTGACTTGCATTTCACTCACCTTAATATGCACTTCCCTGCTGTCAGCCTCCACATGGCATGGGAGCAGCTTATGCAGCACTACATTGCACCTCTGATGAGAAACAAGAGGAGCAGCAGCAACACCAACTTTTACAGCACCAGGAGCAGCAAGAGTAATACAACACCAGCTGTCTTCTCCTCAGCCACATGCCCCTCCACAGGACAGAGGGGATGTTCACAGAGATCCAGCTTGAAGGGAACAAGACCCCCAACACAGGGTCTACAGGCAGAGGACTAACTCTCTCAACATGTGTGAGCATCAGTGCCCCAGGAAGCTCAGGAAAATCATTGCTGATATCTGCAGCCTCCTGGACCAAGACCTCCTTCCCAGTGAACAAGGAGGACACACATTGCCAGTGGCTGTCAAGGCAACTATCACTGATTTCACCCCCAGCCAGCCCGAACACGCCCCCCCCACCCCACCTAGTTCTCTGCCTCCATCTGAGTTCTGTGCTCTCCTGCATGAGAGAGTTGTGAGTGTGTGAAATGGATTGTGTGGAGAGGAGGGAAGGACATTTGTGGAGTGTGACTGTGAGACTGTAACAAGATGAGTGTGAGTATTTGCTGTCCAGATGGGAATATGAGGAGGTGCCTGGAGAGAGAGAGATATGAGCGGAGCTGCAAGGTGTGTAGGTCTGAGGAGTGGTGTGCAGGAGAATGCTGGGAAAGTCAGAGTGTGAGGTTTGTCGACAGAAAATGTTATGCCACTCACCTTTCCTGCCTTCCTGAGGTCCTTGAACCTCTTGGTGCACTATCTCCAGGTTCAAGGGAGCACAATTCTGCTGCTGACTTTCTTGGCCACTTCCATCCACGCCTGATTCCTTGGAGAGGCTGGCCTCTTCCTCCTGCCCTTGGAAAATATCACCTCACTTCTGTCCCTCAAACCCCAGAGCAGGGCATGTAGGTAAGAGTCCAGGACCCAAGGGGCAACTTTGCTGGGTCTCCTTTCCATTCATGTGTTTGCTGAGGCCACAGGAATCAATATATAGTTTATTCTGACACAAAAATAAATTATGAGGATGCTGGAAATCTGAAATAAAAACCAAGAATGCTGGAAAACTCAGCAGATCTGGCAGCATCTGTGGAGAGAGAAACAGAGTTAATGGCTGGGATTTTATCCGGGCGACGGGGGTCTCAACCTCCAGCAAAAGCACCGCCGAGAACCCTGTGTTGGCCCTTCTATGGGTGGTCTGCCAAATCAAGTGTCAATTAGGCATTTAAATGGACAGCAGCAGGCCTTTCACAGGATCAAGGACCCTGGTGACAGAAGTCCCGCCCTCTGAGAGCTGCTGGCCAATCAGAGGCAGGCAGCTCTTTTTTTTAATTTCCAAAATATACATTATTCATAAAAATCTATAAAAAATACATTACCAAACAGTTTCAAACAGCACCAAGTCAAAAAATACAAACAGTGCAAGGGAGATCAGTTTCCTTCAATACGATCATGAGTTGCCTCACAACCCTTCCATTTCATTTCTCATGCCATATACATTTTTACATTTTACAGCAAACAAAAATTTTCCGGATACAGTTCGAGGGGTTTCCCATGGATCCAGCCCCTCAGTTCAGCTTGGTGGGGGGGATCTTCAGAGGCAGGCAGCTCTTTGAGTACTACCACTGTGGAGGCAGTGGCTGCTGCTGGTGAAGAACCCACCTGAGGCCCAGCAGCAGCACTGGAAACAGGCCACAGTTAGGTCAGGCAGGAAGAGTCCCACAGGGTGGGGTTTGAGATGGGTGTAGGGGGGCCAGCAGCAAGGACGGGGGGGGGGGTGTGACTCTCTGCGGGCCCCCCTTCCCGATGCCGGGTCCCTTATTCAGGCACTGTGCCTTTTAATAAGGGTCCCCTCCACTCCCACTCTCAGAGCTGGCAAGCAACCCACATGGTTTTGTTTGCCATGCTTCCCGTGCAGTGACAGGGCCACCTGCCGCTTAGCTAACTGCGGTGGCGGAATGAGGCACTTAATCTGGCACTAATTGCCCATTTAAGGGCCTCAATTGGCTGCGGGGTGGGAAGGTCTTCCACAGGCTTTCCCACCCTGGACTTAATTTCGGCAAAGGTGGGATGGTGGCAGGGTTCACCCACCACACCCACGCCACCATCCTACTCAATTATATGCACGCCTGCCTCCAAACACGCTGTGGGGTGGGGGCGTGGGGGATGGAGCATAAAATTCCCCCAATATTTCAGGCCAATGACCTTTCATCAGCCATTCTGATCCCTGCCGGGGTGTCTTTAACTAGAAATCCTTCCTTTGACAGATTCAGTGTGTCATCCCACCTGCCCTCACTGATTGACCGGGAAACCCGGAAATGGTATGCTATTGCTTTTGCTGAGTTAAAGAGCCATGGCAAAGCAAGCAGTTTCTCGATTTGCTACTGGTCTCCCTGCCTTGTGCCAGTCTATTCAGTTGAGATTTCACTCATAGGGTTGAATTTTATGGCCTCCCCAGGTTCGGAAGCGTGGGAGCGCAATGAATTACGATGGGAAGTGGTGAGTGGAGGGTCCATAGCCTCCCCGTCGCAACACAATTTTGTTGGTGGTGGGATAGGCCGAAGATGCCTTTCCACCCAGAGGCCACAAGGCCCTTAAGTGGTCTATTATCGGCCATTTAAGGATCTCTTCCTGCCACTGCCAGGACTTTTAACCAGCGGTAGGGGTGGGGGTGAGGCTTCTGCCACATGGAGGTCGGCCAGTAAAATGAGGGTGATCTCCCTGTGGGCTTGGAGGGGTTGATCTCCTCCATCGGTAATCTGTGACCTGCAGAGGGCCCCCACTGGGAAAAACAACACCTACGTTAACCCCCTCTCCCCCTGCATGAAGCGCTCAATCTCCCCTGTCCCCTCACCGGAGCCTGCCGATCTGGTTCCGACAACGCCATCTCCCTCACCTTCGGTCCGGGCTCCTGCGCTGGGCCTGGATCCAAGGCCTCTTGCAGTACCAACAGTGGTCACCGCTCCCGGTGGTGCTGCCAATACGACTGAGTTGCTGGCCCTCCGATTGGCTGGCAGCTCTTGGAGGCAGGTTCCCTGCCCTTAAAGAGACGAGGATCCTGGTGCTGGACACTTAAGTACCTGAGCGCTGGTAGATTGCGCCGGGGGTCTCCAAAAGGCTGAGGTGAGATTCCCCTTGCCTTTATGGCCCAGCGCCAGACGCCCAGCCGGTGTGACAAAATCCAGCCCATAGAGCATTATCCTTGTAAAACCTGACTGAGAGGGTATGTTGGACCTTTGGGCACTTTATGAACCTACCTGCTCCTGAATTAAATGTTTAGAGGCAGAGTTCCTTCCCTCCATGTGCTCTAAATATTTTCATTGCTAATAATTAGGAGACTGAATCTTATGTACTTGTTTGTAAGTAAATGCAGAGCTACTTTTGGGCAGGAGACTTAAGAGTTCCACCAGGCAGGAGTCAAGCAGTGTGAGCAGAGTATTGCTGGTTGGAAATCAGAACTACATCTACTGGTCTGAAACTGTTAAGCTGCTATGTAAACGTGCCCATTGGGTGGAACTTAATCCGACCCACGGGTTCATGTAGTGAGGTGGGGAGGGCCCTAGAATTGGAATGGAAAGCAGGGGGTGGAGTGCCCGTCGCATTCCTGACTCTGTCCAATTCAATCAGGGACGGGGAATATCGAGGACAACCTTCCTGCCCAGAGGCCAATTGAGTAAAAGCTCCAAAGATTAGGAGTGGTGCCCTTGCTCATACTACAAGGCTGTGTTAATTATGGATTCCGATTACCAATTTTCCAACAACTCAAAGAAAAGAATCCTGATGCTCCAACTGCTGAATGTGACACTACCCTATAGATGGTCCCTCTGAGGCAGATATTTCATTCTGTGGCGATAGTGTCTCCCCTCCCTCTGCTGTAGCCTATCCGTTTTCAGCAAACTCCTGCCTTGAATTTTGCTCAGCATACTCCACACCTTTATGTTAATAGCTGGAGTATAGGAAACATCATAGCCCATTGGTTTGTTGGAACAAACCATTTCAATGTTTCTCACAATAATAAAGAATAATGATTTTGTCACATTTGAATACCTTTTAATAATTAAATATTGAACTTGAGATCTGCTAAACTGGATCCATTGTCATTTGCATTCATTATTCATTATTCTGTTTACATTTTTAAAAAATCTTGAATTCCAAATTCTTTCCTTTTCATAGTTACATTGTGAGAAGGGAATGGTTACTACCTGCTATTAAATAACTCCTTCATGCAATTTATAAAAGAAAATGATCCTCAAAGCATTAACGGATCATTGGTTCCACTCCCACTCTTTGTTCCAGAAACCTTAAAAGAAGTTTTTTCTGGTAAATGATTTTGCTTGGCTATTAGGAATAGTAAATTTAACAATCTCTTCTTTTGAAAAAAATGCACAATAAATTATTTGAACTTTAGTTTCAGGAAGTATTTAATGCTAAATAGCAAAGGAATAGCCTGGTCTATATTGCTAATACTATGTTATGGAAGGAATATTATGTTCTGTAATTTTTAACTCAAAATCAAAAGAGAGAGATAAGTTGACATTTTTATTTACAATTCTGTTAACTAAAATCAATTAGTTTTAGCATTGAATATGCAGCCAAGCTTAGTGTGTTGGCACTGATAATACGTACTAAAATGAAAATTATAGGATCTTATGAGAAATAAATCATACTGAAATATAATTTGCTACTGATAAGTTGGAGAATTTGTAAGATTTAATCTCATGAGGAAACAATGCCATCATTAAGTTATAATCAGTTAATTTAATCTACATTTCAGGTGGACTTCAAGAATATCACAGTGGAAAATGTGTCATTTTTAGACTCCAGCTTGATGAAAGACTTTCATTTATGTATCAGCTTTCATGATCTCAGGACCAAAGTCCCAAATTGCTTCACAGCCAATTAATTACTTTTGAAGTGTAGTCACTGTTGTAATATAGGAAATGTGGCGGTCAATTTGCACACAGCAAGTTCCAAATAACAATGACCAGAGAATCTGTTTTTGTGATGTGGATTGAGGGGTAATATTGGCCAGGACACCGGAGATAATTCCCTTGCTCTTCTTCGAAATAGTACCACGGGTTCTTTTTTTTTACTTCCATCTTAGAAAACAGACATAGCCTCGATTTAACATCTCATCTGAAAGACAGCACTGCCAACAGTGCAGCACTCCCTCAGCACTGTACTGGAATGTCAGCCTAGATTTTGTGCTCAAGACTCTGGAGAGGCAAGAGTGCTACCAGCTGAGCCAAAGCAGATACAGCTGATGCCAAAAGCTAAAATAAAATAGCAACTGTGAAAGAATTGATCATTTCTGTGCCATTGTTAACTAAAACCAGTAAAAAATGTAACACTGTTGATGTCATCTCCCCTATCAACATGTGTTCCTTTCAATTAACCCTTTAACATTAATCGAACATCTTTGCACTGAACCAGTGTAAAAAAAGGCTACCGTTTAAAGAATAAGGCTCTTCCAATGGTTATTTGACTGAAGGGATGTCAATCTCTCTGTATATTTCCTTAATTCAAATGTAACCGTACAAATAGAAACAATATTCTCTGCCGCAATTATAGTAATATAAAGTTATCACTTTTACTATATATCAATATACAAAATGTGAATGATTCCTGAAAGTCTTTCAATGCATTTTTTCTTCATTTTTTTGCCAGTCTACAAACAAAAAGTAAATACTTCAAGAAGTTTATAGGCTGACAAAACAGATGAGTGCTTCAAAAGAAATACAAGAAGTAAACCTTCTTTAACTAGAATAGTACAGCACCATATTTACCACCTCCTCGTATTACAGCGCCGACATCAGCAGCAGCTTTTTTGTAATCGAGAGGAGCTGGTGCTGCTCCTCCAAAAGTGCGGAGAATTGCTTCAGAAGCTGGTTTTCCCCTAATGCTTCCGAAGGCAGCAGTGCCAATGATAACCAAAACAAAACAGATAGTGGTCTCAAACTGTAACAATACCTACATATGTACACAGATGAAAACAATATGGCCTAGAAATTCAATTGCATGGTCACTTTTTGCAGGTGTGAAACTAGTGCCTCTATGTTCAATATGGGTGTGGCATATGCATGTTTATTGTGCACCAGAAGTGCACTGTACACCAGATAGGATCGCGCTCCTCCATAGGCATTCAGGACACACACCGCAGCACTAAAAATGTTCACTATGATATGCAAATAAGGGTCCTAGGCTCGTTGTAGGGCCCTTTTGTAAAATTGGGATAAACTTGCTATTCAAATCGTGGCACTAACAGGCAGCAAACATCCTGCAGCAGAGTTACTTAAAGGGTTCATCAACTACACATTAGTTAGTTTCTGGCTTGTCCTTCAAGGATTTTTTTTTGCGTTCTGCAACTGAATTGTGATTTCTGCCGATAGGTTTTTGCCAGTGCTGGACTGTTTTTGTCTGCCTTCAAAGTGGTTTCATTTCAATCACAGGTGGTCTGGTAGGTCTACCTTTGGGGCTAGAGGACAAATGGGAGCAGCAAAAAAGGCAGGAGAGCGTTGGAGCAGCTAGGAGGAGGAGGAGGACACTATGCAGGGGACCACACCCACTGCGGTTCATGAAGCACTTCCCGTACCTCACCTTCACTGAGCAGCAATGTCTCAGGTGCTTTCATTTCATTCGATAGGCTGTCACTGAGCTATGACAAGGCTGCAGTCACAATTTGAGCCTTGCACCAGGGCATAGACAGCATTGCCTGTGCTGTCAAGGTTACTGTGGCCCTTAACTTTGATGTAATAAGCTCCTTCCAGGCTGTAACAGATGATACCAGATATCGCCCAGTTTGTTGTGCTCCACTGCATCAGGAATCACAGAGGATCTCTAGGTCACGAAGAACACCTACATTTCAATCCCAATGGAAATAGCAAAGTAGGATGAGAGAAAGCAATACACGTTGTCCACATTGCAGGTTTCCCCTGGGTCCAAGGTGCCTTAGACTGCAACCACATTGCCTTGAGTTGCCTTCAGAAAGAACAGAAAGAGATTCCACTGCCTCATGTCTAGCCCATTTGCGACCACATTCTCAACATGTAGTTCTGTGCCCAGTTTCCTGGCATCAGTCTTGATTCACTCATCCTGCCAGTCATCTGTGTTGCCGTTATTCCTACCAGGCTGTCAGGCCACAGGTTGGCGACTGAGCGGCAAGAGGTATCTCCTTGAGACATGACCCAGGACTCCTGTCAGGAACCTGGACACAGCCATTGAGGTAGTTTACAACAAGAGTTATACCATCACCAAAAATAACATCCAGATGTTGAACTAATGCTTTTGCTGCCTGGACTGTTCAGGAGGATGTTTGCAATATAGCCCGGATGGTATATCCAGATTTATGGTCATATGCTGCATAACTTTGTGATGTTGATTGGGTAGCAGCCCTTGCCACCATCTGTCCAGCAAGAAGAGCAGGAAAAGGAGGGGGAGGTATATCATGAGCAGCATCGATCATCAGTGGCCCCAGCGGCCAGATCTCAGAGAGAAGCTCTGGGGCAGTCCTAGTATGTGACTTATCCTCCAGTGTTCTGGGGCCATATGAAGCCCTCTCCTAAAACCTTTCTGCCCTTCCCCCAGCAGGTCAGAATCTCCCTTCTGCTGTCAACAGCCTGGACCAGGACCACCAAAGCTGCACCAGAGAACCTGGATGCCCTCTTTGTACTTCTTGCAGCCATTTTATCCCTTTGAGAGTGTTTTCCTGGTGCCTGCATGTAGAGTATACCTTCTGTTTAAGAGATGCCGGTTCCCTTTGAGTGGAATTAATGAAGCTTGATTTTTTGCCCCCCACTGTCCCCAACCACCCCCCCACCGCCTCAAAACAAGAGAGTAGCCAATAAGTGGTGTGGTTACTGCTGGCTGCACATCTGAATCATGATAATGAGCAGGCAGTGCCAATTTAACATAGTTCCTGTGCCCTGTCCCCTCCGTGCCCATTTTCAGGTGCAATCAAATTTCTAGGCCATTCAGGTTTATTGTGACATAACACTTTGCTCACTTACCCTTTCAAATTCAACAAGATCGAATATTTCCTTTCTGCTTACTGAGGAAAATTCAAATTGAAACAAGATTTAGATATTCTCCTAATTACAACTGTATAAACGATGAGCGCCTAATTGGGGTAAGATAAATGTAGTTGATCAGGAAGCATCCAGTTTACAATTTTATTACATTTCCTGAGTTATCCCAGTCTGTCTCAGAATAAATTAAAAACAGGATACACTGCCAGACATTACTGTTCCTTTATTGTATAATTCTATTGGCCATAAATGCTAATAGTTAAATGTGTCAGCCTCCTATCTTAAATAGGACAATAGTCAATGTATTGATCAATCAGTTAACCATGTCTATCATTTTGGAACTCTGCTTAATTGTGATTACACAGCGGAACACAATATTATGATGGGGGTTTTATTCTGGTGATTTTTCCACACAGAATGCTCTTGACCTTGCCTGTGCATCAGGAAAGGCTTCAAGTAGAGCTGACGCACTTACCAAAGAACAAGAGAGAAACTTAGGGTGCATTGTTGAGACAGCCTTGGACAATTTCTGTCTAGAAGCCCTCAGGTAACTCATCTACTCATTTTCCTGGCTAGACAATGGTACATGGTCTGGAGGAAGGAAGGGAGACACATTCAAAATGGAGAGAAAGTGGCTTTCATCAATCTGCAAAATTTTCCAAAGTACACTGAACCAGGTAATTTCTGCTGAGAATAATTTTGGATTAACGCAGCCTACATGAAATTAATATGCAACTACTTTAATTAGAAATAATTCCTCTGTCCACTGAATAATGTGCAATTTCTGGTGTATGTTCTTTCATTATCGTTTACTGAATGGGCATTTTATTGTAGCAAATAAAAATAAACAGAACAAAGTAATAGCAACATCCTTTTCACAGATAATCTGGAGACGAGGCTAATGAGCCTTCCTTTCCATTCCCTTTGTTAGTTACTTTTTTCTCTTCATGCTTCCATGCTGGAGTGCAATTCTATCAGCACTAGCTGTTCTCCTCTCCTTCCTCACTGTTACCATATTCATGCATGATTCTTGACACTAAGTTTTGGGAGCTTACTTATCCTGGGGCAACACGGCCAAGCACATTCCCGACCTCACCTGACTTCCACACACACACTTCCACTAGGGGCTCCTGGGTAGTAATTAGGATCAGAAAGCCAGACTGATTTTTCACTCCTTAACCCAGAAGTTGTGAGACAAATTACAGCCCCACTACCATTAATCTGGCTGAGTTCAACTAACTTGAACACAGACTGAAGATTGAACGGAGTCTTTCCTGATGAATATGGCTCAGCTATTCACTGGATAAACCCATTCAGCCATTTGAGAAGTCCCTACTGGACACTGAAGAACATACGAAATAAGAGCAGGACTGGGCTACGTGACCCCGGAGCCTGGTCTGCCATTCAATAAGATCATGGCTAATCTTCCACCTCAACTCCATTTTCCCACTCTATCCCCATATCCCCGGAATCCTTTAGTGCCCAAAAATCTATCAAATGTCAGCCTTGAATATACTCAATGTCTGAGCATCCAAATTCCTCTGCAGTAGAGAATTCCAAAGCTACAACACCCTGTGCGTGAAGAAATTTCTCCTCATCTCTGTCCTAAATGGTCAACTCCCTTATCTTCTGTATTCTCTGCAAGACAATAATCTAAATGAGAACTGTAATGATGTCATAAACTGTAAGTGGTTGATGAGCTGTAAGACAAAAGGTTAGATAGGTATTTTGGAGTTTATCTTGATTTAACTTTGGGGGAATTGCAGAGAAGTTTTGTAGAACCTTTCCTCAGGAGATTACATATCCAGACTAAAGACAACGAGGGAGTAAATTATACATGCTCTGCTCAAGCAGCGGACTTGATGTGTGGAATGGATTTCTTGTTCCATACATTCTAAGTTTCTAATGAACATTAGCTCAGCTCCAGAATTGAATGAACATTATGTGAACTCTCAAATTGCTGCCTGTGATCCACTTAGGGCCAACAAAATGACTGTCCCTTTAAGTGGCGGCTGCAGCCTCTTTAAGAGCTCAGCTGTGCCACATTCTCAGCCCTCACATTCAATGAACCCGGTGGCAGGCCCGACACACACCAAGGGCTGGATTTTGTTCACCTCCCAACCTCGGGCTCCATGGTGGGGGGTGGAAGATCGGAGCGGCACTGGCCCACCACAAAGCCCAACGCCCAGATTGCTAGGCCCGATCTTCCCAGTGGGGGGAAAGCTATGTGGCAGGCTCTCCACCGCTCTGCGGCGGAACCATGCTTTAAGTATTGAAATGACCTGTTTGCATGCATTAAAATTGAATTTCCCGCGACCTTACCTGCAGTTCTGGATCTTCAGTGTGGCAGGTGGCACTCCCGTGCCTTTACTTTGCCGTCCAGGGAAAGCTGGCGCCCCGAGGTGGGGAAGGGGGGACCTCTGCATTTGAAGTATAGTGGGGGAGGGGGGGTTGGATGGGAGGGTGGGATGGGATGAATGCTGCACTTTGTGCAGTTGTTGGGGGGAAAGGGGTCAACTTTGCACTTAGTGCAGTTGGGGGGAGAAGGGGCCAACTCTGCAATCTTAGTGTAGTTGAGGTGGGGGGCAATGGGGCAAACATTTATTTTCAGTGTAGTGGTAGGGGAATCAGGGGCAACTCTGCATTTCCTGCGCAGGGCTGGCAGACCTTTAAAAATGGTACCAGCGCCTGCGCAGAGACAGTTGACGCCGTTCACAGCATCGCCGAGGCTACCCCTGCCATGTGATTGGGGTGGGGGTGGGGGGGAGATTGGGTAGCAGCCGCCCTGTATATTCTAATGAGCTGCCAGGTGAAAAAATGAAATCCAGCCCCATGAGTTTGCACTTGACATATAGTGCGGCAGACTTTGGAAGATATATGTGGGGTTAGTCTTTCCTAATTTCGACAGGTGAAAACTGGCAGATCACCTGTCCTAGAGTCTGACAGCTAGAATCAGAAAATGTATCCTCTTTTATCTTTTAACTAACTTATTGATGACATCTACAATTAGTAAAATATCAGTAAGTGAATTTGATGCCATGACAGTTTTACACATTCATTGTAATCAATGAGAATTGGAGTGCTCACTATTAACTGTAAAGTGTAGCTCCTGGAGCTGTCTTTGGTAATCTGTTCAATTGTTGTAAATAAATCTATCTAGACTACTTTTCATTTAGAACTCTTACAGGATTTTAAAATCATTATTCAGAATCCCATTAGCTTCTAAAAAAGTAAAACTAAATTTCAACAGATTTCCCTAGAGTCACAGAATCCAAAAATATAGTATTAAAATATACCTGAATCCCATATTATCAGCCTGAATTTAAGTACTTGATATTTCTGTATGACATTTCAAGTAGGTTTTAATGGAGACACTGGGTGCTTATTCTATACTTGGGGGAGGTATATTGCTTGGATCAGTGCACAAATTGACTAGAACCTCATTGTTTCGCTGGACTGAAGCCAACGGAGGCTTTACAAATAGTTCTGGAGAAGACATAAATCTTTCAAAGGTCACTTCCATGGGAATTTCACATAATTACAATATTCTTTCTTGGTATGTATTATTGGATACGTTTATCAGTGCATTCATTAAATTCTTTATTCATTCATGATGCATTCATACCTTTCACCCAGTTCTATTAATTGCAGGTTTTGAATTTCATGGGCTAGTCAAAAAACCCATTAGGTGTTGTACAAAACCTTCTTTAATAGTTCGTAAAAGTTTATTTGGTGCTGGCTGTAAGATTAGTATTCATTTCATCACATAAGATTTCTCTCAGTGAGAATGTTCTTCAGCTGCTTTAGGATCGTGTTAATCAACACCAAATGGACCCTCACTGGAACAAAGCAAGAAGTTCACTTTTATTGACCTCAAAAGATGAAAGGCCAGGACCATTAAAGGTAATTTGCTCAACTTTATTCAGGATAAATTCAACGTTATGGGGACATGCATATCTCCTAATGGTTTGAGCTTGCTTAAGCTGTACATTTTCTGTTGTGGCATATTAAAGTTCTTGGCTTCATCAGTGTCAGATTATAGGTGGCATTTCAAGAGCTGCCCAGTGTTTGAATCTATTCGCTGCAGTAGCTTCCCAGTTAAGTCACAAGCTGAGGCATCTCATGGTAACAGGACACTGGGAAACAGAAAATAGGAGATCTAGCATAACTTGTCCTGTGGCAATTGCCAACTAATTATAAAGGGATATTGATGGAGTGGCCAGAGATAGCTCTGTTGCTTGACATCACCCTATCCTCTAAGCTCACAAAGGTTATGTACTAGTATAATAAGACGAAGTAAAAGTTACTCCAAATAAACAAGGAAGAAACTAAATACTGGTCATGTAAAAGAACGGGAAACTATATGCTGCAGTTAAATCTGTCCCAACTACTAAGCATGATTTTATTCAGCACACTGCAACTTTGGTCTGTGTTGAGCATGACTTAGTGTGGCTTTAACACTGTATTCAAAGTCGATGTAACCATGTCACACTGAACCATGTTTATGTGTACAATGCTGAGTGGTAGTGAGGAATATCTGCTCCCCAGCCCTATACCCCAAAATTACTTAATAGTTTATGATTTACTGAGAGCTCCTCTCTTGGGATGAAAAATTAACTGTGAATAACAGAAAGCGTCACCTTGCTGTCTTTCAAGGCAGGATTATTTTGGGGAAAACTTGACATTTACATGAAATTTTAAAAAGCACACTTTTAAGTTAGTGGCCTCTTGCTCCACGTCAAACTTAAAAAAAAATCACTCACCTTTCATTGCCTGGAAAACCTAAGGCCTGACACCTGCTCTATTCAGGACAGTTCCGTTTCTCAGAGAAGTCTGAAAATAGGTGTTAGGCCACTCATTAGCATATGAGAGGGACTTAATGCCTGTTTTGGGCATCTGAGGCCTTTATGGTGATTTTCAGGCATCTTTAGAGCACAGGGCATAACCCTGTGAAATTGGTCACTTGAGCCTCTGCTTGCCATCTGGAAAATGGGTGCAGTGTCAGGCCAATTTCTATTCCATTGACCCTTTGCATGGATAAATTCCAAGCTATGGGACATCTGCTGGTACCTCAGCCAAGTGGCCTTTTTCATGTTTGAACCTTGACAGTGAGTGTCTGCAGGTGAGTCAACCCTAGCACCTATCCTGCCCCTATCAAATGTCTGTACAAATGGTATTCCTGCAGAGGGTTGCTGAATAGCAATCAGAAGAGGGGATCCTGGCAGATTCCCCCATTTTGAGGTCAACTGGAGTGCCCTTATCACCAACCCCTCTGTGGTTAGCCAATCCAACACAGACAAGGGATCAAGCTTGGTACCTTTCTCATGTGTATAGCTCAGATAGTCACTGGATAAGTCTCTTGGTATGTTTAAGAAAAGTTTCCTTTTCATTACTGTAAAACAGCTGCAATAAACTTGTTTGTTGGTCCAAAGCATAGCTGTGATATTTGGCTGCTAAACATGTTCCTTTAAGGCTGCTGCTTAAGGACTCCCTGTGGAACCCAAGTAATTGTCAATGCTTGTAAATTCCTCAGTCAATTAGAAGTCAGTAAATTGCTTGTAAATTATCAGTGTCCAGGTTGAAACTACCAGCCTTTTCCCCTTTTGCCTCTGATTGTTTTTCATCTGTAATAAAATGTGAAGACTGGTGCATGGCAGGTGCATGTTTGATACAGTATATGTCGGGTTCTGAGAATCCTCCTGACACATGCACCAAAAAAACCCCAAAGCAATTCATTTTCAGAAATCAAATGCTTTGTTCAGGAAATCTTTCCGTCAGTAATGTTGGTGGGCAAACAATATGCCTTTAAAAAAAGAATGTTATTGAGGGGAGGGGTAAGTTTCCATTCAATCTAAAGCACTTACCTACACAACCTTAATTTACCCCCCTTTGTTGGACCTTGCAGCCACGATCAGATCATCATTCAACTGATTTCGACGTATAAGGTGAACAAAAGACATGGGCCTAGATATCACCACCACCCCAACCCTTTGCCCAGCAAAAATGGTGTGCGGGAAGGGTCAATGTTAGGCCAAGCCAACATACTGGCCTAAGGCCATGCATGCACCCATCCTGAATGGGTCCCCCAGTTAAAATCAAGGCCATGGTTTCTGATCAGCTCTTAGAAAATTGTTCCCCATGGAACTACCATCTGATGAAATCAGGAAATAATAGCAGTTTTCTTTTGCAAATATTAACTGTTCAAACTATTAAAGATTTCATATTTTCTGCTATAAAAACTAGAGAAAAAAGGAAAACTTGCATTTATATAGCACCTTTCATGACCACCAGATGTCACAAAGCGCTTTACAGCCAATGAATTATTTTTAAAGTGTAGACACTGTTGTAATGTCGGAAACACAGCAGCCAATTTGTACACAGCAAGCTCCCACAAAGAGCAATGTGATAACAACCAGATAATCTGTTTTGTGATATTGATAGAGAGATAAATACTGTCCAGAACACTGTGGATAACTCCTCTGCTCCTCTTCAAAATAGTGGCATGGAATCTTTTACATCCACCCAAGCAGGTAGATGGAACCTTCGTTAAATGTGTCGACTGAAGGACAGCACTTCCGACAATGCAGCGCTCCCTCAGTGCTACACTAGAATGTCAGCCTTGATTTTTGTACTCAATGGGACTTGAACCCAAAACCTTGTGACTCAGAGGTGAGAATGCGATCAGCAGAACCATTGGCTGACACAAGAAAGAACAATCTGAATTAACCATTGGCACATATTATGGCCTAGCTGTAAGACTATCATGGAAACCGATTTTGTGCAGTGATGTCACCCAGATCCTAGTGGTTGGAGTTCACAGCACAAAATTGCACATACTTCGCTTTTAACTGGAACAGAACTGGCTGTGTTATTCACAGTGGCCTGAAGGATGGCTCCTATGGGGAGTGCAAAGAAATCACACTAGAGGCTTCTAGGTGTGCTCTTCTGAGGCTGAGGTGCAGGTTTATTGTTGGAACGGAGAGGAGGGAGCTTCATTCTGGATTAGGTGGAGTTAAATCTCTACCTGGTGACACTGTTACAAAAGTGCAAGATGCTTCATTCCCCTGCACTGACATGTCACGGAACTATATGTGGATAATATTTTCACCAAAACATCATTAATGATCAAGGGTGCAACCAGAAAAAGACATGGCCATTGGGTCCCACCGAGGAGGAAGACATCTCACAACAGAAGTCTCAAGATCACCTTCCCAGAGAGAAAAAAAAATCAAAGCTTCAGCATCAAAATGAACCTTCTTCTAAATTTGAAGCTGTTTCTATTTCAGTTTTTGAAGGGAAAATGGTAGACAGAGCCCAGTGTTCAAAAAGAGGAATAAGGTCCAAAATCTGTGAGATCAAAGATTAGGCTACATAAATAAATGGTTTAAAACAGTTACCATAAATTTTATTCATGAAACTCATACATAACAGATAGAGTAAAAGTGATAAAAAGGAGCTGTCCACATCAGTGTTTCATAACTGCTTCAGGCAAATGGTAAACAAGTGCTGTACAGTGTCTACAGCACCAATGGTCTATTATTTAATTAGGTCCTAGAGTGTTTCTTTAAGTTTGCCTTTTTTCTTATCAGATTCCATCTGAGAAACAGCCTGTAATGTATTAGTATTAATTTTGAAATACGTTTAAAATAACTGAAAAGCTGTCTGATGATTTGGTTGAGTTTGGCTATCTGTTGTTCAGTGGTCATTTGATGAATGGTGTGTTTTATTGGCAATCATAGGCTTTGCTTGATCACTGCTTAACTTAACTATCAATCAATAATAATGTCCACCTACCACATCACAAAGATTAGGAGTAAGTGCTGCTGAGCTTTTTGTTCATATCTTCCACAGCTAGCTTTAGGAATTTAGGGGCCCCAGCAAGGGTAGGACATAGAAATATATACAAAAGAACATAGGAATATAAGAAATAGGAGCAGGAGTAGGCCATTTGTCCTTTGAGCCTGCTCCACTATTTAATAAGATCATGACTGATCTTCAACCTCAATTCCACCTTCCTGCACTATCCCCATATCCCTTAATTTCCTTACTATCCAAAAATCTATTGATCTTTATTTTGAATATACTCAGATTATGGGGCATCCTACACAAACTGTTCCTTTCCAATCTTCCACCCAGGGTTGGTACTCCATCCATTGTACCCAATCTGGTGTTAAATCAGGTCAGTAATTAATCTCCCTGTACTGTGTACTCATTTACCTCAAGGTTTTCCAAATCACCCAAGATATTGCAAGTCTCTCCATGGCACCACCCCAACCTCCTTCATCCCAGCACCCCTGCTTACACCTTCTGTTCTTTTGAATCTGTTATTCCTCTTCTCCAATGCTCCTCAATCAAGTCCAAAGCCCCAAAACCACTACTTATAGCCCTCCTGCTGTTGCTCCAGTTGAGATCCTCTAAACCTCAGGACAGACCAGGGGTCAATTTGTGGCCTTTCTGATCAGTTCTACACTAGGTGGTGCACTTACCAACTGGTTCACTGACGGAGTAGTTGAAATATCTCTTTAAAAACAAAGAGAGCTTATCACTTAAATATACAAATAATCTCTATTTTAATAATATGTTGTTCCCATTAGTCATAGATTCAGCCATCCAATGTCCTCTATTGGATATCCTTGAAAGGACAAAACTGTTGAATCAGAAAGCAAATCAATAGAAGTGAAGACTGGTAACAGTCTCCTGCTACATGTCACTAGTAAATTTATTAATCATATGGCATCTCATTTATTAAAAGTGCAGCAAGAATGTGGTAGTAAAGATTAACATCACTAGGGCAAGTGATAAGCATGGTGTGACTTCCAGAAAATCCTGAAAATATCACAAATAGCAGAATTTGATCCCATAACATGCCAATTTTGCATAAAATGTCCCGGGAGATGGCAAAAATGTTTGGTTCTTAGCAGATCTCAATGATAACAAGCAACTTGCCTCAATAGTCAAGGGATTAGACTGTGCTCATATAGATAGATTATTTCAATTAGAAAGGTCATGAGGACTGAGGGTCATACGTTTAAAGTTGCAGAAGGGTAGAACTAGGTTATATGTCAGGAGGTTCTTCTTTTCCCAGAGGATAGTAGATAGATGGAACAAGCTGCCGGTTCATGCAGTGAGTGGAGATTCACTGCATGTCTTCAAAATAAAGCTGAATTAATTCCTGGCTGGGTTTGTGATCAAGGCATATAATAGTTGGAGGAAATACTACGTAATATAAACTGCGGTCAATGTGTTCTCCTGGATAAGTTTTGACCGAAGGAGATCTGAGAGGAATTTTCCAGATTTTTTTCTGTATACGTCATCTGCCACTGCCCTGCCTCAGATCATCTGCTGCTCAGTTCCTCATTTGTTACCTCTAGACTTGACTATTCCAATGATTTCCTGGCCAGCCTCTCACCTTTAACCCTCCATAAACTTGAACTCACCCAAAAATCTGCTGCTTGTATCCTAAATTATACCAAGTTCCGTTCACCCAACACCCATGCGCTCACTGACCTACATTGACTCCCGGTCAGGCAATGCCCCAATTTTAAAATTCTCATCCTTGTTTTCAAATCCCTCGTCCTTCTCCACCTTTGTAACCTCCTTCAACCTTACAATCGATGTTCCCCGTAAGCTGTGCGGGTGCACAACCGTGCAGCAATCGGGAATGTACCATGCAGAGAACAGTCTGTGCACAATCAATGTTCCCATGTGCGGCTGCGCGTCAATCTTAAAGGGACCACGCAGTACAATAAACTGGCCGAGAACAGAAGATAGAGGGAACATCGCCTACAATCCTTTGAGATCTTTGCGCTCCTCCAATTCTGGCCTCTTGTGCATCCTTGATTTTAATTGGTCCTCCATTGGCAGCTGTGCCTTCAGTTGCATCGGCCCTCAGCTCTGGAATTTTCTCCCCAAATTCTCCACCTTTCTATCTCTGTATCCTCCTTTAAGATGTTCCTTAAAACCTACCTCCTTGACCAACCTTTTTGTCATCTGCCCTCATATCTTCTTATGTGGCTCAGTGTCAAATGTTGTTAATGCACTTTTGAAGTGCCTTGGAATGCTTTATTACATTAATGGTGATATATAAATGTAAGATGTTGTACATTTGTCGTAGATTTTTAAAAGTCTTGTTTGTTGCCTCTCCCAGGAGAGATGATCACTTAGCTGCTGACAGGTGATGGGTTTTATAAATCATGATCCTCAGGGCATCATGGCTATATGGGGTAGGTTTGATGGACCAGTTGAGTTTTTCCAGTCCTTCATCTGTTGTATTTTCGTAACAAATCACTTACCCTAATTCTCGCCACACCATTTTTTTCTCCACTACAACTTGTTGAATCCAATATTGAGTGGAAACTGGGTGTGAGAATCTGAATGCACCTTTCCTAGATCTAACAGTGATGATTGCCATTCATGTGCATTCATGATAAATAAAATCTAAAGCACTTGTCATGGCAGATAACCCTTCAGTATTGTTTCTCATTGTTATGAACATACTCATGATGCAATCATTCAGAAGCAAAAGGAGTAAGATATGATACCAAACATATTTGTGATAGTCACAGACGTACACAGAATTTGCCTAATATTAATACACCACACTTGCCGACTTGGAAAATAATACTTCTTCAATATTTATTCTAAGACATCTGCACATTCTCTTCAACAAAGATTTCTATTTTAAAACGCTGCCAGAAAGACAAATAGGCTACTGTTTTCATCAAATGTTGCTTTTAGCTGATCAGAAGTTACTTCACATTAGACTGGAGCTACAATAAGTACCCTTTGACCACACACATACTTTTTAAAATCAAGAATGTACTTTCTGTTTCAACCCAATCTTACTCTAACTTTTTCCATTTGTTTTGCTCCAATCACTAGTATAAACTCACAATGGTAAAGGAAGAATGAGATGTGCAAATTTGAGGGTAATTAGGCATATTCCTGTAGGCTTTTATGTACATGTGGCAGCAGCATTTTGACATTTCTATTGAAGTGCACCAGAATTCCTTATTTAACACCTGTTAGCCCTAATTTTGTTTCCGGAGAAGCATTCCACTGGACACACTAGATTTCAAATCATTTATCACTTCTAAAGTGTTTCCACATGTTTCGAGAACTAGCTGTGCCCTGGGCACATCTTTTTTTTTGAAAAAAAAACTTGCTGCCCTTAAAAATGTCCTATCTGCTATGTTTCTCTGTGTTGATGTCTGGCAGTTATTACTTTAAATTATGGATCACTCGCATGAATGGGCTGGGAAGGGAGGGGATTAGTGCATGCCAATGGTGCAGTGCAATAATTTGAAGACACAGTGCCTTGAAATGATCTCAGTGGGATATTTGCCAGTAAACAAAGAGCAAATGTCCTTTTTTGCAAGTGGAATTGTTGTGAAGCCTACAAGCCCCCAGGGAGTCACTAAAAATGTCAAACATGTTACAGTGTAAAATGAGTAAGAGTGGCATCATCATGATTACACAGGTTAAAGAAAGCAAAAAAAATGCAAGTACCGGAACTAGAAATTGCAGGCAAAAGCTGTAACCATGTTTATATCTCCACTTTTGGTCAATGCAAAGCTGCAGGTGCGGATCAATGCAAGAAAGGTCAGAAAAGTAAAAGCCCATGGGATCCAAGGGAAAGTGGCAAGTTGGATCCAAAATTGGCTCAGTGGCAGGAAGCAAAGTGTAATGGTCAATGGGTGTTTTTGTGACTGGAAGGCTGTTTCCATTGGGGTTCAGAAAGTGCAGTAATAGGCCCCTTACTTTTTGTGGTATGTGTCAATGATTTAGATTTAAATGTAGGGAGAATGATTAAGAAGTTTGCAGATTAAACCTAAATTGGTCGTATAGTTGATAGTGAGGAAGAAAGCTATGGACTGCAAGAAGATATCAATGGGATGATCAGGTGGGCAGAAGTATGGCAAATGGAATTCAATCTGGAAAACCGTGAGACATTGCTTTTAGGGAGGGCAAACAAAGCAAGGGAATAAACAGTAAATGGTAGGACACTGAGAAGGTGTATAAATTTCTGAGGGGCCTGGGTAGAGTGGATAGGAAGCACCTATTTCCTTTTACAGAGGGGCCAATAACCAGGGGCATAGATTTAAAGTAATTTATAGAAGGATTAGAGGGGAAGTGAGGAGAAGTTTTTTTCATCAGAGAGTGGTGGGGAGGTGGGGGGGGTGGGGTGGGGTCTGGAACTCACTGCCTGAATGGGTGATAGAGTCAGAAACTCTCATCACATTTACAAAGTACTTGGATATGCACTTGATATGCCATAATTTACAAGAGCTGGAAAGTAGGATTAGGCTGGATAGCTCTTTTATGGCTAGCACAGACACAATGGGCTGAATGGCTTCCCTCTGCACAGTACATTTTCTATGATTCTATGAAGAGAGGTAGTTAGCTTGGTCGGTCTAGAGGAAGACCTTCTTTGGCCTCCTTGTCTCGAGAGACAATGGGTAAGTGCCTGGAGTGGTTTGTGAAGCAGCGCCTGGAGTGGCTCTCAAGGCCAATTCTAGAGTGACAGACTCTTCCACAGGTGCTGCAGATAAAATTGGTTGTCGGGAGCTGTTACACAATTGGCTCTCTCCTTGCGCTTCTGTCTTTTTTCCTGCCAACTGCTAAGTCGCTTCGACTCACCACACTTTAGCCCCGCCTTTATGGTTGCCCGCCAGCTCTGGCGATCGCTGGCAACTGACTCCCACGACTTGTGATCAATGTCACAGGACTTCATGTTGCGTTTGCAGACGTCTTTAAAGCGGAGACATGGACGGCCGGTGGGTCTGATACCAGTGACGAGCTCGCTGTACAATGTGTCCTTGGGGATCCTGCCATTTTCCATGCAGCTCACATGGCCAAGCCATCTCAAGCGCCGCTGGCTTAGTAGGGTGTATATGCTGGGGATGTTGGCCACCTCGAGGACTTCTGTGTTGGAGATACGGTCCTGCCACCTGACGCCAAGGATTCTCTGGAGGCAGCAAAGATGGAATGAATTGAGATGTCACTCTTGGCTGACGTACGTTGTCCAGGCCTCGCTGCCGTAGAGCAAGGTACTGAGGACACAGGCTTGTTACACTTGGACTTTTGTGTTCTGTGTCAGTGCACCATTTTCCCACACTCTCTTGGCCAGTCTGGACATGGCAGAGGAAGCCTTTCCCATGCGCTTGTTGAATTCTGCATCTAGAGACAGGTTACTGGTGATAGTTGAGCCTAGGTAGGTGAACTCTTGAACCACTTCCAGAGCGTGGTCTCCGATATATATGGATGGGGCATTTCTGACATCCTGTCCCATGATGTTCGTTTTCTGGAGGCTGATGGTTAGGCCAAATTCGGTGCAGGCAGCCACAATCCTGTCGATGAGTCTCTGCAGACACTCTTCAGTGTGAGATGTTAATGCAGCATCGTCAGCAAAGAGGAGTTCCCTGATGAGGACTTTCCGTACTTTGGTCTTCGTTCTTAGACGGGCAAGGTTGAACAACCTGCCACCTGATCTTGTGTGGAGGAAAATTCCTTCCTCTGAAGACTTGAACGCATGTGAGAGCAGCAGGGAGAAGAAGATCCCAAACAGTGTAGGTGCGAGAACACAGCCCTGTTTCACACCACTCAGGATAGGAAAGGGGTCTGATGAGGTGCCGCTATGCTGAATTGTGCCTTTCATATTGTCATGGAACGAGGTGATAATACTTAGTAGCTTTGGTGGGCAACCAATCTTTTCTAGTAGTCTGAAGAGACCACATCTGCTGACGAGGTCAAAGGCTTTGATGAGATCAATGAAAGCAATGTAGAGGGGCATCTGTTGTTCACGGCATTTCTCCTGTAGATGGCGAAGGGAGAACAGCATGTCAATGGTGGATCTCTCTGCTCGAAAGCCACACTGTGCCTCAGGGCACAACACAAAGTCAAGGGGTGAAATATCAGCTCCAAACTGCAGTTTCAACAGTACTTGGAGTTCACATTGGCATGGTATATTCCCCTAGTCAGATATAAAGCCTTGCTTAAGTGTTTTCAATATTTGGAAGGAGCCAATGCTTCTGTTCTCTTCTAATATTAAAATGTAACCATCCTACAAACAGAGGTCTGTGTGCATATTTACACACATGTGTACGAGCTACTCTGTTGCTGAATAGAGCCTGCAGAATGACTTGGGTCTGCAAGCTGCTCGTTGCACTGTGCACATACTTAGCATCCTGCCAATATCAACAGTCGTGGATCAAGCAGTAGCATCAAGTCTTTTTGTTGAGGTGGCTTTAAATTGTGCGGAAAGTTTTTTTGTGAATCCAATACATTTATGATATTACCTATGATTGCTTTCTGTGGCAGCTCAAGTATTTTAGGACTCTTATAAGATTATCAATGTAAGGTAATTAAGAGGAACTTGTAACATGGTTTGAACCCATTACTTACAGGAGCTTATGACACTTTGTGCAGAGCATGATTTTTATATAAATAAAAATGAGTTAATATCAGAGTTCCACTGAAAGTGGCCAGAATCCAGTAGGATAATCAATATGATCGTGCAATGGTACAATAAGGTGTGTAAAAAGAAGATAAATATATTTCTAGACCCAGATATATGTCACATCATAGATGATATCTGGATTATGGATTGAGATAGGGAGTTGAAGTGTGATAAATGTTCTACAGCACATCTGTTTGAAAGGCTTGTGTACACTGAAGGCATTATCAGATTTGTGATAATTGTGCACTAGTAAACATGGCTCTTTTGAGCAGCAAGCTGCTCTTACAGTATGAGTGTATTCACAGCATGATTCATTTCTGAAGCTGATGAATGACTCGCGTCCGTCATATGGCTTGGGCTGCAGGTGTTGGGGCTTGGAGGGACAGCCTCCTGCAAGGTCTGTAGTTTGGGAGGAAGTCAGGGGGGTGTTGCTGCTGGAGAGAGCTGGGTGAAGTTCCTCACAGCAGCAGTGATTGTGAAGAATTCCCTCAAGCAATTTTGAAAATAAAACCAAATGTCCTGGGAACAATGTTACTGAGAATAAGGTCAAATGCAAACACAACAGTTTGTACCTCATCTTGTCCTGTTGAAGTGTTAGCTACGTTTGTCTTTAAGGGTGATATATCTGAAAGAGCTTGCTTTTCATAAAGGCTTAGTTAAAAAGAAATAAACATTTCTCATTTACATAAAATTAATGAGGATGGTACTTACTAAATATGACTATCACATTGTATGTAAGCTTACCTTTTTTGGATGAAGTATCTGACAGCAGACTAATGTGCTTAATTGAAAAATGGGTAGTGAAAATGTGTATTAATCTGATATGACTTAGGTTAATAGCAAAGAGCATAAAACTGCTAATTTGAATTTCATTAAGAGGTTCTGTTTTATCCCCCTCTGAATATCTTAACCTTTGAAAGTCCTTTAAGCAGGCTTAATTCTATATTTTGGGAAAAGAAAGGGATTATTTAAAAAGATGACTTGGGTATTTAATGGAGGTTTACAATTATCAACATTACTTGAACCTAGATATACCAAATAGTTGTAAATTATTCTATTGGCAGAGTTGGATATATAGAATTGAAATGAGTCAGCTACTAAGTAAGCAGATATATTAAAAAATACAGTGAACACTGTGAAGAGCTTCTTTGGATTTAAATAACAAATATTTCCTTTCTCCCAGCAGTGGTGCTGTGGAAGCTTGTTGGTACCAGCAGGAGTATGTCAACACATGCTGCAATTCATGATTCCATTCCATTACAAGTGCTTTATTATGTTAATTGCCAATTTCTAGCAACAGAGAGCATGCTGGGAACACAGCAAGCTCTATTAGCCTCAGAGGCATCTTCAAGCATTAGTCATTTTGTCTGTACAGTACGAACAGTAAACAGCTCTCATGCAACCACTAAAATCACTTATAGGAACAAGAGTAGGCCATTCAGCCCTTCAGCCTCCAGTTCTTAAATTATTCTCTCCCTTATTTAAATCCTGTATGCCATGCCAAGTGGGCAGGCTGTGACCAGATGTTGGGCCTTTGCCAATACTATAGGGAATCAAGGGATATGGGGATCAGGTGGAGAAGTGGAGTTGGAGTCGAGGATCAGCAGGACCTTATTAAATGGCGGAGCAGGCTCAAGGGGCTGCATGGCCTACGCCTGTTCCTATTTCTTATGTTCTACCAATGGCTTTTAGGAAGTGCATTAGAATGGGTCAGGGTAAACTTGTTGATTTTTATTTCCTGCTCTCTCTGAGAGTTGGTCAAAACCAAAATCTTTCAGTATAATGAATTCATGTCCTATCAATTTGAGCAGGAACAATATTATGCAATAGGCCATGCAACAACCTGTTGGCACAACCCATTGGTATCTCAATGGGTTGTGCCACTTAAATGTATTTCTTGCAAAATTAACTTACCATCATCATTTTCTAAATAAGTGGCAGTGGCACTTAACCTGGAAATATATAATGTCTGAACCAATTTCAGTAATTATTTCATCAGTGGATCTTGTGGACTACATTGAACACCAACCCTGTCCCCATCCTGCCCTTGGGTTGAAATAAAATATGACCAATGCTATGAAGGCACCTGAGTCTTGGTTCTGGCCTGTATTGTTAGATATTGTGTTATAGTCCCAAGAGCAGCCATTCATACATTCATCCAGCCAAGGCTTGAGTATCTCTTCCTTCATATGTTCTTGATGAAGAAGGATTGATGAATTTTGTTTGTTTTGCGATGATTTTGTGCCTTTTTATTGGGTTACTAGCACAAAATTTGGGAATTAATGTTGCTGCATGCCTTGCTTTTTCTAACTGGCCCAGTTGTGTTTTTGAAATTGTTGCTGGTAGCTGGTTGACAATTTTAACCATTAAAACAGTGGTCATTTTTTTTTTAGTAAGGCAGGGTGGTGAACACTTCAACTTGAATATTAAAAAAAAAGCTACTTAAAACTGTCGTCTGGAAAATGCCATCATAAAAGGGAATCCAAAAGTATTCTATAGGCTTATAAATAGTAAAAGGGCAGTAAAAGGAGGGGTGGGCTGATTCAGGTCCAAAAAGGGGATTTATGCATGGGAGGCAGAAGGCACGGCTGAGGTACTAAATCTGTACTTTGCATCTATCTTTACAAGGAAGAAGATGCTACCAAAGTCACGGCGAAAGAGGGGGTAGTTGAGAAACTGGATGGGCTGCAAATTGATAAAGAGGAGGTATTAGAATGGGGTGGATAGGTCACCAGAACCGGATCAGATGCATCCGAGGATACTGAGGGAAGTAAGGGTGGAAATGGCGAAGGCACTGAGCATAATCTTTAATCCTCCTTAGATACAGGGATGATGTCAGAGGACTGGAGAACCTCAAACATTACACCCTTGTTCAAAAAGAGTGTAAGGATAAGACCAGCAGCTACAGGCCGGTCAGCTTAACTTCGGTGGTGGGAAAGCTTTTAAAACAATAATCCAGGACAAAATTAACAGTCACCTGGACAAATGTGGATTAATTAAGGAAAGCCAGCACGAATGTGTGAAAGCCAAATTGTATTTAACTAACTTGATTGAGTTTTTTGGTGAGGTAACAGAGAGGGTTGTTGAGGGTAATGTGGTTGATGTGGTGAACATGGACTTCCAAAAGGCATTTGATAAAGTGCCACATAACAAGTTTCTCAGCAAAGTCAAAGCTCATGGAATAAAAGGGACAGTGGCAGCATGGATATGAAGTTGGGAGTGTGACAGGAAACAGACAATAGTTATGAATGAATGTTTTTGAGACTGGAGAAAAGTATATAGTGGGGTTCACCAGGGAGCAGTGCTAGGACCACTGTTTTTCTTGATCTATGTTAATAACCTAGACTTGGGTGTGCAGGGCACAATTTCAAAATTTGTGGATGGCACAAAACTTGGACGTATTGTGAAATGTGACGAGGATAGTGATAGATTTCAAGAGGACATAGACAGGCTGGTTGTATGGGCAGATACGTGGCAAAGGCAATTTAATGCGGAGAAGTGTGAAGTGACACATTTTAATAGGAAGAATGAAGAGAGACAACATAAAATAAAGGGTACTATCTTAAAAGGATGCAGGAGCATTGGGACCTGGGGGTACACGTGCACAAATCATTGAAGGTGTCAGGGCAGATTGAGAAAGTGGGCTTTATAAATAGAGGCATTAAGTACAAAAGCAAGGAAGTTACGGCGAACCTTTATAAAACACTGGTTTGGCCTTAACAAGAGCATTGTGTCCAAATCTGGGCACACACTTCAGGAGGTATGTAAAGACATTGGAGAGGGTGCAGAAAAGATTTACGAGAGTGGTTCCAGGGATGAGGGACTTCAGTTATGTGGATAGATTGGAAAAGCTGGGGCTGTTTTCCTTCCGGCAAAGAAGATTGAGAGGAGATTCGATAGAGGTGTTCAAAATCATGAGGGGGTCTGGACAGAATAGATAGAGAGGAACTGTTCCCATTGGAAGAAGGGTCGATAAGCAGAGGACATTGATTTAAGATGATTGGCAAAAGAACCAGAGGCAGCATGAAGAAAACCCTCTTTATTCAGTCTTCAAATAATTTCCTTTGTCGGTGTTTATTGTGTGCCATTATTTGCATCCAGTACCCAACACTTTGCATCTCCGATATTCTTGATTTTGGGACCAAGAATTCTGATTCCAGTCTAGTGTTCATTAAGGGAGAGGGGATAGCATTGGTTAGGACCTGGAATGTATGAGAGTTTGGTGGAGGCAGATTCAATCGTGGCTTTCAAAAGGGAAATGGATAATTATCTGAAGAAAAATGTTTTGCAGGGCATTAGGGAAATGGCAGGGGAGTGGGACTAGCTGAGTTGCTCTTGCAGAGAACCGGCACAGACACGAAGGGCAAATGTGCTGTAACCATTCTATGATTCTACTTTATGATTCTATGGTGCTAAATATGGCAGACCTGGTGAAAAACTGGCAACCCTACAGCAAATTGTCATTTATGTACCACTCTTTCCCCATTTATTCTTCCAGTTTGCTTGGCCTAAATTTTAGTTTATGTTCTGAAAATCTTTAAACAGTACTTGGGGTAAATCTGACTCAATGCTCAATTGTAGCAATCTCGTGTCTGAGTCAGAAGACTGTGAGTTTACGTCCTGTTCCTGAGACTTGAGTACATAATCTGGGCTTGGACTCCAGTGCAGTGTTGAGGGAAAGTCAGACTGTTGGATGTGCCTGCTTTTGGATGAAACCCCATCTCCTCTCAGGTGATGTATAAGATGTCAAAGCACGAGTGGAAGAGGAGCAGGAGAGTTCTCCAGGTGTCTTGGACAACATTTATCCCTCAAAGAACACCACTTCAGATAGATTACCTGGTCATTCCTGCTTGCTGAGAACATTACTGAGGGAAAATTGGCTGCTGTGTTTGCCTACATTTTAGAAGTGCTTAACTAGCTGTGTGAGCACTTTGGGACGTCTTTCTTGTTGTAAAGTTATGATGTTTTCATGTAAAGAAATACTGTCTTGTCCCTGTGAAGGAAGAACAGTGACAAACTGAAGATTATTCTAATTGCAGTCACACTAAGTGGAATATTGGCAGTGCGCCTTTGAATATTTAATGCTTTAATTGGCCTCTTTGCTTGCTTACATGCTTCTAAATATTATTTTGATTAGTCCAAATTATGAGTTTGTTTGAAAGAAATTAATGTGAGGGAGTGGTTCGTATAAATATTTAGTTTATGTTTCTATTTTTTTCATTCCTCTGTTGTTTAGGTGAAACATTATTTGTCCACTTAAAGGAAGACTGCAGGGAGCTGCAGTTTCAAGTGAGTTAAGCCTAGCCTGTCACTAGTATTTTGAGAGTTGAACAAAAATAGATTACAGTGATGAATGTGTTAGAGGAAGGGTTCTTTGTGGGGTTCACAACCAGTGTGAGGTGTCATGCACTTAAGAGTTTTAGAGGGAGAATATTATTCTTATATAGCTTTATTTTCCTTCTCATTTAAATAAAGCTTCTCAAGAAAATCATTGTTTTCAAATAATTTCCTTTTTCAGTGTTTATTGTGTGTCATTATTTACATCCAATACCCAACACTTTGCATCTCTGATATTCGTGGTTTTGGGGCTAAGAATTCTGATTCTAGTCTGGTGTTCATTAAGGGGGAGGAGATAGCAGTGTTGTAAACTAAATATTTTCCATGTTATAGTTAATGACAGTACTAAATCCTTTTAAACCAGGTGTGACACAATTCAGTGACCTTACTGGGTTCTCTGCGTTTCCTATAGCACATCAGTCATTCTGGGAAAACCACTCACTGCTGAACCCGCATGGCATGTCAGCCTCTACTCTCTTGGCTTAAACCTCTCAGAACTCACACCAATAATAGATCCAGACCCCACAGATTTCCATTATCTTTATACAAATATGTTAATTATAACACTTCAGTTCAAGAAAGGAGACAACTTCAACCATTAGCTCTATGCTTGAGTCAAACCCAGATTGGCAGAAGGGATGTGACAATTTTTGAAAATGGTGTTTAGGTCTTCATAGCTTCAAGAGGCAAGTGAAGTATCTTTGAAATGATTCCATGTGATATATCTTGACAAAACAACTCCATACAATGATGGACTTGTGTATTGTGTTAGTGATGGTGAATTGCTACTTGTGATGAGGCAACCGGGAACACCGCCTGCTGATTGATCAGAGAGCAGCATTAGTAAAAGCTGTGGACATATCTATGATTATCCATCCATCGCTTGACCAGACCAGAGTGAATAACTTGAGATAATTCACAAAAACCTTTAATAAAAGATAAAGGGGGTGACATTTGTTTACATAGCGTTGCTGAAGCTGATTTGCCAGGACAGGCATCATGTCAATGAAGGACACACTGCCTGCCCCCAGGGAATCTATGCGAGTTCATGAATGAATTTCTCTTCCAAAATACCATGGGAAGGAAATGGGAATTACTATGTCAAGGGTAATTTAAAAAAAGCCAGGGCAAGACTCACCTCATTACTAAGTCAGCCATATTTAAATCTTATGTGTCAATATAAAGAACAAGCTGTATGAAGACATGAAAATAATATAGATTTCTATCTGAAAAAATTGAACTTCTCCATGTAGTGTAGAGCCAGCAAACAAGTAACAAATATACAATCCATTATCGTTCTAAGTACTGTTAATGACTATCCTCCACAGGCTTGGTGTTTTGACTGGAGAATTCTTGTGTGCTGTAGGACAGTGTGATGCAGTGGCATCATTCTCCTGGCCTCAAGTGACCATGTACTCTCAACAATAAAGCATACAGTAACTACCAAAAAATACATTCATGAAACAAATCAACCACATCTATTACCATTCTCGTGATTTGAGACTAGATACAATTTTTGAATATGTGCAGAATTGTTCACGTCTGTCATTGGCCACGTTGTTCTTCAGTGTGTTATGAATGTAATCAATAAAAGTTTTAAAGCAGTATTGCTTGGTGGAGTTAGATGTCCAGCAAACTCACTTTGGTCCAATTAATGACTTTCTATTAAAATCATATACTGTACCCATAACAACTAGAATGAGTTTTTCACTGAAGATGTCTTTGTCTTTGAATGTGCCTCATTTCTGTTCTGTAACTATTCCACCACACTGTCTTCCTCAGTGTTCCAGTCAACATGGAATAAAAACAGACAGTGTGGGAAATACTCAGCGGGTCAGACAGCATCTGTGGAGAAAGAAGCAGAGTTAACGTTTCAGGTCAGTGACCTTTCATCAGAACCATGGGGCTGGTTTTAAAGCCTCACTGACACCGGGAATGGTGGCAGGGAGGCAATCAAGATTGCAACGGAGGGGGCCCGCCACTGACCCCGATGGCAGCAGGCCCCATACCGATCTCGACGGTGGCGGCGAGGCCTTGTGGCGGCCACCCCGCTGCTTGGCGACGTGACCTGCATTAAAATATGTTAATGCCTACTGACCATGCAGGCCACACAGCGATTCTTCCAGCACGTTGTAATCTTTATTCTGCCGGCCGGCAATGCTGCACCTTCAAATCCCCGGTCGGAGAAATGAGGTGTGACACCTGTGGGGAGGGGGGAGGAGATGATTTTCTCTGTGCGCAGGGCTGGGGGAGTGGGGCTACAACGCTGCAGATTAGTGTGGGGGGGTGGGGGGGGTAATGGGAAGAGGTAAAGGATAAAGGTTATGAAGTTTGGGGGGGAAGGTCAAATTGTCAAGGTAGGTATTCCAGGAGGGAAAAGGGCAGGAATGTTATGATATGCCATGGTGGGGGGGGGGGGGGTGTGGTGGGAGAGTGCATAAAAGGTTATTTTATTCATTTTTATAAAACTTTACAGTAACTGGCCCTTTAAATTTCAAATGCTCATTGAGGGCTGGAAGCCTGTTAAAAATGGCGCCGGTTCCTGTGCCTCTACGTGATCAGGGGCGGGGAACGGCCGCCCCAGACATGGTAATGAGCCACCGTGTTTGTAATCGCGGCAGCTCCGCGACGTGGTCCCAGTGGGTGTGGGCCTATTTCGGCGGCATAGTCTTAAAATGCAGCCCACGGAGTCTGTCAATACTACTCTTTTGCTTTACTCTCTTCGGGACTAAAAAAGGGCCCGTCCTGCTTTCTCAATCAATACTGTCAAACTTACTTGAGCTCTGATGAAGGGTCACTGACCTGAAACGTTAACTCTGCTTCTTTCTCCACAGATGCTGCCAGACCTGCTGAGTATTTCCAGCATTTCTTGCTTTTATTTCTGTCAAACTTACTGCCTGGAGCAAGCCAGAATCAAGAATGAGATTTAAAATTGGATCTCAAGTTCAAGAATCCAATTTTATCATTAACAGGATACTCCTCAATCAAATCTTTACAGTAAGTATGTTTGTGACTTGGATCACAAACACATTACCAGTCCACTTTAGAGAATGTCTGGTCAGCTTCCACTGATATTACTGCTGTAAACTATCCCATGCCCATTTACTGCTAATGTGATCTGTTGCATATGTGGTAGTGTCTAGGTTAAATTGATAAAAGCTATGCACTTCTAAAGCAAAGGTACCTAATGAATGCATCACCTATCGATGAAAATGTGTTAATTATGGAAGCTAGTTTAAGAAAATTATCTGAGTACACCTCTTAAGCATAGGTGTGTGAAGCTAAGTGTATTTCCTTAAATAAAACATTCGGTTGCCCCAGTGCCATCAAATGAAAAATCTAACAAAAATGTGCCCTTTTTATAGAACTTAAGCAAAAAAAAATGGAAACTGATGAACTGAAATAATGATATTATTTGTACTATCCACCACATACTCCAGTCTCTATGGTGTCTGCTGGTCATAAAAGCCCTCAGCATAACAATGGACAACTTCTGCAGAACCACTCGGGTGGGGACAAACCAGAGTGACCACCCCCCATGAGCCAGGCGTAAAGCTAAATGACATGAGACACTTCCATGTCATTTAGGTTTTTGCACAATTGGATAACTAAAAATATCTTAAATAAGCCCAATTGCCTAATTACTTGTTTCATCTACTCATCCTTTATAAGTATAAGAAAGGACTAATTATTGGACCCACTGGGAACTTTTACATTCTGTATGTCCTGGGCAGCACCAATTAATAGAACAATTATTACCCAGCACTGCAGCATGTTTTCCTAGCTGCTCCAATGTGCTGATTAGATAGGAACAAAGGGTATAACTCTTACTGTGAGCAAAGGCAGATAAAGATGTAATGAAATAATTCTCCATGTGGTTTTGTGGACAGTCTCAGTTAAAAGTCACAATATCATTTCTCTTAGAATTTGTTCATGACACCATCAAAATGGTCACGAGGAGTGAACGACCCTCAATTTGAATGTGGAGTTTAGTTCAATGTGAAGCGATTCAAGTTCAGTGAATCAACCATAGCCAGAAAAGATACTGAAATAACACTTCATCCTACATAGTAATAAATTATAAAATAATTGATTTCATACCAATACATAATGTGTTCATCTGAAATACCTCTCTTTTCTATTTTAACAGAGGTGTTCACCCATTATAATAAAATGTTAAGCATCTATATGCTGGGATCCTACAGCAAAATTTTACTGCCTAAGAGCTTAATGCAATTATCCCTGAATGCATATGGTACAGTATAAGATTAATTAACATCAGTGGATTGTTTAATGTAATTCTCATTTCAGTCATCTCAACATATGCTAACAAAGGCCAAAGAAAATAAAGTGTGTTGTGACTGTAAAATACTTCACAAACCTACATTTCATTACTTCAGAGGAATGGCAGGGAAGTGTATAATTTATAAATGTTATATTTTTAAATATTTTAGGGGTTATTGTTGGCACTAAGAGATTCAAGAAAAAGACCCTGTGCTGGAAAAATCTGGAAAGACTTCCATAAATATAAAATGCCATAAATAGATGAAGCCCCCAGCTCTACATCTATCCTTTCCTGACTAGTGTTTGAACCCCTCAGAGCCAGTGATTGAATTCACTGCTACAACTAGCACTTCCCGCATTTCTTTCACGTCGGATTAACACACATAAAATACTGCATTGTGTACAATATGGATCAAATGAACAAACATTTGTATTTAATTTAAAACTGAGAACCTTTCACAGAATCCAGTGATTTATGCCCCTTGCCACCAAATCCATCTCCACCATTTCTTGACTTTCATTCTTTTTTTCTGTGTTACCTCTCTTTTTTAACTATTTATCATCTGTCTGAGGGTCAATTTCCTGTGTGTATTATCAGAAGTTGCAGCCACAGTTTCTAAGGGGTGTATGAACCCTTTACAGACTGTGTCTCTGCATCAAAATAAATAAGGCAGCCACCAATCTGCTTATGTACTGATCAGGACCCATGCTTCACAGTTCAGGGGTCATGTACTTGGGTTGTCTAACAGATGAATTTTCTGGCTTTAATTATGAGGAGTTTTGTCTGTTCTAGATGGGACCATACACTGCAGGCTTGTATGGCAGAAAATTGATACACTTTGCGTGGAAGGAACAAATGATTTCTTACTGTTAGCTATGATGAAACAGTATTGCTGCCAATTCAGGAGACGTCTATGAGCCAGACCCTGAGCCTTGGCATGAGCTTGGGTTTTGCCCTCACCTCTCCAGTGATAACTACACCGCTTATCCTAGACCTGCGACAGAGATCTTGAAAATCACAAGTTCAACTCTAGTCTAGTGCTGATCACATCAAGGATGACAAAAATCAAAATGATAACATAATATATTTATATTACAACATTCAAAAGTAATGCTACTAATGGCCTGAATACCCTTGAGGATTAGAAAAAATATTTTGGGCTGGTACTATTGATTTCTATTCAGTGATGCCCGCTAAATAGTATGCAAGTTGGGGAAAGGGTAGAGTTTAGCTATGATCCCCCTCCATCGTTGAAGAACATTCATCATCTGAATCACTTGAAGAATGGCCATTGGGTGAGGCACTGGAGGGAGCCTGCTGCTAGACAGGAAAGTAGATGAGAAAATAGGAATGGAGTCCTTGGGCCTAGTGGTTGAACACGGTGCAAGCAACTGCAATATAGGTGGGGCATGGGAATATGATAATTTGAAGTAAAATAAATATAAATTTGATAAGAATAGCTATTAAGGCTAGCCATGAGCCATGAGTGCTATTATAACCTATTTGAATTAAACTACTTTCGCACAGTGTTCTTATTTTTGCATTTTTGTTACATAAAATGAATGTGATGTTTTGATACAGTGTGAATCTATATAATCAAACAGGACCTACTGAATAAAAGTACACTATATGTGGCAGAAGCTAAAAATTACTTGACATTTTCCCTGTTACTCCAGACTGTAGATAAAAATCACAATCAAGGACTGGGACGTAGGAGAAAAATGAACAGACTTGATAAAAATGTGGTTAAAAAATTGGTAGACATAATCAGGTTAAACAAATAAGTAAGTTTTTGCATTTTGCCATTGTTACGACCAGGTGAGAAAGGTGTCTAGGGGTCTCTTTCAGCCTTCAGCTGGTTTTATTGTAACAGGGTTTAATTTTAAACACACTGTGTTTTGAGCTTCCCTTTGGTGAATCCTTGTTCACCGCTTTCCAATTATAAAGCAAAGAAATGAGCACAAACAGGCCTTCTTAGGTTTAAAGCAGAAAAGTGAAATTTATTAAAACTTAAACTGTAATTCGATTAACACCCAGGGATACAAGCCACGCCCCACATTAGCATGCATAAGCAATAGGCACATGCAAATAGAGACAGAAAAGAGCAGAAGAAAAATATAGTCGAGAGGTTTGAGGCAATATCAGAAGAGTTTCTTGTTTACTGTGCTTCGAGCTCACTATAGTCCTTTCGTAGGCAGTTCTTGCTTTTCATTGGGGCCCAGTATTCCTCTTGAACCTTGTTTACTGTAGGAGATTTTTCTCTCTTGGTTCATGTGTCTTCAATGGGTCTTCAGTTCCATGAGAAAGAGATGGGAGCAGACAGGAGAGAGGTCTTTTCCAGTCCAGGAGCAAACAGCTTTCTGAGTTCAAATTCAAAAAACTCGAACAGCCAGTTAGTCATGCGACTAAACTGGTCTGACCATATCTGTTTGTGTATTCGGCCATTTTAGCAGTAAACCTGGGATGCTAAGGCTCTCCACCTTCAACATCTGGCAATCAATAGTCCATTGTGGATTAAATTGGAGCAGGGGGTGGTCCCTTTGTTCTTTCCAAGCACTGTCTGTTACTGTGCGAATGTCTTTCCAGTCAGTGGCTTGGCGACCCCTTGTAACAGGCCTTCTTATCTTCCCAGCAACAATTTTAAAATTATAATGTCCATGTGGCAAAATATCTGTGCCCCATTCTTGGCAGGTGGGGGCCTGCATGACACCATAAAGATAATTGCTGGAAATTTCCTCAGCGATTCTTCTGATCTTAACTTTGGTAGAAGAATGGCAGAAATCTTGGATAGAGGAATTTCTGCTGATCTTCCACTGTAGTTACAATGGCTGAGTGGGAGAATTTTGAAGGAAATTCCTGATGAAGGCGTATTGTTTTCAATATCCATCATTTTCAAACAAGCCCAATATGCAAATAAACCCAAAAAGGGAGGGGGTGGCGTAGTGGTAATATCACTGGACTAGTAATCCAGAGGCCCAAGCTAGTGCTCTGGGGACCTGGGTTCGAATCCCAACAAACCGGATGGTAAAATTTGAATTCAATTAATAAATCTGGAATTAATAAAATGCTAGTCCAATGATGACCATGAAACTATTGTTGACTGTTGCAAAAACCCATCTGGTTCACTAATGTCCTTTAGGGAAGGAAATCTGCAGTTCTTACCTGGTCTGGCCTACATGTGACTCCAGACCCACAGTAATGTGGTTGACTCTTAAATGCCCTCTGAAATGGCCTCGCAAGCCATTGTGTTCAAGGCCAATTTGGGATGGGTAATAAATGCTGGCCTAGCCAGAGATGCCCACATCCCACAAATGAATATGATAAAAGTACATGCCATGGAATCACACTATGCAGATTAGCATATAAGCACTTAACGAGTTCATATTAAACTCTTCCTATTATTAGACTGTTTAAAATAAATTGGTTAAAGCCTCCATTGAAAGAGCAGACTGAGAAATTGCCTATAAATGCACTGATCTTTACACAATGTAATTTCAAGAGTACAGTATTTTCTTAATGTTCATAGAAAGATAAGCTTACTTCCATAGAAATGTGAAAAATACAAATGACCGTAAATGGATTTTAAGTGTAAGTTGTGTTAAATGTATTATGATACAGATACCTAAAACCTAAGTTCTATTTACAAATATCCTTAGGAAGGATGGCCTAGATATGGGGATCACTGCCCAAAACTGTTGTCCGAGAGAACCATGCAAAAAATCTTCCCCATGTGTTATCAGGTAAATGCTTAAAGGGAATCAGGAAACGGCGGTGACTGGGAGGAGGGGCAACCAGGAAGGGAGATAATTGGGAACTGAAGCATAAGCAATAGGCCTAAGACTTGCTCCCGGTTTGGGCCCTCAACACTGATTTGTTTGCCTATCCCAATATGACAGGTAGTGCACTTCTCGCTCAATGTGCTTGGGCTTCCCGCCCTCTATATTGGAGGTTAGAATCATAAAATCTTACATAGGCCATTCAGCCTGTCACAACTGTGCTGGCTCTTTGAAAGAATTGTCCAATTTAATCCCAAACCCGAGCTTCTTCCCTATAATCCTGCAAATTAGTCCTCTTCAAGTACATGTCCAACTGGCTTTTAAAAGTTCCTGTAGAATTTGATTCCACCACCTTTTCAAATAGTGCATTCCATATCTTAACAACCCTCTTTGTGAAAACATTTCTCGTCATTCCTCTCTAGTTCTTTTGCTAATTATTTTAAATCATTGACCTCTGGTTATTGACCGACTTGCCAGAGGAAATATAAGGAACACAATTCCACCTTCTCCAATCTCTCCACATAATTGAACTCCCTCATCCCTGATATTATCCTGGTAAATCTCCTCTGTACTCTCTCTGAGGCCTTGATATTCTTCCTAAAGTGTGGTGCTTAGAACGGTACAAATACTCCAGCTGAGGCCTAACAAATGATTTGGAAAGTTTTATCGTGACTTCCTTGTTTGTGTATTCAATGTCCCTATTTACAAAACCAAGTATCCCATAAGTTTTTTTTAACCACCTTATCAACTTGCCCTGCCCCTTCAAAGTTTTGTGAATATTCATCTCCAGATCCCTCTGTGCTTCTTACCATTAAGTTCAGGAGGCCATTTAGTGACCCCAAAAAACTGGTATTGAATGATCGCATTTCTAGTTCCTTGAGTTTGATTCCAACAAGAAGTGTAACTTCAGCACAATGACAAATCAGTGCTACTAGGGAACTGGTTAGAATTATCAGGCATTGATTTCAATATTCAGAGAATGTAAAGACTCCTGCTCAGCTTTCTAAATGTTTCAGCCTAATTGCCAAAGAAGGTCTGTACATGCATGTGTGCAGAGAGGTTGCTCCTGGGCAAGAGAGCTGCAGTTCAAGCAAGGTAGTACAAACGGGGTACTGCTTAACTGGATGTCTTGATGATCTTCCAGTGTGTTCCATACAATCATAGAATCATAGAATGGTTACAAGGAGGCCATTTGGTCCTTCATGTCATGCTGACACTCTGCAAGAGCGACTCCACTAGTTCCACTCACCCACCTTTTCCCCATAGCCCTGCAAATATCTTTTTCTGCAGATAATTATCCAATTCCCTTTTGAAAGCCATGACTGAATCTGCTTCTGACACACTCTCAGGCAGTTCATTCCAGATCCTAGCCACTCACTACATAACAAAGCTTTTCCTCATGTTGCCTCCTCCGGTTCTTTTGCCATTCACCTTAACTGGTGTCCTGTGGCTCTCAACCCTTCTGCCAAAGGGAACAGTTTCTCCCTATCTAGTCTGATCAAACCCCACATGATTTTGAACACCTCTATCAAATCTCCTCTCAACCTTCCCTTCTGTAAGGAAAACAACCCCAGCTTCTCCAATCTATCCATGTAATCTCATCCCTGGAACCATTCTTGTAAATCTTTTCTGCAGCCTTTCCAATGTCTTCACATCCTTCCTAAAGTGTGGTTCCCAGAATTGAACACAATACTCCAGATGAGACTAGACCAGTGTTTTATGAAGGTTCACCATAACCTCTTTGCTTTTGTACTCTATGCCTATATTTATAAAACTCAGAATCCCGTATGCCTTATTAACCACTTTCTCAACCTGTCCAACCACCTTCAATGATTTGTGCACATACACCCCCAGGTCCCTCTGTTCCTGCACTCCCTTTGGAATTGTATTCTTTATTTCATATGGCCTCTCCTCGTTCTTTCTACAATCAAATATTTTGAATCTTTAAAAAAACCTAGAGTTAATACTTGCTTATTAGGTATGGACTTTTTCATCATTAAACACAAAGATAACAGTTCAAGAGTTATGCTTTAATTTGCAATTAGCATTCAGTAGTCAGCGGACACCTCCATTACATTTACCCTTGAAGCTATGTTGCTCACACAAAAACAAGTTCTGTAGTTCGACCAGTGACAGTCAGCATTGACAGTCTGTAACTAGAAGCTACACAGCACAACTTCTTTGAAGCTAATTATTATCAAGTTACTTATACAGTTCCTGACAGAACCTACAGCACTTTAACCTTTCATTTCTTTCCTTTTTAGAATTAATGATAAGCACGAACACATCATAGATGCATAGGTTCATCTCAAGTGACTGTCTGCCACCCCAGTGATCATTACAGTCCCTCATTAGTTGTGTTTGTGCTGTGTGTGTTCATTAAATACAGCTTTGACCTACTTCTTTATATTAGCGTATTTACTTTGTCTGCCTTACACTCAGGTGAGATTTTGGGAAAGACTGGAGATTGGCACTAAAGGATTTTACTAATCTAAATCCGAAACATATTTATAATAGATTTGCTAACAGTTAGTAGCCTTATTGTTATATATCATCAGTGGTCAAGTTGCCTCCTGACAACTTGCAGCATATAAAAAGTCACCATAATCATCATTTTAGGACCTGAACATTATAAGACACCTTATAGAATGCATTTCTAGCCAAACTGCTCATTAATTATTGAAGCAAGTTATTGTAATTGTAAATGATTAGAGAGAGTAATCATAACGCAAAGTAATCAGTTATGTATTTCTGAATCTCAGACCCTAGGTTTTGAGTCTGAATCATAACGTTATGGTCTTTCCATTGTGTTCTGCCCAAAGTCTCACACATGAAATTCTTGAGCCATGTACCAGGGAGAGTAGCTGAGGTGGTTTCCCATTGTCTTCCTCACAGTTTTTAATTGTCTCACTAATCTTCTGGTCAGGGACAGGAGAGTGTGGCTGCAGCTGAGGCAGGTAAGGGAACCCAGAGGGCAGGAGTGCAGGAGCCTCAGCCTTTGCAATTGTCCAACAGGTTTGAGGTTCTTTCAGCTTGTTTGGATGAGAGTGGGGGCTGCAGAGTGAATGAGCTAACTTACCATGGCACTGTGGTATAGGAAGCCATTCAAGTGGCGGGAGCAAAAAGGAAAGTAGTGGCAGTAGGAGACAGTATAGTGAGGGCGTTTGTTCTCTGCAGCAAAGAGCGAGAGTCCAGAAGGCTGTGTTGCCTGCCTGGTGGCAGGTTTCAGGGCATCTGCTCAGGAGAGGAACTTATAGTGGGAGGGGGAGGATCCAATCATCATGGTCCACGTGGGTACCAATGACATAGGCAGGACAAGGAAGGAGATTCTGCATAGTCAGCTAGGCACCAAATTAAGAAGCAGAACCTTAAAGGTAATAATCTCTGGATAATTACATGAGCCACGTGCAAATTGGCATAGGGCAAATAAGATTAGAGAAATAAATGCATGGCTCAAAGACTGGTGTGGTAGAAGCGGGTTCCAGTTTGTGGGGCACTGGCACCAGTACTGGGGAAAGTGGGGACTGTACCATTGGGACGGTCTACACCTGAACCGTGCTGGGGCTGGTGTTCCAGCGAGCTGCATAACTAGGGAAGTAGAGAGGGTTTTAAACTAAATAATGGGGACAAGGGATCAAGTTTGGGAGATGTGGTAAATCAAAGTGTAGAGACAAAGCAAGAGAGCAAGGTATTAATATGGGAAATGATAAACAGACGGTAACAGGAAAGGATAGAGCAGACAGATTTAAGAGTACATCAGCAGTCAAGACTAGACATTACAAAAATAATAAAAGGACAAACTAAAAGCTCTGCATCTGAATGCACGTAGTATTCAAAACAAAACAGATGAACTGATAGTGCAAATAAAAATAAATAAGTACAATCCGATAGCCATTACAGAGACATGACCGCAGGATGACATAGATTGGGACCTAAATATTGAAGGGTACATGACATTTAGGAAGGAAGCTAGGAAAAGTTGGAGGGATGGCTCTGTTAATTAATGATGGTATCAGCACATGAGAGAGGGTGTAGAAGCAGTTTGGGTAGAGATGAGAAACGATAAAGGCAAGAAGTTACTTGTGGGAGTGGTGCACAGGCCCTCAAACAGTAAGCACATGGTAGGACAGAGTATAAAGGAAAAAATAATGGGAGCTTGTCAGAAAGGTACAGTGATAAGAATGGGGGATTTTAATCTACATATAGACTGGAAGGATCAGATGAGCAAAGATGGCCTAGATGAGGAGCTCATAGAATGTTTTCAGGATAGTTTCTTCGAACAGCATATTCTGGAACTAACCAAAGAGCAGGCTATACTAGACCTGATATTGTGCAATGAGATAGGATTAATTGATGATCTCATAGTGAAGGCGGCTAGGTAGCAGTGATCATAATCTGATTGAATTTTACATTCAGTTTGAGGGAGAGAATAATGGGTCCAAGACTATTATTTTAAACTTAAATAAGGGCAATTATGAGCACATGAAAGCAGAGCTAGCTAAAGTGAACTGGCAAATTAGGTTAAGGGATAGGTTGACAGAGATGCAGTGGCAGACATCTAAGGGGATATTTCAGAATACACAGAATTGATACATTCCAATGAGAAAGAAAAATTCCAAGGGGAAGATCCACCATCCGTGGTTAAAAAAGTTAAAGATAATATCAAATTTAAAGCACATAATTGATGGGTGGCAGGTCAGACAATTGGACAGGATATAAAAAACAGCAAAGAATACGAAAAGATTGATAAGGGCAGAGACATTAGACTATGAGAAAAAGCTAGCTAGAAATATAAAAACAGACAGTAAGAGTTTCTGTAGATATTTAAAAAAGAAGAGTTAACAAAGTGAGCATTTGTCCTATAGAAAGTGAGTCTGGGGAATTAATAATGGAAAATAAAGAGATGGCAGATTAATTGAAAAGGTATTTTGCATCGGTCTTCATGTTAGAGGATACAAGTAACATCCCCCAGCTGTAAATCAGGAAATGGAAGGGAGGGAGGAACTCAAGAAAATTTCAATCACCAAAAAAGTGGTACTGAGCAAATTGTTGGAACTACAGGCTGACAAGTCCTCGAGTCCTGATGGACTTCATCCTAGGGTCCTAAAAGAAGTGGCTAGTGAGACAGTTGATGCGTTGGTTTTAATTTTCCAAAATTCCCTAGATTTGGGGAAGGTTCCATTAGATTAAATTGAAAAAAAGGTGAGGGCTCAGCACTGATCCCTGCGACACACCACTTGTTACATCTTGCCAACCAGAAAATGAGCCATTTATGCCTACTCTCTGTTTCCTGTTAGCTAGCCAACCTTCTATCCATGCCAATATGTTACCCCCTACACCATGAACTTTTATTTTCTGTAGTAACCTTTGATGTGGTACCTTATCAAATATATTAGACTTTACTCAAAAAGGGAGGGAGACAAAAAGCAGGAAACTACAGGCCAGTTAGCTTAACATTTGTCTTGGGGAAAATGTTAGAAGCTATTATTAAAGCAGGGCACTGAGAAAAATTCAAGGTAATCAGGCAGAGTCAACATGGTTTTGTGAAAGGGGAATCGTGTTTAACCAATTTATTGGAGTTCTTTGAAGAAGTAACCTGTGCTGTGGATGAAGGGGAACTGGTGGATGTACTGTACTTAGATTTCCTGAAGGTATTTGATAAGGTACCACATCAAAGGTTATTGCGGAAAATGAAAGCTCATGGTGTAGGGGGTAACATATTGGCATGGAATGAATATTGGCTGGCTAACAGGAAACAGAGAGTAGGCATAAATGGGTCATTTTCTGGTTGGCAAGATGTATCGAGTGGTGTAATGCCGGGATCAGTCATGGGGCCTCAACTTTTTACAATTTATATAAATGATTTGGATGAAGGGACTGAAGGTGCGGTTGCTAAATTTGCTGATGACACAAAGATAGGTAGGAAAGTAAGTTGTGAAGAGAACATAAGGAGGCTACAAAGGGATATAGATAGGATAAGTGAGTGGGCAAAGATCTGGCAAATGGAGTTGTTGTTGCTAACATAGTCCCAAAGGCATCTCTCCCATTTGAGAGAGACAGTTGATGATATATAGCTTGAGGGCCACCACTCCACAAGCTACCATAGCCAGTGCGGGGATTGAACCTGCAATGGTGGCATCTTTTTATGTTACATACTAGCCGTCTAGTCAACTGAGCTAACTGACCCCTGTGGCAAATGGTGTATAATGTGGGAAAATGTGAAATTGTCCACTTTGGCTGAAAGAATTAAAAAGAAGCATATTAGCTGAATGGTGAGAGATTGCAGAGCTCTGAGATGTCGAGGGATCTGAGTGTCCTAGTGCATGAATCACAAAAAGTTAGTATGCTGGTTCATCAAGTAATTTAGAAAGCTAATAGTATGTTATCATTTATTGTGAGGGGAATTGAATACAAAAATAGGGAGGTTATGCTTCAGTTATACAGGGCATTGGTGAGACCACATCTGGAGTACTATAAAACAGTATTGGTCTCCTTATTTAAGGAAGGATGTAAATGCATTGGAAGCAATTCAGAGAAGGTTTACTAGACTATGACTTGGAATGGGTGGGTTGTCTTGTGAGGAAAGATTGGACAGGCGAGGCTTGTATCCAATGGAGTGTAGGAGAGTAAGAGGTGACTTGATTGAAACATACAAGATCCTGAGGGGTCTTGGCAGGGTGGATATGGAAAGGATGTTTCCTCTTGTGGGAGAATCTAGAACTAGGGGTCACTTTTAAAAATAAAGAGTCACCCATTTAAGACAGAGATGAGGAGAAATCTTTTCTCTCAGAGCGTAGTGAGTCTTTGGAATTCTCTTCCTCAAAAGGCGGTGGAAGCAGCGTCTTTGAATATTTTTAAGGCAGAGGTAAATTCTTCTTTGGCCTCCTTGTCTCCAGAAACAATGGGTAAGCGCCTAGAGGCGGTCAGTGATTTGTGAAGCAGTGCCTGGAGTGGCTATAAAGGCCAATTCTAGAGTGACATACTCTTCCACAGGTGCTGCAGATAAAATTGGTTTTCGGGGCTGTTACACAGTTGGCTCTCTCCTTGCGCTTCTGTCTTTTTTCCTGCCAACTGCGAAGTCTCTTCGACTCACCACACTTTAGCCCCGCCTTTATGGCTGTCTGCCTGCTCTGGCGATCACTGGCAACTGACTCCCACGACTTGTGGTCAATGTCACGGGACTTCATGTCGCGTTTGCAGACATCTTTATAGCGGAGACATGGATGGCCGGTGGGTCTGATACCAGTGACGAGCTCGCTGTACAATGTGTCTTTGGGGATCCTGCCATCTTCCATGAGGCTCACGTGGCCAAGCCATCTCAAGCTGGCTCAGTAGGGTGTATATGCTGGGGATGTTGGCTGCGTCGAGGACTTCTGCGTTGGAGGTACGGTCCTGCCACCTGATGCCAAGGATTCTCCGGAGGCAGCGAAGATGGAATGAGTTGAGATGTCGCTCTTGGCTGACATACGTTGTCCAGGCCTCACTGGTGTAGAGCAAGGTACTGAGGACACAGGCTTGATACACTCGGACTTTTGTGTTCCGTGTCAGTGCGCCATTTTCCCACAATCTCTTGGCCAGTCTGGACATAGCAGCAGATGCCTTTCCCATGCACTTGTTGATTTTTGCATCGAGAGACAGGTTTTACTGGTGATAGTTGAGCCTAGGTAGGTGAAATGTTGAACCACTTCCAGAGTGTGGTTGCCAATATTGATGGATGGAGCATTTCTGACGTCCTGTCCCATGATGTTCGTTTTCTTGATGCTGATGGTTAGGCCGAATTTGTTGCAGGCAGCTGCAATCCTGTTGATGAGTCTCTGCAGACACTCTTCAGTGTGAGATGTTAATGCAGCATCATCAGCAAAGAGGAGTTCCCTGATGAGAACCTTTCGTACTTTCGTCTTCGCTCTAAGATGGGCAAGGTTGAACAACCTGCCATCTGATCTTATGTGGAAGAAAATTCTTTCTTCTGAAGACTTGAACGCATGTGAGAGCAGCAGTGAGAAGAAGATACCAAACAGTGTAGGTGCAAGAACACAGCCCTGTTTCACGCCACTCAGGATAGGAAAGGGGTCTGATGAGGTGCTGCTATGCTGAATTGTGCCTTTCATATTGTCATGGAATGAGGTGATGATACTTAGTAGCTTTGGTGGACATCCAATCTTTGCTAGTAGTCTGAAAAGACCACGTCTGCTGACGGGGTCAAAGGCTTTGGTGACTTCTATGAAAGCAACGTAGAGGGGCATCTGTTGTTCGTGGCATTTCTCCTGTAGCTAGCGAAGGGAGAACAGCACGTCAATGGTGGTAGATGGATTCTTGATAAGCAAGGGAGTAAAAGGTTATCGGGGGTAGGCAGGAATGTGGAGTCGAGTTTACAATCGGATCAGCCATGATCTTATTGAATGGCAGAGCAGGCTTGAGGGGCTGAGTGGCCTACTCCTGCTGCTAATTTGTATGTTCTTAAGTGGGTCGCAACCAAGACTAAAGAGCCACATCTACCCATTATGGTGAAGGATGTCACCCACACCCATTGGACACAATTACACCCACTGGACATCTGTTCAGTATTCGGGCTGGTACTCCGGTCTCCTCTCACTGGGGTTTTCTGAAGTGGGGCCTGAAGCCAACACTTCTGACTCAGAGGCGGGAATACAACCACTGAGCATTTAGTCACGCCGCCCGGATACATGTATGCTGTTGGAAGGCAACTCAGTATTTTGAAACCTTATTCTAGGCTCCACTTCTGACTCCCATTTCAGCTTCACAGCAGGATCTTGAAGCACGCAGGAAAATTCCGCCCCATATTCTTGTCTGGGGCTGTCTGAGGTGGGGCTCAAACTCCTCCCCTTCTGACTCAAAGGCAGAAATACGACCACTAAACCAAAAGCTCATTCCAATAGCATGGTCTTCTTCTTCTTTGGCCTCCTTGTCTCGAGAGACAATGGGTAAGCGCCTGGAGGTGGTCAGTGGTTTGTGCAGCAGCGCCTGGAGTGGCTATAAAGACTAATTCTAGAGTGACAGACTCTTCCACAGGTGCTGCAGATAAAATTGGTTGTCGGGGGCTGTTACACAGTTGGCTCTCTCCTTGTGCTTCTGTCTTTTTTCCTGCCAACTGCTAAGTCTATTCGATTCGCCACTCTTTAGCCCTGCCTTTTTCGCTGCCCGCCAGCTCTGGCGATCACTGGCAACTGACTCCCATGACTTGTGGTCAATGTCATAGGACTTCATGTTTGCAGACATCTTTAAAGCGGAGACATGGACAGCCGATTGCTCTGATACCAGCGACGAGATCGCTGTACAATGTGTCCTTGGGGATCCTGCCATCTTCCATGCGGCTCACATGGCCAAGTCATCTCAAGCACCGCTGGCTCAGTAGGGTGTTTATGATGGGGATGTTGGCCACCTCGAGGACTTCTGCGTTGGAGATATGGTCCTGCCACCTGATGCCAAGGATTCTCCGGAGGCAGCGAAGATGGAATGAGTTGAGATGTCGCTCTTGGCTGACATACATTGTCCAGACCTCGCTGCCATAGAGCAAGGTACTGAGGACACAAGCTTGATACACTCGGACTTTTGTGTTCCGTGTCAGTGCGCCATTTTCCAACACCCTCTTGGCCAGTCTGGACATAGCAGCGGATGCCTTTCCCATGCACTTGTTGTTTTTCGCATCGAGAGCCAGGTTACTCCCCCCCCCCACTCCCCACCAGTGTCATGCCTCAGAACTCTGAATGGAGTTCCAAAGGTGCAGGACTTCTGGCCGACAGCCCTAAGATCGGCGTGGGACAGCCACAGGGACAAGGTATTTGATTTAAATTTATTTCCATTGATTTTAATATGTAAATGAAGGCCCCACCGCCGAGTGGCTGGGGGCCACACCGAGGCCTTGCCACTACCGGTAAGATGCAGCGGGCCCTTCTTCGCATCAGGGGTTGTGACGGGCCTCTTCCGGAAGAATTTTTTCAAGGACCCTCGCCATGACCCTGACACTGGAGGCCTCATAAAATTCAGCTCATGGCCTCTTTCATAGCTCACTCCCATTAACTCCCCTGAGAGCTGACGGGAGGATGAGCTATATGTGATACCCCAGTAGGGGGCGAGGGGCTGTCACTCACAGAAATGTCATGTTGATCTTTGTGAAGTATGACTATCTCCCTCTTTCCACTTGCAGCACACGAAGGTCCATTCTTTCCATGAGTGCTGCTGTGTCTCAGGTATGTGAGCGCATGGCTTCCCCCATCGAGAGGTTGGTGACCCTCATGGAGAGCCAAATCCCACAAATGCGTGCAGACCTGCACACCATTGCTTTGGCCGTGAGTATGCAGGGCCAGAGAAGAACGACGCGCCTGGAGTCTTCTCCAGCTTCTCGTCCTTCTCTGGTGAGTAGGAGGATCCCTACAAGTCTTGAAATGAACAAGGAGAGGCTGACCTCCACAGCAGGGGGCCCCACTCAGGGCACTCTGAGTGTTGGTAGGGGCTCCTCAGACCCTCCACCAGTGAGCCCAGCTCCAGTAGCTGCGATGTCTGAGGAGAGTCCTGCACCTGTGTGGAAACCCTCAGGCAGCTGGGACCATCCAGGCCTCAGGCAGCCAGAGGACGGCTGCAGAAGTCATCACAGGCCAAGGGGCAGTGTGAGCAGCAGCCTGCCTCCAGCACAGCTGTTAGTGCAGGGGTTACACCTTGTAGAAGCTCTGTAAACATATAAAGAAAACCACATAGAGACACTTGGGGTTTCACAGGCGTTTGAAATTTGACATGTGCTGCATCATCTAAAGTTCTTTTGTTCAAGCAATTAACCTTCATTGTGTAAAAGTGATTACTCATTCATGCATTAATTATGAGCTGCTGACTTCCCCCTTAGTGGATGCCAATGTAGGCACAGCCTTATTTCAGTTGGATCTCCATGGGCCATAGTGCGTGGTTCTGTGGGTGCTAGGCATGGAACACAAATAGAGAGGCGACAGACTACATGCCTTGAGGCTAATCTTTATTGATTTTACTCTGAAAGGCCATCATAATGGCTGGAAACGGGTAAGCATGAGACTGTCTCTTGCCTCCTTGGCCCATCACTCAATGTGCCTGGCCTCTGGTGCAAGGGGCTCAGCATCTCCCTCCTCCATGTCCTCCTCGTCAGTGGAGGAGTGGAGTTCAGTCATGTCCTCATCATGCAAGGCTTTCCCCCTCTGCAGTGCTAGATTGTGCAGAGCACAGCACAAGATATGCACAACCCTCACTGGGCCATACTGCAGGACTCCACCAGATTGATCTAGCCAACAGAATTTCATCTTCAGCAGCCCAATGGCCTGCTCAGTAGTTGCTCGGCTGGAGTTGTGATAAGTGTTGTATCTCTGCTTCACTGCATTGTGAGAGTTCCTCACAGGTGTGAGTAGCCAAGTTTTCAATGGGTAGCCCTTCTACCTGAGAATCCATCCCTGGAGGCGAGTGGGGGGCCTGAACTGCTGTGATACCTGGGACTGCATGTATGTATATAGGCATCATGGCTGCTTCCTGGGTAGTGGGCACAAACCTGCAGGAAATGCTTTTACTGGTCTCAGACCAGTTGAACATTGAATGGAATCCCTTCCTGTTGATGAAGGTGGTTACCTGGTCCATTGGAGCCTTGGTGGCCAAATCTGTACAACCTATCACACCTTGAACCCAGGGAAATCCAGCGATGGCCCCGAATTCAATTGCCCTCTCGTCCTGACTGTCAGGGTGGGTCTGGTAGCATGGATAATCACTGGCCCTCATGAACAAGGCATTGTTCACATCCTTGAAGCAGCAGTGGGCTGCTGCCTGGGAGACCCCACACGTGTGCCCGGTAGATCCAGACATGTAAAGGTTTAGTGGCACTGTGATCTTCAGGGCCGCTGGCAAATTGGCATACCCTGGAATTCCACAGGTCACAAGTCGTCCTGCAGCAGGGTGCATAGGTCGGTGACGGCCTCCCTGGAGAGCCATAGTCTTTGCTAACAATGCCGCTTGGACATTTGGAGGTGGCTGATTCTAGTCCAGTATACGCTCTGGCATGGGTCCTTCTTGGCATATCTGGCTGCTGTTGCTCTCTTCATGGAGATTCACAGGCAGAAACAGCTGCCTCCTGGCCCTCCCTCTTTCAGAAGTGCCGCCTCACACTACAGAGATCCAAAAAGACAGGGTATATGAGACCCAAGCCAGATGTCCAGTGGGCCTCCAGAGTGCTGTCGATGCAGAGACGACTCTGCCTTCGCAACTGTGCCTTTGCTACTTTTCCTGGCAGACTCCATCTGATGGCTCCCGGTGCCCACCCTTGCTGATAGCCAAACCTCTCATCCGACAGTATGATAACCAAACATCTCACCCAACAGTTTGATCACTCAATATAGCCACTCTACCCCAAGCACCGCACCCCCCCCCAACTTGCTGACCACCCAAGACCACACCACCCCTTGCAGAGCAGCCGAGAGTCCAAACTCCTTTGCAGAGTGCACAGCAGTGTAGGCTGACAATGGCCTCTACTAGCCCCTTGCCCCTATTTGGTGCTGGTCATTGCTGCCTACCTGTCGCAGCACTGATGCCTCACCTCGGTGCCGCCAGCTTTTAACAGCCATGAATCCTAAGGCTTGTGCGAGCTGCCCGTTATCCACTTAATCCCAAGTTCCCCCATTGAATTATGATGTAGTCAATGCTATTGTATTAAAAGTAAGTGTTCTACAATTTAAAATACATTCCCGTTATATCGGAACAGCGATGCTGCTTTGGTGCTTTCCCACTGCTGACTAAATGCAGAACCAATATCACGATGCCAGATTGCCAGGCAGACACTTACAATGTAATTCCCCGGCACCACCCCCCCTATCCCCATGACTTCATTCTCACTCCCAATGGCCGCACAAAATTCAGCCCTGAGTGTGTTCACACCAATTCAGTCATAAACAGACCATTGCTGCAATGCAACGAGAGCTCTTAAACCCAGCTGACAAGTTGCTTTGCTGATATATATGGTGCAACCAGGCAACTCTTTTCCACTTATTGTTGATGAATCTGCAGGATTAACTTCTCTGGGTTAAAGCTGTTTGCAGGTTTTTCATGGTGAGAGAGGTAACGTTGAGTAAGATGATTTTACGGTTTTACACCAAGTGAATTAAAGGCCTGCTACCCAACCCGAACCCAATGGGACCCGACGACATGTGTTGAGTTCGGGTCGGGTCGGGTCGGGTCAGGTCACACTTCCGGGTCTGGTATTCAGGCTCGGGTCGGGTCGGGTCGGGCCAGATTGGACACGCTCTCTCACAACTTCAGGTAAGTGATTTTAATGTTAATTTACTTTTTGGACTTTAAAGGTGGTTTTGTTACAGTTATTTTAAGCTTGTGCAGGTAAGGAACAAAGTGAAAAATGGAAGGTAGGTTAACTGATGGTCGGGTCGGGTCAGGTCGGGAGTGAGAAAAAAATGGAAGGATTCGGGGTCGGGCTCGGGGTCGGATGGGGTTCTGTCGGGCTCAGGTTGGGTCTCATTTGCAGTGAATTGCTCTGAAAAGAGCAGTTGTTTCCTTCAAAAAAATCTTAAAAGAACTGACAGGCCTCAACATTTCAGGTAAAAACTTACTGTTTCCACCCGTTCCAGTTATTTCTTCTGACGACGGGTAGAGTACGCTGCCCGAAGCGTAACTCTGGGTTACAATACAGAAGATTAATTTTATGAGTGGCGTATATGTCAATCTTGAACTACTGTAGCATTATCTGAGACTCTCTTTTCATAAATTTTCTTAAAATCTTGGCATAGGACGCTTGTTAATCTCCTTGGTGCCAACACTGTTTCTCGGATCCACATGGTCTGGGAAATAATCCAGTTGGAATTCTGAATAATCTTTAGTCATTGCAAGTAAAATGGTCTTTCTCCCTAAAGCACTTTGTGCAGTATCGTTCTATGCCATAGATAAGCATTGAGTAGCCCCTTATCTCCAATGGCTATCCCAGCAGTACCTACTGAGAAAAGAGAGAAGAACACTAATATTTTAAAGAACTGTTTCTTCACCCAACCCTGCCCAACTACAGGCTAGTCAATGCTCTGAGCCCCTTTCCAGCAGGAAATCAGGTTTCTCATACCTTCCATTACATATTTTTTCTTTGCAAGTTTTAAAACCATCTCAGGACTAAAACTGTACTTGAATGATGTTGCGCCAGCTATCCAGGATCATATGCTATCTCCTCTGTCTGCAAAATGAATTCACCTTCTTGTCCAGCACTTGCATTTTCTCCATTCTATTCTCAATGGACAAATCTGGGCACTTATGGCAATTCCGATTAATCATTAGGATATCTTGGTCTATTGTTACTTACCTTTGAATGGGTATATGACTGGCCATCATGTTATTTTGTATTAATATGTTTAAAACATGATGTATTGTCAATAATAAATTTGAAACCACCACGAGGGCTGGTTTGGAACTTAACAACTTATGATGTTCTTCAGGCCTTTTGAGTATGTTGCAGTCATACAATACTCCTGTCTGTTACAATACTTGTATATACGCACTGAAAAACAGAGTGAAGATGCAATGTGGATTGGAGCTCTGTTCTACTCAGCTGCTGCCTGAGCTGCACCAAGTGGGAAAGTAACAAGCAGAAGCTGTAGCATCTTCCGGCATCCACTAGGGAATATCGAGGGGAAATACACTCATACTGGCTGCAGGAGGCTTTATCAACATAGCAGAGAACAAGCTGATGGTTCACCCTCTCAGCACCAGACATGATCTGATTAGTGTAATTAAAGCTAAGGATGAATGTACTCAGAGGGAATGTATGTGAAGAAAAAAGTACTAAAGAATATTAAGAATAGAAAAAAAACACATCATGCAATCAGTTGATGCTATTACTACTCTGGCCGTTAATCAGTAAATCCCACTCGCTTCCTTTCACATGAATCTGAGTCTACAGCTTGTGAAGTCACACAGCAACATTTTGGCCCCTAATTTCCTGGAATGCATTTCCACAGAAATTGCACCGAATTTGTTTCTGCACTGTTCTTGCCAATGGGAATTATGCCAAAATTTCCTATGGAGCACATTTGCCTACATAAAAACCAGCATAAAACAAGCACAAATGCAGCAAGCCAAAAGGTGTAATAGCAAGTGCCATCTGCTATGGCGCCTCACTCTCAGAGTCTCTTGCTTCCTTTTCCATTATTATGGTGAAGTGGAATATGCCCATTGAGAAAGGGCATTCCAGCTGCTTCTGAACATATTGTAGGACAGTAGGGAATGCAAAAATTTCAGGTTCACTGAGACTGACAGTCTTTTGGTTAAATGTAGTGCAGGTTCCAGAAAGAAAAATCAAAACAAAATAATGAAGAAACTCACTATCAAACTTCAGAAATGTCAGTTATGTCAACATCAGTTGATGCCAGGCTGTGGTACGTCTAAATGTTTTGGCATAGAGCTACACTAGTATATTTTTGCACAAAGCCAGGAAATTCATGTGAGCAGGTTATTTGCATGGGGGTGGGACTATGTAAATGAGCTGAAGAGGGGTGTGGCTATGTATCTCAGAAGTAGTGCAAGTGATTGAGGAAATTTGTGCGTAGTGATGCTTCAGCATAAAACTTGTATAAATCAGTTACATGCAAATAACTTGTGAACAAAATGTTGCAATGGTGCTCTTACACCATAAATATGCTGAAACTTTCCAGGAAATAAATAACTATATGAAAAATCCTATGAGAAAACTAATACCACACCATAATCTGCAAAGGGAAATAGTGACAGGAACAGATTATTACTGAAATTAGGCATTTGAAATTCAGCAGAACAATTAATGACAATTAAGAACACCTTATATTTATATAGAGTTTGTAATGGAAGAAAATTTCGCAAGGTACTTCACAGGTAGGCAGAAGGAAAATGGATGAAGAGCCAGGAAGGAAAATTTAACAGGGGTAACAAAAGGCTTGTTTGAAGAGCTGGATTTTGAGGAGGATTTTAAAGAAGGAGTGTGTTTATGGGAACATAGGAGCAAGAGTATGCCATTCAGCCCATTGAGCCTGCTCTGCCATTCAATATGATCATGGCTGATCATCCACTTCAATGCCTTTTTCCCAATGGCGTTTTATGGTCTTTTGGGTACAACAATGCTGGTCGCTCTATACATAGCCTGAGTACCTTACATTTAGGGGTGTGCCATAGCATAACCAAGGGCGTAACCATCATCTCCTCTTGTTCATGTCTTTCTATGATATGTCTCTTCAATTTTTTTGAAGGGGGAATTGAGGAAAATGCTTGGTAAGATGAGGCCAGGTACAATTCTGTGAATGAACATGCAGAGTATGAGTCATGATCAGGTTCATTTAATTCAAACAGTGCAGCTTGTCATCACTTCGTAATGGATTGTTTACTGGTACTATTATGTTATTGCATTTTGCAGTGTGACTTGACAAAATATTGAACACAATACACTTCCCACATAAATGGATCATCTTCTTAAACAAAATAACTCCTTAGTACCATAGGAATCGTAAAGTTCTGAGCTAGGCAAAAGCTTGGCACTGCAGCCTTCTGTGTAAAACGTGACTGATTTTGTAGCCTTTGCTGGACCTAACTGACTGCCCTCTTCTCTGTTACTTTTTAAAAATCTCCCTCTATGCAGAGCGCAGCAAAGAAAGGACCAGCAACTTCCCAACACAATGGATGTGAAGTGTTGTTTAGCAATTACCAAAATAGGTTACTGAATTTCATATAATTTACAGTATATGGAGAAACAACCATTAATGTATTAACCACTTATCATCTTAATACCTAAAAATAAATGTGAATACACTTTGCTTTAATAGCTCAACATGTCAAAGCTCCTCCTTTTCCTAATCTATTCTATGGAAGAATGGTCAAAAATATCTGAAATATGACAAGGAGAGAAAAACAGAAGGGTTTAGTGAGGGCATTTCAGAGGGTAGAAAACAGGTAGCTTAAGCTTGGCCTACCAGGAGGAGGTGAAAGGAGGAATGGTGCACAAGAGGCTGGAGTTTGAGTTAGCTCCAAAGAAGATGCATGACTGAGGAAATTGCCGATCATGATAGGGCAAGGCCATAAGGGGATTTAAAGACAAGGACAAGGATTTAAATGTTATAGGTCTGGAGATGGGAGCCAAATTATGTCAGTAGAATAGGGGGATGGGTAAGCAGGAATTTGTGCAGACCAGAATAGAGGACAACTTGAAGTTTATGAAGGATGGGAAGCCAACAAGGAGAGCACTGGAGTAATCAGGGCTGGTATTTTCCATCCACTTTGAGGATGGCCTTGGAGGCGGGGTGGGGGTGGGGTGGGTAAAATTACGTGAGGTGGCGTCGGCATAGACTTCTGACATCACCATGCCGGGTCCAGATTTAATTTTTTTAGAGATACAGCACTGAAACAGGCCCTTCGGCCCACCGAGTCTGTGCCGACCATCAACCACCCATTTATACTAATCCTACACTAATCCCATATTTCTGCCAAATCCCCACCTGTCCCTATATTTCCCTACCACCTAACTATACTAGGAGCAATTTCTAATGGCCAATTTACCTATCAACCTGCAAGTCTTTTGGCATGAGGGGGGAAACCGGAGCACCTGGAGGAAACCCACGCAGACACAGGGAGAACTTGCAAACTCCACACAGGCAGTACCCGGAATTGAACCCGGGTCACTGGAGTTGTGAGGCTGCGGTGCTAACCACTGCGCCACTGTGCCGCCCTAAGCTAGTGAGTTCAAGGGAGGGAACAGCGATATCCTGGAGCATATCAACATTACAAAGGAGGTGGTGTTGGAGGTTTTGAAGCACATTAAGGTGGATAAATCTCCAGGGCCTGACCATGTGTATCCTAGGATGCTATGGGAAGCAAGGGAGTAGATTGCTGGGGCCCTGGCAGAGATTTTTGCATTATTGTTAGTCACGGGTGAGGTACAGGAAGACTGGAGGATAGCTAATGTCATGCCTTTATTTAAGAAGGGCAGCAGGGATAAGCCAGGGAACTACAGGTCGGCGAGCCTTACATCAGTGGTGGGAAAGTTATTGGAAGGGATTCTGAGAGACAGGATTTATATGCATTTGGAAAGGCATGGTCTGATTAGGGATAGTCAGCATGGCTTTGTGCGTAGGAAATCATGTCTCACGAATTTGATTGAGTTTTTCGAGAAGGTGACCAAGAGGATTGGCGAGGACAGGGCGATGGACGTTGTCTATATGGACTTTAACAAGGCCTTTGACAAGGTCCCGCATGGTAGGCTGGTCCACAAGGTTTGAACACATGGAATCCAGGGTGGATACAAAATTGGCTTGGTGATAGGAGGCAGAGGGTGGTAGTGGAGGGTTGTTTTTCCGATTGGTGGCCGGTCACCAGTGGTGTGCCGCAGGGATAGGTGCTGGGCCCTCTGTTGTTTGTCATATATATTAATGACTTGGATGTGAATGTAGGGGGCATGATTAGTAAGTTTGCAGATGACACCAAAATTGGTGGTATAGTGGACAGTGAAGAAGGTTGTCTAAGGTTACAACAGGATATAGATAAACTGGGAAAGTGGGCAAGGGATTGGCAAATGGAATTTAACGCAGACAAGTGTGAAGTGATGCATTTTGGGAAGTTAAACCAGGGCAGGACATTTAAAGTGAATGGCAGGGCCCTGGGGAGTGTTGTTGAGCAGAGAGACCTTGGGGTACAAGTACATAGTTCCCTGAAAGTGACAACACAGGTAGACAGGGTTTTGAAGAAGGCGTATGGCATGCTTGCCTTCATTGGCCAAGGCATTGAGTACAAGAGTTGGGACGTCAGGTTACAGTTGTACATAAAGTTGGTTAGGCCGCATTTGGAGTACTGTGTGCAGTTCTGGTCACCGCACTACAGGAAAGATGTGATTAAGCTAGAGAGGGTGCAGAAAAGATTCACAAGGATGTTGCCTGGTTTGGAGGGCTTGAGTTATAAAGAGAGATTGGGTAGGCTGGGTCTTTTTTCCCTGGAGCGAAGGAGGCTGAGAGGGGACATGATAGAGGTATATAAAATTATGAGAGGCATAGATAGGGTAGATAGCCAGAGTCTGTTTCCCATGATAGGGGTGACTAAAACTAGAGGGCATAGATATAAGGTGAGAGGGAGGAGGTTTAAAGGGTAAATTTTTCACACAAAGAATAGTGGGTATCTGGAATGAGCTGCCTGAGGAGGTGGTGGAGGCAGGAACAGTAGCAACTTTTAAGAGGCATCTGGACAGGTACTTGAATGAGCAAGGCATAGAGGGATATGGAATTAATGCAGGCAGGTGGGATTAGTATAGATAGGCATTATGGTCGGCATGGACATGGTGGGCCGAAGGGCCTGTTTCTATGCTGTATGACTCTATGACTCTGACTCTATGACTCTAGATGGTACATACTGCTGTCACTGTGCGTCGGTGGTGGAGGGAGTGAATGTTTGTAGATGGGGTGCCAATCAAGCGGGCTGCTTTGTCCTGGATGGTGTCGAGCTTCTTGAGTGTTGGAGCTGCACCCATCCAGGCAAGTGGAGAGTATTCCATCACACTCTTCACTTGTGCCTTGTAGATGGTGGACAGGCTTTGGGGAGTTAGGAGGTGAGTTACTTGCTGCAGGATTCCTAGCCTCTGACCTGCTCTTGTTGCTCTGTAGTCTGCTTCAGTATCTGAGGAGTTGCGAATTGTACTGAACATCATACAATCATCAGTGATGAAATAGGTGAAGACAGTTGGGCCTAGGACACTACTCTAAGGACCTCCTGCAGCAATGGCCTGGGGCTGAGATGATTGACCTCCAACAACCACAACCATCTTCCTTTTTGCAAGTTATGTCTCTAACAAGAAGAAAGTTTTCCCATTGATTTGTTTCGGACTCCTTGATGCCACCCTTGGTCAAATGCTGCCTTGATATCAAGGGCAGTCACTCTCACCTCACCTCTTGAGTTCAGCTCTTTTGTCCATGTTTGGACTAAGGCTGTAATGAGGTCAGGAGCTGAGTGACCTGGCGGAACCCAAACTGAGCGTCAGTAAGCAGGTTCTTGCTGTTTAAGTGCCGCTTAAGCACTGTCAATGACACCTGCAGTTACTTTGCTGATGATTGAGAGTGGACTGATGAGGCGGTAATTGGTTGGATTGGATTTGTCCTGCTTTTTGTGGACAGGACTCACCTGGGCAATTTTCCAAATTGTCAGGTCGATGCCAGTATTGTAGCTGTAGTGGAACAGCTTGGCTAGTGGCGCAGCTAGTTCTGCAGCACGTCTTCAACCGGGATGTTGTCAGGACCCATAGTCTTTGCAGTATCCAGTGCCTTCAGCCGTTTCTTAATATCACTTGGAGTGAATCAAATTGGCTGAAGACTGGCATCTGTGATGCTGGGGACCTCAAAAGAAGGTCCTATACCCTCTCCATCACAAAGGTTTCTTACTGTCTTTTCTGTAACATTACCCACTTCAGCCCCTACCTCAGCCTCTTTACTAATGAAACTTTTATACATGCCATTGCCACCTGTAGGCCTGGGCTGAGATTTGGTGTGAATTGGTGAGGAAGGAAAGGCGGGGCTAGAAGTGGGTGGCACTGACACTCCCGCTCTAATTCCCATCTCACCGAAATTCCGTGCTGGCCGGCCAATTATACTGTAGGCCAGTGGAGAAAGGTGCAGTCTATGGCAACATTGTCGCTTCGACATCTGGAGGTAGCTCATCCTTTGGCTGTAGACCCTTGCTAGAGGGTACCATCTTCTCTGCACTGGTGCCTGCTTGTGGTCTCCAGCGGCTTTCTGCTGCTTCCCCAACCCGAGGTTGCCTTCGCAGGTGGCCATGAGGTTGCTGCTGTCCAGATCTCTGCGGCTGCACCTCTCTCCCTCTCAGGATCTCCTCCTTAATGGAGGACCCACCTCCTGAGTTGACAGGTGGGCACTGCCGGTCTGAAGGGTCACTCTGCCAGATGCTTCCTCCAAACACCCCGCCCCCTCTCAGCCCTCTCTCAATGCACCCACATGCCAGCCGCCAGATGGCACTATGGAGGCTCAACCCCAAAGCCCTGGCATCTGAACTCCCCCTCCTCGATGCAAATTTCTCTGGCTGCACTACCCTAACCTTTCTGTGAAGTCACACTGCCTCACCCCATAAGCAATGACCTTGGCTGCCATCCCATTGCTGCCTTGATGTACCTGCCAGGGTTTTGACACCCCATGGCACCCGTACACGTGCCTGAAAATTTGACCGGGTCAGTAAAATGCTGTTCAATTACAACTTTAATTATCTTAACTACCTGTTAATTGACATTTTTCAAAAGTACGCACTGTTCACACTTGACTTTCTGGCTGCCGCTGTCAAGAGTGTGATGAAATACTCTCCACTTGCCTGGATGAGGACAGCTCCAACAACACTCAGGAAGCTCAACACCATCCAGGACAAAGCAGCCTGCTTGATCTGCACCCCATCCACCACCTTAAACATTCACTCCCTGCACCACCAATGCACAGTGGCAGCAGTATACTGTATACTAGATGCACTGCAGGAACTTAACATGTCTCCTTCAACAGCACCTTCCAAACCTGCGACCTCTTCCACCTAGAAGGACAAGGGCAGCAGACATATGGGAACACCATTGCCTGCAAGTTCCCCTCCAAGCCACACACCTTCCGGACGTGGAAATATATCACTGTCGCTGGATCAAAATCCTGGAACTCTCTAACAGCACTGTGGGTGTTTCTGCACCAGATGGACTGCAGCGGTTCAAGAAGGCAGCTCACCACCACCTTCTCAAGGGAAATTAGGGATGGGCAATAATTGCTGGCCTAGCCAGAGACGCCCACATCCCTGAAACAAATTTTTAAAAATGAAAGTAAACTGAGGGTTGAACAGAGCAACAAGATTGCAAACAGTCTGATTCAGTCTGAGAGAATGACCAGAGGATGGAGTTATTGGCAAGGGAGCAGGGTTTGTGACAGGTGTGATGAGCTGGAGGAAGTTAAGTCAACCAGAAGCTTAATTCAAAATTCTCAGATATGCATCTGGGGAATAGGAAAAGGTACATAGTGGGGACAGTGGAATGCCCACTTTATTCTGTGAAGAAAGATCCCATAACTCATGAGTAACTAAATTAAAAATGATGTATCAAGGTGCTTCTGATGAACGGAATGCAGAAGTTGCCCAAACTCATTTCAGAAACACTCCTTAAATCCACCAGAGAGAGGAAACTTTCAGTCATAAGTCAGGAGTGAATTGGCACCCAGGCCCCAGAGTTGAAAAGAGAGCTTGCTAACCTACTTCCTTACATAATCCTCTTGCGTGCAGTATTGATTGATTCTGAGATGTAATTAGACACAGTTTTGAAGATATTATTAGCTGAAATTGTGATCTTTTGTGAAATGAAAGGAAAGAACTTGGATTTACATCGTGCCTTTCATGATCTCAGGACGTGCGAAAATGTTTTACAATCAATTATTACCTTTGAAGTGTAGTCACTGTTGTAATTTTGGGAGATGCAGCAGCAAATTTGAACACAGGAAAGTCCCATAAACAGCAATGACATACATGAGCAGGCAATCTATTGCTAGTGATGTTGGTTGAGGGATATGCATTGGCCAAACATAAATCTGTTTCATCCAAAATATTAAAAAACTTAAAGTGGGAAATTGAGGTTTCTTCCGGGGAAGGTTGTCTGGGCCATTCATGGCAGTCCTGCAAGAGTGAATGTGAAAGTGGAGCTGGTGGTAGAGGAATGAGAGAGGGCATGGAGGCAGATCTGGAGCAGAGACAGGCCAAAGAGTGAAATAATGGCAGATGTACGAGGGGTGTGAAGAAGGAAGCATGCTCCAAAGTCTCCTATCGGGCTTGTGGAGGCCAGGCACCTATACATCACTATCTAGAAAGGAAATTGCAGGTTTATGCAGGTAACCTTTCTGCTATTTCATTTCTTAAAATGCATAATAATCCACTTCATCAAAAACTTACTTTAAGTTTGATTCTGGTTTGAGGTGGGGAGTGTACACTGTGGCTGTATCTCAAAGAACTTGTATTTCTGTGTTATCATTGTGAGGAATCGTTTTGAGAAAATAAGAAATTTATACAATATGATTGGAGCACAATTAAAGTAAAAACATAACCAATTAGAAAGGAGTAAAATACAGAGACTTAATCAATTTGATTAATTCGTGGTGAGGTGAGAGTGACTGCCCTTGACATCAAGGCAGCATTTGACTGAATATGGCATCAAGGAGCCCTAGCAAAACTGGAGTCAATGAGAATCAGGGAAAAAACACACCGCTGGTTGGAGTCATACCTAGCGCAAAGGAAAATGTTTGTGGTTGTTGGAGGTCAATCATCTGAGCTCCAGGACATCACTGCAGGAGTTCCTCAGGGTCGTGTCCTAGGCCCAACCATCTTCAGCTGCTTCATCAATGACCTTCCTTCCATCATAAGGTCAGAAGTGGGGATGTCTGCTGATGATTGCACAATGTTCAGCACCATTCGTGACTCCTCAGATACTGAAGCAATCCGTGTAGAAATGCGGCAAGACCTGGACAATATCCAGGCTTGGACTGATAAGTGGCAAGTAACATTCACACCACACAAGTGTCAGGCAATGACCATCTCCAACAAGAGAGAATCTAAACATCTCCTCTTGACATTCAATGGCATTACCATCGCTGAATCCCCCACTATCAACATCCTGGGGGTTACCATTGACCAGAAACTGAACTGGAGTAGCCATATAAATACTGTGGCTACAAGAACAGGTCAGAGGTAACAAGTAACTCACCTCCTGACTCCCAAAAGCCTATCCACCATATACAAGGCACAAGTTAGGAGTGTGACAGAATACTCGCCACTTGCCTGGATGGGTGCAGCTTGAACAACACTCAAGAAACTCGACACCATCCTGGACAAAGCAGCCTGCTTGATTGGCACCCTATCCACAAACATTCACTCCCTCCGCCACCGATGCACAGTGGCAGCAGTGTGTACCATCTACAAGATGCACTGCAGCAATGCACCAAAGCTCCTTAGACAGCACATTCTAAACCCACAACCTCTACCACCCAGAAGGACAAGGGCAGCAAATGCTCGGAAACACCACCACCTGCAAGTTCCCCTCCAAGCCGCACACCATCCTGACTTGGAACTATATCGCCGCCGTTCCTTCATTGTTGCTGGGTCAAAATCCTGGAAGTCCCTTCCTAACATCACTGTGGGTATACCTACCCCACATCGACTGCAGTGGTTCAAGAAGGCAGCTCACCTTCTCAAGGGCAATTAGAGATGGGCAATTAATTCTGTCCTAGCCAGCAATGCCCACATCCCTTGAATGAATAAAAAAAATGCAAAGGTACTTAAGAAGGACAAAATATATGGATATTCATAACAAATATTTTTGTTTGGATTTCTTTTAGACAGATAGGGTGCTATTCTGTAAAATAAAAACAGTTGCATTTTTAATAATTAAACTGTTAACACAAATAACCTTACATCTAATTTGTTGCTGTCTGCAGTTGCCTGTCTTTATTTATAGTAAAATTGTTCTGAGCTGAATAATTGCAAACCTATAACTCACAACAATTCAGTACACACTTCCAGAACTGATAAATTGAGTCCACAACAATTGTATTGAATTAGCATTTTGTTTTATCTCCTATCTATCGGCTTGTTGTCTGGACCGACACAGTCTAGAACAGAACTACATCCTGTAAGTTACACTATGCTGTTTTGATTAAATCAGCTATTCTTTCTTTACAGGTCCATGTGATGTCAGTAAAGTTTATGGGAAAACATAGGCCTCCAAAGCTATTTAGTAGCCTGTTGGACATAAATAATGTCCCTGTTCACTGCAGGGTTAATGGAAAAAAATGTGCATTGAGCATGGTCATCCCAGGGGGGTTGATTGAACTTGGCCTCTTGACCTGACTCAAGGGTAAACGATGTTAAACATGTAGCTAGGGACAATCCAATGAGACTGCAAAAGGTATCTTGTTACATTAATTTCTAATAGTGATGACTATCAACAAGACCTATGAAGAAAATATACAAGAACTCCTTGACCATTATGTTATCAGTGCATTGCATTGCAGAAATATTCACTCTAGTTGTTCTTGGGAGTCAGTTAATGCCGCTAATTTTGTGTGGGTGTTCTTAAACACATCATACACACACTCTTGAGCTCAGATTCCCTGCTCATCTAATGAAGGCATAGAGTTGAATGGATTCAAGCCATGGTAAACTAACAATCCAGTGGATAGACTGTGTATCTGACTTATGGTGGTCTAGTGGCATTATTCAGTTCAGTTGCTGTCCAAGCTCACACATCGCTGTTAATGCTCTAACTTTGGTTTCCAGTTCAGAAAAGCCATAAATAATCTCATCTCCGATTAGAGTGGATGGATTTACAAGGATTCCAGTTTGTAATTGTAGAGGAGTAAGGAAAAAGCTTGACCGTTTTGTTAAGATTACGAAGAACATTACCTAAGTTAAAAGGAGGAGGAAGGTAGGTTAAATAAAGAAGCAGTTGGTTTTACAAGTCTATAGATTGCAAGAGGAAGGGAAGCTTGAGGGAGGTTCTACAGGTTTGTGGTTCTGGGAATAAATGAGTTAGAATGGATGGAGAATGAGTTTTCATTTCAACACGGTGAAGATGAAGGGGAGGAATATTGGTTCAATCAAGTGTGCAACATATGATGTCCTAATGCAAACATTGTTGTGTATGAACTCTGCAGTGACATTGAACGTACAGAGTTTTGGGGGCACTCTAGGTTCACCAAGGAGTTCACAAAGATTTCCAGTGAAATGTTAACCAAACTGGAACTTGAGATGTGCGTTTAGCCTCAATGAAAACTCCAGTGTTATTATGAGCACATGACATTATTACCCTTAGTATTGTAAGTGAGGTCTAAACATAACAAATGTTACCAACAGCATTGCTTTGTAAATTGAGTTCTGTCAGTGCATTTTAAAAATACTGCTCTTAATGCCATAGCATGGAAAAGTTTGTTCGTTAAAGAGGTTAAAGGTTGTTTGGAAGAGAACATGAAAACAGAGATCAGAAACTTATACCAACAGATATCCATTCCCATGGTAATTGGAAATAATTAAAACCAAGTACTGGGAACTTAAAAAGTAATGAGTTTTACTCCATGCAATACTTTCTGATTACAAAAACATACGCTTTGTCTAATGTTTGGTTCAATTAATTTCCCCCACCCCTTTAAACAACTCAAATATGTGGCCCAAAGCGGAATTTTATAGTAATTGAAAGAGACAGCAATAAAATATAATTAGGCTTTATCATTCTCTCTGTTCAATGTTTTCTATAGAATCTTTTGGGAATTTTCTGCCTTTGATTTCCCCTCTCAGCAATCAAAATGAAACCAGGGAAATCTTGCAAAGTTTGCTACTAAGACGTGGGTAAGTCTTTGTTGTCTTTGAATCATTTTAAGACAAGAAAGAGAGAATAATAGCAACACATGTCAGTACTAAACATCAATAGTCAGTTCACCTGTGAATCTAATGGAGCCCTTCCTGTGATGGCAGTCTGTAGCCTTCTGTTTATTGAAAGCTAATGAAAGTTTTCACCAAGCTGACTGGCTATCAGGTTGGTTACATTTGCTCATAAACTGACGTAAGTGTGTTCCTCTGTTGTTCTGTTGCTGTTTTATTTGCAGGTAGCTTTTGGTATCACAGGAGGGGAAGAAAAGCTTTTAAAATGATACACTTTCATATAAAAAAGCTAAACCTTCCTCCTAATTTAGTTTGCTGCACTTTGCAGACCCTAAAGAGCTGTCACTGCACAGGATTTCATTGCTTGCACCTGCTAAAACATTTGTGGTATTTGAAAGCTAGTGAAACACATTTGCTTTTCATTTTATCAGGCTTCAAAAATCTTTGAAGTGTTTAATAGCAGGCCAGAAAAGATTTTTGCCTCTTAATCATTTACTTGTAGGGCACATTCTGCACTAGTAGCCTGTCATGCAGAAAACGAGTTTAGACCGTTTTTATTAAGTGCTGCATGCCAAGTCAGTGTTCATTAGAGGTGTTTTAAAAGCTTCAATGTTGTTATTTATGAGGAATACAGAAAATATTTTTCACTTGCACAAATATATCAAAAGGAAAAGAAATAATAAAAGATTTTCAATAATCTATAAATTCTGGATTGAGAGTGGAGAAGTTTAAAAAAAACTGTTTTCTATTTAAAGCAAATAAATTACACCTGTTTTCCTGGTATTGGCTGGTACCTACTATTTTAATCAAATTATTGCATTTGTTCTTCTGCATATTTCTCTCCTACATGACCTCAAACTTCCCGTGAACCACAGCCTGAACAAAGGCCGCCCACTGTCTTTGCAGTAAATCTGTTGTCTCCCTCTTAGGCCCTCAACCTGGGATCATAGATCACCCTGTAACCCAGCTTGCTTCAATTTACTCAATTAACTCTGGTAAAGTCCTTGTAACTTTTGCAGATGTTTCTTTATTATTAGGGCCTATAGTGTACATGTGAGATCATAAGCCTGAGGTTACGGCAAGGTTGGAGGGGGAAGGGTAACAACTGAGCAGCCCAGCAATTCTTTCCTCAGGGGTTAAAAAGTTGCTTTTAAATGTTTTAGATGCGATCTCAGTAAAGCAGAAAAAAACAAGATGCTATCAGAGTCAGGAACAGCTAGTGTAGAATAACTATTTCACATCTATGTGAGATAATGTTTTGATTAACAGATGTTTAATTGACCCATCCATCATGAAAGGAACTTGCCTAGAAGTCACTATGGATAAGTAAATTATTAGCAACCCCGCAGGTGTTGGACTTCCAGCTCTATTACTCTTCTGCAATGGATCTTCTGAAGATTCTGTGTGCATCAGTGATTTATATCCAGTAGTGAATCTACAGTAACCAGACATAGTTTGTTCAATTTTTTTTTCAAATACACATTTAATGAAACAAAGCTTCTTGAGATGTACGCTTATTGACTTGATAACTGCAGGGTGATCACAAGTCACATCCCTCGGCATCTTGCAATTTTTTTGTCTCCAACCTTATGCATTTAATAGATTAGAATTGGTAAACACTGCTCAATCTTGAATCAATTTAAAAATCGTTATAATTCAATATTTTTAGGAGGGAGTGCTCTAATAGTTTTTTTCCCCCTTGTGAGATACTATCACAGAATGGAAGAAAGGAACAAAAACAATAACAACAAATTCTCAGCTGTCCTAAGGGCATGGATTTGTATAATATAGTAATTGTAAACAACAGTATGTGGTCTCATATATTCTGTCCTCTCCCCCATTTGTTAGCACTTTTTTTGGTACAGTACCCAGTAAAACTGTAAAATTCTGTCCAGAGATTCTATGTATATGTAATTTACTTCTGAATTGTGTCCACTATTGGTTTATACCTACTAAAGATTAAAATTGGAAAATACTGTTAAGGTGTCCATGTAAATATCAATACTTGTTATATCCTTGTACTGAAAAATTATACATGCTGCTAGAATGTTAGCGCCAGTCGGCACTTCAGTGCATTGCAACAATGGGGGAAAAAACTTAGAGTGTTGCGCACTAAGTTCACAATTGAAGAATATATTTGGAAAATTACCCTTATAGGTCAATAAGTAACTTGGAGTGTGGTATATGTGAAGTAATGCATATCGAGCACATTTATGTATAAAGTAGCAAATAGCTGATAAAGAAAGAAAAGCAAGAACTTGTATTTATGCAGCAATTTTCACAACCTCAGGACGTCCCAAAGTGCCTTAGAGGCAATGAAGTACTTTCAAAGCGCAGTCAATTTGTGCACAGCAAGGCCCCACAACAGCAATGAGATAATGAACGGGTAATTAGTTTTTAGTGATCTTGGTTGGGGGTTAAATATTGGCCCCTGGGAAGAATAACCCTGTTTTTCTTCAAAAAGGTGCCAAGAAAACTTTTACATCCACCTGAGTGGGCAGACGGTTTAACGTCTCATCCGAAAAATGCCACCTCCGACAGTGCAGTACTACCTCGGTGCTGCACTGAAGTATCAGCCTAGGATTCCATACGAGGTAGCACACTGTAGTGAGAATGTTGCCAGTAAAATAACACATAGCTAGGAGGGTGGGTTGAGGCAATAACACATTGAGAGATTCAAATTACTTCAGACACTCTGAAAGCAAAGATGTGTTGTTTATCAATGTCAGTTAAAACAGAAATGCATTACTGTCTTCAAACATATTTTGTTTTCTTTATTTTACATAACATATAAAATTAAACTTACCTGATGAAAATAAATGAAGGTAGGAAAGCTAGTTTCATATAACCAAAACTAAAGTGCAAATATACTTAAATAGACGTAACACAAGACCAGATGATTTAAACTGTATTGATATGTAATTTTGTATCAAAGATCGGTATAGAGAAATTACACCCATTGTCTATATTATGTAGTACAATAAAACCTTAGCCCATTACAATGCCCACCTCAGATTAGTAGTTTATCAGTATAACCAATTAAGTTCATATTCAGAATTTCCAACCATCTGAAATATGTAATGGTGAAATCTGGGTCCAGAAATCTGGGTCTAGAAATCTGGCCACACAGCACCTGTTTTTCAGGTACCAAATGGTCTCCTAAGCCTCTAATATTGCAGGCTGGAAGCACATGCTCATTCCAAACATAAAGGGCACTGTTATGACCAGGTGAGAGGGTCTAGGGGTTCCCTCTCAGCCTTCGCCTGGTTTAACCGTAACAGGGTTTAATTTTAGAAACACTGTGCTTTTAGCTCCCCCTCAGTGAATCCTTGTTCACTGCTCCAATTGTAATGCAAAGAAATCAGACAGGTTTCCTTAGATTTAAACAAGAAAGGTAAAAGTTTATTAATCTTAAACTCTAATCCGGTTAACGCCTATGAATATGCGACGCAACCATGCTAGCATGCATACGCGATAAACACACATGCAGATAGAGACAGCAAAAGTAGAAAAGAATAAAGGGGGAACGTTTTGAGGCAATATCTGGATTATAGTTACAGTCCTTTAAGTTCAATGTGGAGTCTTTGGTTGCCGGTGAATCTTGCTGTTCATTGGGGCCCAGTGGACACTTTCAAACTTGTTTCGTTGTAGGAGTCTTTTCTCTCTTGAGTTTCTGTGTCTTCCACAGGTCCCATGGCTTGGGAGAAAGCGAGAGAGAGACAGCCAGGACAGAGGCTTACTTGTTACAGCTTCAGTTGTAAACTCTGCAGTCTCAATTCAAACAGTCCTGTGTCTATTTCAAAAGCCTGGATCAGCCAGTCAGTCATATGACCAACTGGTTTAACCAGTCCTGTCTTTGTGGATTCTATCATCTTAGGAGTTCCTGGAATGCGAGCTTCCTTGCACCTTCAATGTCTGGTGATCAAAATCCATTTGGGTTAATTGGACCAGGGAGTAGTTCTTTGTCTCCACAAGAACTGTCTGTTAGTATGCAAATGTCCTCCAGTCAAAGGTCAGGTGATCTCTTTAACAAGTCATTTCTTCACTCCAGCAACAGTTTCAAGTTAAGTTCACAGACAAAATTAAAATGCCTCATTCTTGGCAGGTGTGGGTCTTCATGACAGGCACCATCTGCCATATTTTCTAAATCCAACAAGTGGTGTGTAGTGTCCATGCCTGAAGCAGACATTAGTCCTTTTACATATGCAAATGAGAGACCTAACACCTTATTGAGGCCTCCACTTCTGAGATAGCCTTCAGGAAAACCAGGTCTGCATGCGGCCTAACAGATTGTCCTTAAAGGGACCGCTGCAGGTGCCACCAAAAAGCTAAGTTTTATAAATATATTTACCTGAACGTGAAGCCAGGAGGAGCAGGAATGAACCTACCAAACCCAGTGCTAGCCAGAACTCTGTCCCACTGATTATTACTGCTCCTTATTCCCCCCCACAATGCTGATCATCACATGGCCCAGTTGCCACCTCTAGTTCCTTGGTTATTGCTATATCCTGACCTGTTTGCTCCGCTTCCTCTCTAACCTGTGAGCTGCAGTGATGCTTGCAGCAGCCTGCTCTTCAATCCCACTAGGCAGCTGAGCTGCCTGTTGTTCTCACAACTGGATGATTTTATGGAAATGAGCTTTGAATCCCAATATTGGGGGAGCCTCGAGCCTCACTATTCACGGCAGAAAATCAGCCAAATTTCTAGACCCTGATGTTCAATTGTTAGTAAAGTTAATCAGTGATAAATAATTCAGTGACTAGGTAATGTATTCTGACTGAAATTTCACACTGTAGTATTTTGTCAAAGATATGGGAAGGGGATTCTATCTGAAACAGTTAGTTTTGGTTTGATTCCTGCCTGCCATGTACTATGAGGCCATCGTAATTTTAACCACCTGCTTCATTGACATGTCACTGGCTTACTTCCCAAATGGGCGGTACGTGGGCGTGAAGCTGTTGCTGGCCTCCAATAATCAGTGACCCTTAGCTGCCCGCCAACACTCAAGTAAGTGTGGGGAAGGAAGTTCTGAGGTCTCAAGGAATGGATGGGAGGAGGCTCCTATGGAACCTGATCTGCACAGAACACTTGGGCTGAATGGCCTGTTTCTGTGTTGTTTATTCTATGTAATTCTATGTAACTTCAAATTTACAGCACAGGTACAGGCCATTTGGCCCAACCAGGCCATGCCGGCGTTTATGCTCCACTCGAGCCTCCTCTCATCTTTCCTTATCTAACTCTATCATCATAATCCTCTATTCCCTACTCCCTCATATGCTTATCTAACTTCCCTTTAAATGCATCTATACTATTCACTACCACTACTCCCTTTGGTAGTGAGTTCCACATTCACACCACTTTGGATAAAGAAGTTTCTTCTAAGTGACCCATTTGATTTCTTGGTGCCTCTAATATTGATGGCCTCTAGTTATGCTCTTCCCCACAAGTGGAAACATTCTCTCTGTGTCTACTCTACCAAAGCCTTTCATAATTTTAAATACCTCTATTAGGTCATCCCTCAGCCTTCTCCTTTCAAGTGAAAAGAGACTGAGCCTATTTATCCTTTCCTGATAGGTATAACCTTGTATTTCTGGTACTATCTCTGTAAATCCTTTTTTGCACCCTCTCTAGTGCCTCTATATCCATAACGCAACCAGAATTGTAGGCAGTACTCCAAGTGTGACCTAACCAAGGTTCGATACAAGTTTAGCATAACTTCTCTTTTTCAATTCTATCCCTCTAGAAATAAACCCGAGTGCTTGTTCTTATGGCCTTATTAACCTATGTTGCCACTTTTAGTGATTTGTGTATTTATACTTCCAGATCCTTTTGCTTCTCTACCTCATTTAAATTCTAATTTTCCAAGTAATATGCAACCTCCTTATTTTTCTTATTGGAAATGTAATACCTCAGACTTATCTGTGTTGAAATTCATTTGGCAGTGATATATCTATTCTGCAAGTTTATAAATGTCTTGGAATGTGTTGCAATCCTCCTCCTTATTGATTATCTACCCCCCAAATTTAGTGTCTGCAAATTTAGAAATTTTGTTTCGGATTCCAAAGTCTAAATCATTAATATAAATTGTGAACAATAGTCCCAGCAAAGATCCTTGTGGGACCCCATTTTCCACCTTCTGCCACTCTGAATAGCTTTACACTTTACATTCTGCTTTCATTTTTGGAGCCAGCGAGCAATCCATTCTGTTACTTGTCCCCTGGCTCCACATGCTCTGAGTTTACTCATTAGGCTATTATGTGGCACCTTATCGAAGGCTTTTTGGAAATCTAGATAAATTAAATCTACTGTATTACCCTTGTCTGCTCTCTCTGTTACATCTTCAAAGAATTCAATGAGGTTGATCAAGTGAGACTTTTCCTTTTGAAATCCTTATGGGACCCCAGATAGAATTACATATAATTCTATGTAATGGGTGTACCTGGAGCCAGGAAGTCTCAACATTCCTGATGGGCCCAGAGAAACGTTTCTCATTCTCGATCCTCTTCAGGCTAACTTTTACCTAGCAGAAAGTGAGGGCAGCATTCCCACTCAGGTTAAAGTTAAAATCACTCTTGAGGCTCAATGGTGTCATATAGGCATATTTGAAGTAGGATCTCGTTTGGCTCTGGGCAGGTGGCTTAGCTGCCTGTTCAGAAGTGTCACATAATTGGAACAGTGGGATCTGGGCACATTTCCAGCTGGTAAGTAACCCAGGTGTTTTAACTGCTGACCCTCTGAGTTTCTGCCAGTTGAACTGGATTAAAATGCTCCCCTATGATGTATTTGAAACAACTGAGGGTACTGTGCTAGCCTAGTCGTTATGGAACTGACCTACCAATCCAGAGCTGGTGAGTTCAAATCCTACCACTACAAACTGAAAAATTGAATTCAGTAAATTTTCACAAGGGAGTTTGATAAATACCTCAAGGGGGAAAAAATTATAGGGCTATAGAGAAAGAGTAGGGGAGCGGAATTAACTGGGTAGCTCTCCCAAAGAGCTGGGAAGGGCAGAATGGACTGAATGTTTTCCTTCTGGCTATATCATTATACTGATTTACACTACAAGATTTAAAGTTATTATGCCATTTTACACTTGCAGTGGGAATTAAGTGGGTGAGGGCCAAAGTGGGTGGTAAACCTTCCTGGCTTTGGCAGTGTGAGGCCCAGGTCTCATATACATTCCCCCAGTCAATTTCCCGTCCTAAACTAGTGGGAAACAGCAGCTGGCAGGTGGGTGGGAGTTCAATGTCGATCAGCAGAAAGCCACCACCAGGGACAAAGGAATAGTTCCCGGCATTCAGATAAATCATGAGGAGGGGGTTTCAGGACCTCATGAGGGGAGGTGTGGGTATCAAAGACAGTGGAGGCCTGAACTTTTCTTGTCAGCCAGGAGGAGCTCTTCTACTACTGCCCTCACAAGGAAATATCAAAAAATAAACGTACCTATTTGGGCCTCTTCTCACGATGTTGTCCTTGTGTGAAAATCACAACCACTCCTCTGCTCAGGTTAAAATAGCAGTCAGGCCTAAATGACATCATCGCAAGGCCCAACCTGCATATTTAAAGCAGAACCCCACTGGTTTGCAATGGATGTCCTTCTTCCTGTTCAGAAGAGCAATTAAAATCATAACCTGCAGGAGGTGCAAGATATGAGTTGTATGCGTAATTCTAACTGCCCACCTGCTTGGTTTCCCCTGGGTGAGCAGGGTTAAATTTGTTCCATATTATCTGTAGTAGTTGAATAGATAGGCTCGTGAGGAGAACTGTGCATTGATTACAATTAAGTAGAATATAATATGAGGTTAATTGATTAATCAAAACAATCATATTACACTAGTTAATTTTTTTTAACTGGTAAACCTTTAAAACCATCTTCCCAGGGTCATACACACAGATTTTAGGGAAAAAAATGATCAAAGGAATTTTACTTCTTTCCTCCCTTCCCTGAGCAGATGTGCAATGCATCTGGGAAGCCCTAGAAAATGCAGGAAAAGTTCCCGACTGATTTATTTGATGAACTACGGTTTAACCTAGGTGATTGCTTGCATGATATCATTATGTGTGTGATTATTAGTTTCCAGTTGAAAATGACCAGATATGGTGTGTATTCATTCCATCAATACTGAAGCATTGCTACACATCACGACACTGTTATGATGAGGCTACATAAATCTTTTATATGCTTGTGTCTACAGGTTTTTATTATTAAGGAGAGCCTGGGCCTATTGGGGACTAGGCAAGCATACAGTATGAATTAAGGAAAATAAATTAGAATGGCTTCTTTATAATGTATGTGAGCTTTACTCCCTACTCTTTTTGTAATTAAATTTATTTTTAATTAAAGATGACATAATTCCCTAAGGCTGATAGCGTATTTCTGCCAACACTAATAGTAAGTCCAGAAGGGTAGTTCCAATGGATTCCAAGGATACTATTAGTAAAGTTATGTTATATGTATGTATATAGATATATATATATATGTTTTTATTGGTTTCCCTCTTTGTGATAATTGAATTACATTTACAAAGTTATTTTACTTTTGTTCTCTGATAGGAATCAGGCATTAGAAAAACACCACTCAACAAGCATGTCTTCCTGCAGGAAGTAGATTTGAGTTTTGCTCTGCGAACAATCAGTGCCCTTAATTTCATGCATTTGTTTCTAAAGCCAGGGCTGCTGAACGGAAGCAGCACATGTCTTTCAACAGGGTTTGAGTGGACTTGTGGAACTCAAGGAGCGAAGCCATTGCCACATTTTGTGGTGTTTATGGTTATTTAAGTGAGAACTCCCACTGCCTGTCAAATGTTTCAGGCAGTAAATGCCCTGCTGTGAGGGTAAATGGCAGGCATTTAATGCCAAGAAAACCTGGCAAAATAGGATTTATGACTATTCTGTTGTGGATTCATAGAACTTGCTGTTTCATGAGAAGAATTAAACTACACAAGAACACAAGAAATAGGAGCAGGAGGAGACCATCGAGCCTGCTCCACTATTCAAAACAATCATGGCTGATCTTAGGATTCAACTCCACTTTCCTGCCCTCCCGCCTTATCCCTTGATTCCCTGAGAGACCAAAATTCTGTCCATCTCAGCCTTAAATGTATTCTACGCTGGAACAACCGCAACCCTCTGGGGTTGAGAATTCCAAAGATTCACAACCCTCTGAGTGAAGTAATTTCTCCTCATTTCAGTCCTAAATGATCGGCCCCTTATCCTGAGACTGTGCCCCCATGTTTTTGATTCCCCAACTAGCTGAAATAATCTCTCAGTGCCTGTACACAAAAAGCAGGACAAGTCCAACCCGGCCAATTACTGCCCCATCAGCCTACTCTCAATCATCAGTAAAGTGATGGAAGGTGTCATCAACAGTGCCATCAAGCAGCACTTGCTTAGCAATGACCTGCTCAGTGACGCTCAGTTTGGGTTCCGCCAGGACCACTCAGCTCCCGACCTCATTACAGCCTTGGTTCAAACAGGGACAAAAGAGCTGAACTCAAGAGGTGAGGTGAGAGTGACTGCCCTTGACATCAAGGCAGCATTTGACCGAGTATGGCATCAAGGAGTCCTAGTAAAACTGAGGTCAATGGGAATCAGGGGGAAAACCCTCCGCTGGCTGGTGTCATACCTAGTGCAAAGGAAGATGGTTGTGGTTGTTGGAGGTCAATCATCTGAGCTCCAGGACATCACTGCAGGAGTTCCTCAGGGTAGTGTCCTAGGCCCAACCATCTTCAGCTGCTTTATCAATGACCTTCCTTCAATCATAGGTCAGAAGTGGGGATATTCGCTGATGATTGCACAATGTTCAGCACCATTCGTGACTCCTCAGATACTGAAGCAGTCCATGCAGAAATGCAGCAAGACCTGGACAATATCCAGGCTTGGGCTGATAAGTGGCAAGTAACATTCGTGCCACACAAGTGCCAGGCAATGACCATCTCCAACAAGAGAGAATCTAACCATCTCCCCTTGACATTCAACAGCATTACCATCGCTGAATCTCCCACTATCAACATCCTAGGGGCTACCATTGACCAGAAACTGAACAGGAGTAGCCATATTAATACCGTGGCTACAAGAGCAGGTCAGAGGCTAGGAATCCTGAGGCGAATAACTCACCTCATGACTCCCCAACGCCTGTCCACAAGGCACAAGTCAGGAGTGTGATGGAGTACTCTCCACTTGCCTGGATGGGTGCAGCTCCAACAACACTCAAGAAGCTCGACACCATCCTAGACAAAGCAGCCCACTTGATTGGCACCCATCTACAAACATTCACTCCCTCCACCACCGACGCACAGTGGCAGCAGTGTGTACCATCTACAAGATGCACTGCAGCAATGCACCAAGGCTCCTTAGACAGCACCTTCCAAACCCGCGACCTTGACCAACTAGAAGGGCAGCAAATACATGGGAACACCACCACCTGCAAGTTCCCCTCCAAGTCACACACCATCCTGACTTGGAACTATATTGCCGTTCCTTCACTGTCACTGGGTCAAAATCCTGGAACTCCCTTCCTAACAGCACTGTGGGTGTACCTACCCCAAATCAACTGCAGTGGTTCAAGAAGGCAGCTCACCACCACCTTCTCAAGGGCAATTAGGGATGGGCAATAAATGCTGGCCCAGCTAGCGTCGCCCACATCCATGAATGAACAAAAAAAAAACCCTGTTCAGCCTCTTTAGAATATTATATGTTTCAATGAGATCATTTTTCTAAACTGCAGAGAATAAAGGCCCAATTTACTTAGTCTCTCATCATAGGACAACCCATTCATCCCAGGGGCCAATCTAGTGAACCTTCGCTGCACTGCCTCCAATGCAAGTATATCCTTTCTTAAATGTGGAGACCAAAATTGCACACAATATTCCAGATGTGGTCTCACCAAAACCCTGTACAATTGTAGCAATACTTCATTTTTCCTGCAGTCCAATCCCCTTGCAATACAGGCCAACATGCCATTTGCCTTCCTAATTGCTTGTTATACCTGCATATTAACTTTCTGCGTTCCTTGTAAAAGTACACCCAAGTCTCTTTGAACTTCGACACTTACAAGTTGCACACATTTTTTAAAATGTTCTACTTTTCTATTCTTATGACCAAAGTTCATAACTTCACACTTCCCTACATTATACTCCATCTGCCATTGTGTTTCCCACTCACTTAACCTGTCTATATCCCTTTGCAGCCTCTCTGTGTCCTCCCCAAAGCTTACCTTTCCACCTACCTTTGTATCATCAGCAAACTTAGATACATTATTCTCTGTCTCTTCATTTAAGTAATTAATATAGATTGTAAATAGCTGAGGCCCCAACACTGATCCTTGAGGCACACTACTATTTACTGCCAGCCAGATTGAAAATGTCCCGTTTATGCCCACTCATTGCTTCCTGTCTGTTAAACAATCATCTATCAATGCTAATATATTACCCACAACACCATGAGCCCTTATCTTGCCAATTAACCTTTTGTGAGGCACCTTATCAAATGCCTTTTGGAAATTCCAGGTATACTACATCTACTGGCTCCCCTTTATCCACCCTATTAGTTACATCTTCCAGAAACTCTAATAAATTTGTCAAACAGGATTTCCCTTTAGTAAAACCATGTTGACTCATTCTAATCATACTGTGCTTTTCTAAGTGCATTGTTAAGACTTCCTTAATAATAGATTCTAGCATTTTCCCAACGACTGATGTTAGGCTAACTGGCCTGTAGTTCCCTGTTTTCTCTCTCCCTCATTTCTTGAAAAACAGTGTAACATTTTCCAACTTCCAATCTGATGGGACTGTTCCCAAATCTAAGGAATTTTGTAAAATCATAGCTCACGTATCCACTATATCGGCAGCTATCTCTTTTAGAACCCTAGACCTGGCGGTTTGTCAGATTTTAGTCCTTTAAGTTTCTCCAATACATTTTCTCTGTTGATACGAATTTCCTTAATTTCCTCACTCTTTTTAGCCCCTAGGTTACTGTCTATTTCTGATATGGAACTTGTGTCTTCTACTGTGAAGACAGCCACAAAATATTTGTTCAATGCCTCTGCCATTTCCTCATTCCCCATAATTTCTCCTGTCTCTGCTTCTAAGGGCCCAACATTTAATTTAGCTACTCTCTTCCTTTTGATATACCTATAAATGCTCTTACAGTATGTTTTTATATTACTGGCTAGTTTACTCTCGTTTTATTTTTTTTTCTTATCAACTTTTTGATGGCCCTTTGCTGGTTTCTAAAACATTCCCAATCCTCAGACTTGCTACTCTTTTTTTGCAACATTCTTTTAATCTAATACTATCCTTAACTCCTGAGTGAGCCACAGATGGGTCTTTCTGGCTAAGCTTTTGGTTTGCAAAGGAATGTATTTTTGTTGAACATTTTGAATTGTTTCTTTAAAGGTTTCCTACTGTTCATTTACTGCCATAACTTTTAGTCTATTTACCCACTTTACCTTAGCCAGTTCTCCCCTCATGCCTATGTAATTGGCTTTGTTTCAGTTTAAGATTCTTGTTTATGATTGAAGCATGTCATTTTCAAACTTAACATGGGATTCAATGGTATTATGATCACTGTTTCCCAGTGGATCTTTTACTATGAGATGGTTAATTAACCCTGCTTAATTACACAATACTAGATCTAAGACAGCTTTATCCCCAGTCGGTTCCACAACGTATTATTCCAAGAAGCTGTCCCAAAAACATTCTACAAACTGATCTTCAAGACCACTCCTGCCCCAATTTCATTGTCGTAATCTATATGAAGATTTAAGTGCCCCACAATTAATACATTGCCTTTGTTACAAGCTCCAATAATTTCTTGCTTAATACTCTGTCCAATGGTATAACTACTATTAGGGGTGCCTATAAACTACTCCCACCAGTGTTTTCTAATTTATTTATTTAGAGATACAGCACTGAAACAGGCCCTTCGGCCCACCAAGTCTGTGCCAACCAACAACCACCCATTTATACTAACCCTACAGTAATCCCATATTCCCGACCACCTACCTACACTAGGGGCAATATACAACAGCCAATTTACCTATCACCTGCAAGTCTTTGGCTGTGGGCGGAAACCAGAGCACTCGGCGAAAACCCACACGGTTACAGGGAGAACTTGCAAACTCCGCACAGGCAGTACCCAGAATCGAACCCGGGTCCCTGGAGCTGCAAGGCTGCGGTGCTAACCACTGCGCCACTGTGCCACTATTCTTTATTTCCACCCATATTGATTCTACGTCATGATCTTCTGAGGCCAGATCCTTTCTCACTAATACCCTTATGTCATCCTTTACCATCAGTGCTACCCCTCCCCCTTTGCTATTCTGTCTGTCTTTCCAAAATATTGAATACCCTGGAATATTTATTTCCCGACCTTGATCACCATGTAACCATGTCTCTGTAATGGTGATTAGATCTAAATCATGTACCTGTAATAGTGCCATTAGTTCATCTATCTTTTTGCAGATGCTTTGTGCATTCAGATATAGAAGCTTTGATTTAATTTATTTGCTCCTGTTCCCTTCCTTCACCTTATTTGCTGATGTACAATTTTTGTTAAACTGTCTGTCCCTTCCCGTCCCATTCTGCTTCTCTTTACCCACAAAGCTATGCTGTTCCGATGCCTTGGCCTTTCTCTTTGAATTTCTAAATCTCACCTCTCCCAAACTCTCCCCCCACTCTGTTAGTTCACAACCTCTAGTCTTATCTGCTGGCTCACTCTGAAGTTTGTACGCTCTGTCCCTTCCTGACACACTCTGATTATCATTACCCTTATTGCTGTTTTGCTCTCTCGCCTCCTTCTCTCTCTTTAAATTATCACATCTTCCCTCACTTGATCCCTTGCCCCCACATATTTAGTTTAAAGCCGTCTCTACTGCACTAGTTATATGACTCGCCAGAACACTGCTCCCAAAATGACTGTCAGTGTTTTTATCATGTGTATTTTATACTACACTAAAACTAGAAGTCATAAATATATGATAGTCACTAATAAATCCAAGTGGGAATGCAGGAGAGAGTGGTTAGAATGTCAAACGCATTATCACATCGAGTAGTTGAGACAAATAGCATAGATGAATTTAAGAGGAAGCTATATAAGCAAGAGGGAGAAAGGAATAGATGGCTTAGGATGGGGTTAGATGAAGAGGAGTGGGAAGAAGCTGGTCTGAGGGCATTAACAGCAGCATAGACCAATTGGGCCAAATGGCCTGTTTCACTGCTGTAGATTCACTGGGCGGTATTTAATGTAGGTGACAGGGACTTCACCCGCCACTGGAGAGCCAGCAACAGCCCTGTGTCATCTCCTTTCTGGAAGGCCCACCGAATTGTGCCAATCAGGCACTAAAGTGGACAGTGGCAGGCCTCCTGGGGGCACAGGTCCCACCCATCGAGAGCTGCTGGCCAATTAGAGGCCGGCGGCTCTTTTGCTCAGCAGCACCATGAGGGAGGCAGTGGCTGCTGTGAGAAAGACACCCATCTGAGGCTTGGGTCGATGCTGGGTCTCAGACTCAGGTAAGTGATGGCTAGAGGGGTTTCATGGGGTGGGTGTCACGGGAAGGGGGGTATGGAGGTGGGGTCGGCAGCAAGGGAAAGGTGATGGCTTTCAGCAGGCCCCCCTTCTTGATTCTGGGTCCCTGAATCAGGAACTGAGTGCCTTTGAATGAGGGACCTAACCTGGAGCCGGCAAGCAAGTCCACATGGGTTTCCATGTTGTGCTCCCCGGGTGGTGAGAGGCCCGCCTGCCACTGGGCTAATACCCACTAGTGGTGGGAAGAGGCCCTTATTTGGGCATTATTTGCCCCTTAAGCGCATCAATTGGCACGGGCTGGAAGACCGTCCATGAGTCTTCCCACCACAGACTTCATCGGAGTGGAGGCGGGAAGGTGGCCACCTGCTACCACCCCACCTGATTAAATGCCCTCCCCATCTCCAAACTCACCATGGAGGAGAGCATAATATCTGTAGTATAAGGGTCTGAAAGGGTTAATGTTGAGAAAGTATAAAGAATACCTCCCACCATGATGATGTAAGAGACGACATGTGAGAGAGACTTGGAGAGAGATGCAGCATGACTTCAGAGGAGTCACACAGACTGGTGTGAAGCTGTACATAGTTATAATGTAATAATGAGTTAATGTTTAAGGTACTGAAGACTCAGGAATCTCTCTAAGCTAAACTAAATATAATAAGTTGGCAGTGTACAAATCAAACATAGAACATGGTGAACAGCGGCAGGATCGTGAACAATGGTGGTTCTTACCATGCAACACCCAGAAGAAGAATTTGAAGGAATACTTTGAAGAGGGCTGACCAAAAAAAAGCGGTAAAACTGCAGAAATCGAGAAGGGGCTGTGAAAAAGCTCCAGAGCTTCCCCGTGGATGAAAGAGGCACAGAGAGTTGGGGAATTGGCTTGCAGAGCCATTCAGGCTGCACCAGAGAGGCAGATAGTCTGTGGAAAAGAAAAATGTAGTCCAGCGATCGCAGGCTTCAAGTCGGAAAACCAAGCAACGATCAGGGATCTGGTGAGAAACCCTGAAAGATGGTAAAAATTTGTTCTTAACAGCACTAGGCAGGCAATACCAGGAAAATTAGAAGTCCTTAGTGAGGGCAGATCTGAGGTCAACGTCATTACACATGGCAACCGGAGCGGGAAAAAAAAGGCTGCAAATACACGATAATCTAAGTGAAGGGAGTAAGACGAGTGTTGCAGAAATGCTGCAAAATTGCATGTAACACAAGGAGAAAATAAATCCAAAGTCTAGTGGTGAGGTTTCACAGTGGGAAACAGTAACCATAGCGGGAGTCAGCGCGGGGCTGAAAAGTACGAGAAACGTCCGATACTGGAGGGAAAAAATTCAAAAGAGAAAGTAAACCAAACAGAAAGCCTTAAAATCTTAAATTCACAATACCAGAGAGGTTTGGACACATGGAAGGACCAAATCAAACTCAAAGTTGGTCACTCTGGCAAAAAAGATTTTTGAGATATAGAATTGCTTCCAAATTAGACAGCAGAGCAAGTTAACACATTGTTGTATTCCATTGGGGCAATAGCAGAGGATGTTATCACAAAACAAGGCATTAATGAGACATCAGATAAATTTGATGAAGTTCTAAAAGCCCTTCAAAGCTATTTCAACGTGCAGAGCAATAAGATTCTAGAAAGAGCAAGATTTAACAGAAAGGTCCAGAAACCAGGTTAAAGAGTTGATGCTTTTATTAATGACCTTTACAGACTAGCTGAGAGATATGAATATAGAGACCTAAAATCAGAATTAATAAGAGACCGCATTGTAGTAGGTATTACTGATGAATCCTTATCAGATTTCTTGCAGTCTAAAGAAGACATCACCCTGGATAATTCAGCTGGTGAGACAAGCAGAGGTCCAGAAGAACAACAGAGCGATCCCGAGAGGGGAAGAAAGACCTTAGTTCAGGAAACCTCCCCACAGTACAGTTCCTTAATCAGAGGGATGTAAAAGAAGCACCAGAAAAGAAGGTACAGTGTGGGGGGAGGGGTGCTGGGGAAGTGCAAGATGCTTTGCCAGCACTGGGGCACCAAAAAGACCCACAGGTGCAAATAGTGTCTTGCAAACAAAGCAGAATGCTTCCACGGTAAGAAAATAAGGCATTTTGGGAAAATGTGCCAAAGTAAAATCTCTACTCCCACAAGTTCAAAAGAAAAAGTCTTCAAACATAGAGCTGTTTATGAAGTTGACCAATCTCCATCAAGAGCGAAATCAAAAAACTTCCTTGGTGAGATCAATGATCCTAATCAGACATTTTGGTCTACAGATATAAACGTCAACGGACCTATCACTAATTTTAAACTGGACACTGGAACAAGTGTAACAGTCTTATCAGACAAAGAGCCATGGTTATCAATGAGTTCATATAAAAGCAAAATACTGCGGATGCTGGAAATCTGAAATAAAAACAGAAAATCATGGAAATACTGGTGAGTATTATCATTATCAATGCATTACCTGCAATCAACAGAAACTCAGTTACATGGCTCAGGAGGGGTTGAACTGAAATGCAAGGGGAAGCTACTGGCAACATTCTAGTACAAGGAAAGCAGATATTGGAAACACTGTATGTTCTAAGGAATCAGGAATTCTCTCTCTTAAGTAGAAGAACTTGTATTGACCTTCATCTTATAAGGAAAGTGGAAGAAGTTAAGCAACAAGAATACAGCAGTCACTTACAAAACGACTTCCTGAAATTATTTACTGGTTTAGGAAGACTGAAGACAGAACATAGTATTACTTTGTGAAAAGATACTAAACCAGTATGTCTTTTCGCACCTAGGAAGATACCATACCCACTAATGAAGGAAGTCCAACATCAGTTCTCCTGCTCCTAATTTGTGTGTTTGTATGACCAGGATGGGAGTCATTTTTCCTGTTACGGAACCTACAGAGTAGTTTTTGGGAATGGTTCCAGTTCCTAAAACTAACAGTAATCTTTGCATTTGTGTAGAATTAACTTCATAAGGCTGCGGAAAGAGAAGTTCATCCAATGTCCTCAGTGGACGAAAGCTTGGCAAAGTACCATCTTCATGACGTTTGACGTGAATAGTGGCTTTTAGCAAGTTCCATTGGAGAAGTCAATGTTATTGACAACCTTTATTACTCCATTTGGAAGATTTTGTTTCAATCGTCTACCCTTCGGTATAACATCAGCACTGAAAGAACTATATTGAACATTCTACAGTGCCTGAAAGGAGTAATATGCCATATGGATGACATCTCAGTCCACGGTGAATCCATTGAACGAAATGACCTGAGGGTTAGAGCAGTTTTTAATTGTCTACAGGACAAAGGCTGAATACTTAATGAAAAGTGTGTGTTTTTCGAAAACGTCTATTCATTTTTTAGGATACATTGTCAGTAGCAACAGCATAATGAAAGACCCACAAAAGACGAGAACTATTAGTCAATTCCCAATTCCTACTTCTGTCCAAGATCTTCAACAATTCCTTGGCATGGTCAATCAGTTGGCAAAATCTCTACCCAATCTAGCGCAAGTTACTGAGCCTTTACGACAACTATTAAGGAAAGCTCAATCATGGTGCTGGGATGCACATCAGGAGCAAGCATTTCAAAGGATCAAGGAAATGCTGATTTTGCTGGATATCTTAGTGCATTATAACCCCTCATAACCAACTGCAATTGCAGCAGATACCTCATCTACAGGGATAGGGGCAGTCCTTTTCCAAGAACAGCCAGATGGATGTCGAAGACTAGTTCATTATGTGTCACGAACATTGTCTGACACTGAGACGAGATACGCCGAAATACAGAAAGAAGTTCTCGCAGTTAAGTGGGCTTGAGAAGTTCTCTGATTATATTATTAGCTTAAAGGTTGTCGTACAGACAGACCACAAACCCTTAGATTCCTTACTTGATGAAAAGGAACTCGTTAGAATGCCTCCACGAATTCAGAGATTTCAGCTGAGGCTAATGAGGTTCACGTATGAAACGGTATACATACAAGGCAAGCAACAAACTTCAGCAGATGCATTGTCCAGAGCTTCTGTCGACCATCCTACACAACAAACAAGATTTATTATTGAAATTGCCTTCTATTCTCAGGTCACTGCATCACAATGGCCGGCAAGTTCAAAAAAGCTCCAAGAAATTTATCATTCTCAGATGCAAGATGAAGAATGCATCTGTATCTGCAAATATTGAAAGCAAGGCTGGCTGCAGCAGCATGCCAGTGGTAAGAGGATGAAAATCTTCTTCGAACACAGAAGGCACTTTACTATTGTGGATGATTTGCTGGTATATGATGAGAGGCTGGTGATTCCAGACTCACTCTGGGTAGACATCTTGGAGAAAATACACCAGGGTCATATGGGTATAACGAAATGTAGAGCACGGGCTCAGGCATTCATGTGGTGGCCGGGAATATTGAAAGATATAGAAGAAATGATTTCACATTGCCAGACGTGTGCAGTGCACAGACAGGATCAGAGGAAACCCCTTATCTCGACCCAATTCCCAACCAGAGCATGGGAACATCTGGTGATGGATCTGTTCATATTTAATGGAAAATCCTGCCCGATTGTCATTGACTATTTTTCAAGGTGGATCAAGGTCAAACGCTTGTACAGATAACAACTTTGAATGATACAAGAAATTTTTGCAACACATGGTATACCTGACCAAATAGTGTCCGATAAAGGACCACAATTTGCAAACAACTACTTCACGCACTTTACAGAAAACTGCGGATTCGTACATCTTACAAGTTCTCCTAAATATCCACAATCTAACGGAGAAGCTGAGAGAGGAGTCTGAACTATCAAAGCACTGTTAAAGAAAAAGAAAGGTTTTCAAACACTCCTGAACTGTGGAACTACTCCATTGCTATGCGGATTAGCACTGTCAGAACTGTTGATGTAGATGAAGCTTAGAACACAACTTCTAATTCTACCTAAAAAGTTACTTCCAGGGCTACAATTCCAGGAATATCAGAGAGTTCAAGACAGAGAAAAGTCTTACCGAAAGCAACAAGTCTATCATTATAATAGGAAATACCATACCAGGAACCTACCTAAGTTGACTGAAGGACAAAAGATTTGGGTATGAGACCAAGGCAGAGAAGGAGTAATCATCCAGAAAGATGAGAATCAACAGTAATCTTATTTAGTACATACTTCAGAAGGTACTATAAGAAGAAACAGAAGGAATCTTAATCCTATTCATCAAAGATGTCATTCAGTCATACATTTTGAATGAACCAGATGCTGAACCTAAAATTCAGAAAGCACCAGATACTACAAACCTCAATGAAGGCCTTCCAAGTCAAGAAACAAGAGTTCAGAGAAAGACTTCTGCATCTGACAACAAGAAAATCAGGGAGAATTGTGAAGCCTCCTGACAGATTGAACCTGTGATGTTAGAGACTTGGGGGAGATGTAGTATAAGGGTTAATGTTGAGAAAGTGTAAAGGATACCTCCCACCATGATGATGTAAGAGATCACGTGAGAGAGATTTGGAGGGAGATGCAGCGTGGCTTCAGAGGAGTCACATAGACTGGTGTGACATTGTGCATAGTTATAATGTAACAAAGAGTTAATGTTTAAAGTACTGAAGACTCAGGAACCTCTCTAAGCTAGTCTAACTAAATGTATTAAGGTGGCAGCATAAAAACCAGACACACAACAATATCCAGCCCAATGTAACCATATATCTTTACATACAATGGTATATACTGATGAGGTTACTTAAAATTATAGGACTCCAAATGCTCCTGAGATAAATATTTTCAACATGGAAGGGCATTGAAAATAAAATCAAGGATCTGATCTTGAATTTGTACAAGACATTGATTAGCTACAGTTGGAGATTTGTGTGCTTGTTTGGACACCCCAACATAGTAAGTTTGGAGAATCATGGATAGAATATAGCAAAGGTTCACTCAAATAATACTAAAATTGAAAAGCTATAGCTATGAAGAAAGACCTAAAAAATCTTGAGCATTGGAGCACAAAGATTGAGGGAATCTAACAGAGGTTTTCAAAACTGTGAAAGGTTTTAAGGAGGCAAAGATTGGTGAAAGAGTAGCAAGGGCATAAAATGAGAATTATCGCTATAAAAATGAAAGCAGAAGTTAGAAATGAGAAATAAAGAAAGGATGAATGGAAGAAGGCAAGAGAAAGAACCCAATGAGTCAATGAGTTACTTTTCAAATGTAATCCCATCCCAGGAGCACATATCAGGAAACTGCACACCTGCAGCCCATGAGTTTCTATCCAGTAATTGTTTTGGATTACTAATACCAGGCAGTGGGTGTACAACCTCCCAATATGTACTCTGGGCATGTGTTTGGAGCATTGAAATGTAAAATCACTTCTAAAGGAATGACAGGGTCTTAAATCACAACAGCATCTAAGGCAAAGCCAATCCTGCCCTCAAGCACCAACCAAGTGCATTTTCCAGCAAGGTTTACTGGATAGCAATGCAAAGTGAGAAACCCAGATGATAGTTCCTCTTCCTTATCCAGGGAATTGAAGACTACTGTAGCATCTCATTGGTGCCTTGTATGCTACTATTAAAAATAACAGGTGGCTGCTGAGTTACTAACCTTCTGGGATTACTGTATTTACTGTATATCTTTACATTCTACAAATAAATATATTACAGTATTAGAGAGCTTGCTGTTTTTATGTGCTGTTAATGCTATCCATTACACTGTGCCTGTTTTTATTTAATTAATGCAATTATCAAATTAAAGCTTCAATTCGCGTTTCAGCATAGAATATTTTTATTAACAGTGGCAGAAAGGAAGCAATAGTGGTTATATGGTGACCAGTTTGGGCTTTAATTAGTTGTCTGATGAAGCACGTTGAACACCTGACAAGTCTGGCAGTGAAAAGGCCAGACTTCATTTAAATAGAACTGGTGATCTGCTGGCATCAATTGTGTGCCCAATACAGCTCACCAGATTCGAGCCAGTGCGATATTGAATGGTTCAAAGACCACCCGGCTGGCAACAAAGTAATTCCTGGAGGGAGAGGGGGCTGCTTTACAGAAAAGGGAGTATCCTGATGTGGCAGAAGCCCAGATTACTTACGTGGAACCTGGAGGAGCACTGCTGCTCCTCCTAACGCTGTAAATATAATTTAAAACGTAACTTTTTAGGTCCTTTTTGGCCATACCACCAGTATATAAAAAAAAGTTCTGTCCTAAAACGACAATCCAGGTTCCATGATTGTCATCAGCACCCCCCCCATTTGCATATTAGAACAGGCCTACTGATTGAAATAGAGTCATTGAGAGATACAGCACTGAAACAGGCCCTTTGGCCTACCGAGTCTGTGCCGACCATCAAACACCCATTTATACTAATCCAACATTAATCCCATATTCCCTACCACATCCCCACAATTTTCCTACCTACACTAGGGGCAATTTACAATGGCTAATTTACCTATCAACCTGCAACCTGCTGTGGGAGGAAACCGGAGCACCCGGCAGAAACCCACGTGGTCACAGGAAAAACTTGCAAACCCTACACAGGCACTACCCAGAACTGAACCCAGGTCACTGGAGCTGTGAGGCTGCGGTGCTAACCACTGCACCACCCTAAGAAATAGCAAAGGTAGAAAGTCACTTGTCATAGAGAGATACAGCACTGAAACAGGCCCTTCAGCCCACCAAGTCTGTGCTGACCATCAACCACCCATTTATAACTAATCCTACATTAATCCCATATTCCCTACCACATCCCCACCTTCCCTCAATTCTCCTACCACCTACCTACACTAGGGGCAATTTACAATGGCTAATTTGCCTATCAACCTACAAGTCTTTGGCTGTGGGAGGAAACCCACACAGTCACAGGGACAACTTGTAAAGTCCACACAGGCAGTACCCAGAACCAAACCCAGGTTGCTGGAGCTGTGAGGCTGCGGTGCTAACCACTGTGCTGCCCCTTATAACAATTGACAATGATTTCATGGTCACTATTAGACGAGCTTTTAATTCCAGATTTATTAATTGAATTTGAATTTCACCATCTGCCATGGTGGGATTCCAACCCATGCCCCCAGAGCCTAGGCTCTAGATTACTAGTCCAGTGACATTACCACTCCGCCACCGCCTCCCCTTGTGCTTCAGCTGTAGGCCTCTGTAGAAATGGTGACAGCTGGGTTCCTCAGCGTTAATATGGTGCTAAATCTACTGACCCCATTTTGAGGCCATTACTGCACCATTAACACTGATTGCAGAGTTAAAATTGGCCCTACTTGTGTCTGACTTAATGGAGTTCTTTGACAGAGTCCTACGGAGTACTGAATAGATGAGATCCATTGTAGGTTGAACTGTATGAGGACTTTCAGAAGGAATTTGATAAGATTTTATGTAAAAGATTGTTGGCGAAATTTGAGTTGTATGGAAGTTAAGGCAACCTCATAGCATAGATAGAAATTTGGTTAGAAGTTGGAGGCAGAGGACTGGAATAAAAGGGACATTCTTAGACTGGTGCGTAACGACAGTGGTGCCCAAGAGAGATTGACACTGGGGCCCCAATTTTACACTCTGTATATAAATTAAGGAGATTTGGGAGTAGAGTATATTCTGGTTTACTAATGAAAGTTAACTAGGAGATGCAGTAAACTGTGAACAAGAGAAAAATAAACTTCAAAATGTAGCTTAAGTGAGTGGGTGGAATGGATGATTCAAGTTCACGTAACAAAACGTGAGGTAGTAAATTTTGGACATAAAAATGCCAGATGGCTATACAAACTAAATGGGGAAGCACTAGGGAGTTGATGAACAAAGCAATTTAGGGGTTCATGTACATAAGCTGTTAAAAGCTTAGGTTACGGTAATGGGTACAAAAAGGTACTGAAAACATTACAGGATTCTGAGCTTCATCATAACAGGTACAGAAAGTAAAAGTAAGCATTACTACAATTACATAGGGCAATGGTCAAACCTCATGTAGCATACTGTCCTGTTCAATTTTAGGTAGAATCCTTAGGAAAGGTATACTGGCCTTGAAGGTTCAGTGGCATTTCAGTAAGTGGTAAATGGGATGAAGGGACTAAGGTATGATGATGAGTAAATTTATAATATTCTCTGGAGATGAGAAGGTTAAAGGTAATCTGATAAAAGGGAATGACATGGTAAACAAGGAATGACTGTTCTAGGGGAACCCAGACCAAAGGGACAGAATCATAGGATTTGGGTTAAAACTGTCAAAAGTGAGTCCAGGAACAATAGAAAGAGTTGCAACAATGTGGAGCACAATGACCCAAAAAGACATTCACCATTAGCAGGTTTGGATCGACAAATGAATAAAGATTTGAATGAAACCATTTGTGAAGACGTATTAATAAATCCAGCTTAGTCACATGTCACATTGCTATCAAATTTGGCAATTTAGTAACATCCCAGCTGTAGTACTGAAGACTTGTGGTCCATAACTAGCCGCACCCTTAGCCAAGCTGTTCCAGCACAGCCACAACACTGGCATATACCCAACAATGTGGAAAATTGCCCAGGTATTGTCCTGTCCATAAAAAGCAGGACAAACCTAATCCGGCCAATTACCACTCCATCAATCTACTCTCGATCATCAGCAAAGTGATGGACGGTGTCATCGACAGTGTTACCATTGCTTACTCAGCAATGACTTGGAACTATATCACCGTTGCTTCACTGTTGCTGGGTCAAAATCCTGGAACTCCCTTCCTAACAGCACTGTGGGTGTACCTACCCCAAATAGACTGCAGCGGTTCAAGAAGGCAGCTCACCACCACTTTCTCAAAGGCAATTAGGGATGGGCAATAAATGCTGGCCTGTCCAGTGACGCCCACATCCAATGAATTAATTTTTAAAAAACCTGCGCACCAATGCTCAGTTTGGGTTCTGCCAGGGCCACTTGGCTCCAGACCTCATTACAGCCAAACATGGACAAAAGAGCTGACCTCCAGAGGTGAAGTGAGAATGACCGACATCAAGGCAGCATTTGGCCGAATGTGGCATCAAGGAGCCCTAAAAAAACTGAAATCAATGGGAATCGGGGAAAAAAACTCCACTGGTTGGAGTCATACCGAGCACAAAGGAAGATGATTGTGGTTGTTGGAGGCCAACATCTAAGCTCAGGACATGGCTGCATGAGTTCCTCAGGACAGTGTCCTAGGCCCAGCCATTTTCAGCTGCTTCATCAATGACCTTCCCTCCATCATAAGGTCAGATGTGGGGACGTTATCTGATGATTGCACAGCGTTCAGGACCATTTGCGACTTCTCAGATACTGAAGCAGTCCATTCCCACATGCAGCAAGACCTGGACAGTATTCAAGCTTGGGCTGATAAGTGGCAAATAACATTCACGCCACACAAGTGTCAGGCAATGACCATCTCCAACAAGAGCGAATCTAATCATCTACCCTTGACATTCAGTGGCATTACCATCACTGAATCCCCCAACATCAACATCCTGTCACCATTGACCAGAAACTGAACTGGAGCAGTCATTCAAATACAGTGGCTACAAGAGCAGGTCAGAGGCTGGACATTCTGCAGCAAATAACTCACCTCCTGACTCAAAACCTGTCCACCATCTGCAAGGCACAAGTCAGGAGTGTGATGGAATACTCTCCACTTCCCTGGATGAGTGCAGCTTCAACAACCCTAAAAAAGCTTGTCACCATCCAGGACAAAGCTTGATCAGCACCCCATCCGCCACCTTAAACATTCACTCCCTCCACCACCGACACACAGTGGCAGCAGCGTGTACCATCTACAAGATGCACTGCAGAAACTCACCAAGGCTCCTTCGACAGCATCTTACAACCCTGCGACCTCTACCACCTAGAAGGACTAGGGCAGCAGACATATGGGAACACCACTGCCTTCAAGTTCCCCTCCAAACCACACACCATCCTGACGTGGAACTATATCAACGTTCCTTCACTATCGCTGGGTTAAAAACCTGGAACTCCCTTCCTAACACATTGTGCTTTCCAACATAGAGAGTCTCCTTTAGGCCAAGCACATTTCAAGTTTTATATTTTATTCCATCCGCACTCAAGAAAATTTGGTTAAATTTGAAGATGCTATTAAACAAGGAGGTAAAGTGGAATTGAAAGAGGCAGCCAAGAAACTGCAGAATGAGCTAAACCAACCACAAGAGTGGGCCAAGCATTGGGAGGTATAATTTAATGCAGACAAGTCTAAAGTATTGCACATAAGGAAATAACAATAGGCTACATATAAACACTAGATAGACTGCAGCGGTTCAAGAAGGCGGCTCACCACCACCTTCTCAAGGCAAATTAAGGATGGGCAACAAATGCTGGTCCTGCCAGCGATGTTCATATTCCATGAAAGAATTTAAAAAATCATCAATACACAAAAAAATAGACCTGTTTCTGAGCATATAATCCAATAAGCACATTTGATTCATGCATAGTGACATCGTAAATTACTTGTAGAGCACAATTACTATTCATTACACATCACCAAGCTTGGGAACAATAGACATACATCTTACTACCCGATAACAGCTTCAATTGAATAGAAAGGGAGTTAGTTAACCTAAGGCGGAAAGTAATTTGTTCCTGGCTAGTTGGCAAGTGGAATTTTCCATTCACGCTGAAATAAAAATGCTTTCCAACATATAGAGTCTCCTTTAGGCCAAGCACATTTCAAGTTTTATATTTTATTCCATCCGCACTCAAGAAAATTTGGTTAAATTTGAAGATGCTATTAAACAAGGAGGTAAAGTGGAATTGAAAGAGGCAGCCAAGAAACTGCAGAATGAGCTAAACCAACCACAAGAGTGGGCCAAGCATTGGGAGGTATAATTTAATGCAGACAAGTCTAAAGTATTGCACATAAGGAAATAACAATGGGCTACATATAAACACCATATATAGTGTTCAAATAGCTAAGGAAGAAGTTGAAAGAGACCTCAGAGTCTTAGAAGACTTGATGCTCAACAAATTCCAATCAAAGCAGATCAGAAATCAACAAAGCGAATAGAATGCTGAATTACATTGTCAATGTAACCAATATATATACCAATATGACTCAGAAAGAACACAAAAATATTAGGTATAAGAAATGGACATGTCACACTGGCTTTATAAAGGAGTGCTCTACTAAGGTCAGGGATTGAAAAAACTTTCTGAGTCTACCGAGCTCTTTCTCCAGGAAGTTGAGAGAGAAAAGGAGATCCTGTTCACTTCCTTGGATAAAAGCGTGAATGAGAGTATGAACAGGAAGGCTTGGCAGGAGGTGGTTAATTTAATAAATACAGCCAGTACAGTGCAGAAGTGCTTCAGTACTGTAAAAATGTAATGCTAAACCTTTATAAAACACTGGTTAAGTCCCAGCTGGAGTATTGTGGTCAATTCTGGGTACCACACCTTTCAGGAAGGATGTCAAGAAAGGGTGTAGAGGAGATTTACTATAATGGTACCAGAGATGAAAGACTTCTGGTACATGGAGACACTAAAAAAATTGGGGTTGTTCTCCTTGGAGCAGAGATGATTAAATGGAGATTTGGCACGGTTGTACAAAATCTCGAAAGAATTTGATAGAGTAAATAAAGAGAAACAGTGTGTCACAGACTTGTATTTATTTTTTCCTTGGATTAAAAACAGTGTGTGCCTTTAAGACTCTGTTTGAAAACAATGTGCCTTTAAGACTGAGCACGGGGTGCCAGCTACACCTGTCCCTAGGCCACAGCAGGAAAGAGAGAGAGAGGTCACATGTTATAATGTTTCAATTTGACTGTGTGTAAAACTGGCAAAAACCAGTTGAACCAGTTTGTTTTGGGAGACTTTCCAGTGAGCGTGCTACTGAAGCGCTGTCTATTTTCTTTCAGTAAAAGTTCTACAAGGAGCCACAGGCCAAGTTAATTGCCTGTTGAGGAGGGAAAAAAGCCCTTTCGTTCAAGAGACCGTTTGTATTGGTGAAGTTAGTAAAACTCCTTTTCTTTACTTGCAAGCCAGGAAGTATTTGCTTCAAGATTGAATCTTTCTTGAATGATTGAGTTTGCTGGAATTAGAAGTAAAGTTTCAACTGAGAGACTGTCAGTTTTAAAATTCAAGTTACATATTGCTGGGCTCATCGTTCAAAGATCTGTTAAATGCCTGCTGCAGCGTTTGAATGCCTATCAAAAACAGACTGTTTCATTAAATCCAAGTGAAGATTTCGAGTAGCATTTGATTATTTCCACATTAGAATACCGCATCCATCAGGAACGTAACCCACAAAGACTTACTCATTTATTTATTCTTAAGAAACAGCTAATTTTAAAATCCCACTTTTAAAACCAGTTAATTACTGTTATTTTTGAGTGTATGTGTGTGAATGGGGAAGTTAGGTTAAAATCAGAAGTCATAAGGTCATTAGACATAGGTTTATCTTAATAGAGTTTAAGATTTAGTTTGAATAAATAGTTAATTTGTTGTTGTCTAAAGTTACCTGGTTTGGTCTATTTTATTCCAGGGGTTACTAGAGTGTTTAATTTGGCTGTTTTCTGGTTGGGTGGGAAAACGTTAATAATATGCTGCGACCTGTGGAGTGACGGGACTTAATTGACAGTGTGTTGCTCTCGCTGTGGTCATAACAAGTGGCAGAGGGTCAGTACCAGAGGACATAGATTTAAGGTCATTGGCAAAAGAACCAGAGGTGACATAAGGAAAATATTTGTTATACAGCGCGTTGTTATGATTTGGAACACACTGCCTGAAAGGACGGTGGAAGCAGTTTCAATAATAACTTTCAAAAGGGAATTGGATAAATACTAGAAGAAGAAAGATTTGTAAGCCTATGGGGGAGAGCAGACAATTGGATAGCTCTTTATCGATGGGCTAAATGGCCTCCTTCTGTGCTCTATTTTGATTCTCTGATATATGACCTGGCCAGAAGGGAAAGGTGGTAGAGGATATTTGAACTATTGCTTCTGTTGTCACTGGGCAAAAAAACGCATTGTCTAGCACTTAAACCAAGCTCTCTCATGGGTACACAAATCTCATTTGGAAGGCCACCACAAACTCCCATTCCTGGCTCCTACATAGAATTATGAGTCCCTTCTATCCTTCACACTAGTCCCATTCCATACCAGTAACATCACCTTGCAGCATTATCTGTTCAATCATTGACATCCATTACCTCCTTCCCTGGGGCAAACAATTCATATGGGGAATCAAGTGCCCATGAAAGTTCCACAGTGTTGTACTATTGTGCCCTCCCTCCCAACCTTTTTCAGTATGAATCACCAAGAATCCCATGGATTTCTGGAGGTAAATTCTTCTCCTAGCACTCTTGGGGCTAATGATAATGTGCAGGGAGAGAGCATTGACCCAAAGTGTCAGAAAAGAACTGACTAAATGTATCTGCCATTGCATGAGAAGTCTGCCCATCATAGAAGGCAGAGGTCAGAGATTGGTGGTGACAAAGCAATGATGCACGAGGTGTCATCTTTTTGAGGAAAGTGATCTAATAATCACGGAGCAATATCAACAGGAGGAAGCTGGAGATGAAGAAGCAGGAGGAAAGCTCCTGGTGGAGGATTTGTTTGCCTCTATGCTCTCACTGAATGTTGATTCTTACATAGACATATGTCTTCTGAGGCCACCAGCAGTAATTTTTCTAGTGTCTTTTCTGTCTTCTAAATACTGTTAATAATCAAAGTCAGATGCTTCCCATGTAAGAAGTTTAAGCATCTCATCTGGAGGAATTATATAGTAATGTACAGGGAAATACAAAGGGTAATCAGTGAAGCACTAGTAAGCAGGAGTAATGGCAAGTGGTCAATGAGGAAGACAAGGCTTCTCATCAGAGAGTGAGAGTTTTCCTTCCACCAGAGTCAGCGGCAAAGCACATCCAGATCTGCAAGGTGCTGCATTCAAATGGAGAATGCTCTCAGGGGACTAGAAATTGCTGCAGTCTTTAGTTGCAAAATCTCCAAGCCAAAACATTTTTTAAAAAGGTGAAAATAAGAATGAGACAATTATATCTAAAAAAGATCAAATGTTCATAGCTGTAACACACTCGTGGGGTTTGGATAGTAGTTAATGGTGTTATCTGACTCACTCTGGCACACACAGAGCCATCTTATTCACCATCTAATCAGTGTGCAGTCCACTGCTAGAGGCATCATAATACAACATTAATGTTACCAAATGATTATGCCAATTTTCCATTTTATACTTATATTATAATTTGTCCTTTTTTTTAACCATTTCCAGTTTTCTTTCTGCCCTGTAAGTGCTTGCACATGGCAGTGTGCTTCAGGACAACTCACCCAAGTGGCAGTTCTTTGTAGCCTGAACAATGAATGCCAGCAGGCCATTTGACCATTGAGGTGCTGAAGCCAATTGAAGTGTCTCTGCTATCACCCCAGCTGAGAATAATCAATTCAGCACAGACTAAGAATTGAACCTGGGATTTTTCAATCTGTATAGACTGATTTTACGCTGATTGCTGCACTTATCAATGGAGCCAGGAGAGACTGCTACAATTTCTTATTATTTATTATTCACTCATGAGATTGCAAATAATTTACTCCTAGAAATAAAACTCATATGGACAACTGTGAAGCAACATCTAAAGCATCAGTCAAAAAGCATTAGTTTCTTTAGTAAAATACTGAGGACAAAACTAATCCCACTCACTGTCTCAACACTGCAGCTACAAGTACTTCATTTACACTGATACATATGAAAAATGATGAACAGGAAAAGACCCAATGGTCCATCCAGCCTGTCACACAAAATTGCGATGCCTTGTGCATCGTTACATATACATTCCCCAACCCAACCAAAAACCATGTGATCTCCTGGGAGAGACAAATAAAAGCATAAAACCTAGGCAAATTTGTGGGGATAAACTCCAGGAAATTCCTATCTGACCCCTGAAGGCATTCAAAATGAGTTTATGTGACCATGATGGCCCTATTAAATTCAGATTACATGATTCAAACTGGGTCTGACGTCTTTAAATTTGCACTGAGCCATAGTTCCCATAAATAACAATGGGGAAATCCAGTGCTTTTGCATGTGGAAATTGGAGAGAGGGGTACAACAGTGTAGCACTGATTCTCCAACCCATGCACCCTAGGAGAGCTCCAGTTCTGCAATTACCCTTTTGTCACCATCAGAGTATATCAGGTTTCATTCCATCCTGTACACTGGCCTGTGCAGGTCCAGATCAGCCACCAGACTAGTTTAAATATAACTATCGGATAGCCCCATTGCCACAGCTACTGAGGAATGATTTAACATTCTGTTGATTCGAATTGAATACAAGTTGTATATGTTCAGCAAGCCACTGGTTGTAATTTATAGGAGATAACAACATTTTCAGGAAAGACAATGTACGTGTGCATATCCTAGAAAAAAATGCAACTTGAATACAGATAAAAAGATAAAAACTGCAAACACGAATTTTTTTTTTAAATTGGCGGCAATGAACAGCCAGTCTGTCAACATCTGAAGAGGAAAGCGCAGTGTGATGTTTTGGATGCAGACTGTTCATCTTTATTCTGAAGCATTAACCTGTCTTTTCTCTTTCAGATGTAAATCAGCTGCCTTTCTGTTGTTATGAGACAGTTTAATATACGACACTGTGTAACTATTCACGACTGTGGGATTATCCTGTAAATGGTTTGCTCCATCGAGCAGTTTAAGAGATTGCCAGCTGAAACAGTACCTCTAAATAAAAAAAAACATCCTGAGTGACCTAACCCAGTGCTCTCCATGTTGAGCTCTTTGCTTTTAGCTCCACCAAGCTGTTTACATGGCCCCGACTCTTGAGTTAATTTTGCTGCGGAGTCAAATCAAATCTGAACCCAGGAGATGGATTTTCCCCTTTTTTTCCCCCGCTTCACTACAAGTATGCAGCAGCCAACGTCACAATGTTTACATGACTATAACTAATTCAGTCCAGTTGATTGATTAGAATGAGCCCAAATTAGTTGCTGCCATGTAAATGGGGCAAAAAGTGGTTTTAAATTGGAATCAGGAGGTAGGAGTTGTTCCTGCAGACTTCACATTAGAGCAGGTTAATTTACGCTGTTTAGTTAGTGTGTAATAATTCAGAACAGCTGTAGATTTAGAGAAAATCTAAATTTATGGTTGCAATGTAAACAGGGCTTCAGATTACAGATAATATTGTCCACAGAATAATGCAAATGTTACCATGCATCCCACAAACTACTTGAACTGCAGGAAATTATGTCATTAGTATAGATGTTTCCATTTTATGATGATTTTATTGTATTGTCAGGGTCTTGATCTCGATGAAACACAGATGATCAGATGCTTTTTTGTATACAGTCCAATCTGAAGGAATAATGGCCTGGACTTTGCGGTAATAATAAGCGAGGCTATCAGCGCTCACCGTGATTAAGGAATAAATCGGACTGCAACTACCGGCATACGTACATGTACAGCTAAACCCTAAAATCAGGAAGTTCATGCCATGTTGCCCTATTCCTCCACAAGCTTCGCATCATGTTAGAGCTTGACCATTCAAGTGTAAGTGAATTTTTAACAGTGTGATAAGTCTCAATTACTACGAAAAAACCTCTCTGGCATTTAAAATTTACTTTACCATCTTTACAGGAGTCTCTTTCTTTCAGATTTTAGCTAGTCCTAAGCTCTGGAATTCCTTCACTAAACCTCTCTGTCTCTCTACCTCTTTTTTCTCAGTTACAGTTACAGAGATACAGCACTGAAACAGGCCATTCGGCCGACCATCCACCACCCATTTATACTAATCCTACACTAATTCCATATTCCTACCACATCCCCACCTGTTGCTATATTTCCCTACCACCTACCTATACTAGGGGCAATTTATAATGGCCAATTAACCTATCAACCAGCAAGTCTTTGGCTTGTGGGAGGAAACCGGAGCACCCAGAGGAAACCCACGCAGACACAGGGAGAACTTGCAAACTCCACACAGGCAGTACCCAGAATTGAACCCGGGTCGCTGGAGCTGTGAGGCTGCGGTGCTAACCACTGCGCCACTGTGCCACCCAAGACTCTCCTTAAAATCTACCTCTTTGACCAAGCTTTTGGTTATTTGTCCTAATATCTCGTGCATAAATCATTGAAGGTCGCAGGACAGGTTTAGAGCACAGTTAATAGAGCACACTGCATCCTAGGCTTCACTAATATGGGCATAAAGAACAAAAGCAAGGATGTTATGTGAAACTTGGATAGAACACTGGTTTGGTCTCAACTGGAGTATTGTGTCCAGTTCTGGGCACCACATTTTAGGAAAGATGTGAAGGCATTAGAGAGGGCGCAGAAAAGGTTCACGGGAATGGTTCAGTGATGAGGAACTTCAGTTATGTGGATAGAGTGGAGAAGTTGGGACTGTTTCTCTTAGAGAAGCGAAGGTTGAAAGGAGATTTGATAGAGGTATTCAAAATCATGAGGGTTCTGGACAGAGTTGATAGGGAAAAGCAGTTCCCATTGGTGGAAGGGTCAAAAATGAGGGCACGATTTAAGGTAATTGGCAAAAGAAGCAATAATGACATGAGGAAAAACTTTTTTACGTAGCAAGCGGTTAGGATCTGGAATGCACTGCCTGAGAGTATAATGGAGGTAGGTTCAGTCATGGCATTCAAGAGGGAATTGAATTGTTATCAGAAGAGGAAGAATGTGCAGGGCTAGGGGGAATAGGTAGGGGAGTGGCATTATTGCTCTTCAGAGAACCAATGCAGATATGATGGGCCGAATGGCTGCCTGCTGTGCTGTAACAATTCTGTGATTCTGTGATGTGGCCCAATGTCAGATTTTGTTTGATAATGCCCCTCTGAAGCACCTTGGGATGTTAAGGGTGCTATATAAATACAAGTTGTTTTGTTATTGTTGGAAATTGTAAAGAATTAAAATATAAAGTTTGCTTTTTCTTTCTGTCTCTTTTTTTCTCTCCTTTAATCCCATCTTTCTTTTCCTCTCTTTATTTCACTTTCTATACATGAATTTTATGCTAAATTAAATATTCTAATTTACATTTCTTGGTTTAGACTCTGTGGGGGTAATTTCACCCCCCCCCCCCCCCCCCAAATCAGCTAGGTTTGGTTCAGGTGGGAGGTTAAAAAGTTAAAAATCAGAGATAGGAACTGAGCCTGCCCACTTCTGCTTTTAACAGAGGCGGGATGAGTTGGGGAGAAACCAATCCATTTCCAGAGACGGGTTGGGCATTGAAACCTTTTAAGAAGACAGTATGCCACCATTTTAACAGTGTTTCTATTTTTAACCACATTTGGGTGGCCCAGGGAAACACAGCAAGTAAAAGGAGGCGAGAAGGAGGGGAGAATTCATCTGGGGGCTTGTACCAAAGTTGGGAGAGCTGTCCCACAGACTAGTCAAGCAACAACCTGACATTGTCATATTCACGGAATCATACTTTACAGACAATATCCCCGGGTATGTCCTGTCCCACCAGCAGGACAGACCCAGCAGAAGTGGCAACACAGTGTTATACACTCAGGAGGGAGTTGCCCTGGGAGGCCTCAACATTGACTCCAGACCCCATGAAGTCTCATGGCATCAGGTCAAATATGGGCAAGGAAACCTCCTGCTGATTACCACCTACCCACCCTCCCGCAGTTGATGAATCAGTACTCCTCCATGTTGAACACCACTTAGAGGAAGCACTGAGGGTGGCAAGGGTGCAGAATGTACTCTGGGTGGGGAACTTCAATGTCCATCACCAATGAGTGGTTCAGTAGCACCACGACTGACCGAGCTGGCTGAGTCCTCAAGGACATAGTTGCGAGACAGGATCTGCAGCAGGTGGTGAGGGAACCATCAAGAGGGAAAAACATACTTGACCTTGCCCTCACCAATCTGCCTGCCGCAGATTAATCAGTCCATGACAGTATTGGTAGGACTGAACGCCACCCAGTCCTGTGGAGACTAAGTTCCACCTTCAAATTGAGGATACCCTCCATCGTGTTGTGTGGCACTACTACTGTGCTTAATGGAATAGATTTTGAACAGATATAGCAATGCAAAACTGGGCATCCATGAGGCGCTGTGGGCCACCATCAGCAGCAGAATTGTACTCAACCGCAATCTGTAACATCATGACCTGGCATAACCTCCACTCTCCCATTACCAGTAAGCCGGGAGACCAAACCTGGTTCAACGAAAAGTGCAGGAGGGCATGCCAAGAGCAGCACCAGGATTACCTCAAAATGAAGTGTCAACCTGGTGAAGCTACAACCCAGGACTACTTACGTGCCAAACTGCATAAGCAGCATGCGATAGAGCTAAGCGATCCCATAACCAATGGATCAGATCTAAGCTCTGTAGTCCTGCCACATCCAGTTGTGAATGGTGGTGGACATTTAAACAACTAACTGGAGGAGGTGGCTCCACAAATATTCCCATCCTCAATGTTGGGAGAGCCCAGCACATCAGTGTGAAAGATAAGGCTGATGCATTTGCAAAATCTTCAGCCAGAAGTGCCAACTGGATGATCTATCTCGGCCTCCTGAACTCCCCAACATCACAGATGCCAGACTTCAGCCAATTCGATTCACTCCCTGTGATATAGAGAAACGACTGAAGGCACTGGATACTGCAAAGGCTATGGGGTCTGACAATATTCCGGCAATAGTACTTAAGATCTGTGCTCCAGAGCTTGCCGTGCCCCTAGCCAAGCTGTTCCAGTACAGCTACAACACTGGCATCTTCCTGGTAATGTGGAAAATTGCCCATGTATGTCCTGTACACAAAAAGCAGGACAAGTCCAACCCAGCCAATTATCGCCCCATCAGTCCACTCTCAATCATCAGTAAAGAGATGGAAGGTGTCATCAACAGTGCTATCAAGCGGCATTTGCTTAGCAATAACCTGCTCACTGACACTCAGTTTGGGTTCCGCCAGGGCCACTCAGCTCCTGACCTCATTACAGCCTTGGTTCAAACATGGACAAAAGAGCTGAACTCAGGTGAGGTGAGAGTGACTGCCCTTGACATCAAGGCAGCATTTGACCGAGTATGGCATCAAGGAGCCCTAGCAAAACTGAGGTCAATGGGAATCAGGGGAAAAACACTTCGCGGGTTGGGTCATGCCTAGTGCAAAGGAAGATGGTTGTGGTTGTTGGAGGTCAATCATCTCAGCTCCAGGACATCACTGCAGGAGTTCCTCAGGGTAGTATTCTAGGCCCAACCATCTTCAGCTGCTTCATCAATGACCTTTTTTCAATCATAAGGTCAGAAGTTGGGATGTTCGCTGATGATTGCACAATGATCAGCACCATTTGCGACTCCTCAGAGGCTGAAGCAGTCTGTGTAGAAATGCAGCAAAACCTGGACAATATCCAGGCTTGGACTGATAAGTGGCAAGTAACATTCGCACCACACGTGCCAGGCAATGACCATCTCCAACAAGAGAGAATCTAACCATCTCCCCTTGACATTCAGTGGCATTACCATCGCTGAATCCCCCACCATCAACATCCTGGGGGTTACCATTGACCAGAAACTGAACTAGTGTAGCCATATAAATACCATGGCTACAAGAGCAGGTCAGAGGCTAGGAGTCCTGCGGTGAATAACTCACCTCCTGACTCCCCAAAGCCTGACAACCATCTACAAGGCACAAGTTAGGAGTGTGATGGAATACTCTCCACTTGCCTGGATGGGTGCAGCTCCAACAACACTCAAGAAGCTCAACACCATCCAGGACAAAGCGGCCCGCTTGATTGGAACCCCATCTGCAAACATTCACTCCCTCCACCACCGATGCACAGCGACAGCAGTGTGTACCATCTACAAGATGCACTGCAGCAACACACCAAGGCTCCTTAGACAGCACCTTCCAAACCCGCGACCTCTACCACCTAGAAGGACAAGGGCAGCAAATGCATGGGAACACCACCATCTGCAAGTTCCCCTCCAGGCCACACACCATCCTGACTTGGAAGTATATTGCTGTTGCTTCACTGTCGCTGGGTCAAAATCCTGGAACTCCCTTCCTAACAGCACTGTGGGTATACCTACCTCACATGGACTGCAGCGATTCTACAAGGCAGCTCACCACCACCTTCTCAAGGGCAATTAGGGATGAGCAATAAATGCTGGCCTGGTCAAGGATGCCCACATTGCATGAACGAATAAAAAAAGGGCCTTTACAGCACTACTTGTGAGCCAGGAGGAGCAGGTGTGTTTTCTTCAGGCCCAATACGCTAACCTATAAATCCCGGCCCTCATGATCTGTCTTCTCGCGAAGACAGATTGGACCCCACCTGACCACCATTTCCACCCCCACCTTATGGTCTCTACCCTCGACTGCCATCCCCAGCTATGCACCCCACACAAGTTCTCCCACACACCCACTCCCCACCGCCCCCCCCCACCACCCACAAGAACCCCAACAGCAATCTCTCCCGATCTGCTGTGTCCTTCAGATACAGGATTTTTCACCCGCAGGCAGTTAGCCTATCACAGAGTCACAGGAAACATAGAGACAAATGTTTGAATGTATTTAGCTGCAGGATATTCTGGAATCTTATACTTCCGGGTTTCCTGTCCATAACTCCTCCCGCACCCCCCCCCCCCACTCCACACGGAACGCACCTCCGAGATAATATCAAGGCCTGTGTGCCTCAGTCAAGATTCTTCAATCTGATTGGTTGAGGAGAAATACCATTGCTAGCCTTGTTCACACTGCTCACAGATCCCCTTTTGAGGATGGTGTGCTGTTTTGGCTCTCCCAGTACCACAAATCGCAGTGGAAAAGCCCATGGAAACTCTGTGGGCAAGGGTAAGTGCAATGAATGGCAAGCACCATTTGAATGCTGTTGACTGCAAAATCCAGGCCAATGTAAGCAGGGTTAAGTTAACACAACCGGGATATCGGAGCCCTATCTCCCAGTCTGGCGCTAAGCATACAACAAAGTGCCATAATCATTGTGAGGTTTTATCTCGTCAGTTTGGGATTTTCTTCTCCCTGCTGCTTTCACATGCGTTCAAGTCCTCTGAAGAAGGAATTTTCCTCCACACAAGATCAGGGGGCAGGTTGTTCAACCTTGCCTGTCTAAGAGCGAAGTCCAAAGTACGGAAAGTCCTCATCAGGGAACTCCTCTTTGCTGACGATGCTGCTTTAACATCTCACACTGAAGAGTGTCTGCAGAGTCTCATCGACAGGTTTGCGGCCGCCTACAATGAACTTGGCCTAACCATCAGCCTCAAGAAAACGAACATCATGGGGCAGGACATCAGAAATGCTCCATCCATCAATATTGGCGACCACACTCTGGAAGTGGTTCAAGAGTTCACCTACCTAGGCTCAACTATCACCAGTAACCTGTCTCTAGATGCAGAAATCAACAAGCGCATAGGAAAGGCTTCCACTGCGATGTCCAGATTGGCCAAGAGAGTGTGGGAAAATGGCGCACTGACACGGAACACAAAAGTCCGAGTGTATCAAGCCTGTGTCCTCAGTACCTTGCTCTATGGCAGCGAGGCCTGGACAACGTATGTCAGCCAAGAGCGACGTCTCAATTCATTCCATCTTCGCTGCCTCCGGAGAATACTTGGCATCAGGTGGCAGGACCATATCTCCAACACAGAAGTCCTCGAGGCGGCCAACATCCCCAGCTTATACACACTACTGAGTCAGCGGCGCTTGAGATGGCTTGACCATGTGAGCCGCATGGAAGATGGCAGGATCCCCAAAGACACATTGTACAGCGAGCTCGCCACTGGTATCAGACCCACCGGCTGTCCATGTCTCCGCTTTAAAGACATCTGCAAATGCGACATGAAGTCCTGTGACATTGATCACAAGTTGTGGGAGTCAGTTGCCAGCGTCCACCAGAGCTGGCGGGCAGCAATAAAGGCGGGGCTAAAGTGTGGCAAATCGAAGAGACTTAGCAGTTGGCAGGAAAAAAGACAGAGGCGCAAGGGGAGAGCCAACTGTGTAACAGCCCCGACAAACAAATGTTTCTGCAGCACCTGTGGAAGGGCCTGTCACTCTAGAATTGGCCTTTAGAGCCACTCCAGGCGCTGCTCCATACACCACTGACCACCTCCAGGTGCTTACCCATTGTCTCTCGAGACAAGGAGGCCAAAGATGAGATGAGATGAATATAAAAAATGATATAAAAAGTTTACAGCATCTTATGAGTGCAAAGCAAACTGTTAAATCTTAAAATGAAAAATACCCATGTTACTCAGTGGGTTTTCTTTCTTAAATAATAATATCCATCCAATTAGATTAGTGCGCTGTTCATTCGTAGATACTTATTTAGCTTAAAATGAAAGTTGCCAATTGTTAACTTGATGGTACTATTGGCATTGTCAGAAGTTTGGGTGTTCAAGCTTCATTCTAGGAGTTGAGCATATAATCCAGGTTGATCCTTGATTCCAGCACGAAGGGAGTGCTGAGATGCTGTGCTTGGGTTGAGAAATTAAACCAAGGCCTTATTTCCCTGTTGAAGTAGTTCACGTGGATGTCAAAGATGCCATGGCACTACTTGAAGAAGAGCAGGGAGTTGTCTGTGATTTGTTAGAGCTACATCCTGAGCAACATTCCTTAACTGATCATTTATCTTATTGCCGTGCTGTGTTCAGAATGCTGATGGGGCTGCCTGCACAATACTAACATTTCAGAGTAATGCCTTGAGAGAAAGGTGATAAGATTTCTTAACCACAAATATTTAGCTACTTTCAACCCTTAACACTCTAGTGCCCCTACTTACAGTATTTTTAATATTATTTATAATTTTTAACTTAGTTCTTTCGTTCTGCTGTTTATTTCAGGGAGCTCGGGGGAAACTTTGAAGTGGCAACACAATACAGATCAAACGAGAGATTGCTGTTTCCAGGAAGTCGAGCTTTGATCGGTTAATCTCCAATAGACCCAAAATCTTAGGCCTCCCTCCACACTCCTCGCCTGTGATTTGTTGGAGTTGTATCCTCAGCAATAAGTAGCAACATTTCCACTCCTTATCTCTTCACTTTCTTCTCCAGATCTCTCTCTCTCTTTAATCCTTGAAGTCTGCTGCTGGTTAACAAGGAAATCCTGTGTCAATTATCACCAACAACTTCCCACTGAGAAGCTGCAGGGAATCAAAGCTTATAAGAGCCTTTTCACACCAGAAAGTAGAACTGGTCCTAATTAAATGGCCCTCATATCCTGTCTAGTGGTGGTCAAAAGATGGATAGTGAGTGAAAAAAATAACCTGTCAAAATTGTTTTATTTTAGTGTCACTGGAATTTTCCAGTGTTGTGAAATGTGATTCAGAATTCGTGCAGGCAAAATAAAGGTGAAAATGTCACACTTCAGGAACAGTTTAAGGTTAGATTAACACTTTACATACGGGCACTATTTATATTTTATATTAACAAACTATGAAGAACATTGTCTTTCTATAATTCAAAACAACTGAGTTAAAGCATCTCTTTAACATCTAACCGTTAAACTAAAAATTGTTTCTTTTAAAACAGGTAAGTTTTGTACTGATGATGAGATTGCATATTCCAGGATGAGGCCTGTCCCTCCCTTTTATTTCTCTTTTTCTCTCTAATGATTTCTCCATCACTCTTGTCCAGATAAATATTCCTCAGTCTATCTGTCTTTGTTTCTTTCCATCTTGTTACCTCCATTTCTTTTCCATCTTCCTTCCTCTCTTTCCCTCCTTCATTCTTTCCTTCCTTTCTTCCATCCTCTTCTCTATATTTTTCCCCCATCTCTTTCTTATTTCTGTTTATTGTCTACCTTACCAATTCCTGGCTTTTTTTTTATCATGTTCCTTCTTTCTACTCTTTACCTAATCAGTTTTCCATTTTTATATTGCTTTACCATTTTTTATTTTTTCCGTTCCTGTTACTTTTTGCAACTCCTTTTATTTTCACCTTATTGCAGCTTTCTTATTCTGTATATTTGTCTACAATCACTTCTCTCTTTCACCATCCCAGCAGTCTCTGCACTCTGCCATCTAATTGGCAAGCCTTCAATCAGGCCACCAACACAGGCAGTCAGATTATTGTTGCTATGGTGGTTTCACAAGAACAGCTATGGCTGCTGCTCCTTCTGTTTCTGTTATATTGTTTTATATGATATCAAATCTTAAAATCTTGCAACACAGAAGGAGGCCATTTGACCCATCATGTCTCTGCCAACTCTTCGAAAGAGCTATCCAATTAGTCCCGTTCCCCTGCTCTTCCCCCATGGGGAATCATGGTGGCCAATCTGTGCACAACAAGACCCCTTGTACAGCAATTAAATAAATGAGTAGGTAATGTTTTATACTTTACCCTTCATGTTATCAGTGACTGAGAACCATTCAATACCAGAATTGTATTATTTGTGACACTGAGGTGTATTTTCAAAATCATGCATCTTATTTAATTTTGTTAGCGAGTGGTACAAATGTAGAATGGAAAGTAAAGGTAATGCAACTTCCAAAATTAAGGATTAATTAAGACTACACCTTCTTCTTGCAGGGTAGGGATCCTGAAGAACCAAGACAGCATGGAGTGGGCATCACCATCAGAAACTCTTTGCTCAGCATGATAGAGCCACCTTCAAATGGCTCGGAACGCATACTGTCCATCCGACTGTTCACCGCCTCTGGTCCAGTACACCTACTCAACATCTATGCTCCAACAATCTGTTCCCCACCTGAAGCTAAAGACCAGTTCTACGAGGAACTCCATAATATCATTAGTAGCATCCCTAATACCGAACATCTGTTCCTGCTGGGGGACTTTAATGCCAGGGTTGGGGCCGACCATGACTCATGGCCCTCCTGCCTTGGGCGCTGTGGCATTGGAAGGGTGAATGAGAATGGACAGAGACTGCTTGAGTTGTGTACCTATCACAACCTCTGCATCACCAACTCGTTCTTTCACACTAAACCCTGTCACCAGGTTTCATGGAGGCACCCAAGATCACGTCATTGGCACCAGCTGGACCTCATCGTCACAAGGCGAGCCTCTTTAAACAGCGTTCAAATCACACGCAGCTTCCACAGTGTGGACTGCGACACCGACCACTCCCTGGTGTGCAGCAAGGTTAGACTCAAACCAAAGAAGCTGCATCACTCCAAGCAGAAGGGCCGCCCATGCATCAACACTAGCAGAATTTCTTATCCATAGCTGTTACATAAGTTTCTAAGTTCACTTGAAAAAGCCCTTCAAAACACTCCTACAGGGGATGCAGAGTCCAAGTGGGCCCACATCAGAGATGCCATCTATGACTCAGCAATGGCCACCTATGGCAAACGTGTGAAGCAGAATGCAGATTGGTTTCAATCTCACTTTGAAGAGCTAGAACCTGTCATAGCCGCTAAGCGCATTGCACTGCTGAAATACATGAAAGCCCCCAAAGAGTAAACATCCGTAGCACTTAAAGTAGCCAGAAATGCTGCACAAAGAACAGCCAGGCGCTGTGCAAATGACTACTGGCAACACCTATGCAGTCATATTCAGCTGGCCTCCGACACCGGAAACATCAGAGGAATGTATGATGACATTAGGAGAGCTTTTGAGCCAACCATCAAGAAGATCGCCCCCCGCCCCTCTCAAATCTAAATCAGGGGACACAATCACTGACCAACGCAAGCAAATGGACCGCTGGGTGGAGCACTAACTAGAACTGTACTCCAGGGAAAATGTCACTGAGACCGCCCTCAATGCAGCCCAGTCTCTGCCAGTCATGGATGAGCTGGACGTACAGCCAACAAAATCGGATTCTCTAGCCAGCGGAAAAGCCCCTGGGAAGGACGACATTACCCCTGAAATAGTCAAGAGTGCCAAGCCTGCTATACTTTCAGCACTCGACAAACTGCTTTGCCTGTGCAGGGACGAGGGAGCAGTACCACAGGACATGCGCAATGCCAATATCATCACCCTCTAAAGAACAAGGGTTACCACGGTGACTGCAACAACTACTGTGGAATCTCCCTGCTCAGCATAGTGGGGAAAGTCTTCGCTCAAGTCGTTTTAAACAGGCTCCAGAAGCTGGCTGAGCGTGTCTACCCTGAGGCACAGTGTGGCTTTCGAGCAGAGAGATCCACCATTGGCATGCTGTTGTCCCTTCGCCAGCTGCAGGAGAAATGCCGCGAACAACAGATGCCCCTCTACGTTGCTTTCATTGATCTCACCTAAGCCTTTGACCTCGTCAGCAGACGTGGTTTCTTCAGACTACTAGCAAAGATCGGATGGCCACCAAAGCTACTAGGTATCATCACCTCATTCCATGACAATATGAAAGGCACAATTCAGCATAGCGGCACCTCATCGGAGCCCTTTCCTATCCTGAGTGGCGTGAAACAGGGCTGTGTTCTCGCAACTACACTGCTCGGGATTTTCTTCTCCCTGCTGCTCTCACATGTATTCGAGTCTTCAGAAGAAGGAATTTTCCTCCACACAAGATCAGATGGCAGGTTGTTCAACCTTGCCCGTCTAAGAGCGAAGTCCAAAGTACGGAAAGTCCTCATCAGGGAACTCCTCTTTGCTGCTGATGCTGCATTAACATCTCACACTGAAGAGTGTCTGCAGAGACTCATCGACAGGATTGCGGCTGCTGCACCGAATTTGGCCTAACCATCAGCCTCAAGAAAATGAACATCATGGGACAGAATGTCAGAAATGGTCCATCCATCAATATCGGTGACCATGCTCTGGAAGTGGTTCAACCGTTCACCTACCTAGGCTCAACTATCACCAGTAACCTGTCTCTCGATGCAAAAATCAACAAGCGCATGGGAAAGGCTTCCACTGCGATGTCCAGATTGGCCAAGAGAGTGTGGGAAAATGGCGCACTGACACAGAACACAAAAGTCCGAGTGTATCAAGCCTGTGTCTTCAGTACCTTGCTCTACGGCAGCGAGGCCTGGACAACATATGTCAACCAAGAGCGAAGTCTCAGTTCATTCCTCTTCTCTGCCTCCGGAGAATCCTTGGCATCAGGTGGCAGGACCACCAACACAGATCTCCAACACAGAAGTCCTCGAGACGGTCAACATCCCCAGCATATACACCCTACTGAGTCAGCGGCGCTCGAGATGGCTTGGCCATGTGAGCTGCATGGAAGATGGCAGGATCCCCAAGGACACATTGTACAGCGATCTCGTCACTGGTATCAGACCCACCGGCCGTCCATGTCTCCGCTTTAAAGACATCTCCAAACGCAACATGAAGTCCTGTGACATTGATCACAAGTTGTGGGAGTCCGTTGCCAGTGATCGGCAGAGCTGGCGGGCAGCCATAAAGGCGGGGTTAAAGTGTGGCGAGTCGAAGAGACTTTGCAGATGGCAGGAAAAAAGACGGAAGCGCAAGGAGAGAGCCAACTGTGTAACAGCCCCGACAACCAATTTTATCTGCAGCACCTGTGGAAGAGTCTGTCACTCTAGAATTGGCCTTTATAGTCACTCCAGGCGCTGCTCCACAAACCACTGACCTTACTCATTGCCTCTCAAGACAAGGAGGCAAAGAAGAAGAAGGTACAAATGCAGAATAGAAAGTAAAGGTCATGCAACTTCCAAAATTAAGGATGATATTTCAAACTGTAACATGTGGAGTATTTGCATGAAACCTGTGCATGTCAGTTGCAGGTTCTGATTGAATATCCAAAGGGATTATCAAATTTCCACAGGATAAGAACAAAGGCTGTAAGGAAGCCAGGTTTAATCAACAACTGAGACAACTTATTGTTTTCTGTTGCTCCAGTATTATGCAAAATATTTTTTTTTAATTAGCGGTAAATCAGGACCTCAGCAGGAGGGGGATGTTCATGAAACAGCTGTCCTACGTTATCTTGAGACATAGTTAACTGACTTTCACCTGTCCTTTTGTGCTTTTTTTGTTCTTGTGATGTGGGTCACACTGGCATTGCCACATTTATACCTTATTTCTAATTGCCTTGAGGAGGTGGTGGTGAACCTTCTTCTTGAACTACTATAGTTCTTGTGGTAATGGTGCTTCCATGATGATTGGGAATTCTAGGATATTGACCCAGTGATAATGAAGGAATGGTCATGTGCATGTCCAAGTCAGAATGGTATGCAAATAGAGGAGAGCTTGGAGGTGATGGCTTTCCCATGATATTGCTGCTCTGATCCTTCCTGGTGTTGAAGGGTTGAAGGGGAGGAGGTACTATGGAAGTAAACTTGATGAGTTGCTGTAATGTATCCTGTGGCTAATCTGTGATGCAGTCACAGGGCTGAATTTTGTGCTCCTGTTGAAAGCGGGTTCGGTGGCATGGGAGGACTGAGAATCACCCGAAACTCGGCACCGTACTGCAGTGTTCCGATTTCGTTAGAGGCGGGACAGTACCATGGCGGCACTGACGCCCTGTCGCGATGGCAACCTAATTTAAATTGGGGAAATGCTGTTTAGTATGAACTTCAATGTAATTATTCCTGATTTAATGACTGGGCTGTGATTTTGTGAATAGCAGGCGGCACTCGCATGCCTCAGCTTTGCGACCATTAAAAGATGGTGGCACTGAGGCGAGAGGCCTCAGTGCCGGGACGGGGAGGTATCATGACCATTGTAGCACAGGGCAAGTGTGAAGTTCTGCGGACATTGCTGCTCTGCTTATGTAGGCTCTGCAAGGGGGTTGTGTGTATCAGGGACCTCTTCAAGGGGGTTGTGTGTATCGGGGGACTCTGTAAGTGTATGGGTTGGGTGTATCGTGGGGGGGCACATTAGAGGATATCATAAATGATGTTGTATTGTGTGTGGTGTCTCACACAGCTGGAAAAGATGGCAGCCCAACAGTAACCTTTAGTCCTGAGGCACATCAGGCATCCGGATGAGCAAACATTGATAATCAGTTGCCAACTCAGGCTCATCTCTGCATCTGAAGCGATCCAAAGGCCCCACGACACCTGTCATGGGTATCATACTCCCTGCGTTTTTGGATCCCCTTGGTGTGTTGAGGTGCCTCCGATGTAGGCAGGCCCAAGAGGCAGCTATGCCTGACCCTGAAGCTCCACGACGAGAGCAGCAGCAGCCGGCCAGGCCAAGAAGGGTCCACGTACGCCAGAACATCTACAGGACTCTCATCACCTACCTCCAAATATCTGGGTGACGCAGTCAGCGACAACTGTGGTTCTCTAGGGAGGCTGTCACTGTAGTGTTGTGAAATTGCAATTGCATTGTTCATTGTGTACTCTAGAGGCTGCTATAGAACACACATGCTAGCAAAGTGAACCTAAAACAAACAATATAAATGGAGAAGCCTTTACGTTCAACTGCTGCAGTCTTTGTCTCTCTGTCTCTGCCTCATACCTTATACTAAACTTGGCTAGACCTCCCAGTCCTGTGAACATCACAGTCATTGACTTATGTGGCCTTCTACATGACTATTTGTAACCTATAGGATTTGGGAGTCACCCCATGCCAGTGGTCCTAAAGATTAGGGTGGCACGAAACCTACACATCTGGATCTTTCCCGGGATCCACCGGGATCTTTCCCAGGATCCACCGGGATCTCCCAGGCCACAGCGCACTGCTGCATCAAGGAGGTGACTAGTGCTATGTTCAAGAGGGCCGGTGACTGTATGCTCACCGGACTGATCTTGATAGGCCAAGAGGGCCATCAGTTTCAGGGCCGTAGCTGGGTTCCCACAGATGCAAGGTGTAATAGATTGCAGCATGTGGCCGTCAAGACTCCCACGGACCAGTCATCCACCTTCATCAACAGGAACTGGTCTGTGACCAACGAAAGCATTTCCTGAAGTTGTGTGCCCAATTCCCAGGAAGCAGCCACGACACCTACATACTTCGACAGTCCCAGATGCTGCAACTTTTCACTTGCCTTCAGGGATGGATTCTCGGGGACAAGGCTTACCTAATGAAGACATGAATTCTGATGCCTGTGAGGAACCCTCGCAATGCAGCAGAGGAGCGACCACTGAGCAGGCCATTGGGCTGCTGAAGATGAGGTTTTTCTGCCTTGATCGATCTGGTGGAGCCCTGCATTAAGCCCCAGCGAGGCTCTTGTGTATCATAGTGGTCTGCTGTGCTCTACACAATCTAGCAGAGGGGGGAGGCATTGCATGAGGAAGATATGCCTGAGTGACAGACATCCTCTGATGAAGAGAACACATAGGAGACACAGGGCCAATCAGCTATGGCAAAGATATTGCCTTACCTCTCCCTGCAACTCCAGTATGCCCTGTGCTGTGACAACAGAGGCTCATCATCAGCCTGGGGCTCAGCATGGACCTGCCCAACCACAGTCCTCTGAGTGTCGGAGGCCTCGGCTGTCTCAGCCTCAGCCAGCTGCTTGGGTGCATGTGCAGTGCTCTCACCAGCTGTGACACTGATTCTAAAGTCTTGCGGTTTCCTACCAAGGTGAAGGTATCTGCGCTGGTGGAAGGTGCAGGAGAACCATGGGACAGTGCATCCTCTAGGTAGTCCTCCTCCTCAGAGGTTGACGGGTTTCCCTCTGGGGCTGCAGTCACCAGCGAACGCCAACCTGATGGCAGAATGAAACATATGTGGGTTTGGCTGCACATATCCCGTTATGACAAGCATACCTGATGTGGTTCTCCATCATTCATGAATTTTTCATTGAGAAGCAATAATCTCTTGCACAGGGACTCCAGTCTCCCTGTCAAATATCATGTGTGCGCCCTGGCTCCCCACTAGTTCTAACGCCTATTCTTCGGCCTGGCTGAGAGGGTGTATGTCTGGGACACCGCCACCGGTCCTGGCCACCTCCCTCCTATTATGGGCCCTCTTTTACTGCAAGAGGAAGGATGTTGACATTATAAATTGGCATACGTTTCAACATGAATGTTCTGCTGCTATAGACCCCTCGTCAGCAACTGGGGACCTGATGTATCCTCATGCTGATACACGCTGTCATGGGAATTACTGGATCTGAGCTATGAACGAAGGTGGCATGTTTCCCCGATGCAGCCAGCTTCCTATCTTGATATAATCTTGCTGTCTTTGGATGGCAGTGACACCCTCACCATGTTACACACCCTCTAGTGACATTCAAACCCCAAAAAGAAACTTTGGAACAAATCACTCACCTTGGCTGAACACAGAAGGTCACTGACCCTCTTCCTGCACTGCACCCAGTTGTGTCGGGTGACCCCACAGCTGCTGACCTCCTCTGTGACTTCCATCCAGCCTTGCTTGGTCAGGATGGAGAACCTCTTCTTGCCATCACTGGGGAAGGGAACCTCCCACCTTTCCCTGCAGCCTGGAGGAGCAAACCTCAGCAAGGAGGCATCACTGAAGTGTGGGACCACCCTTGGTCTGACCTCTGACGTCCTCTCCACTCTTCCTAAGGGACATGATTGTTAAAGTAAACAGTGCTGTGAGTTTCTAAGCCCATCAGCAAACTGACCTTCTGTAGACTGCAAGGAAGGAGTGAATGCAAGGCTGGCAGGCTTTTAAAAATGGTGCCAGCACCTGATCCAGTATCAACTGACGCTGTGATTGGCGTCTCGCCTGCCTCCCCTGCCACATGATAGGGGGGATCACCGCAATTTTCCACAACCGCCGCTCATTAGATTCATCCCACAATGTGCCAGTGATGGGTAGGGTAATTATTGCTTTTGCTGGTTGAATATGCACTAGTGTCAGACTCTTACCAGCAATACCAGAAATTATATATACAATTTCTTTCTAATAAATAATTGCTATCATAGATCAGGATATTATAACTTCATGATGGAACCTGGCTTCAAATACCACCCAGACTGCTGTAGTGAAACCTTCTTCTGAGACTGTAGGTGTCACAAATGCATTCCTAATGGATGTGAATTCACAACCCGAAATAGACCGTACTTCAGTAATAATGAGGGTAGATCTTAGCTCTTGGGCATTTGGCCATTGGCTGTGTGGGTTGACTGCCTGATCCTGGCAACAAGAAGCCCGGTTCGTTTCGAGGGCAGAGCCTCATTACCATGCCATGGGTGAGTAGCATGGCCCGATCAGGTGTCTTTCGACAGTTTGCCAGATGCAGCTGGCAGGATCAGACAGCACAGAGGCAGACCTGTCTGGCAGGAAGGTAGATCAGGGGAAGAGTGATCGGCGAAGAGGGAACCCAGGGTGGCAGCAACCCAGACTATTCTGGGAGAAGCATGCCTGTTGCTTCTGGCCCCACAAAAACAATGATTTTCTTACCTTTTAGAGCCTCTTCCTCTTCACTGCCTGGTTCAACTTGTGTGGAGAGTTCAAGACATAGGTTCCTCCTAGTTGTCCCACTAAATTGAATCAGGATCCTGTCATGGGATCCCAATTTGCTGACAGTAATGAGGAGAGATACAACGCCAGCCACTGAGCTACATGAGCCATCATTGAGGAGGAGATCAGCATGCTGAAAGAGTGTCTCCAATGCCTGGATAGATAGGGTGATGCCCTGTACTGTGGGCCGAAAAGGCCAGCTCCTTTCTTTGCTGCTCTGCACAACTATGCACCCAATAGGGGCCAGGCCTGGCATGATGAGGAGAGACATCAACAGGATTCCTCCTCGGACTATGAGGACGCTGAGGACCTACAATATGAAAGACGCATGGGAGGGCAGATAGCACCCAGGCTCTGCACGCAGGGTTAGCAGTGAAGTAGGGCTGTACGGCAGTGGCTTATCAGACAAAGGCTGTCTGCTCCATAGGAACCAACATGAGCTCTGCAAGCCACACATCACCCTCGCTCACCTGCTGTGCACCAGTCCACATCTGCAGCATCCCTATGTAAACCATTAGAGGCAGCAGCTGACTGAGCCAATGTCCATGTCACTGCATCCGTGGAGACGCTCATGAGTAATGGTGGCATGGCAATGATGTTATTGCATACGTTGGCTCCTCTGAAGGGCCAACAGTGGCAAAGGGATGTGACATTGGCGCTACATGGCACACATCATTCACACAGAGAAAAGGACACACATGTTGGTGAGGAACATTTAGTGAAAGACGTATTTACATTGCCGAGACACCCATACATTCCCATTTGTGTCAGTGTGTTCTTTGTAAACCTCTGTAATACCTTTTATGGTGTATTTAAGTCTCACGTCCTGGAATGTGCAAATTTAAGATTATTCACCCAGGTGTGGCATGCCTGCAAGAAGGAATGTTACACTTGAGTGGGAGAAGAGGATTGCAATTTCACAGGACACTGGGACGCAGCAGGGTAAGTATACAGCAGCAAAGTGGAAAGTGCTGGGGTCACTCAGCAGGTCAGGCAGCATCTGTGGAGAGAGAAGCAGAGTTAACTTTCAGGTCTGTGAACTTGGACAAGTTAACTCTGCTTCTCTCCCCACAGATGCTGCCTGACCAGCTGGATTTCTGCAGCACTTTCTGCTTTGCTGCCAGATTGACAGCAGCCCTACTCTTCAGTAGTCAAGTAAGTATTTCTTTGACAACTGTCAGGAAGCAGGTGCTGGAGCACTTAAAATAGGGCCCCAACACCTGCAGCACAGCTGTCAAAGACTCTCTCTCTGCGCCGAATGTCCCGCCTCACCCTACGTAATATAGGGAGGGCAGCTCAGCCTCGTGATTCTAATGAGCCCCCACGATTAATATTGCGGGGGCTCAGTGACGGCCAGCGAATGCAGGCGCGCCGCCGAGTTCAAAGGGCACCGCCGCGGACGGTGGCACCCCAATATAATTCAGCCCATAGTCTCAGAATAAGGGGCCAGGTATTTAGGATTGAGAAGAGGAGAAATATTTTCACTCAGAGTGTTGTGAATCTTTGGAATTCTCCACTCCAGAGGCCTGCGGGTGTTCAGTCAGGAGGTCAATCAATTTTTGGATAGTAAGGGAATCAAGGGATATGGGAAATAGTGCAGGAAAGTAGAGTTAAGGTAGAAGAGCAGCCATGATCTTATTGGAGCAGTATTGATGGGCCAAATAGCCTACTCCTGCTCCTATTTCTTACATTGTTATATGTTCTTATTCACCCTTACCCCTAGACCGTTAGATTTGTTAAGCCCAGTTAGGACTTTTTGGCTGCTGATGGAGAGTGGCAGCAAGGAGTCTTGGGTTGCAAGGGCTGACGTGCAAGTGCAGGCTTGGGGCCTACAGCTGCAACTGCTTTCTTTATTCCACTGGTGGTACACAGGTGAGGGGTGGCCTCCAGTGAAAGACACCCACAGGTCATGTAAGTGCCCAAGACAGAAAATCCCAGGAATCTCAGGGCTGAGCAGGAAACCAATTTTCATACGTACTGCTCCTGTCTATACCTGGGGGAGGGAAGCAGGTAAGTCTGCTTTAGTGTATGCACAATCAATCACCTGGGACACAGATTCCCTCTGCCTGAAGAGAAATTATGTTCTATTCTTTGTCATTGACATCTTTTATTTTGAAGAACTGAAATTCATCCTCCCCTTCCAAAAATGATAAAATTTATTTCCAATAAGGGTGAATTGACCAAAAAGTAAGAATGACTTTTCAATATCATCCTATTTTTCTATTTTCTCTAATTGATGTTAGATGTAACAGTTTGAATATGGTGATCTGAACTTGATCAACCAGGAGGAGACTTTATGACATGTTTTCTTCCAAGCCTTCCATACTTAGTTCTTTGAAAGGAGGAATATTTCACTCATTACCTAAATAAATGATCTTGATTATTATTTATAACAATCCATACAGCCTGATGCTAAATGCCTACATTTATGATTTCCAACTGCTAGAAGTTCAAAGTTTACAAAGATACAAGTGTGGTGCCGGAGGATTGGAGAACTGTTAACATTGTACCTCTGTTTAAAAAGGAAGTGAAGGATAGACCAAATAATTACAGGCCAGTCAGTCTAACCTCAGTAGTGGGCAAATTATTGGAATCTATTCTGAGAGACAGGATAAACTGTCACTTAGAAAGGCACAGGTTAATCAAGGATAGTCAGCATGGATTTGTTAAGGGAAGATCTTGTTTGACCAACTTGATTGAATTTTTTGAAGAAGTAACAAGGAAGATAGATGAGGGTAGTGCAGTTGATGTGGTCTACATAGATTTTAGCAAGGCTTTTGACAAGGTCCCACATGGTAGACTGGTTCAAAAGAATAAAATCCCATGGGATCCAGGGAAATGCAACAAGGTGGATACAAAATTGGCTCAGTGGCAGGAAACAAAGGGTACTTGTTGACGGCTGTTTTAGCGACTGGAGGGCTGTTTCCAGTGGCGTTCTGCAGGGCTCAGTACTGGGTCCCCTTCTTTTTGAGGTGTATATTAAGAATTTGGGGCATGAACAAGAAGTTTGCAGACGACACAAAAATTGGCTGTGTGGTAGATAGTGAGGACGATAGCTGTAGGCTGCAGGAAGACATTGATGGTCTGGTCAGATGGGCAGAAAAGTGGCAAATGGAATTCAACCTGGAGAGGTGTGAGGTGATGCATTTGGGGAGGCCAAACAAGGCAAAGGAATACATGATTAATGGAAAATACTGAGAAGTGTAGAGGAAGTGAGGGACCTTGGAGTGAATGTGCACAGATCCCTGAAGGTAACAGGACTGGTTGATAAGGTGGTTAAGAAAGCATATGGAATCCTTTCCTTTATTAGCCTAGGTATAGAATATAAGAGCAGGGAGGTTATGCTGGAACTGTATAACCCATTGGTTAGACCACAACTTGAGGTCTGTGTGCAGTTCTGGTCACCTCAATACAGAAAGGATGTAATTGCACTAGAGAGGGTACGGAGGAGATTTTTTAAATTATTCATTCATGGGATGTGGGCATTGCTGGCTATGCCAGCATTTATTGCCCAGCCCTTGAGAAGGTGGTGGTGAGCTGCCTTCTATAACCGCTGCAGTCCATGATTTACGAGGATGTTGCCAGGACTGGAAAAATGCAGCTATAAGGAAAGATTGGATAGGCTGGTGGTGTTCTCCTTGGAACAGAGAAGGCTGAGGGGAGATCTGATTGAAATGTACAAAATTTTGAGGGACCTGGTTAGAGTGGAGCTGAAGGGTCCATTCACCTTAGCAGAGCGGTCAGTGACGAGGGGGCATAGATTTAAAATGATTGGTAGAAAACTTAGAGGGGAGATGAGGAAAAGCTTTTTCACCCAGAGGGAGTTGGGGTCTGGAACTCACTGCCTGAAAGAGTAGTTGAGGCAGAGACCCTCAACTCATTCAAAAGGAGTCTGGATATGCACCACAAGTGCCATAATCTGCAGGGCTATGGACCAGATGCTGGAAGGAGGGATTAGAATAGGTGGATCGTTTTTTGGCCGGCACAGACACGATGGGTCAAGTGGCTACTTTCTGTGCCTTAAACTTTCTATGATTCTATATTCCATAATAAGTTACAGTTCCACAAGTCTCTTAAAATATTTTAGGGATTTAATCCCCACTACCCTACCAGGAAGACCATTCCAAGTATTCATCACTTTTTGAACGGTGAGCCTGGAGCAGATGTTGCCTCATTGATCAATAAGTTCCAAATCGGAACACTGTTAGTAGCAGTTACTTATATGGATTAACTAATGGGAGCAGGAATTTACATTTTATTTATGGCCCTGAGATTCCTTGGTAGGTGCCTATGTGACCCATAAGGACAATAGCTTGGGCACCCAGCAATACAGCACAAGCTTAATGTGTATTGGGACTTTATTGTCATTGAAGAAAATTAAGAAAGACTAAACTGCCCTTTACCCTTTCTCAATGCAATCTCATGAGACTGTGTTCAGTTTGAAGTTGTAATCCACCAGAACTGTGAGGTATCAAAATAACTCATCAATTGGGTGAGATGTGCTTTGTACCTTTCAATCAAAACCTTTCTTTCTGGCTTATTCACCAAATTATCAACAGGAAGAATGTCATCCTTTTATACAGAATCCATATCACATACTCGGGAGCTTTATACGGTCCTATACTATGATGTATTTTGTCAAAAAATGAGGACATTTCAAAACACTATAGTAACTTTGCAGAAAGCATTAACATCTTATTATGTATATAATTCAAAATTTTGGAAACCAATATTTTTTCCAGTCCTTAAATTAGATTGGCAACATCAGTTTTAATTATTGAATTGAACCCCTGCCATACATATGATTATCAGAAAAGATTACAGTGAATAAGTAGGTCCAATTGTATTGTGTTCCAAGTTCACCAAATCTTTGAGTTATTCATTAGCTCTTTTTGAATCCAATAGACCTTTTGTTTTTATTCCAGTGAATTAATATGACATTTGATTTCCTGGGAATAATCTCATCCAAATCGGTACAAAAAAATTTGTGAATTTGCATGGCAGGTAGTCTCGATCTACTTTCCAGTTGACATATGTTGACAATACAGTATTGATCATAATTCATGATGAAATGGCTTCACAAATTGGGCGGCACAGTGGCGCAGTGGTTAGCACCACAGCCTCACAGCTCCAGTGACCCGGGTTCAATTCTGGGTACTGTCTGTGTGGAGTTTGCAAGTTCTCCCTGTGTCTGCGTGGGTTTCCTCCGGGTGCTCCGGTTTCCTCCCACTGCCAAAGACTTGCAGGTGATAGGTAAATTGGCTGTTATAAATTGCCCCTATTGTAGATATGTGGGAGGGCATATGGGATTACTGTGGGGTTAGTATAGATGGGTAGTTGTTGGTCGGCACAGACTCGGTGGGCCGAAGGGCCTGTTTCAGTGCTGTATCTCTAAATAAGTAAAAATTTAAAAAAATTCACTTAGAAAGGATATGATTCCAGATAACAATTGGAAACTGAAATATTGCTCTGGTACAGTAGGAAGTGTGGTCTGAAGATGGGGTTTTCTTGGGTTAAGTAAAGAGGGAGCTTTATGCTTGATTTTAGAATGTTTCGTGTTGATGTCAAGCAGCAGAAAGGGAAATTTCTCAGCAGTGCCACTTCTTCTTAGAATAGACATTGCATGCTTTACCTATTCAGTTAAAAAGGTAAACATGCATCATGTGCTTGTGAAGCAATGAGACAAAACAAATTTGGAATGGCTATCTTGAGGTTGTCAGTAAAGGCATATTTATATTAATATTTAATATCCAAATTATAATATAATTTTATCATTTTTCTCCCTTGCAGGATGATTATGTGCCCTCATTGTTTCTGTGAAGAAAACTGTGGTGCTATGTTAGTGGGACAAACTGTTATGTTCTCATTATACCAACAAAGGCAAGACCATCTTGCTGATGTGACAAAAGCACATTTTTTCCACTATATCAATACCTGTATCAAAATACATCAGTGACAGCTGTTGGGAATACAGCATTGTGAAAAAGCATTTAATGCTCAGAATAATACTTATGAAGGTAACATTCTGATGCAGATCTATTAGAAAATGTCAGAAATATTACCAAGACCCTTGCATTTGAGTTTGATCTTCAAATACCAACGCAAGAGCAGATGTTGAAATCTTCCATTACAGCTGCCAAGTTTTTCGATAAGGTGTTTTACCTTACATGAGTGTTGGTCCATGTGGCAGGGTCCATATGGTTTCAATGAACATTGATATTTGCTCATTGACTGAAATTCCTAGAAAATGATGGACTAATCAATACCATTTTTTGATTAAACCAACCTGGCCATATTCAACTATGTCAGACAGCATGGTTTCCAGTCCAGTATCTAGCAGTACTATTTCACAATCACCCAGAAGTGAATTTGGCCTATATTCTGTACAATGCTGTGGTTTTTTTTCTGAACTTAAGATGAAATTATATCACTGCTGTGGTTATAATTGAGCGATCTTAATCACTTCATTAAACATGCTTAGTAAAAATACAGATAATATCCAGATACAAATGTTAGAACATTAACCTAGAAAACCCATATACCTTAGGTTCTTTGCTTATAGTCAATGCAACAATAGCTCCCCATTTTCATACGTTCAGCAGTTTCTGGTCATCTTCAAAGGATGTAGGCGTTAAATCTTGAAAAGAAGAATGAAAGGGCTCCCAGAGCTGAGAAGCACAAACCAAAACATATAGCAATGGAGGAAGAGCCAAATGACAAATTCTATCAATGTTAGTGGAATGTTGAAACCATTTGGATCCTGTCTGTTGACCAGCACTTTTGTCAGGCAAAAATCTATTTGGAAAAAGCTGGCAGCAGTAATGGAATATCTATTCTGGCAATGGTAGATCAAAGCTAGTTTCAAAAATTGCAACAGTGTTGGGTATATATATTTATGGAATTTTGTAGTATATACATCTGAGTATTACTCTATGTGAGCATTTAAATTTTCCAGCATATTACAGGCAATATATCACTAAGTGCACATTGCAAATAACTTTCTTGCTTGTCGTATTTCTCAGCCTATATCATTCACTCTTCCAACTGTGGTCTACAGTGCGTTGCTTCCGACCTCCACTCCATCATGGCTAAGCACTTTAGAATGCTCCTTCTAAAACATCTCTGCTTTTCTCCATTTCTCCCCACCTTTGGCCATCTCCTCAAATCCGAACACTGACTATATTTTGGCTAACCTCGAGCAACTCTGTTCTAAATATTGCCCAGCATCTGTTTACTCTCAGCTGAGGATTCCCACCCACTGTGGTTGACAGGGCCCTCAACTGTGTCCGGCCCATTTCCCGTACCTCTAGCCTCACCTTCCCCTCCCTCCCAGAACCGCGACAGGGTTCCCCTGGTTCTCACTTTCCACCCCATCAGCCTCCATATCCAAAGGATCATTCTCCGCCATTTCCGCCACCTCCAGCGTGATGTCACTACCAAAGGCATCTTCCCCTCCCTTCCCCTGTCAGCATTCTGAAGGGATCATTCCCTCCGCAACACCCTGGTCCACTCCTCCATTACCCCCACCACCTCATCCCCTTCTCACGGCACCTTCCCCTGCAATCGCAGGAGGTGTAATACCTGCCCATTTACCTCCTCTCTTCTCACTATCCAAGGCCCCAAACATTCCTTTCAGGTGAAGCATCGATTTACTTGTACTTCTTTCAATGTAGTAAACTGTATTCGCTGCTCACAATGTGGTCACCTCCGATCAGTCCGAAAGCATGACCCCGAGCTTCCCATTGCTGGCCATTTCAACACCCGCACCCCCCCACTGCTCTGATGCTCACATCTCTTTCCTGGGATTGCTGCAGTGTTCCAGTGAACAAGCAAGCTCGAGGAACAGCATCTCATTTACCAATTAGGCACGCTACAGCCTGCCAGACTGAACATAGAGTTCAATAATTTCAGAGCATGACGGGTCCCCCATTTTATTTTTATTTTTAGTTATTTTTTCTTTTTTCTTTTTTTTTGGTGTTTGTTTTATTTTAGTTTGTTCAATTTGTTTCGGTTTGAGCCTACCCACTGTGTTTTCTTTTTCATGTTTGTGCTTGTGGCTGTTCAGTTTTCAGTCTATTAACACCCTACCTGTACTAATGCTTTGTCTTTCAGCACACCATTAACATATTATTTGCCTTTGCTCCATGACGTTCTGGTCAGCTATTCTATGACCTTGTCTTATCAACACCTTCTCTTTTGCTATCTCTTGCCCCACCCCCGCTTTACTTGCTTAAAATCTTTTACATTTCTTATATCTGCCAGTTCTGAAGAAGGGTCACTGACCTGAAACGTTAACTCTGCTTCTGTCTCCACAGATGCTGCCAGACCTGCTGAGTATTTCCAGTATTTCTTGTTTTTATATCTGCTTACTCTTCTTCCCTCATGGGATGTTTTAGCTATGTTAAGAGTTGCTCTTTAAATGCAAATTATTCTTTAACACTTCAGACAGCATATTTGATGGAAATTCTTGTTTGCCAGTCTGAAATACAAAACTAAATGGTGGAAATTGTTTGAACTGCTTCTGCTGTTTTGACGTAATGTTATCTGGAATACCGCAGTCCCACTGCTCTTCATTTTTTCTTCAGCCCTTGTCTTTTTCATCTGATTCTTTTATTCTGCTTTAATTTATATTACTTTGTTCTTTCATTATACATTTTTCATTCTCACTCATTTTTTTTTAATTAAGACCATTAAACTTTGAAATTTAAATTCTTGGCCATTCTGACTGACATTTAAGGCAGGAGTAGAGGAAGAAAAGAGAAACAAGTTTTGGAAAAGACAGAAAGAAGTCAGGACAAGGCAGAGCAGAAAGGCTAAATAAAGGAACTAAAAAGATAAATGACAGAAAAGAACTAAGGGATGAAATTAAAAGACAGAACAGGACAGAGGAGAACCCAGGATAGAGCAAAAGAAACAAAATGAATCGCTGTAACAGGCAACAATAGGGATAAGAGGTGAAATGAAGAGTCAAGGCAGGTCACAGCAATATCTGAAGAAAGCAAAGCCAAATGCGGAGGTGAAATGGAGAGGTAGAACAAGGCACAGCAGGGTTGTGAGATAAAATGAAGAGGCAGAAGATTATATGGAGAATTAGGATAACGCAGAGCTAAGCTTAGAGATGAAAAAGGAAGCCGGGGCAGGGATTATCATGTCAGATCCCTCTCTATTTTAATGCATGATCAATTTAGGAAGAGTACAAGTGTTGATAAAGATGATTCTGCCTCAGCATAAAAATCAGACCAATAAATGACCCAATGTTTATTATAAATAAGCATGTAAAGAATGTATTCATTTGTTAGTGTGACAAAATCTTATTAATGGCATTTGATATAAAATTGGGTAAAAGTGCCCATGATTTTTTTTCATACTGCATTGCCTTCTGCATAGCTTTGGTGACCGACTCTATAGAAGCACCATGGTACAAAAAACTCAACGCAATAGTATATTGCTGTCAAAGCTCATCACAGGATCTGGTGCCTAAAAGATCCTGCACTGACCAGATTACTCGTAGATGTATTAAATTTAATGTTATATAATATTTATGGATATTTTTAAGTAGCATCGAGTCTATAGTCAAGCATGGCATTTATGTACATTCAATGACAGCTGCTTATTATGAGTTTTAACCCTGCTAGCTAAACATGATTACTTGGCATCCTAATCAAACCACTTCTTCATTATAAATACACTAGATATCACATTTATTAGTGTCTTATAAGTAGTTGAATTAGATTAACTACATTACAAAACTAATATTTAGGGGTAAAAATTTGATAAGCCGCCCCCCCCCCCCCCAAACAGACACGATTAGCCCGTGCTTGTTCAAAATGATACAGGCAGCAGGCAAACTTCATGCTGCCTGCTAATTTAAACGATAATGGCGTTCAACCCAGTGGTAAATGCTCTGTTGAGTGGCTTCACCTCTCAGGAGGGGTCTCAAGTTTGTGCAAGGCTAGCACCGTCTAAAGCTAGCCTGCACTACTTAAAGCCAGCCTGCACGTGTTAAATGGGAGGTGCATGCTGGCTGCAGAAGGTAGTGGAAGTCATTGTAGAAAAATGTCTGATAATCACAAACAGTTGAAGATGGTGCAACATGACAGCGACCGGGCTCCCAGATTTTCTGAGGTACTCGAGACCCTGGTGCAGGAGGTGGACAGGAGAAGAGAAGTCCTGTATGCACAGGGAGTCAGGATGCCTTCCCAACAACCACTTAGAAGGGAATGGGAGCAAATCGCCACAGAAGCCAAAACAAACCACATCACCCAAGGACCTGGATGCAGTGGCACAAGAAGTTTAATGACCTCATACAAGTGACTTACCATATTCTTACAACTGAACCATGGGCCTCACACACTGCTCAATTCACCACTGCACCCCTCCCTTCATTCACCTATTAATATTCTCTATCAAACATGACTCTTGTCTCACATTCTCTACCTCAGAAGGCTGTGGAAGCTCAATCATTGAGCATGTTCAAGACAAAAATTGATAAATATCTGGAAAAATAACGACATCAAGGGATATTGGGGTTAGTGTGGGAAAGTGGAGTTGAGGTAGATGAACAGCCATGATCTACTTGAATGGCAGAGCAGACTCGATGGGCTGAATGGCCCATTCCTGCTCCTATATTTCTAGCTTTGCCTCACCCTCACACACTTAGCACTGCTGCAAACCCCATGCCCACATCTCACAGCTTTTACACATTGCCAACTATTCAAGCATGACATCCACATCAACCAAACACATTGCACCACACTCACTGACACACTTCCCTCTCTCGTAAGACAAGGTGGTGCATAACTAAAGGTAACAGCAGATAACAGGCACGGCTGCCTATCCTCACCCCATGGAGCAGATGGAGTCAGCATAATGGCGGCACAGTGGCGCAGTGGTTAGCACCGCAGCCTCATAGCTCCAGCGACCCGGGTTCAATTCTGGGTACTGCCTGTGTGGAGTTTGCAAGTTCTCCCTGTGTCTGCGTGGGTTTCCTCCGGATGCTCCGGTTTCCTCCCACATGCCAAAGACTTGCAGGTTGATAGGTTAATTGGCCATTATAAATTGCCCCTAGTATAGGTAGGTGGTAGGGAAATATAGGACATGTGGGGATGTGGTAGGAATATGTGATTAGTGTAGGATTAGTATAAATGGGTGGTTGATGGTCGGCACAGACTCGGTGGGCCGAAGGGCCTGTTTCAGTGCTGTATCTCTAAAACTAAATAATAGGAGCATTTGTTGCTGAGTGCGGGGCTGGCGGAAGACCTGAGACCATAGAAGATGATGGTATGTTCCTGCCTAATCCACCTTCTCACATTCCGCTTTCACCTCATCTCTTCTGATATGCAAGCTGCAGATGAGAATAGGAACAGATAGCCGCAGAGATCAATGCAAATTACAAATGTGAGGTAATGCATTTTGGAAGGTCTAATGCAAGTGGGAGGTATACAGTAAATGGCAGAACCCTTAGGTGTATTGACAGGCAGAGAGATCTGGGCGTACAGGTCCACAGGTCACTGAAAGTGGCAACGCAGGTGGATAAGGTAGTCAAGAAGACATTCGGCATGCTTGCCTTCATCAGTCGGGGCATAGAGTATAAAAATTGGCAAGTCATGCTGTAGCTGTACAGAACCTTAGTTAGGCCACACTTAGAATATTGCGTGCAATTCTGGTCGCCACGCTACCAGAAGGACGTGGAGGCTTTGGAGAGGGTACAGAAGAGGTTTACCAGGATGTTGCCTGGTCTGGAGGACATTAGCTATGAGGAGAGGTTGGAAAAACTCGGACTGTTTTCACTGGAACGACGGAGGTGGAGGGGCGACATGATAGAGGTTTACAAAGTTATGAGCGGCATGGACAGAGTGGATAGTCAGAAGCTTTTTCCCAGGGTGGAAGAGTCAGTTACTAGGGGACATAGGTTTAAGGTGCGAGGGGCAAAGTTTAGAGGGGATGTGCGAGGCAAGTTCTTTACACAGAGGGTGGTGAGTGCCTGGAACTTGCTGCCAGGGGAGGTGGTGGAAGCAGATACGATAGCGACGTTTAAGAGACATCTTGACAAATATATAAATAGGAAGGGAATAGAGGGATTTGGGCCCCGGAAGTGCAGAAGGTGTTAGTTTCGGCAGGCATCAAGATCGGCGCAGGCTTGGAGGGCCGAATGGCCTGTTCCTGTGCTGTACTGTTCTTTGTTCAAACAGTGTTGTCCCGAGGACTTGCACCTCTTACATTCATCCCTCTGTCTCATCCTGTCACCACGACCCTACATTTGTGCCTTTCTCCTTTCAGATACCCAAGAACTGTGACCTGGCCAGGCAGTGGTGTGAAGGCCAAGAGGAGGAAGATGTGGATGATGAAGAAGCACCGTTACCCAACCTCACCCTCGCAGCACCAGCTCAGATACTGGCACTCTGTGTAATTTAGAGGGGAGCACAAAAGTGGGATCTGCACCTGGTGAGTCACCAAGCATGAGTGGCCTGCAGCTAGGGCAAGGGGGAAAGGATTGCATGGGAGCCCAGTCCCTGGAGAGTGAGGTCGCACATGAATTCTGCTGCAGAGGGCTCATATGAGAATTCCGATGTTGCAAGATACATAAAAGTGCTGATGGGTATGCACACAGAAATGTTTGATGCATTAGCTGCCCTGCCAGAGAGCCTGCTGTCACTGTCAAGGAGCATGCAGGAGTCTGGCATCAACTGGGCACAGGGTTTTGGACAGAGAACCCATCCTTCCCAACTTGGAAGCAGTAGCCAATGCCATAAGAGTACTTGTGGACCCAGGCTGTGATGCAGCATCTCATGGCTAATGTCTCAGCTTCCATTGCATCACAAGCAGAAGTCACCCAATATTTGAGTGCTACAGTGGAAGCTCAGGCTGGTATCATGAAATCTTAGCTTGTTGCCATGCAGGCTCAGACTGTTGCCAACATGGCTGTGGATATCATTGCTTAAAGGGACTTCCAGGGTCTCATCGCAGTCCAGCAATCTGTACTCCAGCAGATTACTAGGATTTCTGAGGTCCCACCCCAGGGGAGTGGTAGGGACTCCTTGGAGCATGAACCTGCTGTCGTCTCTCAGTATGACAGCATTTGTCCTCACACCATCGCCACTCCATCAGTGTCCCTGCTGTTGCCTGTTAACCAGACAGCCCAGACTGCTGTTGCCCATGGTCATAGAGTCATAGAACCATTTACGGCACAGAATGAGATCATTCGGCCCATCGAGTCCATGCCGGCTCTCCACAGAGTTATGCTGTCAGTCTCACTCCCCAGTTCATCCCCGTAGCCCTGCAAGTCTAGTTCTCTCAGGTGGCCATCCAACCTCCTCTTGAATTTATTGATTGTCTCCGCTTCCACCACCCTTGTAGGCAGCGAGTTGCAGGTCATTACCACCTGCTGTGTAAAAAAGTTCTTCCTCATATTCCCCCGGTATCTTTTGCCCAAAACTTTCAATCTGTTTTCTCTGGTCCTTGTACCATTTGTTAATGGGAACAGCTTTTCCTTGTCAAACTTATCTAAGCTTGTTATAATCTTGTACACTTCTATTAAATCTTCCCTAAATCGCCTTTGTCCCAATGAGAACAACACCAATCCCTGCCCTGTTAGGAACCTTTGAATAAATGAAGGGTTCAACTTTATTTATCACATGGAAATAGGTCTGGCTCATCCTATATTGTGTGATCCTCTGTTCTTGAGGATCTGTATATGCCGGAGCCAAAGTCAACAGGCAGGTGGGTTCCACGTAGAGGCACCCGGTCGTGAGTAGCAGCCCCCAAAGGGGAGCTCGCCATAACGGTTGCTGTGCATCTACAGGCCCCACAGGACATGCCATTGAACGTCACAGCACCAGTGTCAGGGATGATTGCACATGTAGAGAGGGTGGTGACACATCTCTGTGCCCTGCTCAGCAATGACCTGCAGCCCATGGGCTTCACTGGACAGCCTATGCCTGCGGTCCTCATAGTGGCAGCGGTTCTCAAGCTTGACTCTTATTCAGCTCCAGGAGCCCATCGGAGACCTTTGTGGGGTCACACAGTCTGCAGTGCACCGCTGCATCAGGGAGGTCACCGATGCCCTGCACCAGTGAATATGTCCGCTTCAGGACGGACTCTCACAGCCAGGCCCAGAGGGCCATCGGTTTTGGCACCAGAGAACCATAGGTTTTAATGTTCATAGACTGCTCTCATGTGGCTATCAGGCCTCCCGCCAGGCTACCGCCTGCAGATATTACCATTAAAGGAATCCTCTCAATTTATGTGCAGCTGTTCTGTGATCACCACAGATGCTTCATGCAAATCTGTGACCGCTTCTCAGGCAGTTGCCATGACACCTGGGTCTTGTGCCAGTCCTAGCTGCCACTGTTGTTCACTGAACTGGCTCAGATGGAGGGTGGCGTCTTGGAGATAAGGGCTACTCCTTGCAACCATGGCTCCCAACACCAGTGAGAGACCCAACCACTGCTGCAGAGGAGAGATACAATGCCAGCCACTGAGCTAAACAGCCGCCATTGAGCAGGAGATCGGCATGCTGAAAGAGCACTTCCAATGTCTGGATAGATAGATGCCCTGTACTATGGGCCGAAAAGGCCAGCTCCTTTCTTTGCTGCTCTGCACAACTATCATACAATAGGGGCCAGGCCTGGCATGATGAGGAGAGACATCAACATGATTCCTCCTCGGACTATGAGGACGCTGAGGACCTACAACAGCAACAACACATGGGAGGGCAGATGGCACCCAGGCTCTGCACACAGGGCTAGCAGCGAGCTAGGGACGTATGGAAGTGGTTTATCAGACAAAGGCTGTCTGCTCCATAGGAACCGGCATGAGCTCTGCAAGCCACACATCACCCTCGCTCACCTGCTGTGCACCAGTCCACATCTGCAACATCCCTGTGTAAACCTTTAGAGACAGCAGCTGACTGAGCCAATGTCCATGTCACTGCATCCGTGGAGATACTCATGAGTAATGGTGGCATGGCAATGATGTTATTGCATACGTTGACTCTCCTGAAGTGTCAACGGGGCAAAGGGATGTGACATTGGCACTAAAACTTTCAGGTGTGTGAACTTGATCAAGTTAACTCTGCTTCTCTCTCTACAGATGCTGCCTGACCTGCTGAGTTTCTCCAGCACTTTCTGCTTTGCTGCCAGATTGACAGAAGCCCCACTCTTCAACAGTGAGGTAAGTATTTCTTTGACAGCTGTTAGGAAGCAGGTGCTGGGGCGCTTTAAATAGGGCCCCAGCACCTGCTGCGCAACTGTCAAATGGTTCCTCACTGTGCTGGATGTCCCGCCTCTTCCCACATAATATGGGGGGAGCGTCGCATCGCATTGCAGTAATGCTAATGAGTTCCCACGTGTAATATCATGGGAGCTCGGCAGCTGCCGCTGAATGCAGGCACCCCATCAAGTTCAATCAAGCCATTGAGTTTTTTTGCCTTGCCCTGTGCCTCTAAGCATATATTACCTACTCTGTCCCTAATAGGCCCCACTCCTCCTCTTACTACTCGCTTACTATTTACGCGCTGGTAGAATATGTTTGGGTTCCCTTTTATGTTGACTGCCATTCTATATTCATATTCTCTCTTTGCCAGTCTTGTTTTCCTCTTCACCTCCCTCTTTTTTTCTCATCCTAATCTCTATCTCCCTCATCAATCAAGGAGCCCCGTTCTTAGTTCCCTTACCTTTCACCCTTGTTGGAATGTTCCTAGCCTATACCTGAAGCATCTCTTCCTTAAAGATAATGCATTATTCCAATACAGCTCTTCTTGCCAGTCTTTGGTTCCATTCTACCCTGGTTAGATCCCTTCTCATTGCGTTGAAATTAGCCCTCTTCCAATCTCGACATTCTACCTTATATCGTTCCTTGCTTTTCTACATTACAAGTCTGAACCTTATAATACGATGATCACTCTTACCCAAGTGCTCCCCGAAAGACACTCAGTCCACTCGGCCCACCTCATTTCCCAGCACCAGATCCAGCAATGCCTCTTTCCTAGTTGGACTGAGAAAATACTGACCAAGGAAGTTCTCCTGAACACATTTCAGAAATTTTTCCCCCTCCTTACCCTTTACTCTAAAATTATCCCAATCAATAATAGGGTAATTAGAGTCCCCCAATATCACCACTCCAGAGTTCATTCACATCTCTGTGATTTCCCTGCAGATTTGCTCCTCTATCTCTCTCTCACTATTGTCTCACTATAGAACACCCTAGTAGTGTGATCATATCCTTTTTGCTCCTCATCTTCACGGATATCCTCCCTTTTCAGCACTGTAATGCCTTCCCTAATCAGTATTGCCACCCCAGCTCCTTTTTTCCCTTCTCTATTTTTTCTGAACACTTTATATCCGTATATATTAAGCGCCCAGTCCTCACCATCTATAAGCTATGTTTCCATTATTGCCACTACATCATATTCCCATACTGCTACTTGTGCTTGTAGCTCACCAACCTTATTCACCACACTTTGTGCATTTACACACATACTTTGTAATTATGTCTTTGCATTCACGCTCTGTAAGTGGTTCAAGAGTTCACCTACCTAGGCTCAACTATCACCAGTAACCTGTCTCTAGATGCAGAAATCAACAAGCGCATGGGAAAGGCTTCCACTGCTATGTCCAAACTGGCCAAGAGAGTGTGGGAAAATGGCGCACTGACACGGAACACAAAAGTCCGAGTGTATCAGGCCTGTGTCCTCAGTACCTTGCTCTACGGCAGCGAGGCCTGGACAACGTATGTCAGCCAAGAGCGACATCTCAATCCATTCCATCTTCGCTGCCTCCGGAGAATACTTGGCATCAGGTGGCAGGACCGTATCTCCAACACAGAAGTCCTCGAGGCGGCCAACATCCCCAGCTTATACACACTACTGAGTCAGCGGCGCTTGAGATGGCTTGGCCATGTGAGCCGCATGGAAGATGGCAGGATCCCCAAAGACACATTGTACAGCGAGCTCGCCACTGGTATCAGACCCATCGGCCGTCCATGTCTCCGCTTTAAAGACGTCTGCAAACGCGACATGAAATCCTGTGACATTGATCACAAGTCGTGGGAGTCAGTTGCCAGCGTTCGCTAGAGCTGGCGGGCAGCCATAAAGACGGGGCTAAAATGTGGCGAGTTGAAGAGACTTAGTAGTTGGCAGGAAAAAAGACAGAGGCGCAAGGGGAGAGCCAACTGTGCAACAGCCCCGACAAACAAATTTCTCTGCAGCACCTGTGGAAGAGCCTGTCACTCTAGAATTGGCCTTTATAGCCACTCCAGGCGCTGCTTCACAAACCACTGACCACCTCCAGGCGCTTATCCATTGTCTCTCGAGATAAGGAGGCCAAAGAGATGTCTTTGCATTCCTTGTCGTCCTTCTCAGTCCACTCCCATTTAATACAGAACTATTTCCTTCTCTAGTACTGCCTAACACTCTCACTCTGACCCCATCTAATATTTTGCTATTTCCTACTCTAGTGCTATCTGTCTCTTCCAACTCACTGTGCACCTTGGTGTTCTTCTCTTGTATTATCTCCTGCTTTCCACACCCCTGCCAAGTTAGTTTAAACTCTCGCCAATAGCACTAACAAATCCCCCTGCAAGGCAAGTTTTTCTCAGCTCTGTTCAGTTGCGACCAATCCGGCCTGTACAGATCCCACACTAGAACTGGTCCTAGTGTCCCAGGAATCTAAAACCCTCCCTCCTGCACCAACTTTCCAGCCATGCATTCATCTGCACTATCCTCCTATCTCTATATTCACTTGTGCGTGGTACTGGGAGTAATCTGGAGATTACTACTTTTGAGGTCCTGCTTGCTAATTTCTTATCTAGCTCACTAAATTCTCTCTGCAGGACTACATCCCTCTTCCTACCTATGTCATGGTTCCAATGTGGACCATGACCGCTGGCTATTCACCCTCCCCCTCAGGGTGTTCTGCAGCTTTTCAATGACATCCTTGACCCTGGCATCAGGGAGGCAACACACCATCCTGGATTCAGAAACGCCTGTCTGTTCCCCTGACTATTGAATCTCCTATCACTATCGCTCTTCCAGTCTTCCCTGTACCCCCCTGTGCAGCTGAGCCACCCATGGTGCCATAGCCCTTGGCTCTGGCTGCACTCCCCAGATGAACCATCACCTTCCTCAATATGTAGAACTGAATACCAATGGAGAGTGAGATGCACTCAGGGGTCTCCTGCACTACCTGCCTGTTTCTTCTTGGCTGTCTGGTGGTCACCCATTCCCTTTCTGCCTGCATACTCTTAAGGGTGGAAGGGTACAGTCCGAAGTCAGGCCTTCTAGGCCCAGAGCTACTCGAAGGCATCCTGCAATGCTGTCTGCAGTCTCCCCCAGTGTAAGTCAACAGCCTTCCACCAGCCATGCTGCAGCCACTGGGCTAGCACTATATAGAAGCATTAGGCCAGGCAAAGTTCGGCATCCACTGCTGCATCATAGAGTTAGCAGCAGTCAAGGCACTAAGGGAATGCACAAGGATGAATAGTTGAGTTTTGTATGGAATATTGGATATTTTCTTGGATAAAGTTGGTATGGAATGGTTGTTTTGTGGTGGATTTATTTCAGCAATGTGGCCTAGAGAACACTGTGATGGTCCGTAACAGAAAGATTGTAAGGTTGTACATGTTATACATTGGGGAACTGGGACTGTGTTCACAGGAACCAGAGTTGAATGAGGCGATCACGGACAGCCCCGTCGGAACGTGGATGCGCTCGCTGCCTCCTCCTTTCCTCTTCCTCCTTCCTCTCCTCCTTCCTTTCCTCCTGAGATGCTTTCTGTATCTCTGGTGGTGAGGGCTGTGCACTCATGATGACCAGATTATGGAGGATACAACAGACCATCACGAATCGTGACACCCGTTCCAGCAATTACTGGAGAATTCCTCCAGAGCGGCTGAGGCAGTTGGGTTATTGCTTCAGCATTCCAATGGCCTGCTCGATGATGTTTCATATGGCAGCATAGCTCTCATTGTACGCATGCTAGTCACGTGTGGTTGGATTCTGGATGGAGTCATGAGCTTGGTATAAAACAGAAAGTCCTACTGCCCAGCAGCCGCCCTAAGGCTTGACATGCTAACCGAAAAATTGAGGAAACCGCAGACTGGCACAGAATGAAAGCATCATGACTGTTGCCAGGAGAGCGGGCATTCACCAGCATGATGCGCTGAGCGTGGTTGCACACCAACTGCACATTCAGTAGGTGGCAACCTTTACAGTTGTGGTACATCTCTGCAGTAAAATACTGCACCCACAAAGCCACACGAGTACAGCCAATGCCACCCTGCACCATGGGAAATCCACTATGTTAATTGTGTATTAATTGTGTTTAATTGTATGCAGGTGGGAATTAACTGGGGATTTACTTGTGCATCTACAAATAGGAATGGACTAAAACTGAGGTGGCTAGATTAGAAGGTGTGCGTTTGTAATGTGTATCTCTGTAAGTAAAACCTTATAAAAATGTGTAAACATTGGCCCCAGTTCTATTCTTCACCACCTGGTTCTATGGAATATAACACACTATCCTGGAAAATCCACATGCATGTTATGCCTGCTTCTCTCTATTCAGAAAGAATGCAATGAAGTCCCCGCTTCTGGCATAGAGAGCATCTATCAACTCTATGATGTAACAGTGGATGGCGAACTGGGAGATGTTAGATATGTCATCTGCTCCAGCCTGGAAGGATCCCAATGCAAAGAAATTCAGGGCCATGGTCACCTTCCACAGCGACTGGTAGTGCTGTCCTCACCCTGCTCTGAGACTGCAGGCTTGGTTGCAAGAGTTTGTGGAGTTCTGTGAGCACCTCCTTCATAAAGCGCAGACAACACACACAATGCCTCTGGCTTAGGTGGAAATAAGAGAAATGCTCCCAGAAAACTCGAGTTAGACAAAGCCTCCTGCTGTCAGCCCTTTCCCCCCTCCTCCTCCCCCTCCTCCCTCTACAACCAGCTTGTCCTCCTCTTTGCTGCCTCTGTTCCATCTACCTCTCGTGCTGCAGCCCAAGGGCAATTCCAACCATAACACCCATAACCGGGAGCAGATGGTGTACCCAGAACCCTTGCAATCACAACCAAGGCCTTCCCCACATGCAGCACCACTCCCTGCAGACTGCACCATCTGTAACTGACTCCTCAAAACACCCAGCACTTCCACAAACTCGAACACAGCCAGCAGAAAGTTATCAGCAATAACCTGCTAGTTTTTGATGATCACTTTAAATAGCTGTGCGTGTTTAAGAGAGGGCCCTAGCTAGACTGGCGAGGTCAAGAATGGTAGCGCTGGCATCAGATTAGTGATACGCACTGACTGAAATCACAATCTGCCTACTCTGACTACTTCCGGTGCACACTGCTAACAACCTCACCAAGAAGAGGTTCGGCACAGGCCATGCTGGAATTGTGCACATGCAGTGTGGATGCCATTTTGGTACAAAAACAGCACGTATAGCGCTGAAACTACGAGTGCTACCGAGCCCAATACTGTGGCCTTGGTGATTCTTTAAAAAATTTCAAAATGTTTACAATTAAATTGTATGACCTCTAGAATATGTTTTCCACATTTGCCATAAAGATAAGTTGCTAGTTACTAATCCTTCATTCGTTCCTAATATATAATATTTTTGTTTATTCATTGAAAAGATATGGATCATGTAGAAAAAAGAAAGTGTTTTAGTTTGGTTTCCCAATAAGTATTACCAAGTTACATGATGAAAAAAATAAGTGATGGAGGGGAGGGGTAATAGGACCCCTTCTGCACAAATTCCACTTTAATAAATATTTGGGAAAGTTTATTCCTTCTGCAGAAATTTGAGACTTGTGCATGTGTAGTCAGCAGAATCTTTAGCCTTTTAAATATAATTCTTTAATGAACAAAACTTTTTTTTTAAGTCTCAATAGCACTACAAATTATTTATGTCATTGCTTTGGTTAATGAAACCAATAATTAATGATTTAAGGAATTATCAATGCACAATTATACCATTCTGATAAATTGAAAAAAGTTTCGACAAATGAAACTCTGGAATAATTGCCAAATCTGTTGTGACAGAAACAAAGCCTCATCATGTCTCAAACAGGAAAAACAATCTATATTTCTTTAGATACACAGACCAGTGTGATTTAAAGACTGCCTTTGGGAGCTGTATTCCCAAAACAGTTATTTTGTCTTTGTAGGCAGACAGACAATACACAAAACTATCCAAAGATTGCAATTAGTTTTGAGAGGATGCTGCCAGCCATTGGCAGTGCCACTTCTTGTAATTGGAATCTAATCAGGTCAAGGTTATTTGGATAGTACTGTATGTTTTTGAAACATTAACGTTTCCAAACCTGCAGATTCATATCAGACATTCAAAATAGTTTGTGTTGCTGCTATGTGACCGGAGAAAACAATTCAGCAACCAAACGACTGCCGTTCATTCCTTACCTATTTAAGAGGTGGAAATTAGTAATAATTTAATTCTTTGACTATCCTTGAGGAGGCATAAAGAATTGTCCTGGAGGACTGGGATTTTCCCTATATTACCCATGTCCTGTTCCACATAACATGTGGATTTATATCGCACTGTTAACATAGTAAAACATCCCAAAGCACTTCACCGAAGCATAATCAGCCTCCATTTCTTTGTCCGAGCATAAAAAGACTAAAAAGCTCTATTCTACATAATGTAGCATATAGCGATAATTTGAACCTGCAAAGAAAGTATAATTAGGTGGTGAAACATCTAACAACTCTGTTTATTATCTATTGGGAAATCTTAAGCATATTCTTTATAACTGCACTTACAATTTCACTGTAAATAATGAGTAAAATCATTTCCTTCTATATTTGTAAAAGAGATTAGGAAGGAAAGTAAGGAAAAGGTAGGCATTTGTGCACTTGTCACTCTCTCTCTTTTCATCTTTACACCATTTCCTCCAGCCTCCTGTGATCCTTCCTTTCCCCATTTCCTATGTCATATGAATGGATATCACCAATTACAGTGATGGTCTTTGGAACAATTCCAATATGCTGGCAGAAAGCATTGTGATGGATTACAGAGAAGAATAAATAAATGTGCAGAAGGGGTCATTTCATTATCAGAACTAATATGGAGAACTACAGTCACTTCAGTTATTTGGTGAAGCGTTTGTTGTCATTGTTAACAGCAGACACTGCAGAATATAATGGCTTGTGCAACTTTCTCTGGTAAGGAAGCACAGACAGATAATCCAAATCTCATGAAGTGCACGCTCTTATAATTCTGTTGCTAATAACGTGATTGAATAGAAGTCATTTGGAAACAAATAATGAGAGGCTGCATTGCCCTTTTGTGTAATTAGTGTTTTGTCCTCATCCTTTGTTTTACCACATGCCAATTATCCTCATTCATTGTCACTGGGACTCTCTCTCTCTGATTGAATTATGTGGTGCAAATAATATTTTAAACCCCTTTTGGTCGACCGTCTTTCCTGAGATGCAATTAAATCTGTTGAATGTGGTCCACAGTTATCTTGTTGCATTTCCATTCTTCCATTCACTCTTTATCATCACCTTTTTAGCATCTTTGACATCTAGTCAAGGTACATCATATCCTGATCTTGTAGCATGTCGTGAGTTCTCATTGTATCTGCACACCAGCGTAGGGGAGTGTGAAAGGGCTGCTTTATCTCTTCGTCTCTCAGCTGGGACCCAAACTTAATTGGATAGCGAAGAAAATACTAAAATTACAGTGAGTACAATGTAACAGTTCAAAAAAAATTTGTAACAAAATAATACAGCCATTGAACTATAATATAATTCCCTTTTGCAACAGTACATTTTTATGATAAGTGTATTTTCTGCTCTGTGTAATTACCTTTCATTGTGAGGAAAACTGGGATAACAGTGGTAGGGCTACTGTGTTACGGTGACTGAAGAAGCCAAGTTCCCTTTCTATTCCATGGACCTGATAACTTTTAACTGGAGGTTTGGGACTTGCATTTTGCAAAGCTGTCCTATTATAATAAAGCCTTTAAAAAGGTTTGCAAAGTCTAAATCCATTTTCATGACATGGGATTCTGAGATTTCTACTGGGTACTCTGCAGTGCCATCTATTATTTCTGTGAAAGCTGCAAATCAGTGGCACAGCTCATAATCAACAAAGTCATGAAGAGTTACAGTTAGCCAAACAAGTAAAATTAAGAAACATATATAAATTATGAGAAGTCATAGAATATTAGGCCTTCTCTTCTGCATGATTCCCTATTTTAACAATATACTTTGTTTCTGGTATGAAACCTGCATTGAATTAAAGATTACCGTAGCTCTGGCTAGAATAAATTGTTTTGACACCACTCAATCTCTTATCGATTGCATAATGTAGAGAATGATCTTGTTGGAAGAATTGTTCTGGAAGGTTTCGATTATCAACTCTGTTACCAGAACAATTCCTCCTCCATTGCATTTGTATAAAATTATTCAGTTTTATCGTTTTCTCCACAATGGTTCATAGTTCGGGTACTACAGTGGTTATGTTACTGGACTCATAATCCAGAGAAATCCCACTTTGCTGTTTGAGAATTTGAATTCAGTTTTTAAAAATATGGAAATAAAAAGCTGATGTCAGTAAAAGTTACCATGAAGCTCTCAGGCTATTGTAAAATCCTAATTGGTTCTTTAGACAATGAATCCTTCTGCCATTGGCTAACCTCATCTGTATGTGACTCGAGTTCCACATCAATATGGTTGACTCTTAACGGCCCCCTGAAGTGGTTTAGCAAGCCACTCAGTTGTATCATATCACTATACGCAGTGGTTCAAGAAAAAGACCCACCACCACATTCTCAGGGCAACTAAGGACGGATAATAAATACCAGCCTTGCCAGCCCAGTGATGCCCACATCCTGTGAATGAATTAAAAAAGCAAACTTTGAACAAAAGTGAAAACTGAGAGGCCATTACCTAAAACATGCAGAATATTTTATTATTTTTTATATTATTTAGAGATACAGCACTGAAACAGGCCCTTCGGCCCACCGAGTCTGTGCCGACCAACAACCACCCATTTATACTAACCCTACAGTAATCCCATATTCCCTTCCTACACTAGGGGCAATTTATAATGGCCAATTTACCTATCACCTGCAAGTCTTTGGCTGTGGGAGGAAACCGGAGCACCCGGAGGAAACCCACGCAGACACAGGGAGAACTTGCAAACTCCGCACAGGCAGTATCCAGAATCGAACCCAGGTCCCTAGAACTGTGAGGCTGCAGTGCTAACCACTGCGCCACTGTGCTGCCCATTTCTCAAAGGTAAAGAATTAAATTAATGCCACACCTTTTGAAGCACTTTTTAAGACACTCAACTTATTTTTCCTCTCCCCAATGAACTTTAGATGGCATAGATCTCTGCCCAGCAATAGAATTTTTTAATATTATTCAATTCTTGTTCTTTTCTCTGTGCTGATTGCTGGGCAGTGGTTGGGTAGAAAGTGCCAATGGCTTTGGGCAGATGGACAGTTGGAGGACGGTAATGGTGGTACCCTCGATCGAGGAAATTCCATTGAGAGACAGATGAGTAAACCTTGAATTAGCCGGCAGCATCCACAATCTTCAAGTCATGATGCATCTGTAGCCCAAAACAAGTCAATGAAAGAGTAAAGAGCTCTGACAGCCATTGATGGTGATGCTTTTTTGATAACCTTGAGCTTGCTGAAACTCTTGAAATCAATTTGACAACAGTAGAAATTCATGATTGGTAGTTAAAAAATTAAGTCTGGAATGAACTCAGTTGCAAGGAGAAATGTGTCACATTAACTCAGCACTGATAGAGTTAAAGTTTACTCTAGCAATATGCTCCCAGCTGAGTTCTGCATACAGTAAGCCATTAAAATCAGTGACACCGTAAATATTCTTTAGACAACCTATCTAATACAAAATAACATTGTTTACTTGACCATTCCTTTAATTATTGGTTTGCTACAGTGAAAGTGGTAGTGCATATTGACAGACAGCTTGCTAAAAATGCATGGAATGAACTGGATTTTGAAAGCAGTGATGGCTTCCAAAAACATTTAATTTGCTATAATTACAGAAAAATATTAGCTTTAATAATATAACAACAATTTGGGCTTGATTTCCTGAGCATTTTAAATGTAACAAAGATTAAAATCTATTTATATATTTTATCTACTTTGAAATCCTACAAATTTATTTGAAAATCCACTTGAAGGTCAATCAAATGGAAGAAGATCCCTTTGTGTTCGAAAGATAGTATGTTGGAAACATAAAAATATATTAATGATGGGGCTTTGTTGGCATTAGTATCTGAAATGTGACAGATGAAGGGTTTTATGCCAGGATATTTACATATTTCCCTCACATCCTTAAGACTTATTTTAAAATTCTGCACCTTGTCCATCTTTACATTTTCTGAGGAAAAATGGAAGGAAAACCAATTTACTAACAGCAAGTCATCAACTGTTTGCCCGTTTATCTCTTACAGACCACCCCTCAGCCCAATGTTGACAGTACATGATATTCCATTAATCTGCCTAATGAAAATTTAACCAGTGTTATAAACAAATAATTGACTATTATCCTCTCAAAGAGGCATGAACATCCCAAATAAATTACTTCTGCTTATTTCATCATTCAAAAGTGGTCACTGATTGATGTCAAAATATGTGCTTGCCGTTCTTTCGCTGGAAGTGGGTCTCAGTTAAGCCAGTGATTGATTTAATGAGAGTCTTTGGGGTGAGTAAATGTTCTAAATTGCTCAATCATTAGCTTTTGCTTGTCTGTTTAAGATATGATGAGTCTGCATTGCAGGCTAGTTTTGTTGTGAAATTCTACATCCAGTTTCATTTAATTCATCGCTCTGAAGTCAGATAGGCTGAATTCCTTTCATTTTAGTGGCCTTATTTTTCTTTCAACCTAAATGATGTGAAATGCCTCTTTATTTAGTGTAATTAACATTAAAATGAGTGAGTTGTAATGAATTATCATTCAAATTATTTAGTAAATGCCATAATCTTTCTCACTGACACCAAGGTTATGCTGGCGCACTGTGAGGGAAATTAGACACAATACACCAACCATTCTGAAAATATTTTCTCTTTTGTCTTTCTTGATATTTCAGAGGTTCAGTAATCATTTTGAGCATATCAGAGTGTCCTGTTTGTAAATATTACTGTCAAACTAAAAAGCACCTTCAGCCTTCAGCATTGTCTCAGCATTCAGTTAAAGTAATTAACTATTTGAGGACTGTATGTCATCTGTAGATTTTTTTAAATGCTTTCCAACAAAAGCAACCTATTGTAACTTCAATATTATAAATTAAATTTAGAGAAATATTTACAGCCGCAGAACAGCCATTCAATATTCTAAATAAGAATTAAATTGTTTTTTTATAAATTATTTTAGTGCAGTCCATTTTCTTATTCATACAACTCCTTAGAACTGCTTACCACATCAGAATAGGGTCAAGTGACATGGAAGGTTTTGCATATTCTTCTCTGTATGTAAAAATTATGAAGCACAGCACAGTGATTCTACTTACATGTTATGAACAGGTACATTTCCTATGTGTATTCTTTATTGCTTAATAGCCCATGATAGGGGCAACATATATTAGTGAGAAATAAATATATATTACCTATTTGTGAATTTATACAACGTGAGGAAGTCCGAAATTATTATACATTTTATTCAGAAAATAAATAAAATATAAGGTAAATGTGTTACCAACATTCTCGGCCATTTAGAAAATGGCTATGCCAGGGCACTGTCACTAGGTTAAGATTGTATATATATAGCCAGCCTTATGTGTGCTCTATACTATCTTTCAGTCTTTAATGCTCATCTGTTTACACTATTAAATTCTTTAAGATTGTATATTTATGTCAGTGGTGAATAATAAATAACTTTAATGTTTTGCTTATTTGAAATTATATAAGTACAGGATAATGGATGTGTAATATCTGAGTAATTCAGGACCTTCCTCTCATTTGATGCTATAGACCCCCAAACTTTCAAGATCACAGCTGTAACACATGAGTCTGTCTTTATAAGACATTCATGAAGCACATTTGTAGACAATAGTGGTTGGTCTCCATGGTTGCAGTGCAATTTGAATCTTGGTAACCATGTAAAAGCAGAAAGATATCTTGTCCACTGTATATTACAAAGAATAACAGTTGCGTTCAAGTGAGTAGCATAGTCTGAAGTTGAAAATGGCATTCAGAATCTATATGCATTGCACTCTAACAGTTTATATAATTGCCTGAACTCCTTCATCAGGTTACAGCATTATAAAACAGTCCAATCAAACTGTTATTTGATGTGTATCATGTAATATTATGCTATGCAACCAAACCTACAATAGCAGCTGAGTTATAGCACTCAAACAAACAGAACACATGCCACTAACAAAGAACTTATTGTTCACTGTGAGCTTTCATGAAAAGACCTTCATGTTTCATAGTGTACAAGTTTGAGAAAGAAAGGCAAATTGGCCATTACATATTTTCCACTTGACATCTCCTGTTTACACTTTTACCCTATTCTTTGTTCCATGTAAATCTATCTAAAAATCATTAGCATTTTATCAAGCTCACTGAAGTTTCGCAGCTACTAATCATGTGCAGTCAAGTCAAAGGAGGAATGAAAATATTAACAGCAAAATTATAACTCAAGGTATAAACCATGCCCTTAGTAAGCTTCGTGTTTAGAATTTCAATAGTTTTCAGATTTCATGTTTCTACACAAGAGATCCGCACCTGAAGGAAATGGTTTAAAGGTGATGTTTCCCTTTAATATGCTTTCAGGGAGTACAAAGAAACATTCAGTTCGGTCAGAAGTCAATACTGCTGTTTAAATGTAGCATTGCTGCTTACAATACCCTTTACACAAATAGAACAGATGGTAAGAGTACAGCCTGTCTATGTTTTTATCAGATGAAAATACTGGAAGATTGTTTGTTTTGTTCAATTATTTAATACGTAAAAAGAAATTTACTATGAAGCATTACAAACAGAGCTGTGTGATTTTCTGAAAAGTATACGTTCAGCAAGCTATAAGGACAATACTTAAGCTTTAATTTGAATTTGCAAGTAGTTAGAATATATGCCATTCTTAAATTTAATTCTGATTATTTTGTTCCTTTTTTAAAAATTAAGAAAGTGTCTGATTGTGGTCAAGTTTAGGGACATGCAATATAAACATCACCAAACCTTCAAATTGACAGACAGACATGTTACATCAAACATATTAAATTAGTTGACAATTCAATTCCCCACCAGCTTCATTCAGTTTCAATATTTTTTTAAACCAATTGTTACTTAATTTGAATCCTTATAAATCAGAAGAGGAAGTATTTTAAAGGTTGATTTAGGTTAAAAAGTAAGATAGTTAACTGATGTCAGAGGATTATTGTGATTAAATAATTCTTGTGTCTGATTTATGAAGAGAAATATTCATGTCTTGTGTTTTGGCTGGACCACTGACAAACAGAGTGCTAACATGGGCTATAGTGTTCCCCGTAACCTAATCTTGAAGCAATCTTGAAGCAATTAACTCCTTCAAATCTTTAACTAACAGAGCCCACCATGCAAGAGCTCCCTTGAGAATACCACTCTAATAGACCTCAGCAAGCACTCTCCATCTTCTGCTGTGATATCCCACATTCAAGAGCTTACTGTCGTGGTCAGAGTGCAATGGTTCATCTGAAACAACACAGATGAATCATCCCAGGATCATAAGCTCTTCATTAACTCCTGATTCCTCTGCTAATTAACAGCAAGCAAAGCAAAAATGCCTGGCAGGCTGGATGGACCCATGGCTCTGTGGTTAATATGATGCAAATGACATAGGATAAAAGTCCTCAGCTGGAGCCTCGGCTGCTGCCAGATAATCTATTTGTGGGTTGGACAAAATTGTTTTTCTAAATCAATTCACCGTTACTTTGAGTACAAAAAGAAAAAGTGGGAAACAGGTTTAAATTATTATTGTCCACAATGTTTCTGCATATGAACCTTTTAATATATAAAGTACGCACATTAATGAGAGATGACTTATGGAAAGTATTCCATCAGGGGACTGGGTAATTTAGGTGGGCACTGGGAAGATGCACAATTATAAAATCACCCCTGAAAACATAGCGCCCTGTTCCCACATTCATCCCTCCCCCCTCCACCTTAATTGGACTCTTTTTTTAAAGCTAATCAAGTTGCCTGCCGAATTTGGGCAGGAGCCTCATTTAATACATGCAAATTGGGGTCCTTTAATGTCATTAGGAGCCCGATGGCATTTTAACTGCCAAATCGCCATGTCCACCCCACCCAGTGAAACTTGGGGCTGGATTTTACGCCAGGCGGACGGGAGCTGGCCACCGATGTGAAGGTCGGTGGCGAACCCGCTTCTGCCCGGCCCGGGGATCCGTCCCGCATTTTACGGGACCCCAGGCTTTAATTGTGCCGAGGCTGAACTTCCACCCGCTTGAGGGAGGCAGTCTCACCTCATTGAGCTGCCGACCAATCATCGGGCTGGCAGCTCTTAGTGCCAGCAGTGCCACTGGAAGCAGAGGCCAATGTTGGGTCTGCAGCCCAGCCAAGGACATGGAGCCAGGACTACAGGTAAATTTGGTTTGCCTCGCCAGTGTGATCGGTGGCGTCCCGGCAAGGCAAGGGTGGTCATGTAGGGGGAAGGGGGGGCGTCTCGGGTCCCGGAGATGTTGGGAAAGCGGGGGTGGCCCTCAATCGGGCACCACTTAAGGGCCTTGATTGTCCTGGGGCGGGTAGCCCATTTCTCGCACCCTCCCCCCGCCCATGTAAAGTGGGGCGGAGACGGGAGCGGGTCGGGAAGGCCAGCGGGAGCGGGTCGGGAAGGCTTCAATTTTACGCCACCCTCCCACCACCATCCAGCTCACTGGGATGGCGTATAACTCTGGCCCTGGTCTCCAGGATGAAGAGGCCCAGTATGGTAAGTGTCAAACATTCCTTACTGGGGCTAGTAGGAGCAGGTGTGGTACCCATGGAACACTGCTGAAACCACCGTTACTTACCTGAGTGCCTGTGGGAGGTCTTTAGAACATCCAATCTTCGTCTTTTGGCAGCTGGCCTTGGGTTGTAAATGAGACCAGGGAGTTAAAATATCCTGGCAAACACTCACCTCACCCCACGCTCCCCCAGGCCTACATGCCACCCTCAAACTCATCCCCCCCCCCATCCACTCAAACCAGCTCCCAATTAAAAAAGTGATCACTCTCTCAATGGTTCATTTGATAAAATTAGTTTCAACAGGCAAGCGGAGCAAAAAGCCCCTGGGTGGATTCCAGGCCTGTACTGAGTCAGCTGATCTCACTTTGGGCAGCAGGCAGGGGGCTACCATTGACCTCAGTACTTCTGGTTTTGGGAGCGGGAATTTAAATCAAGCCAGGGTTCTTGCTCCTGTTCACAATCAGGAACTGAATGCTTATGTGTAGACATTGCATGAGGACAATTTGGATTGGTTGTGATGCCTCCACAGTTCACAATCTCTGTAATGGCTTAGTGGAGAAACATATCACCCAATGTGTTACTGAACCCTACAGACTAGGAGATTCTGAGGTCCAATCTTTCAATCTGTGCCAAGCTAGCTAAACTAAGCCACATGCGATAGAATTAGTCTTGGTGTGCTCTGGGCTAGAGAGAGAGAATCCAGCCCTTAGTTTTGCAATATCTCATTTTTATAATGGGCCAGAACTTGCTGCAGTAGGGCATCTCACTTTGTTAGAATTTTCCTGCACTATTCAGCTCAAAAACTTTTTGTACCCTAACTTGCTGGGAGGTGCGAGGGCAATGGGTTACTGGGACCTTAGTGAACAGTGAGAGCAAAAGAATATCTTTTAACGACGAGACTTAGGATTGAGAAATAAACAGAGGAGCAACAGAGACGGAGGGTGAATTATAGTCAAATCAGATACAGAAAGAGAAATAAAGTGAGAGAAAGATTGGATTAAGAGAGAGAAGAGAGAGAGAGAGAGGAAAAGTAAGAAAAAAAGGTAAAATTTTAAAAATGGCATTTTCAGCATCTCCAATACCAATTCACTACCTGAAGGAATGAGACTCCACACTTTTCATTGTTCACTTCTGGGCCAGGCAGGTTGATTGGCCGTCATTAACAATTATCACAATAGTTAAAAAGGTACTTATGCCATTAATTACTAGACTTAACTTTCTATTGCAAGTTTAATTGGCCATTAAATTGCAAATCCAGCTAGTACTGAAAAATAATGGTGGGATGGCACATGAGCAACTAAATTGCAAACACGTTTCACAGGACCAAGACTGCTGCTGTAAACAAGTCACATCATGCTGTACAATATTCCGTTCATTCAGGGGCTCTTGATAAATTTATATATTGTTTATTTTAATGTTCCAGCCTCAATAAAGGAAAGCCTTGGAGTGCTCTCATGTCTAAGTAATGCAGCTGCTGAGCAGCATAAGATGCCTGCTACCATTTACAATTTGAACTTCTTTAGGGAAGGAGTTTCTGTAATTAGAAGAATGGGCTGTTGAAGAACCTTCTTGACACTGTGGATAAATGGATTCTGGGCTACCAGCATGTGTGTTGAGGTAAGTGTAAAAGAGACTAGTTTGTGTGAGAATGTAATATTTTTGTTTTATCTGTTAATATATTAAAAATTGTGCACTTAGTGCATGCTGAGGTCACACCGCATGTTGTTAACAATGCAATGTTGAAAGTTACTGTGTTCCAGGCTGAAACTATCCAGTGCACAATAATTTACAAAGTTCCCCTGCAAAATAATTCAATTTGAATGACCCAGAGTCTGTATTTGATTAACAGCAATTAAACGTTGTGTCCTTAAAGGGACACAGATCCAAATTAGCAGTCTAATGATACTGTTACGACTGAGGTGGGAGGAGTGCACTATATATTATAGTCCCACATCTCCACAGGACACAACATATATTTAAATTGTCCCACTTACCAAATATGGTCAATCGTGCACTATTATTCCCAGAATACAACGCGCCAACCAGGTTTCTTTAATAAACAACAAAATTATCACTTTATTATTAAGTCTTAACCAATAATTAAGTAAAACATACACACACAAATTGAAATATTAAAGCCTCTTAATTATCTTAGCCCCTCACACACACACATACATATACCAGTTAACCCAGACAAAATAAAAGGGATTTTTGTTTATAGTGCTGTCACAAAGAAAACAAAAACAAAAAACACTTAGGCGGAATACTTGTCCTTGGTTTTGGTTTGGCGTCGCTAATGTGTATAGACGGCTGTCACTGGGATCGTCCTAGAATGGTTGTTTCCAGGCAATGTTGAACATCAGTTTGGGTAGGCTTTCCATGAAATGCAGCTACAGAGGCTTCAGATAGGTCTTGCAGCAGAACTGTGGCAACAATGGTTTCAGTTCCCACACATTCAATACGCAGCGTTTCTTCAAATACAGTTGGAAATAGGAAACTGACACACTGTAAGCAGGATTTATTTTCAAGAAACAGAGAACTGGGTCTTCTTCTTTGGAAAGCAAAAACCAACAGTTTTTTTGTAACAGTTTAAATTGAAATTAATAACAGTCCAGAAGTCAAGCCTCCTGACCTCTATAAATCTTGGCCTGTCACTTCTTTGTAAACATCTCCCCAAGTCAAAACAACCCATGTTCGGTGATTATCCACAGAAAGTGCCTTCCAGTAAGACTTGTTCACAAGCCAAATCCAGGAACCTTCTGGTGACTTCTTTAAAAAACACAAAAAGTTCAGCATTTCTTCAAAATTCCAGATCAATGTCCATAATTCAACTATAAGTCCTTAAAACATATTTTACAAAACAATTAGAAGTACTCTCATCACAATACATTGTGAATTTTTAAAAAATTCTTTCATGCGATGTGGTCATTACCTTTACCAACTGATTGGTTTGCTGGGCCATTTCAGAGAGTAGTTAAGAGTCAACCACATCACTGTGGGTTTGGAGTCATATGTAGACAAGACCAGGTAAGGATGTCAGATTTCCTTTCCTAAAGGGCAGTAGTGAACCATATGGGTACTGAGACAAGCTTTTAATTCCAGATTTTTATTATTTAATTGAAGCTGCTGTGATAAGATTTGAACCCGTGTCCCTGGGCATTGGCCTGGGCTTCTGGATGACTAGCTCAGTGACATTACCACTACACCATTTTGGGAGGACTAACAAGGCAAGGGAATATACAATGGGTGGTAGGACCCTAGGAAGTACAGAGGGTCAGAGGGACCTTGGTGTACTTGTTCATAGATCACTGAAAGCAGCAGCACAGATAGATAAGGTGGTTAGGAAGGCATATGGGATACTTGCTTTATTAGCCGAGGCATAGAATATAAGAGCAGGGAGGTTATGCTGGAGTTGTATAAAATGCTAGTTAGGCCATGCTGGAGTACTGTGCACTGTTCTGGAAGGATGTGATTGCAGTGGAGAGGATGCAGAGGAGATTCACCAGGATGTTGCGTGGGCTAGAGTATTTCAGCTATGAAGAGAGTCTGGATAGGCTAAGGTTGTTTTCCTTAGAGCAGAGAAGGCTGAGGGGGGACCTGATTGAGGTATACAAAATTATGAGGGGCATAGATAGGATAGATAGGAAGAAACATTTTCCCTTAGCGGAGGTGTCAATAACCAGGGGGCATAGATTTAAGATAAGGGGCAGGAGGTTTAGAGGGGATTTCAGGAAATATTTTTTCACTCAGAGGGTGGTTGGAATCTGGAACAGACTGCCTGAAGGGTGGTAGAGGCAGGAACCCTCACAACATTTAAGAAGTATTTAGATGAGCACTTGAAACGCCATAGCATACAAGGCTACAGGCCAAGTGCAGGAAAATGGGATTTGAATAGATAGGTGCTCGATGGCCAGCACAGATATGATGGGCCGAAGGGCCTGTTTCTGTGCTGTATAACTCTATGACTCTATGACCACCATCTCCCCTAAGTATGGTGTGTTTGGTATAATGTACCTGGCCTTATAAAGCATTGCATTTTCTGACGTAACCCCACACTGTGAAGAAACATTTCCTCCGGATACTATGTGTAATGTTTAAAAGGAATGGATTTGCAAATAGCATATTAAGGAAATCTTCCCCTCTGTGGGGATCACTGGCACATATTCATATCCTTCACTGTGAAACCAAATGAAGAGAAACTAGCATCAAAGAGGAAAAGGGAGTGAAGTGAGAGTTGTGCATGTGAGAGAGTGAGAGTTTCTTCCTTTAATATTACTACAATTTTAAAACAAGTTGAACCTGAAGCCACATAGTTATCTCCGATGGAAAAGGTCAGTGCCAATAAATACTCATGAAGCTAAAATTCTAATATCTAACACCTGTGGAAAGAGAGAGAGAGGAGGGAAAGGCACAAAAAAAGAGAAAGGCATACAGATAGTTTTCGTCCTCATTCTAACAAGTTAAGAAGGAAAAAAGTTGAATTTGGAAAGCAAACAAAGCCTCTTTGAGAGAAGCAGATAAGAAGGAAGAGCAGGAGTAGACAGATAGGAGAAAAACTAGTTAGTGGACCCTTGGCATCCACCTTGGGAAAAGCAAATAGAATTGGGGAGAGTGGGTTAACAGTGAGGCATGGTAGCTCCTTTCCCTAGCATATCCTGTTGTATTACCCTCCACCCAAAAAGAGAATAAAAAGAGAAAGAAGCACAAGAGGACAAAGAAAGAAGCAAACAGAAGAGTTCAGAAGAGAGAAGTAGCAGATTAGAGAAGGAAACAGGGGAGAAGAGACAGAAACAACAATATCTTATATTTATATAGCACCTTTAACATAATAAAATGTCCCAAGACACTTCACAGGAGCAATATAAAAAAAAGTATGACACTGATCCACAAAAGGAGATATTAGGTCAGATGACCAAAAGCTTGGTCAAAGAGGTATGTAGACAGATACAGAATTAGCAACACAACGATATCAGATACAGGTAAGAGAGCGACCTTATTTGCCAGCATAACACGTCGAATGTTATGGAGGATTGATTAGTTTATATGTAAAAACAATAGTGCTTTCTTATGTACACAATTGTTTTTATTTCCAATTTACTGTGGTCTGTAAGGTTTTGATTAAATAATGCTACATTGTACTGTACATCTTTCAAACTTATTAGGCTTTTCACATGGGTTTATGGAAAGTGTGTGACATGGTTTGGCACTGAATTGTACAGACCAAGAAGTTCTTGGGTTCTATCCTTGTTCTGTGTGAGTGCTCCAGCCTCAGCAGTACAAAAATGGCCTCGTGTTCCTGAGCTAGACAGGAGAAAAATCAGCCAGAATTCCCACTCCGAATCACTCTCGGTGGAAAATGCATTGTGTGACATCAGGTAAGGACAGAATCAGACCTCCCCCACCCCAACCTCAACTCCACTACCTAATGTTCAAATAGGTTCCTCAAACTCATGATCTGAATAACTATGTGGGGAAGCCATTGAATGGCAGCTGGCACTTATGGAACTGCACAAGAACATAAATCACTACCCTTGGGAGATATAGGGAGAAAATAAGGGAAAAAACAGAAAACTGCTAATGTACATATTCAAACTGAAACGAGAAAAAACAATCTGGAAATGTGGACCTTACGACTAAGAAGCAAATCAACCCAAGCACAGTGGTAGAAAGTTAAAGAGGCAGTGCTGTTTACAAAGAAAAGATGATCCTCTGTATAATGCAGACAATCTAAAATTAAAACAAAATCCATCTGGTTTATGTATGTGATATGCATACTAATGGCATTCTGCAGGTCAGCTCATAAGATGTTTGCACACTTAAAATTAAACAAAAACAGGTGCTGGAAAATAGAAAATTACAAAGGCTATATTCTTGGGCTTTGCCTGAACTTTAGGTTGAATTATTTAGTTTGTACTGTGTTAATGTTATCACGACAAGATAGCAGAAGTTCAGTAAGTTTCATTAGTTTGTATTTCCTCCGCTGCACCCACTTTTAATTTGCTTCTTGATGGTTACAATCTTTATTGGTATCCTATTTGACTCAAAAATACACTAGTTTTACTCACTGATATGTATCCTGTTTGTAATTAAGAGCTTATTTCAAGAATTAAAATGAGAAATGTGCTTTCATTTCATGAGCTTCTATTTAGAGATAGTGATCCCTATACTAGCCTGTTGTTTTATGACAATGCTGTTATCAAAATAGGAAACTTCAATTATTGTGAATCTGGAATTATTACATCACTTTTCAGTTTCTTTTAATAATTATTGCATATTTAACTGAATGAGTGATGTGTCTATGATTGCTCTTCCAATGCTATTTTAATGCATTAGACAAAGGCTGCATTCATGCAGTATTTTAGTGTTGCCATGAAGTGTATCCCATTCGTTGTAATCCTACAGCTAAAAAGAGGAACTTGAATTTACATAGCGCCTTTCATAGCCTCAGGATATCCCAAAGCATTTTAAAACCATCGCTGTGTAATGCAGGGAAACATAGCAAACAATTTATGTACAACAAAATCCCCACAAACAACAATGAGATAATGACCAGATAATCTGGTCGAGGGATAAATGTTGTCTACGAAACCAGAGGAACTCCTCAGCCCCTCCTTTTTATGGGATCTTTTATGTCCACTCGAGAGAGCAAATGGGGCCTCAGTTTAACATCGCCATCAAAAGATGGAACCTCCAACAGTGCAGTACTCCCTCTGCACTGCACTGAAGTGTGAGCCCTAGAGTATGATTAGATTAGATTAGAGATACAGCACTGAAACAGGCCCTTCGGCCCACCGAGTCTGTGCCGAACATCAACCACCCATTTATACTAATCCTACGCTAATCCCATATTCCTACCAAACATCCCCACCTGTCCCTATATTTCCCTACCACCTACCTATACTAGTGACAATTTATAATGGCCAATTTACCTATCAACCTGCAAGTCTTTGGCTGTGGGAGGAAACCGGAGCACCCAGAGAAAACCCACGCAGACACAGGGAGAACTTGCAAACTCCACACAGGCAGTACCCGGAATCGAACCCGGGTCCCTGGAGCTGTGAGGCTGCAGTGCTAACCACTGCGCCACTGTGCTACATCTCTGAAGTGAATCGTGAACCCACAACCTTCTGGTACAGAGGTGAGAGCGCTATTGACAGAGACAAGGCTGATATTTTGGTTAAATTAAAAAGTGAGTTAAAAGGTTAATTCTGAGTATTATTTCACATTAACCGTAACTGCAGGGCACAATGAAATATGCATTGACTAGCAAAAGACAATTTCAGGACTAATGTCAGGCAGCACTCAGAGAGAGATTAATACTTGCAGTGGTTTTCCAGATAGAGTAGTGGTGACTTATTTTTTTAATAAGTCCTGGAGACTATTGTTAAATCAAATAGGATGTTAAGATGTATTGCCAAGACCATCAAATCTAAAATAAGAAATATTTTTTGCTCTACAAGACCCTGACCAGGCCACATCTAGAATTCCACAACCAGTTTTGGTCTTCTCACATGGAGGTCCTCTCATATGAGAGGTCCTAGAAAAGGTACAGAGGAGAGACACTAAGAATGATACCTAGTTTATTGATCTTCAGTTATCATTATAAGGTATAGACCTGGAACCTTTTACTGTGAAAAAGACTTCAAGGAGTTTTGATTGAAGTCTTTAAAATAATAAAAGGATTACATTTGGTCCAAGTGAATAGTCTATTCTGGCAATTTGTTACATGGACTAAAGCACCAAAGTATAATTTACACAAGCATAGAACTAGGTTAGCTGTTAGGAAGTACTTCTTTTCTCAGAGGGTTGTCAACCACTGCGACAAATTGTTGGCACATGCACTAAGTGCGGATTCAGTGTAAGCATTCAGAAGGGAAGAGCAAGCTCTCGAGCTCGAGCTCTCTAGCAGGTGGATCATGACAGTAGTGTTACCCAATTCCCAGTGGTCTCCCGAAAGAAATTTCCTAAATTGTCCTCAGGTTTGTTTTCTGTTTTCTTTTTAGCCTTTCTCCAGGAGATTGTGTGTTTGTGTAGGTGGTGGGCTGGTGTGCAGGAGTTATACAATGCCAGTGTCAGGCAAGCCCCCCACCTGCCAAGAATGAGGAAAATTAATTTTGCCACATGAATATTGATTTTGAACTGTTGTTGGTGAAGGAAGAACTTACTTTAAAAAACAATTGGAGACTTTGGCTGGAGAGAGAGATTAGCATATCAACAGACAGTACTTCAAAGGACAAAGGGGCTTTTCCCTGCTCCAATTAAATCCACAATGGACTTTTGATTACCAGACATTGAAGATGGAAAGGCTAGCATTCCAGGTTAACTGCTAAGATGGCCGTATACACAAACAGACGTGGTTGGACCGGTTTGGGTCACATGACTGACTGTTGAGGTTTTTTGAATTTGAACTTCCAACAAGGAATTTGAAATCAGAAAGCTGTTTTCTCCTGGACTGAGAACACCTCTCTCCTGTCAACTCTTGCTCTTGCCAGCTTCGGAAACCATTGAAGACACATGAATCCCAACAGAGAAAAGTCTCCTACAGTGAACAAGGTTTAAGAAGAATACTGGGCCCCAACAGTTTCCTGGATCACTGGGTCTGTTTCTGGTGAAGGTGGGACATGTACAAGTTGGATGGGTTGCATCTGAACAATAACAGGACCAACATCCTGGCTGGGAGGTTTGCTAGTGCTGTTGAGGGGGGTTTAAACTAATTTGGCAGGAGGATGGGATACAGAGTGGAGGTACAGTAGGGGGTGATCAGACTGGAAGGCAGAGCAAATATAGACCTTTTAAGGCACAAGCAAATAATGCAAGGCTGGATTGCATCTATCTTAATGCAAGGAGTCTTACAAGTAAGGCAGATGAATTGAGGGCATTGATTAACACATGGGAATATGATATTATTACTATCACAGAGACATGGTTGAGGGAAGGGCAGGACTGGCAGCTCAATATATTCCAGGGTAGAGAATCTTCAGGCGTGACGGTGGGGGGCGGGTGGGGTAAAGGAGGAGGTGGCATTGCACTATTGATCAAGGAGTCAATTACTGCAGTAAGGAGGGGTGATACCTTAGGTTCCTCAAATGAGGCCATATGGGTAGAACTTAAAAACAAAATGGGGGCAATCACTTGGCTGGAAGTGTACTACAGGCCTCCAAACAGTCAGGGAGAGATAGAGGAGCAGATATGTAGGCAAATCTCAGAGAGGTGTAAAAATAATAGGGTAATATTAGAAGGGTATTTCAACTTCCCCAATACTAACCGGGATAGTTTTAGTGCAAAAGGCTTAAAGGGGGCAGAATTCTTAAAGTGCATACAGGAGAGCTTTTTGAGCCAGCACATAGAAAGTCCTACAAGAGAAGGGGCAGTACTGGACCTAATCTTAGGGAATGAAGCCAGACAAGTGGGAGAAGTGTCAGTGGGGGAGCATTTCGGGGATAGTGACCATAACTCTGAAATATTTAAGGTAGTTATAGAAAAGGACAAAGATGGACCGGAAATAAAGGTACTGAATTGGGGGAAGGCAGACTTCAATATGATAAATCAGGATCTGGCCAAAGTGGACTGGGAGCAGCGACTTTTAGAGTCATTCAAAAAGGAAATAATGAGAGTTCAGGGCCAACATGTTCCCGTACAAGTGAAGGGTAGAATCAACAAGTCCAGGGATATAGAGGATCAGATAAGGCAAAAAAAAAGAGGCATATGGCAGATTCAGAGTGCTGAAAACAGCGGAGGCCCTTGCGGAGTATAGAAAGTGTAGGGGGGTACTTAAAAAAAGTAATTAGGAGAGCGAAGAGGGGGCATGAAAAAACACTGGCAGGCAAGATAAAGGAAAATCCCAAGGCATTTTATAAGTATATTAAGGGCAAGAGGATAACCAGGGAAAGAGTAGGGCCCATTAGGGACCAAAGTGGCAATCTGTGTGTGGAGCCAGAGGACATAGGTGAGGTTTTAAATGATTACTTTTCATCTGTGTTCACTATGGATAAGGATGATGCAGGTGTAGAGATCAGGGAGGGGAATTGTGATATACTTGAACATATTAGCATTGAAAGGGAGGAGTTATTAGATGTTTTAGCGGGCTTAAAAGTGGATAAATCCCCAGGCCCAGATGAGATGTATCCCAGGCTGTTATGTGAGGCAAGAGCGGAGATAGCAGGGGCTTTGACACAAATTTTCAAATCCTCTCTGGCCACAGGAGAGGTGCCAGAGGACTGGAGGACAGCGAATAATACTATTATTCAAGAGGGGTAGCAGGGATAAACCAGGTAATTACGGACCAGTGTGTCTAACATCAGTGGTAGGGAATCTATTGGAAAAAATTCTGAGGGACAGGATTATCTCCACTTGGAGAGGCAGCGATTAATCAAGGATAGCTTGGCTTTGTCAGGGGGAGATCATGTCTAACAAACTTGATTGAATTTTTCAAGGAGGTGACTAGATGTGTAGATGAGGGTAAAACAGTAGTCTACATAGACTTCAGCAAGGCTTTTGATAAGGGTCCTGCATGGGAGATTGGTTAAGAAGGTAAGAGCCCATGGGATTCAGGGCAATTTGGCAAATGGGATCCAAAATTGGCTTCGTGGCAGGAGGCAGAGGGTGATGGTTGAGGGTTGCTTTTGTGATTGGAAGCCTGTGACCAGTGGTGTACTGCAGGAATCGGTGCTGGGACCCTTGCTGTTTGTAGTGTACATTAATGATTTAGACGTGAATATAAGAGGTATGATCAGTAAGTTCGCAGATGACATGAAAATTGGTGGTGTCGTAAATATAGTGAGGAGGAAATCCTTAGATTACGGGATGATATAGATGGGCTGGTAAGATGGGCAGAGCAGTGGCAAATGGAATTTAATCCTGAGAAGTGTGAGATGATGCATTTTGGGAGGATTAACAAGGGAAAGGAATATACAATGGATGGTAGGATCCTAGGAATTACAAAAGGTCAGAGGGACCTTGGTGTACTTGTCCATAGATCACTGAAGGCAGCAGCACAGGTAAATAAGGTGGTTAGGAAGGCATATGGAATAGTTGTCTTTATTAGCCGAGGCATAGAATATAAGAGCAAGGAGGTCATGATGGATCTGTATAAAACACTAGTTGGACCACAGCTGGAGTACTGTGTACAGTTCTGGTTGCCACACTGTAGGAAGGATGCGATTGCACTGGAGAGGGTGCAGAGAAGATTCACCAGGATGTTGCCTGGGCTGGAGCATTTCAGCTACGAAGAGAGACTAGATAGGCTGGGGTTGTTTTCCTTAGAGCAGAGAAGGCTGAGGGGGGACCTGATTGAGGTATACAAAATTATGAGGGGCATAGTTGGGTAGATAGGAAGAAACATTTTCCCTTAGCGGAGGTGTCAATAACCATGGGGCATAGGTATAAGGTAAGGGGCAGGAGGTTTAGAGGGGATTTCAAGAAATATTTTTTCACCCAGAGGGTGGTTAATATCTGGAACACACTGCCTGAAGAGGTGGTGGAGACAGGAACTCTCACAACATTTAAGAAGTATTTAGATGAGCACTTGAAACGCCATAGCATATGAAGCTACGGGCCAAGTGCTGGAAAAAGGGTTTAGAATAGATAAGTGCTTGATGGCCGGCACAGACACAATGGGCCGAAGCGCCTGTTTTCTGTGCTGTATAACTCTAACAAAAAGCAAGACTAGTTACAAAAGGACTGCAGTGAGCGCGAAGCACAGTAAACAGGAAACTCTTCTGATATTGCCTCAAACTTCTCCATTTTATTTTTTCTTCTGCTCATTTCTGTCCCTACATGCATGTGTGTATCGTGTGTGCATGCTAGCGTGGGCGCATCGTATATGCACAGGCGTTAACCGTATTAGTGTTTAAGGTTTAATAAATTTCACTTTTCTTCTTTAAACCTAAGAAAACCTGTTTGTGCTCATTTCTTTGCCTGATAATTGGAAAGTAGTGAACAAGTCTTCACCAAAGGGAGAGCTCAAAACACAGTGTGTTGAAAATCAAACCCTGTTACAACAAGACAAAGTGAAGACAATAAAAGACCCCTAGACCTCTTTCTCACCTGGTTGTAACAGAAATTTGGGGCTCGTCTGAGATTTTACCCAGACAAAGGAGAGAAATTGGAAGTGGGATGCCAAATTGTTCCCAATCAAAAAGGGCAAACTTCAGGTTTTCTTGTGGTTGTGTGTGATTGAATACTAACATGTCTGCAACTGAAGTGAGTTGCTCTCCAAGCCAGGGTGAAGTAACTTGAGATAAGTTAAAAACACTGTCTATGGAGGAGTTGAGGAAAATAGCTGAACAGTGTGGGATCACTGTATGTGGCAAGGCTAAGAAGTCTGAACTCCTAAGGCTAGTGGCCCACCATTTTTCCCTTAAATCTGAAGAAGCAGTGTTAGAAGCAGACCCAGAGAGGGTATTGCTAGCAAAGATACAATTGGAACAAAGGAAACTTGAATTCGAAGAGAGGGAGAAAGAGAGAGCTTTCCAAAAGGAATGTGAAGAGAATGAAAGTCAGGAGAGAAAGAGAGAAAGAATATTCCAGAAAGAATCCGAAGAGAGAGAGCTGAAGCAGCTTGAGTTCACTAGGGGGCAACAGAATAACCCGAGAGAAAGCATGGCCAATATGGAGGAACAGAATTCAGGGCTGGGTACAAGATTGCGAAAACTCGCTCAATTAATTCCAAGATTCAATGAGGAAGATGTGGAAGTGTTTTTCGTGTCTTTCGAGAAACTGGCAAGGCAGCTAAAATGGCCAACTGAGACCTGGTCTCCTTTAATACAAAGCAAGCTAACTGGAAAAGCCCATGAGGTTTATTCCTTGCTGCCAAATGAGAGTTCATCAAATTATGAACTGACCAAAAATGCTATCCTCGGGGCATATGAATTAGTACCCGAAGCCTATCACCAAAAGTTTAGAACCTTCAAAAAGCAAGCCAATCAATCAAACTTACCTGGAGTTTGAAAGAAGTAAGCAGCTGGCTTTTGACCAGTGGCTGAGGGCTTTAAAAATACAGCTCAGCTATGAGACTCTCAGAGAAGTAATCCTGTTAGAGGAATTTACAAACTCCCTTCCATTCTCAATAAAGACCCATCTCGAGGAGCAGCAGGTTCAGAGAGTCCGGCAAGAAGCCGCACTGGCCGATGAGTTTGCTTTAATTTCTAAGTCGGTTTCCCGGGGCGAACCTTTCCTGATCACCACCACAAATCCGAAAAGGACAAAGGGTGGGAAGCTGATATCCACCCAGGCAGTCCTGGAAGAGAAAGGAAAGCAGGAGACACAGGGCCTTCCTCCAGCCAAAAAGGGAGGTGCTGTGAGCCAGAATGAGACCCAGAGATCTGTGTGCTTCCATTGTAATGAGGCAGGGCATTTAAAAGCTGACTGCTGAAAACTAAAGGGAAAACCGGTAGGGTTAATCAGAGCACACCCGTTCAGTGCAGATGGGACCCTGATGGAAACCACAGAACAAGCTGTGGCTTTAACTGCAGTAGGAGTGCAACCCAGGAAGCTTACTAGGGTCAATGCAGGAAAAGTTAATAGGATTCCAAAAGCTTATCAGGGTTTTGTGTTTGAAGAGAAAATAATCCCATTTCCCTCGAGTGGGGCAAGCAAGCCCATAGTGATTATCAGGGACACAGGGGCCACCAGATCCCTTTTACTGAGAAAAGGCCTGACCTCTCTCCCAGAGAGTGCAGTGAAGACCAGAATGGTATTGAAAGACAGTGTATGCCTGTACCTGTACACTGGGTGAACCTGGAGTGCGACCTAGTTTTGTGACTGATGATTGTAGAGATTGTCCCTAGTTTGTCTGTGGACGGGGTCGACCAGCTCCTAGGTAATGATCTGGCGGGGGTGAAGGTGATAGCCACCCCCCCACACCAGTAGGGAAAGAAAGACTGCAGGAGGTCAGAGAGACAGGACAGTGGCAGGAGACGGTCCCCTGCAGAATCCCTGAATGTGTAGCAGATCAGGCCATGATCAAACCAGCTCCCCCAGAAGAGACTGCATTGGCACTGTAGGCAGATGACCATGAGGTCTGCCTGGCCGAGACTTTCTTTTTGGAAAGTTAGGATACTCAGGGAATGAATTAAATTGATTTTCTCTAGCTGAGGCTCAGTGAGCCAACCCAGTATTGCATGAGTTAGCACAGGCTGTCCAGTCTGAAAGTGAAGCAGAAAGACTCCCTGACTGCTTCTATTTAAAGAATGAGGTACTGATGAGGAAATGGAGTTCTCCTCACAGACCTGAGGGCAAGTAGTCGACGGTAGTTCACCAGTTAGTGGTACCACAGTGGTACCGGGGAGAAATATTAAGAAGGGCCCACAAGACAAGAATGGCTGAACATTCCGGTATACAAAAGACCAAAGCCCACATTAGACAGCAATTTGACTGGCCAAAACTCCACAACGATGTGGTGGAGTAATGCAGGAGTTGCCACAAGTGCTAGGTTGGGAGGAAACCCCAACCTACAGTGAAACCTGTTCCCCTAAGTCCTGTACTGGTGTTAGGAGGACCCTCCAGCAGAGGGCTGGTGAACTGTAAGGGACCCCCGCCAAGAACAAAAGGGGACAGCTAGGCTGACTAAAGTTTAGGAAGAGAAAGGGAATAAGTGACCAAGAGGGCAGGTTAAAGGAAGTCTGGGAGGAATACCGGATGAAATCCCCCACTATCTGGTCAAACAACCCCGAAAAATGTGAAAAGTTAGACCCCACATCCTCCTATGTAAATACAGACTCTAGAAGCACCCCACCAGAGTTGCTAACAGCATTTACAGGAACCTGCAGAGACAAAGAGACACCTCTAGGGAACACAGAAACCATGAGGGTGATGCCTCACCTAGTCGAAGTGCCACAGGAGCGTGCAGCCAAGTCAGCACAAATACCTACAGGCAGGAGTGTTCCAGAGAACAAAGGGGAGAATAACGAAGAATCATCCCTTGCAGACAGAGGAAAAGGGTATCACCCATCCCCTGAAGTCAAAAGTTTTTGCATATCTCAGAGAGTTCAGGATAGACCCGCCCACGACTAACTCTCCTGAGAGAAAAAATGGGAAATTAAAGCAGCCCTGGCACCCAGAAAAGACCATTTTTGATAAGCTTTAGGATTGGTGAATGAGTGGAAATGAATGAAAGAAATTTCTTTCTGTATCTTATATTTCTCCCAAACCCTGGAATGAAATGTGCTGTTTTCTTTTCAAATTGCATTTCATTTCCCTAGGTGTGGAGGTGTCAGACAAGTCCCCACCTGCCAAGAATGAGGAAAATTAACTTCACCACATGAACATTGATTTTGGACTATTGTTGGTGAAGAAAGAACTTGCTTTAAAAAAACAATTGGAGACTTTGGCTGGAAAGAGACATTAGCATATCAACAAACAGTACTTCAAAGGACAAAGGGGCTATTCCCTACTCCAATTTAATCCACAGTGGACTTTTGATTACCTGATATTGAAGGTGGAAAGGCGAGCATTCCAGGTTAACTGCTAAGATGGCTGAATACACAAACAGATGTGGTCAGACCAGTTTGAGTCACATGACTGACTGCATTTTGGAGTTTTTTTGAATTTTTTTTTTGAACTTCCAACAAGGAATTTGAAATCAGAAAGCTGTTTTCTCCTAGACTGAGAACACCTCTTTCCTGTCTGCTCTCATCCCACTCTCACCAGCTTCAGAAACCACTGAAGACACATGAACCCCAACAGAGTAAAAGTCTCCTACAGTGAACAAGGTTTAAGAAGAATACTTGGCCCCAATGAAAAGCTAGACTACTTAGAAAAGTGATCTTGAAGCACAGTAAACAAGACATTCTTCTGATATTGCCTCAACCCTCTCCATTTGATTTTTTCTTCTACTGTTTCCTGTCCCTATTTGCATGTGTGTATTGCCTGTGCATGCTAGCATGGACGCATCGTATATCCGTAGGCGTTAACCATATTAGAGTTTAAGTTTAAGGTTTAATAAATTTCACTTTTCTTCTTTAAACCTAAGAAAGCCTGTTTGTGCTCATTTCTTTGCCTTATAATTGGAAAGTGGTGAACAAGGATTCACCAAAGGGGAGCTCAAAACACAATGTGTTAAAAATCAAACCCTGTTACAACAAGACCAGGTGAAGAAAGTAAAAGATCCCTAGACACCTTTCTCACCTGGTCATAACCCCAGGATATGGCCAGCTCAATGACCGATCTTTACCTGTCCTTCTTTTCATATGTTCAGGTGATCCTTAAAGATTCAATGCTCAAAACAGAGCAAAGCATTCTTCTGGTGCAAACAAGAGATCACGTACAGGACAGGGTAGAGAGTACTTCAGTCTGTATCTAGCCCTTATCATACCTAATATGGGAGTGTTTGGTGACTGGGATATCCGAGTTTATGATAGAACTACTATAGTCCATTTCAAAATGGCCAGTACATTTTTAATGGCATGACCATCATAATTCTATGCATGCCTCATGCTTCAATCAGTTCTTGTTCAGTGTACAACATGTTGGAATGCCCATTATAAACATAGAGAGGCTCTTTTAAAGGCACTCACACATTTGTCAATTCAAAAATGGAAAATAAGTGGGAATCACCAGATTGCTCAGATTTTTCTCCAGCAAAAAAGCAGCTATGAGGCAACAAATGCACAACAAAATAAGGATCACTCTTTTCAGTTTCTGCTATTTATTGATTTTGAGAGGGTTTAATTACACTGCTCACATATACTAAGAAAACACAATTTTTGCATGATCTATCACATTGCTTCAATGAACTGTTCCGCGTCTCATTTGTGCATTTCCATTTTTCACAAACGTAAGCTGGCAAGTAAAATAGGGCAACCTCAAATAACAGCAAGAACGATGATGTGTGGGTGATTTTACTTACGTTGCTGTCATTGAACTTAAAGTAGCATTATAAATACAAGTTTACAAATAACTGGATGGCCATTTCATTTCTTCTTTATCGATTCACTATTATCAGGTGGTATCACCAAATAAAAGTTCCAGTTCAACAGCCTGGAAAGCAACATGGGCTAATTTCAGCAGTCACAAAATGCATGTACCAAAGCTCTCCTGAACACATTCATGTTCCCTCAAAGATATTCTACATATACTTGTCATTCCAATTTATTTAGGAACAACGCCATTTCAACAATACTGCTAATTTGATTGTTTTTATTTTAATTAGATCTCCATGTGTTCCAATTGACACAAGTCAAGGAGAACTTATTCTTTTAAAATGTGTTTACTGTTTTAAAATCATCAGTGCATAAGTTAAATGTCATTAGTCAAGCATCGAAGCTATAAACATACCATTTAAAATAAATGACTTTCCATGTATAAAAAGTTCAAGTTCCTTCATTATAAAGAAGATCTAAGAAATGTGATTGCATTTTACTTGTTTAGAAATCCAATGATTACATTTCAAATTTAATTCATTGGATATGAGGCACTTTGAGACATCCTGAAAAATTAAAGTTTTTTTTAACGTCTTAAATCGGCCCTTTTTCTGTGATCATGTAGATCAATTTTTTTAATTACAAAAATATGTTAAATTCAACTTGGATCCTTGTCAAAATGCACAGAGAAGTCAATAGAGTTTTGCAACAGCAGTTACTAAGGTCTTAGAAGACTTTTTTTTAAGGTTGCTGTTTCCTCTATCAGTTCAATATGTAATATGGGCAAGTATTTAATGCTCTTGCAACAATGCACAATAAGATTCCTTATTCTGAGGAAAATCATAGAGTACTTATGAAAATTAGTCCATCATTTCACATCATTCCCATTCACATTGGGAATGTTCACAATGTTATGGGCACCGGATAGCATGCAGTTGCACATTTTATAATAGTTCCTTTAGATTTTACATTCATGATTGGTGATTGAGGCTATGTTAACTACCTTGTAGCATCTCTCCACAAATTACAGTTCATGTTATCTGTCTTCCACTTATTGCACACCGATGATCATAAGTTTGGGTTCCAAGTTGTATTCACAACCAGTTGAACATTTCTTTATTCAGAGAGCCATGTACTAATTTTAATGGTGCAACTCAGAATATATGTAATGGTAGAAATTAATGTTAAATTGGTATATCAATAGTCAGTTTAGAAGTTCCATGGATCAATATCAGCCCTGTACCAGTAACAGAAGAGCTGCAGGACCAGATTTCATATACAACTACTGCACATTCTTTGCTTGCTTTCAAGATATTGCATTACAGATGTAGTGTTGAGTATTTAATTAATGTACATCTGTTTTGACATAACTGCTGCATTCAAGTTAATAGAGGAAAAAAATAAATCTTCCATTGATTTGGAGCCAATTGTGGCGACCAAAATTTTATAACACAGTTGTGTATTAGGAAGTAATAACCCGCATAATAAACTTGTAATCACATTTGTAGGCAGTTATCATTTTCATTTCAATGGCCATGTTTTGTACTTCTTTGAGAAGACCTTTACATAACACAGGATGCTCGTGATGTCGGTTTCCATCATGCTTTGCATTATTTTGTTCCCAGTTTTGAGATAAAAACATTATTTTGAAACAAGAACTTACATTTATATAGCACGTTTAACACAATAAAACATCCCAAGGTGCTTACAGGAACATTATAATGCAAAATTTGACAACAGGCCACATAAGGTGTTATTAGGGCAGATGATCAAAAGCTTTGTCAAAGAGGTAGGTTTTTTTAAGAAGTGTCTTAAAAGAGAAAAGTGAGTTAGAGAGAAGGAGAGACTTAGGGAATGCCAGAGGTTGGGACCTTGGCAGCTGAAGCCACGGCCAAATAGTGGAGCAATTAAAATTGGAATGCTCAAGAGGCCAGAATTAGAGAAGTGCAGATATCTCGGAGGGCTGTGGGGCTGGAGGAGATTACCAAGATAGGAAGAGGTGATGCCACAGAGGGATTTGAAAACAAGGAAGAGAATCTTAAAATGGAGGTGATGCTTAACTGGAAGTCCGTGCAGGTTGATGATCACAAGGGTGATGGGTGAACAGGACTTGGCATAAGGACAGGGACAACAAACATTTGGATGACCTCAAGTTTACAGAGGGTAGAATGTGTGCAGTCAGCCAAGAGTGTTTTGGAATAGTCAAGTCTAAAGGTAACAGTCACAGATGACAGTTTCAGCAGCACATGAGCTGAGGCAGGGGTGAAATTAACTGATAGTCGTAATCATCCTATGACAAGGAATTGAAAAGAGCCTCCTTGATTGAAGGACTTCACTTCTGTGACCACCCTTAAATTAGGAACTTGGCAATGTGTCCTGATGTCATTCTTTACACTTATTCTTTCAATGATTTTGCAAAAATCTAAGAAACTTACAGAAATGTACACAGAAATCATGGTTTTTCTTCAGTAACTTGGCAAACGACATTCATTTTTAATGAAATAAAAGAATCATAATATCCTGTAGAGGTAGCAAGTTTCTCCTCCTATTCCCTGGGACACTTGAATGGTAGCTGTGATCTAGCACTGAATGTAAACTAGCAGCAGTTGCACCAACAACTACAAAAACAGTCCTTGCGACCAAAAAACCTTTGTCTCAATTTATCTCATAAACTGTAAACTTCAACATAAACTAACACAGTGTGACAATAACTTGCATTTGCAGTCTGTGTGGAAATGCAGCAACACCTGGACGATATTCAAGCATGGGCTGATAAGTAGCAAGTAATATTCACGCCACACAAGTGCCAGGCAATGACCATTTCAAACAAGAATCTAACCATCTCCCCTTGACATACAAATGGCATTATGATCACTGAATTCCCCCAATATCAACATCCTGGGGGTTACCATTGACCAGAAACTGAACTGGAGTAGCCATATAAATACCATGGCTACAAGAGCAAGTCAGTTGCTAGGAATCCTGCAGTGAGTAACTCACCTCCTGAATCCCCAAAGCCTGTCCACCATGTACAAGGCACAAGTCAGGAGTGTGATGGAATACTTACCTAGATGGGTGCAGCTCCAACCAACACTCAAGAAGCTCGACACCATCCAGGACAAAGCAGCCCACTTGATTGACACCCCATCCACAAATATTCATTCTCTCCACCACCGACGCACAGTGGCAGCAGTGTGTACCATCTACAAGATGCACTGCAGCAATGCACCAAGGCTCTTTAGACAGCACCTTCCAAACCCGTGACCTCTACCACCTAGAAGGACAAGGGCAGCAGATGCCTAGGAACACCACCACCTGCACGTTCCCCTCCAAGTCACACACCATCCTGATTTGGAACTATATCACCGTTCCTTCACTATCGCTGGGTCAAAATCCTGGAACTCCCTTCCTAACAGCACTGTGGGTGTACCTACCCCACACAGGGTGCAGTGGTTCAAAAATGTAGCTCACCACCACCTTCTCAAGTGGAATTAGGGATGGGCAATAAATGCTGGCCGAGCCAGCGATGCCCACATCCCACGAATGAATAAAAAAAAAGTTAATGTCGAGAAATGTCCAATGGTGCTTCACAGAGGCGTAAATTTTGAAAAAGGTTGCCAAGCCAAAAAAGGAGATAGTAGGAGAAGTGATAAAGGCTTGATCAAAGAGATTGTTTTTGTGGAGAAAGAAAATAGTGGGAATTCTAGAGCGTGGGGCTTAAGAGGCCAATGGTGGGTGCAGGCGAGATACGGGGAGTCAAAGAACTGGAGTTGGAGGGGTAGGTATTGTCGACTGGAGGGAGTTACCGAGATAGCGAGGGACAAAACCATGAAAGGATTTAAATATCAAATGGCAATTTTTAATTTAAAAAAAGACAGTGATAATTATAACATAGAAGGAAATCAATAATTAAGCGGTCCAACTTAATCCATAAGGACATTTTAAACGTTTCCCTTTCCCAGTCGTGAAATAACCCAAATAGGCCGTTGTTTTACTCCAGTCAGCTTGGTGTGTTGCAGTTTGATCGGTACACTTGCCATTCACCACCGAAACGCCCTTAATTACAACCCCACACACTTCTGATCTGTTGAGTGACTGATACAGACACGAAGCTGCTTCCCATTGGATAGGTAACAGCGGAGGAAGTGATGACTCAAGTGCCAGCGGAAACTGCCCGGTGCACTCCGGGAAATGGAGTTCTGCTGGCAGAACTCCAACTTTTACTTTGAGTAATTATTATGGCAAATTTAAGCCTCAGACATTGCTTCTGGTTTTTTTTGCCATTGGCATATTCCACGATGGACCAGTTGATGCCAGCCTTTCTAGTTGGCTGCAGCGTGTAGCTGCTAAATGGAAAAATGAAACAATGGCACTCTGCAGTGTCGCTCTCCACAAAACCCATCCAGCCTGAGGTTTGAATTGTGTAACGCTGAGACTACAGCTGAACATCTGGGTCTGTTCTACCCTGGTCCTTACTAATCAGCAAAATCAAAGAGGAGGTCGAGGCAATCATAGTGTTATAGGATCCCATAAAGTTACCGGCAAGTAAAAGTATTGCGAAATAAATATAATTTCACGCAAAAGCCTGGATTATTAGTGTAGATTTTGCTTGCGTGTCGCATTTTAATTACAGTTTCAGTTGCATATTACGTGCAGGAAGTGGCAGGGCGGTACTTATTAGAATTAATTGATGTGTGTGTCTACATTTGTTTTTGATAATCTGCACAATATTCAATTTCTTGGTCATCAGTATTTGGGTTTTGAAATACAATCAGCGTTGCGTTTATTTTAAATGCAATATTTGATGTTAGATTACTATTGTGTCATTGTAATTGAACGTTTGAAGTTCAGACTATTATAATGTTTTAAAGTCAGTGACTCCATGTTCGTCTTCAAGCGGCCTGCATTTTCTGCAAAACTTGCAGTTTGAAATGTACGTTATAAAGTTACTGCTGGAAAACCACACAGCAAAGATTTTTATAGCAGTGTTTAGAAATACAAATACAGAGCCTCTACCCATAGGACCTCATCCTGGCCAATGAAAAGACTAGTTAATTAGTTTAATTTTGAAATGGGGACATTATGGAAAGATATTTGGACAGAAGACAAAAAATAATCACTGGGGAATATTTTAAAGCTATAAATAATACAATAAAAAAGCGAATTGGATTTTCAATCAGAAAGACCTTCAACATACTGGACTGGATGCAAATTTAAAACATATACCAGACTTTGATCTGATTTGTTATCTGGAGGATGTATTTTAAAGTCATGTTACGATCAATAATTTCTGGGGAATGTGTTATGTTTATTGGAATATCTAATATGCGTGTGGCATGAAAATGAAACCAGTTCCGTTTATGGATTTATCATTGCGGTCATTTGAATGAAATGTACATTTATTAAGATGTCTGTGCAAAGAATGGTTGAATTTCCGTGAAGATCATTTTTTGAATAGTTCTTCGTATTTCAACAATCTCTCAGCCCGGTGTCCCTTCTTCTAACTCAGCACCAGTAAGCGCACAGTAATATCTGGCTGGTTTTGTTTTCGAATTTATAAACTTGGTCTGAAATTGGTAAGCAGAGCAGTTTGAAATAGTGAGACAGTTTGAATGCAGCAAATCAGTCTTTACACCACTTTCATTCCCAAAGAAAAACAGATGTAATTTTAAGGAGGGTGATTAACAGCAACAATAAATGAATGGATGGTTATCATCACTTCAGCGTAATTATAGGCTATCTATTCGGGCCCACTCCCCCTCCGCACTGTTCATGAACAATGCACAACCTTTATTGTTCTTTCAGTTAATACATAACTCAAGTGCAAACCCCTTAAATAAAGTGAAAGTTTGACTTGTCAATTCAGAATGGATTTTTATTATGCAATAATCCAGTAACCCTGACCGGCACAATTACTTGACGTTAATACTTGTCGCCGTTCGTTCAGAACAATCTCCGAGTTACTTCTCTTACCATACAGCCCACCCGTGGGAATCTGTCATTAAAAGAAATGGGCGTCCCGAAAAATAGCTCTGGCTTCAGCCTGACCGCCGATGTTTAATAAATCATGCAATTAAATGTGCCATTTTGGATAGGAGGGGGCCTGTTATATGGTAATCAGTTTACAATCTGACTAATCGTTTGCACGCAGCATTCGGTAAATGGTGTGCTTTCAGGATAAATAGCTCAACATTCATATAGTATGCTATTTGGAGTCACTCACTGAAAATAACTGCACGATACAAATAGTTAACCCATTTTTAAGACTTTTTATTTCTAATGTAACCCACGAATATTTGACATTTGACCCATTTAGTGTATTCAAACTCTGATTCAAGATGTGGAATTAAAACTAGATTTGCAGTTTGAACTGGGTGGGGGTGGGGGTGGGGGTGGATTGGATTGGAAGTGCCGAATTAACACTTCAATTAAAAGGGAACCTGCGGTTGGGCTGTCAACAACTTCCAAAAGGTGATTTTAAAGCTCTCCCTCTTTAGCTTTTCCGGAAAACCACGTCTTGATTAAAGCTGGTTTCGATCATTGCAGGCTTAATCTCATCTCATTAATAGAAGTATAATTACCCTGCTCCAGGAAGCCAGGTCAGATGGAGTCCTAGCAAAGCGATAACAACACTCTGAGCTCAGTGAAGTCTCCATCCAGCTGGCTACTGTAGATAAAATGACAGGCCCTCATTCTGCCAAAAATTAGTTTTTTTTAATGGTGTACAATAAACTTTTTTCTCCCTAGAACGACCAACTATGAATTGCAATTCACAGTAACATGTGAAACTGGACAATTAATGCTCCTTCCCTTAGCATCAGTATTCACAAACAAGCTAATAGACCCAAATTCTCACATATTCTTCGAAACCTCAGCTCATCAATTATTGTCAATCGTGATGGTTGATTTTCATTAAAACACAGCTTAAGATTTTAATGAAAGTAAAACCGTGTCAAACAGCAGTAGAATCACACCGCTAAATGCTGAGATTAATTGCATTTTTATTGCTCATATACACATATTTCCAAGAGTAAATGTGAAGTCCTTAGACTGAACTTGCAGCAGTTAGTCCGCCACGTGATTATTTTTCAATGTTTTATATATCAAACAATATCCTTCGAGGAGATTCACTCTCTCATAACAGTGCCATTCTTTATACCTCAAACAGATCTTCAGTAATATCTGGGGCAGATTGTGTTGATGTGTCTGGTTTAGTTTGAGAGCAACTGTTTCCCTCAGCATTGGGGATTAAGATGACCAGTAAAGAGGCGGGTGAACAGGTTACAGTTCAGTTGGGATCCAGGATAGAAAATAAATGTTCGTTAGCTATCGTATGCATTTCCTACGCAAGTCGTAACTTATTTACATAATTTAGCAGAATTAAATACATGTTCAACTTGAGCTACAAATTTTCGAAATTGGAAACACACCATCCAAAAAGCATTACTAATTTCCATACCATTTTTAAAAAATCTGTTACAATGTTATTAATGTTTTAATCAATGTGGAGACACGTTGGTATGGAAGTTATTATAGGGCGGTTACTTTCAGGGTGTTTTGCTGTTCAGTCAAATTCTGTACAATCTGAGGACAGTTGCAGCTTTAATGTAAAAATGCGGTGAACAAAAGAAGGATACAGTTATAGTCAGTTTAAATAACAACATACCAATTCTTTCTTGGGGCCGGTAAGGAAATGTGCTGGCTGATATGTTTAATGCAGTGTGCCATTTTAATGTCCAACTCCATTTAAAAGACTGTGTGGAATTAAATGGCATGTGGATTTGATTCTCGCTCCATGTTGGCCTACAGACTTTTTATATATAAAAAGCGTTAGGCACACGATCAATGTATTCAGTTGAAAAATTACAACCATTAGACTTTATTACAGGAGACTAGAATGAATCGTTATGCTGATAGGTTTCTTTAAAGAACGCATTTTAACTCCAAACATGCCGCACTCAAACGCATTTCAACAGATCTTTTCAGGTTTCGTGGTCTCCCGCTGTTTAATGTGTACCATTATCTCTGGAGGTCAAACGGTTTTTGAGGCTGGGATAGTAGTCATTTTGGGAAAGGAAAGGCGCGAGTGTTTCTCCAGAATAGAATAATTGGCTTGTAAAAAGTTTGCCCTCAAGAGCGCCCCCTTCCCCCCCCCCAACCCAAAAAAAACCTGAAGTTGGTAGTTAGTTTAAATTAAACAACACTTCTGTGGTAGAATCGTGCAGGACAGGGGTCTTAAGCAACCTGATAGCCGGGCTATAATCACTGCCTATGTACTAAATTGATGCAGTGAAAATAATACCAAAGAGACACAAAAGTACACTTGTTTGTAGATTAATGCAGCCTAAATATCTTTTCAGCCCTCCTTTCTGGATGAGTTAGCGTGTGTACGCTTCTGCTGGCCAGGTTTGGAGTCCTATTCTCATTATTTGGAAACTTTTTGCTTTACAGTTGTATGACCTGTTGTGCAAGAGACTGGTTAAAACGCTTCAACTGGATCTGAATTGGGATAAAGGCCTGCAATAATAGTTGACTTTTCCCCAGATGGCCTTGAACTTGTGCAGCAAGCGGGTTTGGAATGGCGCTCTGTAGAGTGGAATGCAGGATTCTGAGTCCTGTCCAATCCACTATCCACCGCAGACCGGGCAAATATGCTGCCAATTTCATCTTAGATACCTTATATTTAGATGAACACAGTTTGTGTATCGCAGCATAAGGTTAACTCTCAAGAATACTGGTAGAATTTGCAATCTAAACCTCACAATCAACTCGACATCACTTGCAATTAGCAATCCTAGTTTGATGTACCTTGAAACTACACAGCGACAACCTGTGTGTTATGCAGGGTCAAAGTATACACTCATAGAAAACATTGAAGGTCCAGTGCAATATTGCATTTTAAACGTTCCACAGGTACGAACTTTCAAAATAAGCAAAACGCCTCCCAAACTACTTGTGGTATTCACGGAATGGAACAGAAATTCGCCGATCACTTGCTTCTATTTAAACTTAATTTTCAAAGCGTGATATGATGTGTAACCTTTATTGATGTCTCCTGCAAAATTTGCATTCCTACCTTGAACATTGAGCTAGACGAGAGCTCAGTTACAAGAGAAAAATCTAATATACTTGGATAACAAGTGGGTATTGGTGTCATCATACACGATTTTAGTTTTCTTTTTAAACTCACTTTTAAGACAGGAAGAAAAGGAGGTATTTTAAAGCCAGCAAAATGTCTTCTGTTCTCTAAATCAGAACTTGTGCAATTTGAAGCACTTGTTTCAACTGGCGTCTAAATTTAGAATTTATTGGCGAAATATTGAATTTGCTGCTAAACAATATGATAGTGATTTGACGTTTGATTGACAGTTAAAGGGCTACAAGTTCAAATTAGTTTCTGGGAGCCGGTGAAACAAGTCCTACCCCAGACTTTTTTGGATCATGTGTACTAGGAGCTACTGCTTCACGCATCACAGCAGAGCACTGTAGGATCATAATTACCGTATAATTAGAAGTATCACTGTGGTAATCATTCTTTTCATCTGTGAAAAGCTCCCCAATATAAAAAAAAGCCTCTTTCAGGCAGTTTCACCTGCCTCTACCTTCTGATCAGTCTAGTCGTAGGTCAAAATCGTTACTGTTAGAAGTATTTAGGCAATGTCTGAAGCTTGAGTTCATCAAAATAATTAAAGAGAAACACGTACACATTCTAAGCAACTCGAGGTGAATTATTTGAAGGGGAGAAAGGAACTCATTCATCTGGTAAAGGATTTACCTGGCTCACTGGGTTTTATTAATACAGGGAACAATGGATCTCTTGTCTCGGCGGCAAACAATCACTTTGTTCAGGTTCAGTGAGTTGGGTGAGAGGAGAACTACTTTGAGTTCAGTTTCCCTCGTACCTGCAATCTAGTATTGGACTCCTACTACTGATCATATCAGTTCAGTCATAATTTAAAGGCGTGAAAGAGGAGAGAATTGTCCGGATGCACGGCCTGGTCGGTTATGTATTTATTTTATTGTCATTGAAGGACCACACAGCAGAGCTCCACCCGAGAGGAACCGACCGCATTAATATTTGCGGCCTGTCTCCCAGAAGGATTTGGATTTCTTCTGAGAATCGCGACGCGTGTAAATCAATCATGAAATTTAATTTCAAACCCGAGTTCTTACTGGAGGTCAATGCTTGTTTGGAGTTTTTTTAAACAATTGTAAGAGACAATTCATATTTCAATTGATTAAAAACAATGCACAGAATAATGTTAACGGGCTTCATTTGGATTCTAAGACTTCATAACGCACCAAGATTCCTCAGATGGCATCTTCCAAACCCCGCGACCTCTACCAACTAGAAGGACAAAGGCAGCAAATGCATGGGAACACCACCACCTGCAAGTTCCCCTCCAAGTCTCACACCATCCTGACTTGGAACTATATTGCCGTATCTTCACTGTGGCTGGGTCAAAATCCTGGAAGTCCCTTCCTAACAACACTGTGGGTGTACCTACCCCACATGGACTGCAGCAGTTCAAGAAGGCAGCTCACCACCGCCTTCTCAAGGGCAATTATGGATGGACAATAAATGCTGGCCTGCCAAGCGATGCCCACATCCCCACTAATGAATAAAAAAATTGTTACACCCAACAAAAACACCCAACGTAACTCCTTAAATCCAGTGTTTTCCAGCTCTGAGATAAGCCGAGGAACTAAAGTTAGAAACTATGTAAACGCGACGTTGCTATAGAACAGGTGAACAAAGATCTGGTCAAGTTTGATAGTCAACAGAGAATTTAGGCGACAGAAGAAAATCCAGTTCAGGGTCAGTCATCCGGAGCAAAGAGAAATTTAGTAAATCGGAAAAAAGCTAGTTTACTCAGGTTCAAGTATTGAGGACAATGAATAGCCAATCAATTTTAATCAAAATGTCTCTTTGTTCTCAAATGTTGAAACTTACTGCAGCAGCAATGATGTAGTGTTAACATAATTTTAGCAAACCGCTCCCCAATGACTTACAAATTTTGACTGAAACCCTAATACGCTTATCTGATCTCAGGACCACATTTGCACTGTTGACGTTTCAGTTGATTTTATAAACCGACCTGCTATTTGTCCATTGCCTGCTTTTGTTTTAAACATACAAAACCGTTGATCTAATCCCCTGCGCGGAGCTCTAGCTAATAAGGGAATATTCATATCATTATCTGGAGGGAATTCATTTGTCCTTGAAGAACAGTGCATCTACTAGTTTAAAAGGACAGGTTTTGTGGGTTTTAATTTTCAAAGGTGATGTCATGAGGAACTGGTGTGTACACGTACCAATTTAGAACCCGCTGAATAAGATATCAACGTCAAGTTTCCAGTAATAATATGTCTGCGGAATGGAGGCGGCGTCATTAATTACCTCGTTTGGAAGACACGGTGCAATGCTAAGACAGAGCGAGCAGGTTTCAGGACCATTCCTCCAATTAACTAGGATGACTAATGCCCGAGCTCGCCCAGCTGCATAACCTTCTACCCGAACAAGTCTCAAATCATTCCCCTGGGCAGGACATTTATCTGATATTAAAATTAAGAGGATGTTAGAAAAGAATAGTCAAAAACATCTTAATGTCCGACCGTCAATGAATATTGACAGATTTAACAATTATTAGCGAAGCAACGCTTCGAGTTTTCACCACCAGCCAGTTCTTCCTTCAACGGTGTTCAATTGTAAACTGGAAATCTTTCATCTGACCAAACACCTTTTGCATTTGGTCAATTTTACAAGAAAATAGTTTTGTTTAGTCCTCGATTCAGTAAACAAAAGTCATTTTTTGAGTTCGTTATTGTACGACAATAAGCAAAACCCACTACAACATTTTTAAAAATCCACAATTTGTCATCAAGTTTTACATTGTTAGTATTCATTTATAGCCAATATTGGAATGTGTTTTTTTTTTAACCGCTCTTAATGCAAGCAGTTTCTCACTAAACAGAGATTGAGGGATTACTTATCTCGAACTAATTAGATTTAAAACCACAGAAATCATCTCTCTTGCATGGGCCCATGGAGCTGGCTTTAAGTACATTTGCTGCTTTGTGTCAGAGAGAAATTATAATGAAGCCATGAATACCCTATTGACTGTAGATTAGAGGATTGCAACTAATTGGTCAATTGGCTAATTGTTCTTTGTTAATTAGCTGGTACAGAGAAACAGATGGATGTAGTGAATGACCGCCAGGATTTCCTCTCAAATCAACGCTTGCTGACTCTGACAGGACGGGTATGATCAAGTGAATGTATTAATCCTCACCCAAATTGCATCTTGCAACGGTTGAGATGAGATGTTTATTTTCCTATTACATTGCCGATCCCCTTTAACCCCCTCCCATCTTCTGATTAATGGCACTTTCTATCACTGGTCATTTTGTTCAGTAACGAAGCATTTTTTTCCCATGGACTCATAGAATAGTACAGCACAGGAGGCTATTCGGCCCATCGAGTGTCGCCGGCCCTTTCGAAGAGAAATTCAGCTCAGTTCTTTCCCCATATCCTTTGTTTTTCTCCTTCAAGTATTTACCAAATTCCTTGAAAGTGACGATTGAAACTATTTCTACCCTCCTATCAGGCAGTGAATTCCAAATCCTAAATCACTCGATGCGGGAAACAAATCCTGATTTCCCCCCCCCCCACCCACGAACAATTAAATTCCAAAGGCATAGGAAATAAAAATCTGCTGCCTAAATGTTGCAGGGATAAGAAATACAATTCCTGTAAGGCAGGCTCATCGATCACCTTGATGTGGCAATTTTCTTAACCTAGTTAGAAGTGGCTAGTTTATTCGGCCGGTACGGACAGGACGGGCTGAATGGCCTCCTTCTGAGACGTAATTTTTCTACAGTTCTAAGTTGTTGACGGCAGCAAGACAGTTTGGCTTAGGGCTGGGAAACAAAATATGTGGTCGAACTGCCTTCCAACTGGCCTAACCTTGGCGTTTAATTGAGGATTAAGGTTGCCAATTGGATTGACCCGACGTCTTCAGGAATTGAAGACTGATCTCTATGACACAGCTGAAATAATTGGGCATTAAAAGATTTTTTTTTTTTAAAGTTCTTTGAAGACCTCTTTATTAATTATAGAAATATTGGAGATGGGATAAAAGGCTGTTTGACTGACAGTCAAGAATCATCCAATCGGGTAACCAAGAGTCATTTCCCTCGTTCAGCTGGCACTCTGTGGTAGTGTGGTCTCATTAGAGATGAAACGATTTCCCTCTCTCCATGATACATGTATCTTCCCAAACTCTGCCCGGATATCTGTATCCAGAGTGAGGATGCTGCTGCATAGTTCTCAGCCATTTCAGATAAATAGCTGCAGTATAAATACACCGTGAAACTTCTTGGGCTACATACCAGCTACAATATAATCACAATTAATGCCCAGTCTGCTTCTTAAACTTCAATATTACTTTTGGTCTGGTCTGTGTTCGGTTGACTCATTTTAAGTGTTAGCTGTGATTCAGCTGGTAGCACTCTTGCCTTGGAGTCAGAAAGTTGTGGATTCAAGCCCCCACTCCAGGATTTGAGCACAACAATCTGGCTGTCATTCATGTGGAGTGCTGCACTGCTGGTGGTGCTGCCTTTTGGATGAGATGTTTGCCCTCTCAGAAAGACATCAAAGAACCCATGGCACTATTTCAACGAAGAGCAAGGGAATTATCCCCGACGACAGCTTATCTGGTCATTATTACATTGCTGTTTGTGGGATCTTACTGTATCAAATTGCCTACCATGTTTTCTACATTACTCCAGTGACCACACTTCAAAAAATACTTAATTGGATGTAAAGAGCTTTGGGACATCCAGTCATTATGAAAGGTGCATGTCTTTCTTTATTTTAACTCCATTGCAATCAGCTCCCCTATGTTAGGAAGGTGATAATCAGCCAGGGTTTCTATTCCTGAGTGCTATTCAGTGACCTGTGCTGGAAGTATGCACCTATGGATATTGGCTGAAGGTGGGATTGGGCTCAGCATTAGTGACCAAGACCAAATAGGCTGGAAACATCCACAGTCAAGGCTTGCGAATCAAAGAATCATAGAAAGTTTACAGCACAGAAAGAGGCCACCTGACCCATTGTGTCTGTGCCAGCTGAAAAACATTCCACCCATTCTAATCCCACCTTCCAGCATTTGGTCCATAGCCCTGCAGGTTACTGCACTTGAGGTGCATATCTAGACTTTTGAATGAATTGAGGGTTTCTGCCTCATCTATCCTTTCAGGCAGTGAGTTCCAGACCCACACCATCCTCTGGGTGAAAAAGCTTTTCCTCATCTCCCCTCTAATCGTTCCACCAATCAATTTAAATCCATGCCCCCTCGTCACTGACCTCTATAAGGTAAATGGACCCTTCACCTCCACTCTATCCAGGTCCCTCAAAATTTTGTACATTTCAATCAGATCTCCCTTCAGCCTTCTCTGGTCCAAGGAGAACAACCCCAGCCTATCCAATCTTTCCTCATAGCTGCATTTTTCCAGTCCTGGCAACATCCTCATAAATCTCCTCTGTACCCTCTCTAGTGCAATTACATCCTTTCTGTAATGAGGTGACCAGAACTTCACATAGTAATTAAGTTGTGGCCTAACCAAAGAGTTATACAGTTCCAGCATAACCTCCCTGCTCTTATATTCTATACCTGAGCTAAAAAAGGAAAGAATTCCATATGCCTTCTTAACCACCTTATTGACCTGTCCTGCTACCTTCAGGGATCTGTGGACATTTACTCCAAAGTCCCTTACTTCATCTACACCCATCAGTATTTCCCCATTAATCATGTATTCCTTTGCCTTGTTTGACCACCCCAAATGCATCACCTCACACTTCTCCAGGTTGAATTCCATTTGCCACTTTTCTGCCCATCTGACCAGACCATCAATATCTTCCTGTAGCCTACAGCTATCCTCTTCGCTATCCAATAAACGGCCAATCTTTGTCGTCTGCAAACTTCCTGATCATGCCCACCACATTTGCGTCCAAATCGTTAATGTATACCACAAAAAGCAGGGGACCCAGTACTGAGCCCTGCAGAGCACCACTGAAACAGCCTTCCAGTCAAAAAATACCCATCAACAATTACTCTTTGTTTCCAGCCACTGAGCCATTTTGTATCCACCTTGCTGCATTTCCCTGGATCCCATGGGATTTTATTTTTTTAAAACCAGTCTGCCATGTGGGACCTTATCAAAAGCCTTGCTAAAATCCACGTAGACCACATCAACTTCACTACCCTCATCTATCTTCCTTGTTACTATTTCAAAAAAGTCGATAAAGTTGGTCAGACAAGATCGTCCCTTAACAAATCCATGCTGACTATCCTTGATTAATCTGTGCCTTTCTAAGTGACAGCTCATCCTGTCTCTCAGAATAGATTCCAATAATGAATAACGTCCGCTTGAAAAATGTACTGGAGAGCAAATGGCATTTGTTTAAACCATACTCCAGAAAAGCGTCATTACCTTCAGGAGAGAAGAAATCTGGCAAGAAACAAAGAATGATAAGCTGGTCAAATAACACCCAAGAGCTTGTGATATGACTTGCAAACGTGGCAATATAACATTAATATGTCAGTGTAAAGTGGTTTCAGGTCAACTCCTGAGCGTACTAAAGCTGTAAAATTATATACTAAACGCAGAGTAGTCCAACTCCAGTCCTGTGCACAGCCACCTTTTACAGTGTCCATTGAATCTTCTAGGCATATTATATAGACTCAGTATGGATTTTTTTTGAATGCCATAAGAACCACCCCCCCCCCCCCAGCCCCCAGTTGTTTTCTCATAACATTTAAAATTATTTGTTGGAGACCAGTGCTCTGTGGCATGCATAAAAATGTATGCAAAGCCCTCTTTAGAAACTGGGTTTAAAATGGGAAGTGCAGCCAGCAGTGTAACTCAGGCCTACTGGGATATTTTGTACTATATTTTCGAATTATAAAAACAAACACACAAACCTGCCATTATACTGCAGTATATGTGGTATAATTGCACCCTTAGATAATGTCATTGGATCTCGAAGTTTATTTTTGAAGAGAACTTTTATACAGTGCTATAATTTCAATTTTTAACTAATCAATGCTGTTGCTAACACAACTTAATACCTAGCTATCCTATTTGAACCACTTTGGTGTAGTTTTTATCCTGCTCACCATTCTGGTCAATGTAAGCAATAACATTTTGTTTGAATGTGTGGTCCCTTCTCAACCACTCTGCAGCATTTAAAAAATATATACTCTTTCATGGGACGTGGGCATTGCTGGAAAGGCCAGCGTTTGTTGCCCATCCCTAATTGCTCTTCACAACTGAGTGTCTTTCTAGGCCATTTCAGAGGGCAGTTAAGAGTCAACCACATTGTGTGGGTCTGGAGTCACATGTAGGCCAGACCAGGTAAGGATGGCAGATTTCCTTCCCTAAAAGGACATTAGTGAACCAGATGGGTTTTTACAACAATTGATGATAGTTTCATGGCACCATTAGTGAAACTAGCTTTCAATTCCAGATTTTATTAATTAGTTGAATTTAAATTCCACCAGCTGCCATGGTGGATTTGAACTCGTGTCCCCAGGGGCATTAGCCTGGATCGCTAGTTCAGTGACACCGTTAATTAGCTACACCATTTCCTCTCGTGCCTCTTTGTGGTACCGCCCTCAAATAGTTCCATTCCTACCAATAGGAGGCATCACACCTCCTGCAATGTCCTTCTGTGTCTACATGGTAACCTCCGTTGCATCTCAAGGTTCCAATCTTCACCCATCCCATTTTCTCATCTATATGGTGCCACTCTAACATTATCTTTAAACATGGGGTCAGCTTTCAGATGTTGGTGATGATACCCAACTTTACCCCTCTACCACAACTATCCAATTGTCTGTCTAACTTAAAAGTGATGGATGAATCAGGACTTTCTGCAGCTCTACATGAGCGCGATCAAAGCCATTCTGTTCTGCAACTTAGACCCCAATTCTATTCCGCATCCTGTGTGCTCGCTTCGGCCGAGTCCAATGCTGCACAGCCTTGAACTTAATTTCAAATATCATATTCAGTTCATCATCCAGCACGCCTCATTTCATGCTCTTCGAAAGTTGTGGGTGATTCATTGGTTCCATATACTCCTGTCATCACTACTGCCATCATGTTGCAAACAATAAGGTACTATGTTTACAAAAGACTGCTACTTACACATTTCAGGCCAGCTGCCAGGTTACAGTGATGAGAACCATTTTCAGCGACATATATTTAAAACGTAGGAATGTGTAATGAGCTCCAATAAGAATGTTGTGGTCCCTCGTGAGTATTGGCTTAAGGCTCATGAAATTGCAGCTTTAAGAGAGGTGGTTTTGTTTGGCTCTATTTGAGTGTCACCAGCTCAGGCATGATGTTTAGTGTTTTAGACAGATGCGTTTAAAGCAAACGCTACTGCGTGTTTCAGTGATTAAAAGAGGCTGACCTGAAATGCGTACTGATGAATCCTCTTTTTATTTCACTATGGCAATAGTTCATTATTTCACCCCTCAGTTAGCTGGTTACTTTATTTTTAAGTTTTTTTTAAAAATAGGGCCAATTAGAGCTGAACGCTCTGAATCATGGATCACTTGACTGTACGGGGCGGGGGTGGTGTCACAAGTGCTAATGAGTTAATTAGACAGTAAACTTAATTAGACAATTCTAACCTCCACAACTCAATTGACATTGCCTCTTAAAATGTTTTATTGATTTTAAAAACATTCTAAAAATAGAATCAGTTATACCATGTAAGATCTTTACCTGTCCATAACTACCTTTTACATTAAATTGAGTCAGTTAGATTTTTGATTTTCATTGACCATAAAAGTAATAAATCAACAACCATGTTCAGTAGCTGGGTTTACTATGTTTAGTATCCCTTAGTTATGGAGTGAAGGGAGGGGAGGAGCCTTTGTGACAGGAGGAGCTCGGAAAGTTGGAGAAATGCAACAGAACATGTAAGTTGGGCAATGCAGCATTAAATCATCATACTGCCGTGGTACCAGTATAACATATTTAATATATTTGAGTTTTGGAGGCAAGAGTTGTCTAATTAAAAGTTTACTGTTTAATTATTTGCCACTTGTGCAACTCGAACAATGAAACCTGCAAAAGGAGAGTTTAGACAAGACCAAAAGTAAATATGAGTAAATGTAAATTTAAGGTTAGGAATTACACAGCGATTATAAACATTTGAAACTGCATACTTACAAGCTTGATATCCTCCAAATTGCTCCAATGTGTTTAAGCCTTGTAACACACTCCCAGATAGCCATTCTTCTCCGTGATCTTTAAATTACAAGGGATAATTGCATAAGAATGTTTAATGCCTTTGTCTGAAATTCCTCTCTGCTATTTTAGTGGAGAGGCTTAGCAGGTTAAAATAAATTGGTTAACACCTCCTGTAAAATCAGGAGAAAAGGAGTTTCAGATAAGTGGTATGCAAGAGTATGCACAGAAATACCTGAAAGTTGAACCATTGTAACCAGCCATTCGGCCCAACTAGTCTGTGCCAGCATTTACTCTTCACAAGAGCAAATAGTTCTAATCATATTTACCCACGCTGTTCATATATCCCTTCAACCACTTTTCAATGTAATGTTGAATGTTGATGTAGTTTCTTCCTCAACCATTAAGCCTACAAGCGAATTCCACAGCCTCAAGTCACTGTTAAGAAGTTTTCCTATCCTCTTTAACCTTTCATCTTATAGCTATGGCCCTTTATTTTGACCCCTAAATTAACATAAGCAGCCTGCTTCTAACTACCTTGTCCCATCCTTTTTATAATTATGAACACTTAAGAACATAGGAATTACTGGACTAAAAAAAAGACCAAGGTATGTCTAGTTTGCCTTCTACCTTTGTAGTAGACTCTTGATACCACAATAAGAGTTGTTGCAATCAATCTCTGTTAATTAGTCTACAACAGACCTAGACATAAGGCAAGGAAACTGCCAGTAGTGGAACCATCGGTCTGAGGTCATCTGCTCTTCCCAAGCATGATATACTTATGTCATGTCTCAAATTAAACAGATATCGTATCCCAAAATATTTTTTGAAATATAATATAGAAATATTGGCCCATAATCTGCAAGGTTATAACAAAATCAGGCACTATTTTTCAAGTCTTTCTTTGCATTTGTATTACCTCATGCCAGGTAGCATCTTAGTGAATCTGGGTTAGCATCCTTTCCAAAACATTAATATCCTTCGTATGACTCTGAAGGCCAATGCTACACACAAAACTGTTACTGAGATCTTATTGAGGTTTTTAAAGTAGCCCCTTCATTACTTCTTGTATGCTATACCTAAAGATGAAACCTAGAATTCTATTACTTTTTTTTAACCTTATCAACTTAAAACACTCAGCAGTGGAGAGATGAGTTATCTGGGTCTCCTCGTGCATGAATTGCAAAAGGTTAGTATGCAGTAGAATGTTGTTGTTTATTGCGAGGGGAATTGAATACAAAAGTAGGGATGTTATGCTAGTTATACAGGGCATTGGTGAGACCACATATGGAGTACCGTGTACTGTATTGGTCTCCCTTTTTGAAGGAAGGATGTAAATGCATTGGAAGCAGTTCAGAGAAGCTTTACTAGACTAATACCTGGAATGGGCAGGTTGTCTCATCAGCAAAAGTTGGACAGGCTGGGCTTGTATCTTCTGGAGTTAAGAGTAAGAGGCGACTTGATTAAAACATATAAGATCCTGAGGGGTCTTGACAGGGTGGATGTGGAAAGGATGTTTCCTCTTGTGGGAGAATCTAGAACTAGGGGTCACTGTTTAAAAATAAGGGGTCACCCATTTAAGACAGAGATGAGGAGAATTTTTTTCTCAGAGGGTTGAGTCTTTGGAACTCTCTTCCTCAAAAGGCGGTGGAAAGAGTCTTTGAATATTTTTAAGGCAGAGATAGATAGATAGATTCTTGATAAGCAAAGAGATGAAAGGTTATCGAGGTAGGTGAGAATGTGGAGTTGAGATTACAATCAGATCAGCCATGATCTTGTCGAATGGTGGAGCAGGCTCGAGGGGCCGAGTGGCCTACTCCTGCTCCTAATTCGTATGTTCGTAAACAGAGTTAATGTTTCAGGTTGATGACCTTTCATGAGAACCCTGAGGGGTTCCCTTGAATGTTCTGTTAACTTGTACATTCAGGTTCTTTTGCTCTTCCACAGCACTAAGCCTGAAATTATCCTCCAGCATAATTTTAAGGCCAGTTTTATTTCCGCTATTCAGATTGAGTGAGAAATGAGTACAGTCAATCAATTAAAAAATCATACAGGCCACTTAAGAATTACCTCTATGACAGGATTCTACAAACAGGGGTGTCATTTCCCCAGCCCCATTCTAGAATGCTGTGTATACCAACGGTTCGTATAAAAGTGTAACATTTTATCTTTATGCTACAGTTGTTCCTGTCATAGCAATGCCAAAAACTCCAGCTGCTATTTCTCTCACTACTATTTTTCCTTATTTTTAAAAATAATTTTTTTTTAGGTCTTTGACACTTTTTATTTTTTTTGTCCTTTTAGTTTAGTTTAGTTTAGAGAAAAAGCACTGAAACAGGCCCTTCGGCCCACCAAGTCTGTGCGGACCATCAACCACCCATTTATACTAATCCTACACTAATTCCATATTCCTACCACATCCCCACATCTCCCTATATTTCCCTACCACCTACCTATACTAGGGGCAATTTATAATGGCCAATTAACCTATCAACCTGCAAGTCTTTGGCATGTGGGAGGAAACCGGAGCACCCGGAGGAAACCCATTCTCTAATGGTTAATGATGCAGCAGAAGATTTGCTCCTTGAGCATAGTATTTATAAGATGGCCAATAAAAAGGCTCCAGGTCAGAAAGATTGGTTAAAGTTGCTGCTTAGTAGTTACATTTCTTCCCTTTATGTGGTGAAGTTGATAGTATTTGGCAGTCACAGAAGATATAGGGGGTGAAATTCATCTCAGCAGTAACACTAAACCAGGTGTTATTGCATTGGCCATTTGTTATACTCCTTGCCTGATACTCAGATCAGTGGAAGCTACTGTTAGGCAGGAATTATAAAGAGCATCCAATATAATACTGCCTGTTTTGCACTACTTACCCAACAATATCTATGTGAACAATAGTGAGATCCAGAGATCTTGCCATAGTACTGCAAGTTACTGGAATGTACGTTGTGCTGCCAAATGAATCTCCTCAACTTCAGTAGGTGAATTGAATACGCGCTCTATCAGATGGAAGCTCAACTTATGAACTGACAGACAATTTATTTAACATGGAACAGGTGAACGAACAGTATTCAATGCAAAAGTGGGTAATTACAGTTATTTGCATACCTTGCTATCATGCACAGTATTTCAAAACCAATACAGATGCTTCTCACTGAGCTTCTCTCTCAAGATACATTGAGCTTTGAAAACAGCTGTCCACTTCCTATGTGGTGAAATACAATCTCAAGAGTTGCTGACTTAATACCATCTCTCTTCTGGCTTCAAACAGACTCTTTTCTGAGGTAAATTTAGTCACAAAAGTCTCATGCCAAATTCTTTCAAGATGTACTGAAACGAAGCCAATGGAAGAAGAACTGATTTTCTAATACCTATATTAAATCGTTAGTCATTTTTCCATAGGATGTATGTTCCCAAATTTTAAATGTTGATACTACAGCCATCCAGAAAACAAAGATTTGCATTTATATAGCACCTTTCATGACCTCAGGATGTCCTAAAACATTTTGCAGCCAGTGAAGTACTTTTTTGAAATGTAATCACTGTTGTAATGCAGAAAATGCAGAAGCGAATTTCCATCCAGCAAGGTTTCTCAAAAAAGTGATGTGATAATGAGCAGTTAGTCTGTTTTAGTAACATTGTTTGAGGGCTAAGTATTGGCCAGGGCACCTCTGACAGTGCAGCACTCCTCAGTACTAACAGCCTATGAGTGTCAGTCCAGATTTTGTGCTCAAGTTCTGGAGAAAGATTTGAACCCACTAACTTCTGCCTCAAAGGAAAGACTACCATCTTATATATAAAATATATAATAAAACAGGTAGAGCCCAATGTCATTGCAATCAATTAACAATAGCATATCAAAGCCACCTTTTATTTTGATAGTAAGACTGTGACTGGTTGCTAACACAATTTTTTTTCCACTTGTCTGGGTTCCAAGTTGAATATGTACTGCACAGATTACTATTTTCTGAATGAACTTGGTTTTTAAACCCCATTACTGTGCTGGTAATAAACAATTTTAAGGCAATAATGTAAATCAGGGAAACATGTTTCATTTTTATCACCATGTAGTACAAATCAAAACAAGTCTAGCCTATCTGAACTTGATCAATTTGGTTAGTGTAGGCCTCACCAAACCTTCGTTCACCCTAATCAGGTTGTTTTGATGAGGTTTAGAAATAGTGATCCTGCTCTCCCCTACACTATTATTAATAAGTGGATACCATTATGACGATCACTTTGTGGGTTTGAGTACAAATCATATGGACTCGAGGTGTAAGGGGCAATTCCGTGATCATGTGCTGCAGTGGAATTTGTGCTTGGAGAATGGAAGCTACAGTATTATAACTTTATGTCCAATCATGCTCCCTATTTGTGGCTCTATGCCTGAAGTATGAGGTCACAGAATTATCCCTGTACTATTTAGCTGACATGAGATCTGTCATTTGTATTTTGCAACAAATGACTGAGATCAGGTTGCCATAGAAATTGTGAAAATTAGCTAGGAATTAACTAGGAAAAAGAATCAAATATCATCAATACCGTGTTTCTCAAACACCTTTTCCCGCTTATTGAAAGGGCCATTAAGCACTACTCAGAACGTCAAGCACTCCCAGATTACATGTAACATGAGTTGGATGCAGTGCGAAGCTCCAAATGTATCCCTTAATCTCAACCTCAGCAGAGCCAGAGTACGAGGGCTGTGGGTTTACAGCGAGCAACAACATTCATTAGATATTCAACATGTTGTAACAGTTAGTGTGAATGATTCAGGTAGAGACTGACAATGGAAATTTAGATCTTACAAATTAATCATGGGCAGTAAAATGCAGAAATTAATTTTCTTTAAGTAAAATCTGTGTATTGAACACTTCTCTTTTAATTGTAACAAGAATGAGGGTTTTTATATTATTCCTTCAGGCACAGTGCAAGTTCATGTTTGTCAGTTATATGGAATTTAAAAAATACTTTAGCTAGGGAAGGACTGCCTTCATTCTATGTTAGTAGCATGATATAAGATTATATTTGACATTGATTTGCATTTTTACAAATTACTACTGTAACCAGAGGATGGCTGTCATTGCATTCGCATTAGTCATATAGGCTTGCAGCATGATAGAAGTCTATATTTAATATTTATTTTATTTCACAAAGTGTGTTACTGCACCAATGAAATGGTGCTGTATTTTTTTTTGGTGTGATATAAGCTCATTAATTGCTGTAGCCAGAGAAGGGAAATAATAATTATTTTAATGACGGCTCCCCATGCATAGCATTACATTTGACTTATTATTTTACTTGCTGAGAATTCAGGGCTTGTATGCACTGTAGTTTAACCCTCTGAAGACAACAGTAGCATTTTTGGATCATGTTCAACAATAATAAAATTTTCCACCACACAATACAAGCAAAAACATAATTTCCAACGCAATGTCATCCTATTACTATCTGACTGGGGTTTTCATATTCAGTCATGGTTTCCCTACCACAAGCTGGGCAGGAGACTGAACTAGCTGGCAGTGGTCCTCACTTACTATAATTCATTAAGCTTAATCCAACAAACCCTGCCCCACCACCACCACGCCCTTCACATCAGAAATCAAAACATATGGACTTATTTTTCCAATCGATCCAATTTTATGTACCAGAATAACAACTTCATTCACAATACTTTTAGTCTTCCTACATGCTCTAGTTTAGTTACACATACAAAATCAAGTATATTATATATATTGTTATGAGGATTTTTTTGTATTAAAACTTAGGATTCTGTGTTTTTAAAAACTGAAAAAGGATTTCAATGGACACTGAGACACCTGCAAATAGTTAACTTTATGGATGTTTTGAAAGGAAGTTCAAAAAAAGTTGAACTGGTAAACATGGACTGGAATGCAGGTAATTTCAAGGAAACCAGCAAGGGGTTGACCTCAGAGCTACCTTCTGTTATAACAAGAAAGAATTTATGACTGGGCATGTGACTTGTGTATGGAAGGTTTTGGTTTCAGTTTGGAACTTTAAAAAGCCAGTGGGTTTGGACAAAAGTAGGCATTTGAAGTTTGATTTTGACCTGCCTGGAGATGACCCAGAAAAAGTATTACCTCAAACAAAAACAAGAAATGCTGGATTCACTCAGCAGGTCTGGCAGCATCTGTGGAAAGAGAAGCAGAGTTAACGTTTCGGGTCAGTGACCCTTCTTCGGAACTGCGGAGTAGAACAAATTTGAGATAAGGTGAGACGGTGCTGCTGGAGAGAGAGGTCCAGTGTGTGCATATGGCGGCGCATAGCACTGAGTGTGGATCTCAGGATGCGGCGAGAGTTGCAGTCCGAGGAACGTTGTATTTCTTGGAGATACCTGTGATCCTGGGTGGTTTCAAAGCATGATGGGTGAAACTGCAGTTGGAATCCACGTGGAATCAGTCGGAGCCGGAGACAGTCACTGAGGAAGGAGATGTGGCTGTGAAAACGGGTTTTGGTAGATACCTTATCAAACACCAAACATCAAAAAAGTATTACCTCTCTGTACATGAATCCTGCATCACTTGAGAAGCAACCCTGTGTTTCAAATGTGGCAGATTCCTATTGCCTGCTGTCTCTGAAGAATCCCTGCATCAAGCTTTACTGTTGCCTCCTGGGTTTAAGAAATCCTGAATATTGAAAGAAACCTTTTACTGCTATATTGCTGTTGTAAGACCCAAGAAGTTCCTTGTTGCTGCACACCTGATGGAAGACCTTACGTGAAGCCTTCTACTAGTGAAGTTCTTTGAATGCCTACCCATCACAGACCGTTCATCAACCTCGCCTGGAAAGACTTGGAGTGGCATCCAACTATTTGACTTTGGGACACCTCACCAAACCAAAGTACTTCCTTCCAGATCATGATAGACTAAGTTTTTAAAAAATTATTCCCTTTATTCCTATGAAACAGCTGTAAGCCAAAATCCCTTTTTTCCCCACTTAACTGGTTTTTGGATGTATGCACACGTGCATGAGGGCTAGGGAAAATAAGGAGCTTTATATCTCAATTCATATATAGATTTACTTCATTATTGATTAAGACTTGGTTTATAATGAATGGTTAATTTTGTTGTTGATTAAAGAAACCTGGTTGGTATGCTTTATTCAGGGACAAATAGATTATCTAATTGGCTGTTTCAGTAAGTGGGAAAATGTATTAATATGCTGTGGCCTGTGGAGAAGTGGGACTGAATTAACAGTGCATTCCTCCCGCCTCAGTCATAGCAATATGCATAAGTTTGTTGTAAACTTGTTTCATAAAAGCACAGTCTCAACATAAAGGCAACCTCAATGATGTGTACAGTTTTCAAAATACAGCATTTCAGTCATAAGAATCATGTGCACAGGCATTTTTTTTACTGCTGTCCATTTGGAGTGCAATCAGAGAAAGCACCTGATCTGCATCCTTTCACACTTAATCATCTCTGCTGTATATTATGAGGCTACTACCAGAGACATGTCTAATTATTGGAATTAAGCAGACATACCATAACTGACTTGTGGTAGAACAGGCATACAGCCACCACAATTGTGAAATTGTTATTGTTCTGTCAGTAGTTTCCATGTGTAGGTTGGCTTTAGTTTTCCTTATCAAACTAAATAAGCCAAGACAGTTGCCCATCTCAACTTTTTTGATTACATCAATATCTGTTTATGCTCATAACAAATGAACCAAAAAGATAGGCTAACACCTTTTCCTTCGAGTCAGAAGCTTGCACATTCAAACCCCAGTGTAGGAATTGAGCACATAATGTACAGTGCATTACAAAGGACAAACTGTATTGTCAGACATTCTGTCCTTTGGATGAAACATTAAATCTGCTTGCCTATTTTGGTGGATGTTAACAATTTCATGGTGTCTTTTTTAGAAAAAGCATCTCCCAATGTTTCTCATCAACCAGCACCAACAGAAACAAATTAACTGGTTATTCAGTTTGTCATTTGGCCCCGTTTATAGTGTATAATATCCTACCATGTTGCTTATTAACATTTCAAAGTAATTAATTGGACATGATGTGCTTTTTTTCCTTTCATTTTATTGAGATATTCAGTGGCCAGGAATAGTACTTTTTCACTGTTGGTAGTCAGTGCAGCACTTATGTCCTTTAGGGAAGGAAATCTGCCATCCTTACCTGGTCTGGCCTACATGTGACTCCAGGCCCACAGTAATGTGGTTGACTCTTAACTGCCCTCTGAAATGCCCTAGCAAGCCACTCAGTTGAAGGGCAATTAGGATTGGTCAACAAATGCTGTCCTTACCAGCGATGCCCACATCTCATGAAAGAACAAAAAACCCTTCCCAAATTAGGTATATTTAAATTAAATTAGATAGTGCTGTAAACTCTCTCCAGTCTGTCCCTTCAAGTGCCTTAATGCCAGCCTCAGGAAGCTACCATCTACACACACTGACCCAGTTAAATTTTTGAATAAAGATACCTTTGTGGTCTCTTGGAGCAAGGTAGATAACTTAATGCCAACAGTGTAAATTCTGGACATTTTTGAAACTAATCATATACTGAATGGGTACTGGCCTGAAAGTTCCCAAAATAATTTCACTTATTAGCACATTTTTGGCACAAAAATGTCCTTTGTTTCTTATTGATAGCAAAATAATAAGTGCAAATATGAACATTTTTACAATTTTGCAACAAATACAGGTAATCTCTCCACCCTTCCTCGCCTCTTTTATATTTAAGGCTAAGAGTTTGGTGAGTTTCAGTCCAGTACTTGGTAACTTAATTGTCAATTTCCCATAATGCAAATAATGTACCACTATACTGGAACACTTATTTATTGAATCTATTTTCAAAATTAGGAGTTTTGTCATGGGAATTTGGGAATTAACACCCACAAATCAATAGAGGAATCTATTCAGCCTAATATTACATAGGCATCATAAACATTGATCTATTTAGCTTGTTTCTTGCCACATCATAAACAGTACTATTCTCATGGTGCCTTTTTTCTTTGTTAGGGAAATTCTTCATTATCCAATTCACTTGAGAAATAGGATCGCTTTTGCGATGGTCAGTGATTTCAGTGGTGTCGTGCATCAGACACAGGTGAGATACATTACTTGTATTACTTGAGACACAGTGAGATACTGATGAATATGGCTTGCTGTGTCCATGGTGCAGTATAATAATAAGGAAATTCCTGTGTTGTTGAAGACTAGCACATGTCTACTATGGCCTTAAAAAAAATGTCAATGAGCTCATGGCCACATAATGTGGTCTCAGCATCCAAACTATGCTGCTGTTGCCTGATATCTATTTAATATGGGTGCTGCATTTAGGCATGTTAGTTCCTGTTTCTTAAATCTGGTTGGTAGTTGCGTCAAGTAGCAATATTTTGGCCCAGGGATTTCACTGTCCATTTTACAGTCTCTTTGGCTTTTGCTTCTGCACCTATTCACATATTCTTAAAGCTATGCTCCATTTGTCACCTGTGGGTGTCAACTGAAGGAACAATAGTTAAGTTTTGCTTAAACAGGACCTATGATTGAATAGGTTGATAAGCCTGCTAAATCTGCTGGTTCTAGTGGAGGAAGGATAGGATCAGAGGAGGGTTGCAATACAGACTGGACTCGGTAGCCAAGATATCGTGGGCCATCGGCAATTAACATACATTTGACCTATGGCCCATGAAATGTGGCAAACAAAAAGCATGCAGCTTGGTGTAGCTTCACTGAAGGTGAATACACAGCAGGTTGCAACCTTGGTTCAGTGGTTGTGCTGTTGCCAGTTGAATTCCCATTCCAGAGACTTGAGCTCATAGTCAAGGCTGTCACTACAATACAATACTAAGGGAGTACTGCACAGTCAAATGTGCTGTCTTTCGACAGGTGGACATAAAAGATCCCAAAACACTTCAAAAACCAGTGGCTATGTTCTTCTGGTATTCTAGCCAATTTTTACCCCTCAACAAGCTTCACGAAAACAGATTCTGACTCAGAGGCAAAATGCTATCTCTGATGATACAACAACGATCACAACAAGTACAGCTTGCATTTAAACACAAGCTTTAACATAGTAAAACATTGCAGGGCACTTCATAAAAGCATTATCAAACAAAATTTGATACTGAACCATATACGGAGATATTAGGACAGGTGAGCAAAAGCTTAATCGAAAAGGTAGGTTTAAGGAACTTCTTGAAGAGGGAGAGAGACAGAGAGACGGGGAGGCTTAAGGTGGAAAATCCAAGGCTGAGGGCCTAGGCAGCTGAAGGCACGCTGGCAATGGTGCAGCAATTAAAATCCAGGATGTGCAAGGGGCCACCATTTCTGAGGTCTTGTGTCTAACACATCTGTAAAATTTGCAAGTGACAGACATAGAAAAGTCTGCCATATTTGCACCTTTTTGGCTCAAATCTCATTCACAAAACAACAATATCAGAACTGAACATATAAAGAATCTTCTAAATAAGTAGTGTTTTTAAAAAAAAAAAGATTAAGGAAGCCAGTCATTTCCAGTGATGATTTCTAACCTTGATAATCTGGTTCTATCTCAAGCGGAAGAGAAAAGGATGACAAGCATCTATCAATCTAGAGACAAACCTTCTCAGCAACAAGTAGAATGCAATTGATCTCCGGATATACCAATATACAGTAATTAAAATGTGGTTCTGAAGTGTCAATTCTACTTTAGCAGCAGACAGCTTTCCTGAAGGCAGTCCCTTTATATGATTGGGTAAAGGTTATTAGGACATAAACACTCCCATTGTCACTGTTGAACTTGTATAAGACACTAGGTCGGCCTCAGCTGGAGCATTCTGCCAAGTTCTGGGCGCCGCACTTTAGGAAAGACATGAGGGCAATGGGGAGAGTACAGAAAAGATTCACGGGAATGGTTCCAGGGATGAGGAATTTCAGTTATGAAGATAGATTGGAAAAGTTGGGACTGTTTTCCTTGGAGACGGCTGAGAGGTGATTTGATAGAGGTATTCAAAATCATGAGGGGTCTGGACAGAGTAGAGAGAGAGAAACTGTTCCCACTCGTGAAAGGAACAAGAACGAGAGGGCGCAAATTTAAAGTATTTGGTAAGAGAAACAAAAATGACACGAGGAAAGACTTTTTCGTGCAGAGAGTGGTTAAGGTCTGGAATGCGCTGCCTGAGAAAGTGGTGGAAGCAGGTGCAATTGAAGCATTCAAAAGGGAATTAGACAGTTTTATGAAAAGGAAGAATGTGCAGGGTTACAAGGAGAAGGCAGGGGAATGGAACTGAGGGAATTGCTCTTTCAGAGAGCCAGTGCGGACACGATTTTTAAAAATTCATTCATGGAATGTGGGTGTCGCTGGCCAGGCCAGCATTTATTGCCCATCCCTAATTGCCCTTGAGAAGGTGGTGGTGAGCTGCCTTCTTCAACCGCTGCAGTCCATGTGGGGTAGGTACACCCACAGTGCTCTTAGGAAGGGAGTTCCAGGATTTTGACCCAGCGACAGTGAACGAACGGCGATATAGTTCCAAGTCAGGATGGTGTGTGACTTGGAGGGGAACTTGCAGGTGATGGTGTTCCCATGCATTTGCTGCCTTTGTCCTTCTAGTTGGTAGAGGTCATGGGTTTGGAAGGTGCTGTCTAAGGAGCCTTGGTGCGTTGCTGCAGTGCATCTTGTAGATGGTACACACTGCTGCCACTGTGCGTCGGTGGTGGAGGGAGTAAATGTTTGTAGATGGGGTGCCAATCAAGCGGGCTGCTTTGTCCTGAATGGTGTCGAATTTCTTGACTGTTGTTGGAGCTGCACCCATCCAGGCAAGTATTCCATCACACTCCTGACTTGTGCCTTGTAGATAGTGGACAGGCTTTGGGGAGTCAGGAGGTGAGTTACTCGCCACAGGATTCCTAGCCTCTGATCTGGTCATGTAGCCACAGTATTTATATGGCAACTCCAGTTCAGTTTCTGGTCAATCGTAGCCCCTAGGATGTTGATAGTGGGGGATTCAGCGATGGTAATGCCATTGAATGTCAAGGGGAGATGGTTAGATTCTCTCTTGTTGGAGATGGTCATTGCCTGGCACCTGTGTAGCGCGAATGTTACTTCCTACTTATCAGCCCAAGCCGGGATATTGTCCAGGTCTTGCTGCATCTCTGCACGGACTGCTTCAGTATCTGAGGAGTCATGAATGGTGCTGAACATTGTGCAATCATCAGCAAACATCCCCACTTCTGACCTTATGATTGAAGGAAGGTCATTGATGAAGCAGCTGAAGATGATTGGGCCTAGGACACTACCCTGAGGAACTCCTGCAGTGATGTCCTGGAGCTCAGATGATTGACCTCCAACAACCACAACCATCTTCCTTTGCACTAGTTATTACTCCAGCCACTGGAGGGTTTTCTCCCTGATTTCCATTGAGCTCAGTTTTGCTAGGGCTCCTTGATGTCTTACTCAGTCAAATGCTGCCTTGATGTCAAGGGCAGTCACTCTCACCTCACCTCTTGAGTTCAGCTGTTTTGTCCATGTTTAAACCAAGGCTGTAATGAGGTCAGGAGCTGAGTGGCCCTGGTGGAACCCAAACTGAGCATCACTGAGCAGGTTATTGCTAAGCAAGTGCCGCTTGATGGCCCTGTTGATGACACCTTCCATCACTTTACTGATGATTGAGAGTAGACTGATGGGGCGGTAATTGGCCGGGTTGGACTTGTCCTGCTTTTTGTGTACAGGGCATACCTGAGCAATTTTCCACATTGCAGGGTAGATGCCAGTGTTGTTGCTGTACTGGAACAGCTAGGCCGGGGGCCCGGCAAGTTCTGGAGCACAGGTCTTCAGTACTATTGCTGGAATATTGTCGGCCCATAGCCTTTGCAGTATCCAGTGTCTTCAGTCATTTCTTGATATCACGCGGAGTGAATTGAATTGGCTGAAGTCTGGCATCTGTGACGCTGGGGACTTCAGGTGAGGCCGAGATGGGTTATCAACTCGGCACTTCTGGCTGAAGATTGTTGCTAATGCTTCAGCCTTATCTTTTGCACTAATGTGCTGGGCTCCCCCATCATTGAGGATGGGGATATTTGTGGAGCCACCTCCTCCATTTAGTTGTTTAATTGTCCACCACCATTCACGGCTGGATGTGGCAGGACTGCAGAGCTTAGAACTGATCCGTTGGTTTTAGAATCGCTTAGCTCTGTCTATCGAATGCTGCTTACGCAGTTTGGCATGCAGATAGTCCTGTGTTGTAGCTTCACCAGGTTGACACCTCATTTTGAGGTATGCTTCGTGCTGCTCCTGGCATGCCCTCCTGCACTCTTCATTGAACCAGGGTTGGTCTCCTGGCTTGATGGTAATGGTAGAGTGGGGGATATGCTGGGCCATGAGGTTACAGATTGTGGTTGAGTACAATTCTGCTGCTGCTGATGGCCCACAGCACCTCATGAATGCCCAGTTTTGCATTGCTAGATCTGTTTGAAATCTATCCCATTTAGTACGGTGGTAGTGTCACACTACACAGAGGAGCGTATCCTCAATGTGAAGGCAGGACTTCGTCTCCACAAGGACTGTGCGTTGTCACTCCTACCAGTACGGTTATGGACAGATGCATCTGCGGCAGGCAGATTGGGGAGGACAAGGTCAAGTATGTTTTCCCTTCTTGTTGGTTCCCTCACCACCTGTCGCATTCCCGGTCTAGCAGATATGTCCTTTAGGACTCCGCCAGCTCGGTCAGTAGTGGTGCTACCGAGCCACTCTTGGTGATGGACATTGAGGTCCCCTACCCAGAGTACATTCTGTGTCCTTGCCACTCTCAGTGCTTCCTCGAAGTGCTGTTCAACATGGAGGAGTACTGAGTCATTAGCTGAGGGAGGGTGGTAGGTGGTAATCAGCAAGATGTTTCCTTGTCCACGTTTGACCTGATGCCATGAGACTTCATGGGGTCCAGAGTCGATGTTGAGGACTCCCAGGGCAACTCCCTCCCTACTGTATACCACTGTGCCGCCACCTCTGCTGGGTTTGTCCGGCTGGTGGTCAGGACATACCCGGGGATGGTGATGGCAATGTCTGGGACATTGTCTGTAAGGTATGATTCTGTGAGTATGACTATGTCAGGCTGTTGCTTGACTAATCTTTGGGACAGCTC